>NC_141036.1:28570000-29770000 GCF_052040795.2 Danio rerio | reverse complement strand
TGGCCCGATATAAGCCCTGGCTCGCACTGGCCTGATAGTGGAAATGCGGCTAATGGGCACCCTGGGGCCTCTACTGCAAGTCCAGGGAGAGAGGTGGAGCCCTGGGTAGCTTGCTGGGGTCAAAGGCCCCTAGGTGGAGGGCCAGAGGGCAGCCTAGGGCCTCTACTACAAGTCCAGGGAGAGAGGTGGAGCCCTGGGTAGCTTGCTGGGGTCAGTAGCCCCTGGGTGGAGGGCAAGGGGGCACCCTGGGGCCTCTATTGCAAGTCCACGGAGGGAGCTGGACCCCTGGGTAGCTTGCTGGGTTCAGAGGCCCCTAGGTGGAGGGCCACGGGGTACCCTGGGGCCTCTACTGCAAGTCCAGGGAGAGATGTGGACCCCTGGGTAGCTTGCTGGATTCAGAGGCCCCTAGGTGGAGGGCTAGGGGGCACCCTGGGGCCTCTATTGCAAGTCCAGGGAGAAAGTTGGACCCCTGGGTAGCTTGCTGGGGTCAGAGGCCCCTATGTGGAGGGCCACGGGGTACCCTGGGGCCTCTACTGCAAGTCCAGGGAGAGATGTGGACCCCTGAGTAGCTTGCTGGGGTCAGAGGCCCCTAGGTGGAGGGTCATGGGGCACCCTGGGGCCTCTATTGCAAGTCCAGGGAGAGAAGTGGACCCCTCAGTAGCTTGCTGGGGTCAGAGACCCCTCGGTGGAGGGCCAATGAGCACCCTGGGGCCTCTACTGCAAGTCCAGGGAGAGAGGTGGACCCCTGGGTAGCTTGCTGGGGTCAGAGGCCCCTAGGTGGAGGGCCAGAGGGCAGCCTAGGGCCTCTACTACAAGTCCAGGGAGAGAGGTGGAGCCCTGGGTAGCTTGCTGGGGTCAGTAGCCCTTGGGTGGATGGCAAGAGGGCACCCTGGGGCCTCTATTGCAAGTCCAGGGAGAGAGCTGGACCCCTGGGTAGCTTGCTGGGTTCGGAGGCCTCTAGGTGGAGGGCCACGGGGTACCCTGGGGCCTCTATTGCAAGTCCAGGGAGAGATGTGGACCCCTGGGTAGCTTGCTGGACTCAGAGGCCCCTAGGTGGAGGGCCACGGGGTACCCTGGGGCCTCTACTGCAAGTCCAGGTAGAGAGGTGGAGCCCTGGGTAGCTTGCTGGGGTCAGTAGCCCCTGGGTGGAGGGCAAGGGGGCACCCTGGGGCCTCTACTGCAAGTCCAGGGAGAGAAGTGGAGCCCTGGGTAGCTTGCTGGGGTCAGAGGCCCCTATGTGTAGGGCAAGGGGGCACCCTGTGGCCTATACTGCAATTCCAGGGAGAGATGTGGACCCCTGGGTAGCTTGCTGGGGTCAGAGGGCCCTAGGTGGAGGGCCATGGGGCACCCTGGTGACTCTACTGCAAGTCCAGGGAGATAAGCAGGCACCTGGGCAGCTTGCTGGGGTCAGAAGCCCCTAGGTGGAGGGCCAAGGGTCACCATGGGGCCTAGTCTGCAAGTCTAGGGAGAGAGGTGGACCCCTGGGTAGCTTTCTGGGGTCAGAGGCCCCTAGGTGGAGGGCCAAGGGGCACCCTGGGGCCTCTATTGCAAGTCCAGGGAGAGAGGTGGACCCCTGGGTAGCTTTCTGGGGTCAGAAGCCCCTAGGTGGAGGGCCAAGGGTCACCCTGGGGCCTAGTCTGCAAGTCTAGGGAGAGAGGTGGAGCCCTGGGTAGCTTGCTGGGGTCAAAGGCCCCTAGGTGGAGGGCCAGAACGCAGCCTAGGGCCTCTACTACAAGTCCAGGGAGAGAGGTGGAGCCCTGGGTAGCTTGCTGGGGTCAGTAGCCCTTAATGGAGGGCAAGGGGCACCCTGGGGCCTCTATTGCAAGTCCACGGAGGGAGCTGGACCCCTGAGTAGCTTGCTGGGTTCAGAGGCCCCTAGGTGGAGGGCCACGGGGTACCCTGGGGCCTCTACTGCAAGTCCAGGGAGAGATGTGGACCCCTGGGTAGCTTGCTGGGGTCAGAGGCCCCTAGTTGGAGGGCCAGGGGGCACCCTGGGGCCTCTACTAAAAGTCCAGGGAGAGAGGTGGACCCCTGGGTAGCTTGCTGGGGTCAGAGACCCCTAGGTGGAGGGCCAATGGGCACCCTGCGGCCTCTACTGCAAGTCCAGGGAGAGAGGTGGAGCCCTGGGTAGCTTGCTGGGGTCAGAGGCCCCTAAGTGGGGGGCCAGAGGGCAGCCTAGGGCCTCTACTTAAAGTCTAGGGAGAGAGGTCGAGCCCTGGGTAGCTTGCTGGGGTCAGTAGCCCCTGGGTGGAGGGCAAGGGGGCACCCTGGGGCCTCTATTGCAATTCCAGGGAGAGAGCTGGACCCCTGGGTAGCTTGCTGGGTTCAGAGGCCCCTAGGTGGAGGGCCACGGGGTTCCCAGGGGCCTATACTGCAAGTGCAGGGAGAGATGTGGACCCCTGGGTAGCTTGCTGGGGTCAGAGGCCCCTAGGTGGAGGGCCACAGGGTACCCTGGGGCCTCTACTGCAAGTTCAGGGAGAGAGCTGGAGCCATGGGTAGCTTGCTGGGGTCAGTAGCCCCTGGGTGGAGGGCAAGGGGGCACCCTGGGGCCTCTACTGTAAGTCCAGGGAGAGATGTGGACCCCTGGGTAGCTTGCCGGGGTCAAAGGGCCCTAGGTGGAGGGCCATGGGGCACCCTGGGGACTCTACTGCAAGTTCAGGGAGATAGGCAGGCCCCTGGGCAGCTTGCTGGGGTCAGACGGCCCTAGGTGGAGGGCCAAGGGTCAACCTGAGGCCTCTACTGCAAGTCCAGTGAGAGAAGTGAATCACTGGGAAGCTTGTTGGTGTCAGAGGCCCCTAGGGGGAGGGCCAGGGGGCACCGTAGGGCCTCTACTATAAATCCAGGGAGAGATGTGGACCCCTGGGTCGCTTGCTGGGGTCAGAGGCCCCTAGGTGGAGGGCCAGGGGGCACCCAGGGGCGTCTACTGCAAGTCCAGGGAGAGATGTGGACCCCTGGGTAGCTTGCTGGGGTCAGAGGCCCCTAGGCGGAGCGCCAATGGGCACCCTGGGGCCTCTACTGCAAGTCCAGGGAGAGAGGTGAAGCCCTGGGTAGCTTTCTGGGGTCAGAGGCCAATAGGTGGAGGGCCAGAGGGCAGCCTAGGGCCTCTGCTGCAAGTCCAGGGAGAGAGGTGAATCACTGGGAAGCTTGCTGGGGTCAGTAGCCCCTAAGGGGAGGGCCAGGGGGCACCGTAGGGCGTCTACTATAAGTCCAGGGAGAAAGGTGGACCCCTGGGTAGCTTTCTGGGGTCAGAGGCCCCTAGGTGGAGGGCCAAGGGGCACCCTGGGGCCTCTATTGCAAGTCCAGGGAGAGAGGTGGACTCCTGGGCAGCTTGCTTGGGCCAGGGGCCCTTAGGTGGAGGGCCAGAGGTCACCCAGGGGCGTCTACTGCAAGTCCAGGGAGAGAGGTGGACCCCTCGGTAGCTTGCTGGGGTCAGAGAACCCTAGGTTGAGGGCCAATGGGCACCCTGGGGCCTCTACTGCAAGTCCAGGGAGAGAGGTGGAGCCCTGGGTAGCTTGCTGGGGTCAAAGGCCCCTAGGTGGATGGCCAGAGGGCAGCCTAGGGCCTCTACTACAAGTCCACGGAGAGATGTGGACCCCTGGGTAGCTTGCTGGGGTCAGAGGCCCTTAGGTAGAGGGTCACGAGGCACCCTGGGGCCTCTATTGCAAGTCCAGGGAGAGAGGTGGACCCCTCGGTAGCTTGCTGGGGTCAGAGACCCCTAGGTGGAGGGCCAATGGGCACCCTGCGGCCTCTACTGCAAGTCCAGGGAGAGAGGTGGAGCCCTGGGTAGCTTGCTGGGGTCAGTAGCCCCTGGGTGGAGGGCAAGGGGGCACCCTGGGGCCTCTATTGCAAGTCCACGGAGGGAGCTGGACCCCTGGGTAGCTTGCAGGGTTCAGAGGCCCCTAGGTGGAGGGCCACGGGGTACCCTGGGGCCTCTACTGCAAGTCCAGGGAGAGATGTGGACCCCTGGGTAGCTTGCTGGACTCAGAGGCCCCTAGGTGGAGGGCCAGGGGGCACCCTGGGGCCTCTATTGCAAGTCCAGGGAGAAAGCTGGACCCCTGGGTAGCTTGCTGGGGTCAGAGGCCCCTAGGTGGAGGGCCACTGGGTACCCTGGGGCCTTTACTGCAAGTCCAAGGAGAGAGGTGGACCCCTGGGTAGCTTGCTGGGGTCAGAGGCCCCTAGTTGGAGGGCTAGGGGGTACCCTGGGGCCTCTACTGCAAGTCCAGGGAGAGATGTGGACCCCTGGGTAGCTTGCTGGACTCAGAGGCCCCTAGGTGGAGGGCCAGGGGGCACCCTGGAAACTCTACTATAAGTTCAGGGAGAGAGGTGGACCCCTGGGTAGCTTGCTGGGGTCAGAGGCCCCTAGGTGGAGGGCCAGGGGTCACCCAGGGGCGTATACTGCAAGTCCAGGGAGAGAGGTGGAGCCCTGGGTAGCTTGCTGGGGTCAAAGGCCCCTAGGTGGAGGGCCAGAGGGCAGCCTAGGCCCTCTACTACAAGTCCAGGGAGAGAGGTGGAGCCCTGGGTAGCTTGCTGGGGTTAGTAGCCCCTGGGTGGAGGGCAAGGGGGCACCCTGGGGCCTCTACTGCAAGTCCACGGAAGGAGCTGGACCCCTGGGTAGCTTGCTGGGTTCAGAGGCCCCTATGTGGAGGGCCACAGGGTACCCTGGGGCCTCTACTGCAAGTCCAGGGAGAGATGTGGACCCCTGGGTAGCTTGCTGGGGTCAGATGCCCCTAGGTGGAGGGCAAGGGGGCACCCTGTGGCCTATACTGCAAGTCCAGGGAGAGAGGTGGACCCCTGGGTAGCTTGCTGGGGTCAAAGGGCCCTAGGTGGAGGGCCAAGGGTCAACCTGGGGCGTCTACTGCAAGTCCAGGGAGAGAGGTGGAGCCCTGAGTAGCTTGCTGGGGTCAGAGGCCCCTAGGTGGAGGGCCAGAGGGCAGCCTAGGGCCTCTACTACAAGTCCAGGGAGAGAGGTGGAGCCCTGGGTAGCTTGCTGGGGTCAGTAGCCACTGGGTGGAGGGCAAGGGGGCACCCTGGGGCCTCTATTGCAAGTCCAGGGAGAGAGCTGGACCCCTGGGTAGCTTGCTGGGTTCAAAGGCCCCTAGGTGGAGGGCCAAGGGGCACCCTGGGGCCTCAACTGCAAGTCTAGGGAGAGAGGTGGACCACTGGGAAGCTTGCTGGTGTCAGAGGCCCCTAGGGGGAGGGCCAGGGGGCACCGTAGGGCCTCTACTGCAAGTCCAGGAAGAGAGGTGGACCCCTGGGTAGTTTGCTGGGGTCAGAGGCCCCTAGTTGGAGGGCCAGGGGGCACCCTGGGGCCTCTACTAAAAGTCCAGGGAGAGAGGTGGACCCCTGGGTAGCTTGCTGGGGTCAGAGGCCCCTAGGTGGAGGGCCAGGGGGCACCCAGCGGTGTCTACTGCAAGTCCACGGAGAGATGTGGACCCCTGGGTAGCTTGCTGGGGTCAGAGGCCCCTAGGTGGAGGGTCACGGGGCACCCTGGGGCCTCTATTGCAAGTCCAGGGAGAGAGGTGGACCCCTCGGTAGCTTGCTGGGGTCAGAGACCCCTAGTTGGAGGGCCAATGGGCACCCTGCGGCCTCTACTGCAAGTCCAGGGAGAGAGGTGGAGCCCTGGGTAGCTTGCTGGGGTCAGAGGCCCCAAGGTGGAGGGCCAAGGGGCACCCTGGGGCCTCTATTGCAAGTCCAGGGAGAGAGGTGGACCCCTGGGCAGCTTGCTTGGGTCAGGGGCCCCTAGGTGGAGGACCAGGGGGCACACTGGGGCCTATACTGCAAGTCCAGGGAGAGAGTTGGAGCCCTGGGTAGCTTGCTGGGGTCAGAGGGCCCAATGTGGACGGCCATGGGGCACCCTGGGGACTCTACTGCAAGTCCAGGGAGATAGGTAGGCCCCTGGGTAGCTTGCTGGGGTCAGAGGTCCCTTGGTGGAGGGCCACGGGGTACCCTGGGGCCTCTACTGCAAGTCCAGGGAGAGATGTGGACCCCTGGGTAGCTTGCTGGGGTCAGAGGCCCCTAGGTGGAGGGCCAGAGGGCAAACTATGGCCTATACTGCAAGTCCAGGGAGAGAGGTGGACCCCTGGGTAGCTTGCTGGTGTCAGATGCCCCTAGGTGGAGGGCCAGAGGGCACCCTGGGGCCTATACTGCAAGTCCAGGGAGAGAGGTGGACCCCTGGGTAGCTTGCTGGTGTTAGATGCCCCTAGTTGGAGGGCCAGGGGGCACCCTGGGTCCTATACTGCAAGTCCAGGGAGAGAGGTGGACGCCTGGGTAGCTTGCTGGGGTCAGATGCCCCTAGGTGGAGGGCCAGGGGGCACCCTGGGGCCTATACTGCAAGTCTAAGGAGAGAGGTGGATCCCTGGGTAGCTTGCTGTGGTCAGAGGCCCCTTGTTGGAGGGCCAGGGGGTCCCCTGGGTTCTCTACTGCAAGTCCAGGGAGAGATGTGGACCCCTGGGTAGCTTGCTGGACACTGAGGCCCCTAGGTGGAGGGCCAGGGCGCACCCTGGAAACTCTACTATAAGTCCAGGGAGAGAGGTGGACCCCTGGGTAGCTTTCTGGGGTCAGAGGCCCCTAGGTGGAGGGCCAGAGGGCACACTGGGGCCTATACTGCAAGTCCAGGGAGAGAGGTGGACCCCTGGGTAGCTTGCTGGTGTCAGATAACCCTAGGTGGAGGGCCAGAGGGCACCCTGGGGCATATACTGCAAGTCCAGGGAGGGAGGTGGACCCCTGGGTAGCTTGCTGGTGTTAGATGCCCCTAGTTGGAGGGCCAGGGGGCAACCTGGGTCCTATACTGCAAGTCCAGGGAGAGAGGTGGACCCCTGGGTAGCTTGCTGGGGTTAGATGCCCCTAGTTGGAGGGCCAAGGGGCACCCTGGGGCCTCTACTGCAAGTGTAGGGAGAGAGGTGGACCACTGGGAAGCTTGCTGGTGTCAGAGGCCCCTAGGGGGAGGGCCAGGGGGCACCGTAGGGCCTCTACTGCAAGTCCAGGAAGAGAGGTGGACCCCTGGGTAGTTTGCTGGGGTCAGAGGCCCCTAGTTGGAGGGCCAGGGGGCACCCTGGGGCCTCTACTAAAAGTCCAGGGAGAGAGGTGGACCCCTGGGTAGCTTGCTGGGGTCAGAGGCCCCTAGGTGGAGGGCCAGGGGGCACCCAGCGGTGTCTACTGCAAGTCCACGGAGAGATGTGGACCCCTGGGTAGCTTGCTGGGGTCAGAGGCCCCTAGGTGGAGGGTCACGGGGCACCCTGGGGCCTCTATTGCAAGTCCAGGGAGAGAGGTGGACCCCTCGGTAGCTTGCTGGGGTCAGAGACCCCTAGTTGGAGGGCCAATGGGCACCCTGCGGCCTCTACTGCAAGTCCAGGGAGAGAGGTGGAGCCCTGGGTAGCTTGCTGGGGTCAGAGGCCCCTAGGTGGAGGGCCAAGGGGCACCCTGGGGCCTCTATTGCAAGTCCAGGGAGAGAGGTGGACCCCTGGGCAGCTTGCTTGGGTCAGGGGCCCCTAGGTGGAGGACCAGGGGGCACACTGGGGCCTATACTGCAAGTCCAGGGAGAGAGTTGGAGCCCTGGGTAGCTTGCTGGGGTCAGAGGGCCCAATGTGGACGGCCATGGGGCACCCTGGGGACTCTACTGCAAGTCCAGGGAGATAGGTAGGCCCCTGGGTAGCTTGCTGGGGTCAGAGGTCCCTTGGTGGAGGGCCACGGGGTACCCTGGGGCCTCTACTGCAAGTCCAGGGAAGATGTGGACCCCTGGGTAGCTTGCTGGGGTCAGAGGCCCCTAGGTGGAGGGCCAGAGGGCAAACTATGGCCTATACTGCAAGTCCAGGGAGAGATGTGGACCCCTGGGTAGCTTGCTGGTGTCAGATGCCCCTAGGTGGAGGGCCAGAGGGCACCCTGGGGCCTATACTGCAAGTCCAGGGAGAGAGGTGGACCCCTGGGTAGCTTGCTGGTGTTAGATGCCCCTAGTTGGAGGGCCAGGGGGCACCCTGGGTCCTATACTGCAAGTCCAGGGAGAGAGGTGGACGCCTGGGTAGCTTGCTGGGGTCAGATGCCCCTAGGTGGAGGGCCAGGGGGCACCCTGGGGCCTATACTGCAAGTCTAAGGAGAGAGGTGGATCCCTGGGTAGCCTGCTGTGGTCAGAGGCCCCTTGTTGGAGGGCCAGGGGGTCCCCTGGGTTCTCTACTGCAAGTGCAGGGAGAGATTTGGACCCCTGGGTGGCTTGCTGGACACTGAGGCCCCTAGGTGGAGGGCCAGGGCGCACCCTGGAAACTCTACTATAAGTCCAGGGAGAGAGGTGGACCCCTGGGTAGCTTTCTGGGGTCAGAGGCCCCTAGGTGGAGGGCCAGAGGGCACACTGGGGCCTATACTGCAAGTCCAGGGAGAGAAGTGGACCCCTGGGTAGCTTGCTGGTGTCAGATAACCCTAGGTGGAGGGCCAGAGGGCACCCTGGGGCCTATACGGCAAGTCCAGGGAGAGAGGTGGACCCCTGGGTAGCTTGCTGGTGTTAGATGCCCCTAGTTGGAGGGCCAGGGGGCACCCTGGGTCCTATACTGCAAGTCCAGGGAGAGAGGTGGACCCCTGGGTAGCTTGCTGGGGTTAGATGCCCCTAGGTGGAGGGCCAGGGGGCACCCTGGGGCCTATACTGCAAGTCCAGGGAGAGATGTGGACCCCTGGAAAGCTTGCTGGACTCAGAGGCCCCTAGGTGGAGGGCCAGGGGGCACCCTGGAAACTCTACTATACGTCCAGGGAGAGAGGTGGACCCCTGGGTAGCTTGCTGGGGTCAGAGGCCCCTAAGTGGAGGGCCAGGGGTCACCCAGGGGCGTCTACTGCAAGTCCAGGGAGAGAGCTGGACCCCTCGGTAGCTTGCTGGGGTCAGAGACCCCTAGGTGGATGGCCAATGGGCACCCTGGGGCCTCTACTGCAAGTCCAGGGAGAGAGTTGGAGCCCTGGGTAGCTTGCTTGGGTCAAAGGCCCCTAGGTGGAGGGCCAGAGGGCAGCCTAGGGCCTCTACTACAAGTCCAGGGAGAGAGGTGGAGCCCTGGGTAGCTTGCTGGGGTCAGTAGCCCCTGGGTGGAGGGCAAGGGGGCACCCTGGGGCCTCTATTGCAAGTCCACGGAGGGAGCTGGACCCCTGGGTAGCTTGCTGGGTTCAGAGGCCCCTAGGTGGAGGGCCAGGGGGTACCCTGGGGCCTCTACTGCAAGTCCAGGGAGAGATGTGGACCCCTGGGTAGCTTGCTGGTCTCTGAGGCCCCTAGGTGGAGGGCCAGGGGGCACCCTGGAAACTCTACTATAAGTCCAGGGAGAGAGGTGGACCCCTCGGTAGCTTTCTGGGGTCAGAGGCCCCTAGTTGGAGGGCCAGAGGGCACACTGGGGCCTATACTGCAAGTCCAGGGAGAGAGGTGGACCCCTGGGTAGCTTGCTGGTGTCAGATGCCCCTAGGTGGAGGGCCAGAGGGCACCCTGGGGCCTATACTGCAAGTCCAGGGAGAGAGGTGGACCCCTGGTTAGCTTGCTGGGGTAAGAGGCCCCTAGGTGGAGGGTCACGGGGCAACCTGGGGCCTCTATTGCAAGTCCAGGGAGAAAGGTGGACCCCTCGGTAGCTTGCTGGGGTCAGAGACCCCTAGGTGGAGGGCCAATGGGCACCCTGGGGCCTCTACTAAAAGTCCAGGGAGAGAGGTGGAGCCCTGGGTAGCTTGCTGGGGTCAAAGGCCCATAGGTGGAGGGCCAGAGGGCACCCTAGGGCCTCTACTACAAGTCCAGGGAGAGAGGTGGAGCCCAGGGTAGTTGCTGGGGTCAGTAGCCCTTGGGTGGAGGGCAAGGGGGCACCCTGTGGCCTCTATTGCAAGTCCAGGGAGAGAGCTGGACCCCTGGGTAGCTTGCTGGGTTCAGAGGCCCCTAGGTGGAGGTCCACGGGGGCACCCTGGGGCCTCTACTATAAGTCCAGGGAGAGAGGTGGACCCCTGGGTAGCTTGCTGGGGTCAGAGGCCCCTAGGTGGAGGGCCAGGGGGCACCCAGGGGCGTCTACTGCAAGTCCAGGGAGAGATGTGGACCCCTGGGTAGCTTGCTAGGGTCAGAGGCCCTTAGGTTGAGGGTCACGGGGCACCCTGGGGCCTCTATTGCAAGTCCAGGGAGAGAGGTGGACCCCTCGGTAGCTTGCTTTGGTCAGAGACCCCTAGGTGGAGGGCCAATGGGCACCCTGGGGCCTCTACTGCAAGTCCAGGGAGAGAGCTGGACCCCTGGGCAGCTTGCTGGGTTCAGAGGAACCTGGGTGGAGGGCCAGGGGTACCCTGGGGCCTGTACTGCAAGTCCAGGGAGAGAGTTGGACCCCTGGGTAGCTTGCTGGGGTCAGAGGGCCCTACGTGGAGGGCCATGGGGCACCCTGGGGAAACTACTGCAAGTCCAGGGAGATAGGCAGGCCCCTGGGCAGCTTGCTGGGGTCAGAGGCCCCTAGGTGGAGGGCCACGGGTCACCCTGGGGCCTAGTCTGCAAGTCTAGGCAGAGAGGTGGACCCCTTGGTAGCTTTCTGGGGTCAGAGGCCCCTAGGTGGAGGGCCAAGGGGCACCTTGGGGCCTCTATTGCAAGTCCAGGGAGAGAGGTGGACCCCTGGGCAGCTTGCTTGGGTCAGGGGCCCCTAGGAGGAGGACCATGGGGCACCCTGGGGCCTATACTGCAAGTCAAGGGAGAGAGTTGGAGACCTGGTTAGCTTTTTGGGGATCAGAGGGCCCAAGGTGGAGGGCCATGGAGCACCCTGGGGACTCTACTGCAAGTCCAGGGAGATAGGTAGGCCCCTGGGTAGCTTGCTGGGGTCAGAGGTCCCTAGGTGGAGGGCCAAGGGTCACCCTGGGGCCTCTACTGCAAGTCTAGGGAGAGAGGTGGACCACTGGGAAGCTTGCTGGTGTCAGAGGCCCCTAGGGGAGGGCCAGGGGGCTCACTGGGGCCTCTATTGCAAGTCCAGGGAGAGAGGTGGACCTCTGGGCAGCTTGCTTGGGTCAAGGGCCCCTGGTGGAGGACCAGGGGGCACCCTGGGGCCTATACTGCTAGTCCAGGGAGAGAGTTGGAGCCCTGGGTAGCTTGCTGGGGTCAGAGGGCCCTAGGTGGAGGGCCATGGGGCACCCTGGGGACTCTACTGCAAGTTCAGGGAGATAGGCAGGCCCCTGGGCAGCTTGCTGGGGTCAGACGGCCCTAGGTGGAGGGCCAAGGGTCAACCTGAGGCCTCTACTGCAAGTCCAGTGAGAGAAGTGAATCACTGGGAAGCTTGTTGGTGTCAGAGGCCCCTAGGGGGAGGGCCAGGGGGCACCGTAGGGCCTCTACTATAAATCCAGGGAGAGATGTGGACCCCTGGGTCGCTTGCTGGGGTCAAAGGCCCCTAGGTGGAGGGCCAGGGGGCACCCAGGGGCGTCTACTGCAAGTCCAGGGAGAGATGTGGACCCCTGGGTAGCTTGCTGGGGTCAGAGGCCCATAGGCGGAGCGCCAATGGGCACCCTGGGGCCTCTACTGCAAGTCCAGGGAGAGAGGTGAAGCCCTGGGTAGCTTTCTGGGGTCAGAGGCCAAAAGGTGGAGGGCCAGAGGGCAGCCTAGGGCCTCTGCTGCAAGTCCAGGGAGAGAGGTGAATCACTGGGAAGCTTGCTGGGGTCAGTAGCCCCTAAGGGGAGGGCCAGGGGGCACCGTAGGGCGTCTACTATAAGTCCAGGGAGAAAGGTGGACCCCTGGGTAGCTTTCTGGGGTCAGAGGCCCCTAGGTGGAGGGCCAAGGGGCACCCTGAGGCCTCTATTGCAAGTCCAGGGAGAGAGGTGGACTCCTGGGCAGCTTGCTTGGGCCAGGGGCCCTTAGGTGGAGGACCAGGGGGCACCCTGGGGCCTATACTGCAAGTCCAGGGAGAGAGTTGGAGCCCTGGGTAGCTTGCTGGGGTCAGAGGGCCCAAGGTGGAGGGCCATGGGGCACCTTGGGGACTCTACTGCAAGTCCAGGGAGATAGGTAGGCCCCTGGGTAGCTTGCTGGGGTCAGAGGTCCCTTGGTGGAGGGCCACGGGGTACCCTGGGGCCTCTGCTGCAAGTCCAGGGAGAGATGTGGACACCTGGGTAGCTTGCTGGGGTCAGAGGCCCCTAGGTGGAGGGCCAGAGGGCACACTGGGGCCTATACTGCAAGTCCAGGGAGAGAGGTGGACCCCTGGGTAGCTTGCTGGTGTCAGATGCAACTAAGTGGAGGGCCAGAGGGCACCCTGGGGCCTATACTGCAAGTCCAGGGAGAGAGGTGGACCCCTGGGTAGCTTGCTGGTGTTAGATGCCCCTAGTTGGAGGGCCAGGAGGCACCCTGGGTCCTATACTGCAAGTCCAGGGAGAGAGGTGGACCCCTGGGTAGCTTGCTGGGGTCAGATGCCCCTAGGTGAAGGGCCAGGGGGCACCCTGGTGCCTATACTGCAAGTCCAAGGAGAGAGGTGGACGCCTGGGTAGCTTGCTGGGGTCAGAGGCCCCTATTTGGAGGGCCAGGGGGTACCCTGGGGCCTCTAATGCAAGTCCAGGGAGAGATGTGGACCCCTGGGTAGCTTGCTGGACTCAGAGGCCCCTAGGTGGAGGGCCAGGGGGCACCCTGAAAACTCTACTATAAGTCCAGGGAGAGAGGTGGACCCTTGGGTAGCTTGCTGAGGTCAGTAGCCCCTGGGTGGAGGGCAAGGGGGCACCCTGGGGCCTCTATTGCAATTCCAGGGAGAGTGTTGGACCCCTGGGTAGCTTGCTGGTGTTAGATGCCCCTAGTTGGAGGGCCAGGGGGCAACCTGGGTCCTATACTGCAAGTCCAGGGAGAGAGGTGGACCCCTGGGTAGCTTGCTGGGGTCAGATGCCCCTAGGTGGAGGGCCAGGGGGCACCCTGGGGCCTATACTGCAAGTCAAAAGAGAGAGGTGGACCCCTGGGTAGCTTGCTGGGGTCAGAGGCCCCTAGTTGGAGGGCCAATGGGCACCCTGGGGCCTCTACTGCAAGTCCAGGGAGAGAGGTGAAGCCCTGGGTAGCTTGCTGGGGTTAGAGGCCAATAGAAGGAGGGCCAGAGGGCAGCCTAGGGCCTCTACTGCAAGTCTAGGAGAGAGGTGAATCACTGGGAAGCTTGCTGGGGTCAGTAGCCCCTAAGGGGAGGGTCAGGGGGCACCGTAGGGCCTATACTATAAGTCCAGGGAGAGAGGTGGAACCCTGGGTAGCTTGCTGGGTTCAGAGGCCCCTGGATGGAGGGCCACGGGGTACCCTGGGGCCTCTACTGCAAGTCCAGGGAGAGAGTTGGACCCCTGGGTAGCTTGCTGGGGTCAGAGGGCCCTACGTGGAGGGCCATGGGGCACCCTGGGGACTTTACTGCAAGTCCAGGGAGATAGGTAGGCCCCTGGGTAGCTTGCTGGGGTCAGAGGTCCCTAGGTGGAGGGCCAAGGGTCACCCTGGGGCCTCTACTGCAAGTCTAGGGAGAGAGGTGGACCACTGGGAAGCTTGCTGGTGTCAGAGGCCCCTAGGGGGAGGGCCAGGGGGCACCCTGGGGCCTCTATTGCAAGTCCAGGGAGAGATGTGGACCTCTGGGCAGCTTGCTTGGGTCAGGGGCCCCTAGGTGGAGGACCAGGGGGCACCCTGGGGCCTATACTGCTAGTCCAGGAAGAGAGTTGGAGCCCTGGGTAGCTTGCTGGTGTCAGATGCAACTAAGTGGAGGGCCAGAGGGCACCCTGGGGCCTATACTGCAAGTCCAGGGAGAGAGGTGGACCCCTGGGTAGCTTGCTGGTGTTAGATGCCCCTAGTTGGAGGGCCAGGAGGCACCCTGGGTCCTATACTGCAAGTCCAGGGAGAGAGGTGGACCCCTGGGTAGCTTGCTGGGGTCAGATGCCCCTAGGTGAAGGGCCAGGGGGCACCCTGGTGCCTATACTGCAAGTCCAAGGAGAGAGGTGGACGCCTGGGTAGCTTGCTGGGGTCAGAGGCCCCTGTTTGGAGGGCCAGGGGGCACCCTGGGGCCTCTATTGCAAGTCCAGGGAGAGATGTGGACCCCTGGGTAGCTTGCCGGGGTCAAAGGGCCCTAGGTGGAGGGCCATGGGGCACCCTGGGGACTCTACTGCAAGTTCAGGGAGATAGGCAGGCCCCTGGGCAGCTTGCTGGGGTCAGACGGCCCTAGGTGGAGGGCCAAGGGTCAACCTGAGGCCTCTACTGCAAGTCCAGTGAGAGAAGTGAATCACTGGGAAGCTTGTTGGTGTCAGAGGCCCCTAGGGGTAGGGCCAGGGGGCACCGTAGGGCCTCTACTATAAATCCAGGGAGAGATGTGGACCCCTGGGTCGCTTGCTGGGGTCAAAGGCCCCTAGGTGGAGGGCCAGGGGGCACCCAGGGGCGTCTACTGCAAGTCCAGGGAGAGATGTGGACCCCTGGGTAGCTTGCTGGGGTCAGAGGCCCCTAGGCGGAGCGCCAATGGGCACCCTGGGGCCTCTACTGCAAGTCCAGGGAGAGAGGTGAAGCCCTGGGTAGCTTTCTGGGGTCAGAGGCCAATAGGTGGAGGGCCAGAGGGCAGCCTAGGGCCTCTGCTGCAAGTCCAGGGTGAGAGGATAATCACTGGGAAGCTTGCTGGGGTCAGTAGCCCCTAAGGGGAGGGCCAGGGGGCACCGTAGGGCCTCTACTATAAGTCCAGGGAGAAAGGTGGACCCCTGGGTAGCTTTCTGGGGTCAGATGCCCCTAGGTGGAGGGCCAGGGGGCACCCTGGGGCCTATACTGCAAGTCAAAAGAGAGAGGTGGACCCCTGGGTAGCTTGCTGGGGTCAGAGGCCCCTAGTTGGAGGGCCAATGGGCACCCTGGGGCCTCTACTGCAAGTCCAGGGAGAGAGGTGAAGCCCTGGGTAGCTTGCTGGGGTTAGAGGCCAATAGAAGGAGGGCCAGAGGGCAGCCTAGGGCCTCTACTGCAAGTCTAGGAGAGAGGTGAATCACTGGGAAGCTTGCTGGGGTCAGTAGCCCCTAAGGGGAGGGTCAGGGGGCACCGTAGGGCCTATACTATAAGTCCAGGGAGAGAGGTGGAACCCTGGGTAGCTTGCTGGGTTCAGAGGCCCCAGGATGGAGGGCCACGGGGTACCCTGGGGCCTCTACTGCAAGTCCAGGGAGAGAGTTGGACCCCTGGGTAGCTTGCTGGGGTCAGAGGGCCCTACGTGGAGGGCCATGGGGCACCCTGGGGACTTTACTGCAAGTCCAGGGAGATAGGTAGGCCCCTGGGTAGCTTGCTGGGGTCAGAGGTCCCTAGGTGGAGGGCCAAGGGTCACCCTGGGGCCTCTACTGCAAGTCTAGGGAGAGAGGTGGACCACTGGGAAGCTTGCTGGTGTCAGAGGCCCCTAGGGGGAGGGCCAGGGGGCACCCTGGGGCCTCTATTGCAAGTCCAGGGAGAGATGTGGACCTCTGGGCAGCTTGCTTGGGTCAGGGGCCCCTAGGTGGAGGACCAGGGGGCACCCTGGGGCCTATACTGCTAGTCCAGGAAGAGAGTTGGAGCCCTGGGTAGCTTGCTGGTGTCAGATGCAACTAAGTGGAGGGCCAGAGGGCACCCTGGGGCCTATACTGCAAGTCCAGGGAGAGAGGTGGACCCCTGGGTAGCTTGCTGGTGTTAGATGCCCCTAGTTGGAGGGCCAGGAGGCACCCTGGGTCCTATACTGCAAGTCCAGGGAGAGAGGTGGACCCCTGGGTAGCTTGCTGGGGTCAGATGCCCCTAGGTGAAGGGCCAGGGGGCACCCTGGTGCCTATACTGCAAGTCCAAGGAGAGAGGTGGACGCCTGGGTAGCTTGCTGGGGTCAGAGGCCCCTGTTTGGAGGGCCAGGGGGCACCCTGGGGCCTCTATTGCAAGTCCAGGGAGAGATGTGGACCCCTGGGTAGCTTGCCGGGGTCAAAGGGCCCTAGGTGGAGGGCCATGGGGCACCCTGGGGACTCTACTGCAAGTTCAGGGAGATAGGCAGGCCCCTGGGCAGCTTGCTGGGGTCAGACGGCCCTAGGTGGAGGGCCAAGGGTCAACCTGAGGCCTCTACTGCAAGTCCAGTGAGAGAAGTGAATCACTGGGAAGCTTGTTGGTGTCAGAGGCCCCTAGGGGTAGGGCCAGGGGGCACCGTAGGGCCTCTACTATAAATCCAGGGAGAGATGTGGACCCCTGGGTCGCTTGCTGGGGTCAAAGGCCCCTAGGTGGAGGGCCAGGGGGCACCCAGGGGCGTCTACTGCAAGTCCAGGGAGAGATGTGGACCCCTGGGTAGCTTGCTGGGGTCAGAGGCCCCTAGGCGGAGCGCCAATGGGCACCCTGGGGCCTCTACTGCAAGTCCAGGGAGAGAGGTGAAGCCCTGGGTAGCTTTCTGGGGTCAGAGGCCAATAGGTGGAGGGCCAGAGGGCAGCCTAGGGCCTCTGCTGCAAGTCCAGGGTGAGAGGATAATCACTGGGAAGCTTGCTGGGGTCAGTAGCCCCTAAGGGGAGGGCCAGGGGGCACCGTAGGGCCTCTACTATAAGTCCAGGGAGAAAGGTGGACCCCTGGGTAGCTTTCTGGGGTCAGAGGCCCCTAGGTGGAGGGCCAAGGGGCACCCTGGGGCCTCTATTGCAAGTCCAGGGAGAGAGTTGGAGCCCTGGGTAGCTTGCTGGGGTCAGAGGGCCCAAGGTGGAGGGCCATGGGGCACCTTGGGGACTCTACTGCAAGTCCAGGGAGATAGGTAGGCCCCTGGGTAGCTTGCTGGGGTCAGAGGTCCCTTGGTGGAGGGTCACGGGGTACCCTGAGGCCTCTGCTGCAAGTCCAGGGAGAGATGTGGACCCCTGGGTAGCTTGCTGGGGTCAGAGGCCCCTAGGTGGAGGGCCAGAGGGCACACTGGGGCCTATACTGCAAGTCCAGGGAGAGAGGTGGACCCCTGGGTAGCTTGCTGGTGTCAGATGCAACTAAGTGGAGGGCCAGAGGGCACCCTGGGGCCTATACTGCAAGTCCAGGGAGAGAGGTGGACCCCTGGGTAGCTTGCTGGTGTTAGATGCCCCTAGTTGGAGGGCCAGGAGGCACCCTGGGTCCTATACTGCAAGTCCAGGGAGAGAGGTGGACCCCTGGGTAGCTTGCTGGGGTCAGATGCCCCTAGGTGGAGGGCCAGGGGGCACCCTGGTGCCTATACTGCAAGTCCAAGGAGAGAGGTGGACGCCTGGGTAGCTTGCTGGGGTCAGAGGCCCCTAGTTGGAGGGCCAGGGGGTACCCTGGGGCCTCTAATGCAAGTCCAGGGAGAGATGTGGACCCCTGGGTAGCTTGCTGGACTCAGAGGCCCCTAGGTGGAGGGCCAGGGGGCACCCTGAAAACTCTACTATAAGTCCAGGAAGAGAGGTGGACCCCTGGGTAGCTTGCTGAGGTCAGTAGCCCCTGGGTGGAGGGCAAGGGGGCACCCTGGGGCCTCTATTGCAATTCCAGGGAGAGTGTTGGACCCCTGGGTAGCTTGCTGGTGTTAGATTCCCCTAGTTGGAGGGCCAGGGGGCAACCTGGGGCCTATACTGCAAGTCCAGGGAGAGAGGTGGACCCCTGGGTAGCTTGCTGGGGTCAGATGCCCCTAGGTGGAAGGGCCAGGGGGCACCCTGGGGCCTATACTGCAAGTCAAAAGAGAGAGGTGGACCCCTGGGTAGCTTGCTGGGGTCAGAGGCCCCTAGGTGGAGGGCCAGAGGGCACCCTGGGGCCTCTACTGCAAGTCCAGGGAGAGAGGTGAAGCCCTGGGTAGCTTGCTGGGGTCAGAGGCCAATAGAAGGAGGGCCAGAGGGCAGCCTAGGGCCTCTACTGCAAGTCTAGGAGAGAGGTGAATCACTGGGAAGCTTGCTGGGGTCAGTAGCCCCTAAGGGGAGGGTCAGGGGGCACCGTAGGGCCTATACTATAAGTCCAGGGAGAGAGGTGGAACCCTGGGTAGCTTGCTGGGTTCAGAGGCCCCTGGGTGGAGGGCCACGGGGTACCCTGGGGCCTCTACTGCAAGTCCAGGGAGAGAGTTGGACCCCTGGGTAGCTTGCTGGGGTCAGAGGGCCCTACGTGGAGGGCCATGGGGCACCCTGGGGACTTTACTGCAAGTCCAGGGAGATAGGTAGGCCCCTGGGTAGCTTGCTGGGGTCAGAGGCCCATAAGTGGAGGGACAAGGGTCACCCTGTGGCATAGTCTGCAAGTCTAGGGAGAGAGGTGGACCCCTGGGAAGCTTGCTGGTGTCAGAGGCCCCTAGGGGGAGGGCCAGGGGGCACCCTGGGGCCTCTATTGCAAGTCCAGGGAGAGAGGTGGACCTCTGGGCAGCTTGCTTGGGTCAGGGGCCCCTAGGTGGAGGGCCAAGGGTCACCCTGGGGCCTCTACTGCAAGTCTAGGGAGAGAGGTGGACCACTGGGAAGCTTGCTGGTGTCAGAGGCCCCTAGGGGGAGGGCCAGGGGGCACCCTGGGGCCTCTATTGCAAGTCCAGGGAGAGAGGTGGACCTCTGGGCAGCTTGCTTGGGTCAGGGGCCCCTAGGTGGAGGACCAGGGGGCACCCTGGGGCCTATACTGCTAGTCCAGGAAGAGAGTTGGAGCCCTGGGTAGCTTGCTCGGGTCAGAGGGCCCTAGGTGGAGGGCCATGGGGCACCCTGGGGACTCAACTGCAAGTCCAGGGAGATAGGTAGGCCCCTGGGTAGCTTGCTGGGGTCAGAGGCCCATAAGTAGAGGGACAAGGGTCACCCTGTGGCATAGTCTGCAAGTCTAGGGAGAGAGGTGGACCCCTGGGTTGCTTTCTGGGGTCAGAGGCCCCTAGGTGGAGGGCAAAGGGGCACCCTGGGGCCTCTATTGCAAGTCCAGGGAGAGAGGTGGACCCCTGGGCAGCTTGCTTGGGTCAGGGGCCCGTAGGTGGAGGACCAGGGGGCACCCTGGGGCCTATACTGCAAGTCCAGGGAGAGAGTTGGAGCCCTGGGTAGCTTGCTGGGGTCAGAGGGCCCAAGGTGGAGGGCCATGGGGCACCCTGGGGACTCTACTGCAAGTCCAGGGAGATAGGTAGGCCCCTGGGTAGCTTGCTGGGGTCAGAGGTCCCTAGGTGGAGGGCCACGGGGTACCCTGGGGCCTCTACTGCAAGTCCAGGGAGAGATGTGGACCCCTGGGTAGCTTGCTGGGGTCAGAGGTCCCTAGGTGGAGGGCCAGAGGGCACACTGGGGCCTATACTGCAAGTCCAGGGAGAGAGGTGGACCCCTGGGTAGCTTGCTGGTGTCAGATGCCCCTAGGTGGAGGGCCAGAGGGCACCCTGGGGCCTATACTGCAAGTCCAGGGAGAGAGGTGGGCCCCTGGGTAGCTTGCTGGTGATAGATGCCCCTAGTTGGAGGGACAGGGGTCACCCAGGGGCGTCTACTGCAAGTCCAGGGAGAGAGGTGGACCCCTCAGTAGCTTGCTGGGGTCAGAGACCCCTAGGTGTAGGGCCAATGGGCACCCTGGGGCCTCTACTGCAAGTCCAGGGAGAGAGGTGGAGCCCTGGGTAGCTTGCTGGGGTCAAAGGCCCCTAGGTGGAGGGCCAGAGGGCAGCCTAGGGCCTCTACTACAAGTCCAGGGAGAGAGGTGGAGCCCTGGGTAGCTTGCTGGGGTCAGTAGCCCCTGGGTGGAGGGCAAGGGGGCACCCTGGGGCCTCTATTGCAACTCCACGGAGGGAGCTGGACCCCTGGGTAGCTTGCTGGGTTCAGAGGCCCCTAGGTGGAGGGCCACAGGGTACCCTGGGGCCTCTACTGCAAGTCCAGGGAGAGATGTGGACCCCTGGGTAGCTTGCTGGATTCAGAGGCCCCTAGGTGGAGGGCTAGGGGGCACCCTGGGGCCTCTATTGCAAGTCCAGGGAGAAAGTTGGACCCCTGGGTAGCTTGCTGGGGTCAGAGGCCCCTATGTGGAGGGCCACGGGGTACCCTGGGGCCTCTACTGCAAGTCCAGGGAGAGAGGTGGAGCCCTGGGTAGCTTGCTGGGGTCAGAGGCCCCTAGGTGGAGGGCCAGGGGGCACCCAGGGGCGTCTACTGCAAGTCCAGGGAGAGATGTGGACCCCTGGGTAGCTTGCTGGGGTCAGAGGCTCCTAGGTGGAGGGCCAAGGGGCACCCTGGGGCCTCTACTGCAAGTCCAGGGAGAGGTGGACCCCTCGGTAGCTTGCTGGGGTCAGAGGCCCCTAGGTGGAGGGCCAATGGGCACCCCGGGGCCTCTACTGCAAGTCCAGGGAGAGAGGTGGACCCCTCGGTAGCTTGCTGGGGTCAGAGACCCCTAGGTGGAGGACCAATGGGCACCCTGGGGCCTCTACTGCAAGTCCAGGGAGAGATGTGGACCCCTGAGTAGCTTGCTGGGGTCAGAGGCCCCTAGGTGGAGGGTCATGGGGCACCCTGGGGCCTCTATTGCAAGTCCAGGGAGAGAAGTGGACCCCTCAGTAGCTTGCTGGGGTCAGAGACCACTAGGTGGAGGGCCAATGAGCACCCTGGGGCCTCTACTGCAAGTCCAGGGAGAGAGGTGGACCCCTGGGTAGCTTGCTGGGGTCAGAGGCCCCTAGGTGGAGGGCCAGAGGGCAGCCTAGGGCCTCTACTACAAGTCCAGGGAGAGAGGTGGAGCCCTGGGTAGCTTGCTGGGGTCAGTAGCCCTTGGGTGGAGGGCAAGAGGGCACCCTGGGGCCTCTATTGCAAGTCCAGGGAGAGAGCTGGACCCCTGGGTAGCTTGCTGGGTTCGGAGGCCTCTAGGTGGAGGGCCACGGGGTACCCTGGGGCCTCTACTGCAAGTCCAGGGAGAGATGTGGACCCCTGGGTAGCTTGCTGGACTCAGAGGCCCCTAGGTGGAGGGCCACGGGGTACCCTGGGGCCTCTACTGCAAGTCCAGGTAGAGAGGTGGAGCCCTGGGTAGCTTGCTGGGGTCAGTAGCCCCTGGGTGGAGGGCAAGGGGGCACCCTGGGGCCTCTACTGCAAGTCCAGGGAGAGAAGTGGAGCCCTGGGTAGCTTGCTGGGGTCAGAGGCCCCTATGTGTAGGGCAAGGGGGCACCCTGTGGCCTATACTGCAATTCCAGGGAGAGATGTGGACCCCTGGGTAGCTTGCTGGGGTCAGAGGGCCCTAGGTGGAGGGCCATGGGGCACCCTGGTGACTCTACTGCAAGTCCAGGGAGATAAGCAGGCACCTGGGCAGCTTGCTGGGGTCAGAAGCCCCTAGGTGGAGGGCCAAGGGTCACCATGGGGCCTAGTCTGCAAGTCTAGGGAGAGAGGTGGACCCCTGGGTAGCTTTCTGGGGTCAGAGGCCCCTAGGTGGAGGGCCAAGGGGCACCCTGGGGCCTCTATTGCAAGTCCAGGGAGAGAGGTGGACCCCTGGGTAGCTTTCTGGGGTCAGAAGCCCCTAGGTGGAGGGCCAAGGGTCACCCTGGGGCCTAGTCTGCAAGTCTAGGGAGAGAGGTGGAGCCTTGGGTAGCTTGCTGGGGTCAAAGGCCCCTAGGTGGAGGGCCAGAACGCAGCCTAGGGCCTCTACTACAAGTCCAGGGAGAGAGGTGGAGCCCTGGGTAGCTTGCTGGGGTCAGTAGCCCTTAATGGAGGGCAAGGGGCACCCTGGGGCCTCTATTGCAAGTCCACGGAGGGAGCTGGACCCCTGGGTAGTTTGCTGGGGTCAGAGGTCCCTAGGTGGAGGGCCAGGGGGCACCCTGGGGCCTCTTCTAAAAGTCCAGGGAAGGAGGTGGACCCCTGGGTAGCTTGCTGGGGTCAGAGGCCCCTAGGTGGAGGGCCAGGGGGCACCCAGCGGCGTCTACTGCAAGTCCACGGAGAGATGTGGACCCCTGGGTAGCTTGCTGAGGTCAGAGGCCCCTAGGTGGAGGGTCACGTGGCACCCTGGGGCCTCTATTGCAAGTCCAGGGAGAGAGGTGGACCCCTCAGTAGCTTGCTGGGGTCAGAGGCCCCTAAGTGGAGGGCCAGAGGGCAGCCTAGGGCCTCTACTACAAGTATCAGGGAGAGAGGTGGAGCCCTGGGTAGCTTGCTGGGGTCAGTAGCCCCTGGGTGGAGAGAAAGGGGGCACCCTGGGGCCTCTATTGCAATTTCAGGGAGAGAGCTGGACCCCTGGGTAGCTGCTGGGTTCAGAGGCCCCTAGGTGGAGGGCCACGGGGTACCCTGGGGCCTCTACCTCAAGTCTAGGGAGAGATGTGGACCCCTGGGTAGCTTGCTGGGGTCAGAGGCCCCTAGGTGGAGGGCCACAGGGTACCCTGGGGCCTCTACTGCAAGTTCAGGGAGAGAGGTGGAGCCATGGGTAGCTTGCTGGGGTCAGTAGCCCCTGGGTGGAGGGCAAGGGGGCACCGTGTGGCCTCTGCTGCAATTCCAGGGAGAGAGGTGGAGCCCTGGGTAGCTTGCTGGGTTCAGAGGCCCCTTGGTGGAGGGCAAGGCGGCACCCTGTGGCCTATACTGCAAGTCCAGGGAGAGAGGTGGACCCCTCGGTAGCTTGCTGGGGTCAGAGGCCCCTAGGTGGAGGGCCAATGGGCACCCTGAGTCCTATACTGCAAGTTCAGGGAGAGAGGTGAAGCCCAGGGTAGCTTGCTGGGGTCAGAGGCCAATAGTTGGAGGGCCAGAGGGCAGCCTAGGGCCTCTACTGCAAGTCCAGGGAGAGAGGTGAATCACTGGGAAGCTTGCTGGGGTCAGTAGCCCCTAAGGGGAGGGCCAGGGGGCACCGTAGGGCCTCTACTATAAGTCCAGGGAGAGAGGTGGACCCCTGGGTAGCTTGCTGGGTTCAGAGGCCCCTGGGTGGAGGGCCACGGGGTACCCTGGGGCCTCTACTGCAAGTCCAGGGAGTTAGGTAGGACCCTGGGTAGCTTGCTGGGGTCAGAAACCCCTAGGTGGAGGGCCAAGGGTCACCCTGGGGCCTCTACTGCAAGTCTAGGGAGAGAGGTGGACCACTGGGAAGCTTGCTGGTGTCAGAGGCCCCTAGGGGGAGGGCCATGGGGCACCCTGGGGCCTCTACTGCAAGTCCAGGGAGAGAGGTGGACCCCTGGGTAGTTTGCTAGGGTCAGAGGCCCCTAGGTGGAGGACCAGGGGGCACCCTGGGGCCTATACTGCAAGTCCAGGGAGAGAGTTGGAGCCCTGGGTAGCTTGCTGGGGTCAGAGGGCCCTAGGTGGAGGGCCATGGGGCACCCTGGGGACTCTACTGCAAGCCCAGGAAGAGATGTGGACCCCTAGGTAGTTTGCTGGGGTCAGAGGCCCCTTGGTGGAGGGCCAGGGGACACCTTGGGGCCTCCACTATAAGTCCAGGGAGAGAGGTGGAGCCCTGGGTAGCTTGCTGGGATCAGAGGCCCCTAGGTGGAGGGCCAGGGGGCACCCAGGGGCCTCTACTAAAAGTCCAGGGAGAGAGGTGGACCCCTGGGTAGCTTGCTGGGGTCAGAGGCCCCTAGGTGGAGGGCCACGGGGTACCCAGGGGCCTCTACTGCAAGTCCAGGGAGAGTTGTGGACCCCTGGGTAGCTTGCTGGGGTCAGAGGCCCCTAGGTGGAGGGCCACGGGGTACCCAGCAGCGTCTACTGCAAGTCCACGGAGAGATGTGGACCCCTGGGTAGCTTGCTGAAGTCAGAGGCCCCTAGGTGGAGGGTCACTGGGCACCCTGGGGCCTCTATTGCAAGTCCAGGGAGAGAGGTGGACCCCTCGGTAGCTTGCTGGGGTCAGAGACCCCTAGGTGGAGGGCCAATGGGCACCCTGTGGCCTCTACTGCAAGTCCAAGGAGAGAGGTGGAGCCCTGGGTAGCTTGCTGGGGTCAGAGGGCCCTAGGTGGAGGGCAAGGGGGCACCCTGGGGCCTCTATTGCAATTCCAGGGAGAGAGCTGGACCCCTGGGTAGCTTGCTGGGTTCGGAGGCCCCTAGGTGGAGGGCCACGGGGTACCCAGGGGCCTCTACTGCAAGTCCAGGGAGAGTTGTGGACCCCTGGGTAGCTTGCTGGGGTCAGAGGCCCCTAGGTGGAGGGCCACGGGGTACCCTGGGGCCTCTTCTGCAAGTCCAGGGAGAGAGTTGGACCCCTGGGTAGCTTGCTGGGGTCAGAGGGCCCTACGTGGAGGGCCATGGGGCACCCTGGGGACACTTTTGCAAGTCCAGGGAGATAGGCAGGCCCCTGGGCAGCTTGCTGGGGTCAGAGGCCCCTAGGTGGAGGGCCAAGGGTCACCCTGGGGCCTAGTCTGCAAGTCTAGGGAGAGAGGTGGACCCCTGGGTAGCTTTCTAGGGTCAGAGGCCCCAAGGTGGAGGGCCAAGGGGCACCCTGGGGCCTCTATTGCAAGTCCAGGGAGAGAGGTGGACCCCTGGGTAGCTTGCTTGGGTCAGGGGCCCCTAGGTGGAGGACCAGGGGGCACCCTGGGGCCTATACTGCAAGTCCAGGGAGAGAGTTGGAGCCCTGAGTAGCTTGCTGGGGTCAGAGGGCCCAAAGTGGAGGGCCATGGGGCACCCTGGGGACTCTACTGCAAGTCCAGGGAGATAGGTAGGCCCCTGGGTAGCTTGCTGGGGTCTGAGGTCCCTAGGTGGAGGGCCAAGGGTCACCCTGGGGCCTCTACTGCAAGTCTAGGGAGAGAGGTGGACCACTGGGAAGCTTGCTGGTGTCAGAGGCCCCTAGGGGGAGGGCCAGGGGGCACCCTGGGGCCTCTATTGCAAGTCCAGGGAGAGAGGTGGACCTCTGGGCAGCTTGCTTGGGTTGGGGGCCCCTGGGTGGAGGACCAAGGGGCACCCTGGGGCCTATACTGCTAGTCCAGGGAGAGAGTTGGAGCCCTGGGTAGCTTGCTGGGGTCAGAGGGCCCTAGGTGGAGGGCCATGGGGCACCATGGGGACTCTACTGCAAGTCCAGGGAGATAGGTAGGCCCCTGGGTAGCTTGCTGGGGTCAGAGGCCCCTAGGTGGAGGGCCAACGGTCACCCTGGGGCCTAGTCTGCAAGTCTAGGGAGAGAGGTGGACCCCTTGGTAGCTTGCTTGGGTCAGGGGCCCCTAGGTGGAGGACCAGGGGGCACCCAGGTGCTTTTATTGCAAGTCCAGGGAGAGAGGTGGACCCCTGGGCAGCTTGCTTGGGTCAGGGGCCCCTAGGTGGAGGACCAGGGGGCACCCTGGGGCCTATACTGCAAGTCCAGGGAGAGAGTTGGAGCCCTGGGTAGCTTGCTGGGGTCAGAGGGCCCAAGGTGGAGGGCCATGGGGCACCCTGGGGGCTCTACTGCAAGTCCAGGGAGATAGGTAGGCCCCTGGGTAGCTTGCTGGGGTCAGAGGTCCCTAGGTGGAGGGCCAAGGGTCACCCTGGGGCCTCTACTGCAAGTCTAGGGAGAGAGGTGGACCACTGGGAAGCTTGCTGGTGTCAGAGGCCCCTAGGGGGAGGGCCAGGGGGCACCCTGGGGCCTCTATTGCAAGTCCAGGGAGAGAGGTGAACCTCTGGGCAGCTTGCTTGTGTCAGGGGCCCCTAGGTGGAGGACCAGGGGGCACCGTGGGGCCTATACTGCTAGTCCAGGGAGAGAGTTGGAGCCCTGGGTAGCTTGCTGGGATCAGAGGGGCCCTAGGTGGAGGGCCATGGGGCACCCTGGGGACTCTACTGCAAGTCCAGGGAGATAGGTGGACCCTGGGTAGCTTGCTGGGGTCAGAGGCCCCTAGGTGGAGGGCCAAGGGTCACCCTGGGGCCTCTACTGCAAGTCTAGGGAGAGAGGTGGACCACTGGGAAGCTTGCTGGTGTCAGAGGCCCCTAGGGGGAGGGCCAGGGGGCACCGTAGGGCCTCTACTGCAAGTCCAGGAAGAGAGGTGGACCCCTGGGTAGTTTGCTGGGGTCAGAGGCCCCTAGGTGGAGGGCCAGGGGGCACCCTGGGGCCTCTTCTAAAAGTCCAGGGAGAGAGGTGGACCCCTGGGTAGCTTGCTGGGGTCAGACGCCCCTAGGTGTTGGGCCAGAGGGCAGCCTAGGGCCTCTACTACAAGTCCAGGGAGAGAGGTGGAGCCCTGGGTAGCTTGCTGGGGTCAGTAGCCCCTAATGGAGGGCAAGGGGCACCCTGGGGCCTCTATTGCAAGTCCACGGAGGGAGCTGGACCCCTGAGTAGCTTGCTGGGTTCAGAGGCCCCTAGGTGGAGGGCCACGGGGTACCCTGGGGCCTCTACTGCAAGTCCAGGGAGAGATGTGGACCCCTGGGTAGCTTGCTGGGGTCAGAGGCCCCTAGGTGGAGGGCCAGGGGGCACCCTGGGGCCTCTACTAAAAGTCCAGGGAGAGAGGTGGACCCCTGGGTAGCTTGCTGGGGTCAGAGACCCCTAGGTGGAGGGCCAATGGGCACCCTGCGGCCTCTACTGCAAGTCCAGGGAGAGAGGTGGAGCCCTGGGTAGCTTGCTGGGGTCAGTAGCCCCTGGGTGGAGGGCAAGGGGGCACCCTGGGGCCTCTATTGCAATTCCAGGGAGAGAGCTGGACCCCTGGGTAGCTTGCGGGGTTCAGAGGCCCCTAGGTGGAGGGCCACGGGGTTCCCAGGGGCCTCTACTGCAAGTCCAGGGAGAGATGTGGACCCCTGGGTAGCTTGCTGGACTTAGAGGCCCCTAGTTGGAGGGCCAGGGGGTACCATGGGGCCTCTACTGCAAGTCCAGGGAGAGATGTGGACCCCTGGGTAGCTTGCTGGACTCAGAGGCCCCTAGGTGGAGGGCCAGGGGGCAGCCTGGAAACTCTACTATAAGTCCAGGGAGAGAGGTGGACCCCTTGGTAGCTTGCTGGGGTCAGAGGCCCCTAGGTGGAGGGCCAGGGGTCACCCAGGGGCGTCTACTGCAAGTCCAGGGAGAGAGTTGGACCCCTCGGTAGCTTGCTGGGGTCAGAGACGCCTAGGTGGAGGGCCAATGGGCACCCTGGGGCCTCTACTGCAAGTCCAGGGAGAGAGCTGGACCCCTGGGTAGCTTGCTGGGGTCAAAGGCCCCTAGGTGGAGGGCCAGAGGGCAGCCTAGGGCCTCTACTACAAGTCCAGGGAGAGAGGTGGAGCCCTGGGTAGCTTTCTGGGGTCAGTAGCCCCTTAGTGGAGGGCAAGGGGGCACCCTGGGGCCTCTATTGCAAGTCCACGGAGTGAGCTGGACCCCTGGGTAACTTGCTGGGTTCAGAGGCCCCTAGGTGGAGGGCCACGGGGTACCCTGGGTCCTCTACTGCAAGTCCAGGGAGAGATGTGGACGCCTGGGTTGCTTGCTGGACTTAGAGGCCCCTAGGTGGAGGGCCAGGGGGCACCCTGGGGCCTCTATTGCAAGTCCAGGGAGACAGCTGGACCCCTGGGTAGCTTGCTGGGGTCAGAGGCCCCTAGAAGGAGGGCCACGGGGTACCCTGGGGCCTCTACTGCAAGTCCAGGGAGAGAGGTGGAGCCCTGGGTAGCTTGCTGGGGCCAGTAGCCCCTGAGTTGAGGGCAAGGGGGCACCCTGGGGCCTCTACTGCAAGTCCAGGGAGAGAGGTGGAGCCCTGGGTAGCTTGCTGGGGTCAGAGGCCCCTAGGTGGAGGGCAAGGGGGCACCCTGTGGCCTATACTGCAAGTCCAGGGAGAGAGGTGGACCCCTGGGTAGCTTGCTGGGGTCAAAGGGCCCTAGGTGGAGGGCCAAGGGTCAACCTGGGGCCTCTACTGCATGTCCAGGGAGAGAGGTGGAGCCCTGGGTAGCTTGCTGGGGTCAGAGGCCCCTAGGTGGAGGGTCACGGGGCACCCTGGGGCCTCTATTGCAAGTCCAGGGAGAGAGGTGGACCCCTCGGTAGCTTGCTGGGATCAGAGACCCCTAGGTGGAGGGCCAATGGGCACCCTGGGTTCTCTACTGCAAGTCCAGGGAGAGATGTGGACCCCTGGGTAGCTTGCTGGGGTCAGAGGCCCCTAGGTGGAGGGCCACAGGGTACCCTGGGGCCTCTACTGCAAATCCAGGGAGAGAGGTGGAGCCCTGGGTAGCTTGCTGGGGTCAGTAGCCCCTGGTTGGAGGGCCAGGGGGCACCCTGGGGCCTATACTGCAAGTCCAAGGAGAGAGGTGGACCCCTGGGTAGCTTTGCTGGGGTCAGAGGCCCCTAGTTGAAGGGCCAGGGGGCACCCTGGGGCCTATACTGCAAGTGTAGGGAGAGAGGTGGACCCCTGGGTAGCTTTCTGGGGTCAGAGGCCCCTAGGGGGAGGGCCAAGGGGCACCCTGGGGGCCTCTATTGCAAGTCCAGGGAGAGAGGTGGACCTCTGGGCAGCTTGCTTGGGTCAGAGGGCCCAAGGTGGAGGGCCATGGGGCACCCTGGGGACTCTACTGCAAGTCCAGGGAGATAGGTAGGCCCCTGGGTAGCTTGCTGGGGTCAGAGGTCCCTTGGTGGAAGGCCACGGGGTACCCTGGGGCCTCTACTGCAAGTCCAGGGAGAGAGGTGGACCCCTGGGTAGCTTGCTGGGGTCATAGGCCCCTAGGTGGAGGGCCAGAGGGCACACTGGGGCCTCAACTGCAAGTCCAGGGAGAGAGCTGGACCCCTGGGTAGCTTGCTGGTGTCAGATGCCCCTAGGTGGAGGGCCAGAGGGCACCCTGGGGCCTATACTGCAAGTCCATGGAGATGGAGAGAGGTGGACCCCTGGGTAGCTTGCTGGTGTTAGATGCCCCTAGTTGGAGGGCCAGGGGGCACCCTGGGTCCTATACTGCAAGTCCAGGGAGAGAGGTGGACCCCTGGGTAGCTTGCTGGGGTCAGATGCCCCTAGGTGGAGGGCCAGGGGGCACCCTGGGGCCTATACTGCAAGTCCAAGGAGAGAGGTGGACCCCTGGGTAGCTTGCTGGGGTCAGAGGCCCCTAGTTGGAGGGCCAGGGGGTACCCTGGGGCCTCTACTGCAAGTCCAGGGAGAGATGTGGACCCCTGGGTAGCTTAAGGGACTCAGAGGCCCCTAGGTGGAGGGCCAGGGGGCACCCTGGAAACTCTACTATAAGTCCAGGGAGAGAGGTGGACCCCTGGGTAGCTTGCTGGGGTCAGAGGCTCCTAGGTGGAGGGCCAGGGGTCACCCTGGGGCGTCTACTGCAAGTCCAGGGAGAGAGGTGGACCCCTCGGTAGCTTGCTGGGGTCAGAGACCCCTAGGTGGAGGGCCAATGGGCACCCTGGGGCCTCTACTGCAAGTCCAGGGAGAGAGGTCGACCCCTCGGTAGCTTGCTGGGATCAGAGACCCCTAGGTGGAGGGCCAATGGGCACCCTGGGTTCTCTACTGCAAGTCCAGGGAGAGATGTGGACCCCTGGGTAGCTTGCTGGGGTCAGAGGCCCCTAGGTGGAGGGCCACGGGGTACCCTGGGGCCTCTACTGCAAATCCAGGGAGAGAGGTGGAGCCCTGGGTAGCTTGCTGGGGTCAGAGGCCAATAGGTGAAGGGCCAGAGGGCAGCCTAGGGCCTCTGCTGCAAGTCCAGGGAGTGGGGTGAATCACTGGGAAGCTTGCTGGGGTCAGAGGCCCCTAAGGGGAGGGCCAGGGGGCACCGTAGGGCCTCTACTATAAGTCCAGGGAGAAAGGTAGGCCCCTGGGTAGCTTGCTGGGGTCAGATGTCCCTTGGTGGAGGGCCACGGGGTACCCTGGGGCCTCTGCTGCAAGTCCAGGGAGAGAGGTGGACCCCTGGGTAGCTTGCTGGGGTCAGAGGCCCCTAGATGGAGGGCCAGAGGGCACACTGGGGCCTATACTGCAAGTCCAGGGAGAGAGGTGGACCCCTGGGTAGCTTGATGGTGTCAAATGCAACTAAGTGGAGGGCCAGAGGGCACCCTGGGGCCTATACTGCAAGTCCAGGGAGAGAGGTGGACCACTGGGTAGCTTGCTGGGGTCAGTAGCCCCTAAGGGGAGGGCCAGGGGGCACCGTAGGGCCTCTACTATAAGTCCAGGGAGAAAGGTAGGCCCCTGGGTAGCTTGCTGGGGTCAGATGTCCCTTGGTGGAGGGCCACGGGGTACCCTGGGGCCTCTGCTGCAAGTCCAGGGAGAGAGGTGGACCCCTGGGTAGCTTGCTGGGGTCAGAGGCCCCTAGATGGAGGGCCAGAGGGCACACTGGGGCCTATACTGCAAGTCCAGGGAGAGAGGTGGACCCCTGGGTAGCTTGATGGTGTCAAATGCAACTAAGTGGAGGGCCAGAGGGCACCCTGGGGCCTATACTGCAAGTCCAGGGAGAGAGGTGGACCCCTGGGTAGCTTGCTGGTGTTAGATGCCCCTAGTTGGAGGGCCAGGAGGCACCCTGGGTCCTATACTGCAAGTCCAGGGAGAGAGGTGGACCCCTGGGTAGCTTGCTGGGGTCAGATGCCCCTAGGTGGAGGGCCAGGGGGCACCCTGGTGCCTATACTGCAAGTCCAAGGAGAGAGGTGGACGCCTGGGTAGCTTGCTGGGGTCAGAGGCCCCTAGTTGGAGGGCCAGGGGGTACCCTGGGGCCTCTACTGCAAGTCCAGGGAGAGATGTGGACCCCTGGGTAGCTTGCTGGGGTCAGAGACCCCTAGGTGGAGGGCCAATGGGCACCCTGGGGCCTCTACTGCAAGTCCAGGGAGAGAGGTGGAGCCCTGGGTAGCTTGCTGGGGTCAAAGGCCCCTAGGTGGAGGGCCAGAGGGCAGCCTAGGGCCTCTACTACAAGTCCAGGGAGAGAGGTGGAGCCCTGGGTAGCTTGCTGGGGTCAGTAGCCCCTAATGGAGGGCAAGGGGCACCCTGGGGCCTCTATTGCAAGTCCACGGAGGGAGCTGGACCCCTGAGTAGCTTGCTGGGTTCAGAGGCCCCTAGGTGGAGGGCCACGGGGTACCCTGGGGCCTCTACTGCAAGTCCAGGGAGAGATATGGACCCCTGGGTAGCTTGCTGGGGTCAGAGGCCCCTAGGTGGAGGGCCAGGGGGCACCCTGGGGCCTCTACTAAAAGTCCAGGGAGAGAGGTGGACCCCTGGGTAGCTTGCTGGGGTCAGACTCCCCTAGGTGGAGGGCCAATGGGCACCCTGCGGCCTCTACTGCAAGTCCAGGGAGAGAGGTGGAGCCCTGGGTAGCTTGCTTGGGTCAGTAGCCCCTGGGTGGAGGGCAAGGGGGCACCCTGGGGCCTCTATTGCAATTCCAGGGAGAGAGCTGGACCCCTGGGTAGCTTGCTGGGTTCAGAGGCCCCTAGGTGGAGGGCCACGGGGTTCCCAGGGGCCTCTACTGCAAGTCCAGGGAGAGATGTGGACCCCTGGGTAGCTTGCTGGGGTCAAAGGCCACTAGGTGGAGGGCCACAGGGTACCTTGGGGCCTCTACTGCAAGTTCAGGGAGAGAGCTGGAGCCATGGGTAGCTTGCTGGGGTCAGTAGCCCCTGGGTGGAGGGCAAGGGGGCACCCTGGGGCCTCTACTGCAAGTCCAGGGAGAGATGTGAACCCCTGGGTAGCTTGCCGGGGTCAAAGGGCCCTAGGTGGAGGGCCATGGGGCACCCTGGGGACTCTACTGCAAGTTCAAGGAGATAGGCAGGCCCCTGGGCAGCTTGCTGGGGTCAGACGGCCCTAGGTGGAGGGCCAAGGGTCAACCTGAGGCCTCTACTGCAAGTCCAGTGAGAGAAGTGAATCACTGGGAAGCTTGTTGGTGTCAGAGGCCCCTAGGGGGAGGGCCAGGGGGCACCGTAGGGCCTCTACTATAAATCCAGGGAGAGATGTGGACCCCTGGGTCGCTTGCTGGGGTCAGAGGCCCCTAGGTGGAGGGCCAGGGGGCACCCAGGGGCGTCTACTGCAAGTCCAGGGAGAGATGTGGACCCCTGGGTAGCTTGCTGGGGTCAGAGGCCCCTAGGCGGAGGGCCAATGGGCACCCTGGGGCCTCTACTGCAAGTCCAGGGAGAGAGGTGAAGCCCTGGGTAGCTTTCTGGGGTCAGAGGCCAATAGGTGGAGGGCCAGAGGGCAGCCTAGGGCCTCTGCTGCAAGTCCAGGGAGAGAGGTGAATCACTGGGATGCTTGCTGGGGTCAGTAGCCCCTAAGGGGAGGGCCAGGGGAAACCGTAGGGCCTCTACTATAAATCCAGGGAGAAAGGTGGACCCCTGGGTAGCTTTCTGGAGTCAGAGGCCCCTAGGTGGAGGGCCAAGGGGCACCCTGGGGCCTCTATTGCAAGACCAGGGAGAGAGGTGGACTCCTGGGCAGCTTGCTGGGGTCAGAGGGCCCAAGGTGGAGGGCCATGGGGCACCTTGGGGACTCTACTGCAAGTCCAGGGAGATAGGTAGGCCCCTGGGTAGCTTGCTGGGGTCAGAGGTCCCTTGGTGGAGGGCCACGGGGTACCCTGGGGCCTCTGCTGCAAGTCCAGGGAGAGATGTGGACCCCTGGGTAGCTTGCTGGGGTCAGAGGCCCCTAGGTGGAGGGCCAGAGGGCACACTGGGGCCTATACTGCAAGTCCAGGGAGAGAGGTGGACCCCTGGGTAGCTTGCTGGTGTCAGATGCAACTAAGTGGAGGGCCAGAGGGCACCCTGGGGCCTATACTGCAAGTCCAGGGAGAGAGGTGGACCCCTGGGTAGCTTGCTGGTGTTAGATGCCCCTAGTTGGAGGGCCAGGAGGCACCCTGGGTCCTATACTGCAAGTCCAGGGAGAGAGGTGGACCCCTGGGTAGCTTGCTGGGGTCAGATGACCCTAGGTGGAGGGCCAGGGGGCACCCTGGTGCCTATACTGCAAGTCCAAGGAGAGAGGTGGACGCCTGGGTAGCTTGCTGGGGTCAGAGGCCCCTAGTTGGAGGGCCAGGGGGTACCCTGGGGCCTCTACTGCAAGTCCAGGGAGAGATGTGGACCCCTGGGTAGCTTGCTGGACTCAGAAGCCCGTAGGTGGAGGGCCAGGGGGCACCCTGGAAACTCTACTATAAGTCCAGGGAGAGAGGTGGACCCCTGGGTAGCTTGCTGGGGTCAGAGGCCCCTAGGTGGAGGGCCAGGGGTCACCCAGGGGCGTCTACTGCAAGTCCAGGGAGAGAGGTGGACCCCTCGGTAGCTTGCTGGGGTCAGAGACCCCTAGGTGGAGGGCCAATGGGCACCCTGGGGCCTCTACTGCAAGTCCAGGGAGAGAGGTGGAGCCCTGGGTAGCTTGCTGGGGTCAAAGGCCCCTAGGTGGAGGGCCAGAGGGCAGCCTAGGGCCTCTACTACAAGTCCAGGGAGAGAGGTGGAGCCCTGGGTAGCTTGCTGGGGTCAGTAGCCCCCGATGGAGGGCAAGGGGCACCCTGGGGCCTCTATTGCAAGTCCACGGAGAGAGCTGGACCCCTGAGTAGCTTGCTGGGTTCAGAGGCCCCTAGGTGGAGGGCCACGGGGTACCCTGGGGCCTCTACTGCAAGTCCAGGGAGAGATGTGGACCCCTGGGTAGCTTGCTGGACTCAGAGGCCCCTAGGTGGAGGGCCAGGGGGCACCCTGGGGCCTCTATTGCAAGTCCAGGAAGAAAGCTGGACCCCTGGGTAGCTTGCTGGGGTCAGAGGCCCCTAGGTGGAGGGCCACGGGGTACCCTAGGGGCCTCTACTGCAAGTCCAGGGAGAGAGGTGGAGCCCTGGGTAGCTTGCTGGGGCCAGTAGCCCCTGGGTGGAGGGCAAGGGGGCACCCTGGGGCCTCTACTGCAAGTCCAGGGAGAGAGGTGGAGCCCTGGGTAGCTTGCTGGGGTCAGAGGCCCCTAGGTGGAGGGCAAGGGGGCACCCTGTGGCCTATACTGCAAGTCCAGGGAGAGAGGTGGACCCCTGGGTAGCTTGCTTGGGTCAAAGGGCCCTAGGTGGAGGGCCAAGGGTCAACCTGGGGACTCTACTGCATGTCCAGGGAGAGAGGTGGAGCCCTGGGTAGCTTGCTGGGGTAAGAGGCCCCAGGTGGAGGGCCAGAGGGCAGCCTAGAGCCTCTACTACAAGTCCAGGGAGAGAGGTGGAGCCCTGGGTAGCTTGCTGGGGTCAGTAGCCCCTAGTTGGAGGGCCAGGGGGCACCCTGGGACCTATACTGCAAGTCCAGGAAGAGAAGTGGACCCCTGGGTAGCTTGCTGGGGTCAGAGGCCCCTAGGTGAAGGGCCATGGGGCACCCTGGGGAAACTACTGCAAGTCCAGGGAGATAGGCAGGCCCCAGGGCAGCTTGCTGGGGTCAGAGGCCCCTAGGTGGAGGGCCAAGGGTCACCCTGGGGCCTAGTCTGCAAGTGTAGGGAGAGAGGTGGACCCCTGGGTAGCTTTCTGGGGTCAGAGGCCCCTAGGTGGAGGGCCAAGGGGCATCCTGGGGCCTCTATTGCAAGTCCAGGGAGAGAGGTGGACCTCTGGGCAGCTTGCTTGGGTCAGGGGCCCCTAGGTGGAGGACCAGGGGGCACCCTGGGGCCTATACTGCTAGTCCAGGGAGAGAGGTGGAGCCCTGGGTAGCTTGCTGGGGTCAGAGGGCCCTAGGTGGAGGGCCATGGGGCACCCTGGGGACTCTACTGCAAGTCCAGGGAGATAGGTAGGCCCCTGGGTAGCTTGCTGGGGTCAGATGCCCCTAGGTGGAGGGCCAGAGGGCACCTTGGGACCTATACTGCAAGTCCAGGGAGAGAGGTGGACCCCTGGGTAGCTTGCTGGTGTTAGATGCCCCTAGTTGGAGGGCCAGGGGGCACCCTGGGTCCTATACTGCAAGTCCAGGGAGAGAGGTGGACCCCTGGGTAGCTTGCTGGGGTCAGATGCCCCTAGGTGGAGGGCCAGGGGGCACCCTGGGGCCTATACTGCAAGTCCAAGGAGAGAGGTGGACCCCTGGGTAGCTTGCTGGGGTCAGAGGCCCCTAGTTGGAGGGCCAGGGGGTACCCTGGGGCCTATACTGCAAGTCCAGGGAGAGAGTTGGAGCCCTGGGTAGCTTGCTGGGATCAGAGGGCCCAAGGTGGAGGGCCATGGGGCACCCTGGGGACTCTACTGCAAGTCCAGGGAGATAGGTAGGCCCCTGGGTAGCTTGCTGGGGTCAGAGGTCCCTTGGTGGAAGGCCACGGGGTACCCTGGGGCCTCTACTGCAAGTCCAGGGAGAGAGGTGGACCCCTGGGTAGCTTGCTGGTGTTAGATGCCCCTAGTTGGAGGGCCAGGAGGCACCCTGGGTCCTATACTGCAAGTCCAGGGAGAGAGGTGGACCCCTGGGTAGCTTGCTGGGGTCAGATGCCCCTAGGTGGAGGGCCAGGGGGCACCCTGGTGCCTATACTGCAAGTCCAAGGAGAGAGGTGGACGCCTGGGTAGCTTGCTGGGGTCAGAGGCCCCTAGTTGGAGGGCCAGGGGGTACCCTGGGGCCTCTACTGCAAGTCCAGGGAGAGATGTGGACCCCTGGGTAGTTTGCTGGACTCAGAGGCCCCTAGGTGGAGGGCCAGGGGGCAACCTGGAAACTCTACTACAAGTCCAGGGAGAGAGGTGGACCCCTTGGTAGCTTGCTGGGGTCAGAGGCCCCTAGGTGGAGGGCCAGGGGTCACCCAGGGGCGTCTACTGCAAGTCCAGGGAGAGAGGTGGACCCCTCGGTAGCTTGCTGGGGTCAGAGACCCCTAGGTGGAGGGCCAATGGGCACCCTGGGGCCTCTACTGCAAGTCCAGGGAGAGAGGTGGAGCCCTGGGTAGCTTGCTGGGGTCAAAGACCCCTAGGTGGAGGGCCAGAGGGCAGCCTAGGGCCTCTACTACAAGTCCAGGGAGAGAGGTGGAGCCCTGGGTAGCTTTCTGGGGTCAGTAGCCCCTTAGTGGAGGGCAAAGGGGCACCCTGGGGCCTCTATTGCAAGTCCACGGAGGGAGCTGGACCCCTGGGTAACTTGCTGGGTTCAGAGGCCCCTAGGTGGAGGGCCACGGGGTACCCTGGGTCCTCTACTGCAAGTCCAGGGAGAGATGTGGACGCCTGGGTTGCTTGCTGGACTTAGAGGCCCCTAGGTGGAGGGCCAGGGGGCACCCTGGGGCCTCTATTGCAAGTCCAGGGAGACAGCTGGACCCCTGGGTAGCTTGCTGGGGTCAGAGGCCCCTAGGTGGAGGGCCACGGGGTACCCTGGGGCCTCTACTGCAAGTCCAGGGAGAGAGGTGGACCCCTGGGTAGCTTGCTGGGGTCAGAGGCCCCTGAGTGGAGGGCAAGGGGGCACCCTGGGGCCTCTACTGCAAGTCCAGGGAGAGAGGTGGAGCCCTGGGTAGCTTGCTGGGGTCAGAGGCCCCTAGGTTGAGGGCAAGGGGGCACCCTGTGGCCTATACTGCAAGTCCAGGGAGAGAGGTGGACCCCTGGGTAGCTTGCTGGGGTCAAAGGGCCCTAGGTGGAGGGCCAAGGGTCAACCTAGGGCCTCTACTGCATGTCCAGGGAGAGAGGTGGAGCCCTGGGTAGCTTGCTGGGGTCAGAGGCCCCTAGGTGGAGGGCCAGGGGGCACCCAGGGGCGTGTACTGCAAGTCCAGGGAGAGATGTGGACCCCTGGGTAGCTTGCTGGGGTCAGAGGCCCCTAGGCGGAGGGCCAATGGGCACCCTGGGGCCTCTACTGCAAGTCCAGGGAGAGAGGTGAAGCCCTGGGTAGCTTTCTGGGGTCAGAGGCCAATAGGTGGAGGGCCAGAGGGCAGCCTAGGGCCTCTGCTGCAAGTCCAGGGAGAGAGGTGAATCACTGGGATGCTTGCTGGGGTCAGTAGCCCCTAAGGGGAGGGCCAGGGGAAACCGTAGGGCCTCTACTATAAATCCAGGGAGAAAGGTGGACCCCTGGGTAGCTTTCTGGGGTCAGAGGCCCCTAGGTGGAGGGCCAAGGGGCACCCTGGGGCCTCTATTGCAAGACCAGGGAGAGAGGTGGACTCCTGGGCAGCTTGCTGGGGTCAGAGGGCCCAAGGTGGAGGGCCATGGGGCACCTTGGGGACTCTACTGCAAGTCCAGGGAGATAGGTAGGCCCCTGGGTAGCTTGCTGGGGTCAGAGGTCCCTTGGTGGAGGGCCACGGGGTACCCTGGGGCCTCTGCTGCAAGTCCAGGGAGAGATGTGGACCCCTGGGTAGCTTGCTGGGGTCAGAGGCCCCTAGGTGGAGGGCCAGAGGGCACACTGGGGCCTATACTGCAAGTCCAGGGAGAGAGGTGGACCCCTGGGTAGCTTGCTGGTGTCAGATGCAACTAAGTGGAGGGCCAGAGGGCACCCTGGGGCCTATACTGCAAGTCCAGGGAGAGAGGTGGACCCCTGGGTAGCTTGCTGGTGTTAGATGCCCCTAGTTGGAGGGCCAGGAGGCACCCTGGGTCCTATACTGCAAGTCCAGGGAGAGAGGTGGACCCCTGGGTAGCTTGCTGGGGTCAGATGCCCCTAGGTGGAGGGCCAGGGGGCACCCTGGTGCCTATACTGCAAGTCCAAGGAGAGAGGTGGACGCCTGGGTAGCTTGCTGGGGTCAGAGGCCCCTAGTTGGAGGGCCAGGGGGTACCCTGGGGCCTCTACTGCAAGTCCAGGGAGAGATGTGGACCCCTGGGTAGCTTGCTGGACTCAGAGGCCCCTAGGTGGAGGGCCAGGGGGCACCCTGGAAACTCTACTATAAGTCCAGGGAGAGAGGTGGACCCCTGGGTAGCTTGCTGGGGTCAGAGGCCCCTAGGTGGAGGGCCAGGGGTCACCCAGGGGCGTCTACTGCAAGTCCAGGGAGAGAGGTGGACCCCTCGGTAGCTTGCTGGGGTCAGAGACCCCTAGGTGGAGGGCCAATGGGCACCCTGGGGCCTCTACTGCAAGTCCAGGGAGAGAGGTGGAGCCCTGGGTAGCTTGCTGGGGTCAAAGGCCCCTAGGTGGAGGGCCAGAGGGCAGCCTAGGGCCTCTACTACAAGTCCAGGGAGAGAGTTGGAGCCCTGGGTAGCTTGCAGGGGTCAGTAGCCCCCGATGGAGGGCAAGGGGCACCCTGGGGCCTCTATTGCAAGTCCACGGAGAGAGCTGGACCCCTGAGTAGCTTGCTGGGTTCAGAGGCCCCTAGGTGGAGAGCCACGGGGTACCCTGGGGCCTCTACTGCAAGTCCAGGGAGAGATGTGGACCCCTGGGTAGCTTGCTGGACTCAGAGGCCCCTAGGTGGAGGGCCAGGGGGCACCCTGGGGCCTCTATTGCAAGTCCAGGAAGAAAGCTGGACCCCTGGGTAGCTTGCTGGGGTCAGAGGCCCCTAGGTGGAGGGCCACGGGGTACCCTAGGGGCCTCTACTGCAAGTCCAGGGAGAGAGGTGGAGCCCTGGGTAGCTTGCTGGGGCCAGTAGCCCCTGGGTGGAGGGCAAGGGGGCACCCTGGGGCCTCTACTGCAAGTCCAGGGAGAGAGGTGGAGCCCTGGGTAGCTTGCTGGGGTCAGAGGCCCCTAGGTGGAGGGCAAGGGGGCACCCTGTGGCCTATACTGCAAGTCCAGGGAGAGAGGTGGACCCCTGGGTAGCTTGCTTGGGTCAAAGGGCCCTAGGTGGAGGGCCAAGGGTCAACCTGGGGACTCTACTGCATGTCCAGGGAGAGAGGTGGAGCCCTGGGTAGCTTGCTGGGGTCAGAGGCCCCAGGTGGAGGGCCAGAGGGCAGCCTAGGGCCTCTACTACAAGTCCAGGGAGAGAGGTGGAGCCCTGGGTAGCTTGCTGGGGTCAATAGCCCCTAGTTGGAGGGCCAGGGGGCACCCTGGGACCTATACTGCAAGTCCAGGAAGAGAAGTGGACCCCTGGGTAGCTTGCTGGGGTCAGAGGCCCCTAGGTGAAGGGCCATGGGGCACCCTGGGGAAACTACTGCAAGTCCAGGGAGATAGGCAGGCCCCAGGGCAGCTTGCTGGGGTCAGAGGCCCCTAGGTGGAGGGTCAAGGGTCACCCTGGGGCCTAGTCTGCAAGTGTAGGGAGAGAGGTGGACCCCTGGGTAGCTTTCTGGGGTCAGAGGCCCCTAGGTGGAGGGCCAAGGGGCATCCTGGGGCCTCTATTGCAAGTCCAGGGAGAGAGGTGGACCTCTGGGCAGCTTGCTTGGGTCAGGGGCCCCTAGGTGGAGGACCAGGGGGCACCCTGGGGCCTATACTGCTAGTCCAGGGAGAGAGGTGGAGCCCTGGGTAGCTTGCTGGGGTCAGAGGGCCCTAGGTGGAGGGCCATGGGGCACCCTGGGGACTCTACTGCAAGTCCAGGGAGATAGGTAGGCCCCTGGGTAGCTTGCTGGGGTCAGATGCCCCTAGGTGGAGGGCCAGAGGGCACCTTGGGGCCTATACTGCAAGTCCAGGGAGAGAGGTGGACCCCTGGGTAGCTTGCTGGTGTTAGATGCCCCTAGTTGGAGGGCCAGGGGGCACCCTGGGTCCTATACTGCAAGTCCAGGGAGAGAGGTGGACCCCTGGGTAGCTTGCTGGGGTCAGATGCCCCTAGGTGGAGGGCCAGGGGGCACCCTGGGGCCTATACTGCAAGTCCAGGGAGAGAGTTGGAGCCCTGGGTAGCTTGCTGGGATCAGAGGGCCCAAGGTGGAGGGCCATGGGGCACCCTGGGGACTCTACTGCAAGTCCAGGGAGATAGGTAGGCCCCTGGGTAGCTTGCTGGGGTCAGAGGTCCCTTGGTGGAAGGCCACGGGGTACCCTGGGGCCTCTACTGCAAGTCCAGGGAGAGAGGTGGACCCCTGGGTAGCTTGCTGGTGTTAGATGCCCCTAGTTGGAGGGCCAGGAGGCACCCTGGGTCCTATACTGCAAGTCCAGGGAGAGAGGTGGACCCCTGGGTAGCTTGCTGGGGTCAGATGCCCCTAGGTGGAGGGCCAGGGGGCACCCTGGTGCCTATACTGCAAGTCCAAGGAGAGAGGTGGACGCCTGGGTAGCTTGCTGGGGTCAGAGGCCCCTAGTTGGAGGGCCAGGGGGTACCCTGGGGCCTCTACTGCAAGTCCAGGGAGAGATGTGGACCCCTGGGTAGCTTGCTGGACTCAGAGGCCCCTAGGTGGAGGGCCAGGGGGCAGCCTGGAAACTCTACTACAAGTCCAGGGAGAGAGGTGGACCCCTTGGTAGCTTGCTGGGGTCAGAGGCCCCTAGGTGGAGGGCCAGGGGTCACCCAGGGGCGTCTACTGCAAGTCCAGGGAGAGAGGTGGACCCCTCGGTAGCTTGCTGGGGTCAGAGACCCCTAGGTGGAGGGCCAATGGGCACCCTGGGGCCTCTACTGCAAGTCCAGGGAGAGAGGTGGAGCCCTGGGTAGCTTGCTGGGGTCAAAGACCCCTAGGTGGAGGGCCAGAGGGCAGCCTAGGGCCTCTACTACAAGTCCAGGGAGAGAGGTGGAGCCCTGGGTAGCTTTCTGGGGTCAGTAGCCCCTTAGTGGAGGGCAAAGGGGCACCCTGGGGCCTCTATTGCAAGTCCACGGAGGGAGCTGGACCCCTGGGTAACTTGCTGGGTTCAGAGGCCCCTAGGTGGAGGGCCACGGGGTACCCTGGGTCCTCTACTGCAAGTCCAGGGAGAGATGTGGACGCCTGGGTTGCTTGCTGGACTTAGAGGCCCCTAGGTGGAGGGCCAGGGGGCACCCTGGGGCCTCTATTGCAAGTCCAGGGAGACAGCTGGACCCCTGGGTAGCTTGCTGGGGTCAGAGGCCCCTAGGTGGAGGGCCACGGGGTACCCTGGGGCCTCTACTGCAAGTCCAGGGAGAGAGGTGGACCCCTGGGTAGCTTGCTGGGGTCAGAGGCCCCTGAGTGGAGGGCAAGGGGGCACCCTGGGGCCTCTACTGTAAGTCCAGGGAGAGAGGTGGAGCCCTGGGTAGCTTGCTGGGGTCAGAGGCCCCTAGGTTGAGGGCAAGGGGGCACCCTGTGGCCTATACTGCAAGTCCAGGGAGAGAGGTGGACCCCTGGGTAGCTTGCTGGGGTCAAAGGGCCCTAGGTGGAGGGCCAAAGGTCAACCTAGGGCCTCTACTGCATGTCCAGGGAGAGAGGTGGAGCCCTGGGTAGCTTGCTGGGGTCAGAGGCCCCTAGGTGGAGGGTCACGGGGCACCCTGGGGCCTTTATTGCAAGTCCAGGGAGAGAGGTGGACCCCTCGGTAGCTTGCTGGGGTCAGAGGCCCCTAGGTGGAGGGTCACGGGGCACCCTGGGGCCTCTATTGCAAGTCCAGGGAGAGAGGTGGACACCTGGGTAGCTTGCTGGGGTCAGAGGCCCCTAGGTGGAGGGCCACGGGGTACCCTGGGGCCTCTACTGCAAATCCAGGGAGAGAGGTGGAGCCCTGGGTAGCTTGCTGGGGTCAGTAGCCCCTGGTTGGAGAGCCAGGGGGCACCCTGGGGCCTATACTGCAAGTCCAAGGAGAGAGGTGGACCCCTGGGTAGCTTTGCTGGGGTCAGAGGCCCCTAGTTGGAGGGCCAGGGGGCACCCTGGGGCCTATACTGCAAGTCCAGGAAGAGAGGTGGACCCCTGGGTAGCTTGCTGGACTCAGAGGCCCCTAGGTGGAGGGCCAGGGGGCACCCTGGGGCCTCTATTGCAAGTCCAGGGAGAGAGGTGGACCCCTGGGCAGCTTGCTTGGGTCAGGGGCCCCTAGGTGGAGGACCAGGGGGCACCCTGGGGCCTATACTGCAAGTCCAGGGAGAGAGTTGGAGCCCTGGGTAGCTTGCTGGGATCAGAGGGCCCAAGGTGGAGGGCCATGGGGCACCCTGGGGACTCTACTGCAAGTCCAGGGAGATAGGTAGGCCCCTGGGTAGCTTGCTGGGGTCAGAGGTCCCTTGGTGGAAGGCCACGGGGTACCCTGGGGCCTCTACTGCAAGTCCAGGGAGAGAGGTGGACCCCTGGGTAGCTTGCTGGTGTTAGATGCCCCTAGTTGGAGGGCCAGGAGGCACCCTGGGTCCTATACTGCAAGTCCAGGGAGAGAGGTGGACCCCTGGGTAGCTTGCTGGGGTCAGATGCCCCTAGGTGGAGGGCCAGGGGGCACCCTGGTGCCTATACTGCAAGTCCAAGGAGAGATGTGGACGCCTGGGTAGCTTGCTGGTGTCAGAGGCCCCTAGTTGGAGGGCCAGGGGGCACCCTGGAAACTCTACTATAAGTCCAGGGAGAGAAGTGGACCCCTGGGTAGCTTGCTGGGGTAAGAGGCCCCTAGGTGGAGGGCCAGGGGTCACCCAGGGGCGTCTACTGCAAGTCCAGGGAGAGAGGTGGACCCCTCGGTAGCTTGCTGGGGTCAGAAACCCTTAGGTGGAGGGCCAATGGGCACCCTGGGGCCTCTACTGAAAGTCCAGGGAGAGAGGTGGAGCCCTGGGTAGCTTGCTGGGGTCAAAGGCCTCTAGGTGGAGGGCCAGAGGGCAGCCTAGGGCCTCTACTACAAGTCCAGGGAGAGAGGTGGAGCCCTGGGTAGCTTTCTGGGGTCAGTAGCCCCCGATGGAGGGCAAGGGGCACCCTGGGGCCCTTATTGCAAGTCCACGGAGGGAGCTGGACCCCTGAGTAACTTGCTGGGTTCAGAGGCCCCTAGGTGAAGGGCCACGGGGTACCCTGGGGCCTCTACTGCAAGTCCAGGGAGAGATGTGGACCCCTGGGTAGCTTGCTGGACTCAGAGGCCCCTAGGTGGAGGGCCAGGGGGCACCCTGGGGCCTCTATTGCAAGTCCAGGAAAAAAAGCTGGACCCCTGGGTAGCTTGCTGGGGTCAGAGGCCCCTAGGTGGAGGGCCACGGGGTACCCTAGGGGCCTCTACTGCAAGTCCAGGGAGAGAGGTGGAGCCCTGGGTAGCTTGCTGGGGCCAGTAGCCCCTGGGTGGAGGGCAAGGGTGCACCCTGGGGCCTCTACTGCAAGTCCAGGGAGAGAGGTGGAGCCCTGGGTAGCTTGCTGGGGTCAGACGCCCCTAGGTGGAGGGCAAGGGGGCACCCTGTGGCCTATACTGCAAGTCCAGGGAGAGAGGTGGACCCCTGGGTAGCTTGCTGGGGTCAAAGGGCCCTAGGTGGAGGGCCAAGGGTCAACCTGGGGACTCTACTGCATGTCCAGGGAGAGAGGTGGAGCCCTGGGTAGCTTGCTGGGGTCAGAGGCCCCAGGTGGAGGGCCAGAGGGCAGCCTAGGGCCTGTACTACAAGTCCAGGGAGAGAGGTGGAGCCCTGGGTAGCTTGCTGGGGTCAGTAGCCCCTAGTTGGAGGGCCAGGGGGCACCCTGGGACCTATACTGCAAGTCCAGGAAGAGAGGTGGACCCCTGGGTAGCTTGCTGGGGTCAGAGGCCCCTAGGTGAAGGGCCATGGGGCACCCTGGGGAAACTACTGCAAGTCCAGGGAGATAGGCAGGACCCAGGGCAGCTTGCTGGGGTCAGAGGCCCCTAGGTGGAGGGCCAAGGGTCACCCTGGGGCCTAGTCTGCAAGTGTAGGGAGAGAGGTGGACCCCTGGATAGCTTTCTGGGGTCAGAGGCCCCTAGGCGGAGGGCTAAGGGGCACCCTGGGGCCTCTATTGCAAGTCCAGGGAGAGAGGTGGACCTCTGGGCAGCTTGCTTGGGTCAGGGGCCCCTAGGTGGAGGACCAGGGGGCACCCTGGGGCCTATACTGCTAGTCCAGGGAGAGAGTTGGAGCCCTGGGTAGCTTGCTGGGGTCAGAGGGCCCTAGGTGGAGGGCCATGGGGCACCCTGGGGACTCTACTGCAAGTCCAGGGAGATAGGTAGGCCCCTGGGTAGCTTGCTGGGGTCAGATGCCCCTAGGTGGAGGGCCGGAGGGCACCCTGGGGCCTATACTGCAAGTCCAGGGAGAGAGGTGGACCCCTGGGTAGCTTGCTGGTGTTAGATTCCCCTAGTTGGAGGGCCAGGGGGCACCCTGGGTCCTATACTGCAAGTCCAGGGAGAGAGGTGGACCCCTGGGTAGCTTGCTGGGGTCAGAGGCCCCTAGTTGGAGGGCCAGGGGGTACCCTGGGGCCTCTACTGCAAGTCCAGGGAGAGATGTGGACCCCTGGGTAGCTTGCTGGACTCAGAGGCCCCTAGGTGGAGGGCCAGGGGGCACCCTGGAAACTCTACTATAAGTCCAGGGAGAGAGGTGGACCCCTGGGTAGCTTGCTGGGGTCAGAGACCCCTAGGTGGAGGGCCAATGGGCACCCTTGGGCCTCTACTGCAAGTCCAGGGAGAGAGGTGGAGCCCTGGGTAGCTTGCTGGGGTCAAAGACCCCTAGGTGGAGGGCCAGAGGGCAGCCTAGGGCCTCTACTACAAGTCCAGGGAGAGAGGTGGAGCCCTGGGTAGCTTGCTAGGGTCAGTAGCCCCTAATGGAGGGCAAGGGGCACCCTGGGGCCTCTATTGCAAGTCCACGGAGGGAGCTGGACCCCTGAGTAGCTTGCTGGGTTCAGAGGCCCCTAGGTGGAGGGCCACGGGGTACCCTGGGGCCTCTACTGCAAGTCCAGGGAGAGATGTGGACCCCTGGGTAGCTTGCTGGGGTCAGAGGCCCCTAGGTGGAGGGCCAGGGGGCACCCTGGGGCCTCTACTAAAAGTCCAGGGAGAGAGGTGGACCCCTGGGTAGCTTGCTGGGGTCAGAGACCCCTAGGTGGAGGGCCAATAGGCACCCTGCGGCCTCTACTGCAAGTCCAGGGAGAGAGGTGGAGCCCTGGGTAGCTTGCTGGGGTCAGAGGCCCCTAAGTGGGGGGCCAGAGGGCAGCCTAGGGCCTCTACTTAAAATCTAGGGAGAGAGGTGGAGCCCTGGGTAGCTTGCAGGGGTCAGTAGCCCCTGGGTGGAGGGCAAGGGGGCACCCTGGGGCCTCTATTGCAATTCCAGGGAGAGAGCTGGACCCCTGGGTAGCTTGCTGGGTTCAGAGGCCCCTAGGTGGAGGGCCACGGGGTTCCCAGGGGCCTCTACTGCAAGTCCAGGGAGAGATATGGACCCCTGGGTAGCTTGCTGGGGTCAGAGGCCCCTAGGTGGAGGGCCACAGGGTACCTTGGGGCCTCTACTGCAAGTTCAGGGAGAGAGCTGGAGCCATGGGTAGCTTGCTGGGGTCAGAAGCCCCTGGGTGGAGGGCAAGGGGGCACCCTGGGAACTCTACTGCAAGTCCAGGGAGAGATGTGGACCCCTGGGTAGCTTGCCGGGGTCAAAGGGCCCTAGGTGGAGGGCCATGGGGCACCCTGGGGACTCTACTGCAAGTTCAAGGAGATAGGCAGGCCCCTGGGCAGCTTGCTGCGGTCAGACGGCCCTAGGTGGAGGGCCAAGGGTCAACCTGAGGCCTCTACTGCAAGTCCAGTGAGAGAAGTGAATCACTGGGAAGCTTGTTGGTGTCAAAGGCCCCTAGGGGGAGGGCCAGGGGGCACCGTAGGGCCTCTACTATAAATCCAGGGAGAGATGTGGACCCCTGGGTCGCTTGCTGGGGTCAGAGGCCCCTAGGTGGAGGGCCAGGGGGCACCCAGGGGCGTCTACTGCAAGTCCAGGGAGAGGTGTGGACCCCTGGGTAGCTTGCTGGGGTCAGAGGCCCCTAGGCGGAGGGCCAATGGGCACCCTGGGGCCTCTACTGCAAGTCCAGGGAGAGAGGTGAAGCCCTGGGTAGCTTTCTGGGGTCAGAGGCCAATAGGTGGAGGGCCAGAGGGCAGCCTAGGGCCTCTGCTGCAAGTCCAGGGAGAGAGGTGAATCACTGGGAAGCTTGCTGGGGTCAGTAGCCCCTAAGGGGAGGGTCAGGGGAAACTGTAGGGCCTCTACTATAAATCCAGGGAGAAAGGTGGACCCCTGGGTAGCTTTCTGGGGTCAGAGGCCCCTAGGTGGAGGGCCAAGGGGCACCCTGGGGCCTCTATTGCAAGTCCAGGGAGAGAGGTGGACTCCTGGGCAGCTTGCTGGGGTCAGAGGGCCCAAGGTGGAGGGCCATGGGGCACCTTGGGGACTCTACTGCAAGTCCAGGGAGATAGGTAGGCCCCTTGGTAGCTTGCTGTGGTCAGATGTCCCTTGGTGGAGGGCCACGGGGTACCCTGGGGCCTATACTGCAAGTCCAGGGAGAGAGGTGGACCCCTGGGTAGCTTGCTGGTGTCAGATGCAACTAAGTGGAGGGCCAGAGGGCACCCTGGGGCCTATACTGCAAGTCCAGGGAGAGAGGTGGACCCCTGGGTAGCTTGCTGGTGTTAGATGCCCCTAGTTGGAGGGCCAGGAGGCACCCTGGGTCCTATACTGCAAGTCCAGGGAGAGAGGTGGACCCCTGGGTAGCTTGCTGGGGTCAGATGCCCCTAGGTGGAGGGCCAGGGGGCACCCTGGTGCCTATACTGCAAGTCCAAGGAGAGAGGTGGACGCCTGGGTAGCTTGCTGGGGTCAGAGGCCCCTAGTTGGAGGGCCAGGGGGTACCCTGGGGCCTCTACTGCAAGTCCAGGGAGAGATGTGGACCCCTGGGTAGCTTGCTGGACTCAGAGGCCCCTAGGTGGAGGGCCAGGGGGCACCCTGTAAACTGTACTATAAGTCCAGGGAGAGAGGTGGACCCCTGGGTAGCTTGCTGGGGTCAGAGGCCCCTAGGTGGAGGGCCAGGGGTCACCCAGGGGCATCTACTGCAAGTCCAGGGAGAGAGGTGGACCCCTCGGTAGCTTGCTGGGGTCAGAGATCCCTAGGTGGAGGGCCAATGGGCACCCTGGGGCCTCTACTGCAAGTCCAGGGAGAGAGGTGGAGCCCTGGGTAGCTTGCTGGGGTCAAAGGCCCCTAGGTGGAGGGCCAGAGGGCAGCCTAGGGCCTCTACTACAAGTCCAGGGACAGAGGTGGAGCCCTGGGTAGCTTGCTGGGGTCAGTAGCCCCCGATGGAGGGCAAGGGGCACCCTGGGGCCTCTATTGCAAGTCCACGGAGGGAGCTGGACCCCTGAGTAGCTTGCTGGGTTCAGAGGCCCCTAGGTGGAGGGCCACGGGGTACCCTGGGGCCTCTACTGCAAGTCCAGGGAGAGATGTGGACCCCTGGGTAGCTTGCTGGACTCAGAGGCCCCTAGGTGGAGGGCCAGGGGGCACCCTGGGGCCTCTATTGCAAGTCCAGGAAGAAAGCTGGACCCCTGGGTAGCTTGCTGGGGTCAGAGGCCCCTAGGTGGAGGGCCACGGGGTACCCTAGGGGCCTCTACTGCAAGTCCAGGGAGAGAGGTGGAGCCCTGGGTAGCTTGCTGGGGCCAGTAGCCCCTGGGTGGAGGGCAAGGGGGCACCCTGGGGCCTCTACTGCAAGTCCAGGGAGAGAGGTGGAGCCCTGGGTAGCTTGCTGGGGTCAGAGGCCCCTAGGTGGAGGGCAAGGGGGCACCCTGTGGCCTATACTGCAAGTCCAGGGAGAGAGGTGGACCCCTGGGTAGCTTGCTGGGGTCAAAGGGCCCTAGGTGGAGGGCCAAGGGTCAACCTGGGGACTCTACTGCATGTCCAGGGAGAGAGGTGGAGCCCTGGGTAGCTTGCTGGGGTCAGAGGCCCCAGGTGGAGGGCCAGAGGGCAGCCTAGGGCCTCTACTACAAGTCCAGGGAGAGAGGTGGAGCCCTGGGTAGCTTGCTGGGGTCAGTAGCCCCGAGTTGGAGGGCCAGGGGGAACCCTGGGACCTATACTGCAAGTCCAGGAAGAGAGGTGGACCCCTGGGTAGCTTGCTGGGGTCAGAGGCCCCTAGGTGAAGGGCCATGGGGCACCCTGGGGAAACTACTGCAAGTCCAGGGAGATAGGCAGGCCCCAGGGCAGCTTGCTGGGGTCAGAGGCCCCTAGGTGGAGGGCCAAGGGTCACCCTGGGGCCTAGTCTGCAAGTGTAGGGAGAGAGGTGGACCCCTGGGTAGCTTGCTGGGGTCAGAGGCCCCTAGGTGGAGGGCCAAGGGGCACCCTGGGGCCTCTATTGCAAGTCCAGGGAGAGAGGTGGACCTCTGGGCAGCTTGCTTGGGTCAGGGGCCCCTAGGTGGAGGACCAGGGGGCACCCTGGGGCCTATACTGCTAGTCCAGAGATAGAGTTGGAGCCCTGGGTAGCTTGCTGGGGTCAGAGGGCCCTAGGTGGAGGGCCATGGGGCACCCTGGGGCCTCTATTGCAAGTCCAGGGAGATAGGTAGGCCCCTGGGTAGCTTGCTGGGGTCAGATGCCCCTAGGTGGAGGGCCAGAGGGCACCCTGGGGCCTATACTGCAAGTCCAGGGAGAGAGGTGGACCCCTGGGTAGCTTGCTGGTGTTAGATGCCCCTAGTTGGAGGGCCAGGGGGCACCCTGGGTCCTATACTGCAAGTCCAGGGAGAGAGGTGGACCCCTGGGTAGCTTGCTGGGGTCAGATGCCCCTAGGTGGAGGGCCAGGGGGCACCCTGGGGCCTTATACTGCAAGTCCAAGGAGAGAGGTGGAGCCCTGTGTAGCTTTCTGGGGTCAGTAGCCCCTTAGTGGAGGGCAAGGGGGCACCCTGGGGCCTCTATTGCAAGTCCACGGAGGGAGCTGGACCCCTGGGTAACTTGCTGGGTTCAGAGGCCCCTAGGTGGAGGGCCACGGGGTACCCTGGGTCCTCTACTGCAAGTCCAGGGAGAGATGTGGACGCCTGGGTTGCTTGCTGGACTCAGAGGCCCCTAGGTGGAGGGCCAGGGGGCACCCTGGGGCCTCTATTGCAAGTCCAGGGAGACAGCTGGACCCCTGGGTAGCTTGCTGGGGTCAGAGGCCCCTAGGTGGAGGGCCACGGGGTACCCTGGGGCCTCTACTGCAAGTCCAGGGAGAGAGGTGGAGCCAAGGGTAGCTTGCTGGGGCCAGTAGCCCCTGAGTGGAGGGCAAGGGGGCACCCTGGGGCCTCTACTGCAAGTCCAGGGAGAGAGGTGGAGCCCTGGGTAGCTTGCTGGGGTCAGAGGCCCCTAGGTGGAGGGCAAGGGGGCACCCTGTGGCCTATACTGCAAGTCCAGGGAGAGAGGTGGACCCCTGGGTAGCTTGCTGGGGTCAAAGGGCCCTAGGTGGAGGGCCAAGGGTCACCCTGGGGACTCTACTGCAAGTCCAGGGAGATAGGTAGGCCCCTGGGTAGCTTGCTGGGGTCAGATGCCCCTAGGTGGAGGGCCAGAGGGCACCTTGGGGCCTCTACTGCATGTCCAGGGAGAGAGGTGGAGCCCTGGGTAGCTTGCTGGGGTCAGAGGCCCCTAGGTGGAGGGTCACGGGGCACCCTGGGGCCTCTATTGCAAGTCCAGGGAGAGAGGTGGACCCCTCGGTAGCTTGCTGGGATCAGAGACCCCTAGGTGGAGGGCCAATGGGCACCCTGGGTTCTCTACTGCAAGTCCAGGGAGAGATGTGGACCCCTGGGTAGCTTGCTGGGGTCAGAGGCCCCTAGGTGGAGGGCCACGGGGTACCCTGGGGCCTCTACTGCAAATCCAGGGAGAGAGGTGGAGCCCTGGGTAGCTTGCTGGGGTCAGTAGCCCCTGGTTGGAGGGGCCAGGGGGCACCCTGGGGCCTATACTGCAAGTCCAAGGAGAGACGTGGACCCCTAGGTAGCTTGCTGGGGTCAGAGGCCCCTAGTTGGAGGGCCAGGGGGCACCCTGGGGACTATACTGCTAGTCCAGGAAGAGAGGTGGACCCCTGGGTAGCTTGCTGGACTCAGAGGCCCCTAGGTGGAGGGCCAGGGGGCACCCTGGGTCCTCTATTGCAAGTCCAGGGAGAGAGGTGGACCCCTGGGCAGCTTGCTTGGGTCAGGGGCCCCTAGGTGGAGGACCAGGGAGCACCCTGGGGCCTATACTGCAAGTCCAGGGAGAGAGTTGGAGCCCTGGGTAGCTTGCTGGGATCAGAGGGCCCAAGGTGGAGGGCCATGGGGCACCCTGGGGACTCTACTGCAAGTCCAGGGAGATAGGTAGGCCCCTGGGTAGCTTGCTGGGGTCAGAGGTCCCTTGGTGGAAGGCCACGGGGTACCCTGGGGCCTCTACTGCAAGTCCAGGGAGAGAGGTGGACCCCTGGGTAGCTTGGTGGTGTTAGATGCCCCTAGTTGGAGGGCCAGGGGGCACCCTGGGTCCTATACTGCAAGTCCAGGGAGAGAGGTGGACCCCTGGGTAGCTTGCTGGGGTCAGATGACCCTAGGTGGAGGGCCAGGGGGCACCCTGGTGCCTATACTGCAAGTCCAAGGAGAGAGGTGGACGCCTGGGTAGCTTGCTGGGGTCAGAGGCCCCTAGTTGGAGGGCCAGGGGGTACCCTGGGGCCTCTACTGCAAGTCCAGGGAGAGATGTGGACCCCTGGGTAGCTTGCTGGACTCAGATGCCCCTAGGTGGAGGGCCAGGGGGCACCCTGGAAACTCTACTATAAGTCCAGGGAGAGAGGTGTACCCCTGGGTAGCTTGCTGGGGGTCAGAGGCCCCTAGGTGGAGGGCCAGGGGTCACCCAGGGGCGTCTACTGCAAGTCCAGGGAGAGAGGTGGACCCCTCGGTAGCTTGCTGGGGTCAGAGACCCCTAGGTGGAGGGCCAATGGGCACCCTGGGGCCTCTACTGCAAGTCCAGGGAGAGAGGTGGAGCCCTGGGTAGCTTGCTGGGGTCAAAGGCCCCTAGGTGGAGGGCCAGAGGGCAGCCTAGGGCCTCTACTACAAGTCCAGGGAGAGAGGTGGAGCCCTGGGTAGCTTGCTGGGGTCAGTAGCCCCCGATGGAGGGCAAGGGGCACTCTGGGGCCTCTATTGCAAGTCCACGGAGGGAGCTGGACCCCTGAGTAGCTTGCTGGGTTCAGAGGCCCCTAGGTGAAGGGCCACGGGGTACCCTGGGGCCTCTACTGCAAGTCCAGGGAGAGATGTGGACCCCTAGGTAGCTTGCTGGACTTAGAGGCCCCTAGGTGGAGGGCCAGGGGGGACCCTGGGGCCTCTATTGCAAGTCCAGGAAGAAAGCTGGACCCATGGGTAGCTTGCTGGGGTCAGAGGCCCCTAGGTGGAGGGCCACGGGGTACCCTAGGGGCCTCTACTGCAAGTCCAGGGAGAGAGGTGGAGTCCTGGGTAGCTTGCTGGGGCCAGTAGCCCCTGGGTGGAGGGCAAGGGGGCAACCTGGGGCCTCTACTGCAAGTCCAGGGAGAGAGGTGGAGCCCTGGGAAGCTTGCTGGGGTCAGAGGCCCCTAGGTGGAGGGCAAGGGGGCACCCTGTGGCCTATACTGCAAGTCCAGGGAGAGAGGTGGACCCCTGGGTAGCTTGCTGGGGTCAAAGGGCCCTAGGTGGAGGGCCAAGGGTCAACCTGGGGACTCTACTGCATGTCTAGGGAGAGAGGTGGAGCCCTGGGTAGCTTGCTGGGGTCAGAGGCCCCAGGTGGAGGGCCAGAGGGCAGCCTAGGGCCTCTACTACAAGTCCAGGGAGAGAGGTGGAGCCCTGGGTAGCTTGCTGGGGTCAGTAGCCCCTAGTTGGAGGGCCAGGGGGCACCCTGGGACCTATACTGCAAGTCCAGGAAGAGAGGTGGACCCCTGGGTAGCTTGCCGGGGTCAGAGGCCCCTAGGTGAAGGGCCATGGGGCACCCTGGGGAAACTACTGCAAGTCCAGGGAGATAGGCAGGCCCCAGGGCAGCTTGCTGGGGTCAGAAGCCCCTAGGTGGAGGGCCAAGGGTCACCCTGGGGACTAGTCTGCAAGTGTAGGGAGAGAGGTGGACCCCTGGGTAGCTTTCTGGGGTCAGAGGCCCCTAGGTGGAGGGCCAAGGGGCACCCTGGGGCCTCTATTGCAAGTCCAGGGAGAGAGGTGGACCTCTGGGCAGCTTGCTTGGGTCAGGGGCCCCTAGGTGGAGGACCAGGGGGCACCCTGGGGCCTATACTGCTAGTCCAGGGAGAGAGTTGGAGCCCTGGGTAGCTTGCTGGGGTCATAGGGCCCTAGGTGGAGGGCCATGGGGCACCCTGGGGACTCTACTGCAAGTCCAGGGAGATAGGTAGGCCCCTGGGTAGCTTGCTGGGGTCAGATGCTCCTAGGTGGAGGGCCAGAGGGCACCCTGGGGCCTATACTGCAAGTCCAGGGAGAGAGGTGGACCCCTGGGTAGCTTGCTGGTGTTAGATGCCCCTAGTTGGAGGGCCAGGGGGCACCCTGGGTCCTATACTTTAAGTCCAGGGAGAGAGGTGGACCCCTGGGTAGCTTGCTGGGGTCAGATGCCCCTAGGTGGAGGGCCAGGGGGCACCCTGGGGCCTATACTGCAAGTCCAAGGAGAGAGGTGGACCCCTGGGTAGCTTGCTGGGGTCAGAGGCCCCTAGTTGGAGGGCCAGGTGGTACCCTGGGGCCTCTACTGCAAGTCCAGGGAGAGATGTGGACCCCTGGGTAGCTTGCTGGACTCAGAGGCCCCTAGGTGGAGGGCCAGGGGGCAGCCTGGAAACTCTACTATAAGTCCAGGGAGAGAGGTGGACCCCTTGGTAGCTTGCTGGGGTCAGAGGCCCCTAGGTGGAGGGCCAGGGGTCACCCAGGGGCGTCTACTGCAAGTCCAGGGAGAGAGTTGGACCCCTCGGTAGCTTGCTGGGGTCAGAGACCCCTAGGTGGAGGGCCAATGGGCACCCTGGGGCCTCTAATGCAAGTCCAGGGAGAGAAGTGGAGCCCTGGGTAGCTTGCTGGGGTCAAAGGCCCCTAGGTGGAGGGCCAGAGGGCAGCCTAGGGCCTCTACTACAAGTCCAGGGAGAGAGGTGGAGCCCTGGGTAGCTTTCTGGCGTCAGTAGCCCCTTAGTGGAGGGCAAGGGGGCACCCTGGGGCCTCTATTGCAAGTCCACGGAGGGAGCTGGACCCCTGGGTAACTTGCTGGGTTCAGAGGCCCCTAGGTGGAGGGCCACGGGGTACCCTGGGTCCTCTACTGCAAGTCCAGGGAGAGATGTGGACGCCTGGGTTGCTTGCTGGACTTAGAGGCCCCTAGGTGGAGGGCAAGGGGGCACCCTGGGGCCTCTATTGCAAGTCCACGGAGGGAGCTGGACCCCTGGGTAGCTTGCTGGGGTCAGAGGCCCCTAGAAGGAGGGCCACGGGGTACCCTGGGGCCACTACTGCAAGTCCAGGGAGAGAGGTGGAGCCCTGGGTAGCTTGCTGGGGCCAGTAGCCCCTGAGTGGTGGGCAAGAGGGCACCCTGGGGCCTCTACTGCAAGTCCAGGGAGAGAGGTGGAGCCCTGGGTAGCTTGCTGGGGTCAGAGGCCCCTAGGTGGAGGGCAAGGGGGCACCCTGTGGCCTATACTGCAAGTCCAGGGAGAGAGGTGGACCCCTGGGTAGCTTGCTGGGGTCAAAGGGCCCTAGGTGGAGGGCAAAGGGTCAAACTGGGGCCTCTACTGCATGTCCAGGGAGAGAGGTGGAGCCCTGGGTAGCTTGCTGGGGTCAGAGGCCCCTAGGTGGAGGGTCACGGGGCACCCTGGGGCCTCTATTGCAAGTCCAGGGAGAGAGGTGGACCCCTCGGTAGCTTGCTGGGATCAGAGACCCCTAGGTGGAGGGCCAATGGGCACCCTGGGTTCTCTACTGCAAGTCCAGGGAGAGATGTGGACCCCTGGGTAGCTTGCTGGGGTCAGAGGCCCCTAGGTGGAGGGCCACGGGGTACCCTGGGGCCTCTACTGCAAATCCAGGGAGAGAGGTGGAGCCCTGGGTAGCTTGCTGGGGTCAGTAGCCCCAGGTTGGAGGGCCAGGGGGCACCCTGGGGCCTATACTGCAAGTCCAAGGAGAGAGGTGGACCCCTGGGTAGCTTTGCTGGGGTCAGAGGCCCCTAGTTGGAGGGCCAGGGGGCACCCTGGGGCCTATACTGCAAGTCCAGGAAGAGAGGTGGACCCCTGGGTAGCTTGCTGGACTCAGAGGCCCCTAGGTGGAGGGCCAAGGGGCACCCTGGGGCCTCTATTGCAAGTCCAGGGAGAGAGGTGGACCCCTGGGCAGCTTGCTTGGGTCAGGGGCCCCTAGGTGGAGGACCAGGGGGCACCCTGGGGCCTATACTGCAAGTCCAGGGAGAGAGTTGGAGCCCTGGGTAGCTTGCTGGGATCAGAGGGCCCAAGGTGGAGGGCCATGGGGCACCCTGGGGACTCTACTGCAAGTCCAGGGAGATAGGTAGGCCCCTGGGTAGCTTGCTGGGGTCAGAGGTCCCTTGGTGGAAGGCCACGGGGTACCCTGGGGCCTCTACTGCAAGTCCAGGGAGAGAGGTGGACCCCTGGGTAGCTTGCTGGGGTCATAGGCCCCTAGGTGGAGGGCCAGAGGGCACACTGGGGCCTATAGTGCAAGTCCAGGGAGAGAGCTGGACCCCTGGGTAGCTTGCTGGTGTCAGATGCCCCTAGGTGGAGGGCCAGAGGGCACCCTGGGGCCTATACTGCAAGTCCATGGAGATGGAGAGAGGTGGACCCCTGGGTAGCTTGCTGGTGTTAGATGCCCCTAGTTGGAGGGCCAGGGGGCACCCTGGCTCCTATACTGCAAGTCCATGGAGAGAGGTGGACCCCTGGGTAGCTTGCTGGGGTCAGATGCCCCTAGGTGGAGGGCCAGGGGGCACCCTGGGGCCTATACTGTAAGTCCAAGGAGAGAGGTGGACCCCTGGGTAGCTTGCTGGGGTCAGAGGCCCCTAGTTGGAGGGCCAGGGGGTACCCTGGGGCCTCTACTGCAAGTCCAGGGAGAGATGTGGACCCCTGGGTAGCTTAAGGGACTCAAAGGCCCCTAGGTGGAGGGCCAGGGGGCACCCTGGAAACTCTACTATAAGTCCAGGGAGAGAGGTGGACCCCTGGGTAGCTTGCTGGGGTCAGAGGCTCCTAGGTGGAGGGCCAGGGGTCACCCAGGGGCGTCTACTGCAAGTCCGGGGAGAGAGGTGGACCCCTGGGTAGCTTGCTGGGGTCAAAGGGCCCTAGGTGGAGGGCCATGGGGAACCCTGGGGACTCTTCTGCAAGTTCAGGGAGATAGGCAGGCCCCTGGGCAGCTAGCTGGGGTCAGACGCCCCTAGGTGGAGGGCCAAGGGTCAACCTGGGGCCTCTACTGCAAGTCCAGTGAGAGAGGTGAATCACTGGGAAGCTTGCTGGTGTCAGAGGCCCCTAGGGGGAGGGCCAGGGGGCACCGTAGGGCCTCTACTATAAATCCAGGGAGAGATGTGGACCCCTGGGTCGCTTGCTGGGGTCAGAGGCCCCTAGGTGGAGGGCCAGGGGGCACCCAGGGGCGTCTACTGCAAGTCCAGGGAGAGATGTGGACCCCTGGGTAGCTTGCTGGGGTCAGAGGCCCCTAGGTGGAGGGCCAAGGGGCACCCTGGGGCCTCTACTGCAAGTCCAGGGAGAGGTGGACCCCTCGGTAGCTTGCTGGGGTCAGAGGCCCCTAGGTGGAGGGCCAATGGGCACCCTGGGGCCTCTACTGCAAGTCCAGGGAGAGAGGTGAAGCCCTAGGTAACTTGCTAGGGTCAGAGGCCCATAGGTGGAGGGCCAGAGGGCAGGCTAGGGCCTCTACTGCAAGTCCAGGGAGAGAGTTGAATCACTGGGAAGCTTGCTGGGGTCAGTAGCCCCAAAGGGGAGGGCCAGGGGGCACCGTAGGACCTCTACTATAAGTCCAGGGAGAGAGGTGGACCCTTGGGTAGCTTGCTTGGGTCCGGGGCCCCTAGGTAGAGGACCAGGGGGCACCCTGGGGCCTCTATTGCAAGTCCAGGGAAAGAGGTGGACCCCTCGGTAGCTTGCTGGGGTCAGAGACCCCTAGGTGGAGGACCAATGGGCACCCTGGGGCCTCTACTGCAAGTCCAGGGAGAGATGTGGACCCCTGGGTAGCTTGCTGGGGTCAGAGGCCCCTAGGTGGAGGGTCACGGGGCACTCTGGGGCCTCTATTGCAAGTCCAGGGAGAGAGGTGGACAACTCGGTAGCTTGCTGGGGTCAGAGACCCCTAGGTGGAGGGCCAATGGGCACCCTGGGGTTCTCTACTGCAAGTCCAGGGAGAGAGGCTGAGCCCTGGGTAGCTTGCTGGGGCCAGAGGCCCCTAGGTGGAGGGCCAGAGGGCAGCCTAGGGCCTCTACTACAAGTCCAGGGAGAGAGGTGGAGCCCTGGGTAGCTTGCTGGGGTCAGTAGCCCTTGGGTGGAGGGCAAGAGGGCACCCTGGGGCCTCTATTGCAAGTCCAGGGAGAGAGCTGGACCCCTGGGTAGCTTGCTGGGTTCGGAGGCCCCTAGGTGGAGGACCAGGGGGCACCCTGGGGCCTCTACTGCAAGTCCAGGGAGAGATGTGGACCCCTGGGCAGCTTGCTTGGGTCCGGGGCCCCTAGGTGGAGTACCAGGGGGTACCCTGGGGCCTTTACTGCAAGTCCAGGGAGAGATGTGGACCCCTGGGTAGCTTAAGGGACTCAAAGGCCCCTAGGTGGAGGGCCAGGGGGCACCCTGGAAACTCTACTATAAGTCCAGGGAGAGATGTGGAGCCCTGGGTAGCTTGCTGGGGTCAGAGGGCCCTAAGTGGAGGGCAAGGGGGCACCCTGGGGCCTCTATTGCAATTCCAGGGAGAGAGCTGGACCCCTGGGTAGCTTGCTGGGGTCAGAGGGCCCTACGTGGAGGGCCATGGGGCACCCTGGGGACACTACTGCAAGTCCAGGGAGATAGGCAGGCCCCTGGGCAGCTTGCTGGGATCAGAGGCCCCTAGGTGGAGGGCCAACGGTCACCCTGGGGCCTAGACTGCAAGTCTAGGGAGAGAGGTGGACCCCTGGGTAGCTTTCTAGGGTCAGAGGCCCCAAGGTGGAGGGCCAAGGGGCACCCTGGGGCCTCTATTGCAAGTCCAGGGAGAGAGGTGGACCCCTGGGCAGCTTGCTTGGGTCAGGGGCCCCTAGGTGGAGGACCAGGGGGCACCCTGGGGCCTATACTGCAAGTCCAGGGAGAGAGTTGGAGCCCTGAGTAGCTTGCTGGGGTCAGAGGGCCCAAGGTGGAGGGCCATGGGGCACCCTGGGGACTCTACTGCAAGTCCAGGGAGATAGGTAGGCCCCTGGGTAGCTTGCTGGGGTCTGAGGTCCCTAGGTGGAGGGCCAAGGGTCACCCTGGGGCCTCTACTGCAAGTCTAGGGAGAGAGGTGGACCACTGGGAAGCTTGCTGGTGTCAGAGGCCCCTAGGGGGAGGGCCAGGGGGCACCCTGGGGCCTCTATTGCAAGTCCAGGGAGAGAGGTGGACCTCTGGGCAGCTTGCTTGGGTTGGGGGCCCCTAGGTGGAGGACCAAGGGGCACCCTGGGGCCTATACTGCTAGTCCAGGGAGAGAGTTGGAGCCCTGGGTAGCTTGCTGGGGTCAGAGGCCAATAGAAGGAGGGCCAGAGGGCAGCCTAGGGCCTCTACTGCAAGTCTAGGAGAGAGGTGAATCACTGGGAAGCTTGCTGGGGTCAGTAGCCCCTAAGGGGAGGGTCAGGGGGCACCGTAGGGCCTATACTATAAGTCCAGGGAGAGAGGTGGAACCCTGGGTAGCTTGCTGGGTTCAGAGGCCCCTGGGTGGAGGGCCACGGGGTACCCTGGGGCCTCTACTGCAAGTCCAGGGAGAGAGTTGGACCCGTGGGTAGCTTGCTGGGGTCAGAGGGCCCTACGTGGAGGGCCATGGGGCACCCTGGGGACTTTACTGCAAGTCCAGGGAGATAGGTAGGCCCCTGGGTAGCTTGCTGGGGTCAGAGGTCCCTAGGTGGAGGGCCAAGGGTCACCCTGGGGCCTCTACTGCAAGTCTAGGGAGAGAGGTGGACCACTGGGAAGCTTGCTGGTGTCAGAGGCCCCTAGGGGGAGAGCCAGGGGGCACCCTGGGGCCTCTATTGCAAGTCCAGGGAGAGAGGTGGACCTCTGGGCAGCTTGCTTGGGTCAGGGGCCCCTAGGTGGAGGAACAGGGGGCACCCTGGGGCCTATACTGCTAGTCCAGGAAGAGAGTTGGAGCCCTGGGTAGCTTGCTCGGGTCAGAGGGCCCTAGGTGGAGGGCCATGGGGCACCCTGGGGACTCAACTGCAAGTCCAGGGAGATAGGTAGGCCCCTGGGTAGCTTGCTGGGGTCAGAGGCCCATAAGTGGAGGGACAAGGGTCACCCTGTGGCATAGTCTGCAAGTCTAGGGAGAGAGGTGGACCCCTGGGTTGCTTTCTGGGGTCAGAGGCCCCTAGGTGGAGGGCAAAGGGGCACCCTGGGGCCTCTATTGCAAGTCCAGGGAGAGAGGTGGACCCCTGGGCAGCTTGCTTGGGTCAGGGGCCCGTAGGTGGAGGACCAGGGGGCACCCTGGGGCCTATACTGCAAGTCCAGGGAGAGAGTTGGAGCCCTGGGTAGCTTGCTGGGGTCAGAGGGCCCAAGGTGGAGGGCCATGGGGCACCCTGGGGACTCTACTGCAAGTCCAGGGAGATAGGTAGGCCCCTGGGTAGCTTGCTGGGGTCAGAGGTCCCTAGGTGGAGGGCCACGGGGTACCCTGGGGCCTCTACTGCAAGTCCAGGGAGAGATGCGGACCCCTGGGTAGCTTGCTGGGGTCAGAGGTCCCTAGGTGGAGGGCCAGAGGGCACACTGGGGCCTATACTGCAAGTCCAGGGAGAGAGGTGGACCCCTGGGTAGCTTGCTGGTGTCAGATGCCCCTAGGTGGAGGGCCAGAGGGCACCCTGGGGCCTATACTGCAAGTCCAGGGAGAGAGGTGGGCCCCTGGGTAGCTTGCTGGTGATAGATGCCCCTAGTTGGAGGGACAGGGGTCACCCAGGGGCGTCTACTGCAAGTCCAGGGAGAGAGGTGGGCCCCTGGGTAGCTTGCTGGTGATAGATGCCCCTAGTTGGAGGGACAGGGGTCACCCAGGGGCGTCTACTGCAAGTCCAGGGAGAGAGGTGGACCCCTCGGTAGCTTGCTGGGGTCAAAGGCCCCTAGGTGGAGGGCCAGAGGGCAGCCTAGGGCCTCTACTACAAGTCCAGGGAGAGAGGTGGAGCCCTGGGTAGCTTGCTGGGGTCAGTAGCCCCTGGGTGGAGGGCAAGGGGGCACCCTGGGGCCTCTATTGCAAGTCCACGGAGGGAGCTGGACCCCTGGGTAGCTTGCTGGGTTCAGAGGCCCCTAGGTGGAGGGCCACGGGGTACCCTGGGGCCTCTACTGCAAGTCCAGGGAGAGATGTGGACCCCTGGGTAGCTTGCTGGATTCAGAGGCCCCTAGGTGGAGGGCTAGGGGGCACCCTGGGGCCTCTATTGCAAGTCCAGGGAGAAAGTTGGACCCCTGGGTAGCTTGCTGGGGTCAGAGGCCCCTATGTGGAGGGCCACGGGGTACCCTGGGGCCTCTACTGCAAGTCCAGGGAGAGAGGTGGAGCCCTGGGTAGCTTGCTGGGGTCAGAGGCCCCTAGGTGGAGGGCCAGGGGGCACCCAGGGGTGTCTACTGCAAGTCCAGGGAGAGATGTGGACCCCTGGGTAGCTTGCTTGGGTCAGAGGCTCCTAGGTGGAGGGCCAAGGGGCACCCTGGGGCCTCTACTGCAAGTCCAGGGAGAGGTGGACCCCTCGGTAGCTTGCTGGGGTCAGAGGCCCCTAGGTGGAGGGCCAATGGGCACCCCGGGGCCTCTACTGCAAGTCCAGGGAGAGAGGTGGACCCCTCGGTAGCTTGCTGGGGTCAGAGACCCCTAGGTGGAGGACCAATGGGCACCCTGGGGCCTCTATTGCAAGTCCAGGGAGAGAAGTGGACCCCTCAGTAGCTTGCTGGGGTCAGAGACCCCTAGGTGGAGGGCCAATGAGCACCCTGGGGCCTCTACTGCAAGTCCAGGGAGAGAGGTGGACCCCTGGGTAGCTTGCTGGGGTCAGAGGCCCCTAGGTGGAGGGCCAGAGGGCAGCCTAGGGCCTCTACTACAAGTCCAGGGAGAAAGGTGGAGCCCTGGGTAGCTTGCTGGGGTCAGTAGCCCTTGGGTGGAGGGCAAGAGGGCACCCTGGGGCCTCTATTGCAAGTCCAGGGAGAGAGCTGGACCCCTGGGTAGCTTGCTGGGTTCGGAGGCCTCTAGGTGGAGGGCCACGGGGTACCCTGGGGCCTCTACTGCAAGTCCAGGGAGAGATGTGGACCCCTGGGTAGCTTGCTGGACTCAGAGGCCCCTAGGTGGAGGGCCACGGGGTACACTGGGGCCTCTACTGCAAGTCCAGGTAGAGAGGTGGAGCCCTGGGTAGCTTGCTGGGGTCAGTAGCCCCTGGGTGGAGGGCAAGGGGGCACCCTGGGGCCTCTACTGCAAGTCCAGGGAGAGAAGTGGAGCCCTGGGTAGCTTGCTGGGGTCAGAGGCCCCTATGTGTAGGGCAAGGGGGCACCCTGTGGCCTATACTGCAATTCCAGGGAGAGATGTGGACCCCTGGGTAGCTTGCTGGGGTCAGAGGGCCCTAGGTGGAGGGCCATGGGGCACCCTGGTGACTCTACTGCAAGTCCAGGGAGATAAGCAGGCACCTGGGCAGCTTGCTGGGGTCAGAAGCCCCTAGGTGGAGGGCCAAGGGTCACCATGGGGCCTAGTCTGCAAGTCTAGGGAGAGAGGTGGACCCCTGGGTAGCTTTCAGGGGTCAGAGGCCCCTAGGTGGAGGGCCAAGGGGCACCCTGGGGCCTCTATTGCAAGTCCAGGGAGAGAGGTGGACCCCTGGGTAGCTTTCTGGGGTCAGAAGCCCCTAGGTGGAGGGCCAAGGGTCACCCTGGGGCCTAGTCTGCAAGTCTAGGGAGAGAGGTGGAGCCCTGGGTAGCTTGCTGGGGTCAAAGGCCCCTAGGTGGAGGGTTAGAACGCAGCCTAGGGCCTCTACTACAAGTCCAGGGAGAGAGGTGGAGCCCTGGGTAGCTTGCTGGGGTCAGTAGCCCTTAATGGAGGGCAAGGGGCACCCTGGGGCCTCTATTGCAAGTCCACGGAGGGAGCTGGACCCCTGAGTAGCTTGCTGGGTTCAGAGGCCCCTAGGTGGAGGGCCACGGGGTACCCTGGGGCCTCTACTGCAAGTCCAGGGAGAGATGTGGACCCCTGGGTAGCTTGCTGGGGACAGAGGCCCCTAGTTGGAGGGCCAGGGGGCACCCTGGGGCCTCTACTAAAAGTCTAGGGAGAGAGGTGGACCCCTGGGTAGCTTGCTGGGGTCAGAGACCACTAGGTGGAGGGCCAATGGGCACCCTGCGGCCTCTACTGCAAGTCCAGGGAGAGAGGTGGAGCCCTGGGTAGCTTGCTGAGGTCAGAGGCCCCTAAGTGGGGGGCCAGAGGGCAGCCTAGGGCCTCTACTTAAAGTCTAGGGAGAGAGGTGGAGCCCTGGGTAGCTTGCTGGGGTCAGTAGCCCCTGGGTGGAGGGCAAGGGGGCACCCTGGGGCCTCTATTGCAATTCCAGGGAGAGAGCTGGACCCCTGGGTAGCTTGCTGGGTTCAGAGGCCCCTAGGTGGAGGGCCACGGGGTTCCCAGGGGCCTCTACTGCAAGTGCAGGGAGAGATGTGGACCCCTGGGTAGCTTGCTGGGGTCAGAGGCCCCTAGGTGGAGGGCCACAGGGTACCTTGGGGCCTCTACTGCAAGTTCAGGGAGAGAGCTGGAGCCATGGGTAGCTTGCTGGGGTCAGAGGCCACTAGGTGGAGGGCAAGGGGGCACCCTGTGGCCTATACTGCAAGTCCAGAGAGAGAGCTGGACCCCTGGGTAGCTTGCTGGGGTCAAAGGGCCCTAGGTGGAGGGCCAAGGGTCAACCTGGGGCCTCTACTGCAAGTCCAGGGAGAGAGAAGGAGCCCTGGGTAGCTTGCTGGGGTCAGAGGCCACTAGGTGGAGGGCAAGGGGGCACCCTGTGGCCTATACTGCAAGTCCAGGGAGAGAGGTGAAGCCCTAGGTAACTTGCTAGGGTCAGAGGCCCATAGGTGGAGGGCCAGAGGGCAGGCTAGGGCCTCTACTGCAAGTCCAGGGAGAGAGTTGAATCACTGGGAAGCTTGCTGGGGTCAGTAGCCCCAAAGGGGAGGGCCAGGGGGCACCGTAGGACCTCTACTATAAGTCCAGGGAGAGAGGTGGACCCTTGGGTAGCTTGCTTGGGTCCGGGGCCCCTAGGTAGAGGACCAGGGGGCACCCTGGGGCCTCTATTGCAAGTCCAGGGAAAGAGGTGGACCCCTCGGTAGCTTGCTGGGGTCAGAGACCCCTAGGTGGAGGACCAATGGGCACCCTGGGGCCTCTACTGCAAGTCCAGGGAGAGATGTGGACCCCTGGGTAGCTTGCTGGGGTCAGAGGCCCCTAGGTGGAGGGTCACGGGGCACTCTGGGGCCTCTATTGCAAGTCCAGGGAGAGAGGTGGACAACTCGGTAGCTTGCTGGGGTCAGAGACCCCTAGGTGGAGGGCCAATGGGCACCCTGGGGTTCTCTACTGCAAGTCCAGGGAGAGAGGCTGAGCCCTGGGTAGCTTGCTGGGGTCAGAGGCCCCTAGGTGGAGGGCCAGAGGGCAGCCTAGGGCCTCTACTACAAGTCCAGGGAGAGAGGTGGAGCCCTGGGTAGCTTGCTGGGGTCAGTAGCCCTTGGGTGGAGGGCAAGAGGGCACCCTGGGGCCTCTATTGCAAGTCCAGGGAGAGAGCTGGACCCCTGGGTAGCTTGCTGGGTTCGGAGGCCCCTAGGTGGAGGACCAGGGGGCACCCTGGGGCCTCTACTGCAAGTCCAGGGAGAGATGTGGACCCCTGGGCAGCTTGCTTGGGTCCGGGGCCCCTAGGTGGAGTACCAGGGGGCACCCTGGGGCCTCTATTGCAAGTCCAGGGAGAGATGTGGACCCCTGGGTAGCTTGCTGGGGTCAGAGGGCCCTAGTTGGAGGGCCATGGGGCACCCTGGGGACTCTACTGCAAGTCCAGGGAGATAGGCAGGCACCTGGGCAGCTTGCTGGGGTCAGAAGCCCCTAGGTGGAGGGCCAAGGGTCACCCTGGGGCCTAGTCTGCAAGTCTAGGGAGAGAGGTGGACCCCTGGGTAGCTTTCTGGGGTCAGAGGCCCCTAGGTGGAGGGCCAAGGGGCACCCTGGAGCCTCTATTGCAAGTCCAGGGAGAGAGGTGGACCCCTGGGCAGCTTGCTTGGGTCAGGGGCCCCTAGGTGGAGGACAAGGGGGCACCCTGAGGCCTATACTGCAAGTCCAGGGACAGAGTTGGAGCCCTGGGTAGCTTGCTGGGGTCAGAGGCCCCTAGGTGGAGGGCCATGGGCTACCCTGGGGACTCTACTGCAAGTCCAGGGAGTTAGGTAGGACCCTGGGTAGCTTGCTGGGGTTAGAGACCCCTAGGTGGAGGGCCAAGAGTCACCCTGGGGCCTCTACTGCAAGTCTAGGGAGAGAGGTGGACCACTGGGAAGCTTGCTGGTGTCAGAGGCCCCTAGGGGGAGGGCCTTGGGGCACCCTGGGGCCTCTACTGCAAGTCCAGGGAGAGAGGTGGACCCCTGGGTAGTTTGCTAGGGTCAGAGGCCCCTAGGTGGAGGACCAGGGGGCACCCTGGGGCCTATACTGCAAGTCCAGGGAGAGAGTTGGAGCCCTGGGTAGCTTGCTGGGGTCAGAGGGCCCTAGGTGGAGGGCCATGGGGCACCCTGGGGACTCTACTGCAAGCCCAGGAAGAGATGTGGACCCCTAGGTAGTTTGCTGGGGTCAGAGGCCCCTATGTGGAGGGCCAGGGGACACCTTGGGGCCTCCACTATAAGTCCAGGGAGAGAGGTGGAGCCCTGGGTAGCTTGCTGGGATCAGAGGCCCCTAGGTGGAGGGCCAGGGGGCACCCAGGGGCCTCTACTTAAAGTCCAGGGAGAGAGGTGGACCCCTGGGTAGCTTGCTGGGGTCAGAGGCCCCTAGGTGGAGGGCCACGGGGTACCCAGGGGCCTCTACTGCAAGTCCAGGGAGAGTTGTGGACCCCTGGGTAGCTTGCTGGGGTCAGAGGCCCCTAGGTGGAGGGCCACGGGGTACCCAGCAGCGTCTACTGCAAGTCCACGGAGAGATGTGGACCCCTGGGTAGCTTGCTGAAGTCAGAGGCCCCTAGGTGGAGGGTCACTGGGCACCCTGGGGCCTCTATTGCAAGTCCAGGGAGAGAGGTGGACCCCTCTGTAGCTTGCTGGGCTCAGAGACCCCTAGGTGGAGGGCCAATGGGCACCCTGCGGCCTCTACTGCAAGTCCAAGGAGAGAGGTGGAGCCCTGGGTAGCTTGCTGGGGTCAGAGTGCCCTAAGTGGAGGGCAAGGGGGCACCCTGGGGCCTCTATTGCAATTCCAGGGAGAGAGCTGGACCCCTGGGTAGCTTGCTGGGTTCAGAGGCCCCTAGGTGGAGGGCCACAGGGTACCCAGGGGCCTCTACTGCAAGTCCAGGGAGAGTTGTGGACCCCTGGGTAGCTTGCTGGGATCAGAGGCCCCTAGGTGGAGGGCCACGGGGTACCCTGGGGCCTCTTCTGCAAGTCCAGGGAGAGAGTTGGACCCCTGGGTAGCTTGCTGGGGTCAGAGGGCCCTACGTGGAGGGCCATGGGGCACCCTGGGGACACTACTGCAAGTCCAGGGAGATAGGCAGGCCCCTGGGCAGCTTGCTGGGGTCAGAGGCCCCTAGGTGGAGGGCCAACGGTCACCCTGGGGCCTAGTCTGCAAGTCTAGGGAGAGAGGTGGACCCCTGGGTAGCTTTCTAGGGTCAGAGGCCCCAAGGTGGAGGGCCAAGGGGCACCCTGGGGCCTCTATTGCAAGTCCAGGGAGAGAGGTGGACCTCTGGGCAGCTTGCTTGGGTTGGGGGCCCCTAGGTGGAGGACCAAGGGGCACCCTGGGGCCTATACTGCTAGTCCAGGGAGAGAGTTGGAGCCCTGGGTAGCTTGCTGGGGTCAGAGGGCCCTAGGTGGAGGGCCATGGGGCACCATGGGGACTCTACTGCAAGTCCAGGGAGATAGGTAGGCCCCTGGGTAGCTTGCTGGGGTCAGAGGCCCCTAGGTGGAGGGCCAAGGGTCACCCTGGGGCCTAGTCTGCAAGTCTAGGGAGAGAGGTGGACCCCTGGGTAGCTTTCTGGGGTCAGAGGCCCCTAGGTGGAGGGCCAAGGGGCACCCAGGTGCTTTTATTGCAAGTCCAGGGAGAGAGGTGGACCCCTGGGCAGCTTGCTTGGGTCAGGGGCCCCTAGGTGGAGGACCAGGGGGCACCCTGGGGCCTATACTGCAAGTCCAGGGAGAGAGTTGGAGCCCTGGGTAGCTTGCTGGGGTCAGAGGGCCCAAGGTGGAGGGCCATGGGGCACCCTGGGGGCTCTACTGCAAGTCCAGGGAGATAGGTAGGCCCCTGGGTAGCTTGCTGGGGTCAGAGGTCCCTAGGTGGAGGGCCAAGGGTCACCCTGGGGCCTCTACTGCAAGTCTAGGGAGAGAGGTGGACCACTGGGAAGCTTGCTGGTGTCAGAGGCCCCTAGGGGGAGGGCCAGGGGGCACCCTGGGGCCTTTATTGCAAGTCCAGGGAGAGAGGTGAACCTCTGGGCAGCTTGCTTGGGTCAGGGGCCCCTAGGTGGAGGACCAGGGGGCACCGTGGGGCCTATACTGCTAGTCCAGGGAGAGAGTTGTTGGCCTGGGTAGCTTGCTGGGGTCAGAGGGGCCCTAGGTGGAGGGCCATGGGGCACCCTGGGGACTATACTGCAAGTCCAGGGAGATAGGTGGACCCTGGGTAGCTTGCTGGGGTCAGAGGCCCCTAGGTGGAGGGCCAAGGGTCACCCTGGGGCCTCTACTGCAAGTCTAGGGAGAGAGGTGGACCACTGGGAAGCTTGCTGGTGTCAGAGGCCCCTAGGGGGAGGGCCAGGGGGCACCTTAGGGCCTCTACTGCAAGTCCAGGGAGAGAGGTGGACCTCTGGGCAGCTTGCTTGGGTCAGGGGCCCCTAGGTGGAGGACCAGGGGGCACCCTGGGGCCTATACTGCTAGTCCAGGAAGAGAGTTGGAGCCCTGGGTAGCTTGCTCGGGTCAGAGGGCCCTAGGTGGAGGGCCATGGGGCACCCTGGGGACTCAACTGCAAGTCCAGGGAGATAGGTAGGCCCCTGGGTAGCTTGCTGGGGTCAGAGGCCCATAAGTGGAGGGACAAGGGTCACCCTGTGGCATAGTCTGCAAGTCTAGGGAGAGAGGTGGACCCCTGGGTTGCTTTCTGGGGTCAGAGGCCCCTAGGTGGAGGGCAAAGGGGCACCCTGGGGCCTCTATTGCAAGTCCAGGGAGAGAGGTGGACCCCTGGGCAGCTTGCTTGGGTCAGGGGCCCGTAGGTGGAGGACCAGGGGGCACCCTGGGGCCTATACTGCAAGTCCAGGGAGAGAGTTGGAGCCCTGGGTAGCTTGCTGGGGTCAGAGGGCCCAAGGTGGAGGGCCATGGGGCACCCTGGGGACTCTACTGCAAGTCCAGGGAGATAGGTAGGCCCCTGGGTAGCTTGCTGGGGTCAGAGGTCCCTAGGTGGAGGGCCACGGGGTACCCTGGGGCCTCTACTGCAAGTCCAAGGAGAGATGTGGACCCCTGGGTAGCTTGCTGGGGTCAGAGGTCCCTAGGTGGAGGGCCAGAGGGCACACTGGGGCCTATACTGCAAGTCCAGGGAGAGAGGTGGACCCCTGGGTAGCTTGCTGGTGTCAGATGCCCCTAGGTGGAGGGCCAGAGGGCACCCTGGGGCCTATACTGCAAGTCCAGGGAGAGAGGTGGAGCCCTGGGTAGCTTGCTGGGGTCAGTAGCCCCTGGGTGGAGGGCAAGGGGGCACCCTGGGGCCTCTATTGCAAGTCCACGGAGGGAGCTGGACCCCTGGGTAGCTTGCTGGGTTCAGATGCCCCTAGTTGGAGGGACAGGGGTCACCCAGGGGCGTCTACTGCAAGTCCAGGGAGAGAGGTGGACCCCTCGGTAGCTTGCTGGGGTCAGAGACCCCTAGGTGTAGGGCCAATGGGCACCCTGGGGCCTCTACTGCAAGTCCAGGGAGAGAGGTGGAGCCCTGGGTAGCTTGCTGGGGTCAAAGGCCCCTAGGTGGAGGGCCAGAGGGCAGCCTAGGGCCTCTACTACAAGTCCAGGGAGAGAGGTGGAGCCCTGGGTAGCTTGCTGGGGTCAGTAGCCCCTGGGTGGAGGGCAAGGGGGCACCCTGGGGCCTCTATTGCAAGTCCACGGAGGGAGCTGGACCCCTGGGTAGCTTGCTGGGTTCAGAGGCCCCTAGGTGGAGGGCCACCGGGTACCCTGGGGCCTCTACTGCAAGTCCAGGGAGAGATGTGGACCCCTGGGTAGCTTGCTGGATTCAGAGGCCCCTAGGTGGAGGGCTAGGGGGCACCCTGGGGCCTCTATTGCAAGTCCAGGGAGAAAGTTGGACCCCTGGGTAGCTTGCTTGGGTCAGAGGCCCCTATGTGGAGGGCCACGGGGTACCCTGGGGCCTCTACTGCAAGTCCAGGGAGAGAGGTGGAGCCCTGGGTAGCTTGCTGGGGTCAGAGGCCCCTAGGTGGAGGGCCAGGGGGCACCCAGGGGCGTCTACTGCAAGTCCAGGGAGAGATGTGGACCCCTGGGTAGCTTGCTGGGGTCAGAGGCTCCTAGGTGGAGGGCCAAGGGGCACCCTGGGGCCTCTACTGCAAGTCCAGGGAGAGGTGGACCCCTCGGTAGCTTGCTGGGGTCAGAGGCCCCTAGGTGGAGGGCCAATGGGCACCCCGGGGCCTCTACTGCAAGTCCAGGGAGAGAGGTGGACCCCTCGGTAGCTTGCTGGGGTCAGAGACCCCTAGGTGGAGGACCAATGGGCACCCTGGGGCCTCTATTGCAAGTCCAGGGAGAGAAGTGGACCCCTCAGTAGCTTGCTGGGGTCAGAGACCCCTAGGTGGAGGGCCAATGAGCACCCTGGGGCCTCTACTGCAAGTCCAGGGAGAGAGGTGGACCCCTGGGTAGCTTGCTGGGGTCAGAGGCCCCTAGGTGGAGGGCCAGAGGGCAGCCTAGGGCCTCTACTACAAGTCCAGGGAGAAAGGTGGAGCCCTGGGTAGCTTGCTGGGGTCAGTAGCCCTTGGGTGGAGGGCAAGAGGGCACCCTGGGGCCTCTATTGCAAGTCCAGGGAGAGAGCTGGACCCCTGGGTAGCTTGCTGGGTTCGGAGGCCTCTAGGTGGAGGGCCACGGGGTACCCTGGGGCCTCTACTGCAAGTCCAGGGAGAGATGTGGACCCCTGGGTAGCTTGCTGGACTCAGAGGCCCCTAGGTGGAGGGCCACGGGGTACCCTGGGGCCTCTACTGCAAGTCCAGGTAGAGAGGTGGAGCCCTGGGTAGCTTGCTGGGGTCAGTAGCCCCTGGGTGGAGGGCAAGGGGGCACCCTGGGGCCTCTACTGCAAGTCCAGGGAGAGAAGTGGAGCCCTGGGTAGCTTGCTGGGGTCAGAGGCCCCTATGTGTAGGGCAAGGGGGCACCCTGTGGCCTATACTGCAATTCCAGGGAGAGATGTGGACCCCTGGGTAGCTTGCTGGGGTCAGAGGGCCCTAGGTGGAGGGCCATGGGGCACCCTGGGGACTCTACTGCAAGCCCAGGAAGAGATGTGGACCCCTAGGTAGTTTGCTGGGGTCAGAGGCCCCTAGGTGGAGGGCCAGGGGACACCTTGGGGCCTCCACTATAACTCCAGGGAGAGAGGTGGAGCCCTGGGTAGCTTGCTGGGATCAGAGGCCCCTAGGTGGAGGGCCAGGGGGCACCCAGGGGCCTCTACTAAAAGTCCAGGGAGAGATGTGGACCCCTGGGTAGCTTGCTGGGGTCAGAGGCCCCTAGGTGGAGGGCCACGGGGTACCCAGGGGCCTCTACTGCAAGTCCAGGGAGAGTTGTGGACCCCTGGGTAGCTTGCTGGGGTCAGAGGCCCCTAGGTGGAGGGCCACGGGGTACCCAGCAGCGTCTACTGCAAGTCCACGGAGAGATGTGTACCCCTGGGTAGCTTGCTGAAGTCAGAGGCCCCTAGGTGGAGGGTCACTGGGCACCCTGGGGCCTCTATTGCAAGTCCAGGGAGAGAGGTGGACCCCTCGGTAGCTTGCTGGGGTCAGAGAACCCTAGGTGGAGGGCCAATGGGCACCCTGTGGCCTCTACTGCAAGTCCAAGGAGAGAGGTGGAGCCCTGGGTAGCTTGCTGGGGTCAGAGGGCCCTAGGTGGAGGGCAAGGGGGCACCCTGGGGCCTCTATTGCAATTCCAGGGAGAGAGCTGGACCCCTGGGTAGCTTGCTGGGTTCGGAGGCCCCTAGGTGGAGGGCCACGGGGTACCCAGGGGCCTCTACTGCAAGTCCAGGGAGAGTTGTGGACCCCTGGGTAGCTTGCTGGGGTCAGAGGCCCCTAGGTGGAGGGCCACGGGGTACCCTGGGGCCTCTTCTGCAAGTCCAGGGAGAGAGTTGGACCCCTGGGTAGCTTGCTGGGGTCAGAGGGCCCTACGTGGAGGGCCATGGGGCACCCTGGGGACACTTTTGCAAGTCCAGGGAGATAGGTGGACCCCTCGGTAGCTTGCTGGGGTCAGAGAACCCTAGGTGGAGGGCCAATGGGCACCCTGTGGCCTCTACTGCAAGTCCAAGGAGAGAGGTGGAGCCCTGGGTAGCTTTCTAGGGTCAGAGGCCCCAAGGTGGAGGGCCAAGGGGCACCCTGGGGCCTCTATTGCAAGTCCAGGGAGAGAGGTGGACCCCTGGGCAGCTTGCTTGGGTCAGGGGCCCCTAGGTGGAGGGCCATGGGGCACCCTGGGGACTCTACTGAAAGTCCAGGGAGATAGGTAGGCCCCTGGGTAGCTTGCTGGGGTCTGAGGTCCCTAGGTGGAGGGCCAAGGGTCACCCTGGGGCCTCTACTGCAAGTCTAGGGAGAGAGGTGGACCACTGGGAAGCTTGCTGGTGTCAGAGGCCCCTAGGGGGAGGGCCAGGGGGCACCCTGGGGCCTCTATTGCAAGTCCAGGGAGAGAGGTGGACCTCTGGGCAGCTTGCTTGGGTTGGGGGCCCCTGGGTGGAGGACCAAGGGGCACCCTGGGGCCTATACTGCTAGTCCAGGGAGAGAGTTGGAGCCCTGGGTAGCTTGCTGGGGTCAGAGGGCCCTAGGTGGAGGGCCATGGGGCACCATGGGGACTCTACTGCAAGTCCAGGGAGATAGGTAGGCCCCTGGGTAGCTTGCTGGGGTCAGAGGCCCCTAGGTGGAGGGCCAACGGTCACCCTGGGGCCTAGTCTGCAAGTCTAGGGAGAGAGGTGGACCCCTGGGTAGCTTTCTGGGGTCAGAGGCCCCTAGGTGGAGGGCCAAGGGGCACCCAGGTAATTTTATTGCAAGTCCAGGGAGAGAGGTGGACCCCTGGGCAGCTTGCTTGGGTCAGGGGCCCCTAGGTGGAGGACCAGGGGGCACCCTGGGGCCTATACTGCAAGTCCAGGGAGAGAGTTGGAGCCCTGGGTAGCTTGCTGGGGTCAGAGGGCCCAAGGTGGAGGGCCATGGGGCACCCTGGGGGCTCTACTGCAAGTCCAGGGAGATAGGTAGGCCCCTGGGTAGCTTGCTGGGGTCAGAGGTCCCTAGGTGGAGGGCCAAGGGTCACCCTGGGGCCTCTACTGCAAGTCTAGGGAGAGAGGTGGACCACTGGGAAGCTTGCTGGTGTCAGAGGCCCCTAGGGGGAGGGCCAGGGGGCACCCTGGGGCCTCTATTGCAAGTCCAGGGAGAGAGGTGAACCTCTGGGCAGCTTGCTTGTGTCAGGGGCCCCTAGGTGGAGGACCAGGGGGCACCGTGGGGCCTATACTGCTAGTCCAGGGAGAGAGTTGGAGCCCTGGGTAGCTTGCTGGGGTCAGAGGGGCCCTAGGTGGAGGGCCATGGGGCACCCTGGGGACTCTACTGCAAGTCCAGGGAGATAGGTGGACCCTGGGTAGCTTGCTGGGGTCAGAGGCCCCTAGGTGGAGGGCCAAGGGTCACCCTGGGGCATCTACTGCAAGTCTAGGGAGAGAGGTGGACCACTGGGAAGCTTGCTGGTGTCAGAGGCCCCTAGGGGGAGGGCCAGGGGGCACCGTAGGGCCTCTACTGCAAGTCCAGGAAGAGAGGTGGACCCCTGGGTAGTTTGCTGGGGTCAGAGGCCCCTAGGTGGAGGGCCAGGGGGCACCCTGGGGCCTCTTCTAAAAGTCCAGGGAGAGAGGTGGACCCCTGGGTAGCTTGCTGGGGTCAGAGGCCCCTAGGTGGAGGGCCAGAGGGCAGCCTAGGGCCTCTACTACAAGTCCAGGGAGAGAGGTGGAGCCCTGGGTAGCTTGCTGGGGTCAGTAGCCCCTAATGGAGGGCAAGGGGCACCCTGGGGCCTCTATTGCAAGTCCACGGAGGGAGCTGGACCCCTGAGTAGCTTGCTGGGGTCAGAGGCCCCTAGGTGGAGGGCCACGGGGTACCCTGGGGCCTCTACTGCAAGTCCAGGGAGAGAGGTGGACCACTGGGAAGCTTGCTGGTGTCAGAGGCCCCTAGGGGGAGGGCCAGGGGGCACCGTAGGGCCTCTACTGCAAGTCCAGGAAGAGAGGTAGACCCCTGGGTAGTTTGCTGGGGTCAGAGGCCCCTAGGTGGAGGGCCAGGGGGCACCCTGGGGCCTCTTCTAAAAGTCCAGGGAGAGAGGTGGACCCCTGGGTAGCTTGCTGGGGTCAGAGGCCCCTAGGTGGAGGGCCAGAGGGCAGCCTAGGGCCTCTACTACAAGTCCAGGGAGAGAGGTGGAGCCCTGGGTAGCTTGCTGGGGTCAGTAGCCCCTAATGGAGGGCAAGGGGCACCCTGGGGCCTCTATTGCAAGTCCACGGAGGGAGCTGGACCCCTGAGTAGCTTGCTGGTGTCAGAGGCCCCTAGGTGGAGGGCCACGGGGTACCCTGGGGCCTCTACTGCAAGTCCAGGGAGAGATGTGGACCCCTGGGTAGCTTGCTGGGGTCAGAGGCCCCTAGGTGGAGGGCCAGGGGGCACCCTGGGGCCTCTACTAAAAGTCCAGGGAGAGAGGTGGACCCCTGGGTAGCTTGCTGGGGTCAGAGACCCCTAGGTGGAGGGCCAATGGGCACCCTGCGGCCTCTACTGCAAGTCCAGGGAGAGAGGTGGAGCCCTGGGTAGCTTGCTGGGGTCAGAGGCCCCTAAGTGGGGGGCCAGAGGGCAGCCTAGGGCCTCTACTTAAAGTCTAGGGAGAGAGGTGGAGCCCTGGGTAGCTTGCTGGGGTCAGTAGCCCCTGGGTGGAGGGCAAGGGGGCACCCTGGGGCCTCTATTGCAATTCCAGGGAGAGAGCTGGACCACTGGGTAGCTTGCTGGGATCAGAGGCCCCTAGGTGGAGGGCCACGGGGTTCCCAGGGGCCTCTACTGAAAGTCCAGGGAGAGATGTGGACCCCTGGGTAGCTTGCTGGACTTAGAGGCCCCTAGTTGGAGGGCCAGGGGGTACCCTGGGGCCTCTACTGCAAGTCCAGGGAGAGATGTGGACCCCTGGGTAGCTTGCTGGACTCAGAGGCCCCTAGGTGGAGGGCCAGGGGGCAGCCTGGAAACTCTACTATAAGTCCAGGGAGAGAGGTGGACCCCTTGGTAGCTTGCTGGGGTCAGAGGCCCCTAGGTGGAGGGCCAGGGGTCACCCAGGGGCGTCTACTGCAAGTCCAGGGAGAGAGTTGGACCCCTCGGTAGCTTGCTGGGGTCAGAGACCCCTAGGTGGAGGGCCAATGGGCACCCTGGGGCCTCTACTGCAAGTCCAGGGAGAGAGGTGGAGCCCTGGGTAGCTTGCTGGGGTCAAAGGCCCCTAGGTGGAGGGCCAGAGGGCAGCCTAGGGCCTCTACTACAAGTCCAGGGAGAGAGGTGGAGCCCTGGGTAGCTTTCTGGGGTCAGTAGCCCCTTAGTGGAGGGCAAGGGGGCACTCTGGGGCCTCTATTGCAAGTCCACGGAGGGAGCTGGACCCCTGGGTAACTTGCTGGGTTCAGAGGTCCCTAGGTGGAGGGCCACGTGGTACCCTGGGTCCTCTACTGCAAGTCCAGGGAGAGATGTGGACGCCTGGGTTGCTTGCTGGACTTAGAGGCCCCTAGGTGGAGGGCCAGGGGGCACCCTGGGGCCTCTATTGCAAGTCCAGGGAGACAGCTGGACCCCTGGGTAGCTTGCTGGGGTCAGAGGCCCCTAGAAGGAGGGCCACGGGGTACCCTGGGGCCTCTACTGCAAGTCCAGGGAGAGAGGTGGAGCCCTGGGTAGCTTGCTGGGGCCAGTAGCCCCTGAGTGGAGGGCAAGGGGGCACCCTGGGGCCTCTACTGCAAGTCCAGGGAGAGAGGTGGAGCCCTGGGTAGCTTGCTGGGGTCAGAGGCCCCTAGGTGGAGGGCAAGGGGGCACCCTGTGGCCTATACTGCAAGTCTAGGGAGAGAGGTGGACCCCTGGGTAGCTTTCTGGGGTCAGAGGCCCCTAGGTGGAGGGCCAAGGGGCACCCAGGTGCTTTTATTGCAAGTCCAGGGAGAGAGGTGGACCCCTGGGCAGCTTGCTTGGGTCAGGGGCCCCTAGGTGGAGGACCAGGGGGCACCCTGGGGCCTATACTGCAAGTCCAGGGAGAGAGTTGGAGCCCTGGGTAGCTTGCTGGGGTCAGAGGGCCCAAGGTGGAGGGCCATGGGGCACCCTGGGGGCTCTACTGCAAGTCCAGGGAGATAGGTAGGCCCCTGGGTAGCTTGCTGGGGTCAGAGGTCCCTAGGTGGAGGGCCAAGGGTCACCCTGGGGCCTCTACTGCAAGTCTAGGGAGAGAGGTGGACCACTGGGAAGCTTGCTGGTGTCAGAGGCCCCTAGGGGGAGGGCCAGGGGGCACCCTGGGGCCTCTATTGCAAGTCCAGGGAGAGAGGTGAACCTCTGGGCAGCTTGCTTGTGTCAGGGGCCCCTAGGTGGAGGACCAGGGGGCACCGTGGGGCCTATACTGCTAGTCCAGGGAGAGAGTTGGAGCCCTGGGTAGCTTGCTGGGGTCAGAGGGGCCCTAAGTGGAGGGCCATGGGGCACCCTGGGGACTCTACTGCAAGTCCAGGGAGATAGGTGGACCCTGGGTAGCTTGCTGGGGTCAGAGGCCCCTAGGTGGAGGGCCAAGGGTCACCCTGGGGCATCTACTGCAAGTCTAGGGAGAGAGGTGGACCACTGGGAAGCTTGCTGGTGTCAGAGGCCCCTAGGGGGAGGGCCAGGGGGCACCGTAGGGCCTCTACTGCAAGTCCAGGAAGAGAGGTGGACCCCTGGGTAGTTTGCTGGGGTCAGAGGCCCCTAGGTGGAGGGCCAGGGGGCACCCTGGGGCCTCTTCTAAAAGTCCAGGGAGAGAGGTGGACCCCTGGGTAGCTTGCTGGGGTCAGAGGCCCCTAGGTGGAGGGCCAGAGGGCAGCCTAGGGCCTCTACTACAAGTCCAGGGAGAGAGGTGGAGCCCTGGGTAGCTTGCTGGGGTCAGTAGCCCCTAATGGAGGGCAAGGGGCACCCTGGGGCCTCTATTGCAAGTCCACGGAGGGAGCTGGACCCCTGAGTAGCTTGCTGGGGTCAGAGGCCCCTAGGTGGAGGGCCACGGGGTACCCTGGGGCCTCTACTGCAAGTCCAGGGAGAGATGTGGACCCCTGGGTAGCTTGCTGGGGTCAGAGGCCCCTAGGTGGAGGGCCAGGGGGCACCCTGGGGCCTCTACTAAAAGTCCAGGGAGAGAGGTGGACCCCTGGGTAGCTTGCTGGGGTCAGAGACCCCTAGGTGGAGGGCCAATGGGCACCCTGCGGCCTCTACTGCAAGTCCAGGGAGAGAGGTGGAGCCCTGGGTAGCTTGCTGGGGTCAGAGGCCCCTAAGTGGGGGGCCAGAGGGCAGCCTAGGGCCTCTACTTAAAGTCTAGGGAGAGAGGTGGAGCCCTGGGTAGCTTGCTGGGGTCAGTAGCCCCTGGGTGGAGGGCAAGGGGGCACCCTGGGGCCTCTATTGCAATTCCAGGGAGAGAGCTGGACCCCTGGGTAGCTTGCTGGGATCAGAGGCCCCTAGGTGGAGGGCCACGGGGTTCCCAGGGGCCTCTACTGAAAGTCCAGGGAGAGATGTGGACCCCTGGGTAGCTTGCTGGACTTAGAGGCCCCTAGTTGGAGGGCCAGGGGGTACCCTGGGGCCTCTACTGCAAGTCCAGGGAGAGATGTGGACCCCTGGGTAGCTTGCTGGACTCAGAGGCCCCTAGGTGGAGGGCCAGGGGGCAGCCTGGAAACTCTACTATAAGTCCAGGGAGAGAGGTGGACCCCTTGGTAGCTTGCTGGGGTCAGAGGCCCCTAGGTGGAGGGCCAGGGGTCACCCAGGGGCGTCTACTGCAAGTCCAGGGAGAGAGTTGGACCCCTCGGTAGCTTGCTGGGGTCAGAGACCCCTAGGTGGAGGGCCAATGGGCACCCTGGGGCCTCTACTGCAAGTCCAGGGAGAGAGGTGGAGCCCTGGGTAGCTTGCTGGGGTCAAAGGCCCCTAGGTGGAGGGCCAGAGGGCAGCCTAGGGCCTCTACTACAAGTCCAGGGAGAGAGGTGGAGCCCTGGGTAGCTTTCTGGGGTCAGTAGCCCCTTAGTGGAGGGCAAGGGGGCACCCTGGGGCCTCTATTGCAAGTCCACGGAGGGAGCTGGACCCCTGGGTAACTTGCTGGGTTCAGAGGCCCCTAGGTGGAGGGCCACGGGGTACCCTGGGTCCTCTACTGCAAGTCCAGGGAGAGATGTGGACGCCTGGGTTGCTTGCTGGACTTAGAGGCCCCTAGGTGGAGGGCCAGGGGGCACCCTGGGGGCTCTATTGCAAGTCCAGGGAGACAGCTGGACCCCTGGGTAGCTTGCTGGGGTCAGAGGCCCCTAGAAGGAGGGCCACGGGGTACCCTGGGGCCTCTACTGCAAGTCCAGGGAGAGAGGTGGAGCCCTGGGTAGCTTGCTGGGGCCAGTAGCCCCTGAGTGGAGGGCAAGGGGGCACCCTGGGGCCTCTACTGCAAGTCCAGGAAGAGAGGTGGAGCCCTGGGTAGCTTGCTGGGGTCAGAGGCCCCTAGGTGGAGGGCAAGGGGGCACCCTGTGGCCTATACTGCAAGTCCAGGGAGAGAGGTGGACCCCTGGGTAGCTTGCTGGGGTCAAAGGGCCCTAGGTGGAGGGCCAAGGGTCAACCTGGGGCCTCTACTGCATGTCCAGGGAGAGAGGTGGAGCCCTGGGTAGCTTGCTGGGGTCAGAGGCCCCTAGGTGGAGGGTCACGGGGCACCCTGGGGCCTCTATTGCAAGTCCAGGGAGAGAGGTGGACCCCTCGGTAGCTTGCTGGGATCAGAGACCCCTAGGTGGAGGGCCAATGGGCACCCTGGGTTCTCTACTGCAAGTCCAGGGAGAGATGTGGACCCCTGGGTAGCTTGCTGGGGTCAGAGGCCCCTAGGTGGAGGGCCACAGGGTACCCTGGGGCCTCTACTGCAAATCCAGGGAGAGAGGTGGAGCCCTGGGTAGCTTGCTGGGGTCAGTAGCCCCTGGTTGGAGGGCCAGGGGGCACCCTGGGGCCTATACTGCAAGTCCAAGGAGAGAGGTGGACCCCTGAGTAGCTTTGCTGGGGTCTGAGGCCCCTAGTTGGAGGGCCAGGGGGCACCCTGGGGCCTATACTGCAAGTGTAGGGAGAGAGGTGGACCCCTGGGTAGCTTTCTGGGGTCAGAGGCCCCTAGGCGGAGGGCCAAGGGGCACCCTGGGGCCTCTATTGCAAGTCCAGGGAGATAGGTAGGCCCCTGGGTAGCTTGCTGGGGTCAGAGGTCCCTTGGTGGAAGGCCACGGGGTACCCTGGGGCCTCTACTGCAAGTCCAGGGAGAGAGGTGGACCCCTGGGTAGCTTGCTGGGGTCATAGGCCCCTAGGTGGAGGGCCAGAGGGCACACTGGGGCCTATACTGCAAGTCCAGGGAGAGAGCTGGACCCCTGGGTAGCTTGCTGGTGTCAGATGCCCCTAGGTGGAGGGCCAGAGGGCACCCTGGGGCCTATACTGCAAGTCCATGGAGATGGAGAGAGGTGGACCCCTGGGTAGCTTGCTGGTGTTAGATGCCCCTAGTTGGAGGGCCAGGGGGCACCCTGGGTCCTATACTGCAAGTCCAGGGAGAGAGGTGGACCCCTGGGTAGCTTGCTGGGGTCAGATGCCCCTAGGTGGAGGGCCAGGGGGCACCCTGGGGCCTCTACTGCAAGTCCAAGGAGAGAGGTGGACCCCTGGGTAGCTTGCTGGGGTCAGAGGCCCCTAGTTGGAGGGCCAGGGGGTACCCTGGGGCCTCTACTGCAAGTCCAGGGAGAGATGTGGACCCCTGGGTAGCTTAAGGGACTCAGAGGCCCCTAGGTGGAGGGCCAGGGGGCACCCTGGAAACTCTACTATAAGTCCAGGGAGAGAGGTGGACCCCTGGGTAGCTTGCTGGGGTCAGAGGCTCCTAGGTGGAGGGCCAGGGGTCACCCAGGGGCGTCTACTGCAAGTCCAGGGAGAGAGGTGGACCCCTCGGTAGCTTGCTGGTGTCAGAGACCCCTAGGTGGAGGGCCAATGGGCACCCTGGGGCCTCTACTGCAAGTCCAGGGAGAGAGGTGGACCCCTCGGTAGCTTGCTGGGATCAGAGACCCCTAGGTGGAGGGCCAAAGGGCACCCTGGGTTCTCTACTGCAAGTCCAGGGAGAGATGTGGACCCCTGGGTAGCTTGCTGGGGTCAGAGGCCCCTAGGTGGAGGGCCACGGGGTACCCTGGGGCCTCTACTGCAAATCCAGGGAGAGAGGTGGAGCCCTGGGTAGCTTGCTGGGGTCAGTAGCCCCTGGTTGGAGGGCCAGGGGGCACCCTGGGGCCTATACTGCAAGTCCAAGGAGAGAGGTGGACCCCTGGGTAGCTTTGCTGGGGTCAGAGGCCCCTAGTTGGAGGGCCAGGGGGCACCCTGGGGCCTATACTGCAAGTCCAGGAAGAGAGGTGGACCCCTGGGTAGCTTGCTGGACTCAGAGGCCCCTAGGTGGAGGGCCAGGGGGCACCCTGGGGCCTCTATTGCAAGTCCAGGGAGAGAGGTGGACCCCTGGGCAGCTTGCTTGGGTCAGGGGCCCCTAGGTGGAGGACCAGAGGGCACCCAGGGGCGTCTACTGCAAGTCCAGGGAGAGATGTGGACCCCTGGGTAGCTTGCTGGGGTCAGAGGCCCCTAGGCGGAGGGCCAATGGGCACCCTGGGGCCTCTACTGCAAGTCCAGGGAGAGAGGTGAAGCCCTGGGTAGCTTTCTGGGGTCAGAGGCCAATAGGTGAAGGGCCAGAGGGCAGCCTAGGGCCTCTGCTGCAAGTCCAGGGAGTGGGGTGAATCACTGGGAAGCTTGCTGGGGTCAGTAGCCCCTAAGGGGAGGGCCAGGGGGCACCGTAGGGCCTCTACTATAAGTCCAGGGAGAAAGGTGGACCCCTGGGTAGCTTTCTGGGGTCAGAGGCCCCTAGGTGGAGGGCCAAGGGGCACCCTGGGGCCTCTATTGCAAGTCCAGGGAGAGAGGTGGACTCCTGGGCAGCTTGCTTGGGCCAGGGGCCCTTAGGTGGAGGACCAGGGGTCACCCTGAAGCCTATACTGCAAGTCCAGGGAGAGAGTTGGAGCCCTGGGTAGCTTGCTGGGGTCAGAGGACCCAAGGTGGAGGGCCATGGGGCACCTTGGGGACTCTACTGCAAGTCCAGGGAGATAGGTAGGCCCCTGGGTAGCTTGCTGGGGTCAGATGTCCCTTGGTGGAGGGCCACGGGGTACCCTGGGGCCTCTGCTGCAAGTCCAGGGAGAGATGTGGACCCCTGGGTAGCTTGCTGGGGTCAGAGGCCCCTAGATGGAGGGCCAGAGGGCACACTGGGGCCTATACTGCAAGTCCAGGGAGAGAGGTGGACCCCTGGGTAGCTTGATGGTGTCAAATGCAACTAAGTGGAGGGCCAGAGGGCACCCTGGGGCCTATACTGCAAGTCCAGGGAGAGAGGTGGACCCCTGGGTAGCTTGCTGGTGTTAGATGCCCCTAGTTGGAGGGCCAGGAGGCACCCTGGGTCCTATACTGCAAGTCCAGGGAGAGAGGTGGACCCCTGGGTAGCTTGCTGGGGTCAGATGCCCCTAGGTGGAGGGCCAGGGGGCACCCTGGTGCCTATACTGCAAGTCCAAGGAGAGAGGTGGACGCCTGGGTAGCTTGCTCGGGTCAGAGGCCCCTAGTTGGAGGGCCAGGGGGTACCCTGGGGCCTCTACTGCAAGTCCAGGGAGAGATGTGGACCCCTGGGTAGCTTGCTGGACTCAGAGGCCCCTAGGTGGAGGGCCAGGGGGCACCCTGGAAACTTTACTATAAGTCCAGGGAGAGAGGTGGACCCCTGGGTAGCTTGCTGGGGTCAGAGACCCCTAGGTGGAGGGCCAATGGGCACCCTGGGGCCTCTACTGCAAGTCCAGGGAGAGAGGTGGAGCCCTGGGTAGCTTGCTGGGGTCAAAGGCCCCTAGGTGGAGGGCCAGAGGGCAGCCTAGGGCCTCTACTACAAGTCCAGGGAGAGAGGTGGAGCCCTGGGTAGCTTGCTGGGGTCAGTAGCCCCTAATGGAGAGCAAGGGGCACCCTGGGGCCTCTATTGCAAGTCCACGGAGGGAGCTGGACCCCTGAGTAGCTTGCTGGGTTCAGAGGCCCCTAGGTGGAGGGCCACGGGGTACCCTGGGGCCTCTACTGCAAGTCCAGGGAGAGAGGTGGACCCCTGGGTAGCTTGCTGGGGTCAGAGACCCCTAGGTGGAGGGCCAATGGGCACCCTGCGGCCTCTACTGCAAGTCCAGGGAGAGAGGTGGAGCCCTGGGTAGCTTGCTGGGGTCAGTAGCCCCTGGGTGGAGGGCAAGGGGGCACCCTGGGGCCTCTATTGCAATTCCAGGGAGAGAGCTGGACCCCTGGGTAGCTTGCTGGGTTCAGAGGCCCCTAGGTGGAGGGCCACGGGGTTCCCAGGGGCCTCTACTGCAAGTCCAGGGAGAGATGTGGACCCCTGGGTAGCTTGCTGGGGTCAGAGGCCACTAGGTGGAGGGCCACAGGGTACCTTGGGGCCTCTACTGCAAGTTCAGGGAGAGAGCTGGAGCCATGGGTAGCTTGCTGGGGTCAGTAGCCCCTGGGTGGAGGGCAAGGGGGCACCCTGGGGCCTCTACTGCAAGTCCAGGGAGAGATGTGAACCCCTGGGTAGCTTGCCGGGGTCAAAGGGCCCTAGGTGGAGGGCCATGGGGCACCCTGGGGACTCTACTGCAAGTTCAAGGTGATAGGCAGGCCCCTGGGCAGCTTGCTGGGGTCAGACGGCCCTAGGTGGAGGGCCAAGGGTCAACCTGAGGCCTCTACTGCAAGTCCAGTGAGAGAAGTGAATCACTGGGAAGCTTGTTGGTGTCAGAGGCCCCTAGGGGGAGGGCCAGGGGGCACCGTAGGGCCTCTACTATAAATCCAGGGAGAGATGTGGACCCCTGGGTCGCTTGCTGGGGTCAGAGGCCCCTAGGTGGAGGGCCAGGGGGCACCCAGGGGCGTCTACTGCAAGTCCAGGGAGAGATGTGGACCCCTGGGTAGCTTGCTGGGGTCAGAGGCCCCTAGGCGGAGGGCCAATGGGCACCCTGGGGCCTCTACTGCAAGTCCAGGGAGAGAGGTGAAGCCCTGGGTAGCTTTCTGGGGTCAGAGGCCAATAGGTGGAGGGCCAGAGGGCAGCCTAGGGCCTCTGCTGCAAGTCCAGGGAGAGAGGTGAATCACTGGGAAGCTTGCTGGGGTCAGTAGCCCCTAAGGGGAGGGCCAGGGGAAACCGTAGGGCCTCTACTATAAATCCAGGGAGAAACGTGGACACCTGGGTAGCTTTCTGTGGTCAGAGGCCCCTAGGTGGAGGGCCAGGGGGCACCCTGGGGCCTCTATTGCAAGTCCAGGGAGAGAGGTGGACTCCTGGGCAGCTTGCTGGGGTCAGAGGGCCCAAGGTGGAGGGCCATGGGGCACCTTGGGGACTCTACTGCAAGTCCAGGGAGATAGGTAGGCCCCTGGGTAGCTTGCTGGGGTCAGAGGTCCCTTGGTGGAGGGCCACGGGGTACCCTGGGGCCTCTGCTGCAAGTCCAGGGAGAGATGTGGACCCCTGGGTAGCTTGCTGGGGTCAGAGGCCCCTAGGTGGAGGGCCAGAGGGCACACTGGGGCCTATACTGCAAGTCCAGGGAGAGAGGTGGACCCCTGGGTAGCTTGCTGGTGTCAGATGCAACTAAGTGGAGGGCCAGAGGGCACCCTGGGGCCTATACTGCAAGTCCAGGGAGAGAGGTGGACCCCTGGGTAGCTTGCTGGTGTTAGATGCCCCTAGTTGGAGGGCCAGGAGGCACCCTGGGTCCTATACTGCAAGTCCAGGGAGAGAGGTGGACCCCTGGGTAGCTTGCTGGGGTCAGATGCCCCTAGGTGGAGGGCCAGGGGGCACCCTGGTGCCTATACTGCAAGTCCAAGGAGAGAGGTGGACGCCTGGGTAGCTTGCTGGGGTCAGAGGCCCCTAGTTGGAGGGCCAGGGGGTACCCTGGGGCCTCTACTGCAAGTCCAGGGAGAGATGTGGACCCCTGGGTAGCTTGCTGGACTCAGAGGCCCCTAGGTGGAGGGCCAGGGGGCACCCTGGAAACTCTACTATAAGTCCAGGGAGAGAGGTGGACCCCTGGGTAGCTTGCTGGGGTCAGAGGCCCCTAGGTGGAGGGCCAGGGGTCACCCAGGGGCGTCTACTGCAAGTCCAGGGAGAGAGGTGGACCCCTCGGTAGCTTGCTGGGGTCAGAGACCCCTAGGTGGAGGGCCAATGGGCACCCTGGGGCCTCTACTGCAAGTCCAGGGAGAGAGGTGGAGCCCTGGGTAGCTTGCTGGGGTCAAAGGCCCCTAGGTGGAGGGCCAGAGGGCAGCCTAGGGCCTCTACTACAAGTCCAGGGAGAGAGGTGGAGCCCTGGGTAGCTTGCTGGGGTCAGTAGCCCCCGATGGAGGGCAAGGGGCACCCTGGGGCCTCTATTGCAAGTCCACGGAGAGAGCTGGACCCCTGAGTAGCTTGCTGGGTTCAGAGGCCCCTAGGTGGAGGGCCACGGGGTACCCTGGGGCCTCTACTGCAAGTCCAGGGAGAGATGTGGACCCCTGGGTAGCTTGCTGGACTCAGAGGCCCCTAGGTGGAGGGCCAGGGGGCACCCTGGGGCCTCTATTGCAAGTCCAGGAAGAAAGCTGGACCCCTGGGTAGCTTGCTGGGGTCAGAGGCCCCTAGGTGGAAGGCCACGGGGTACCCTAGGGGCCTCTACTGCAAGTCCAGGGAGAGAGGTGGAGCCCTGGGTAGCTTGCTGGGGCCAGTAGCCCCTGGGTGGAGGGCAAGGGGGCACCCTGGGGCCTCTACTGCAAGTCCAGGGAGAGAGGTGGAGCCCTGGGTAGCTTGCTGGGGTCAGAGGCCCCTAGGTGGAGGGCAAGGGGGCACCCTGTGGCCTATACTGCAAGTCCAGGGAGAGAGGTGGACCCCTGGGTAGCTTGCTGGGGTCAAAGGGCCCTAGGTGGAGGGCCAAGGGTCAACCTGGGGACTCTACTGCATGTCCAGGGAGAGAGGTGGAGCCCTGGGTAGCTTGCTGGGGTCAGAGGCCCCAGGTGGAGGGCCAGAGGGCAGCCTAGGGCCTCTACTACAAGTCCAGGGAGAGAGGTGGAGCCCTGGGTAGCTTGCTGGGGTCAGTAGCCCCTAGTTGGAGGGCCAGGGGGCACCCTGGGACCTATACTGCAAGTCCAGGAAGAGAGGTGGACCCCTGGGTAGCTTGCTGGGGTCAGAGGCCCCTAGGTGAAGGGCCATGGGGCATCCTGGGGAAACTACTGCAAGTCCAGGGAGATAGGCAGGCCCCAGGGCAGCTTGCTGGGGTCAGAGGCCCCTAGGTGGAGGGCCAAGGGTCACCCTGGGGCCTAGTCTGCAAGTGTAGGGAGAGAGGTGGACCCCTGGGTAGCTTTTTGGGGTCAGAGGCCCCTAGGTGGAGGGCCAAGGGGCATCCTGGGACCTCTATTGCAAGTCCAGGGAGAGAGGTGGACCTCTGGGCAGCTTGCTTGGGTCAGGGGCCCCTAGGTGGAGGACCAGGGGGCACCCTGGGGCCTATACTGCGAGTCCAGGGAGAGAGTTGGAGCCCTGGGTAGCTTGCTGGGGTCAGAGGGTCCTAGGTGGAGGGCCATGGGGCACCCTGGGGACTCTACTGCAAGTCCAGGGAGATAGGTAGGCCCCTGGGTAGCTTGCTGGGGTCAGATGCCCCTAGGTGGAGGGCCAGAGGGCACCTTGAGGCCTATACTGCAAGTCCAGGGAGAGAGGTGGACCCCTGGGTAGCTTGCTGGTGTTAGATGCCCCTAGTTGGAGGGCCAGGGGGCACCCTGGGTCCTATACTGCAAGTCCAGGGAGAGAGGTGGACCCCTGGGTAGCTTGCTGGGGTCAGATGCCCCTAGGCGGAGGGCCAGGGGGCACCCTGGGGCCTATACTGCAAGTCCAAGGAGAGAGGTGGACCCCTGGGTAGCTTTCTGGGGTCAGAGGCCCCTAGTTGGAGGGCCAGGGGGTACCCTGGGGCCTATACTGCAAGTCCAGGGAGAGAGTTGGAGCCCTGGGTAGCTTGCTGGGATCAGAGGGCCCAAGGTGGAGGGCCATGGGGCACCCTGGGGACTCTACTGCAAGTCCAGGGAGATAGGTAGGCCCCTGGGTAGCTTGCTGGGGTCAGAGGTCCCTTGGTGGAAGGCCACGGGGTACCCTGGGGCCTCTACTGCAAGTCCAGGGAGAGAGGTGGACCCCTGGGTAGCTTGCTGGTGTTAGATGCCCCTAGTTGGAGGGCCAGGAGGCACCCTGGGTCCTATACTGCAAGTCCAGGGAGAGAGGTGGACCCCTGGGTAGCTTGCTGGGGTCAGATGCCCCTAGGTGGAGGGCCAGGGGGCACCCTGGTGCCTATACTGCAAGTCCAAGGAGAGAGGTGGACGCCTGGGTAGCTTGCTGGGGTCAGAGGCCCCTAGTTGGAGGGCCAGGGGGTACCCTGGGGCCTCTACTGCAAGTCCAGGGAGAGATGTGGACCCCTGGGTAGCTTGCTGGACTCAGAGGCCCCTAGGTGGAGGGCCAGGGGGCACCCTGGAAACTCTACTATAAGTCCAGGGAGAGAGGTGGACCCCTGGGTAGCTTGCTGGGGTCAGATGCCCCTAGGTGGAGGGCCAGGGGGCACCCTGGTGCCTATACTGCAAGTCCAAGGAGAGAGGTGGACGCCTGGGTAGCTTGCTGGGGTCAGAGGCCCCTAGTTGGAGGGCCAGGGGGTACCCTGGGGCCTCTACTGCAAGTCCAGGGAGAGATGTGGACCCCTGGGTAGCTTGCTGGACTCAGAGGCCCCTAGGTGGAGGGCCAGGGGGCACCCTGGAAACTCTACTATAAGTCCAGGGAGAGAGGTGGACCCCTGGGTAGCTTGCTGGGGTCAGAGGCCCCTAGGTGGAGGGCCAGGGGTCACCCAGGGGCGTCTACTGCAAGTCCAGGGAGAGAGGTGGACCCCTCGGTAGCTTGCTGGGGTCAGAGACCCCTAGGTGGAGGGCCAATGGGCACCCTGGGGCCTCTACTGCAAGTCCAGGGAGAGAGGTGGAGCCCTGGGTAGCTTGCTGGGGTCAAAGGCCCCTAGGTGGAGGGCCAGAGGGCAGCCTAGGGCCTCTACTACAAGTCCAGGGAGAGAGGTGGAGCCCTGGGTAGCTTGCTGGGGTCAGTAGCCCCCGATGGAGGGCAAGGGGCACCCTGGGGCCTCTATTGCAAGTCCACGGAGAGAGCTGGACCCCTGAGTAGCTTGCTGGGTTCAGAGGCCCCTAGGTGGAGGGCCACGGGGTACCCTGGGGCCTCTACTGCAAGTCCAGGGAGAGATGTGGACCCCTGGGTAGCTTGCTGGACTCAGAGGCCCCTAGGTGGAGGGCCAGGGGGCACCCTGGGGCCTCTATTGCAAGTCCAGGAAGAAAGCTGGACCCCTGGGTAGCTTGCTGGGGTCAGAGGCCCCTAGGTGGAAGGCCACGGGGTACCCTAGGGGCCTCTACTGCAAGTCCAGGGAGAGAGGTGGAGCCCTGGGTAGCTTGCTGGGGCCAGTAGCCCCTGGGTGGAGGGCAAGGGGGCACCCTGGGGCCTCTACTGCAAGTCCAGGGAGAGAGGTGGAGCCCTGGGTAGCTTGCTGGGGTCAGAGGCCCCTAGGTGGAGGGCAAGGGGGCACCCTGTGGCCTATACTGCAAGTCCAGGGAGAGAGGTGGACCCCTGGGTAGCTTGCTGGGGTCAAAGGGCCCTAGGTGGAGGGCCAAGGGTCAACCTGGGGACTCTACTGCATGTCCAGGGAGAGAGGTGGAGCCCTGGGTAGCTTGCTGGGGTCAGAGGCCCCAGGTGGAGGGCCAGAGGGCAGCCTAGGGCCTCTACTACAAGTCCAGGGAGAGAGGTGGAGCCCTGGGTAGCTTGCTGGGGTCAGTAGCCCCTAGTTGGAGGGCCAGGGGGCACCCTGGGACCTATACTGCAAGTCCAGGAAGAGAGGTGGACCCCTGGGTAGCTTGCTGGGGTCAGAGGCCCCTAGGTGAAGGGCCATGGGGCATCCTGGGGAAACTACTGCAAGTCCAGGGAGATAGGCAGGCCCCAGGGCAGCTTGCTGGGGTCAGAGGCCCCTAGGTGGAGGGCCAAGGGTCACCCTGGGGCCTAGTCTGCAAGTGTAGGGAGAGAGGTGGACCCCTGGGTAGCTTTTTGGGGTCAGAGGCCCCTAGGTGGAGGGCCAAGGGGCATCCTGGGACCTCTATTGCAAGTCCAGGGAGAGAGGTGGACCTCTGGGCAGCTTGCTTGGGTCAGGGGCCCCTAGGTGGAGGACCAGGGGGAACCCTGGGGCCTATACTGCGAGTCCAGGGAGAGAGTTGGAGCCCTGGGTAGCTTGCTGGGGTCAGAGGGTCCTAGGTGGAGGGCCATGGGGCACCCTGGGGACTCTACTGCAAGTCCAGGGAGATAGGTAGGCCCCTGGGTAGCTTGCTGGGGTCAGATGCCCCTAGGTGGAGGGCCAGAGGGCACCTTGGGGCCTATACTGCAAGTCCAGGGAGAGAGGTGGACCCCTGGGTAGCTTGCTGGTGTTAGATGCCCCTAGTTGGAGGGCCAGGGGGCACCCTGGGTCCTATACTGCAAGTCCAGGGAGAGAGGTGGACCCCTGGGTAGCTTGCTGGGGTCAGATGCCCCTAGGTGGAGGGCCAGGGGGCACCCTGGGGCCTATACTGCAAGTCCAAGGAGAGAGGTGGACCCCTGGGTAGCTTTCTGGGGTCAGAGGCCCCTAGTTGGAGGGCCAGGGGGTACCCTGGGGCCTATACTGCAAGTCCAGGGAGAGAGTTGGAGCCCTGGGTAGCTTGCTGGGATCAGAGGGCCCAAGGTGGAGGGCCATGGGGCACCCTGGGGACTCTACTGCAAGTCCAGGGAGATAGGTAGGCCCCTGGGTAGCTTGCTGGGGTCAGAGGTCCCTTGGTGGAAGGCCACGGGGTACCCTGGGGCCTCTACTGCAAGTCCAGGGAGAGAGGTGGACCCCTGGGTAGCTTGCTGGTGTTAGATGCCCCTAGTTGGAGGGCCAGGAGGCACCCTGGGTCCTATACTGCAAGTCCAGGGAGAGAGGTGGACCCCTGGGTAGCTTGCTGGGGTCAGATGCCCTTAGTTGGAGGGCCAGGAGGCACCCTGGGTCCTATACTGCAAGTCCAGGGAGAGAGGTGGACCCCTGGGTAGCTTGCTGGGGTCAGATGCCCCTAGGTGGAGGGCCAGGGGGCACCCTGGTGCCTATACTGCAAGTCCAAGGAGAGAGGTGGACGCCTGGGTAGCTTGCTGGGGTCAGAGGCCCCTAGTTGGAGGGCCAGGGGGTACCCTGGGGCCTCTACTGCAAGTCCAGGGAGAGATGTGGACCCCTGGGTAGCTTGCTGGACTCAGAGGCCCCTAGGTGGAGGGCCAGGGGGCAGCCTGGAAACTCTACTATAAGTCCAAGAGAGAGGTGGACCCCTTGGTAGCTTGCTGGGGTCAGAGGCCCCTAGGTGGAAGGCCAGGGGTCACCCAGGGGCGTCTACTGCAAGTCCAGGGAGAGAGGTGGACCCCTCGGTAGCTTGCTGGGGTCAGAGACCCCTAGGTGGAGGGCCAATGGGCACCCTGGGGCCTCTACTGCAAGTCCAGGGAGAGAGGTGGAGCCCTGGGTAGCTTGCTGGGGTCAAAGACCCCTAGGTGGAGGGCCAGAGGGCAGCCTAGGGCCTCTACTACAAGTCCAGGGAGAGAGGTGGAGCCCTGGGTAGCTTTCTGGGGTCAGTAGCCCCTTAGTGGAGGGCAAGGGGGCACCCTGGGGCCTCTATTGCAAGTCCACGGAGGGAGCTGGACCCCTGGGTAACTTGCTGGGTTCAGAGGCCCCTAGGTGGAGGGCCACGGGGTACCCTGGGTCCTCTACTGCAAGTCCAGGGAGAGATGTGGACGCCTGGGTTGCTTGCTGGACTTAGAGGCCCCTAGGTGGAGGGCCAGGGGGCACCCTGGGGCCTCTATTGCAAGTCCAGGGAGACAGCTGGACCCCTGGGTAGCTTGCTGGGGTCAGAGGCCCCTAGGTGGAGGGCCACGGGGTACCCTGGGGCCTCTACTGCAAGTCCAGGGAGAGAGGTGGACCCCTGGGTAGCTTGCTGGGGTCAGAGGCCACTGAGTGGAGGGCAAGGGGGCACCCTGGGGCCTCTACTGCAAGTCCAGGGAGAGAGGTGGAGCCCTGGGTAGCTTGCTGGGGTCAGAGGCCCCTAGGTTGAGGGCAAGGGGGCACCCTGTGGCCTATACTGCAAGTCCAGGGAGAGAGGTGGACCCCTGGGTAGCTTGCTGGGGTCAAAGGGCCCTAGGTGGAGGGCCAAGGGTCAACCTAGGGCCTCTACTGCATGTCCAGGGAGAGAGGTGGAGCCCTGGGTAGCTTGCTGGGGTCAGAGGCCCCTAGGTGGAGGGTCACGGGGCACCCTGGGGCCTCTATTGCAAGTCCAGGGAGAGAGGTGGACCCCTCGGTAGCTTGCTGGGGTCAGAGGCCCCTAGGTGGAGGGTCACGGGGCACCCTGGGGCCTCTATTGCAAGTCCAGGGAGAGAGGTGGACCCCTGGGTAGCTTGCTGGGGTCAGAGGCCCCTAGGTGGAGGGCCACGGGGTACCCTGGGGCCTCTACTGCAAATCCAGGGAGAGAGGTGGAGCCCTGGGTAGCTTGCTGGGGTCAGTAGCCCCTGGTTGGAGAGCCAGGGGGCACCCTGGGGCCTATACTGCAAGTCCAAGGAGAGAGGTGGACCCCTGGGTAGCTTTGCTGGGGTCAGAGGCCCCTAGTTGGAGGGCCAGGGGGCACCCTGGGGCCTATACTGCAAGTCCAGGAAGAGAGGTGGACCCCTGGGTAGCTTGCTGGACTCAGAGGCCCCTAGGTGGAGGGCCAGGGGGCACCCTGGGGCCTCTATTGCAAGTCCAGGGAGAGAGGTGGACCCCTGGGCAGCTTGCTTGGGTCAGGGGCCCCTAGGTGGAGGACCAGGGGGCACCCCTAGGGGCCCCTAGGTGGAGGGCCACAGGGTACCTTGGGGCCTCTACTGCAAGTTCAGGGAGAGAGCTGGAGCCATGGGTAGCTTGCTGGGGTCAGTAGCCCCTGGGTGGAGGTCAAGGGGGCACCCTGGAGCCTCTACTGCAAGTCCAGGGAGAGATGTGGACCCCTGGGTAGCTTGCCGGGGTCAAAGGGCCCTAGGTGGAGGGCCATGGGGCACCCTGGGGACTCTACTGCAAGTTCAAGGAGATAGGCAGGCCCCTGGGCAGCTTGCTGGGGTCAGACGGCCCTAGGTGGAGGGCCAAGGGTCAACCTGAGGCCTCTACTGCAAGTCCAGTGAGAGAAGTGAATCACTGGGAAGCTTGTTGGTGTCAGAGGCCCCTAGGGGGAGGGCCAGGGGGCACCGTAGGGCCTCTACTATAAATCCAGGGAGAGATGTGGACCCCTGGGTCGCTTGCTGGGGTCAGAGGCCCCTAGGTGGAGGGCCAGGGGGCACCCAGGGGCGTCTACTGCAAGTCCAGGGAGAGATGTGGACCCCTGGGTAGCTTGCTGGGGTCAGAGGCCCCTAGGCGGAGGGCCAATGGGCACCCTGGGGCCTCTACTGCAAGTCCAGGGAGAGAGGTGAAGCCCTGGGTAGCTTTCTGGGGTCAGAGGCCAATAGGTGGAGGGCCAGAGGGCAGCCTAGGGCCTCTGCTGCAAGTCCAGGGAGAGAGGTGAATCACTGGGAAGCTTGCTGGGGTCAGTAGCCCCTAAGGGGAGGGTCAGGGGAAACCGTAGGGCCTCTACTATAAATCCAGGGAGAAAGGTGGACCCCTGGGTAGCTTGCTGGGGTCAGTAGCCACTGGGTGGAGGGCAAGGGGGCACCCTGGGGCCTCTATTGCAAGTCCAGGGAGAGAGCTGGACCCCTGGGTAGCTTGCTGGGTTCAAAGGCCCCTAGGTGGAGGGCCACGAGGTACCCTGGGGCCTCTACTGCAAGTCCAGGGAGAGATATGGACCCCTGGGTAGCTTGCTGGGGTCAGAGGCCCCTAGGTGGAGGGCCACGGGGTACCCTGGGGCCTCTACTGCAAGTCCAGGGAGAGAGGTGAATCACAGGGAAGTTTGCTGGTGTCAGAGGCCCCTAGGGAGAGGGCCAGGGGTCACCATAGGGCCTCTACTATAAGTCCAGGGAGAGAGGTGGACCCCTGGGTAACTTGCTGGGTTCAGAGTCCCCTGGGTGGAGGGCCAGGGGTACCCTGGGGCCTCTACTGCAAGTCCAGGGAGAGAGTTGGACCCCTGGGTAGCTTGCTGGGGTCAGAGAGCCCTACGTGGAGGGCTATGGGGCACCCTGGGGACACTACTGCAAGTCCAGGGAGATAGGCAGGCCCCTGGGCAGCTTGCTGGGGTCAGAGGCCCCTAGGTGGAGGGCCAAGGGTCACCCTGGTGCCTAGTCTGCAAGTCTAGGGAGAGAGGTGGACCCCTGGGTAGCTTTCTGGGGTCAGAGGCCCCTAGGTGGAGGGCCAAGGGGCACCCTGGGGCCTCTATTGCAAGTCCAGGGAGAGATGTGGACCCCTGGGCAGCTTGCTTGGGTCAGGGGCCCCTAGGTGGAGGACCAAGGGGCACCCTGGGGCCTATACTGCAAGTCCAGGGAGAGAGTTGGAGCCCTGGGTAGCTTTTTGGGAATCAGAGGTTCCAAGGTGGAGGGCCATGGGGCACCCTGGGGACTGTACTGCAAGTCCATGGAGATAGGTAGGCCCCTGGGTAGCTTGCTGGGATCAGAGGTCCCTAGGTGGAGGGCCAAGGGTCACCCTGTGGCCTCTACTGCAAGTTTAGGGAGAGAGGTGGACCACTGGGAAGCTTGCTGGTGTCAGAGGCCCCTAGGGGGAGGGCCAGGGGGCACCCTGGGGCCTCTATTACAAGTCCAGGGAGAGAGGTGGACCTCTGGGCAGCTTGCTTGGGTCAGGGACCCCTGGTGGAGGACCAGGGGGCACCCTGGGGCCTATACTGCTAGTCCAGGGAGAGAGTTGGAGCCCTGGGTAGCTTGCTGGGGTCAGAGGGCCCTAGGTGGAGGGCCATTGGGCACCCTGGGGACTCTACTGCAAGTCCAGGGAGATAGGTAGGCCCCTGGGTAGCTTGCTGGGGTCAGAGGCCCCTAGGTGGAGGGCCAAGGGTCACCCTGGGGCCTAGTCTGCAAGTCTAGGGAGAGAGGTGGACCCCTGGGTAGCTTTCTGGGGTCAGAGGCCCCTAGGTGGAGGGCCAAGGGGCACCCTGTGGCCTCTATTGCAAGTCCAGGGAGAGAGGTGGACCCCTGGGCAGCTTGCTTGGGTCAGGGGCCCCTAGGTGGAGGACCAGGGGGCACCCAGGGGCGTCTACTGCAAGTCCAGGGAGAGATGTGGACCCCTGGGTAGCTTGCTGGGGTCAGAGGCCCCTAGGTGGAGGGCCAAGGGGCACCCTGTGGCCTCTACTGCAAGTCCAGGGAGAGAGGTGGACCCCTCGGTAGATTGCTGGGGTCAGAGGCCCCTAGGTGGAGGGCCAATGGGCACCCTGGGGCCTCTACTGCAAGACCAGGGAGAGAGGTGAAGCCCTGGGTAGCTTGCTGGGGTCAGAGGCCAAGAGGTGGAGGGCCAGAGGGCAGCCTAGGGCCTCTATTGCAAGTCCAGGGAGAGATGTGAATCACTGGGAAGCTTTCTGGGGTCAGTAGCCCCTAAGGGGAGGGCCAGGGGGCACCGTAGGGCCTCTACTATAAGTCCAGGGAGAGAGGTGGACCCCTGGTTAGCTTGCTGGGTTCAGAGGCCCCTGGGTGGAGGGCCACGGGGTGCCCTGGGGCCTCTACTGCAAGTCCAGGGAGAGAGTTGGACCCCTGGGTAGCTTGCTGGGGTCAGAGGGCCCTACGTGGAGGGCCATGGGGCACCCTGGGGACACTACTGCAATTCCAGGGAGATAGGCAGGCCCCTGGGCAGCTTGCTGGGGTCAGAGGCCCCTAGATGGAGGGCCAAGGGTCACCCTGGGGCCTAGTCTGCAAGTCTAGGGAGAGATGTGGACCCCTGGGTAGCTTGCTGGTTTCAGAGGCCCCTGGGTGGAGGGCCACGGGGTGTCCTGGGGCCTATACTGCAAGTCCAGGGAGAGAGTTGGAGCCCTGGGTAGCTTGCTGGGGTCAGAGGGCCCAAGGTGGAGGGCCATGGGGCACCCTGGGGACTCTACTGCAAGTCCAGGGAGATAGGTAGGCCCCTGGGTAGCTTGCTGGGGTCAGAGGTCCCTAGGTAGAGGGCCAAGGGTCACCCTGGGGCCTCTACTGCAAGTCTAGGGTCACCCTGGGGCCTAGTCTGCAAGTCTACGGAGAGAGGTAGACCCCTGGGTAGCTTTCTGGGGTCAGAGGCCCCTAGGTGGAGGGCCCAGGGGCACCCTGGGGCCTCTATTGCAAGTCCAGGGAGAGAGGTGGACCCCTGGGCAGCTTGCTTGGGTCAGGGGCCCCTGGTTGGAGGACCAGGGGGCACCCTGGGGCGTATACTGCAAGTCCAGGGAGAGAGTTGGAGCCCTGGGTAGCTTGCTGGGGTCAGAGGGCCCAAGGTGGAGGGCCATGGGGCACCCTGGGGACTCTACTGCAAGTCCATGGAGATAGGTAGGCCCCTGGGGAGCTTGCTGGGATCAGAGGTCCCTAGGTGGAGGGCCAAGGGTCACCCTGGGGCCTCTACTGCAAGTCTAGGGATAGAGGTGGACCACTGGGAAGCTTGCTGGTGTCAGAGGCCCCTAGGGGGAGGGCCAGGGGGCACCCTGGGGCCTCTATTAAAGTCCAGGGAGAGAGGTGGACCTCTGGGCAGCTTGCTTGGGTCAGGGACCCCTGGTGGAGGACCAGGGGGCACCCTGGGGCCTATACTGCTAGTCCAGGGAGAGAGTTGGAGCCCTGGGTAGCTTGCTGGGGTCAGAGGGCCCAAGGTGGAGGGCCATGGGGCACCCTGGGGACTCTACTGCAAGTCCAGGGAGATAGGTAGGCCCCTGGGTAGCTTGCTGGGGTCAGAGGTCCCTAGGTGGAGGGCCAAGGGTCACCCTGGGGCCTCTAATGCAAGTCTAGGGAGAGAGGTGGACCACTGGGAAGCTTGCTGGTGTCAGAGGCCCCTAGGGGGAGGGCCAGGGGGCACCCTGGGGCCTCTATTGCAAGTCCAGGGAGAGAGGTGGACCTCTGGGCAGCTTGCTTGGGTCAGGGGCCCCTAGGTGGAGGGTCACGGGGCACCCTGGGGCCTCTATTGCAAGTCCAGGGAGAGAGGTGGACCCCTCGGTAGCTTGCTGGGATCAGAGACCTCTAGGTGGAGGGCCAATGGGCACCCTGGGTTCTCTACTGCAAGTCCAGGGAGAGATGTGGACCCCTGGGTAGCTTGCTGGGGTCAGAGGCCCCTAGGTGGAGGGCCACGGGGTACCCTGGGGCCTCTACTGCAAATCCAGGGAGAGAGGTGGAGCCCTGGGTAGCTTGCAGGGGTCAGTAGCCCCTGGTTGGAGGGCCAGGGGGCACCCTGGGGCCTATACTGCAAGTCCAAGGAGAGAGGTGGAGCCCTGGGTAGCTTTGCTGGGGTCAGAGGCCCCTAGTTGGAGGGCCAGGGGGCACCCTGGGGCCTATACTGCAAGTCCAGGAAGAGAGGTGGACCCCTGGGTAGCTTGCTGGACTCAGAGGCCCCTAGGTGGAGGGCCAGGGGGCACCCTGGGGCCTCTATTGCAAGTCCAGGGAGAGAGGTGGACCCCTGGGCAGCTTGCTGGGGTCAGGGGCCCCTAGGTGGAGGACCAGGGGGCACCCTGGGGCCTATACTGCAAGTCCAGGGAGAGAGTTGGAGCCCTGGGTAGCTTGCTGGGATCAGAGGGCCCAAGGTGGAGGGCCATGGGGCACCCTGGGGACTCTACTGCAAGTCCAGGGAGATAGGTAGGCCCCTGGGTAGCTTGCTGGGGTCAGACGTCCCTTGGTGGAAGGCCACGGGGTACCCTGGGGCCTCTACTGCAAGTCCAGGGAGAGAGGTGGACCCCTGGGTAGCTTGCTGGGGTCATAGGCCCCTAGGTGGAGGGCCTGAGGGCACACTGGGGCCTATACTGCAAGTCCAGGGAGAGAGCTGGACCCCTGGGTAGCTTGCTGGTGTCAGATGCCCCTAGGTGGAGGGCCAGAGGGCACCCTGGGGCCTATACTGCAAGTCCAAGGAGAGAGGTGGACCCCTGGGTAGCTTGCTGGTGTTAGATGCCCCTAGTTGGAGGGCCAGGGGGCACCCTGGGTCCTATACTGCAAGTCCAGGGAGAGAGGTGGACCCCTGGGTAGCTTGCTGGTGTCAGATGCCCCTAGGTGGAGGGCCAGGGGGCACCCTGGGGCCTATACTGCAAGTCCAAGGAGAGAGGTGGACCCCTGGGTAGCTTGCTGGGGTCAGAGGCCCCTAGTTGGAGGGCCAGGGGGTACCCTGGGGCCTCTACTGCAAGTCCAGGGAGAGATGTGGACCCCTGGGTAGCTTAAGGGACTCAGAGGCCCCTAGGTGGAGGGCCAGGGGGCACCCTGGAAACTCTACTATAAGTCCAGGGAGAGAGGTGGACCCCTGGGTAGCTTGCTGGGGTCAGAGGCTCCTAGGTGGAGGGCCAGGGGTCACCCAGGGGCGTCTACTGCAAGTCCAGGGAGAGAGGTGGAAACCTCGGTAGCTTGCTGGGGTCAGAGACCCCTAGGTGGAGGGCCAATGGGCACCCTGGGGCCTCTACTGCAAGTCCAGGGAGAGAGGTGGAGCCCTGGGTAGCTTGCTGGGGTCAAATGCCCCTAGGTGGAGGGCCAGAGGGCAGCCTAGGGCCTCTACTACAAGTCCAGGGAGAGAGGTGGAGCCCTGGGTAGCTTGCTAGGGTCAGTAGCCCATGAGTGGAGGGCAAGGGGGCACCCTGGGGCCTCTATTGCAAGTCCACGGAGGGAGCTGGACCCCTGGGTTACTTGCTGGGTTCAGAGGCCCCTAGGTGGAGGGCCACGGGGTACCCTGGGGCCTCTACTGCAAGTCCAGGGAGAGATGTGGACGCCTGGGTTGCTTGCTGGACTCGGAGGCCCCTAGGTGGAGGGCCAGGGGGCACCCTGGGGCTTCTATTGCAAGTCCAGGGAGACAGCTGGACACCTGGGTAGCTTGCTGGGGTCAGAGGCCCCTAGGTGGAGGGCCACGGGGTACCCTGGGGCCTCTACTGCAAGTCCAGGGAGAGAGGTGGAGCCCTGGGTAGCTTGCTGGGGCCAGTAGCCCCTGAGTGGATGGCAAGGGGGCACCCTGGGGCCTCTACTGCAAGTCCAGGGAGAGAGGTGGAGCCCTGGGTAGCTTGCTGGAGTCAGAGGCCCCTAGGTGGAGGGCAAGGGGGCACCCTGTGGCCTATACTGCAAGTCCAGGGAGAGAGGTGGACCCCTGGGTAGCTTGCTGGGGTCAAAGGGCCCTAGGTGGAGGGCCAAGGGTCAACCTGGGGCCTCTACTGCATGTCCAGGGAGAGAGGTGGAGCCCTGGGTAGCTTGCTGGGGTCAGATGCCCCTAGGTGGAGGGCCAGAGGGCAGCCTAGGGCCTTTACTACAAGTCCAGGGAGAGAGGTGGAGCCCTGGGTAGCTTGCTGGGGTCAGTAGCCCCTGGGTGGAGGGCAAGGGGGCACCCTGGGGCCTCTATTGCAAGCCCAGGGAGAGAGCTGGACCCCTGGGTAGCTTGCTTGGGTCAGAGGCCCCTAGGTGGAGGGTCACGGGGCACCCTGGGGCCTCTATTGCAAGTCCAGGGAGTGAGGTGGACCCCTCGGTAGCTTGCTGGGATCAGAGACCCCTAGGTGGAGGGCCAATGGGCACCCTGGGTTCTCTACTGCAAGTCCAGGGAGAGATGTGGACCCCTGGGTAGCTTGCTGGGGTCAGAGGCCCCTGGGTGGAGGGCAACGGGGTACCCTGGGGCCTCTACTGCAAATCCAGGGAGAGAGGTGGAGCCCTGGGTAGCTTGCTGGGGTCAGTAGCCCCTGGGTGGAGGGCCAGGGGGCACCCTGGGGCCTATACTGCAAGTCCAGGGAGAGATGTGGACCCCTGGGTAGCTTTGCTGGGGTCAGAGGCCCCTAGTTGGAGGGCCAGGGGGAACCCTGGGGCCTATACTGCAAGTCCAGGGAGAGATGTGGACCCCTGGGTAGCTTGCTGGGGTCAGAAGCCCCTAGGTGGAGGGCCAGGGGGCACCCTGGTGCCTATACTGCAAGTCCAGGGAGAGAGGTGGACCCCTCGGTAGCTTGCTGGGATCAGAGACCCCTAGGTGGAGGGCCAATGGGCACCCTGGGTTCTCTACTGCAAGTCCAGGGAGAGATGTGGACCCCTGGGTAGCTTGCTGGGGTCAGAGGCCCCTAGGTGGAGGGCCACGGGGTACCCTGGGGCCTCTACTGCAAATCCAGGGAGAGAGGTGGAGCCCTGGGTAGCTTGCTGGGGTCAGTAGCCCCTGGTTGGAGGGCCAGGGGGCACCCTGGGGCCTATACTGCAAGTCCAAGGAGAGAGGTGGACCCCTGGGTAGCTTTGCTGGGGTCAGAGGCCCCTAGTTGGAGGGCCAGGGGGCACCTTGGGGCCTATACTGCAAGTCCAGGAAGAGAGGTGGACCCCTGGGTAGCTTGCTGGACTCAGAGGCCCCTAGGTGGAGGGCCAGGGGGCACCCTGGGGCCTCTATTGCAAGTCCAGGGAGAGAGGTGGACCCCTGGGCAGCTTGCTTGGGTCAGGGGCCCCTAGGTGGAGGACCAGGGGGCAGCCTGGGGCCTATACTGCAAGTCCAGGGAGAGAGTTGGAGCCCTGGGTAGCTTGCTGGGACCAGAGGGCCCAAGGTGGAGGGCCATGGGGCACCCTGGGGACTCTACTGCAAGTCCAGGGAGATAGGTAGGCCCCTGGGAAGCTTGCTGGGGTCAGAGGTCCCTTGGTGGAAGGCCACGGGGTACCCTGGGGCCTCTACTGCAAGTCCAGGGAGAGAGGTGGACCCCTGGGTAGCTTGCTGGGGTCATAGGCCCCTAGGTGGAGGGCCAGAGGGCACACTGGGGCCTATACTGCAAGTCCAGGGAGAGAGCTGGACCCCTGGGTAGCTTGCTGGTGTCAGATGCCCCTAGGTGGAGGGCCAGAGGGCACCCTGGGGCCTATACTGCAAGTCCATGGAGAGAGGTGGACCCCTGGGTAGCTTGCTGGTGTTAGATGCCCCTAGTTGGAGGGCCAGGGGGCACCCTGGGTCCTATACTGCAAGTCCAGGGAGAGAGGTGGACCCCTGGGTAGCTTGCTGGGGTCAGATGCCCCTAGGTGGAGGGCCAGGGGGCACCCTGGGGCCTATACTGCAAGTCCAAGGAGAGAGGTGGACCCCTGGGTAGCTTGCTGGGGTCAGAGGCCCCTAGTTGGAGGGCCAGGGGGTACCCTGGGGCCTCTACTGCAAGTCCAGGGAGAATTGTGGACCCCTGGGTAGCTTAAGGGACTCAGAGGCCCCTAGGTGGAGGGCCAGGGGGCACCCTGGAAACTCTACTATAAGTCCAGGGAGAGAGGTGGACCCCTGGGTAGCTTGCTGGGGTCAGAGGCTCCTAGGTGGAGGGCCAGGGGTCACCCAGGGGCGTCTACTGCAAGTCCAGGGAGAGAGGTGGACCCCTCGGTAGCTTGCTGGGGTCAGAGACCCCTAGGTGGAGGGCCAATGGGCACCCTGGGGCCTCTACTGCAAGTCCAGGGAGAGAGGTGGAGCCCTGGGTAGCTTGCTGAGGTCAAATGCCCCTAGGTGGAGGGCCAGAGGGCAGCCTAGGGCCTCTACTACAAGTCCAGGGAGAGAGGTGGAGCCCTGGGTAGCTTGCTGGGGTCAGTAGCCCATGAGTGGAGGGCAAGGGGGCACCCTGGGGCCTCTATTGCAAGTCCACGGAGGGAGCTGGACCCCTGGGTTACTTGCTGGGTTCAGAGGCCCCTAGGTGGAGGGCCACGGGGTACCCTGGGGCCTCTACTGCAAGTCCAGGGAGAGATGTGGACGCCTGGGTTGCTTGCTGGACTCAGAGGCCCCTAGGTGGAGGGCCATGGGGCACCCTGGGGCCTCTATTGCAAGTCCAGGGAGACAGCTGGACACCTGGGTAGCTTGCTGGGGTCAGAGGCCCCTAGGTGGAGGGCCACGGGGTAACCTGGGGCCTCTACTGCAAGTCCAGGGAGAGAGGTGGAGCCCTGGGTAGCTTGCTGGGGCCAGTAGCCCCTGAGTGGAGGGCAAGGGGGCACCCTGGGGCCTCTACTGCAAGTCCAGGGAGAGAGGTGGAGCCCTGGGTAGCTTGCTGGAGTCAGAGGCCCCTAGGTGGAGGGCAAGGGGGCACCCTGTGGCCTATACTGCAAGTCCAGGGAGAGAGGTGGACCCCTGGGTAGCTTGCTGGGGTCAACGGGCCCTAGGTGGAGGGCCAAGGGTCAACCTGGGGCCTCTACTGCATGTCCAGGGAGAGAGGTGGAGCCCTGGGTAGCTTGCTGGGGTCAGATGCCCCTAGGTGGAGGGCCAGAGGGCAGCCTAGGGCCTTTACTACAAGTCCAGGGAGAGAGGTGGAGCCCTGGGTAGCTTGCTGGGGTCAGTAGCCCCTGGGTGGAGGGCAAGGGGGCACCCTGGGGCCTCTTTTGCAAGCCCAGGGAGAGAGCTGGACCCCTGGGTAGCTTGCTTGGGTCAGAGGCCCCTAGGTGGAGGGTCACGGGGCACCCTGGGGCCTCTATTGCAAGTCCAGGGAGTGAGGTGGACCCCTCGGTAGCTTGCTGGGATCAGAGACCCCTAGGTGGAGGGCCAATGGGCACCCTGGGTTCTCTACTGCAAGTCCAGGGAGAGATGTGGACCCCTGGGTAGCTTGCTGGGGTCAGAGGCCCCTAGGTGGAGGCCAACGGGGTACCCTGGGGCCTCTACTGCAAATCCAGGGAGAGAGGTGGAGCCCTGGGTAGCTTGCTGGGGTCAGTAGCCCCTGGGTGGAGGGCCAGGGGGCACCCTGGGGCCTATACTGCAAGTCCAAGGAGAGAGGTGGACCCCTGGGTAGCTTTGCTGGGGTAAGAGGCCCCTAGGTGGAGGGCCAGGGGGCACCCTGGGGCCTATACTGCAAGTCCAGGAAGAGAGGTGGACCCCTGGGTAGCTTGCTGGGGTCAGAGGCCCCTAGGTGGAGGGTCACGGGGCACCCTGGGGCCTCTATTGCAAGTCAAGGGAGAGAGGTGGACCCCTCGGTAGCTTGCTGGGGTCAGAGACCCCTAGGGGGAGGGCCAATGGGCACCCTGGGGCCTCTACTGCAAGTCCAGGGAGAGATGTGGACCCCTGGGTAGCTTGCTGGGGTCAGTAGCCACTGGGTGGAGGGCAAGGGGGCACCCTGGGGCCTCTATTGCAAGTCTAGGGAGAGAGCTGGACCCCTGGGTAGCTTGCTGGGTTCAAAGGCCCCTAGGTGGAGGGCCACGAGGTACCCTGGGGCCTCTACTGCAAGTCCAGGGAGAGATATGGACCCCTGGGTAGCTTGCTGGGGTCAGAGGCCCCTAGGTGGAGGGCCACGGGGTACCCTGGGGCCTCTACTGCAAGTCCAGGGAGAGAGGTGAATCACAGGGAAGTTTGCTGGTGTCAGAGGCCCCTAGGGAGAGGGCCAGGGGTCACCATAGGGCCTCTACTATAAGTCCAGGGAGAGAGGTGGACCCCTGGGTAACTTGCTGGGTTCAGAGTCCCCTGGGTGGAGGGCCAGGGGTACCCTGGGGCCTCTACTGCAAGTCCAGGGAGAGAGTTGGACCCCTGGGTAGCTTGCTGGGGTCAGAGAGCCCTACGTGGAGGGCCATGGGGCACCCTGGGGACACTACTGCAAGTCCAGGGAGATAGGCAGGCCCCTGGGCAGCTTGCTGGGGTCAGAGGCCCCTAGGTGGAGGGCCAAGGGTCACCCTGGTGCCTAGTCTGCAAGTCTAGGGAGAGAGGTGGACCCCTGGGTAGCTTTCTGGGGTCAGAGGCCCCTAGGTGGAGGGCCAAGGGGCACCCTGGGGCCTCTATTGCAAGTCCAGGGAGAGAGGTGGACCCCTGGGCAGCTTGCTTGGGTCAGGGGCCCCTAGGTGGAGGACCAAGGGGCACCCTGGGGCCTATACTGCAAGTCCAGGGAGAGAGTTGGAGCCCTGGGTAGCTTTTTGGGAATCAGAGGTTCCAAGGTGGAGGGCCATGGGGCACCCTGGGGACTGTACTGCAAGTCCATGGAGATAGGTAGGCCCCTGGGTAGCTTGCTGGGATCAGAGGTCCCTAGGTGGAGGGCCAAGGGTCACCCTGTGGCCTCTACTGCAAGTATAGGGAGAGAGGTGGACCACTGGGAAGCTTGCTGGTGTCAGAGGCCCCTAGGGGGAGGGCCAGGGGGCACCCTGGGGCCTCTATTACAAGTCCAGGGAGAGAGGTGGACCTCTGGGCAGCTTGCTTGGGTCAGGGACCCCTGGTGGAGGACCAGGGGGCACCCTGGGGCCTATACTGCTAGTCCAGGGAGAGAGTTGGAGCCCTGGGTAGCTTGCTGGGGTCAGAGGGCCCTAGGTGGAGGGCCATTGGGCACCCTGGGGACTCTACTGCAAGTCCAGGGAGATAGGTAGGCCCCTGGGTAGCTTGCTGGGGTCAGAGGCCCCTAGGTGGAGGGCCAAGGGTCACCCTGGGGCCTAGTCTGCAAGTCTAGGGAGAGAGGTGGACCCCTGGGTAGCTTTCTGGGGTCAGAGGCCCCTAGGTGGAGGGCCAAGGGGCACCCTGTGGCCTCTATTGCAAGTCCAGGGAGAGAGGTGGACCCCTGGGCAGCTTGCTTGGGTCAGGGGCCCCTAGGTGGAGGACCAGGGGGCACCCAGGGGCGTCTACTGCAAGTCCAGGGAGAGATGTGGACCCCTGGGTAGCTTGCTGGGGTCAGAGGCCCCTAGGTGGAGGGCCAAGGGGCACCCTGTGGCCTCTACTGCAAGTCCAGGGAGAGAGGTGGACCCCTCGGTAGATTGCTGGGGTCAGAGGCCCCTAGGTGGAGGGCCAATGGGCACCCTGGGGCCTCTACTGCAAGACCTGGGAGAGAGGTGAAGCCCTGGGTAGCTTGCTGGGGTCAGAGGCCAAGAGGTGGAGGGCCAGAGGGCAGCCTAGGGCCTCTACTGCAAGTCCAGGGAGAGATGTGAATCACTGGGAAGCTTGCTGGGGTCAGTAGCCCCTAAGGGGAGGGCCAGGGGGCACCGTAGGGCCTCTACTATAAGTCCAGGGAGAGAGGTGGACCCCTGGTTAGCTTGCTGGGTTCAGAGGCCCCTGGGTGGAGGGCCACGGGGTGCCCTGGGGCCTCTACTGCAAGTCCAGGGAGAGAGTTGGACCCCTGGGTAGCTTGCTGGGGTCAGAGGGCCCTACGTGGAGGGCCATGGGGCACCCTGGGGACACTACTGCAATTCCAGGGAGATAGGCAGGCCCCTGGGCAGCTTGCTGGGGTCAGAGGCCCCTAGATGGAGGGCCAAGGGTCACCCTGGGGCCTAGTCTGCAAGTCTAGGGAGAGATGTGGACCCCTGGGTAGCTTGCTGGGTTCAGAGGCCCCTGGGTGGAGGGCCACGGGGTGTCCTGGGGCCTATACTGCAAGTCCAGGGAGAGAGTTGGAGCCCTGGGTAGCTTGCTGGGGTCAGAGGGCCCAAGGTGGAGGGCCATGGGGCACCCTGGGGACTCTACTGCAAGTCCAGGGAGATAGGTAGGCCCCTGGGTAGCTTGCTGGGGTCAGAGGTCCCTAGGTAGAGGGCCAAGGGTCACCCTGGGGCCTCTACTGCAAGTCTAGGGTCACCCTGGGGCCTAGTCTGCAAGTCTACGGAGAGAGGTAGACCCCTGGGTAGCTTTCTGGGGTCAAAGGCCCCTAGGTGGAGGGCCCAGGGGCACCCTGGGGCCTCTATTGCAAGTCCAGGGAGAGAGGTGGACCCCTGGGCAGCTTGCTTGGGTCAGGGGCCCCTGGTTGGAGGACCAGGGGGCACCCTGGGGCGTATACTGCAAGTCCAGGGAGAGAGTTGGAGCCCTGGGTAGCTTGCTGGGGTCAGAGGGCCCAAGGTGGAGGGCCATGGGGCACCCTGGGGACTCTACTGCAAGTCCATGGAGATAGGTAGGCCCCTGGGGAGCTTGCTGGGATCAGAGGTCCCTAGGTGGAGGGCCAAGGGTCACGCTGGGGCCTCTACTGCAAGTCTAGGGATAGAGGTGGACCACTGGGAAGCTTGCTGGTGTCAGAGGCCCCTAGGGGGAGGGCCAGGGGGCACCCTGGGGCCTCTATTAAAGTCCAGGGAGAGAGGTGGACCTCTGGGCAGCTTGCTTGGGTCAGGGACCCCTGGTGGAGGACCAGGGGGCACCCTGGGGCCTATACTGCTAGTCCAGGGAGAGAGTTGGAGCCCTGGGTAGCTTGCTGGGGTCAGAGGGCCCAAGGTGGAGGGCCATGGGGCACCCTGGGGACTCTACTGCAAGTCCAGGGAGATAGGTAGGCCCCTGGGTAGCTTGCTGGGGTCAGAGGTCCCTAGGTGGAGGGCCAAGGGTCACCCTGGGGCCTCTAATGCAAGTCTAGGGAGAGAGGTGGACCACTGGGAAGCTTGCTGGTGTCAGAGGCCCCTAGGGGGAGGGCTAGGGGGCACCCTGGGGCCTCTATTGCAAGTCTAGGGAGAGAGGTGGACCACTGGGAAGCTTGCTGGTGTCAGAGGCCCTTAGGGGGAGGGCCAGGGGGCACCCTGGGGCCTCTATTGCAAGTCCAGGGAGAGAGGTGGACCTCTGGGCAGCTTGCTTGGGTCAGGGGCCCCTAGGTGGAGGGTCACGGGGCACCCTGGGGCCTCTATTGCAAGTCCAGGGAGAGAGGTGGACCCCTCGGTAGCTTGCTGAGATCAGAGACCTCTAGGTGGAGGGCCAATGGGCACCCTGGGTTCTCTACTGCAAGTCCAGGGAGAGATGTGGACCCCTGGGTAGCTTGCTGGGGTCAGAGGCCCCTAGGTGGAGGGCCACGGGGTACCCTGGGGCCTCTACTGCAAATCCAGGGAGAGAGGTGGAGCCCTGGGTAGCTTGCTATGGTCAGTAGCCCCTGGTTGGAGGGCCAGGGGGCACCCTGGGGCCTATACTGCAAGTCCAAGGAGAGAGGTGGAGCCCTGGGTAGCTTTGCTGGGGTCAGAGGCCCCTAGTTGGAGGGCCAGGGGGCACCCTGGGGCCTATACTGCAAGTCCAGGAAGAGAGGTGGACCCCTGGGTAGCTTGCTGGACTCAGAGGCCCCTAGGTGGAGGGCCAGGGGGCACCCTGGGGCCTCTATTGCAAGTCCAGGGAGAGAGGTGGACCCCTGGGCAGCTTGCTAGGGTCAGGGGCCCCTAGGTGGAGGACCAGGGGGCACCCTGGGGCCTATACTGCAAGTCCAGGGAGAGAGTTGGAGCCCTGGGTAGCTTGCTGGGATCAGAGGGCCCAAGGTGGAGGGCCATGGGGCACCCTGGGGACTCTACTGCAAGTCCAGGGAGATAGGTAGGCCCCTGGGTAGCTTGCTGGGGTCAGAGGTCCCTTGGTGGAAGGCCACGGGGTACCCTGGGGCCTCTACTGCAAGTCCAGGGAGAGAGGTGGACCCCTGGGTAGCTTGCTGGGGTCATAGGCCCCTAGGTGGAGGGCCTGAGGGCACACTGGGGCCTATACTGCAAGTCCAGGGAGAGAGCTGGACCCCTGGGTAGCTTGCTGGTGTCAGATGCCCCTAGGTGGAGGGCCAGAGGGCACCCTGGGGCCTATACTGCAAGTCCAAGGAGAGAGGTGGACCCCTGGGTAGCTTGCTGGTGTTAGATGCCCCTAGTTGGAGGGCCAGGGGGCACCCTGGGTCCTATACTGCAAGTCCAGGGAGAGAGGTGGACCCCTGGGTAGCTTGCTGGGGTCAGATGCCCCTAGGTGGAGGGCCAGGGGGCACCCTGGGGCCTATACTGCAAGTCCAAGGAGAGAGGTGGACCCCTGGGTAGCTTGCTGGGGTCAGAGGCCCCTAGTTGGAGGGCCAGGGGGTACCCTGGGGCCTCTACTGCAAGTCCAGGGAGAGATGTGGACCCCTGGGTAGCTTAAGGGACTCAGAGGCCCCTAGGTGGAGGGCCAGGGGGCACCCTGGAAACTCTACTATAAGTCCAGGGAGAGAGGTGGACCCCTGGGTAGCTTGCTGGGGTCAGAGGCTCCTAGGTGGAGGGCCAGGGGTCACCCAGGGGCGTCTACTGCAAGTCCAGGGAGAGAGGTGGACCCCTCGGTAGCTTGCTGGGGTCAGAGACCCCTAGGTGGAGGGCCAATGGGCACCCTGGGGCCTCTACTGCAAGTCCAGGGAGAGAGGTGGAGCCCTGGGTAGCTTGCTGGGGTCAAATGCCCCTAGGTGGAGGGCCAGAGGGCAGCCTAGGGCCTCTACTACAAGTCCAGGGAGAGAGGTGGAGCCCTGGGTAGCTTGCTAGGGTCAGTAGCCCATGAGTGGAGGGCAAGGGGGCACCCTGGGGCCTCTATTGCAAGTCCACGGAGGGAGCTGGACCCCTGGGTTACTTGCTGGGTTCAGAGGCCCCTAGGTGGAGGGCCACGGGGTACCCTGGGGCCTCTACTGCAAGTCCAGGGAGAGATGTGGACGCCTGGGTTGCTTGCTGGACTCAGAGGCCCCTAGGTGGAGGGCCAGGGGGCACCCTGGGGCTTCTATTGCAAGTCCAGGGAGACAGCTGGACACCTGGGTAGCTTGCTGGGGTCAGAGGCCCCTAGGTGGAGGGCCACGGGGTACCCTGGGGCCTCTACTGCAAGTCCAGGGAGAGAGGTGGAGCCCTGGGTAGCTTGCTGGGGCCAGTAGCCCCTGAGTGGATGGCAAGGGGGCACCCTGGGGCCTCTACTGCAAGTCCAGGGAGAGAGGTGGAGCCCTGGGTAGCTTGCTGGAGTCAGAGGCCCCTAGGTGGAGGGCAAGGGGGCACCCTGTGGCCTATACTGCAAGTCCAGGGAGAGAGGTGGACCCCTGGGTAGCTTGCTGGGGTCAAAGGGCCCTGGGTGGAGGGCCAAGGGTCACCCTGGGGCCTCTACTGCATGTCCAGGGAGAGAGGTGGAGCCCTGGGTAGCTTGCTGGGGTCAGATGCCCCTAGGTGGAGGGCCAGAGGGCAGCCTAGGGCCTTTACTACAAGTCCAGGGAGAGAGGTGGAGCCCTGGGTAGCTTGCTGGGGTCAGTAGCCCCGGGGTGGAGGGCAAGGGGGCACCCTGGGGCCTCTATTGCAAGCCCAGGGAGAGAGCTGGACCCCTGGGTAGCTTGCTTGGGTCAGAGGCCCCTAGGTGGAGGGTCACGGGGCACCCTGGGGCCTCTATTGCAAGTCCAGGGAGTGAGGTGGACCCCTCGGTAGCTTGCTGGGATCAGAGACCCCTAGGTGGAGGGCCAATGGGCACCCTGGGTTCTCTACTGCAAGTCCAGGGAGAGATGTGGACCCCTGGGTAGCTTGCTGGGGTCAGAGGCCCCTAGGTGGAGGGCCAGGGGTCACCCAGGGGTCAGTCCAGGGAGAGAGGTGGACCCCTCGGTAGCTTGCTAGGGTCAGAGACCCCTAGGTGGAGGGCCAATGGGCACCCTGGGGCCTCTATTGCAAGTCCAGGGAGAGAGGTGGAGCCCTGGGTAGCTTGCTGGGGTCAAAGGCCCCTAGGTGGAGGGCCAGAGGGCAGCCTAGGGCCTCTACTACAAGTCCAGGGAGAGAGGTGGAGCCCTGGGTAGCTTGCTGGGGTCAGTAGCCCCCGATGGAGGGCAAGGGGCTCCCTGGGGCCTCTATTGCAAGTCCACGGAGGGAGCTGGACCCCTGAGTAGCTTGCTGGGTTCAGAGGCCCCTAGGTGAAGGGCCACGGGGTACCCTGGGGCCTCTACTGCAAGTCCAGGGAGAGATGTGGACCCCTGGGTAGCTTGCTGGACTCAGAGGCCCCTAGGTGGAGGGCCAGGGGGCACCCTGGGGCCTCTATTGCAAGTCCAGGAAGAAAGCTGGACCCCTGGGTAGCTTGCTGGGGTCAGAGGCCCCTAGGTGGAGGGCCACGGGGTACCCTAGGGGCCTCTACTGCAAGTCCAGGGAGAGAGGTGGAGCCCTGGGTAGCTTGCTGGGGCCAGTAGCCCCTGGGTGGAGGGCAAGGGGGCACCCTGGGGCCTCTACTGCAAGTCCAGGGAGAGAGGTGGAGCCCTGGCTAGCTTTGTGGGGTCAGAGGCCCCTAGGTGGAGGGCAAGGGGGCACCCTGTGGCCTATACTGCAAGTCCAGGGAGAGAGGTGGACCCCTGGGTAGCTTGCTGGGGTCAAAGGGCCCTAGGTGGAGGGCCAAGGGTCAACCTGGGGACTCTACTGCATGTCCAGGGAGAGAAGTGGAGCCCTGGGTAGCTTGCTGGGGTCAGAGGCCCCAGGTGGAGGGCCAGAGGGCAGCCTAGGGCCTCTACTACAAGTCCAGGGAGAGAGGTGGAGCCCTGGGTAGCTTGCTGGGGTCAGTAGCCCCTAGTTGGAGGGCCAGGGGGCACCCTGGGACCTATACTGCAAGTCCAGGAAGAGAGGTGGACCCCTGGGTAGCTTGCTGGGGTCAGAGGCCCCTAGGTGAAGGGCCATGGGGCACCCTGGGGAAACTACTGCAAGTCCAGGGAGATAGGCAGGCCCCAGGGCAGCTTGCTGGGGTCAGAGGCCCCTAGGTGGAGGGCCAAGGGTCACCCTGGAGCCTAGTCTGCAAGTGTAGGGAGAGAGGTGGACCCCTGGGTAGCTTTCTGGGGTCAGAGGCCCCTAGGTGGAGGGCCAAGGGGCACCCTGGGGCCTCTATTGCAAGTCCAGGGAGAGAGGTGGACCTCTGGGCAGCTTGCTTGGGTCAGGGGCCTCTAGGTGGAGGACCAGGGGGCACCCTGGGGCCTATACTGCTAGTCCAGGGAGAGAGTTGGAGCCCTGGGTAGCTTGCTGTTGTTAGATGCCCCTAGTTGGAGGGCCAGGGGGCACCCTGGGTCCTATACTGCAAGTCCAGGGAGAGAGGTGGACCCCTGGGTAGCTTGCTGGGGTCAGATGCCCCTAGGTGGAGGGCCAGGGGGCACCCTGGGGCCTATACTGCAAGTCCAAGGAGAGAGGTGGACCCCTGGGTAGCTTGCTGGGGTCAGAGGCCCCTAGTTGGAGGGCCAGGGGGTACCCTGGGGCCTCTACTGCAAGTCCAGGGAGAGATGTGGACCCCTGGGTAGCTTGCTGGACTCAGAGGCCCCTAGGTGGAGGGCCAGGGGGCAGCCTGGAAACTCTACTATAAGTCCAGGGAGAGAGGTGGACCCCTTGGTAGCTTGCTGGGGTCAGAGACCCCTAGTTGGAGGGCCAGGGGGTACCCTGGGGCCTCTACTGCAAGTCCAGGGAGAGATGTGGACCCCTGGGTAGCTTGCTGGACTCAGAGGCCCCTAGGTGGAGGGCCAGGGGTCACCCAGGGGCGTCTACTGCAAGTCCAGGGAGAGAGTTGGACCCCTCGGTAGCTTGCTGGGGTCAGAGACCCCTAGGTGGAGGGCGAATGGGCACCCTGGGGCCTCTACTGCAAGTCCAGGGAGAGAGGTGGAGCCCTGGGTAGCTTGCTGGGGTCAAAGGCCCCTAGGTGGAGGGCCAGAGGGCAGCCTAGGGCCTCTACTACAAGTCCAGGGAGAGAGGTGGAGCCCTGGGTAGCTTTCTGGGGTCAGTAGCCCCTTAGTGGAGGGCAAGGGGGCACCCTGGGGCCTCTATTGCAAGTCCACGGAGGGAGCTGGACCCCTGGGTAACTTGCTGGGTTCAGAGGCCCCTAGGTGGAGGGCCATTGGGTACCCTGGGTCCTCTACTGCAAGTCCAGGGAGAGATGTGGACGCCTGGGTTGCTTGCTGGACTTAGAGGCCCCTAGGTGGAGGGCCAGGGGGCACCCTGGGGCCTCTATTGCAAGTCCAGGGAGACAGCTGGACCCCTGGGTAGCTTGCTGGGGTCAGAGGCCCCTAGAAGGAGGGCCACGGGGTACCCTGGGGCCTCTACTGCAAGTCCAGGGAGAGAGGTGGAGCCCTGGGTAGCTTGCTGGGGCCAGTAGCCCCTGAGTGGAGGGCAAGGGGGCACCCTGGGGCCTCTACTGCAAGTCCAGGGAGAGAGGTGGAGCCCTGGGTAGCTTGCTGAGGTCAAATGCCCCTAGGTGGAGGGCCAGAGGGCAGCCTAGGGCCTCTACTACAAGTCCAGGGAGAGAGGTGGAGCCCTGGGTAGCTTGCTGGGGTTAGTAGCCCATGAGTGGAGGGCAAGGGGGCACCCTGGGGCCTCTATTGCAAGTCCACGGAGGGAGCTGGACCCCTGGGTTACTTGCTGGGTTCAGAGGCCCCTAGGTGGAGGGCCACGGGGTACCCTGGGGCCTCTACTGCAAGTCCAGGGAGAGATGTGGACGCCTGGGTTGCTTGCTGGACTCAGAGGCCCCTAGGTGGAGGGCCAGGGGGCACCCTGGGGCCTCTATTGCAAGTCCAGGGAGAGAGGTGGACACCTGGGTAGCTTGCTGGGGTCAGAGGCCCCTAGGTGGAGGGCCACGGGGTACCCTGGGGCCTCTACTGCAAGTCCAGGGAGAGAGGTGGAGCCCTGGGTAGCTTGCTGAGGCCAGTAGCCCCTGAGTGGAGGGCAAGGGGGCACCCTGGGGCCTCTACTGCAAGTCCAGGGAGAGAGGTGGAGCCCTGGGTAGCTTGCTGGAGTCAGAGGCCCCTAGGTGGAGGGCAAGGGGGCACCCTGTGGCCTATACTGCAAGTCCAGGGAGAGAGGTGGACCCCTGGGTAGCTTGCTGGGGTCAAAGGGCCCTAGGTGGAGGGCCAAGGGTCAACCTGGGGCCTCTACTGCATGTCCAGGGATAGAGGTGGAGCCCTGGGTAGCTTGCTGGGGTCAGATGCCCCTAGGTGGAGGGCCAGAGGGCAGCCTAGGGCCTTTACTACAAGTCCAGGGAGAGAGGTGGAGCCCTGGGTAGCTTGCTGGGGTCAGTAGCCCCTGGGTGGAGGGCAAGGGGGCACCCTGGGGCCTCTTTTGCAAGCCCAGGGAGAGAGCTGGACCCCTGGGTAGCTTGCTTGGGTCAGAGGCCCCTAGGTGGAGGGTCACGGGGCACCCTGGGGCCTCTATTGCAAGTCCAGGGAGTGAGGTGGACCCCTCGGTAGCTTGCTGGGATCAGAGACCCCTAGGTGGAGGGCCAATGGGCACCCTGGGTTCTCTACTGCATGTCCAGGGAGAGAGGTGAAGCCCTGGGTAGCTTGCTGGGGTCAGATGCCCCTAGGTGGAGGGCCAGAGGGCAGCCTAGGGCCTTTACTACAAGTCCAGGGAGAGAGGTGGAGCCCTGGGTAGCTTGCTGGGGTCAGTAGCCCCTGGGTGGAGGGCAAGGGGGCACCCTGGGGCCTCTTTTGCAAGCCCAGGGAGAGAGCTGGACCCCTGGGTAGCTTGATTGGGTCAGAGGCCCCTAGGTGGAGGGTCACGGGGCACCCTGGGGCCTCTATTGCAAGTCCAGGGACTGAGGTGGACCCCTCGGTAGCTTGCTGGGATCAGAGACCCCTAGGTGGAGGGCCAATGGGCACCCTGGGTTCTCTACTGCAAGTCCAGGGAGAGATGTGGACCCCTGGGTAGCTTGCTGGGGTCAGAGGCCCCTAGTTGGAGGGCCAGGGGGCACCCTGGGGCCTATACTGCAAGTCCAGGAAGAGAGGTGGACCCCTGGGTAGCTTGCTGGGGTCAGAGGCCCCTAGGTGGAGGGTCACGGGGCACCCTGGGGCCTCTATTGCAAGTCAAGGGAGAGAGGTGGACCCCTCGGTAGCTTGCTGGGGTCAGAGACCCCTAGGTGGAGGGCCAATGGGCACCCTGGGGCCTCTACTGCAAGTCCAGGGAGAGATGTGGACCCCTGGGTAGCTTGCTGGGGTAAGTAGCCACTGGGTGGAGGGCAAGGGGGCACCCTGGGGCCTCTATTGCAAGTCCAGGGAGAGAGCTGGACCCCTGGGTAGCTTGCTGGGTTCAAAGGCCCCTAGGTGGAGGGCCACGAGGTACCCTGGGGCCTCTACTGCAAGTCCAGGGAGAGATATGGACCCCTGGGTAGCTTGCTGGGGTCAGAGGCCCCTAGGTGGAGGGCCACGGGGTACCCTGTAGCCTCTACTGCAAGTCCAGGGAGAGAGGTGAATCACAGGGAAGTTTGCTGGTGTCAGAGGCCCCTAGGGAGAGGGCCAGGGGTCACCATAGGGCCTCTACTATAAGTCCAGGGAGAGAGGTGGACCCCTGGGTAACTTGCTGGGTTCAGAGTCCCCTGGGTGGAGGGCCAGGGGTACCCTGGGGCCTCTACTGCAAGTCCAGGGAGAGAGTTGGACCCCTGGGTAGCTTGCTGGGGTCAGAGAGCCCTACGTGGAGGGCCATGGGGCACCCTGGGGACACTACTGCAAGTCCAGGGAGATAGGCAGGCCCCTGGGCAGCTTGCTGGGGTCAGAGGCCCCTAGGTGGAGGGCCAAGGGTCACCCTGGTGCCTAGTCTGCAAGTCTAGGGAGAGAGGTGGACCCCTGGGTAGCTTTCTGGGGTCAGAGGCCCCTAGGTGGAGGGCCAAGGGGCACCCTGGGGCCTCTATTGCAAGTCCAGGGAGAGAGGTGGACCCCTGGGCAGCTTGCTTGGGTCAGGGGCCCCTAGGTGGAGGACGAAGGGGCACCCTGGGGCCTATACTGCAAGTCCAGGGAGAGAGTTGGAGCCCTGGGTAGCTTTTTGGGAATCAGAGGTTCCAAGGTGGAGGGCCATGGGGCACCCTGTGGCCTCTACTGCAAGTCCATGGAGATAGGTAGGCCCCTGGGTAGCTTGCTGGGATCAGAGGTCCCTAGGTGGAGGGCCAAGGGTCACCCTGTGGCCTCTACTGCAAGTCTAGGGAGAGAGGTGGACCACTGGGAAGCTTGCTGGTGTCAGAGGCCCCTAGGGGGAGGGCCAGGGGGCACCCTGGGGCCTCTATTACAAGTCCAGGGAGAGAGGTGGACCTCTGGGCAGCTTGCTTGGGTCAGGGGCCCCTGGTGGAGGACCAGGGGGCACCCTGGGGCCTATACTGCTAGTCCAGGGAGAGAGTTGGAGCCCTGGGTAGCTTGCTGGGGTCAGAGGGCCCTAGGTGGAGGGCCATGGGGCACCCTGGGGACTCTACTGCAAGTCCAGGGAGATAGGTAGGCCCCTGGGTAGCTTGCTGGGGTCAGAGGCCCCTAGGTGGAGGGCCAAGGGTCACCCTGGGGCCTAGTCTGCAAGTCTAGGGAGAGAAGTGGACCCCTGGGTAGCTTTTTGGGGTCAGAGGCCCCTAGGTGGAGGGCCAAGGGGCACCCTGTGGCCTCTATTGCAAGTCCAGGGAGAGAGGTGGACCCCTGGGCAGCTTGCTTGGGTCAGGGGCCCCTAGGTGGAGGACCAGGGGGCACCCAGGGGCGTCTACTGCAAGTCCAGGGAGAGATGTGGACCCCTGGGTAGCTTGCTGGGGTCAGAGGCCCCTAGGTGGAGGGCCAAGGGGCACCCTGTGGCCTCTACTGCAAGTCCAGGGAGAGAGGTGGACCCCTCGGTAGATTGCTGGGGTCAGAGGCCCCTAGGTGGAGGGCCAATGGGCACCCTGGGGCCTCTACTGCAAGACCAGGGAGAGAGGTGAAGCCCTGGGTAGCTTGCTGGGGTCAGAGGCCAAGAGGTGGAGGGCCAGAGGGCAGCCTAGGGCCTCTACTGCAAGTCCAGGGAGAGATGTGAATCACTGGGAAGCTTGCTGGGGTCAGTAGCCCCTAAGGGGAGGGCCAGGGGGCACCGTAGGGCCTCTACTATAAGTCCAGGGAGAGAGGTGGACCCCTGGTTAGCTTGCTGGGTTCAGAGGCCCCTGGGTGGAGGGCCACGGGGTGCCCTGGGGCCTCTACTGCAAGTACAGGGAGAGAGTTGGACCCCTGGGTAGCTTGCTGGGGTCAGAGGGCCCTACGTGGAGGGCCATGGGGCACCCTGGGGACACTACTGCAATTCCAGGGAGATAGGCAGGCCCCTGGGCAGCTTGCTGGGGTCAGAGGCCCCTAGGTGGAGGGCCAAGGGTCACCCTGGGGCCTAGTCTGCAAGTCTAGGGAGAGATGTGGACCCCTGGGTAGCTTGCTGGGTTCAGAGGCCCCTGGGTGGAGGGCCACGGGGTGTCCTGGGGCCTATACTGCAAGTCCAGGGAGAGAGTTGGAGCCCTGGGTAGCTTGCTGGGGTCAGAGGGCCCAAGGTGGTGGGCCATGGGGCACCCTGAGGACTCTACTGCAAGTCCAGGGAGATAGGTAGGCCCCTGGGTAGCTTGCTGGGGTCAGAGGTCCCTAGGTAGAGGGCCAAGGGTCACCCTGGGGCCTCTACTGCAAGTCTAGGGTCACCCTGGGGCCTAGTCTGCAAGTCTACTGAGAGAGGTAGACCCCTGGGTAGCTTTCTGGGGTCAGAGGCCCCTAGGTGGAGGGCCCAGGGGCACCCTGGGGCCTCTATTGCAAGTCCAGGGAGAGAGGTGGACCCCTGGGCAGCTTGCTTGGGTCAGGGGCACCTGGTTGGAGGACCAGGGGGCACCCTGGGGCGTATACTGCAAGTCCAGGGAGAGAGTTGGAGCCCTGGGTAGCTTGCTGGGGTCAGAGGGCCCAAGGTGGAGGGCCATGGGGCACACTGGGGACTCTACAGCAAGTCCATGGAGATAGGTAGGCCCCTGGGGAGCTTGCTGGGATCAGAGGTCCCTAGGTGGAGGGCCAAGGGTCACCCTGGGGCCTCTACTGCAAGTCTAGGGATAGAGGTGGACCACTGGGAAGCTTGCTGGTGTCAGAGGCCCCTAGGGGGAGGGCCAGGGGGCACCCTGGGGCCTCTATTAAAGTCCAGGGAGAGAGGTGGACCTCTGGGCAGCTTGCTTGGGTCAGGGACCCCTGGTGGAGGACCAGGGGGCACCCTGGGGCCTATACTGCTAGTCCAGGGAGAGAGTTGGAGCCCTGGGTAGCTTGCTGGGGTCAGAGGGCCCAAGGTGGAGGGCCATGGGGCACCCTGGGGACTCTACTGCAAGTCCAGGGAGATAGGAAGGCCCCTGGGTAGCTTGCTGGGGTCAGAGGTCCCTAGGTGGAGGGCCAAGGGTCACCCTGGGGCCTCTAATGCAAGTCTAGGGAGAGAGGTGGACCACTGGGAAGCTTGCTGGTGTCAGAGGCCCCTAGGGGGAGGGCCAGGGGGCACCCTGGGGCCTCTATTGCAAGTCTAGGGAGAGAGGTGGACCACTGGGAAGCTTGCTGGTGTCAGAGGCCCCTAGGGGGAGGGCCAGGGGGCACCCTGGGGCCTCTATTGCAAGTCCAGGGAGAGAGGTGGACCTCTGGGCAGCTTGCTTGGGTCAGGGGCCCCTAGGTGGAGGGTCACGGGGCACCCTGGGGCCTCTATTGCAAGTCCAGGGAGAGAGGTGGACCCCTCGGTAGCTTGCTGGGATCAGAGACCTCTAGGTGGAGGGCCAATGGGCACCCTGGGTTCTCTACTGCAAGTCCAGGGAGAGATGTGGACCCCTGGGTAGCTTGCTGGGGTCAGAGGCCCCTAGGTGGAGGGCCACGGGGTACCCTGGGGCCTCTACTGCAAATCCAGGGAGAGAGGTGGAGCCCTGGGTAGCTTGCTGGGGTCAGTAGCCCCTGGTTGGAGGGCCAGGGGGCACCCTGGGGCCTATACTGCAAGTCCAAGGAGAGAGGTGGACCCCTGGGTAGCTTGCTGGTGTTAGATGCCCCTAGTTGGAGGGCCAGGGGGCACCCTGGGTCCTATACTGCAAGTCCAGGGAGAGAGGTGGACCCCTGGGTAGCTTGCTGGGGTCAGATGCCCCTAGTTGGAGGGCCAGGGGGTACCCTGGGGCCTCTACTGCAAGTCCAGGGAGAGATGTGGACCCCTGGGTAGCTTAAGGGACTCAGAGGCCCCTAGGTGGAGGGCCAGGGGGCACCCTGGAAACTCTACTATAAGTCCAGGGAGAGAGGTGGACCCCTGGGTAGCTTGCTGGGGTCAGAGGCTCCTAGGTGGAGGGCCAGGGGTCACCCAGGGGCGTCTACTGCAAGTCCAGGGAGAGAGGTGGACCCCTCGGTAGCTTGCTGGGGTCAGAGACCCCTAGGTGGAGGGCCAATGGGCACCCTGGGGCCTCTACTGCAAGTCCAGGGAGAGATGTGGAGCCCTGGGTAGCTTGCTGGGGTCAAATGCCCCTAGGTGGAGGGCCAGAGGGCAGCCTAGGGCCTCTACTACAAGTCCAGGGAGAGAGGTGGAGCCCTGGGTAGCTTGCTGGGGTCAGAAGCCCATGAGTGGAGGGCAAGGGGGCACCCTGGGGCCTCTATTGCAAGTCCACGGAGGGAGCTGGACCCCTGGGTTACTTGCTGGGTTCAGAGGCCCCTAGGTGGAGGGCCAAGGGGTACCCTGGGGCCTCTACTGCAAGTCCAGGGAGAGATGTGGACGCCTGGGTTGCTTGCTGGACTCAGAGGCCCCTAGGTGGAGGGCCAGGGGGCACCCTGGGGCCTCTATTGCAAGTCCAGGGAGACAGCTGGACACCTGGGTAGCTTGCTGGGGTCAGAGGCCCCTAGGTGGAGGGCCACGGGGTACCCTGGGGCCTCTACTGCAAGTCCAGGGAGAGAGGTGGAGCCCTGGGTAGCTTGCTGGGGCCAGTAGCCCCTGAGTGGATGGCAAGGGGGCACCCTGGGGCCTCTACTGCAAGTCCAGGGAGAGAGGTGGAGCCCTGGGTAGCTTGCTGGAGTCAGAGGCCCCTAGGTGGAGGGCAAGGGGGCACCCTGTGGCCTATACTGCAAGTCCAGGGAGAGAGGTGGACCCCTGGGTAGCTTGCTGGGGTCAAAGGGCCCTAGGTGGAGGGCCAAGGGTCAACCTGGGGCCTCTACTGCATGTCCAGGGAGAGAGGTGGAGCCCTGGGTAGCTTGCTGGGGTCAGATGCCCCTAGGTGGAGGGCCAGAGGGCAGCCTAGGGCCTTTACTACAAGTCCAGGGAGAGAGGTGGAGCCCTGGGTAGCTTGCTGGGGTCAGTAGCCCCTGGGTGGAGGGCTAGGGGGCACCCTGGGGCCTCTATTGCAAGCCCAGGGAGAGAGCTGGACCCCTGGGTAGCTTGCTTGGGTCAGAGGCCCCTAGGTGGAGGGTCACGGGGCACCCTGGGGCCTCTATTGCAAGTCCAGGGAGTGAGGTGGACCCCTCGGTAGCTTGCTGGGATCAGAGACCCCTAGGTGGAGGGCCAATGGGCACCCTGGGTTCTCTACTGCAAGTCCAGGGAGAGATGTGGACCCCTGGGTAGCTTGCTGGGGTCAGAGGCCCCTAGGTGGAGGGCAACGGGGTACCCTGGGGCCTCTACTGCAAATCCAGGGAGAGAGGTGGAGCCCTGGGTAGCTTGCTGGGGTCAGTAGCCCCTGGGTGGAGGGCCAGGGGGCACCCTGGGGCCTATACTGCAAGTCCAGGGAGAGATATGGACCCCTGGGTAGCTTTGCTGGGGTCAGAGGCCCCTAGTTGGAGGGCCAGGGGGCACCCTGGGGCCTATACTGCAAGTCCAGGAAGAGAGGTGGACCCCTGGGTAGCTTGCTGGAGTCAGAGGCCCCTAGGTGGAGGGTCACGGGGCACCCTGGGGCCTTTATTGCAAGTCAAGGGAGAGAGGTGGACCCCTCGGTAGCTTGCTGGGGTCAGAGACCCCTAGGTGGAGGGCCAATGGGCACCCTGGGGCCTCTACTGCAAGTCCAGGGAGAGATGTGGACCCCTGGGTAGCTTGCTGGGGTCAGATGCCCCTAGGTGGAGGGCCAGGGGGCACCCTGGTGCCTATACTGCAAGTCCAGGGAGAGAGGTGGACGCCTGGGTAGCTTGCTGGGGTCAGAGGCCCCTAGTTGGAGGGCCAGGGGGTACCCTGGGGCCTCTACTGCAAGTCCAGGGAGAGATGTGGACCCCTGGGTAGCTTGCTGGACTCAGAGGCCCCTAGGTGGAGGGCCAGGGGGGACCCTGGAAACTCTACTATAAGTCCAGGGAGAGAGGTGGACCCCTGGGTAGCTTGCTGGGGTCAGAGGCCCCTAGGTGGAGGGCCAGGGGTCACCCAGGGGCGTCTACTGCAAGTCCAGGGAGAGAGGTGGACCCCTCGGTAGCTTGCTGGGGTCAGAGACCCCTAGGTGGAGGGCCAATGGGCACCCTGGGGCCTCTACTGCAAGTCCAGGGAGAGAGGTGGAGCCCTGGGTAGCTTGCTGGGGTCAAAGGCCCCTAGGTGGAGGGCCAGAGGGCAGCCTAGGGCCTCTACTACAAGTCCAGGGAGAGAGGTGGAGCCCTGGGTAGCTTGCTGGGGTCAGTAGCCCCCGATGGAGGGCAAGGGGCACACTGGGGCCTCTATTGCAAGTCCACGGAGGGAGCTGGACCCCTGAGTAGCTTGCTGGGTTCAGAGGCCCCTAGGTGAAGGGCCACGGGGTACCCTAGGGCCTCTACTTCAAGTTCAGGGAGAGATGTGGACCCCTGGGTAGCTTGCTGGACTCAGAGGCCCCTAGGTGGAGGGCCAGGGGGCACCCTGGGGCCTCTATTGCAAGTCCAGGAAGAAAGCTGGACCCCTGGGTAGCTTGCTGGGGTCAGAGGCCCCTAGGTGGAGGGCCACGGGGTACCCTAGGGGCCTCTACTGCAAGTCCAGGGAGAGAGGTGGAGCCCTGGGTAGCTTGCTGGGGCCAGTAGCCCCTGGGTGGAGGGCAAGGGGGCACCCTGGGGCCTCTACTGCAAGTCCAGGGAGAGAGGTGGAGCCCTGGCTAGCTTTCTGGGGTCAGAGGCCCCTAGGTGGAGGGCAAGGGGGCACCCTGTGGCCTATACTGCAAGTCCAGGGAGAGAGGTGGACCCCTGGGTAGCTTGCTGGGGTCAAAGGGCCCTAGGTGGAGGGCCAAGGGTCAACCTGGGGACTCTACTGCATGTCCAGGGAGAGAGGTGGAGCCCTGGGTAGCTTGCTGGGGTCAGAGGCCCCAGGTGGAGGGCCAGGGGGCACCCTGGGACCTATACTGCAAGTCCAGGAAGAGAGGTGGACCCCTGGGTAGCTTGCTGGGGTCAGAGGCCCCTAGGTGAAGGGCCATTGGGCACCCTGGGGAAACTACTGCAAGTCCAGGGAGATAGGCAGGCCCCAGGGCAGCTTGCTGGGGTCAGAGGCCCCTAGGTGGAGGGCCAAGGGTCACCCTGGGGCCTAGTCTGCAAGTGTAGGGAGAGAGGTGGACCCCTGGGTAGCTTTCTGGGGTCAGAGGCCCCTAGGTGGAGGGCCAAGGGGCACCCTGGGGCCTCTATTGCAAGTCCAGGGAGAGAGGTGGACCTCTGGGCAGCTTGCTTGGGTCAGGGGCCTCTAGGTGGAGGACCAGGGGGCACCCTGGGGCCTATACTGCTAGTCCAGGGAGAGAGTTGGAGCCCTGGGTAGCTTGCTGGGGTCAGAGGGCCCTAGGTGGAGGGCCATGGGGCACCCTGGGGACTCTACTGCAAGTCCAGGGAGATAGGTAGGCCCCTGGGGAGCTTGCTGGGGTCAGATGCCCCTAGGTGGAGGGCCAGAGGGCACCCTGGGGCCTATACTGCAAGTCCAGGGAGAGAGGTGGACCCCTGGGTAGCTTGCTGTTGTTAGATGCCCCTAGTTGGAGGGCCAGGGGGCACCCTGGGTCCTATACTGCAAGTCCAGGGAGAGAGGTGGACCCCTGGGTAGCTTGCTGGGGTCAGATGCCCCTAGGTGGAGGGCCAGGGGGCACCCTGGGGCCTATACTGCAAGTCCAAGGAGAGAGGTGGACCCCTGGGTAGCTTGCTGGGGTCAGAGGCCCCTAGTTGGAGGGCCAGGGGGTACCCTGGGGCCTCTACTGCAAGTCCAGGGAGAGATGTGGACCCCTGGGTAGCTTGCTGTACTCAGAGGCCCCTAGGTGGAGGGCCAGGGGGCAGCCTGGAAACTCTACTATAAGTCCAGGGAGAGAGGTGGACCCCTTGGTAGCTTGCTGGGGTCAGAGACCCCTAGTTGGAGGGCCAGGGGGTACCCTGGGGCCTCTACTGCAAGTCCAGGGAGAGATGTGGACCCCTGGGTAGCTTGCTGGACTCAGAGGCCCCTAGGTGGAGGGCCAGGGGTCACCCAGGGGCGTCTACTGCAAGTCCAGGGAGAGAGTTGGACCCCTCGGTAGCTTGCTGGGGTCAGAGACGCCTAGGTGGAGGGCCAATGGGCACCCTGGGGCCTCTACTGCAAGTCCAGGGAGAGAGGTGGAGCCCTGGGTAGCTTGCTGGGGTCAAAGGCCCCTAGGTGGAGGGCCAGAGGGCAGCCTAGGGCCTCTACTACAAGTCCAGGGAGAGAGGTGGAGCCCTGGGTAGCTTGCTGGGGTCAGTAGCCCCTTAGTGGAGGGCAAGGGGGCACCCTGGGGCCTCTATTGCAAGTCCACGGAGGGAGCTGGACCCCTGGGTAACTTGCTGGGTTCAGAGGCCCCTAGGTGGAGGGCCATTGGGTACCCTGGGTCCTCTACTGCAAGTCCAGGGAGAGATTTGGACGCCTGGGTTGCTTGCTGGACTTAGAGGCCCCTAGGTGGAGGGCCAGGGGGCACCCTGGGGCCTCTATTGCAAGTCCAGGGAGACAGCTGGACCCCTGGGTAGCTTGCTGGGGTCAGAGGCCCCTAGAAGGAGGGCCACGGGGTACCCTGGGGCCTCTACTGCAAGTCCAGGGAGAGAGGTGGAGCCCTGGGTAGCTTGCTGGGGCCAGTAGCCCCTGAGTGGAGGGCAAGGGGGCACCCTGGGGCCTCTACTGCAAGTCCAGGGAGAGAGGTGGAGCCCTGGGTAGCTTGCTGAGGTCAAATGCCCCTAGGTGGAGGGCCAGAGGGCAGCCTAGGGCCTCTACTACAAGTCCAGGGAGAGAGGTGGAGCCCTGGGTAGCTTGCTGGGGTAAGTAGCCCATGAGTGGAGGGCAAGGGGGCACCCTGGGGCCTCTATTGCAAGTCCACGGAGGGAGCTGGACCCCTGGGTTACTTGCTGGGTTCAGAGGCCGCTAGGTGGAGGGCCACGTGGTACCCTGGGGCCTCTACTGCAAGTCCAGGGAGAGATGTGGACGCCTGGGTTGCTTGCTGGACTCAGAGGCCCCTAGGTGGAGGGCCAGGGGGCACCCTGGGGCCTCTATTGCAAGTCCAGGGAGACAGCTGGACACCTGGGTAGCTTGCTGGGGTCAGAGGCCCCTAGGTGGAGGGCCACGGGGTACCCTGGGGCCTCTACTGCAAGTCCAGGGAGAGAGGTGGAGCCCTGGGTAGCTTGCTGGGGCCAGTAGCCCCTGAGTGGAGGGCAAGGGGGCACCCTGGGGCCTCTACTGCAAGTCCAGGGAGAGAGGTGGAGCCCTGGCTAGCTTTCTGGGGTCAGAGGCCCCTAGGTGGAGGGCAAGGGGGCACCCTGTGGCCTATACTGCAAGTCCAGGGAGAGAGGTGGACCCCTGGGTAGCTTGCTGGGGTCAAAGGGCCCTAGGTGGAGGGCCAAGGGTCAACCTGGGGACTCTACTGCATGTCCAGGGAGAGAGGTGGAGCCCTGGGTAGCTTGCTGGGGTCAGAGGCCCCAGGTGGAGGGCCAGGGGGCACCCTGGGACCTATACTGCAAGTCCAGGAAGAGAGGTGGACCCCTGGGTAGCTTGCAGGGGTCAGAGGCCCCTAGGTGAAGGGCCATGGGGCACCCTGGGGAAACTACTGCAAGTCTAGGGAGATAGGCAGGCCCCAGGGCAGCTTGCTGGGGTCAGAGGCCCCTAGGTGGAGGGCCAAGGGTCACCCTGGGGCCTAGTCTGCAAGTGTAGGGAGAGAGGTGGACCCCTGGGTAGCTTTCTGGGGTCAGAGGCCCCTAGGTGGAGGGCCAAGGGGTACCCTGGGGCCTATACTGCTAGTCCAGGGAGAGAGTTGGAGCCCTGGGTAGCTTGCTGGGGTCAGAGGGCCCTAGGTGGAGGGCCATGGGGCACCCTGGGGACTCTACTGCAAGTCCAGGGAGATAGGTAGGCCCCTGGGGAGCTTGCTGGGGTCAGATGCCCCTAGGTGGAGGGCCAGAGGGCACCCTGGGGCCTATACTGCAAGTCCAGGGAGAGAGGTGGACCCCTGGGTAGCTTGCTGTTGTTAGATGCCCCTAGTTGGAGGGCCAGGGGGCACCCTGGGTCCTATACTGCAAGTCCAGGGAGAGAGGTGGACCCCTGGGTAGCTTGCTGGGGTCAGATGCCCCTAGGTGGAGGGCCAGGGGGCACCCTGGGGCCTATACTGCAAGTCCAAGGAGAGAGGTGGACCCCTGGGTAGCTTGCTGGGGTCAGAGGCCCCTAGTTGGAGGGCTAGGGGGTACCCTGGGGCCTCTACTGCAAGTCCAGGGAGAGATGTGGACCCCTGGGTATTTTGCTGGACTCAGAGGCCCCTAGGTGGAGGGCCAGGGGGCAGCCTGGAAACTCTACTTTAAGTCCAGGGAGAGAGGTGGACCCCTTGGTAGCTTGCTGGGGTCAGAGACCCCTAGTTGGAGGGCCAGGGGGTACCCTGGGGCCTCTACTGCAAGTCCAGGGAGAGATGTGGACCCCTGGGTAGCTTGCTGGACTCAGAGGCCCCTAGGTGGAGGGCCAGGGGTCACCCAGGGGCGTCTACTGCAAGTCCAGGGAGAGAGTTGGACCCCTCGGTAGCTTGCTGGGGTCAGAGACCCCTAGGTGGAGGGCCAATGGGCACCCTGGGGCCTCTACTGCAAGTCCAGGGAGAGAGGTGGAGCCCTGGGTAGCTTGCTGGGGTCAAAGGCCCCTAGGTGGAGGGCCAGAGGGCAGCCTAGGGCCTCTACTACAAGTCCAGGGAGAGAGGTGGAGCCCTGGGTAGCTTGCTGGGGTCAGTAGCCCCTTAGTGGAGGGCAAGGGGGCACCCTGGGGCATCTATTGCAAGTCCACGGAGGGAGCTGGACCCCTGGGTAACTTGCTGGGTTCAGAGGCCCCTAGGTGGAGGGCCATTGGGTACCCTGGGTCCTCTACTGCAAGTCCAGGGAGAGATGTGGACGCCTGGGTTGCTTGCTGGACTTAGAGGCCCCTAGGTGGAGGGCCAGGGGGCACCCTGGGGCCTCTATTGCAAGTCCAGGGAGACAGCTGGACCCCTGGGTAGCTTGCTGGGGTCAGAGGCCCCTAGAAGGAGGGCCACGGGGTACCCTGGGGCCTCTACTGCAAGTCCAGGGAGAGAGGTGGAGCCCTGGGTAGCTTGCTGGGGCCAGTAGCCCCTGAGTGGAGGGCAAGGGGGCACCCTGGGGCCTCTACTGCAAGTCCAGGGAGAGAGGTGGAGCCCTGGGTAGCTTGCTGAGGTCAAATGCCCCTAGGTGGAGGGCCAGAGGGCAGCCTAGGGCCTCTACTACAAGTCCAGGGAGAGAGGTGGAGCCCTGGGTAGCTTGCTGGGGTAAGTAGCCCATGAGTGGAGGGCAAGGGGGCACCCTGGGGCCTCTATTGCAAGTCCACGGAGGGAGCTGGACCCCTGGGTTACTTGCTGGGTTCAGAGGCCGCTAGGTGGAGGGCCACGGGGTACCCTGGGGCCTCTACTGCAAGTCCAGGGAGAGATGTGGACGCCTGGGTTGCTTGCTGGACTCAGAGGCCCCTAGGTGGAGGGCCAGGGGGCACCCTGGGGCCTCTATTGCAAGTCCAGGGAGACAGCTGGACACCTGGGTAGCTTGCTGGGGTCAGAGGCCCCTAGGTGGAGGGCCACGGGGTACCCTGGGGCCTCTACTGCAAGTCCAGGGAGAGAGGTGGAGCCCTGGGTAGCTTGCTGGGGCCAGTAGCCCCTGAGTGGAGGGCAAGGGGGCACCCTGGGGCCTCTACTGCAAGTCCAGGGAGAGAGGTGGAGCCCTGGGTAGCTTGCTGGAGTCAGAGGCCCCTAGGTGGAGGGCAAGGGGGCACCCTGTGGCCTATACTGCAAGTCCAGGGAGAGAGGTGGACCCCTGGGTAGCTTGCTGGGGTCAAAGGGCCCTAGGTGGAGGGCCAAGGGTCAACCTGGGGCCTCTACTGCATGTCCAGGGAGAGAGGTGGAGCCCTGGGTAGCTTGCTGGGGTCAGATGCCCCTAGGTGGAGGGCCAGAGGGCAGCCTAGGGCCTTTACTACAAGTCCAGGGAGAGAGGTGGAGCCCTGGGTAGCTTGCTGGGGTCAGTAGCCCCTGGGTGGAGGGCAAGGGGGCACCCTGGGGCCTCTTTTGCAAGCCCAGGGAGAGAGCTGGACCCCTGGGTAGCTTGCTTGGGTCAGAGGCCCCTAGGTGGAGGGTCACGGGGCACCCTGGGGCCTCTAATGCAAGTCCAGGGAGTGAGGTGGACCCCTCGGTAGCTTGCTGGGATCAGAGACCCCTAGGTGGAGGGCCAATGGGCACCCTGGGTTCTCTACTGCATGTCCAGGGAGAGAGGTGGAGCCCTGGGTAGCTTGCTGGGGTCAGATGCCCCTAGGTGGAGGGCCAGAGGGCAGCCTAGGGCCTTTACTACAAGTCCAGGGAGAGAGGTGGAGCCCTGGGTAGCTTGCTGGGGTCAGTAGCCCCTGGGTGGAGGGCAAGGGGGCACCCTGGGGCCTCTTTTGCAAGCCCAGGGAGAGAGCTGGACCCCTGGGTAGCTTGCTTGGGTCAGAGGCCCCTAGGTGGAGGGTCACGGGGCACCCTGGGGCCTCTATTGCAAGTCCAGGGAGTGAGGTGGACCCCTCGGTAGCTTGCTGGGATCAGAGACCCCTAGGTGGAGGGCCAATGGGCACCCTGGGTTCTCTACTGCAAGTCCAGGGAGAGATGTGGACCCCTGGGTAGCTTGCTGGGGTCAGAGGCCCCTAGGTGGAGGGCAACGGGGTACCCTGGGGCCTCTACTGCAAATCCAGGGAGATAGGTAGGCCCCTGGGGAGCTTGCTGGGGTCAGATGCCCCTAGGTGGAGGGCCAGAGGGCACCCTGGGGCCTATACTGCAAGTCCAGGGAGAGAGGTGGACCCCTGGGTAGCTTGCTGTTGTTAGATGCCCCTAGTTGGAGGGCCAGGGGGCACCCTGGGTCCTATACTGCAAGTCCAGGGAGAGAGGTGGACCCCTGGGTAGCTTGCTGGGGTCAGATGCCCCTAGGTGGAGGGCCAGGGGGCACCCTGGGGCCTATACTGCAAGTCCCAGGAGAGAGGTGGACCCCTGGGTAGCTTGCTGGGGTCAGAGGCCCCTAGTTGGAGGGCCAGGGGGTACCCTGGGGCCTCTACTGCAAGTCCAGGGAGAGATGTGGACCCCTGGGTAGCTTGCTGGACTCAGAGGCCCCTAGGTGGAGGGCCAGGGGGCAGCCTGGAAACTCTACTTTAAGTCCAGGGAGAGAGGTGGACCCCTTGGTAGCTTGCTGGGGTCAGAGACCCCTAGGTGGAGGGCCAGGGGGTACCCTGGGGCCTCTACTGCAAGTCCAGGGAGAGATGTGGACCCCTGGGTAGCTTGCTGGACTCAGAGGCCCCTAGGTGGAGGGCCAGGGGTCACCCAGGGGCGTCTACTGCAAGTCCAGGGAGAGAGATGGACCCCTCGGTAGCTTGCTGGGGTCAGAGACCCCTAGGTGGAGGGCCAATGGGCACCCTGGGGCCTCTACTGCAAGTCCAGGGAGAGAGGTGGAGCCCTGGGTAGCTTGCTGGGGTCAAAGGCCCCTAGGTGGAGGGCCAGAGGGCAGCCTAGGGCCTCTACTACAAGTCCAGGGAGAGAGGTGGAGCCCTGGGTAGCTTGCTGGTGTCAGTAGCCCCTTAGTGGAGGGCAAGGGGGCACCCTGGGGCCTCTATTGCAAGTCCACGGAGGGAGCTGGACCCCTGGGTAACTTGCTGGGTTCAGAGGCCCCTAGGTGGAGGGCCATTGGGTACCCTGGGTCCTCTACTGCAAGTCCAGGGAGAGATGTGGACGCCTGGGTTGCTTGCTGGACTTAGAGGCCCCTAGGTGGAGGGCCAGGTGGCACCCTGGGGCCTCTATTGCAAGTCCAGGGAGACAGCTGGACCCCTGGGTAGCTTGCTGGGGTCAGAGGCCCCTAGAAGGAGGGCCACGGGGTACCCTGGGGCCTCTACTGCAAGTCCAGGGAGAGAGGTGGAGCCCTGGGTAGCTTGCTGGGGCCAGTAGCCCTGAGTGGAGGGCAAGGGGGCACCCTGGGGCCTCTACTGCAAGTCCAGGGAGAGAGGTGGAGCCCTGGGTAGCTTGCTGAGGTCAAATGCCCCTAGGTGGAGGGCCAGAGGGCAGCCTAGGGCCTCTACTACAAGTCCAGGGAGAGAGGTGGAGCCCTCTGTAGCTTGCTGGGGTAAGTAGCCCATGAGTGGAGGGCAAGGGGGCACCCTGGGGCCTCTATTGCAAGTCCACGGAGGGAGCTGGACCCCTGGGTTACTTGCTGGGTTCAGAGGCCGCTAGGTGGAGGGCCACGGGGTACCCTGGGGCCTCTACTGCAAGTCCAGGGAGAGATGTGGACGCCTGGGTTGCTTGCTGGACTCAGAGGCCCCTAGGTGGAGGGCCAGGGGGCACCCTGGGGCCTCTATTGCAAGTCCAGGGAGACAGCTGGACACCTGGGTAGCTTGCTGGGGTCAGAGGCCCCTAGGTGGAGGGCCACGGGGTACCCTGGGGCCTCTACTGCAAGTCCAGGGAGAGAGGTGGAGCCCTGGGTAGCTTGCTGGGGCCAGTAGCCCCTGAGTGGAGGGCAATGGGGCACCCTGGGGCCTCTACTGCAAGTCCAGGGAGAGAGGTGGAGCCCTGGGTAGCTTGCTGGAGTCAGAGGCCCCTAGGTGGAGGGTCACGGGGCACCCTGGGGCCTCTATTGCAAGTCCAGGGAGTGAGGTGGACCCCTCGGTAGCTTGCTGGGATCAGAGACCCCTAGGTGGAGGGCCAATGGGCACCCTGGGTTCTCTACTGCATGTCCAGGGAGAGAGGTGGAGCCCTGGGTAGCTTGCTGGGGTCAGATACCCCTAGGTGGAGGGCCAGAGGGCAGCCTAGGGCCTTTACTACAAGTCCAGGGAGAGAGGTGGAGCCCTGGGTAGCTTGCTGGGGTCAGTAGCCCCTGGGTGGAGGGCAAGGGGGCACCCTGGGGCCTCTTTTGCAAGCCCAGGGAGAGAGCTGGACCCCTGGGTAGCTTGCTTGGGTCAGAGGCCCCTAGGTGGAGGGTCACGGGGCACCCTGGGGCCTCTAATGCAAGTCCAGGGAGTGAGGTGGACCCCTCGGTAGCTTGCTGGGATCAGAGACCCCTAGGTGGAGGGCCAATGGGCACCCTGGGTTCTCTACTGCAAGTCCAGGGAGAGATGTGGACCCCTGGGTAGCTTGCTGGGGTCAGAGGCCCCTAGGTGGAGGGCAACGGGGTACCCTGGGGCCTCTACTGCAAATCCAGGGAGAGAGGTGGAGCCCTGGGTAGCTTGCTGGGGTCAGTAGCCCCTGGGTGGAGGGCCAGGGGGCACCCTGGGGCCTATACTGCAAGTCCAAGGAGAGAGGTGGACCCCTGGGTAGCTTTGCTGGGGTCAGAGGCCCCTAGTTGGAGGGCCAGGGGGCACCCTGGGGCCTATACTGCAAGTCCAGGAAGAGAGGTGGACCCCTGGGTAGCTTGCTGGGGTCAGAGGCCCCTAGGTGGAGGGTCACGGGGCACCCTGGGGCCTCTATTGCAAGTCAAGGGAGAGAGGTGGACCCCTCGGTAGCTTGCTGGGGTCAGAGACCCCTAGGTGGAGGGCCAATGGGCACCCTGGGGCCTCTACTGCAAGTCCAGGGAGAGATGTGGACCCCTGGGTAGCTTGCTGGGGTAAGTAGCCACTGGGTGGAGGGCAAGGGGGCACCCTGGGGCCTCTATTGCAAGTCCAGGGAGAGAGCTGGACCCCTGGGTAGCTTGCTGGGTTCAAAGGCCCCTAGGTGGAGGGCCACGAGGTACCCTGGGGCCTCTACTGCAAGTCCAGGGAGAGATATGGACCCCTGGGTAGCTTGCTGGGGTCAGAGGCCCCTAGGTGGAGGGCCACGGGGTACACTGGGGCCTCTACTGCAAGTCCAGGGAGAGAGGTGAATCACAGGGAAGTTTGCTGGTGTCAGAGGCCCCTAGGGAGAGGGCCAGGGGTCACCATAGGGCCTCTACTATAAGTCCAGGGAGAGAGGTGGACCCCTGGGTAACTTGCTGGGTTCAGAGTCCCCTGGGTGGAGGGCCAGGGGTACCCTGGGGCCTCTACTGCAAGTCCAGGGAGAGAGTTGGACCCCTGGGTAGCTTTTTGGGGTCAGAGAGCCCTACGTGGAGGGCCATGGGGCACCCTGGGGACACTACTGCAAGTCATGGGAGATAGGCAGGCCCCTGGGCAGCTTGCTGGGGTCAGAGGCCCCTAGGTGGAGGGCCAAGGGTCACCCTGGTGCCTAGTCTGCAAGTCTAGGGAGAGAGGTGGACCCCTGGGTAGCTTTCTGGGGTCAGAGGCCCCTAGGTGGAGGGACAAGGGTCACCCTGTGGCATAGTCTGCAAGTCTAGGGAGAGAGGTGGACCCCTGGGCAGCTTGCTTGGGTCAGGGGCCCGTAGGTGGAGGACCAGGGGGCACCCTGGGGCCTCTATTGCAAGTCCAGGGAGAGAGGTGGACCCCTGGGCAGCTTGCTTGGGTCAGGGGCCCGTAGGTGGAGGACCAGGGGGCACCCTGGGGCCTATACTGCAAGTCCAGGGAGAGAGTTGGAGCCCTGGGTAGCTTGCTGGGGTCAGAGGGCCCAAGGTGGAGGGCCATGGGGCACCCTGGGGACTCTACTGCAAGTCCAGGGAGATAGGTAGGCCCCTGGGTAGCTTGCTGGGGTCAGAGGTCCCTAGGTGGAGGGCCACGGGGTACCCTGGGGCCTATACTGCAAGTCCAGGGAGAGAGGTGGACCCCTGGGTAGCTTGCTGGTGTCAGATGCCCCTAGGTGGAGGGCCAGAGGGCACCCTGGGGCCTATACTGCAAGTCCAGGGAGAGAGGTGGGCCCCTGGGTAGCTTGCTGGTGATAGATGCCCCTAGTTGGAGGGACAGGGGTCACCCAGGGGCGTCTACTGCAAGTCCAGGGAGAGAGGTGGACCCCTCGGTAGCTTGCTGGGGTCAGAGACCCCTAGGTGTAGGGCCAATGGGCACCCAGGGGCCTCTACTGCAAGTCCAGGGAGAGAGGTGGAGCCCTGGGTAGCTTGCTGGGGTCAAAGGCCCCTAGGTGGAGGGCCAGAGGGCAGCCTAGGGCCTCTACTACAAGTCCAGGGAGAGAGGTGGAGCCCTGGGTAGCTTGCTGGGGTCAGTAGCCCCTGGGTGGAGGGCAAGGGGGCACCCTGGGGCCTCTATTGCAAGTCCACGGAGGGAGCTGGACCCCTGGGTAGCTTGCTGGGTTCAGAGGCCCCTAGGTGGAGGGCCACGGGGTACCCTGGGGCCTCTACTGCAAGTCCAGGGAGAGATGTGGACCCCTGGGTAGCTTGCTGGATTCAGAGGCCCATAGGTGGAGGGCTAGGGGGCACCCTGGGGCCTCTATTGCAAGTCCAGGGAGAAAGTTGGACCCCTGGGTAGCTTGCTGGGGTCAGAGGCCCCTATGTGGAGGGCCACGGGGTACCCTGGGGCCTCTACTGCAAGTCCAGGGAGAGAGGTGGAGCCCTGGGTAGCTTGCTGGGGTCAGAGGCCCCTAGGTGGAGGGCCAGGGGGCACCCAGGGGCGTCTACTGCAAGTCCAGGGAGAGATGTGGACCCCTGGGTAGCTTGCTGGGGTCAGAGGCTCCTAGGTGGAGGGCCAAGGGGCACCCTGGGGCGTCTACTGCAAGTCCAGGGAGAGGTGGACCCCTCGGTAGCTTGCTGGGGTCAGAGGCCCCTAGGTGGAGGGCCAATGGGCACCCCGGGGCCTCTACTGCAAGTCCAGGGAGAGAGGTGGACCCCTCGGTAGCTTGCTGGGGTCAGAGACCCCTAGGTGGAGGACCAATGGGCACCCTGGGGCCTCTACTGCAAGTCCAGGGAGAGATGTGGACCCCTGAGTAGCTTGCTGGGGTCAGAGGCCCCTAGGTGGAGGGTCATGGGGCACCCTGGGGCCTCTATTGCAAGTCCAGTGAGAGAAGTGGACCCCTCAGTAGCTTGCTGGGGTCAGAGACCCCTAGTTGGAGGGCCAATGAGCACCCTGGGGCCTCTACTGCAAGTCCAGGGAGAGAGGTGGACCCCTGGGTAGCTTGCTGGGGTCAGAGGCCCCTAGGTGGAGGGCCAGAGGCTAGCCTAGGGCCTTTACTACAAGTCCAGGGAGAGAGGTGGAGCCCTGGGTAGCTTGCTGGGGTCAGTAGCCCTTGGGTGGAGGGCAAGAGGGCACCCTGGGGCCTCTATTGCAAGTCCAGGGAGAGAGCTGGACCCCTGGGTAGCTTGCTGGGTTCGGAGGCCTCTAGGTGGAGGGCCACGGGGTACCCTGGGGCCTCTACTGCAAGTCCAGGGAGAGATGTGGACCCCTGGGTAGCTTGCTGGACTCAGAGGCCCCTAGGTGGAGGGCCACGGGGTACCCTGGGGCCTCTACTGCAAGTCCAGGTAGAGAGGTGGTGCCCTGGGTAGCTTGCTGGGGTCAGTAGCCCCTGGGTGGAGGGCAAGGGGGCACCCTGGGGCCTCTACTGCAAGTCCAGGGAGAGAAGTGGAGCCCTGGGTAGCTTGCTGGGGTCAGAGGCCCCTATGTGTAGGGCAAGGGGGCACCCTGTGGCCTATACTGCAAGTCCAGGGAGAGATGTGGACCCCTGGGTAGCTTGCTGGGGTCAGAGGGCCCTAGGTGGAGGGCCATGGGGCACCCTGGTGACTCTACTGCAAGTCCAGGGAGATAAGCAGGCACCTGGGCAGCTTGCTGGGGTCAGAAGCCCCTAGGTGGAGGGCCAAGGGTCACCATGGGGCCTAGTCTGCAAGTCTAGGGAGAGAGGTGGACCCCTGGGTAGCTTTCTGGGGTCAGAGGCCCCTAGGTGGAGGGCCAAGGGGCACCCTGGGGCCTCTATTGCAAGTCCAGGGAGAGAGGTGGACCCCTGGGTAGCTTTCTGGGGTCAGAAGCCCCTAGGTGGAGGGCCAAGGGTCACACTGGGGCCTAGTCTGCAAGTCTAGGGAGAGAGGTGGAGCCCTGGGTAGCTTGCTGGGGTCAAAGGCCCCTAGGTGGAGGGCCAGAACGCAGCCTAGGGCCTCTACTACAAGTCCAGGGAGAGAGGTGGAGCCCTGGGTAGCTTGCTGGGGTCAGTAGCCCTTAATGGAGGGCAAGGGGCACCCTGGGGCCTCTATTGCAAGTCCACGGAGGGAGCTGGACCCCTGAGTAGCTTGCTGGGTTCAGAGGCCCCTAGGTGGAGGGCCACGGGGTACCCTGGGGCCTCTACTGCAAGTCCAGGGAGAGATGTGGACCCCTGGGTAGCTTGCTGGGGTCAGAGGCCCCTAGTTGGAGGGACAGGGGGCACCCTGGGGCCTCTACTAAAATTCCAGGGAGAGAGGTGGACCCCTGGGTAGCTTGCTGGGGTCAGAGACCCCTAGGTGGAGGGCCAATGGGCACCCTGCGGCCTCTACTGCAAGTCCAGGGAGAGAGGTGGAGCCCTGGGTAGCTTGCTGGGGTCAGAGGCCCCTAAGTGGGGGGCCAGAGGGCAGCCTAGGGCCTCTACTTAAAGTCTAGGGAGAGAGGTGGAGCCCTGGGTAGCTTGCTGGGGTCAGTAGCCCCTGGGTGGAGGGCAAGGGGGCACCCTGGGGCCTCTATTGCAATTCCAGGGAGAGAGCTGGACCCCTGGGTAGCTTGCTGGGTTCAGAGGCCCCTAGGTGGAGGGCCACGGGGTTCCCAGGGGCCTCTACTGCAAGTGCAGGGAAAGATGTGGACCCCTGGGTAGCTTGTTGGGGTCAGAGGCCCCTAGGTGGAGGGCCACAGGGTACCTTGGGGCCTCTACTGCAAGTTCAGGGAGAGAGCTGGGGCCATGGGTAGCTTGCTGGGGTCAGTAGCCCCTGGGTGGAGGGCAAGGGGGCACCCTGGGGCCTCTACTGCAAGTCCAGGGAGAGATGTGGACCCCTGGGTAGCTTGCCGGGGTCAAAGGGCCCTAAGTGGAGGGCCATGGGGCACCCTGGGGACTCTACTGCAAGTTCAGGGAGATAGGCAGGCCCCTGGGCAGCTTGCTGGGGTCAGACGGCCCTAGGTGGAGGGCCAAGGGTCAACCTGAGGCCTCTACTGCAAGTCCAGTGAGAGAAGTGAATCACTGGGAAGCTTGTTGGTGTCAGAGGCCCCTAGGGGGAGGGCCAGGGGGCACCGTAGGGCCTCTACTATAAATCCAGGGAGAGATGTGGACCCCTGGGTCGCTTGCTGGGGTCAGAGGCCCCTAGGTGGAGGGCCAGGGGGCACCCAGGGGCGTCTACTGCAAGTCCAGGGAGAGATGTGGACCCCTGGGTAGCTTGCTGGGGTCAGAGGCCCCTAGGCGGAGCGCCAATGGGCACCCTGGGGCCTCTACTGCAAGTCCAGGGAGAGAGGTGAAGCCCTGGGTAGCTTTCTGGGGTCAGAGGCCAATAGGTGGAGGGCCAGAGGGCAGCCTAGGGCCTCTGCTGCAAGTCCAGGGAGAGAGGTGAATCACTGGGAAGCTTGCTGGGGTCAGTAGCCCCTAAGGGGAGGGCCAGGGGGCACCGTAGGGCGTCTACTATAAGTCCAGGGAGAAAGGTGGACCCCTGGGTAGCTTTCTGGGGTCAGAGGACCCTAGGTGGAGGGCCAAGGGGCACCCTGGGGCCTCTATTGCAAGTCCAGGGAGAGAGGTGGACTCCTGGGCAGCTTGCTTGGGCCAGGGGCCCTTAGGTGGAGGACCAGGGGGCACCCTGGGGCCTATACTGCAAGTCCAGGGAGAGAGTTGGAGCCCTGGGTAGCTTGCTGGGGTCAGAGGGCCCAAGGTGGAGGGCCATGGGGCACCTTGGGGACTCTACTGCAAGTCCAGGGAGATAGGTAGGCCCCTGGGTAGCTTGCTGGGGTCAGAGGTCTCTTGGTGGAGGGCCACGGGGTACCCTGGGGCCTCTGCTGCAAGTCCAGGGAGAGATGTGGACACCTGGGTAGCTTGCTGGGGTCAGAAGCCCCTAGGTGGAGGGCCAGAGGGCACACTGGGGCCTATACTGCAAGTCCAGGGAGAGAGGTGGACCCCTGGGTAGCTTGCTGGTGTCAGATGCAACTAAGTGGAGGGCCAGAGGGCACACTGGGGCCTATACTGCAAGTCCAGGGAGAGAGGTGGACCCCTGGGTAGCTTGCTGGTGTTAGATGCCCCTAGTTGGAGGGCCAGGAGGCACCCTGGGTCCTATACTGCAAGTCCAGGGAGAGAGGTGGACCCCTGGGTAGCTTGCTGGGGTCAGATGCCCCTAGGTGGAGGGCCAGGGGGCACCCTGGTGCCTATACTGCAAGTCCAAGGAGAGAGGTGGACGCCTGGGTAGCTTGCTGGGGTCAGAGGCCCCTATTTGGAGGGCCAGGGGGTACCCTGGGGCCTCTAATGCAAGTCCAGGGAGAGATGTGGACCCCTGAGTAGCTTGCTGGACTCAGAGGCCCCTAGGTGGAGGGCCAGGGGGCACCCTGAAAACTCTACTATAAGTCCAGGGAGAGAGGTGGACCCCTGGGTAGCTTGCTGGGGTCAGATGCCCCTAGGTGGAGGGCCAGAGGGCACACTGGGGCCTATACTGCAAGTCCAGGGAGAGAGGTGGACCCCTGGGTAGCTTGCTGGTGTCAGATGCAACTAAGTCGAGGGCAAGGGGGCACCCTGGGGCCTCTATTGCAATTCCAGGGAGAGTGTTGGACCCCTGGGTAGCTTGCTGGTGTTAGATGCCCCTAGTTGGAGGGCCAGGGGGCAACCTGGGTCCTATACTGCAAGTCCAGGGAGAGAGGTGGACCCTTGGGTAGCTTGCTGGGGTCAGATGCCCCTAGGTGGAGGGCCAGGGGGCACCCTGGGGCCTATACTGCAAGTCAAAAGAGAGAGGTGGACCCCTGGGTAGCTTGCTGGGGTCAGAGGCCCCTAGTTGGAGGGCCAATGGGCACCCTGGGGCCTCTACTGCAAGTCCAGGGAGAGAGGTGAAGCCCTTGGTAGCTTGCTGGGGTTAGAGGCCAATAGAAGGAGGGCCAGAGGGCAGCCTAGGGCCTCTACTGCAAGTCTAGGAGAGAGGTGAATCACTGGGAAGCTTGCTGGGGTCAGTAGCCCCTAAGGGGAGGGTCAGGGGGCACCGTAGGGCCTATACTATAAGTCCAGGGAGAGAGGTGGAACCCTGGGTAGCTTGCTGGGTTCAGAGGCCCCTGGGTGGAGGGCCACGGGGTACCCTGGGGCCTCTACTGCAAGTCCAGGGAGAGAGTTGGACCCCTGGGTAGCTTGCTGGGGTCAGAGGGCCCTACGTGGAGGGCCATGGGGCACCCTGGGGACTTTACTGCAAGTCCAGGGAGATAGGTAGGCCCCTGGGTAGCTTGCTGGGGTCAGAGGTCCCTAGGTGGAGGGCCAAGGGTCACCCTGGGGCCTCTACTGCAAGTCTAGGGAGAGAGGTGGACCACTGGGAAGCTTGCTGGTGTCAGAGGCCCCTAGGGGGAGGGCCAGGGGGCACCCTGGGGCCTCTATTGCAAGTCCAGGGAGAGAGGTGGACCTCTGGGCAGCTTGCTTGGGTCAGGGGCCCCTAGGTGGAGGACCAGGGGGCACCCTGGGGCCTATACTGCTAGTCCAGGAAGAGAGTTGGAGCCCTGGGTAGCTTGCTTGGGTCAGAGGGCCCTAGGTGGAGGGCCATGGGGCACCCTGGGGACTCAACTGCAAGTCCAGGGAGATAGGTAGGCCCCTGGGTAGCTTGCTGGGGTCAGAGGCCCATAAGTGGAGGGCCAAGGGTCACCCTGTGGCATAGTCTGCAAGACTAGGGAGAGAGGTGGACCCCTGGGTTGCTTGCTGGGGTCAGAGGCCCCTAGGTGGAGGGCAAAGGGGCACCCTGGGGCCTCTATTGCAAGTCCAGGGAGAGAGGTGGACCCCTGGGCAGCTTGCTTGGGTCAGGGGCCCGTAGGTGGAGGACCAGGGGGCACCCTGGGGCCTATACTGCAAGTCCAGAGAGAGAGTTGGAGCCCTGGGTAGCTTGCTGGGGTCAGAGGGCCCAAGGTGGAGGGCCATGGGGCACCCTGGGGACTCTACTGCAAGTCCAGGGAGATAGGTAGGCCCCTGGGTAGCTTGCTGGGGTCAGAGGTCCCTAGGTGGAGGGCCACGGGGTACCCTGGGGCCTCTACTGCAAGTACAGGGAGAGATGTGGACCCCTGGGTAGCTTGCTGGGGTCAGAGGTCCCTAGGTGGAGGGCCAGAGGGCACACTGGGGCCTATACTGCAAGTCCAGGGAGAGAGGTGGACCCCTGGGTAGCTTGCTGGTGTCAGATGCCCCTAGGTGGAGGGCCAGAGGGCACCCTGGGGCCTATACTGCAAGTCCAGGGAGAGAGGTGGGCCCCTGGGTAGCTTGCTGGTGATAGATGCCCCTAGTTGGAGGGACAGGGGTCACCCAGGGGCGTCTACTGCAAGTCCAGGGAGAGAGGTGGACCCCTCGGTAGCTTGCTGGGGTCAGAGACCCCTAGGTGTAGGGGCAATGGGCACCCTGGGGCCTCTACTGCAAGTCCAGGGAGAGAGGTGGAGCCCTGGGTAGCTTGCTGGGGTCAAAGGCCCCTAGGTGGAGGGCCAGAGGGCAGCCTAGGGCCTCTACTACAAGTCCAGGGAGAGAGGTGGAGCCCTGGGTAGCTTGCTGGGGTCAGTAGCCCCTGGGTGGAGGGCAAGGGGGCACCCTGGGGCCTCTATTGCAAGTCCACGGAGGGAACTGGACCCCTGGGTAGCTTGCTGGGTTCAGAGGCCCCTAGGTGGAGGGCCACGGGGTACCCTGGGGCCTCTACTGCAAGTCCAGGGAGAGATGTGGACCCCTGGGTATCTTGCTGGATTCAGAGGCCCCTAGGTGGAGGGCTAGGGGGCACCCTGGGGCCTCTATTGCAAGTACAGGGAGAAAGCTGGACCCCTGGGTAGCTTGCTGGGGTCAGAGGCCCCTATGTGGAGGGCCACGGGGTACCCTGGGGCCTCTACTGCAAGTCCAGGGAGAGAGGTGGAGCCCTGGGTAGCTTGCTGGGGCCAGTAGCCCCTGGGTGAAGGGCAAGGGGGCACCCTGGGGCCTCTACTGCAAGTGCAGGGAGAAAGGTGGAGCCCTGGGTAGCTTGCTGGGGTCAGAGGCCACTAGGTGGAGGGCAAGGGGGCACCCTGTGGCCTATACTGCAAGTCCAGGGAGAGAGCTGGACCCCTGGGTAGCTTGCTGGGGTCAAAGGGCCCTAGGTGGAGGGCCAAGGGTCAACCTGGGGCCTCTACTGCAAGTCCAGGGAGAGAGAAGGAGCCCTGGGTAGCTTGCTGGGGTCAGAGGCCACTAGGTGGAGGGCAAGGGGGCACCCTGTGGCCTATACTGCAAGTCCAGGGAGAGAGGTGGACCCCTGGGTAGCTTGCTGGGGTCAAAGGGCCCTAGGTGGAGGGCCATGGGTCACCCTGGGGACTCTACGTCAAGTTCAGGGAGATAGGCAGGCCCCTGGGCAGCTTGCTAGGGTCAGACGCCCCTAGGTGGAGGGCCAAGGGTCAACCTGGGGCCTCTACTGCAAGTCCAGTGAGAGAGGTGAATCACTGGGAAGCTTGCTGGTGTCAGAGGCCCCTAGGGGGAGGGCCAGGGGGCACCGTAGGGCCTCTACTATAAAACCAGGGAGAGATGTGGACCCCTGGGTCGCTTGCTGGGGTCAGAGGCCCCTAGGTGGAGGGCCAGGGGGCACCCAGGGGCGTCTACTGCAAGTCCAGGGAGAGATGTGGACCCCTGGGTAGCTTGCTGGGGTCAGAGGTTCCTAGGTGGATGGCCAAGGGGCACCCTGGGGCCTCTACTGCAAGTCCAGGGAGAGGTGGACCCCTCGGTAGCTTGCTGGGGTCAGAGGCCCCTAGGTGGAGGGCCAATGGGCACCCCAGGGCCTCTACTGCAAGTCCAGGGAGAGAGGTGGACCCCTCGGTAGCTTGCTGGGGTCAGAGACCCCTAGGGAGAGGACCAATGGGCACCCTGGGGCCTCTACTGCAAGTCCAGGGAGAGATGTGGACCCCTGAGTAGCTTGCTGGGGTCAGAGGCCCCTAGGTGGAGGGTCATTTGGCACCCTGGGGCCTCTATTGCAAGTCCAGGGAGAGAAGTGGACCCCTCAGTAGCTTGCTGGGGTCAGAGACCCCTAGGTGGAGGGCCAATGAGCACCCTGGGGCCTCTACTGCAAGTCCAGGGAGAGAGGTGGACCCCTGGGTAGCTTGCTGGGGTCAGAGGCCCCTAGGTGGAGGGCCAGAGGGCAGCCTAGGGCCTCTACTACAAGTCCAGGGAGAGAGGTGGAGCCCTGGGTAGCTTGCTGGGGTCAGTAGCCCTTGGGTGGAGGGCAAGAGGGCACCCTGGGGCCTCTATTGCAAGTCCAGGGAGAGAGCTGGACCCCTGGGTAGCTTGCTGGGTTCGGAGGCCTCTAGGTGGAGGGCCACGGGGTACCCTGGGGCCTCTACTGCAAGTCCAGGGAGAGATGTGGACCCCTGGGTAGCTTGCTGGACTCAGAGGCCCCTAGGTGGAGGGCCACGGGGTACCCTGGGGCCTCTACTGCAAGTCCAGGTAGAGAGGTGGAGCCCTGGGTAGCTTGCTGGGGTCAGTAGCCCCTGGGTGGAGGGCAAGGGGGCACCCTGGGGCCTCTACTGCAAGTCCAGGGAGAGAAGTGGAGCCCTGGGTAGCTTGCTGGGGTCAGAGGCCCCTAGGTGTAGGGCAAGGGGGCACCCTGTGGCCTATACTGCAATTCCAGTGAGAGATGTGGACCCCTGGGTAGCTTGCTGGGGTCAGAGGGCCCTAGGTGGAGGGCCATGGGGCACCCTGGTGACTCTACTGCAAGTCCAGGGAGATAAGCAGGCACCTGGGCAGCTTGCTGGGGTCAGAAGCCCCTAGGTGGAGGGCCAAGGGTCACCCTGGGGCCTAGTCTGCAAGTCTAGGGAGAGAGGTGGACCCCTGGGTAGCTTTCTGGGGTCAGAGGCCCCTAGGTGGAGGGCCAAGGGGCACCCTGGGGCCTCTATTGCAAGTCCAGGGAGAGAGGTGGACCCCTGGGTAGCTTTCTGGGGTCAGAAGCCCCTAGGTGGAGGGCCAAGGGTCACCCTGGGGCCTAGTCTGCAAGTCTAGGGAGAGAGGTGGAGCCCTGGGTAGCTTGCTGGGGTCAAAGGCCCCTAGGTGGAGGGTCGGAGCGCAGCCTAGGGCCTCTACTACAAGTCCAGGGAGAGAGGTGGAGCCCTGGGTAGCTTGCTGGGGTCAGTAGCCCTTAATGGAGGGCAAGGGGCACCCTGGGGCCTCTATTGCAAGTCCACGGAGGGAGCTGGACCCCTGAGTAGCTTGCTGGGTTCAGAGGCCCCTAGGTGGAGGGCCACGGGGTACCCTGGGGCCTCTACTGCAAGTCCAGGGAGAGATGTGGACCCCTGGGTAGCTTGCTGGGGTCAGAGGCCCCTAGTCTGAGGGCCAGGGGGCACCCTGGGGCCTCTACTAAAAGTCCAGGGAGAGAGGTGGACCCCTGGGTAGCTTGCTGGGGTCAGAGGCCCCTAGGTGGAGGGCAAGGGGGCACCCTGTGGCCTATACTGCAAGTCGAGGGAGAGAGGTGGACCCCTGGGTAGCTTGCTGGGGTCAAAGGGCCCTAGGTGGAGGGCCATGGGTCACCCTGGGGACTCTACGTCAACTTCAGGGAGATAGGCAGGCCCCTGGGCAGCTTGCTAGGGTCAGACGCCCCTAGGTGGAGGGCCAAGGGTCAACCTGGGGCCTCTACTGCAAGTCCAGTGAGAGAGGTGAATCACTGGGAAGCTTGCTGGTGTCAGAGGCCCCTAGGGGAAGGGCCAGGGGGCACCGTAGGGCCTCTACTATAAAACCAGGGAGAGATGTGGACCCCTGGGTCGCTTGCTGGGGTCAGAGGCCCCTAGGTGGAGGGCCAGGGGGCACCCAGGGAAGTCTACTGCAAGTCCAGGGAGAGATGTGGACCCCTGGGTAGCTTGCTGGGGTCAGAGGCTCCTAGGTGGAGGGCCAAGGGGCACCCTGGGGCCTCTACTGCAAGTCCAGGGAGAGGTGGACCCCTCGGTAGCTTGCTGGGGTCATAGGCCCCTAGGTGGAGGGCCAATGGGCACCCCGGGGCCTCTACTGCAAGTCCAGGGAGAGAGGTGGACCCCTCGGTAGCTTGCTGGGGTCAGAGACCCCTAGGTGGAGGACCAATGGGCACCCTGGGGCCTCTACTGCAAGTCCAGGGAGAGATGTGGACCCCTGAGTAGCTTGCTGGGGTCAGAGGCCCCTAGGTGGAGGGTCATGGGGCACCCTGGGGCCTCTATTGCAAGTCCAGGGAGAGAAGTGGACCCCTCAGTAGCTTGCTGGGGTCAGAGACCCCTAGGTGGAGGGCCAATGAGCACCCTGGGGCCTCTACTGCAAGTCCAGGGAGAGAGGTGGACCCCTGGGTAGCTTGCTGGGGTCAGAGGCCCCTAGGTGGAGGGCCAGAGGGCAGCCTAGGGCCTCTACTACAAGTCCAGGGAGAGAGGTGGAGCCCTGGGTAGCTTGCTGGGGTCAGTAGCCCTTGGGTGGAGGGCAAGAGGGCACCCTGGGGCCTCTATTGCAAGTCCAGGGAGAGAGCTGGACCCCTGGGTAGCTTGCTGGGTTCGGAGGCCTCTAGGTGGAGGGCCACGGGGTACCCTGGGGCCTCTACTGCAAGTCCAGGGAGAGATGTGGACCCCTGGGTAGCTTGCTGGACTCAGAGGCCCCTAGGTGGAGGGCCACGGGGTACCCTGGGGCCTCTACTGCAAGTCCAGGTAGAGAGGTGGAGCCCTGGGTAGCTTGCTGGGGTCAGTAGCCCCTGGGTGGAGGGCAAGGGGGCACCCTGGGGCCTCTACTGCAAGTCCAGGGAGAGAAGTGGAGCCCTGGGTAGCTTGCTGGGGTCAGAGGCCCCTAGGTGTAGGGCAAGGAGGCACCCTGTGGCCTATACTGCAATTCCAGGGAGAGATGTGGACCCCTGGGTAGCTTGCTGGGGTCAGAGGGCCCTAGGTGGAGGGCCATGGGGCACCCTGGTGACTCTACTGCAAGTCCAGGGAGATAAGCAGGCACCTGGGCAGCTTGCTGGGGTCAGAAGCCCCTAGGTGGAGGGCCAAGGGTCACCCTGGGGCCTAGTCTGCAAGTCTAGGGAGAGAAGTGGACCCCTGGGTAGCTTTCTGGGGTCAAAGGCCCCTAGGTGGAGGGCCAAGGGGCACCCTGGGGCCTCTATTGCAAGTCCAGGGAGAGAGGTGGACCCCTGGGTAGCTTTCTGGGGTCAGAAGCCCCTAGGTGGAGGGCCAAGGGTCACCCTGGGGCCTAGTCTGCAAGTCTAGGGAGAGAGGTGGAGCCCTGGGTAGCTTGCTGGGGTCAAAGGCCCCTAAGTGGAGGGCCAGAGCGCAGCCTAGGGCCTCTACTACAAGTCCAGGGAGAGAGGTGGAGCCCTGGGTAGCTTGCTGGGGTCAGTAGCCCTTAATGGAGGGCAAGGGGCACCCTGGGGCCTCTATTGCAAGTCCACGGAGGGAGCTGGACCCCTGAGTAGCTTGCTGGGTTCAGAGGCCCCTAGGTGGAGGGCCACGGGGTACCCTGGGGCCTCTACTGCAAGTCCAGGGAGAGATGTGGACCCCTGGGTAGCTTGCTGGGGTCAGAGGCCCCTAGTTGGAGGGCCAGGGGGCACCCTGGGGCCTCTACTAATAGTCCAGGGAGAGAGGTGGACCCCTGGGTAGCTTGCTGGGGTCAGAGGCCCCTATGTGGAGGGCCACGGGGTACCCTGGGGCCTCTACTGCAAGTCCAGGGAGAGAGGTGGAGCCCTGGGTAGCTTGCTGGGGTCAGAGGGCCCTAGGTGGAGGGCCATGGGGCACCCTGGGGACTCTACTGCAAGTCCAGGAAGAGAGGTGGACCCCTGGGTAGCTTGCTGAGGTCAGTAGCCCCTGGGTGGAGGGCAAGGGGGCACCCTGGGGCCTCTATTGCAATTCCAGGGAGAGTGTTGGACCCCTGGGTAGCTTGCTGGTGTTAGATGCCCCTAGTTGGAGGGCCAGGGGGCAACCTGGGGCCTATACTGCAAGTCCAGGGAGAGAGGTGGACCCCTGGGTAGCTTGCTGGGGTCAGATGCCCCTAGGTAGAAGGGCCAGGGGGCACCCTGGGGCCTATACTGCAAGTCAAAAGAGAGAGGTGGACCCCTGGGTAGCTTGCTGGGGTCAGAGGCCCCTAGTTGGAGGGCCAATGGGCACCCTGGGGCCTCTACTGCAAGTCCAGGGAGAGAGGTGAAGCCCTGGGTAGCTTGCTGGGGTCAGAGGCCAATAGAAGGAGGGCCAGAGGGCAGCCTAGGGCCTCTACTGCAAGTCTAGGAGAGAGGTGAATCACTGGGAAGCTTGCTGGGGTCAGTAGCCCCTAAGGGGAGGGTCAGGGGGCACCGTAGGGCCTATACTATAAGTCCAGGGAGAGAGGTGGAACCCTGGGTAGCTTGCTGGGTTCAGAGGCCCCTGGGTGGAGGGCCACGGGGTACCCTGGGGCCTCTACTGCAAGTCCAGGGAGAGAGTTGGACCCCTGGGTAGCTTGCTGGGGTCAGAGGGCCCTACGTGGAGGGCCATGGGGCACCCTGGGGACTTTACTGCAAGTCCAGGGAGATAGGTAGGCCCCTGGGTAGCTAGCTGGGGTCAGAGGTCCCTAGGTGGAGGGCAAAGGGTCACCCTGGGGCCTCTACTGCAAGTCTAGGGAGAGAGGTGGACCACTGGGAAGCTTGCTGGTGTCAGAGGCCCCTAGGGGGAGGGCCAGGGGGCACCCTGGGGCCTCTATTGCAAGTCCAGGGAGAGAGGTGGACCTCTGGGCAGCTTGCTTGGGTCAGGGGCCCCTAGGTGGAGGACCAGGGGGCACCCTGGGGCCTATACTGCTAGTCCAGGAAGAGAGTTGGAGCCCTGGGTAGCTTGCTCGGGTCAGAGGGCCCTAGGTGGAGGGCCATGGGGCACCCTGGGGACTCAACTGCAAGTCCAGGGAGATAGGTAGGCCCCTGGGTAGCTTGCTGGGGTCAGAGGCCCATAAGTGGAGGGACAAGGGTCACCCTGTGGCATAGTCTGCAAGTCTAGGGAGAGAGGTGGACCCCTGGGTTGCTTTCTGGGGTCAGAGGCCCCTAGGTGGAGGGCAAAGGGGCACCCTGGGGCCTCTATTGCAAGTCCAGGGAGAGAGGTGGACCCCTGGGCAGCTTGCTTGGGTCAGGGGCCCGTAGGTGGAGGACCAGGGGGCACCCTGGGGCCTATACTGCAAGTCCAGGGAGAGAGTTGGAGCCCTGGGTAGCTTGCTGGGGTCAGAGGGCCCAAGGTGGAGGGCCATGGGGCACCCTGGGGACTCCACTGCAAGTCCAGGGAGATAGGTGGGCCCCTGGGTAGCTTGCTGGGGTCAGAGGTCCCTAGGTGGAGGGCCACGGGGTACCCTGGGGCCTCTACTGCAAGTCCAGGGAGAGATGTGGACCCCTGGGTAGCTTGCTGGGGTCAGAGGTCCCTAGGTGGAGGGCCAGAGGGCACACTGGGGCCTATACTGCAAGTCCAGGGAGAGAGGTGGACCCCTGGGTAGCTTGCTGGTGTCAGATGCCCCTAGGTGGAGGGCCAGAGGGCACCCTGGGGCCTATACTGCAAGTCCAGGGAGAGAGGTGGGCCCCTGGGTAGCTTGCTGGTGATAGATGCCCCTAGTTGGAGGGACAGGGGTCACCCAGGGGCGTCTACTGCAAGTCCAGGGAGAGAGGTGGACCCCTCGGTAGCTTGCTGGGGTCAGAGACCCCTAGGTGTAGGGCCAATGGGCACCCTGGGGCCTCTACTGCAAGTCCAGGGAGAGAGGTGGAGCCCTGGGTAGCTTGCTGGGGTCAAAGGCCCCTAGGTGGAGGGCCAGAGGGCAGCCTAGGGCCTCTACTACAAGTCCAGGGAGAGAGGTGGAGCCCTGGGTAGCTTGCTGGGGTCAGTAGCCCCTGGGTGGAGGGCAAGGGGGCACCCTGGGGCCTCTATTGCAACTCCACGGAGGGAGCTGGACCCCTGGGTAGCTTGCTGGGTTCAGAGGCCCCTAGGTGGAGGGCCACGGGGTACCCTGGGGCCTCTACTGCAAGTCCAGGGAGAGATGTGGACCCCTGGGTAGCTTGCTGGATTCAGAGGCCCCTAGGTGGAGGGCTAGGGGGCACCCTGGGGCCTCTATTGCAAGTCCAGGGAGAAAGTTGGACCCCTGGGTAGCTTGCTGGGGTCAGAGGCCCCTATGTGGAGGGCCACGGGGTACCCTGGGGCCTCTACTGCAAGTCCAGGGAGAGAGGTGGAGCCCTGGGTAGCTTGCTGGGGTCAGAGGCCCCTAGGTGGAGGGCCAGGGGGCACCCAGGGGCGTCTACTGCAAGTCCAGGGAGAGATGTGGACCCCTGGGTAGCTTGCTGGGGTCAGAGGCTCCTAGGTGGAGGGCCAAGGGGCACCCTGGGGCCTCTACTGCAAGTCCAGGGAGAGGTGGACCCCTCGGTAGCTTGCTGGGGTCAGAGGCCCCTAGGTGGAGGGCCAGGGGGCACCCAGCGGCGTCTACTGCAAGTCCACGGAGAGATGTGGACCCCTGGGTAGCTTGCTGAGGTCAGAGGCCCCTAGGTGGAGGGTCACGTGGCACCCTGGGGCCTCTATTGCAAGTCCAGGGAGAGAGGTGGACCCCTCAGTAGCTTGCTGGGGTCAGAGGCCCCTAAGTGGAGGGCCAGAGGGCAGCCTAGGGCCTCTACTACAAGTATCAGGGAGAGAGGTGGAGCCCTGGGTAGCTTGCTGGGGTCAGTAGCCCCTGGGTGGAGGGAAAGGGGGCACCCTGGGGCCTCTATTGCAATTTCAGGGAGAGAGCTGGACCCCTGGGTAGCTTGCTGGGTTCAGAGGCCCCTAGGTGGAGGGCCACGGGGTACCCTGAGGCCTCTACCTCAAGTCTAGGGAGAGATGTGGACCCCTGGGTAGCTTGCTGGGGTCAGAGGCCCCTAGGTGGAGGGCCACAGGGTACCCTGGGGCCTCTACTGCAAGTTCAGGGAGAGAGGTGGAGCCATGGGTAGCTTGCTGGGGTCAGTAGCCCCTGGGTGGAGGGCAAGGGGGCACCCTGTGGCCTCTGCTGCAATTCCAGGGAGAGAGGTGGAGCCCTGGGTAGCTTGCTGGGTTCAGAGGCCCCTTGGTGGAGGGCAAGGCGGCACCCTGTGGCCTATACTGCAAGTCCAGGGAGAGAGCTGGACCCCTCGGTAGCTTGCTGGGGTCAGAGGCCCCTAGGTGGAGGGCCAATGGGCACCCTGAGTCCTATACTGCAAGTTCAGGGAGAGAGGTGAAGCCCAGGGTAGCTTGCTGGGGTCAGAGGCCAATAGTTGGAGGGCCAGAGGGCAGCCTAGGGCCTCTACTGCAAGTCCAGGGAGAGAGGTGAATCACTGGGAAGCTTGCTGGGGTCAGTAGCCCCTAAGGGGAGGGCCAGGGGGCACCGTAGGGCCTCTACTATAAGTCCAGGGAGAGAGGTGGACCCCTGGGTAGCTTGCTGGGTTCAGAGGCCCCTGGGTGGAGGGCCACGGGGTACCCTGGGGCCTCTACTGCAAGTCCAGGGAGTTAGCTAGGACCCTGGGTAGCTTGCTGGGGTCAGAAACCCCTAGGTGGAGGGCCAAGGGTCACCCTGGGGCCTCTACTGCAAGTCTAGGGAGAGAGGTGGACCACTGGGAAGCTTGCTGGTGTCAGAGGCCCCTAGGGGGAGGGCCATGGGGCACCCTGGGGCCTCTACTGCAAGTCCAGGGAGAGAGGTGGACCCCTGGGTAGTTTGCTAGGGTCAGAGGCCCCTAGGTGGAGGACCAGGGGGCACCCTGGGGCCTATACTGCAAGTCCAGGGAGAGAGTTGGAGCCCTGGGTAGCTTGCTGGGGTCAGAGGGCCCTAGGTGGAGGGCCATGGGGCACCCTGGGGACTCTACTGCAAGCCCAGGAAGAGATGTGGACCCCTAGGTAGTTTGCTGGGGTCAGAGGCCCCTAGGTGGAGGGCCAGGGGACACCTTGGGGCCTCCACTATAAGTCCAGGGAGAGAGGTGGAGCCCTGGGTAGCTTGCTGGGATCAGAGGCCCCTAGGTGGAGGGCCAGGGGGCACCCAGGGGCCTCTACTAAAAGTCCAGGGAGAGAGGTGGACCCCTGGGTAGCTTGCTGGGGTCAGAGGCCCCTAGGTGGAGGGCCACGGGGTACCCAGGGGCCTCTACTGCAAGTCCAGGGAGAGTTGTGGACCCTTGGGTAGCTTGCTGGGGTCAGAGGCCCCTAGGTGGAGGGCCACGGGGTACCCAGCAGCGTCTACTGCAAGTCCACGGAGAGATGTGGACCCCTGGGTAGCTTGCTGAAGTCAGAGGCCCCTAGGTGGAGGGTGACTGGGCACCCTGGGGCCTCTATTGCAAGTCCAGGGAGAGAGGTGGACCCCTCGGTAGCTTGCTGGGGTCAGAGACCCCTAGGTGGAGGGCCAATGGGCACCCTGTGGCGTCTACTGCAAGTCCAAGGAGAGAGGTGGAGCCCTGGGTAGCTTGCTGGGGTCAGAGGGCCCTAGGTGGAGGGCAAGGGGGCACCCTGGGGCCTCTATTGCAATTCCAGGGAGAGAGCTGGACCCCTGGGTAGCTTGCTGGGTTCGGAGGCCCCTAGGTGGAGGGCCACGGGGTACCCAGGGGCCTCTACTGCAAGTCCAGGGAGAGTTGTGGACCCCTGGGTAGCTTGCTGGGGTCAGAGGCCCCTAGGTGGAGGGCCACGGGGTACCCTGGGGCCTCTTCTGCAAGTCCAGGGAGAGAGTTGGACCCCTGGGTAGCTTGCTGGGGTCAGAGGGCCCTACGTGGAGGGCCATGGGGCACCCTGGGGACACTTTTGCAAGTCCAGGGAGATAGGCAGGCCCCTGGGCAGCTTGCTGGGGTCAGAGGCCCCTAGGTGGAGGGCCAAGGGTCACCCTGGGGCCTAGTCTGCAAGTCTAGGGAGAGAGGTGGACCCCTGGGTAGCTTTCTAGGGTCAGAGGCCCCAAGGTGGAAGGCCAAGGGGCACCCTGGGGCCTCTATTGCAAGTCCAGGGAGAGAGGTGGACCCCTGGGTAGCTTGCTTGGGTCAGGGGCCCCTAGGTGGAGGACCAGGGGGCACCCTGGGGCCTATACTGCAAGTCCAGGGAGAGAGTTGGAGCCCTGAGTAGCTTGCTGGGGTCAGAGGGCCCAAAGTGGAGGGCCATGGGGCACCCTGGGGACTCTACTGCAAGTCCAGGGAGATAGGTAGGCCCCTGGGTAGCTTGCTGGGGTCTGAGGTCCCTAGGTGGAGGGCCAAGGGTCACCCTGGGGCCTCTACTGCAAGTCTAGGGAGAGAGGTGGACCACTGGGAAGCTTGCTGGTGTCAGAGGCCCCTAGGGGGAGGGCCAGGGGGCACCCTGGGGCCACTATTGCAAGTCCAGGGAGAGAGGTGGACCTCTGGGCAGCTTGCTTGGGTTGGGGGCCCCTGGGTGGAGGACCAAGGGGCACCCTGGGGCCTATACTGCTAGTCCAGGGAGAGAGTTGGAGCCCTGGGTAGCTTGCTGGGGTCAGAGGGCCCTAGGTGGAGGGCCATGGGGCACCATGGGGACTCTACTGCAAGTCCAGGGAGATAGGTAGGCCCCTGGGTAGCTTGCTGGGGTCAGAGGCCCCTAGGTGGAGGGCCAACGGTCACCCTGGGGCCTAGTCTGCAAGTCTAGGGAGAGAGGTGGACCCCTTGGTAGCTTGCTTGGGTCAGGGGCCCCTAGGTGGAGGACCAGGGGGCACCCAGGTGCTTTTATTGCAAGTCCAGGGAGAGAGGTGGACCCCTGGGCAGCTTGCTTGGGTCAGGGGCCCCTAGGTGGAGGACCAGGGGGCACCCTGGGGCCTATACTGCAAGTCCAGGGAGAGAGTTGGAGCCCTGGGTAGCTTGCTGGGGTCAGAGGGCCCAAGGTGGAGGGCCATGGGGCACCCTGGGGGCTCTACTGCAAGTCCAGGGAGATAGGTAGGCCCCTGGGTAGCTTGCTGGGGTCAGAGGTCCCTAGGTGGAGGGCCAAGGGTCACCCTGGGGCCTCTACTGCAAGTCTACGGAGAGAGGTGGACCACTGGGAAGCTTGCTGGTGTCAGAGGCCCCTAGGGGGAGGGCCAGGGGGCACCCTGGGGCCTCTATTGCAAGTCCAGGGAGAGAGGTGAACCTCTGGGCAGCTTGCTTGTGTCAGGGGCCCCTAGGTGGAGGACCAGGGGGCACCGTGGGGCCTATACTGCTAGTCCAGGGAGAGAGTTGGAGCCCTGGGTAGCTTGCTGGGATCAGAGGGGCCCTAGGTGGAGGGCCATGGGGCACCCTGGGGACTCTACTGCAAGTCCAGGGAGATAGGTGGACCCTGGGTAGCTTGCTGGGGTCAGAGGCCCCTAGGTGGAGGGCCAAGGGTCACCCTGGGGCCTCTACTGCAAGTCTAGGGAGAGAGGTGGACCACTGGGAAGCTTGCTGGTGTCAGAGGCCCCTAGGGGGAGGGCCAGGGGGCACCGTAGGGCCTCTACTGCAAGTCCAGGAAGAGAGGTGGACCCCTGGGTAGTTTGCTGGGGTCAGAGGCCCCTAGGTGGAGGGCCAGGGGGCACCCTGGGGCCTCTTCTAAAAGTCCAGGGAGAGAGGTGGACCCCTGGGTAGCTTGCTGGGGTCAGACGCCCCTAGGTGTTGGGCCAGAGGGCAGCCTAGGGCCTCTACTACAAGTCCAGGGAGAGAGGTGGAGCCCTGGGTAGCTTGCTGGGGTCAGTAGCCCCTAATGGAGGGCAAGGGGCACCCTGGGGCCTCTATTGCAAGTCCACGGAGGGAGCTGGACCCCTGAGTAGCTTGCTGGGTTCAGAGGCCCCTAGGTGGAGGGCCACGGGGTACCCTGGGGCCTCTACTGCAAGTCCAGGGAGAGATGTGGACCCCTGGGTAGCTTGCTGGGGTCAGAGGCCCCTAGGTGGAGGGCCAGGGGGCACCCTGGGGCCTCTACTAAAAGTCCAGGGAGAGAGGTGGACCCCTGGGTAGCTTGCTGGGGTCAGAGACCCCTAGGTGGAGGGCCAATGGGCACCCTGCGGCCTCTACTGCAAGTCCAGGGAGAGAGGTGGAGCCCTGGGTAGCTTGCTGGGGTCAGAGGCCCCTAAGTGGGGGGCCAGAGGGCAGCCTAGGGCCTCTACTTAAAGTCTAGGGAGAGAGGTGGAGCCCTGGGTAGCTTGCTGGGGTCAGTAGCCCCTGGGTGGAGGGCAAGGGGGCACCCTGGGGCCTCTATTGCAATTCCAGGGAGAGAGCTGGACCCCTGGGTAGCTTGCGGGGTTCAGAGGCCCCTAGGTGGAGGGCCACGGGGTTCCCAGGGGCCTCTACTGCAAGTCCAGGGAGAGATGTGGACCCCTGGGTAGCTTGCTGGACTTAGAGGCCCCTAGTTGGAGGGCCAGGGGGTACCCTGGGGCCTCTACTGCAAGTCCAGGGAGAGATGTGGACCCCTGGGTAGCTTGCTGGACTCAGAGGCCCCTAGGTGGAGGGCCAGGGGGCAGCCTGGAAACTCTACTATAAGTCCAGGGAGAGAGGTGGACCCCTTGGTAGCTTGCTGGGGTCAGAGGCCCCTAGGTGGAGGGCCAGGGGTCACCCAGGGGCGTCTACTGCAAGTCCAGGGAGAGAGTTGGACCCCTCGGTAGCTTGCTGGGGTCAGAGACCCCTAGGTGGAGGGCCAATGGGCACCCTGGGGCCTCTACTGCAAGTCCAGGGAGAGAGGTGGAGCCCTGGGTAGCTTGCTGGGGTCAAAGGCCCCTAGGTGGAGGGCCAGAGGGCAGCCTAGGGCCTCTACTACAAGTCCAGGGAGAGAGGTGGAGCCCTGGGTAGCTTTCTGGGGTCAGTAGCCCCTTAGTGGAGGGCAAGGGGGCACCCTGGGGCCTCTATTGCAAGTCCACGGAGGGAGCTGGACCCCTGGGTAACTTGCTGGGTTCAGAGGCCCCTAGGTGGAGGGCCACGGGGTACCCTGGGTCCTCTACTGCAAGTCCAGGGAGAGATGTGGACGCCTGGGTTGCTTGCTGGACTTAGAGGCCCCTAGGTGGAGGGCCAGGGGGCACCCTGGGGCCTCTATTGCAAGTCCAGGGAGACAGCTGGACCCCTGGGTAGCTTGCTGGGGTCAGAGGCCCCTAGAAGGAGGGCCACGGGGTACCCTGGGGCCTCTACTGCAAGTCCAGGGAGAGAGGTGGAGCCCTGGGTAGCTTGCTGGGGCCAGTAGCCCCTGAGTGGAGGGCAAGGGGGCACCCTGGGGCCTCTACTGCAAGTCCAGGGAGAGAGGTGGAGCCCTGGGTAGCTTGCTGGGGTCAGAGGCCCCTAGGTGGAGGGCAAGGGGGCACCCTGTGGCCTATACTGCAAGTCCAGGGAGAGAGGTGGACCCCTGGGTAGCTTGCTGGGGTCAAAGGGCCCTAGGTGGAGGGCCAAGGGTCAACCTGGGACCTCTACTGCATGTCCAGGGAGAGAGGTGGAGCCCTGGGTAGCTTGCTGGGGTCAGAGGCCCCTAGGTGGAGGGTCACGGGGCACCCTGGGGCCTCTATTGCAAGTCCAGGGAGAGAGGTGGACCCCTCGGTAGCTTGCTGGGATCAGAGACCCCTAGGTGGAGGGCCAATGGGCACCCTGGGTTCTCTACTGCAAGTCCAGGGAGAGATGTGGACCCCTGGGTAGCTTGCTGGGGTCAGAGGCCCCTAAGTGGAGGGCCACATGGTACCCTGGGGCCTCTACTGCAAATCCAGGGAGAGAGGTGGAGCCCTGGGTAGCTTGCTGGGGTCAGTAGCCCCTGGTTGGAGGGCCAGGGGGCACCCTGGGGCCTATACTGCAAGTCCAAGGAGAGAGGTGGACCCCTGGGTAGCTTTGCTGGGGTCAGAGGCCCCTAGTTGAAGGGCCAGGGGGCACCCTGGGGCCTATACTGCAAGTGTAGGGAGAGAGGTGGACCCCTGGGTAGCTTTCTGGGGTCAGAGGCCCCTAGGGGGAGGGCCAAGGGGCACCCTGGGGGCCTCTATTGCAAGTCCAGGGAGAGAGGTGGACCTCTGGGCAGCTTGCTTGGGTCAGAGGGCCCAAGGTGGAGGGCCATGGGGCACCCTGGGGACTCTACTGCAAGTCCAGGGAGATAGGTAGGCCCCTGGGTAGCTTGCTGGGGTCAGAGGTCCCTTGGTGGAAGGCCACGGGGTACCCTGGGGCCTCTACTGCAAGTCCAGGGAGAGAGGTGGACCCCTGGGTAGCTTGCTGGGGTCATAGGCCCCTAGGTGGAGGGCCAGAGGGCACACTGGGGCCTATACTGCAAGTCCAGGGAGAGAGCTGGACCCCTGGGTAGCTTGCTGGTGTCAGATGCCCCTAGGTGGAGGGCCAGAGGGCACCCTGGGGCCTATACTGCAAGTCCATGGAGATGGAGAGAGGTGGACCCCTGGGTAGCTTGCTGGTGTTAGATGCCCCTAGTTGGAGGGCCAGGAGGCACCCTGGGTCCTATACTGCAAGTCCAGGGAGAGAGGTGGACCCCTGGGTAGCTTGCTGGGGTCAGATGCCCCTAGGTGGAGGGCCAGGGGGCACCCTGGTGCCTATACTGCAAGTCCAAGGAGAGAGGTGGACGCCTGGGTAGCTTGCTGGGGTCAGAGGCCCCTAGTTGGAGGGCCAGGGGGTACCCTGGGGCCTCTACTGCAAGTCCAGGGAGAGATGTGGACCCCTGGGTAGCTTGCTGGACTCAGAAGCCCCTAGGTGGAGGGCCAGGGGGCACCCTGGAAACTCTACTATAAGTCCAGGGAGAGAGGTGGACCCCTGGGTAGCTTGCTGGGGTCAGAGGCCCCTAGGTGGAGGGCCAGGGGTCACCCAGGGGCGTCTACTGCAAGTCCAGGGAGAGAGGTGGACCCCTCGGTAGCTTGCTGGGGTCAGAGACCCCTAGGTGGAGGGCCAATGGGCACCCTGGGGCCTCTACTGCAAGTCCAGGGAGAGAGGTGGAGCCCTGGGTAGCTTGCTGGGGTCAAAGGCCCCTAGGTGGAGGGCCAGAGGGCAGCCTAGGGCCTCTACTACAAGTCCAGGGAGAGAGGTGGAGCCCTGGGTAGCTTGCTGGGGTCAGTAGCCCCCGATGGAGGGCAAGGGGCACCCTGGGGCCTCTATTGCAAGTCCACGGAGAGAGCTGGACCCCTGAGTAGCTTGCTGGGTTCAGAGGCCCCTAGGTGGAGGGCCACGGGGTACCCTGGGGCCTCTACTGCAAGTCCAGGGAGAGATGTGGACCCCTGGGTAGCTTGCTGGACTCAGAGGCCCCTAGGTGGAGGGCCAGGGGGCACCCTGGGGCCTCTATTGCAAGTCCAGGAAGAAAGCTGGACCCCTGGGTAGCTTGCTGGGGTCAGAGGCCCCTAGGTGGAGGGCCACGGGGTACCCTAGGGGCCTCTACTGCAAGTCCAGGGAGAGAGGTGGAGCCCTGGGTAGCTTGCTGGGGCCAGTAGCCCCTGGGTGGAGGGCAAGGGGGCACCCTGGGGCCTCTACTGCAAGTCCAGGGAGAGAGGTGGAGCCCTGGGTAGCTTGCTGGGGTCAGAGGCCCCTAGGTGGAGGGCAAGGGGGCACCCTGTGGCCTATACTGCAAGTCCAGGGAGAGAGGTGGACCCCTGGGTAGCTTGCTTGGGTCAAAGGGCCCTAGGTGGAGGGCCAAGGGTCAACCTGGGGACTCTACTGCATGTCCAGGGAGAGAGGTGGAGCCCTGGGTAGCTTGCTGGGGTCAGAGGCCCCAGGTGGAGGGCCAGAGGGCAGCCTAGGGCCTCTACTACAAGTCCAGGGAGAGAGGTGGAGCCCTGGGTAGCTTGCTGGGGTCAGTAGCCCCTAGTTGGAGGGCCAGGGGGCACCCTGGGACCTATACTGCAAGTCCAGGAAGAGAAGTGGACCCCTGGGTAGCTTGCTGGGGTCAGAGGCCCCTAGGTGAAGGGCCATGGGGCACCCTGGGGAAACTACTGCAAGTCCAGGGAGATAGGCAGGCCCCAGGGCAGCTTGCTGGGGTCAGAGGCCCCTAGGTGGAGGGCCAAGGGTCACCCTGGGACCTAGTCTGCAAGTGTAGGGAGAGAGGTGGACCCCTGGGTAGCTTTCTGGGGTCAGAGGCCCCTAGGTGGAGGGCCAAGGGGCATCCTGGGGCCTCTATTGCAAGTCCAGGGAGAGAGGTGGACCTCTGGGCAGCTTGCTTGGGTCAGGGGCCCCTAGGTGGAGGACCAGGGGGCACCCTGGGGCCTATACTGCTAGTCCAGGGAGAGAGGTGGAGCCCTGGGTAGCTTGCTGGGGTCAGAGGGCCCTAGGTGGAGGGCCATGGGGCACCCTGGGGACTCTACTGCAAGTCCAGGGAGATAGGTAGGCCCCTGGGTAGCTTGCTGGGGTCAGATGCCCCTAGGTGGAGGGCCAGAGGGCACCTTGGGGCCTATACTGCAAGTCCAGGGAGAGAGGTGGACCCCTGGGTAGCTTGCTGGTGTTAGATGCCCCTAGTTGGAGGGCCAGGGGGCACCCTGGGTCCTATACTGCAAGTCCAGGGAGAGAGGTGGACCACTGGGTAGCTTGCTGGGGTCAGATGCCCCTAGGTGGAGGGCCAGGGGGCACCCTGGGGCCTATACTGCAAGTCCAAGGAGAGAGGTGGACCCCTGGGTAGCTTGCTGGGGTCAGAGGCCCCTAGTTGGAGGGCCAGGGGGTACCCTGGGGCCTATACTGCAAGTCCAGGGAGAGAGTTGGAGCCCTGGGTAGCTTGCTGGGATCAGAGGGCCCAAGGTGGAGGGCCATGGGGCACCCTGGGGACTCTACTGCAAGTCCAGGGAGATAGGTAGGCCCCTGGGTAGCTTGCTGGGGTCAGAGGTCCCTTGGTGGAAGGCCACGGGGTACCCTGGGGCCTCTACTGCAAGTCCAGGGAGAGAGGTGGACCCCTGGGTAGCTTGCTGGTGTTAGATGCCCCTAGTTGGAGGGCCAGGAGGCACCCTGGGTCCTATACTGCAAGTCCAGGGAGAGAGGTGGACCCCTGGGTAGCTTGCTGGGGTCAGATGCCCCTAGGTGGAGGGCCAGGGGGCACCCTGGTGCCTATACTGCAAGTCCAAGGAGAGAGGTGGACGCCTGGGTAGCTTGCTGGGGTCAGAGGCCCCTAGTTGGAGGGCCAGGGGGTACCCTGGGGCCTCTACTGCAAGTCCAGGGAGAGATGTGGACCCCTGGGTAGCTTGCTGGACTCAGAGGCCCCTAGGTGGAGGGCCAGGGGGCAGCCTGGAAACTCTACTACAAGTCCAGGGAGAGAGGTGGACCCCTTGGTAGCTTGCTGGGGTCAGAGGCCCCTAGGTGGAGGGCCAGGGGTCACCCAGGGGCGTCTACTGCAAGTCCAGGGAGAGAGGTGGACCCCTCGGTAGCTTGCTGGGGTCAGAGACCCCTAGGTGGAGGGCCAATGGGCACCCTGGGGCCTCTACTGCAAGTCCAGGGAGAGAGGTGGAGCCCTGGGTAGCTTGCTGGGGTCAAAGACCCCTAGGTGGAGGGCCAGAGGGCAGCCTAGGGCCTCTACTACAAGTCCAGGGAGAGAGGTGGAGCCCTGGGTAGCTTTCTGGGGTCAGTAGCCCCTTAGTGGAGGGCAAAGGGGCACCTGGGGCCTCTATTGCAAGTCCACGGAGGGAGCTGGACCCCTGGGTAACTTGCTGGGTTCAGAGGCCCCTAGGTGGAGGGCCACGGGGTACCCTGGGTCCTCTACTGCAAGTCCAGGGAGAGATGTGGACGCCTGGGTTGCTTGCTGGACTTAGAGGCCCCTAGGTGGAGGGCCAGGGGGCACCCTGGGGCCTCTACTGCAAGTCCAGGGAGACAGCTGGACCCCTGGGTAGCTTGCTGGGGTCAGAGGCCCCTAGGTGGAGGGCCACGGGGTACCCTGGGGCCTCTACTGCAAGTCCAGGGAGAGAGGTGGACCCCTGGGTAGCTTGCTGGGGTCAGAGGCCCCTGAGTGGAGGGCAAGGGGGCACCCTGGGGCCTCTACTGCAAGTCCAGGGAGAGAGGTGGAGCCCTGGGTAGCTTGCTGGGGTCAGAGGCCCCTAGGTTGAGGGCAAGGGGGCACCCTGTGGCCTATACTGCAAGTCCAGGGAGAGAGGTGGACCCCTGGGTAGCTTGCTGGGGTCAAAGGGCCCTAGGTGGAGGGCCAAGGGTCAACCTAGGGCCTCTACTGCATGTCCAGGGAGAGAGGTGGAGCCCTGGGTAGCTTGCTGGGGTCAGAGGCCCCTAGGTGGAGGGCCAGGGGGCACCCAGGGGCGTCTACTGCAAGTCCAGGGAGAGATGTGGACCCCTGGGTAGCTTGCTGGGGTCAGAGGCCCCTAGGCGGAGGGCCAATGGGCACCCTGGGGCCTCTACTGCAAGTCCAGGGAGAGAGGTGAAGCCCTGGGTAGCTTTCTGGGGTCAGAGGCCAATAGGTGGAGGGCCAGAGGGCAGCCTAGGGCCTCTGCTGCAAGTCCAGGGAGAGAGGTGAATCACTGGGATGCTTGCTGGGGTCAGTAGCCCCTAAGGGGAGGGCCAGGGGAAACCGTAGGGCCTCTACTATAAATCCAGGGAGAAAGGTGGACCCCTGGGTAGCTTTCTGGGGTAAGAGGCCCCTAGGTGGAGGGCCAAGGGGCACCCTGGGGCCTCTATTGCAAGACCAGGGAGAGAGGTGGACTCCTGGGCAGCTTGCTGGGGTCAGAGGGCCCAAGGTGGAGGGCCATGGGGCACCTTGGGGACTCTACTGCAAGTCCAGGGAGATAGGTAGGCCCCTGGGTAGCTTGCTGGGGTCAGAGGTCCCTTGGTGGAGGGCCACGGGGTACCCTGGGGCCTCTGCTGCAAGTCCAGGGAGAGATGTGGACCCCTGGGTAGCTTGCTGGGGTCAGAGGCCCCTAGGTGGAGGGCCAGAGGGCACACTGGGGCCTATACTGCAAGTCCAGGGAGAGAGGTGGACCCCTGGGTAGCTTGCTGGTGTCAGATGCAACTAAGTGGAGGGCCAGAGGGCACCCTGGGGCCTATACTGCAAGTCCAGGGAGAGAGGTGGACCCCTGGGTAGCTTGCTGGTGTTAGATGCCCCTAGTTGGAGGGCCAGGAGGCACCCTGGGTCCTATACTGCAAGTCCAGGGAGAGAGGTGGACCCCTGGGTAGCTTGCTGGGGTCAGATGCCCCTAGGTGGAGGGCCAGGGGGCACCCTGGTGCCTATACTGCAAGTCCAAGGAGAGAGGTGGACGCCTGGGTAGCTTGCTGGGGTCAGAGGCCCCTAGTTGGAGGGCCAGGGGGTACCCTGGGGCCTCTACTGCAAGTCCAGGGAGAGATGTGGACCCCTGGGTAGCTTGCTGGACTCAGAGGCCCCTAGGTGGAGGGCCAGGGGGCACCCTGGAAACTCTACTATAAGTCCAGGGAGAGAAGTGGACCCCTGGGTAGCTTGCTGGGGTAAGAGGCCCCTAGGTGGAGGGCCAGGGGTCACCCAGGGGCGTCTACTGCAAGTCCAGGGAGAGAGGTGGACCCCTCGGTAGCTTGCTGGGGTCAGAAACCCTTAGGTGGAGGGCCAATGGGCACCCTGGGGCCTCTACTGCAAGTCCAGGGAGAGAGGTGGAGCCCTGGGTAGCTTGCTGGGGTCAAAGGCCTCTAGGTGGAGGGCCAGAGGGCAGCCTAGGGCCTCTACTACAAGTCCAGGGAGAGAGGTTGAGCCCTGGGTAGCTTTCTGGGGTCAGTAGCCCCCGATGGAGGGCAAGGGGCACCCTGGGGCCCTTATTGCAAGTCCACGGAGGGAGCTGGACCCCTGAGTAACTTGCTGGGTTCAGAGGCCCCTAGGTGAAGGGCCACGGGGTACCCTGGGACCTCTACTGCAAGTCCAGGGAGAGATGTGGACCCCTGGGTAGCTTGCTGGACTCAGAGGCCCCTAGGTGGAGGGCCAGGGGGCACCTTGGGGCCTCTATTGCAAGTCCAGGAAAAAAAGCTGGACCCCTGGGTAGCTTGCTGGGGTCAGAGGCCCCTAGGTGGAGGGCCACGGGGTACCCTAGGGGCCTCTACTGCAAGTCCAGGGAGAGAGGTGGAGCCCTGGGTAGCTTGCTGGGGCCAGTAGCCCCTGGGTGGAGGGCAAGGGTACACCCTGGGGCCTCTACTGCAAGTCCAGGGAGAGAGGTGGAGCCCTGGGTAGCTTGCTGGGGTCAGAGGCCCCTAGGTGGAGGGCAAGGGGGCACCCTGTGGCCTATACTGCAAGTCCAGGGAGAGAGGTGGACCCCTGGGTAGCTTGCTGGGGTCAAAGGGCCCTAGGTGGAGGGCCAAGGGTCAACCTGGGGACTCTACTGCATGTCCAGGGAGAGAGGTGGAGCCCTGGGTAGCTTGCTGGGGTCAGAGGCCCCAGGTGGAGGGCCAGAGGGCAGCCTAGGGCCTGTACTACAAGTCCAGGGAGAGAGGTGGAGCCCTGGGTAGCTTGCTGGGGTCAGTAGCCCCTAGTTGGAGGGCCAGGGGGCACCCTGGGACCTATACTGCAAGTCCAGGAAGAGAGGTGGACCCCTGGGTAGCTTGCTGGGGTCAGAGGCCCCTAGGTGAAGGGCCATGGGGCACCCTGGGGAAACTACTGCAAGTCCAGGGAGATAGGCAGGACCCAGAGCAGCTTGCTGGGGTCAGAGGCCCCTAGGTGGAGGGCCAAGGGTCACCCTGGGGCCTAGTCTGCAAGTGTAGGGAGAGAGGTGGACCCCTGGATAGCTTTCTGGGGTCAGAGGCCCCTAGGCGGAGGGCTAAGGGGCACCCTGGGGCCTCTATTGCAAGTCCAGGGAGAGAGGTGGACCTCTGGGCAGCTTGCTTGGGTCAGGGGCCCCTAGGTGGAGGACCAGGGGGCACCCTGGGGCCTATACTGCTAGTCCAGGGAGAGAGTTGGAGCCCTGGGTAGCTTGCTGGGGTCAGAGGGCCCTAGGTGGAGGGCCATGGGGCACCCTGGGGACTCTACTGCAAGTCCAGGGAGAGAGGTAGGCCCCTGGGTAGCTTGCTGGGGTCAGATGCCCCTAGGTGGAGGGCCGGAGGGCACCCTGGGGCCTATACTGCAAGTCCAGGGAGAGAGGTGGACCCCTGGGTAGCTTGCTGGTGTTAGATTCCCCTAGTTGGAGGGCCAGGGGGCACCCTGGGTCCTATACTGCAAGTCCAGGGAGAGAGGTGGACCCCTGGGTAGCTTGCTGGGGTCAGAGGCCCCTAGTTGGAGGGCCAGGGGGTACCCTGGGGCCTCTACTGCAAGTCCAGGGAGAGATGTGGACCCCTGGGTAGCTTGCTGGACTCAGAGGCCCCTAGGTGGAGGGCCAGGGGGCACCCTGGAAACTCTACTATAAGTCCAGGGAGAGAGGTGGACCCCTGGGTAGCTTGCTGGGGTCAGAGACCCCTAGGTGGAGGGCCAATGGGCACCCTTGGGCCTCTACTGCAAGTCCAGGGAGAGAGGTGGAGCCCTGGGTAGCTTGCTGGGGTCAAAGACCCCTAGGTGGAGGGCCAGAGGGCAGCCTAGGGCCTCTACTACAAGTCCAGGGAGAGAGGTGGAGCCCTGGGTAGCTTGCTAGGGTCAGTAGCCCCTAATGGAGGGCAAGGGGCACCCTGGGGCCTCTATTGCAAGTCCACGGAGGGAGCTGGACCCCTGAGTAGCTTGCTGGGTTCAGAGGCCCCTAGGTGGAGGGCCACGGGGTACCCTGGGGCCTCTACTGCAAGTCCAGGGAGAGATGTGGACCCCTGGGTAGCTTGCTGGGGTCAGAGGCCCCTAGGTGGAGGGCCAGGGGGCACCCTGGGGCCTCTACTAAAAGTCCAGGGAGAGAGGTGGACCCCTGGGTAGCTTGCTGGGGTCAGAGACCCCTAGGTGGAGGGCCAATGGGCACCCTGCGGCCTCTACTGCAAGTCCAGGGAGAGAGGTGGAGCCCTGGGTAGCTTGCTGGGGTCAGAGGCCCCTAAGTGGGGGGCCAGAGGGCAGCCTAGGGCCTCTACTTAAAATCTAGGGAGAGAGGTGGAGCCCTGGGTAGCTTGCTGGGGTCAGTAGCCCCTGGGTGGAGGGCAAGGGGGCACCCTGGGGCCTCTATTGCAATTCCAGGGAGAGAGCTGGACCCCTGGGTAGCTTGCTGGGTTCAGAGGCCCCTAGGTGGAGGGCCACGGGGTTCCCAGGGGCCTCTACTGCAAGTCCAGGGAGAGATATGGACCCCTGGGTAGCTTGCTGGGGTCAGAGGCCCCTAGGTGGAGGGCCACAGGGTACCTTGGGGCCTCTACTGCAAGTTCAGGGAGAGAGCTGGAGCCATGGGTAGCTTGCTGGGGTCAGAAGCCCCTGGGTGGAGGGCAAGGGGGCACCCTGGGAACTCTACTGCAAGTCCAGGGAGAGATGTGGACCCCTGGGTAGCTTGCCGGGGTCAAAGGGCCCTAGGTGGAGGGCCATGGGGCACCCTGGGGACTCTACTGCAAGTTCAAGGAGATAGGCAGGCCCCTGGGCAGCTTGCTGCGGTCAGACGGCCCTAGGTGGAGGGCCAAGGGTCAACCTGAGGCCTCTACTGCAAGTCCAGTGGGAGAAGTGAATCACTGGGAAGCTTGTTGGTGTCAAAGGCCCCTAGGGGGAGGGCCAGGGGGCACCGTAGGGCCTCTACTATAAATCCAGGGAGAGATGTGGACCCCTGGGTCGCTTGCTGGGGTCAGAGGCCCCTAGGTGGAGGGCCAGGGGGCACCCAGGGGCGTCTACTGCAAGTCCAGGGAGAGGTGTGGACCCCTGGGTAGCTTGCTGGGGTCAGAGGCCCCTAGGCGGAGGGCCAATGGGCACCCTGGGGTCTCTACTGCAAGTCCAGGGAGAGAGGTGAAGCCCTGGGTAGCTTTCTGGGGTCAGAGGCCAATAGGTGGAGGGCCAGAGGGCAGCCTAGGGCCTCTGCTGCAAGTCCAGGGAGAGAGGTGAATCACTGGGAAGCTTGCTGGGGTCAGTAGCCCCTAAGGGGAGGGTCAGGGGAAACTGTAGGGCCTCTACTATAAATCCAGGGAGAAAGGTGGACCCCTGGGTAGCTTTCTGGGGTCAGAGGCCCCTAGGTGGAGGGCCAAGGGGCACCCTGGGGCCTCTATTGCAAGTCCAGGGAGAGAGGTGGACTCCTGGGCAGCTTGCTGGGGTCAGAGGGCCCAAGGTGGAGGGCCATGGGGCACCTTGGGGACTCTACTGCAAGTCCAGGGAGATAGGTAGGCCCCTGGGTAGCTTGCTGGGGTCAGATGTCCCTTGGTGGAGGGCCACGGGGTACCCTGGGGCCTATACTGCAAGTCCAGGGAGAGAGGTGGACCCCTGGGTAGCTTGCTGGTGTCAGATGCAACTAAGTGGAGGGCCAGAGGGCACCCTGGGGCCTATACTGCAAGTCCAGGGAGAGAGGTGGACCCCTGGGTAGCTTGCTGGTGTTAGATGCCCCTAGTTGGAGGGCCAGGAGGCACCCTGGGTCCTATACTGCAAGTCCAGGGAGAGAGGTGGACCCCTGGGTAGCTTGCTGGGGTCAGATGCCCCTAGGTGGAGGGCCAGGGGGCACCCTGGTGCCTATACTGCAAGTCCAAGGAGAGAGGTGGACGCCTGGGTAGCTTGCTGGGGTCAGAGGCCCCTAGTTGGAGGGCCAGGCCGTACCCTGGGGCCTCTACTGCAAGTCCAGGGAGAGATGTGGACCCCTGGGTAGCTTGCTGGACTCAGAGGCCCCTAGGTGGAGGGCCAGGGGGCACCCTGGAAACTCTACTATAAGTCCAGGGAGAGAGGTGGACCCCTGGGTAGCTTGCTGGGGTCAGAGGCCCCTAGGTGGAGGGCCAGGGGTCACCCAGGGGCGTCTACTGCAAGTCCAGGGAGAGAGGTGGACCCCTCTGTAGCTTGCTGGGGTCAGAGATCCCTAGGTGGAGGGCCAATGGGCACCCTGGGGCCTCTACTGCAAGTCCAGGGAGAGAGGTGGAGCCCTGGGTAGCTTGCTGGGGTCAAAGGCCCCTAGGTGGAGGGCCAGAGGGCAGCCTAGGGCCTCTACTACAAGTCCAGGGACAGAGGTGGAGCCCTGGGTAGCTTGCTGGGGTCAGTAGCCCCCGATGGAGGGCAAGGGGCACCCTGGGGCCTCTATTGCAAGTCCACGGAGGGAGCTGGACCCCTGAGTAGCTTGCTGGGTTCAGAGGCCCCTAGGTGGAGGGCCACGGGGTACCCTGGGGCCTCTACTGCAAGTCCAGGGAGAGATGTGGACCCCTGGGTAGCTTGCTGGACTCAGAGGCCCCTAGGTGGAGTGCCAGGGGGCACCCTGGGGCCTCTATTGCAAGTCCAGGAAGAAAGCTGGACCCCTGGGTAGCTTGCTGGGGTCAGAGGCCCCTAGGTGGAGGGCCACGGGGTACCCTAGTTGCCTCTACTGCAAGTCCAGGGAGAGAGGTGGAGCCCTGGGTAGCTTGCTGGGGCCAGTAGCCCCTGGGTGGAGGGCAAGGGGGCACCCTGGGGCCTCTACTGCAAGTCCAGGGAGAGAGGTGGAGCCCTGGGTAGCTTGCTGGGGTCAGAGGCCCCTAGGTGGAGGGCAAGGGGGCACCCTGTGGCCTATACTGCAAGTCCAGGGAGAGAGGTGGACCCCTGGGTAGCTTGCTGGGGTCAAAGGGCCCTAGGTGGAGGGCCAAGGGTCAACCTGGGGACTCTACTGCATGTCCAGGGAGAGAGGTGGAGCCCTGGGTAGCTTGCTGGGGTCAGAGGCCCCAGGTGGAGGGCCAGAGGGCAGCCTAGGGCCTCTACTACAAGTCCAGGGAGAGAGGTGGAGCCCTGGGTAGCTTGCTGGGGTCAGTAGCCCCGAGTTGGAGGGCCAGGGGGAACCCTGGGACCTATACTGCAAGTCCAGGAAGAGAGGTGGACCCCTGGGTAGCTTGCTGGGGTCAGAGGCCCCTAGGTGAAGGGCCATGGGGCACCCTGGGGAAACTACTGCAAGTCCAGGGAGATAGGCAGGCCCCAGGGCAGCTTGCTGGGGTCAGAGGCCCCTAGGTGGAGGGCCAAGGGTCACCCTGGGGCCTAGTCTGCAAGTGTAGGGAGAGAGGTGGACCCCTGGGTAGCTTGCTGGGGTCAGAGGCCCCTAGGTGGAGGGCCAAGGGGCACCCTGGGGCCTCTATTGCAAGTCCAGGGAGAGAGGTGGACCTCTGGGCAGCTTGCTTGGGTCAGGGGCCCCTAGGTGGAGGACCAGGGGGCACCCTGGGGCCTATACTGCTAGTCCAGAGATAGAGTTGGAGCCCTGGGTAGCTTGCTGGGGTCAGAGGGCCCTAGGTGGAGGGCCAGGGGGCACCCTGGGGCCTCTATTGCAAGTCCAGGGAGATAGGTAGGCCCCTGGGTAGCTTGCTGGGGTCAGATGCCCCTAGGTGGAGGGCCAGAGGGCACCCTGGGGCCTATACTGCAAGTCCAGGGAGAGAGGTGGACCCCTGGGTAGCTTGCTGGTGTTAGATGCCCCTAGTTGGAGGGCCAGGGGGCACCCTGGGTCCTATACTGCAAGTCCAGGGAGAGAGGTGGACCCCTGGGTAGCTTGCTGGGGTCAGATGCCCCTAGGTGGAGGGCCAGGGGGCACCCTGGGGCCTTATACTGCAAGTCCAAGGAGAGAGGTGGAGCCCTGGGTAGCTTTCTGGGGTCAGTAGCCCCTTAGTGGAGGGCAAGGGGGCACCCTGGGGCCTCTATTGCAAGTCCACGGAGGGAGCTGGACCCCTGGGTAACTTGCTGGGTTCAGAGGCCCCTAGGTGGAGGGCCACGGGGTACCCTGGGTCCTCTACTGCAAGTCCAGGGAGAGATGTGGACGCCTGGGTTGCTTGCTGGACTCAGAGGCCCCTAGGTGGAGGGCCAGGGGGCACCCTGGGGCCTCTATTGCAAGTCCAGGGAGACAGCTGGACCCCTGGGTAGCTTGCTGGGGTCAGAGGCCCCTAGGTGGAGGGCCACGGGGTACCCTGGGGCCTCTACTGCAAGTCCAGGGAGAGAGGTGGAGCCCTGGGTAGCTTGCTGGGGCCAGTAGCCCCTGAGTGGAGGGCAAGGGGGCACCCTGGGGCCTCTACTGCAAGTCCAGGGAGAGAGGTGGAGCCCTGGGTAGCTTGCTGGGGTCAGAGGCCCCTAGGTGGAGGGCAAGGGGGCACCCTGTGGCCTATACTGCAAGTCCAGGGAGAGAGGTGGACCCCTGGGTAGCTTGCTGGGGTCAAAGGGCCCTATGTGGAGGGCCAAGGGTCAACCTGGGGCCTCTACTGCATGTCCAGGGAGAGAGGTGGAGCCCTGGGTAGCTTGCTGGGGTCAGAGGCCCCTAGGTGGAGGGTCACGGGGCACCCTGGGGCCTCTATTGCAAGTCCAGGGAGAGAGGTGGACCCCTCGGTAGCTTGCTGGGATCAGAGACCCCTAGGTGGAGGGCCAATGGGCACCCTGGGTTCTCTACTGCAAGTCCAGGGAGAGATGTGGACCCCTGGGTAGCTTGCTGGGGTCAGAGGCCCCTAGGTGGAGGGCCACGGGGTACCCTGGGGCCTCTACTGCAAATCCAGGGAGAGAGGTGGAGCCCTGGGTAGCTTGCTGGGGTCAGTAGCCCCTGGTTGGAGGGCCAGGGGGCACCCTGGGGCCTATACTGCAAGTCCAAGGAGAGACGTGGACCCCTAGGTAGCTTGCTGGGGTCAGAGGCCCCTAGTTGGAGGGCCAGGGGGCACCCTGGGGACTATACTGCTAGTCCAGGAAGAGAGGTGGACCCCTGGGTAGCTTGCTGGACTCAGAGGCCCCTAGGTGGAGGGCCAGGGGGCACCCTGGGTCCTCTATTGCAAGTCCAGGGAGAGAGGTGGACCCCTGGGCAGCTTGCTTGGGTCAGGGGCCCCTAGGTGGAGGACCAGGGAGCACCCTGGGGCCTATACTGCAAGTCCAGGGAGAGAGTTGGAGCCCTGGGTAGCTTGCTGGGATCAGAGGGCCCAAGGTGGAGGGCCATGGGGCACCCTGGGGACTCTACTGCAAGTCCAGGGAGATAGGTAGGCCCCTGGGTAGCTTGCTGGGGTCAGAGGTCCCTTGGTGGAAGGCCACGGGGTACCCTGGGGCCTCTACTGCAAGTCCAGGGAGAGAGGTGGACCCCTGGGTAGCTTGCTGGTGTTAGATGCCCCTAGTTGGAGGGCCAGGGGGCACCCTGGGTCCTATACTGCAAGTCCAGGGAGAGAGGTGGACCCCTGGGTAGCTTGCTGGGGTCAGATGACCCTAGGTGGAGGGCCAGGGGGCACCCTGGTGCCTATACTGCAAGTCCAAGGAGAGAGGTGGACGCCTGGGTAGCTTGCTGGGGTCAGAGGCCCCTAGTTGGAGGGCCAGGGGGTACCCTGGGGCCTCTACTGCAAGTCCAGGGAGAGATGTGGACCCCTGGGTAGCTTGCTGGACTCAGAGGCCCCTAGGTGGAGGGCCAGGGGGCACCCTGGAAACTCTACTATAAGTCCAGGGAGAGAGGTGTACCCCTGGGTAGCTTGCTGGGGGTCAGAGGCCCCTAGGTGGAGGGCCAGGGGTCACCCAGGGGCGTCTACTGCAAGTCCAGGGAGAGAGGTGGACCCCTCGGTAGCTTGCTGGGGTCAGAGACCCCTAGGTGGAGGGCCAATGGGCACCCTGGGGCCTCTACTGCAAGTCCAGGGAGAGAGGTGGAGCCCTGGGTAGCTTGCTGGGGTCAAAGGCCCCTAGGTGGAGGGCCAGAGGGCAGCCTAGGGCCTCTACTACAAGTCCAGGGAGAGAGGTGGAGCCCTGGGTAGCTTGCTGGGGTCAGTAGCCCCCGATGGAGGGCAAGGGGCACCCTGGGGCCTCTATTGCAAGTCCACGGAGGGAGCTGGACCCCTGAGTAGCTTGCTGGGTTCAGAGGCCCCTAGGTGAAGGGCCACGGGGTACCCTGGGGCCTCTACTGCAAGTCCAGGGAGAGATGTGGACCCCTGGGTAGCTTGCTGGACTTAGAGGCCCCTAGGTGGAGGGCCAGGGGGGACCCTGGGGCCTCTATTGCAAGTCCAGGAAGAAAGCTGGACCCATGGGTAGCTTGCTGGGGTCAGAGGCCCCTAGGTGGAGGGCCACGGGGTACCCTAGGGGCCTCTACTGCAAGTCCAGGGAGAGAGGTGGAGCCCTGGGTAGCTTGCTGGGGCCAGTAGCCCCTGGGTGGAGGGCAAGGGGGCAACCTGGGGCCTCTACTGCAAGTCCAGGGAGAGAGGTGGAGCCCTGGGAAGCTTGCTGGGGTCAGAGGCCCCTAGGTGGAGGGCAAGGGGGCACCCTGTGGCCTATACTGCAAGTCCAGGGAGAGAGGTGGACCCCTGGGTAGCTTGCTGGGGTCAAAGGGCCCTAGGTGGAGGGCCAAGGGTCAACCTGGGGACTCTACTGCATGTCTAGGGAGAGAGGTGGAGCCCTGGGTAGCTTGCTGGGGTCAGAGGCCCCAGGTGGAGGGCCAGAGGGCAGCCTAGGGCCTCTACTACAAGTCCAGGGAGAGAGGTGGAGCCCTGGGTAGCTTGCTGGGGTCAGTAGCCCCTAGTTGGAGGGCCAGGGGGCACCCTGGGACCTATACTGCAAGTCCAGGAAGAGAGGTGGACCCCTGGTTAGCTTGCCGGGGTCAGAGGCCCCTAGGTGAAGGGCCATGGGGCACCCTGGGGAAACTACTGCAAGTCCAGGGAGATAGGCAGGCCCCAGGGCAGCTTGCTGGGGTCAGAGGCCCCTAGGTGGAGGGCCAAGGGTCACCCTGGGGCCTAGTCTGCAAGTGTAGGGAGAGAGGTGGACCCCTGGGTAGCTTTCTGGGGTCAGAGGCCCCTAGGTGGAGGGCCAAGGGGCACCCTGGGGCCTCTATTGCAAGTCCAGGGAGAGAGGTGGACCTCTGGGCAGCTTGCTTGGGTCAGGGGCCCCTAGGTGGAGGACCAGGGGGCACCCTGGGGCCTATACTGCTAGTCCAGGGAGAGAGTTGGAGCCCTGGGTAGCTTGCTGGGGTCATAGGGCCCTAGGTGGAGGGCCATGGGGCACCCTGGGGACTCTACTGCAAGTCCAGGGAGATAGGTAGGCCCCTGGGTAGCTTGCTGGGGTCAGATGCTCCTAGGTGGAGGGCCAGAGGGCACCCTGGGGCCTATACTGCAAGTCCAGGGAGAGAGGTGGACCCCTGGGTAGCTTGCTGGTGTTAGATGCCCCTAGTTGGAGGGCCAGGGGGCACCCTGGGTCCTATACTGTAAGTCCAGGGAGAGAGGTGGACCCCTGGGTAGCTTGCTGGGGTCAGATGCCCCTAGGTGGAGGGCCAGGGGGCACCCTGGGGCCTATACTGCAAGTCCAAGGAGAGAGGTGGACCCCTGGGTAGCTTGCTGGGGTCAGAGGCCCCTAGTTGGAGGGCCAGGGGGTACCCTGGGGCCTCTACTGCAAGTCCAGGGAGAGATGTGGACCCCTGGGTAGCTTGCTGGACTCAGAGGCCCCTAGGTGGAGGGCCAGGGGGCAGCCTGGAAACTCTACTATAAGTCCAGGGAGAGAGGTGGACCCCTTGGTAGCTTGCTGGGGTCAGAGGCCCCTAGGTGGAGGGCCAGGGGTCACCCAGGGGCGTCTACTGCAAGTCCAGGGAGAGAGTTGGACCCCTCGGTAGCTTGCTGGGGTCAGAGACCCCTAGGTGGAGGGCCAATGGGCACCCTGGGGCCTCTAATGCAAGTCCAGGGAGAGAAGTGGAGCCCTGGGTAGCTTGCTGGGGTCAAAGACCCCTAGGTGGAGGGCCAGAGGGCAGCCTAGGGCCTCTACTACAAGTCCAGGGAGAGAGGTGGAGCCCTGGGTAGCTTTCTGGCGTCAGTAGCCCCTTAGTGGAGGGCAAGGGGGCACCCTGGGGCCTCTATTGCAAGTCCACGGAGGGAGCTGGACCCCTGGGTAACTTGCTGGGTTCAGAGGCCCCTAGGTGGAGGGCCACGGGGTACCCTGGGTCCTCTACTGCAAGTCCAGGGAGAGATGTGGACGCCTGGGTTGCTTGCTGGACTTAGAGGCCCCTAGGTGGAGGGCAAGGGGGCACCCTGGGGCCTCTATTGCAAGTCCACGGAGGGAGCTGGACCCCTGGGTAGCTTGCTGGGGTCAGAGGCCCCTAGAAGGAGGGCCACGGGGTACCCTGGGGCCACTACTGCAAGTCCAGGGAGAGAGGTGGAGCCCTGGGTAGCTTGCTGGGGCCAGTAGCCCCTGAGTGGTGGGCAAGAGGGCACCCTGGGGCCTCTACTGCAAGTCCAGGGAGAGAGGTGGAGCCCTGGGTAGCTTGCTGGGGTCAGAGGCCCCTAGGTGGAGGGCAAGGGGGCACCCTGTGGCCTATACTGCAAGTCCAGGGAGAGAGGTGGACCCCTGGGTAGCTTGCTGGGGTCAAAGGGCCCTAGGTGGAGGGCAAAGGGTCAAACTGGGGCCTCTACTGCATGTCCAGGGAGAGTGGTGGAGCCCTGGGTAGCTTGCTGGGGTCAGAGGCCCCTAGGTGGAGGGTCACGGGGCACCCTGGGGCCTCTATTGCAAGTCCAGGGAGAGAGGTGGACCCCTCGGTAGCTTGCTGGGATCAGAGACCCCTAGGTGGAGGGCCAATGGGCACCCTGGGTTCTCTACTGCAAGTCCAGGGAGAGATGTGGACCCCTGGGTAGCTTGCTGGGGTCAGAGGCCCCTAGGTGGAGGGCCACGGGGTACCCTGGGGCCTCTACTGCAAATCCAGGGAGAGAGGTGGAGCCCTGGGTAGCTTGCTGGGGTCAGTAGCCCCTGGTTGGAGGGCCAGGGGGCACCCTGGGGCCTATACTGCAAGTCCAAGGAGAGAGGTTGACCCCTGGGTAGCTTTGCTGGGGTCAGAGGCCCCTAGTTGGAGGGCCAGGGGGCATCCTGGGGCCTATACTGCAAGTCCAGGAAGAGAGGTGGACCCCGGGGTAGCTTGCTGGACTCAGAGGCCCCTAGGTGGAGGGCCAAGGGGCACCCTGGGGCCTCTATTGCAAGTCCAGGGAGAGAGGTGGACCCCTGGGCAGCTTGCTTGGGTCAGGGGCCCCTAGGTGGAGGACCAGGGGGCACCCTGGGGCCTATACTGCAAGTCCAGGGAGAGAGTTGGAGCCCTGGGTAGCTTGCTGGGATCAGAGGGCCCAAGGTGGAGGGCCATGGGGCACCCTGGGGACTCTACTGCAAGTCCAGGAAGATAGGTAGGCCCCTGGGTAGCTTGCTGGGGTCAGAGGTCCCTTGGTGGAAGGCCACGGGGTACCCTGGGGCCTCTACTGCAAGTCCAGGGAGAGAGGGGGACCCCTGGGTAGCTTGCTGGGGTCATAGGCCCCTAGGTGGAGGGCCAGAGGGCACACTGGGGCCTATAGTGCAAGTCCAGGGAGAGAGCTGGACCCCTGGGTAGCTTGCTGGTGTCAGATGCCCCTAGGTGGAGGGCCAGAGGGCACCCTGGGGCCTATACTGCAAGTCCATGGAGATGGAGAGAGGTGGACCCCTGGGTAGCTTGCTGGTGTTAGATGCCCCTAGTTGGAGGGCCAGGGGGCACCCTGGGTCCTATACTGCAAGTCCATGGAGAGAGGTGGACCCCTGGGTAGCTTGCTGGGGTCAGATACCCCTAGGTGGAGGGCCAGGGGGCACCCTGGGGCCTATACTGCAAGTCCAAGGAGAGAGGTGGACCCCTGGGTAGCTTGCTGGGGTCAGAGGCCCCTAGTTGGAGGGCCAGGGGGTACCCTGGGGCCTCTACTGCAAGTCCAGGGAGAGATGTGGACCCCTGGGTAGCTTAAGGGACTCAAAGGCCCCTAGGTGGAGGGCCAGGGGGCACCCTGGAAACTCTACTATAAGTCCAGGGAGAGAGGTGGACCCCTGGGTAGCTTGCTGGGGTCAGAGGCTCCTAGGTGGAGGGCCAGGGGTCACCCAGGGGCGTCTACTGCAAGTCCGGGGAGAGAGGTGGACCCCTGGGTAGCTTGCTGGGGTCAAAGGGCCCTAGGTGGAGGGCCATGGGGAACCCTGGGGACTCTTCTGCAAGTTCAGGGAGATAGGCAGGCCCCTGGGCAGCTAGCTGGGGTCAGACGCCCCTAGGTGGAGGGCCAAGGGTCAACCTGGGGCCTCTACTGCAAGTCCAGTGAGAGAGGTGAATCACTGGGAAGCTTGCTGGTGTCAGAGGCCCCTAGGGGGAGGGCCAGGGGGCACCGTAGGGCCTCTACTATAAATCCAGGTAGAGATGTGGACCCCTGGGTCGCTTGCTGGGGTCAGAGGCCCCTAGGTGGAGGGCCAGGGGGCACCCAGGGGCGTCTACTGCAAGTCCAGGGAGAGATGTGGACCCCTGGGTAGCTTGCTGGGGTCAGAGGCCCCTAGGTGGAGGGCCAAGGGGCACCCTGGGGCCTCTACTGCAAGTCCAGGGAGAGGTGGACCCCTCGGTAGCTTGCTGGGGTCAGAGGCCCCTAGGTGGAGGGCCAATGGGCACCCTGGGGCCTCTACTGCAAGTCCAGGGAGAGAGGTGAAGCCCTAGGTAACTTGCTAGGGTCAGAGGCCCATAGGTGGAGGGCCAGAGGGCAGGCTAGGGCCTCTACTGCAAGTCCAGGGAGAGAGTTGAATCACTGGGAAGCTTGCTGGGGTCAGTAGCCCCAAAGGGGAGGGCCAGGGGGCACTGTAGGACCTCTACTATAAGTCCAGGGAGAGAGGTGGACCCTTGGGTAGCTTGCTTGGGTCCGGGGCCCCTAGGTAGAGGACCAGGGGGCACCCTGGGGCCTCTATTGCAAGTCCAGGGAAAGAGGTGGACCCCTCGGTAGCTTGCTGGGGTCAGAGACCCCTAGGTGGAGGACCAATAGGCACCCTGGGGCCTCTACTGCAAGTCCAGGGAGAGATGTGGACCCCTGGGTAGCTTGCTGGGGTCAGAGGCCCCTAGGTGGAGGGTCACGGGGCACTCTGGGGCCTCTATTGCAAGTCCAGGGAGAGAGGTGGACAACTCGGTAGCTTGCTGGGGTCAGAGACCCCTAGGTGGAGGGCCAATGGGCACCCTGGGGTTCTCTACTGCAAGTCCAGGGAGAGAGGCTGAGCCCTGGGTAGCTTGCTGGGGCCAGAGGCCCCTAGGTGGAGGGCCAGAGGGCAGCCTAGGGCCTCTACTACAAGTCCAGGGAGAGAGGTGGAGCCCTGGGTAGCTTGCTGGGGTCAGTAGCCCTTGGGTGGAGGGCAAGAGGGCACCCTGGGGCCTCTATTGCAAGTCCAGGGAGAGAGCTGGACCCCTGGGTAGCTTGCTGGGTTCGGAGGCCCCTAGGTGGAGGACCAGGGGGCACCCTGGGGCCTCTACTGCAAGTCCAGGGAGAGATGTGGACCCCTGGGCAGCTTGCTTGGGTCCGGGGCCCCTAGGTGGAGTACCAGGGGGTACCCTGGGGCCTCTACTGCAAGTCCAGGGAGAGATGTGGACCCCTGGGTAGCTTAAGGGACTCAAAGGCCCCTAGGTGGAGGGCCAGGGGGCACCCTGGAAACTCTACTATAAGTCCAGGGAGAGATGTGGAGCCCTGGGTAGCTTGCTGGGGTCAGAGGGCCCTAAGTGGAGGGCAAGGGGGCACCCTGGGGCCTCTATTGCAATTCCAGGGAGAGAGCTGGACCCCTGGGTAGCTTGCTGGGGTCAGAGGGCCCTACGTGGAGGGCCATGGGGCACCCTGGGGACACTACTGCAAGTCCAGGGAGATAGGCAGGCCCCTGGGCAGCTTGCTGGGATCAGAGGCCCCTAGGTGGAGGGCCAACGGTCACCCTGGGGCCTAGACTGCAAGTCTAGGGAGAGAGGTGGACCCCTGGGTAGCTTTCTAGGGTCAGAGGCCCCAAGGTGGAGGGCCAAGGGGCACCCTGGGGCCTCTATTGCAAGTCCAGGGAGAGAGGTGGACCCCTGGGCAGCTTGCTTGGGTCAGGGGCCCCTAGGTGGAGGACCAGGGGGCACCCTGGGGCCTATACTGCAAGTCCAGGGAGAGAGTTGGAGCCCTGAGTAGCTTGCTGGGGTCAGAGGGCCCAAGGTGGAGGGCCATGGGGCACCCTGGGGACTCTACTGCAAGTCCAGGGAGATAGGTAGGCCCCTGGGTAGCTTGCTGGGGTCTGAGGTCCCTAGGTGGAGGGCCAAGGGTCACCCTGGGGCCTCTACTGCAAGTCTAGGGAGAGAGGTGGACCACTGGGAAGCTTGCTGGTGTCAGAGGCCCCTAGGGGGAGGGCCAGGGGGCACTCTGGGGCCTCTATTGCAAGTCCAGGGAGAGAGGTGGACCTCTGGGCAGCTTGCTTGGGTTGGGGGCCCCTAGGTGGAGGACCAAGGGGCACCCTGGGGCCTATACTGCTAGTCCAGGGAGAGAGTTGGAGCCCTGGGTAGCTTGCTGGGGTCAGAGGGCCCTAGGTGGAGGGCCATGGGGCACCATGGGGACTCTACTGCAAGTCCAGGGAGATAGGTAGGCCCCTGGGTAGCTTGCTGGGGTCAGAGGCCCCTAGGTGGAGGGCCAAGGGTCACCCTGGGGCCTAGTCTGCAAGTCTAGGGAGAGAGGTGGACCCCTGGGTAGCTTTCTGGGGTCAGAGGCCCCTAGGTGGAGGGCCAAGGGGCACCCAGGTGCTTTTATTGCAAGTCCAGGGAGAGAGGTGGACCCCTGGGCAGCTTGCTTGGGTCAGGGGCCCCTAGGTGGAGGACCAGGGGGCACCCTGGGGCCTATACTGCAAGTCCAGGGAGAGAGTTGGAGCCCTGGGTAGCTTGCTGGGGTCAGAGGTCCCTAGGTGGAGGGCCAAGGGTCACCCTGGTGCTTTTATTGCAAGTCCAGGGAGAGAGGTGGACCCCTGGGTAGCTTTCTGGGGTCAGAGGCCCCTAGGTGGAGGGCCAAGGGGCACCCAGGTGCTTTTATTGCAAGTCCAGGGAGAGAGGTGGACCCCTGGGCAGCTTGCTTGGGTCAGGGGCCCCTAGGTGGAGGACCAGGGGGCACCCTGGGGCCTATACTGCAAGTCCAGGGAGAGAGTTGGAGCCCTGGGTAGCTTGCTGGGGTCAGAGGGCCCAAGGTGGAGGGCCATGGGGCACCCTGGGGGCTCTACTGCAAGTCCAGGGAGATAGGTAGGCCCCTGGGTAGCTTGCTGGGGTCAGAGGTCCCTAGGTGGAGGGCCAAGGGTCACCCTGGGGCCTCTACTGCACGTCTAGGGAGAGAGGTGGACCACTGGGAAGCTTGCTGGTGTCAGAGGCCCCTAGGGGGAGGGCCAGGGGGCACCCTGGGGCCTATACTGCTAGTCCAGGGAGAGAGTTGGAGCCCTGGGTAGCTTGCTGGGGTCAGAGGGGCCCTAGGTGGAGGGCCATGGGGCACCCTGGGGACTCTACTGCAAGTCCAGGGAGATAGGTGGACCCTGGGTAGCTTGCTGGGGTCAGAGGCCCCTAGGTGGAGGGCCAAGGGTCACCCTGGGGCCTCTACTGCAAGTCTAGGGAGAGAGGTGGACCACTGGGAAGCTTGCTGGTGTCAGAGGCCCCTAGGGGGAGGGCCAGGGGGCACCTTAGGGCCTCTACTGCAAGTCCAGGAAGAGAGGTGGACCCCTGGGTAGTTTGCTGGGGTCAGAGGCCCCTAGGTGGAGGGCCAGGGGGCACCCTGGGGCCTCTTCTAAAAGTCCAGGGAGAGAGGTGGACCCCTGGGTAGCTTGCTGGGGTCAGAGGCCCCTAGGTGGAGGGCCAGGGGGCACCCAGCGGCGTCTACTGCAAGTCCACGGAGAGATGTGGACCCCTGGGTAGCTTGCTGAGGTCAGAGGCCCCTAGGTGGAGGGTCACGTGGCACCCTGGGGCCTCTATTGCAAGTCCAGGGAGAGAGGTGGACCCCTCAGTAGCTTGCTGGGGTCAGAGGCCCCTAAGTGGAGGGCCAGAGGGCAGCCTAGGGCCTCTACTACAAGTATCAGGGAAAGAGGTGGAGCCCTGGGTAGCTTGCTGGGGTCAGTAGCCCCTGGGTGGAGGGAAAGGGGGCACCCTGGGGCCTCTATTGCAATTTCAGGGAGAGAGCTGGACCCCTGGGTAGCTTGCTGGGTTCAGAGGCCCCTAGGTGGAGGGCCACGGGGTACCCTGGGGCCTCTACTGCAAGTCTAGGGAGAGATATGGACCCCTGGGTAGCTTGCTGGGGTCATAGGCCCCTAGGTGGAGGGCCAGAGGGCACACTGGGGCCTATAGTGCAAGTCCAGGGAGAGAGCTGGACCCCTGGGTAGCTTGCTGGTGTCAGATGCCCCTAGGTGGAGGGCCAGAGGGCACCCTGGGGCCTATACTGCAAGTCCATGGAGATGGAGAGAGGTGGACCCCTGGGTAGCTTGCTGGTGTTAGATGCCCCTAGTTGGAGGGCCAGGGGGCACCCTGGGTCCTATACTGCAAGTCCATGGAGAGAGGTGGACCCCTGGGTAGCTTGCTGGGGTCAGATGCCCCTAGGTGGAGGGCCAGGGGGCACCCTGGGGCCTATACTGCAAGTCCAAGGAGAGAGGTGGACCCCTGGGTAGCTTGCTGGGGTCAGAGGCCCCTAGTTGGAGGGCCAGGGGGTACCCTGGGGCCTCTACTGCAAGTCAAGGGAGAGATGTGGACCCCTGGGTAGCTTAAGGGACTCAAAGGCCCCTAGGTGGAGGGCCAGGGGGCACCCTGGAAACTCTACTATAAGTCCAGGGAGAGAGGTGGACCCCTGGGTAGCTTGCTGGGGTCAGAGGCTCCTAGGTGGAGGGCCAGGGGTCACCCAGGGGCGTCTACTGCAAGTCCGGGGAGAGAGGTGGACCCCTGGGTAGCTTGCTGGGGTCAAAGGGCCCTAGGTGGAGGGCCATGGGGAACCCTGGGGACTCTTCTGCAAGTTCAGGGAGATAGGCAGGCCCCTGGGCAGCTAGCTGGGGTCAGACGCCCCTAGGTGGAGGGCCAAGGGTCAACCTGGGGCCTCTACTGCAAGTCCAGTGAGAGAGGTGAATCACTGGGAAGCTTGCTGGTGTCAGAGGCCCCTAGGGGGAGGGCCAGGGGGCACCGTAGGGCCTCTACTATAAATCCAGGGAGAGATGTGGACCCCTGGGTCGCTTGCTGGGGTCAGAGGCCCCTAGGTGGAGGGCCAGGGGGCACCCAGGGGCGTCTACTGCAAGTCCAGGGAGAGATGTGGACCCCTGGGTAGCTTGCTGGGGTCAGAGGCCCCTAGGTGGAGGGCCAAGGGGCACCCTGGGGCCTCTACTGCAAGTCCAGGGAGAGGTGGACCCCTCGGTAGCTTGCTGGGGTCAGAGGCCCCTAGGTGGAGGGCCAATGGGCACCCTGGGGCCTCTACTGCAAGTCCAGGGAGAGAGGTGAAGCCCTAGGTAACTTACTAGGGTCAGAGGCCCATAGGTGGAGGGCCAGAGGGCAGGCTAGGGCCTCTACTGCAAGTCCAGGGAGAGAGTTGAATCACTGGGAAGCTTGCTGGGGTCAGTAGCCCCAAAGGGGAGGGCCAGGGGGCACCGTAGGACCTCTACTATAAGTCCAGGGAGAGAGGTGGACCCTTGGGTAGCTTGCTTGGGTCCGGGGCCCCTAGGTAGAGGACCAGGGGGCACCCTGGGGCCTCTATTGCAAGTCCAGGGAAAGAGGTGGACCCCTCGGTCGCTTGCTGGGGTCAGAGACCCCTAGGTGGAGGACCAATGGGCACCCTGGGGCCTCTACTGCAAGTCCAGGGAGAGATGTGGACCCCTGGGTAGCTTGCTGGGGTCAGAGGCCCCTAGGTGGAGGGTCACGGGGCACTCTGGGGCCTCTATTGCAAGTCCAGGGAGAGAGGTGGACAACTCGGTAGCTTGCTGGGGTCAGAGACCCCTAGGTGGAGGGCCAATGGGCACCCTGGGGTTCTCTACTGCAAGTCCAGGGAGAGAGGCTGAGCCCTGGGTAGCTTGCTGGGGCCAGCGGCCCCTAGGTGGAGGGCCAGAGGGCAGCCTAGGGCCTCTACTACAAGTCCAGGGAGAGAGGTGGAGCCCTGGGTAGCTTGCTGGGGTCAGTAGCCCTTGGGTGGAGGGCAAGAGGGCACCCTGGGGCCTCTATTGCAAGTCCAGGGAGAGAGCTGGACCCCTGGGTAGCTTGCTGGGTTCGGAGGCCCCTAGGTGGAGGACCAGGGGGCACCCTGGGGCCTCTACTGCAAGTCCAGGGAGAGATGTGGACCCCTGGGCAGCTTGCTTGGGTCCGGGGCCCCTAGGTGGAGTACCAGGGGGTACCCTGGGGCCTCTACTGCAAGTCCAGGGAGAGATGTGGACCCCTGGGTAGCTTAAGGGACTCAAAGGCCCCTAGGTGGAGGGCCAGGGGGCACCCTGGAAACTCTACTATAAGTCCAGGGAGAGATGTAGAGCCCTGGGTAGCTTGCTGGGGTCAGAGGGCCCTAAGTGGAGGGCAAGGGGGCACCCTGGGGCCTCTATTGCAATTCCAGGGAGAGAGCTGGACCCCTGGGTAGCTTGCTGGGGTCAGAGGGCCCTACGTGGAGGGCCATGGGGCACCCTGGGGACACTACTGCAAGTCCAGGGAGATAGGCAGGCCCCTGGGCAGCTTGCTGGGATCAGAGGCCCCTAGGTGGAGGGCCAACGGTCACCCTGGGGCCTAGACTGCAAGTCTAGGGAGAGAGGTGGACCCCTGGGTAGCTTTCTAGGGTCAGAGGCCCCAAGGTGGAGGGCCAAGGGGCACCCTGGGGCCTCTATTGCAAGTCCAGGGAGAGAGGTGGACCCCTGGGCAGCTTGCTTGGGTCAGGGGCCCCTAGGTGGAGGACCAGGGGGCACCCTGGGGCCTATACTGCAAGTCCAGGGAGAGAGTTGGAGCCCTGAGTAGCTTGCTGGGGTCAGAGGGCCCAAGGTGGAGGGCCATGGGGCACCCTGGGGACTCTACTGCAAGTCCAGGGAGATAGGTAGGCCCCTGGGTAGCTTGCTGGGGTCTGAGGTCCCTAGGTGGAGGGCCAAGGGTCACCCTGGGGCCTCTACTGCAAGTCTAGGGAGAGAGGTGGACCACTGGGAAGCTTGCTGGTGTCAGAGGCCCCTAGGGGGAGGGCCAGGGGGCACCCTGGGGCCTCTATTGCAAGTCCAGGGAGAGAGGTGGACCTCTGGGCAGCTTGCTTGGGTTGGGGGCCCCTAGGTGGAGGACCAAGGGGCACCCTGGGGCCTATACTGCTAGTCCAGGGAGAGAGTTGGAGCCCTGGGTAGCTTGCTGGGGTCAGAGGGCCCTAGGTGGAGGGCCATGGGGCACCATGGGGACTCTACTGCAAGTCCAGGGAGATAGGTAGGCCCCTGGGTAGCTTGCTGGGGTCAGAGGCCCCTAGGTGGAGGGCCAAGGGTCACCCTGGGGCCTAGTCTGCAAGTCTAGGGAGAGAGGTGGACCCCTGGGTAGCTTTCTGGGGTCAGAGGCCCCTAGGTGGAGGGCCAAGGGGCACCCAGGTGCTTTTATTGCAAGTCCAGGGAGAGAGGTGGACCCCTGGGCAGCTTGCTTGGGTCAGGGGCCCCTAGGTGGAGGACCAGGGGGCACCCTGGGGCCTATACTGCAAGTCCAGGGAGAGAGTTGGAGCCCTGGGTAGCTTGCTGGGGTCAGAGGGCCCAAGGTGGAGGGCCATGGGGCACCCTGGGGGCTCTACTGCAAGTCCAGGGAGATAGGTAGGCCCCTGGGTAGCTTGCTGGGGTCAGAGGTCCCTAGGTGGAGGGCCAAGGGTCACCCTGGTGCTTTTATTGCAAGTCCAGGGAGAGAGGTGGACCCCTGGGTAGCTTTCTGGGGTCAGAGGCCCCTAGGTGGAGGGCCAAGGGGCACCCAGGTGCTTTTATTGCAAGTCCAGGGAGAGAGGTGGACCCCTGGGCAGCTTGCTTGGGTCAGGGGCCCCTAGGTGGAGGACCAGGGGGCACCCTGGGGCCTATACTGCAAGTCCAGGGAGAGAGTTGGAGCCCTGGGTAGCTTGCTGGGGTCAGAGGGCCCAAGGTGGAGGGCCATGGGGCACCCTGGGGGCTCTACTGCAAGTCCAGGGAGATAGGTAGGCCCCTGGGTAGCTTGCTGGGGTCAGAGGTCCCTAGGTGGAGGGCCAAGGGTCACCCTGGGGCCTCTACTGCACGTCTAGGGAGAGAGGTGGACCACTGGGAAGCTTGCTGGTGTCAGAGGCCCCTAGGGGGAGGGCCAGGGGGCACCCTGGGGCCTATACTGCTAGTCCAGGGAGAGAGTTGGAGCCCTGGGTAGCTTGCTGGGGTCAGAGGGGCCCTAGGTGGAGGGCCATGGGGCACCCTGGGGACTCTACTGCAAGTCCAGGGAGATAGGTGGACCCTGGGTAGCTTGCTGGGGTCAGAGGCCCCTAGGTGGAGGGCCAAGGGTCACCCTGGGGCCTCTACTGCAAGTCTAGGGAGAGAGGTGGACCACTGGGAAGCTTGCTGGTGTCAGAGGCCCCTAGGGGGAGGGCCAGGGGGCACCTTAGGGCCTCTACTGCAAGTCCAGGAAGAGAGGTGGACCCCTGGGTAGTTTGCTGGGGTCAGAGGCCCCTAGGTGGAGGGCCAGGGGGCACCCTGGGGCCTCTTCTAAAAGTCCAGGGAGAGAGGTGGACCCCTGGGTAGCTTGCTGGGGTCAGAGGCCCCTAGGTGGAGGGCCAGGGGGCACCCAGCGGCGTCTACTGCAAGTCCACGGAGAGATGTGGACCCCTGGGTAGCTTGCTGAGGTCAGAGGCCCCTAGGTGGAGGGTCACGTGGCACCCTGGGGCCTCTATTGCAAGTCCAGGGAGAGAGGTGGACCCCTCAGTAGCTTGCTGGGGTCAGAGGCCCCTAAGTGGAGGGCCAGAGGGCAGCCTAGGGCCTCTACTACAAGTATCAGGGAAAGAGGTGGAGCCCTGGGTAGCTTGCTGGGGTCAGTAGCCCCTGGGTGGAGGGAAAGGGGGCACCCTGGGGCCTCTATTGCAATTTCAGGGAGAGAGCTGGACCCCTGGGTAGCTTGCTGGGTTCAGAGGCCCCTAGGTGGAGGGCCACGGGGTACCCTGGGGCCTCTACTGCAAGTCTAGGGAGAGATATGGACCCCTGGGTAGCTTGCTGGGGTCAGAGGCCCCTAGGTGGAGGGCCACAGGGTACCCTGGGGCCTCTACTGCAAGTTCAGGGAGAGAGGTGGAGCCATGGGTAGCTTGCTGGGGTCAGTAGCCCCTGGGTGGAGGGCAAGGGGGCACCCTGGGGCCTCTGCTGCAAGTCCAGGGAGAGAGGTGGAGCCCTGGGTAGCTTGCTGGGTTCAGAGGCCCCTTGGTGGAGGGCAAGGCGGCACTCTGTGGCCTATACTGCAAGTCCAGGGAGAGAGGTGGACCCCTCGGTAGCTTGCTGGGGTCAGAGGCCCCTAGGTGGAGGGCCAATGGGCACCCTGAGTCCTATACTGCAAGTTCAGGGAGAGAGGTGAAGCCCAGGGTAGCTTGCTGGGGTCGGAGGCCAATAGTTGGAGGGCCAGAGGGCAGCCTAGGGCCTCTACTGCAAGTCCAGGGAGAGAGGTGAATCACTGGGAAGCTTGCTGGGGTCAGTAGCCCCTAAGGGGAGGGCCAGGGGGCACCGTAGGGCCTCTACTATAAGTCCAGGGAGAGAGGTGGACCACTGGGTAGCTTGCTGGGTTCAGAGGCCCCTGGGTGGAGGGCCACGGGGTACCCTGGGGCCTCTACTGCAAGTCCAGGGAGTTAGGTAGGACCCTGGGTAGCTTGCTGGGGTCAGAGACCCCTAGGTGGAGGGCCAAGGGTCACCCTGGGGCCTCTACTGCAAGTCTAGGGAGAGAGGTGGACCACTGGGAAGCTTGCTGGTGTCAGAGGCCCCTAGGGGGAGGGCCATGGGGCACCCTGGGGCCTCTACTGCAAGTCCAGGGAGAGAGGTGGACCCCTGGGTAGTTTGCTAGGGTCAGAGGCCCCTAGGTGGAGGACCAGGGGGCACCCTGGGGCCTATACTGCAAGTCCAGGGAGAGAGTTGGAGCCCTGGGTAGCTTGCTGGGGTCAGAGGGCCCTAGGTGGAGGGCCATGGGGCACCCTGGGGACTCTACTGCAAGCCCAGGATGAGATGTGGACCCCTAGGTAGTTTGCTGGGGTCAGAGGCCCCTAGGTGGAGGGCCAGGGGACACCTTGGGGCCTCCACTATAAGTCCAGGGAGAGAGGTGGAGCCCTGGGTAGCTTGCTGGGATCAGAGGCCCCTAGGTGGAGGGCCAGGGGGCACCCAGGGGCCTCTACTAAAAGTCCAGGGAGAGAGGTGGACCCCTGGGTAGCTTGCTGGGGTCAGAGGCCCCTAAGTGGAGGGCCACGGGGTACCCAGGGGCCTCTACTGCAAGTCCAGGGAGAGTTGTGGACCCCTGGGTAGCTTGCTGGGGTCAGAGGCCCCTAGGTGGAGGGCCACGGGGTACCCAGCAGCGTCTACTGCAAGTCCACGGAGAGATGTGGACCCCTGGGTAGCTTGCTGAAGTCAGAGGCCCCTAGGTGGAGGGTCACTGGGCACCCTGGGGCCTCTATTGCAAGTCCAGGGAGAGAGGTGGACCCCTCGGTAGCTTGCTGGGGTCAGAGACCCCTAGGTGGAGGGCCAATGGGCACCCTGTGGCCTCTACTGCAAGTCCAAGGAGAGAGGTGGAGCCCTGGGTAGCTTGCTGGGGTCAGAGGGCCCTAGGTGGATGGCAAGGGGGCACCCTGGGGCCTCTATTGCAATTCCAGGGAGAGAGCTGGACCCCTGGGTAGCTTGCTGGGTTCGGAGGCCCCTAGGTGGAGGGCCACGGGGTACCCAGGGGCCTCTACTGCAAGTCCAGGGAGAGTTGTGGACCCCTGGGTAGCTTGCTGGGGTCAGAGGCCCCTAGGTGGAGGGCCACGGGGTACCCTGGGGCCTCTTCTGCAAGTCCAGGGAGAGAGTTGGACCCCTGGGTAGCTTGCTGGGGTCAGAGGGCCCTACGTGGAGGGCCATGGGGCACCCTGGGAACACTTTTGCAAGTCCAGGGAGATAGGCAGGCCCCTGGGCAGCTTGCTGGGGTCAGAGGCCCCTAGGTGTAGGGCAAGGGGGCAGCCTAGGGCCTCTACTACAAGTCCAGGGAGAGAGGTGGAGCCCTGGGTAGCTTGCTGGGGTCAGATGCCCCTAGGTGGAGGGCAAGGGGGCACCCTGTGGCCTATACTGCAAGTCCAGGGAGAGAGGTGGACCTCTGGGTAGCTTGCTGGGGTCAAAGGGCCCTAGGTGGAGGGCCAAGGGTCAACCTGGGGCCTCTACTGCAAGTCCAGGGAGAGAGGTGGAGCCCTGAGTAGCTTGCTGGGGTCAGAGGCCCCTAGGTGGAGGGCTAGAGGGCAGCCTAGGGCCTCTACTACAAGTCCAGGGAGAGGTGGACCCCTCGGTAGCTTGCTGGGGTCAGAGGCCCCTAAGGGGAGGGCCAGGGGGCACCGTAGGGCCTCTACTATAAGTACAGGGAGAAAGGTGGACCCCTGGGTAGCTTTCTGGGGTCAGAGGCCCCTAGGTGGAGGGCCAAGGGGCACCCTGGGGCCTCTATTGCAAGTCCAGGGAGAGAGGTGGACTCCTGGGCAGCTTGCTTGGGCCAGGGGCCCTTAGGTGGAGGACCAGGGGGCACCCTGGGGCCTATACTGCAAGTCCAGGGAGAGAGTTGGAGCCCTGGGTAGCTTGCTGGGGTCAGAGGGCCCAAGGTGGAGGGCCATGGGGCACCTTGGGGACTCTACTGCAAGTCCAGGGAGATAGGTAGGCCCCTGGGTAGCTTGCTGGGGTCAGAGGTCCCTTGGTGGAGGGCCACGGGGTACCCTGAGGCCTCTGCTGCAAGTCCAGGGAGAGATGTGGACCCCTGGGTAGCTTGCTGGGGTCAGAGGCCCCTAGGTGGAGGGCCAGAGGGCACACTGGGGCCTATACTGCAAGTCCAGGGAGAGAGGTGGACCCCTGGGTAGCTTGCTGGTGTCAGATGCAACTAAGTGGAGGGCCAGAGGGCACCCTGGGGCCTATACTGCAAGTCCAGGGAGAGAGGTGGACCCCTGGGTAGCTTGCTGGTGTTAGATGCCCCTAGTTGGAGGGCCAGGAGGCACCCTGGGTCCTATACTGCAAGTCCAGGGAGAGAGGTGGACCCCTGGGTAGCTTGCTGGGGTCAGATGCCCCTAGGTGGAGGGCCAGGGGGCACCCTGGTGCCTATACTGCAAGTCCAAGGAGAGAGTTGGACGCCTGGGTAGCTTGCTGGGGTCAGAGGCCCCTAGTTGGAGGGCCAGGGGGTACCCTGGGGCCTCTAATGCAAGTCCAGGGAGAGATGTGGACCCCTGGGTAGCTTGCTGGACTCAGAGGCCCCTAGGTGGAGGGCCAGGGGGCACCCTGAAAACTCTACTATAAGTCCAGGGAGAGAGGTGGACCCCTGGGTAGCTTGCTGAGGTCAGTAGCCCCTGGGTGGAGGGCAAGGGGGCACCCTGGGGCCTCTATTGCAATTCCAGGGAGAGTGTTGGACCCCTGGGTAGCTTGCTGGTGTTAGATGCCCCTAGTTGGAGGGCCAGGGGGCAACCTGGGGCCTCTATTGCAAGTCCAGGGAGAGAGGTGGACCCCTCAGTAGCTTGCTGGGGTCAGAGGCCCCTAAGTGGAGGGCCAGAGGGCAGCCTAGGGCCTCTACTACAAGTATCAGGGAAAGAGGTGGAGCCCTGGGTAGCTTGCTGGGGTCAGTAGCCCCTGGGTGGAGGGAAAGGGGGCACCCTGGGGCCTCTATTGCAATTTCAGGGAGAGAGCTGGACCCCTGGGTAGCTTGCTGGGTTCAGAGGCCCCTAGGTGGAGGGCCACGGGGTACCCTGGGGCCTCTACTGCAAGTCTAGGGAGAGATATGGACCCCTGGGTAGCTTGCTGGGGTCAGAGGCCCCTAGGTGGAGGGCCACAGGGTACCCTGGGGCCTCTACTGCAAGTTCAGGGAGAGAGGTGGAGCCATGGGTAGCTTGCTGGGGTCAGTAGCCCCTGGGTGGAGGGCAAGGGGGCACCCTGGGGCCTCTGCTGCAAGTCCAGGGAGAGAGGTGGAGCCCTGGGTAGCTTGCTGGGTTCAGAGGCCCCTTGGTGGAGGGCAAGGCGGCACCCTGTGGCCTATACTGCAAGTCCAGGGAGAGAGGTGGACCCCTCGGTAGCTTGCTGGGGTCAGAGGCCCCTAGGTGGAGGGCCAATGGGCACCCTGAGTCCTATACTGCAAGTTCAGGGAGAGAGGTGAAGCCCAGGGTAGCTTGCTGGGGTCGGAGGCCAATAGTTGGAGGGCCAGAGGGCAGCCTAGGGCCTCTACTGCAAGTCCAGGGAGAGAGGTGAATCACTGGGAAGCTTGCTGGGGTCAGTAGCCCCTAAGGGGAGGGCCAGGGGGCACCGTAGGGCCTCTACTATAAGTCCAGGGAGAGAGGTGGACCACTGGGTAGCTTGCTGGGTTCAGAGGCCCCTGGGTGGAGGGCCACGGGGTACCCTGGGGCCTCTACTGCAAGTCCAGGGAGTTAGGTAGGACCCTGGGTAGCTTGCTGGGGTCAGAGACCCCTAGGTGGAGGGCCAAGGGTCACCCTGGGGCCTCTACTGCAAGTCTAGGGAGAGAGGTGGACCACTGGGAAGCTTGCTGGTGTCAGAGGCCCCTAGGGGGAGGGCCATGGGGCACCCTGGGGCCTCTACTGCAAGTCCAGGGAGAGAGGTGGACCCCTGGGTAGTTTGCTAGGGTCAGAGGCCCCTAGGTGGAGGACCAGGGGGCACCCTGGGGCCTATACTGCAAGTCCAGGGAGAGAGTTGGAGCCCTGGGTAGCTTGCTGGGGTCAGAGGGCCCTAGGTGGAGGGCCATGGGGCACCCTGGGGACTCTACTGCAAGCCCAGGAAGAGATGTGGACCCCTAGGTAGTTTGCTGGGGTCAGAGGCCCCTAGGTGGAGGGCCAGGGGACACCTTGGGGCCTCCACTATAAGTCCAGGGAGAGAGGTGGAGCCCTGGGTAGCTTGCTGGGATCAGAGGCCCCTAGGTGGAGGGCCAGGGGGCACCCAGGGGCCTCTACTAAAAGTCCAGGGAGAGAGGTGGACCCCTGGGTAGCTTGCTGGGGTCAGAGGCCCCTAAGTGGAGGGCCACGGGGTACCCAGGGGCCTCTACTGCAAGTCCAGGGAGAGTTGTGGACCCCTGGGTAGCTTGCTGGGGTCAGAGGCCCCTAGGTGGAGGGCCACGGGGTACCCAGCAGCGTCTACTGCAAGTCCACGGAGAGATGTGGACCCCTGGGTAGCTTGCTGAAGTCAGAGGCCCCTAGGTGGAGGGTCACTGGGCACCCTGGGGCCTCTATTGCAAGTCCAGGGAGAGAGGTGGACCCCTCGGTAGCTTGCTGGGGTCAGAGACCCCTAGGTGGAGGGCCAATGGGCACCCTGTGGCCTCTACTGCAAGTCCAAGGAGAGAGGTGGAGCCCTGGGTAGCTTGCTGGGGTCAGAGGGCCCTAGGTGGATGGCAAGGGGGCACCCTGGGGCCTCTATTGCAATTCCAGGGAGAGAGCTGGACCCCTGGGTAGCTTGCTGGGTTCGGAGGCCCCTAGGTGGAGGGCCACGGGGTACCCAGGGGCCTCTACTGCAAGTCCAGGGAGAGTTGTGGACCCCTGGGTAGCTTGCTGGGGTCAGAGGCCCCTAGGTGGAGGGCCACTGGGTACCCTGGGGCCTCTTCTGCAAGTCCAGGGAGAGAGTTGGACCCCTGGGTAGCTTGCTGGGGTCAGAGGGCCCTACGTGGAGGGCCATGGGGCACCCTGGGAACACTTTTGCAAGTCCAGGGAGATAGGCAGGCCCCTGGGCAGCTTGCTGGGGTCAGAGGCCCCTAGGTGTAGGGCAAGGGGGCAGCCTAGGGCCTCTACTACAAGTCCAGGGAGAGAGGTGGAGCCCTGGGTAGCTTGCTGGGGTCAGATGCCCCTAGGTGGAGGGCAAGGGGGCACCCTGTGGCCTATACTGCAAGTCCAGGGAGAGAGGTGGACCTCTGGGTAGCTTGCTGGGGTCAAAGGGCCCTAGGTGGAGGGCCAAGGGTCAACCTGGGGCCTCTACTGCAAGTCCAGGGAGAGAGGTGGAGCCCTGAGTAGCTTGCTGGGGTCAGAGGCCCCTAGGTGGAGGGCTAGAGGGCAGCCTAGGGCCTCTACTACAAGTCCAGGGAGAGGTGGACCCCTCGGTAGCTTGCTGGGGTCAGAGGCCCCTAAGGGGAGGGCCAGGGGGCACCGTAGGGCCTCTACTATAAGTACAGGGAGAAAGGTGGACCCCTGGGTAGCTTTCTGGGGTCAGAGGCCCCTAGGAGGAGGGCCAAGGGGCACCCTGGGGCCTCTATTGCAAGTCCAGGGAGAGAGGTGGACTCCTGGGCAGCTTGCTTGGGCCAGGGGCCCTTAGGTGGAGGACCAGGGGGCACCCTGGGGCCTATACTGCAAGTCCAGGGAGAGAGTTGGAGCCCTGGGTAGCTTGCTGGGGTCAGAGGGCCCAAGATGGAGGGCCATGGGGCACCTTGGGGACTCTACTGCAAGTCCAGGGAGATAGGTAGGCCCCTGGGTAGCTTGCTGGGGTCAGAGGTCCCTTGGTGGAGGGCCACGGGGTACCCTGAGGCCTCTGCTGCAAGTCCAGGGAGAGATGTGGACCCCTGGGTAGCTTGCTGGGGTCAGAGGCCCCTAGGTGGAGGGCCAGAGGGCACACTGGGGCCTATACTGCAAGTCCAGGGAGAGAGGTGGACCCCTGGGTAGCTTGCTGGTGTCAGATGCAACTAAGTGGAGGGCCAGAGGGCACCCTGGGGCCTATACTGCAAGTCCAGGGAGAGAGGTGGACCCCTGGGTAGCTTGCTGGTGTTAGATGCCCCTAGTTGGAGGGCCAGGAGGCACCCTGGGTCCTATACTGCAAGTCCAGGGAGAGAGGTGGACCCCTGGGTAGCTTGCTGGGGTCAGATGCCCCTAGGTGGAGGGCCAGGGGGCACCCTGGTGCCTATACTGCAAGTCCAAGGAGAGAGTTGGACGCCTGGGTAGCTTGCTGGGGTCAGAGGCCCCTAGTTGGAGGGCCAGGGGGTACCCTGGGGCCTCTAATGCAAGTCCAGGGAGAGATGTGGACCCCTGGGTAGCTTGCTGGACTCAGAGGCCCCTAGGTGGAGGGCCAGGGGGCACCCTGAAAACTCTACTATAAGTCCAGGGAGAGAGGTGGACCCCTGGGTAGCTTGCTGAGGTCAGTAGCCCCTGGGTGGAGGGCAAGGGGGCACCCTGGGGCCTCTATTGCAATTCCAGGGAGAGTGTTGGACCCCTGGGTAGCTTGCTGGTGTTAGATGCCCCTAGTTGGAGGGCCAGGGGGCAACCTGGGGCCTATACTGCAAGTCCAGGGAGAGAGGTGGACCCCTGGGTAGCTTGCTGAGGTCAGATGCCCCTAGGTGGAAGGGCCAGGGGGCACCCTGGGGCCTATACTGCAAGTTAAAAGAGAGAGGTGGACCCCTGGGTAGCTTGCTGGGGTAAGAGGCCCCTAGTTGGAGGGCCAATGGGCACCCTGGGGCCTCTACTGCAAGTCCAGGGAGAGAGGTGAAGCCCTGGGTAGCTTGCTGGGGTCAGAGGCCAATAGAAGGAGGGCCAGAGGGCAGCCTAGGGCCTCTACTGCAAGTCTAGGAGAGAGGTGAATCACTGGGAAGCTTGCTGGGGTCAGTAGCCCCTAAGGGGAGGGTCAGGGGGCACCGTAGGGCCTATACTATAAGTCCAGGGAGAGAGGTGGAACCCTGGGTAGCTTGCTGGGTTCAGAGGCCCCTGGGTGGAGGGCCACGGGGTACCCTGGGGCCTCTACTGCAAGTCCAGGGAGAGAGTTGGACCCGTGGGTAGCTTGCTGGGGTCAGAGGGCCCTACGTGGAGGGCCATGGGGCACCCTGGGGACTTTACTGCAAGTCCAGGGAGATAGGTAGGCCCCTGGGTAGCTTGCTGGGGTCAGAGGTCCCTAGGTGGAGGGCCAAGGGTCACCCTGGGGCCTCTACTGCAAGTCTAGGGAGAGAGGTGGACCACTGGGAAGCTTGCTGGTGTCAAAGGCCCCTAGGGGGAGGGCCAGGGGGCACCCTGGGGCCTCTATTGCAAGTCCAGGGAGAGAGGTGGACCTCTGGGCAGCTTGCTTGGGTCAGGGGCCCCTAGGTGGAGGAACAGGGGGCACCCTGGGGCCTATACTGCTAGTCCAGGAAGAGAGTTGGAGCCCTGGGTAGCTTGCTCGGGTCAGAGGGCCCTAGGTGGAGGGCCATGGGGCACCCTGGGGACTCAACTGCAAGTCCAGGGAGATAGGTAGGCCCCTGGGTAGCTTGCTGGGGTCAGAGGCCCATAAGTGGAGGGACAAGGGTCACCCTGTGGCATAGTATGCAAGTCTAGGGAGAGAGGTGGACCCCTGGGTTGCTTTCTGGGGTCAGAGGCCCCTAGGTGGAGGGCAAAGGGGCACCCTGGGGCCTCTATTGCAAGTCCAGGGAGAGAGGTGGACCCCTGGGCAGCTTGCTTGGGTCAGGGGCCCGTAGGTGGAGGACCAGGGGGCACCCTGGGGCCTATACTGCAAGTCCAGGGAGAGAGTTGGAGCCCTGGGTAGCTTGCTGGGGTCAGAGGGCCCAAGGTGGAGGGTCATGGGGCACCCTGGGGACTCTACTGCAAGTCCAGGGAGATAGGTAGGCCCCTGGGTAGCTTGCTGGGGTCAGAGGTCCCTAGGTGGAGGGCCACGGGGTACCCTGGGGCCTCTACTGCAAGTCCAGGGAGAGATGCGGACCCCTGGGTAGCTTGCTGGGGTCAGAGGTCCCTAGGTGGAGGGCCAGAGGGCACACTGGGGCCTATACTGCAAGTCCAGGGAGAGAGGTGGACCCCTGGGTAGCTTGCTGGTGTCAGATGCCCCTAGGTGGAGGGCCAGAGGGCACCCTGGGGCCTATACTGCAAGTCCAGGGAGAGAGGTGGGCCCCTGGGTAGCTTGCTGGTGATAGATGCCCCTAGTTGGAGGGACAGGGGTCACCCAGGGGCGTCTACTGCAAGTCCAGGGAGAGAGGTGGACCCCTCGGTAGGTTGCTGGGGTCAGAGACCCCTAGGTGTAGGGCCAATGGGCACCCTGGGGCCTCTACTGCAAGTCCAGGGAGAGAGGTGGAGCCCTGGGTAGCTTGCTGGGGTCAAAGGCCCCTAGGTGGAGGGCCAGAGGGCAGCCTAGGGCCTCTACTACAAGTCCAGGGAGAGAGGTGGAGCCCTGGGTAGCTTGCTGGGGTCAGTAGCCCCTGGGTGGAGGGCAAGGGGGCACCCTGGGGCCTCTATTGCAAGTCCACGGAGGGAGCTGGACCCCTGGGTAGCTTGCTGGGTTCAGAGGCCCCTAGGTGGAGGGCCACGGGGTACCCTGGGGCCTCTACTGCAAGTTCAGGGAGAGATGTGGACCCCTGGGTAGCTTGCTGGATTCAGAGGCCCCTAGGTGGAGGGCTAGGGGGCACCCTGGGGCCTCTATTGCAAGTCCAGGGAGAAAGTTGGACCCCTGGGTAGCTTGCTGGGGTCAGAGGCCCCTATGTGGAGGGCCACGGGGTACCCTGGGGCCTCTACTGCAAGTCCAGGGAGAGAGGTGGAGCCCTGGGTAGCTTGCTGGGGTCAGAGGCCCCTAGGTGGAGGGCCAGGGGGCACCCAGGGGCGTCTACTGCAAGTCCAGGGAGAGATGTGGACCCCTGGGTAGCTTGCTGGGGTCAGAGGCTCCTAGGTGGAGGGCCAAGGGGCACCCTGGGGCCTCTACTGCAAGTCCAGGGAGAGGTGGACTCCTCGGTAGCTTGCTGGGGTCAGAGGCCCCTAGGTGGAGGGCCAATGGGCACCCCGGGGCCTCTACTGCAAGTCCAGGGAGAGAGGTGGACCCCTCGGTAGCTGGCTGGGGTCAGAGACCCCTAGGTGGAGGACCAATGGGCACCCTGGGGCCTCTATTGCAAGTCCAGGGAGAGAAGTGGACCCCTCAGTAGCTTGCTGGGGTCAGAGACCCCTAGGTGGAGGGCCAATGAGCACCCTGGGGCCTCTACTGCAAGTCCAGGGAGAGAGGTGGACCCCTGGGTAGCTTGCTGGGGTCAGAGGCCCCTAGGTGGAGGGCCAGAGGGCAGCCTAGGGCCTCTACTACAAGTCCAGGGAGAAAGGTGGAGCCCTGGGTAGCTTGCTGGGGTCAGTAGCCCTTGGGTGGAGGGCAAGAGGGCACCCTGGGGCCTCTATTGCAAGTCCAGGGAGAGAGCTGGACCCCTGGGTAGCTTGCTGGGTTCGGAGGCCTCTAGGTGGAGGGCCACGGGGTACCCTGGGGCCTCTACTGCAAGTCCAGGGAGAGATGTGGACCCCTGGGTAGCTTGCTGGACTCAGAGGCCCCTAGGTGGAGGGCCACGGGGTACCCTGGGGCCTCTACTGCAAGTCCAGGTAGAGAGGTGGAGCCCTGGGTAGCTTGCTGGGGTCAGTAGCCCCTGGGTGGAGGGCAAGGGGGCACCCTGGGGCCTCTACTGCAAGTCCAGGGAGAGAAGTGGAGCCCTGGGTAGCTTGCTGGGGTCAGAGGCCCCTATGTGTAGGGCAAGGGGGCACCCTGTGGCCTATACTGCAATTCCAGGGAGAGATGTGGACCCCTGGGTAGCTTGCTGGGGTCAGAGGGCCCTAGGTGGAGGGCCATGGGGCACCCTGGTGACTCTACTGCAAGTCCAGGGAGATAAGCAGGCACCTGGGCAGCTTGCTGGGGTCAGAAGCCCCTAGGTGGAGGGCCAAGGGTCACCATGGGGCCTAGTCTGCAAGTCTAGGGAGAGAGGTGGACCCCTGGGTAGCTTTCAGGGGTCAGAGGCCCCTAGGTGGAGGGCCAAGGGGCACCCTGGGGCCTCTATTGCAAGTCCAGGGAGAGAGGTGGACCCCTGGGTAGCTTTCTGGGGTCAGAAGCCCCTAGGTGGAGGGCCAAGGGTCACCCTGGGGCCTAGTCTGCAAGTCTAGGGAGAGAGGTGGAGCCCTGGGTAGCTTGCTGGGGTCAAAGGCCCCTAGGTGGAGGGTTAGAACGCAGCCTAGGGCCTCTACTACAAGTCCAGGGAGAGAGGTGGAGCCCTGGGTAGCTTGCTGGGGTCAGTAGCCCTTAATGGAGGGCAAGGGGCACCCTGGGGCCTCTATTGCAAGTCCACGGAGGGAGCTGGACCCCTGAGTAGCTTGCTGGGTTCAGAGGCCCCTAGGTGGAGGGCCACGGGGTACCCTGGGGCCTCTACTGCAAGTCCAGGGAGAGATGTGGACCCCTGGGTAGCTTGCTGGGGACAGAGGCCCCTAGTTGGAGGGCCAGGGGGCACCCTGGGGCCTCTACTAAAAGTCTAGGGAGAGAGGTGGACCCCTGGGTAGCTTGCTGGGGTCAGAGACCACTAGGTGGAGGGCCAATGGGCACCCTGCGGCCTCTACTGCAAGTCCAGGGAGAGAGGTGGAGCCCTGGGTAGCTTGCTGAGGTCAGAGGCCCCTAAGTGGGGGGCCAGAGGGCAGCCTAGGGCCTCTACTTAAAGTCTAGGGAGAGAGGTGGAGCCCTGGGTAGCTTGCTGGGGTCAGTAGCCCCTGGGTGGAGGGCAAGGGGGCACCCTGGGGCCTCTATTGCAATTCCAGGGAGAGAGCTGGACCCCTGGGTAGCTTGCTGGGTTCAGAGGCCCCTAGGTGGAGGGCCACGGGGTTCCCAGGGGCCTCTACTGCAAGTGCAGGGAGAGATGTGGACCCCTGGGTAGCTTGCTGGGGTCAGAGACCCCTAGGTGGAGGACCAATGGGCACCCTGGGGCCTCTATTGCAAGTCCAGGGAGAGAAGTGGACCCCTCAGTAGCTTGCTGGGGTCAGAGACCCCTAGGTGGAGGGCCAATGAGCACCCTGGGGCCTCTACTGCAAGTCCAGGGAGAGAGGTGGACCCCTGGGTAGCTTGCTGGGGTCAGAGGCCCCTAGGTGGAGGGCCAGAGGGCAGCCTAGGGCCTCTACTACAAGTCCAGGGAGAAAGGTGGAGCGATGGGTAGCTTGCTGGGGTCAGTAGCCCTTGGGTGGAGGGCAAGAGGGCACCCTGGGGCCTCTATTGCAAGTCCAGGGAGAGAGCTGGACCCCTGGGTAGCTTGCTGGGTTCGGAGGCCTCTAGGTGGAGGGCCACGGGGTACCCTGGGGCCTCTACTGCAAGTCCAGGGAGAGATGTGGACCCCTGGGTAGCTTGCTGGACTCAGAGGCCCCTAGGTGGAGGGCCACGGGGTACCCTGGGGCCTATACTGCAAGTCCAGGTAGAGAGGTGGAGCCCTGGGTAGCTTGCTGGGGTCAGTAGCCCCTGGGTGGAGGGCAAGGGGGCACCCTGGGGCCTCTACTGCAAGTCCAGGGAGAGAAGTGGAGCCCTGGGTAGCTTGCTGGGGTCAGAGGCCCCTATGTGTAGGGCAAGGGGGCACCCTGTGGCCTATACTGCAATTCCAGGGAGAGATGTGGACCCCTGGGTAGCTTGCTGGGGTCAGAGGGCCCTAGGTGGAGGGCCATGGGGCACCCTGGTGACTCTACTGCAAGTCCAGGGAGATAAGCAGGCACCTGGGCAGCTTGCTGGGGTCAGAAGCCCCTAGGTGGAGGGCCAAGGGTCACCATGGGGCCTAGTCTGCAAGTCTAGGGAGAGAGGTGGACCCCTGGGTAGCTTTCAGGGGTCAGAGGCCCCTAGGTGGAGGGCCAAGGGGCACCCTGGGGCCTCTATTGCAAGTCCAGGGAGAGAGGTGGACCCCTGGGTAGCTTTCTGGGGTCAGAAGCCCCTAGGTGGAGGGCCAAGGGTCACCCTGGGGCCTAGTCTGCAAGTCTAGGGAGAGAGGTGGAGCCCTGGGTAGCTTGCTGGGGTCAAAGGCCCCTAGGTGGAGGGTTAGAACGCAGCCTAGGGCCTCTACTACAAGTCCAGGGAGAGAGGTGGAGCCCTGGGTAGCTTGCTGGGGTCAGTAGCCCTTAATGGAGGGCAAGGGGCACCCTGGGGCCTCTATTGCAAGTCCACGGAGGGAGCTGGACCCCTGAGTAGCTTGCTGGGTTCAGAGGCCCCTAGGTGGAGGGCCACGGGGTACCCTGGGGCCTCTACTGCAAGTCCAGGGAGAGATGTGGACCCCTGGGTAGCTTGCTGGGGACAGAGGCCCCTAGTTGGAGGGCCAGGGGGCACCCTGGGGCCTCTACTAAAAGTCTAGGGAGAGAGGTGGACCCCTGGGTAGCTTGCTGGGGTCAGAGACCACTAGGTGGAGGGCCAATGGGCACCCTGCGGCCTCTACTGCAAGTCCAGGGAGAGAGGTGGAGCCCTGGGTAGCTTGCTGAGGTCAGAGGCCCCTAAGTGGGGGGCCAGAGGGCAGCCTAGGGCCTCTACTTAAAGTCTAGGGAGAGAGGTGGAGCCCTGGGTAGCTTGCTGGGGTCAGTAGCCCCTGGGTGGAGGGCAAGGGGGCACCCTGGGGCCTCTATTGCAATTCCAGGGAGAGAGCTGGACCCCTGGGTAGCTTGCTGGGTTCAGAGGCCCCTAGGTGGAGGGCCACGGGGTTCCCAGGGGCCTCTACTGCAAGTGCAGGGAGAGATGTGGACCCCTGGGTAGCTTGCTGGGGTCAGAGGCCCCTAGGTGGAGGGCCACAGGGTACCTTGGGGCCTCTACTGCAAGTTCAGGGAGAGAGCTGGAGCCATGGGTAGCTTGCTGGGGTCAGAGGCCACTAGGTGGAGGGCAAGGGGGCACCCTGTGGCCTATACTGCAAGTCCAGAGAGAGAGCTGGACCCCTGGGTAGCTTGCTGGGGTCAAAGGGCCCTAGGTGGAGGGCCAAGGGTCAACCTGGGGCCTCTACTGCAAGTCCAGGGAGAGAGAAGGAGCCCTGGGTAGCTTGCTAGGGTCAGAGGCCACTAGGTGGAGGGCAAGGGGGCACCCTGTGGCCTATACTGCAAGTCCAGGGAGAGAGGTGGACCCTTGGGTAGCTTGCTGGGGTCAAAGGGCCCTAGGTGGAGGGCCATGGGGAACCCTGGGGACTCTTCTGCAAGTTCAGGGAGATAGGCAGGCCCCTGGGCAGCTAGCTGGGGTCAGACGCCCCTAGGTGGAGGGCCAAGGGTCAACCTGGGGCCTCTACTGCAAGTCCAGTGAGAGAGGTGAATCACTGGGAAGCTTGCTGGTGTCAGAGGCCCCTAGGGGGAGGGCCAGGGGGCACCGTAGGGCCTCTACTATAAATCCAGGGAGAGATGTGGACCCCTGGGTCGCTTGCTGGGGTCAGAGGCCCCTAGGTGGAGGGCCAGGGGGCACCCAGGGGCGTCTACTGCAAGTCCAGGGAGAGATGTGGACCCCTGGGTAGCTTGCTGGGGTCAGAGGCCCCTAGGTGGAGGGCCAATGGGCACCCTGGGGCCTCTACTGCAAGTCCAGGGAGAGAGGTGAAGCCCTAGGTAACTTGCTAGGGTCAGAGGCCCATAGGTGGAGGGCCAGAGGGCAGGCTAGGGCCTCTACTGCAAGTCCAGGGAGAGAGTTGAATCACTGGGAAGCTTGCTGGGGTCAGTAGCCCCAAAGGGGAGGGCCAGGGGGCACCGTAGGACCTCTACTATAAGTCCAGGGAGAGAGGTGGACCCTTGGGTAGCTTGCTTGGGTCCGGGGCCCCTAGGTAGAGGACCAGGGGGCACCCTGGGGCCTCTATTGCAAGTCCAGGGAAAGAGGTGGACCCCTCGGTAGCTTGCTGGGGTCAGAGACCCCTAGGTGGAGGACCAATGGGCACCCTGGGGCCTCTACTGCAAGTCCAGGGAGAGATGTGGACCCCTGGGTAGCTTGCTGGGGTCAGAGGCCCCTAGGTGGAGGGTCACGGGGCACTCTGGGGCCTCTATTGCAAGTCCAGGGAGAGAGGTGGACAACTCGGTAGCTTGCTGGGGTCAGAGACCCCTAGGTGGAGGGCCAATGGGCACCCTGGGGTTCTCTACTGCAAGTCCAGGGAGAGAGGCTGAGCCCTGGGTAGCTTGCTGGGGTCAGAGGCCCCTAGGTGGAGGGCCAGAGGGCAGCCTAGGGCCTCTACTACAAGTCCAGGGAGAGAGGTGGAGCCCTGGGTAGCTTGCTGGGGTCAGTAGCCCTTGGGTGGAGGGCAAGAGGGCACCCTGGGGCCTCTATTGCAAGTCCAGGGAGAGAGCTGGACCCCTGGGTAGCTTGCTGGGTTCGGAGGCCCCTAGGTGGAGGACCAGGGGGCACCCTGGGGCCTCTACTGCAAGTCCAGGGAGAGATGTGGACCCCTGGGCAGCTTGCTTGGGTCCGGGGCCCCTAGGTGGAGTACCAGGGGGCACCCTGGGGCCTCTATTGCAAGTCCAGGGAGAGATGTGGACCCCTGGGTAGCTTGCTGGGGTCAGAGGGCCCTAGTTGGAGGGCCATGGGGCACCCTGGGGACTCTACTGCAAGTCCAGGGAGATAGGCAGGCACCTGGGCAGCTTGCTGGGGTCAGAAGCCCCTAGGTGGAGGGCCAAGGGTCACCCTGGGGCCTAGTCTGCAAGTCTAGGGAGAGAGGTGGACCCCTGGGTAGCTTTCTGGGGTCAGAGGCCCCTAGGTGGAGGGCCAAGGGGCACCCTGGAGCCTCTATTGCAAGTCCAGGGAGAGAGGTGGACCCCTGGGCAGCTTGCTTGGGTCAGGGGCCCCTAGGTGGAGGACAAGGGGGCACCCTGAGGCCTATACTGCAAGTCCAGGGACAGAGTTGGAGCCCTGGGTAGCTTGCTGGGGTCAGAGGCCCCTAGGTGGAGGGCCATGGGCTACCCTGGGGACTCTACTGCAAGTCCAGGGAGTTAGGTAGGACCCTGGGTAGCTTGCTGGGGTTAGAGACCCCTAGGTGGAGGGCCAAGAGTCACCCTGGGGCCTCTACTGCAAGTCTAGGGAGAGAGGTGGACCACTGGGAAGCTTGCTGGTGTCAGAGGCCCCTAGGGGGAGGGCCATGGGGCACCCTGGGGCCTCTACTGCAAGTCCAGGGAGAGAGGTGGACCCCTGGGTAGTTTGCTAGGGTCAGAGGCCCCTAGGTGGAGGACCAGGGGGCACCCTGGGGCCTATACTGCAAGTCCAGGGAAAGAGTTGGAGCCCTGGGTAGCTTGCTGGGGTCAGAGGGCCCTAGGTGGAGGGCCATGGGGCACCCTGGGGACTCTACTGCAAGCCCAGGAAGAGATGTGGACCCCTAGGTAGTTTGCTGGGGTCAGAGGCCCCTATGTGGAGGGCCAGGGGACACCTTGGGGCCTCCACTATAAGTCCAGGGAGAGAGGTGGAGCCCTGGGTAGCTTGCTGGGATCAGAGGCCCCTAGGTGGAGGGCCAGGGGGCACCCAGGGGCCTCTACTTAAAGTCCAGGGAGAGAGGTGGACCCCTGGGTAGCTTGCTGGGGTCAGAGGCCCCTAGGTGGAGGGCCACGGGGTACCCAGGGGCCTCTACTGCAAGTCCAGGGAGAGTTGTTGACCCCTGGGTAGCTTGCTGGGGTCAGAGGCCCCTAGGTGGAGGGCCACGGGGTACCCAGCAGCGTCTACTGCAAGTCCACGGAGAGATGTGGACCCCTGGGTAGCTTGCTGAAGTCAGAGGCCCCTAGGTGGAGGGTCACTGGGCACCCTGTGGCCTCTATTGCAAGTCCAGGGAGAGAGGTGGACCCCTCTGTAGCTTGCTGGGGTCAGAGACCCCTAGGTGGAGGGCCAATGGGCACCCTGCGGCCTCTACTGCAAGTCCAAGGAGAGAGGTGGAGCCCTGGGTAGCTTGCTGGGGTCAGAGGGCCCTAAATGGAGGGCAAGGGGGCACCCTGGGGCCTCTATTGCAATTCCAGGGAGAGAGCTGGACCCCTGGGTAGCTTGCTGGGTTCAGAGGCCCCTAGGTGGAGGGCCACAGGGTACCCAGGGGCCTCTACTGCAAGTCCAGGGAGAGTTGTGGACCCCTGGGTAGCTTGCTGGGATCAGAGGCCCCTAGGTGGAGGGCCACGGGGTACCCTGGGGCCTCTTCTGCAAGTCCAGGGAGAGAGTTGGACCCCTGGGTAGCTTGCTGGGGTCAGAGGGCCCTACGTGGAGGGCCATGGGGCACCCTGGGGACACTACTGCAAGTCCAGGGAGATAGGCAGGCCCCTGGGCAGCTTGCTGGGGTCAGAGGCCCCTAGGTGGAGGGCCAACGGTCACCCTGGGGCCTAGTCTGCAAGTCTAGGGAGAGAGGTGGACCCCTGGGTAGCTTTCTAGGGTCAGAGGCCCCAAGGTGGAGGGCCAAGGGGCACCCTGGGGCCTCTATTGCAAGTCCAGGGAGAGAGGTGGACCTCTGGGCAGCTTGCTTGGGTTGGGGGCCCCTAGGTGGAGGACCAAGGGGCACCCTGGGGCCTATACTGCTAGTCCAGGGAGAGAGTTGGAGCCCTGGGTAGCTTGCTGGGGTCAGAGGGCCCTAGGTGGAGGGCCATGGGGCACCATGGGGACTCTACTGCAAGTCCAGGGAGATAGGTAGGCCCCTGGGTAGCTTGCTGGGGTCAGAGGCCCCTAGGTGGAGGGCCAAGGGTCACCCTGGGACCTAGTCTGCAAGTCTAGGGAGAGAGGTGGACCCCTGGGTAGCTTTCTGGGGTCAGAGGCCCCTAGGTGGAGGGCCAAGGGGCACCCAGGTGCTTTTATTGCAAGTCCAGGGAGAGAGGTGGACCCCTGGGCAGCTTGCTTGGGTCAGGGGCCCCTAGGTGGAGGACCAGGGGGCACCCTGGGGCCTATACTGCAAGTCCAGGGAGAGAGTTGGAGCCCTGGGTAGCTTGCTGGGGTCAGAGGGCCCAAGGTGGAGGGCCATGGGGCACCCTGGGGGCTCTACTGCAAGTCCAGGGAGATAGGTAGGCCCCTGGGTAGCTTGCTGGGGTCAGAGGTCCCTAGGTGGAGGGCCAAGGGTCACCCTGGGGCCTCTACTGCAAGTCTAGGGAGAGAGGTGGACCACTGGGAAGCTTGCTGGTGTCAGAGGCCCCTAGGGGGAGGGCCAGGGGGCACCCTGGGGCCTTTATTGCAAGTCCAGGGAGAGAGGTGAACCTCTGGGCAGCTTGCTTGGGTCAGGGGCCCCTTTGTGGAGGACCAGGGGGCACCGTGGGGCCTATACTGCTAGTCCAGGGAGAGAGTTGTTGCCCTGGGTAGCTTGCTGGGGTCAGAGGGGCCCTAGGTGGAGGGCCATGGGGCACCCTGGGGACTATACTGCAAGTCCAGGGAGATAGGTGGACCCTGGGTAGCTTGCTGGGGTCAGAGGCCCCTAGGTGGAGGGCCAAGGGTCACCCTGGGGCCTCTACTGCAAGTCTAGGGAGAGAGGTGGACCACTGGGAAGCTTGCTGGTGTCAGAGGCCCCTAGGGGGAGGGCCAGGGGGCACCTTAGGGCCTCTACTGCAAGTCCAGGGAGAGAGGTGGACCTCTGGGCAGCTTGCTTGGGTCAGGGGCCCCTAGGTGGAGGACCAGGGGGCACCCTGGGGCCTATACTGCTAGTCCAGGAAGAGAGTTGGAGCCCTGGGTAGCTTGCTCGGGTCAGAGGGCCCTAGGTGGAGGGCCATGGGGCACCCTGGGGACTCAACTGCAAGTCCAGGGAGATAGGTAGGCCCCTGGGTAGCTTGCTGGGGTCAGAGGCCCATAAGTGGAGGGACAAGGGTCACCCTGTGGCATAGTCTGCAAGTCTAGGGAGAGAGGTGGACCCCTGGGTTGCTTTCTGGGGTCAGAGGCCCCTAGGTGGAGGGCAAAGGGGCACCCTGGGGCCTCTATTGCAAGTCCAGGGAGAGAGGTGGACCCCTGGGCAGCTTGCTTGGGTCAGGGGCCCGTAGGTGGAGGACCAGGGGGCACCCTGGGGCCTATACTGCAAGTCCAGGGAGAGAGTTGGAGCCCTGGGTAGCTTGCTGGGGTCAGAGGGCCCAAGGTGGAGGGCCATGGGGCACCCTGGGGACTCTACTGCAAGTCCAGGGAGATAGGTAGGCCCCTGGGTAGCTTGCTGGGGTCAGAGGTCCCTAGGTGGAGGGCCACGGGGTACCCTGGGGCCTCTACTGCAAGTCCAGGGAGAGATGTGGACCCCTGGGTAGCTTGCTGGGGTCAGAGGTCCCTAGGTGGAGGGCCAGAGGGCACACTGGGGCCTATACTGCAAGTCCAGGGAGAGAGGTGGACCCCTGGGTAGCTTGCTGGTGTCAGATGCCCCTAGGTGGAGGGCCAGAGGGCACCCTGGGGCCTATACTGCAAGTCCAGGGAGAGAGGTGGGCCCCTGGGTAGCTTGCTGGTGATAGATGCCCCTAGTTGGAGGGACAGGGGTCACCCAGGGGCGTCTACTGCAAGTCCAGGGAGAGAGGTGGACCCCTCGGTAGCTTGCTGGGGTCAGAGACCCCTAGGTGTAGGGCCAATGGGCACCCTGGGGCCTCTACTGCAAGTCCAGGGAGAGAGGTGGAGCCCTGGGTAGCTTGCTGGGGTCAAAGGCCCCTAGGTGGAGGGCCAGAGGGCAGCCTAGGGCCTCTACTACAAGTCCAGGGAGAGAGGTGGAGCCCTGGGTAGCTTGCTGGGGTCAGTAGCCCCTGGGTGGAGGGCAAGGGGGCACCCTGGGGCCTCTATTGCAAGTCCACGGAGGGAGCTGGACCCCTGGGTAGCTTGCTGGGTTCAGAGGCCCCTAGGTGGAGGGCCACGGGGTACCCTGGGGCCTCTACTGCAAGTCCAGGGAGAGATGTGGACCCCTGGGTAGCTTGCTGGATTCAGAGGCCCCTAGGTGGAGGGCTAGGGGGCACCCTGGGGCCTCTATTGCAAGTCCAGGGAGAAAGTTGGACCCCTGGGTAGCTTGCTGGGGTCAGAGGCCCCTATGTGGAGGGCCACGGGGTACCCTGGGGCCTCTACTGCAAGTCCAGGGAGAGAGGTGGAGCCCTGGGTAGCTTGCTGGGGTCAGAGGCCCCTAGGTGGAGGGCCAGGGGGCACCCAGGGGCGTCTACTGCAAGTCCAGGGAGAGATGTGGACCCCTGGGTAGCTTGCTGGGGTCAGAGGCTCCTATGTGGAGGGCCAGGGGGCACCCAGGGGCGTCTACTGCAAGTCCAGGGAGAGAAGTGGAGCCCTGGGTAGCTTGCTGGGGTCAGAGGCCCCTATGTGTAGGGCAAGGGGGCACCCTGTGGCCTATACTGCAATTCCAGGGAGAGATGTGGACCCCTGGGTAGCTTGCTGGGGTCAGAGGGCCCTAGGTGGAGGGCCATGGGGCACCCTGGTGACTCTACTGCAAGTCCAGGGAGATAAGCAGGCACCTGGACAGCTTGCTGGGGTCAGAAGCCCCTAGGTGGAGGGCCAAGGGTCACCATGGGGCCTAGTCTGCAAGTCTAGGGAGAGAGGTGGACCCCTGGGTAGCTTTCAGGGGTCAGAGGCCCCTAGGTGGAGGGCCAAGGGGCACCCTGGGGCCTCTATTGCAAGTCCAGGGAGAGAGGTGGACCCCTGGGTAGCTTTCTGGGGTCAGAAGCCCCTAGGTGGAGGGCCAAGGGTCACCCTGGGGCCTAGTCTGCAAGTCTAGGGAGAGAGGTGGAGCCCTGGGTAGCTTGCTGGGGTCAAAGGCCCCTAGGTGGAGGGTTAGAACGCAGCCTAGGGCCTCTACTACAAGTCCAGGGAGAGAGGTGGAGCCCTGGGTAGCTTGCTGGGGTCAGTAGCCCTTAATGGAGGGCAAGGGGCACCCTGGGGCCTCTATTGCAAGTCCACGGAGGGAGCTGGACCCCTGAGTAGCTTGCTGGGTTCAGAGGCCCCTAGGTGGAGGGCCACGGGGTACCCTGGGGCCTCTACTGCAAGTCCAGGGAGAGATGTGGACCCCTGGGTAGCTTGCTGGGGACAGAGGCCCCTAGTTGGAGGGCCAGGGGGCACCCTGGGGCCTCTACTAAAAGTCTAGGGAGAGAGGTGGACCCCTGGGTAGCTTGCTGGGGTCAGAGACCACTAGGTGGAGGGCCAATGGGCACCCTGCGGCCTCTACTGCAAGTCCAGGGAGAGAGGTGGAGCCCTGGGTAGCTTGCTGAGGTCAGAGGCCCCTAAGTGGGGGGCCAGAGGGCAGCCTAGGGCCTCTACTTAAAGTCTAGGGAGAGAGGTGGAGCCCTGGGTAGCTTGCTGGGGTCAGTAGCCCCTGGGTGGAGGGCAAGGGGGCACCCTGGGGCCTCTATTGCAATTCCAGGGAGAGAGCTGGACCCCTGGGTAGCTTGCTGGGTTCAGAGGCCCCTAGGTGGAGGGCCACGGGGTTCCCAGGGGCCTCTACTGCAAGTGCAGGGAGAGATGTGGACCCCTGGGTAGCTTGCTGGTGTCAGAGGCCCCTAGGTGGAGGGCCACAGGGTACCTTGGGGCCTCTACTGCAAGTTCAGGGAGAGAGCTGGAGCCATGGGTAGCTTGCTGGGGTCAGTAGCCCCTGGGTGGAGGGCAAGGGGGCACCCTGGGGCCTCTACTGCAAGTCCAGGGAGAGATGTGGACCCCTGGGTAGCTTGCCGGGGTCAAAGGGCCCTAGGTGGAGGGCCATGGGGCACCCTGGGGACTCTACTGCAAGTTCAGGGAGATAGGCAGGCCCCTGGGCAGCTTGCTGGGGTCAGACGGCCCTAGGTGGAGGGGCAAGGGTCAACCTGAGGCCTCTACTGCAAGTCCAGTGAGAGAAGTGAATCACTGGGAAGCTTGTTGGTGTCAGAGGCCCCTAGGGGGAGGGCCAGGGGGCACCGTAGGGCCTCTACTATAAATCCAGGGAGAGATGTGGACCCCTGGGTCGCTTGCTGGGGTCAGAGGCCCCTAGGTGGAGGGCCAGGGGGCACCCAGGGGCGTCTACTGCAAGTCCAGGGAGAGATGTGGACCCCTGGGTAGCTTGCTGGGGTCAGAGGCCCCTAGGCGGAGCGCCAATGGGCACCCTGGGGCCTCTACTGCAAGTCCAGGGAGAGAGGTGAAGCCATGGGTAGCTTTCTGGGGTCAGAGGCCAATAGGTGGAGGGCCAGAGGGCAGCCTAGGGGCTCTGCTGCAAGTCCAGGGAGAGAGGTGAATCACTGGGAAGCTTGCTGGGGTCAGTAGCCCCTAAGGGGAGGGCCAGGGGGCACCGTAGGGCGTCTACTATAAGTCCAGAGAGAAAGGTGGACCCCTGGGTAGCTTTCTGGGGTCAGAGGCCCCTAGGTGGAGGGCCAAGGGGCACCCTGGGGCCTCTATTGCAAGTCCAGGGAGAGAGGTGGACTCCTGGGCAGCTTGCTTGGGCCAGGGGCCCTTAGGTGGAGGACCAGGGGGCACCCTGGGGCCTATACTGCAAGTCCAGGGAGAGAGTTGGAGCCCTGGGTAGCTTGCTGGGGTCAGAGGGCCCAAGGTGGAGGGCCATGGGGCACCTTGGGGACTCTACTGCAAGTCCAGGGAGATAGGTAGGCCCCTGGGTAGCTTGCTGGGGTCAGAGGTCCCTTGGTGGAGGGCCACGAGGTACCCTGGGGCCTCTGCTGCAAGTCCAGGGAGAGATGTGGACACCTGGGTAGCTTGCTGGGGTCAGAGGCCCCTAGGTGGAGGGCCAGAGGGCACACTGGGGCCTATACTGCAAGTCCAGGGAGAGAGGTGGACCCCTGGGTAGCTTGCTGCTGTCAGATGCAACTAAGTGGAGGGCCAGAGGGCACCCTGGGGCCTATACTGCAAGTCCAGGGAGAGAGGTGGACCCCTGGGTAGCTTGCTGGTGTTAGATGCCCCTAGTTGGAGGGCCAGGAGGCACCCTGGGTCCTATACTGCAAGTCCAGGGAGAGAGGTGGACCCCTGGGTAGCTTGCTGGGGTCAGATGCCCCTAGGTGGAGGGCCAGGGGGCACCCTGGTGCCTATACTGCAAGTCCAAGGAGAGAGGTGGACGCCTGGGTAGCTTGCTGGGGTCAGAGGCCCCTATTTGGAGGGCCAGGGGGTACCCTGGGGCCTCTAATGCAAGTCCAGGGAGAGATGTGGACCCCTGGGTAGCTTGCTGGACTCAGAGGCCCCTAGGTGGAGGGCCAGGGGGCACCCTGAAAACTCTACTATAAGTCCAGGGAGAGAGGTGGACCCTTGGGTAGCTTGCTGAGGTCAGTAGCCCCTGGGTGGAGGGCAAGGGGGCACCCTGGGGCCTCTATTGCAATTCCAAGGAGAGTGTTGGACCCCTGGGTAGCTTGCTGGTGTTAGATGCCCCTAGTTGGAGGGCCAGGGGGCAACCTGGGTCCTATACTGCAAGTCCAGGGAGAGAGGTGGACCCCTGGGTAGCTTGCTGGGGTCAGATGCCCCTAGGTGGAGGGCCAGGGGGCACCCTGGGGCCTATACTGCAAGTCAAAAGAGAGAGGTGGACCCCTGGGTAGCTTGCTGGGGTCAGAGGCCCCTAGTTGGAGGGCCAATGGGCACCCTGGGGCCTCTACTGCAAGTCCAGGGAGAGAGGTGAAGCCCTGGGTAGCTTGCTGGGGTTAGAGGCCAATAGAAGGAGGGCCAGAGGGCAGCCTAGGGCCTCTACTGCAAGTCTAGGAGAGAGGTGAATCACTGGGCAGCTTGCTGGGGTCAGTAGCCCCTAAGGGGAGGGTCAGGGGGCACCGTAGGGCCTATACTATAAGTCCAGGGAGAGAGGTGGAACCCTGGGTAGCTTGCTGGGTTCAGAGGCCCCTGGGTGGAGGGCCACGGGGTACCCTGGGGCCTCTACTGCAAGTCCAGGGAGAGAGTTGGACCCCTGGGTAGCTTGCTGGGGTCAGAGGGCCCTACGTGGAGGGCCATGGGGCACCCTGGGGACTTTACTGCAAGTCCAGGGAGATAGGTAGGCCCCTGGGTAGCTTGCTGGGGTCAGAGGTCCCTAGGTGGAGGGCCAAGGGTCACCCTGGGGCCTCTACTGCAAGTCTAGGGAGAGAGGTGGACCACTGGGAAGCTTGCTGGTGTCAGAGGCCCCTAGGGGGAGGGCCAGGGGGCACCCTGGGGCCTCTATTGCAAGTCCAGGGAGAGAGGTGGACCTCTGGGCAGCTTGCTTGGGTCAGGGGCCCCTAGGTGGAGGACCAGGGGGCACCCTGGGGCCTATACTGCTAGTCCAGGAAGAGAGTTGGAGCCCTGGGTAGCTTGCTCGGGTCAGAGGGCCCTAGGTGGAGGGCCATGGGGCACCCTGGGGACTCAACTGCAAGTCCAGGGAGATAGGTAGGCCCCTGGGTAGCTTGTTGGGGTCAGAGGCCCATAAGTGGAGGGCCAAGGGTCACCCTGTGGCATAGTCTGCAAGTCTAGGGAGAGAGGTGGACCCCTGGGTTGCTTGCTGGGGTCAGAGGCCCCTAGGTGGAGGGCAAAGGGGCACCCTGGGGCCTCTATTGCAAGTCAGGGGAGAGAGGTGGACCCCTGGGCAGCTTGCTTGGGTCAGGGGCCCGTAGGTGGAGGACCAGGGGGCACCCTGGGGCCTATACTGCAAGTCCAGAGAGAGAGTTGGAGCCCTGGGTAGCTTGCTGGGGTCAGAGGGCCCAAGGTGGAGGGCCATGGGGCACCCTGGGGACTCTACTGCAAGTCCAGGGAGATAGGTAGGCCCCTGGGTAGCTTGCTGGGGTCAGAGGTCCCTAGGTGGAGGGCCACGGGGTACCCTGGGGCCTCTACTGCAAGTCCAGGGAGAGATGTGGACCCCTGGGTAGCTTGCTGGGGTCAGAGGTCCCTAGGTGGAGGGCCAGAGGGCACACTGGGGCCTATACTGCAAGTCCAGGGAGAGAGGTGGACCCCTGGGTAGCTTGCTGGTGTCAGATGCCCCTAGGTGGAGGGCCAGAGGGCACCCTGGGGCCTATACTGCAAGTCCAGGGAGAGAGGTGGGCCCCTGGGTAGCTTGCTGGTGATAGATGCCCCTAGTTGGAGGGACAGGGGTCACCCAGGGGCGTCTACTGCAAGTCCAGGGAGAGAGGTGGACCCCTCGGTAGCTTGCTGGGGTCAGAGACCCCTAGGTGTAGGGGCAATGGGCACCCTGGGGCCTCTACTGCAAGTCCAGGGAGAGAGGTGGAGCCCTGGGTAGCTTGCTGGGGTCAAAGGCCCCTAGGTGGAGGGCCAGAGGGCAGCCTAGGGCATCTACTACAAGTCCAGGGAGAGAGGTGGAGCCCTGGGTAGCTTGCTGGGGTCAGTAGCCCCTGGGTGGAGGGCAAGGGGGCACCCTGGGGCCTCTATTGCAAGTCCACGGAGGGAACTGGACCCCTGGGTAGCTTGCTGGGTTCAGAGGCCCCTAGGTGGAGGGCCACGGGGTACCCTGGGGCCTCTACTGCAAGTCCAGGGACAGATGTGGACCCCTGGGTAGCTTGCTGGATTCAGAGGCCCCTAGGTGGAGGGCTAGGGGGCACCCTGGGGCCTCTATTGCAAGTCCAGGGAGAAAGCTGGACCCCTGGGTAGCTTGCTGGGGTCAGAGGCCCCTATGTGGAGGGCCACGGGGTACCCTGGGGCCTCTACTGCAAGTCCAGGGAGAGAGGTGGAGCCCTGGGTAGCTTGCTGGGGCCAGTAGCCCCTGGGTGAAGGGCAAGGGGGCACCCTGGGGCCTCTACTGCAAGTCCAGGGAGAGAGGTGGAGCCCTGGGTAGCTTGCTGGGGTCAGAGGCCACTAGGTGGAGGGCAAGGGGGCACCCTGTGGCCTATACTGCAAGTCCAGAGAGAGAGCTGGACCCCTGGGTAGCTTGCTGGGGTCAAAGGGCCCTAGGTGGAGGGCCAAGGGTCAACCTGGGGCCTCTACTGCAAGTCCAGGGAGAGAGAAGGAGCCCTGGGTAGCTTGCTGGGGTCAGAGGCCACTAGGTGGAGGGCAAGGGGGCACCCTGTGGCCTATACTGCAAGTCCAGGGAGAGAGGTGGACCCCTGGGTAGCTTGCTGGGGTCAAAGGGCCCTAGGTGGAGGGCCATGGGGAACCCTGGGGACTCTTCTGCAAGTTCAGGGAGATAGGCAGGCCCCTGGGCAGCTAGCTGGGGTCAGACGCCCCTAGGTGGAGGGCCAAGGGTCAACCTGGGGCCTCTACTGCAAGTCCAGTGAGAGAGGTGAATCACTGGGAAGCTTGCTGGTGTCAGAGGCCCCTAGGGGGAGGGCCAGGGGGCACCGTAGGGCCTCTACTATAAATCCAGGGAGAGATGTGGACCCCTGGGGTCGCTTGCTGGGGTCAGAGGCCCCTAGGTGGAGGGCCAGGGGGCACCCAGGGGCGTCTACTGCAAGTCCAGGGAGAGATGTGGACCCCTGGGTAGCTTGCTGGGGTCAGAGGCCCCTAGGTGGAGGGCCAGGGGGCACCCAGGGGCGTCTACTGCAAGTCCAGGGAGAGAGGTGGACCCCTGGGTAGCTTGCTGGGGTCAAAGGGCCCTAGGTGGAGGGCCATGGGGAACCCTGGGGACTCTTCTGCAAGTTCAGGGAGATAGGCAGGCCCCTGGGCAGCTAGCTGGGGTCAGACGCCCCTAGGTGGAGGGCCAAGGGTCAACCTGGGGCCTCTACTGCAAGTCCAGTGAGAGAGGTGAATCACTGGGAAGCTTGCTGGTGTCAGAGGCCCCTAGGGGGAGGGCCAGGGGGCACCGTAGGGCCTCTACTATAAATCCAGGGAGAGATGTGGACCCCTGGGTCGCTTGCTGGGGTCAGAGGCCCCTAGGTGGAGGGCCAGGGGGCACCCAGGGGCGTCTACTGCAAGTCCAGGGAGAGATGTGGACCCCTGGGTAGCTTGCTGGGGTCAGAGGCCCCTAGGTGGAGGGCCAATGGGCACCCTGGGGCCTCTACTGCAAGTCCAGGGAGAGAGGTGAAGCCCTAGGTAACTTGCTAGGGTCAGAGGCCCATAGGTGGAGGGCCAGAGGAAAGGCTAGGGCCTCTACTGCAAGTCCAGGGAGAGAGTTGAATCACTGGGAAGCTTGCTGGGGTCAGTAGCCCCAAAGGGGAGGGCCAGGGGGCACCGTAGGACCTCTACTATAAGTCCAGGGAGAGAGGTGGACCCTTGGGTAGCTTGCTTGGGTCCGGGGCCCCTAGGTAGAGGACCAGGGGGCAACCTGGGGCCTCTATTGCAAGTCCAGGGAAAGAGGTGGACCCCTCGGTAGCTTGCTGGGGTCAGAGACCCCTAGGTGGAGGACCAATGGGCACCCTGGGGCCTCTACTGCAAGTCCAGGGAGAGATGTGGACCCCTGGGTAGCTTGCTGGGGTCAGAGGCCCCTAGGTGGAGGGTCACGGGGCACTCTGGGGCCTCTATTGCAAGTCCAGGGAGAGAGGTGGACAACTCGGTAGCTTGCTGGGGTCAGAGACCCCTAGGTGGAGGGCCAATGGGCACCCTGGGGTTCTCTACTGCAAGTCCAGGGAGAGAGGCTGAGCCCTGGGTAGCTTGCTGGGGTCAGAGGCCCCTAGGTAGAGGCCAGAGGGCAGCCTAGGGCCTCTACTACAAGTCCAGGGAGAGAGGTGGAGCCCTGGGTAGCTTGCTGGGGTCAGTAGCCCTTGGGTGGAGGGCAAGAGGGCACCCTGGGGCCTCTATTGCAAGTCCAGGGAGAGAGCTGGACCCCTGGGTAGCTTGCTGGGTTCGGAGGCCCCTAGGTGGAGGACCAGGGGGCACCCTGGGGCCTCTACTGCAAGTCCAGGGAGAGATGTGGACCCCTGGGCAGCTTGCTTGGGTCCGGGGCCCCTAGGTGGAGTACCAGGGGGCACCCTGGGGCCTCTATTGCAAGTCCAGGGAGAGATGTGGACCCCTGGGTAGCTTGCTGGGGTCAGAGGGCCCTAGTTGGAGGGCCATGGGGCACCCTGGGGACTCTACTGCAAGTCCAGGGAGATAGGCAGGCACCTGGGCAGCTTGCTGGGGTCAGAAGCCCCTAGGTGGAGGGCCAAGGGTCACCCTGGGGCCTAGTCTGCAAGTCTAGGGAGAGAGGTGGACCCCTGGGTAGCTTTCTGGGGTCAGAGGCCCCTAGGTGGAGGGCCAAGGGGCACCCTGGAGCCTCTATTGCAAGTCCAGGGAGAGAGGTGGACCCCTGGGCAGCTTGCTTGGGTCAGGGGCCCCTAGGTGGAGGACAAGGGGGCACCCTGAGGCCTATACTGCAAGTCCAGGGACAGAGTTGGAGCCCTGGGTAGCTTGCTGGGGTCAGAGGCCCCTAGGTGGAGGGCCATGGGCTACCCTGGGGACTCTACTGCAAGTCCAGGGAGTTAGGTAGGACCCTGGGTAGCTTGCTGGGGTCAGAGACCCCTAGGTGGAGGGCCAAGAGTCACCCTGGGGCCTCTACTGCAAGTCTAGGGAGAGAGGTGGACCACTGGGAAGCTTGCTGGTGTCAGAGGCCCCTAGGGGGAGGGCCATGGGGCACCCTGGGGCCTCTACTGCAAGTCCAGGGAGAGAGGTGGACCCCTGGGTAGTTTGCTAGGGTCAGAGGCCCCTAGGTGGAGGACCAGGGGGCACCCTGGGGCCTATACTGCAAGTCCAGGGAGAGAGTTGGAGCCCTGGGTAGCTTGCTGGGGTCAGAGGGCCCTAGGTGGAGGGCCATGGGGCACCCTGGGGACTCTACTGCAAGCCCAGGAAGAGATGTGGACCCCTAGGTAGTTTGCTGGGGTCAGAGGCCCCTATGTGGAGGGCCAGGGGACACCTTGGGGCCTCCACTATAAGTCCAGGGAGAGAGGTGGAGCCCTGGGTAGCTTGCTGGGATCAGAGGCCCCTAGGTGGAGGGCCAGGGGGCACCCAGGGGCCTCTACTTAAAGTCCAGGGAGAGAGGTGGAGCCCTGGGTAGCTTGCTGGGGTCAGTAGCCCTTGGGTGGAGGGCAAGAGGGCACCCTGGGGCCTCTATTGCAAGTCCAGGGAGAGAGCTGGACCCCTGGGTAGCTTGCTGGGTTCGGAGGCCCCTAGGTGGAGGACCAGGGGGCACCCTGGGGCCTCTACTGCAAGTCCAGGGAGAGATGTGGACCCCTGGGCAGCTTGCTTGGGTCCGGGGCCCCTAGGTGGAGTACCAGGGGGCACCCTGGGGCCTCTATTGCAAGTCCAGGGAGAGATGTGGACCCCTGGGTAGCTTGCTGGGGTCAGAGGGCCCTAGTTGGAGGGCCATGGGGCACCCTGGGGACTCTACTGCAAGTCCAGGGAGATAGGCAGGCACCTGGGCAGCTTGCTGGGGTCAGAAGCCCCTAGGTGGAGGGCCAAGGGTCACCCTGGGGCCTAGTCTGCAAGTCTAGGGAGAGAGGTGGACCCCTGGGTAGCTTTCTGGGGTCAGAGGCCCCTAGGTGGAGGGCCAAGGGGCACCCTGGAGCCTCTATTGCAAGTCCAGGGAGGGAGGTGGACCCCTGGGCAGCTTGCTTGGGTCAGGGGCCCCTAGGTGGAGGACAAGGGGGCACCCTGAGGCCTATACTGCAAGTCCAGGGACAGAGTTGGAGCCCTGGGTAGCTTGCTGGGGTCAGAGGCCCCTAGGTGAAGGGCCATGGGCTACCCTGGGGACTCTACTGCAAGTCCAAGGAGTTAGGTAGGACCCTGGGTAGCTTGCTGGGGTCAGAGACCCCTAGGTGGAGGGCCAAGAGTCACCCTGGGGCCTCTACTGCAAGTCTAGGGAGAGAGGTGGACCACTGGGAAGCTTGCTGGTGTCAGAGGCCCCTAGGGGGAGGGCCATGGGGCACCCTGGGGCCTCTACTGCAAGTCCAGGGAGAGAGGTGGACCCCTGGGTAGTTTGCTAGGGTCAGAGGCCCCTAGGTGGAGGACCAGGGGGCACCCTGGGGCCTATACTGCAAGTCCAGGGAGAGAGTTGGAGCCCTGGGTAGCTTGCTGGGGTCAGAGGGCCCTAGGTGGAGGGCCATGGGGCACCCTGGGGACTCTACTGCAAGCCCAGGAAGAGATGTGGACCCCTAGGTAGTTTGCTGGGGTCAGAGGCCCCTATGTGGAGGGCCAGGGGACACCTTGGGGCCTCCACTGTAAGTCCAGGGAGAGAGGTGGAGCCCTGGGTAGCTTGCTTTGATCAGAGGCCCCTAGGTGGAGGGCCAGGGGGCACCCAGGGGCCTCTACTTAAAGTCCAGGGAGAGAGGTGGACCCCTGGGTAGCTTGCTGGGGTCAGAGGTCCCTAGGTGGAGGGCCAAGGGTCACCCTGGGGCCTCTACTGCAAGTCTAGGGAGAGAGGTGGACCACTGGGTAGCTTGCTGGGGTCAGAGGCCCCTAGGTGGAGGGCCACGGGGTACCCAGCAGCGTCTACTGCAAGTCCACGGAGAGATGTGGACCCCTGGGTAGCTTGCTGAAGTCAGAGGCCCCTAGGTGGAGGGTCACTGGGCACCCTGGGGCCTCTATTGCAAGTCCAGGGAGAGAGGTGGACCCCTCTGTAGCTTGCTGGGGTCAGAGACCCCTAGGTGGAGGGCCAATGGGCACCCTGCGGCCTCTACTGCAAGTCCAAGGAGAGAGGTGGAGCCCTGGGTAGCTTGCTGGGGTCAGAGGGCCCTAAGTGGAGGGCAAGGGGGCACCCTGGGGCCTCTATTGCAATTCCAGGGAGAGAGCTGGACCCCTGGGTAGCTTGCTGGGTTCAGAGGCCCCTAGGTGGAGGGCCACAGGGTACCCAGGGGCCTCTACTGCAAGTCCAGGGAGAGTTGTGGACCCCTGGGTAGCTTGCTGGGATCAGAGGCCCCTAGGTGGAGGGCCACGGGGTACCCTGGGGCCTCTTCTGCAAGTCCAGGGAGAGAGTTGGACCCCTGGGTAGCTTGCTGGGGTCAGAGGGCCCTACGTGGAGGGCCATGGGGCACCCTGGGGACACTACTGCAAGTCGAGGGAGATAGGCAGGCCCCTGGGCAGCTTGCTGGGGTCAGAGGCCCCTAGGTGGAGGGCCAACGGTCACCCTGGGGCCTAGTCTGCAAGTCTAGGGAGAGAGGTGGACCCCTGGGTAGCTTTCTAGGGTCAGAGGCCCCAAGGTGGAGGGCCAAGGGGCACCCTGGGGCCTCTATTGCAAGTCCAGGGAGAGAGGTGGACCTCTGGGCAGCTTGCTTGGGTTGGGGGCCCCAAGGTGGAGGACCAAGGGGCACCCTGGGGCCTATACTGCTAGTCCAGGGAGAGAGTTGGAGCCCTGGGTAGCTTGCTGGGGTCAGAGGGCCCTAGGTGGAGGGCCATGGGGCACCATGGGGACTCTACTGCAAGTCCAGGGAGATAGGTAGGCCCCTGGGTAGCTTGCTGGGGTCAGAGGCCCCTAGGTGGAGGGCCAAGGGTCACCCTGGGGCCTAGTCTGCAAGTCTAGGGAGAGAGGTGGACCCCTGGGTAGCTTTCTGGGGTCAGAGGCCCCTAGGTGGAGGGCCAAGGGGCACCCAGGTGCTTTTATTGCAAGTCCAGGGAGAGAGGTGGACCCCTGGGCAGCTTGCTTGGGTCAGGGGCCCCTAGGTGGAGGACCAGGGGGCACCCTGGGGCCTATACTGCAAGTCCAGGGAGAGAGTTGGAGCCCTGGGTAGCTTGCTGGGGTCAGAGGGCCCAAGGTGGAGGGCCATGGGGCACCCTGGGGGCTCTACTGCAAGTCCAGGGAGATAGGTAGGCCCCTGGGTAGCTTGCTGGGGTCAGAGGTCCCTAGGTGGAGGGCCAAGGGTCACCCTGGGGCCTCTACTGCAAGTCTAGGGATAGAGGTGGACCACTGGGAAGCTTGCTGGTGTCAGAGGCCCCTAGGGGGAGGGCCAGGGGGCACCCTGGGGCCTTTATTGCAAGTCCAGGGAGAGAGGTGAACCTCTGGGCAGCTTGCTTGGGTCAGGGGCCCCTAGGTGGAGGACCAGGGGGCACCGTGGGGCCTATACTGCTAGTCCAGGGAGAGAGTTGTTGCCCTGGGTAGCTTGCTGGGGTCAGAGGGGCCCTAGGTGGAGGGCCATGGGGCACCCTGGGGACTATACTGCAAGTCCAGGGAGATAGGTGGACCCTGGGTAGCTTGCTGGGGTCAGAGGCCCCTAGGTGGAGGGCCAAGGGTCACCCTGGGGCCTCTACTGCAAGTCTAGGGAGAGAGGTGGACCACTGGGAAGCTTGCTGGTGTCAGAGGCCCCTAGGGGGAGGGCCAGGGGGCACCTTAGGGCCTCTACTGCAAGTCCAGGAAGAGAGGTGGACCCCTGGGTAGTTTGCTGGGGTCAGAGGCCCCTAGGTGGAGGGCCAGGGGGCACCCTGGGGCCTCTTCTAAAAGTCCAGGGAGAGAGGTGGACCCCTGGGTAGCTTGCTGGGGTCAGAGGCCCCTAGGTGGAGGGCCAGGGGGCACCCAGCGGCGTCTACTGCAAGTCCACGGAGAGATGTGGACCCCTGGGTAGCTTGCTGAGGTCAGAGGCCCCTAGGTGGAGGGTCAAGTGGCACCCTGGGGCCTCTATTGCAAGTCCAGGGAGAGAGGTGGACCACTGGGAAGCTTGCTGGTGTCAGAGGCCCCTAGGGGGAGGGCCATGGGGCACCCTGGGGCCTCTACTGCAAGTCCAGGGAGAGAGGTGGACCCCTGGGTAGTTTGCTAGGGTCAGAGGCCCCTAGGTGGAGGACCAGGGGGCACCCTGGGGCCTATACTGCAAGTCCAGGGAGAGAGTTGGAGCCCTGGGTAGCTTGCTGGGGTCAGAGGGCCCTAGGTGGAGGGCCATGGGGCACCCTGGGGACTCTACTGCAAGCCCAGGAAGAGATGTGGACCCCTAGGTAGTTTGCTGGGGTCAGAGGCCCCTAGGTGGAGGGCCAGGGGACACCTTGGGGCCTCCACTATAAGTCCAGGGAGAGAGGTGGAGCCCTGGGTAGCTTGCTGGGATCAGAGGCCCCTAGGGGTAGGGCCAGGGGGCACCCAGGGGCCTCTACTAAAAGTCCAGGGAGAGAGGTGGACCCCTGGGTAGCTTGCTGGGGTCAGAGGCCCCTAGGTGGAGGGCCACGGGGTACCCAGGGGCCTCTACTGCAAGTCCAGGGAGAGTTGTGGACCCCTGGGTAGCTTGCTGGGGTCAGAGGCCCCTAGGTGGAGGGCCACGGGGTACCCAGCAGCGTCTACTGCAAGTCCACGGAGAGATGTGGACCCCTGGGTAGCTTGCTGAAGTCAGAGGCCCCTAGGTGGAGGGTCACTGGGCACCCTGGGGCCTCTATTGCAAGTCCAGGGAGAGAGGTGGACCCCTCGGTAGCTTGCTGGGGTCAGAGACCCCTAGGTGGAGGGCCAATGGGCACCCTGTGGCCTCTACTGCAAGTCCAAGGAGAGAGGTGGAGCCCTGGGTAGCTTGCTGGGGTCAGAGGGCCCTAGGTGGAGGGCAAGGGGGCACCCTGGGGCCTCTATTGCAATTCCAGGGAGAGAGCTGGACCCCTGGGTAGCTTGCTGGGTTCGGAGGCCCCTAGGTGGAGGGCCACGGGGTACCCAGGGGCCTCTACTGCAAGTCCAGGGAGAGTTGTGGACCCCTGGGTAGCTTGCTGGGGTCAGAGGCCCCTAGGTGGAGGGCCACGGGGTACCCTGGGGCCTCTTCTGCAAGTCCAGGGAGAGAGTTGGACCCCTGGGTAGCTTGCTGGGGTCAGAGGGCCCTACGTGGAGGGCCATGGGGCACCCTGGGGACACTTTTGCAAGTCCAGGGAGATAGGCAGGCCCCTGGGCAGCTTGCTGGGGTCAGAGGCCCCTAGGTGGAGGGCCAAGGGTCACCCTGGGGCCTAGTCTGCAAGTCTAGGGAGAGAGGTGGACCCCTGGGTAGCTTTCTAGGGTCAGAGGCCCCAAGGTGGAGGGCCAAGGGGCACCCTGGGGCCTCTATTGCAAGTCCAGGGAGAGAGGTGGACCCCTGGGCAGCTTGCTTGGGTCAGGGGCCCCTAGGTGGAGGACCAGGGGGCACCCTGGGGCCTATACTGCAAGTCCAGGGAGAGAGTTGGAGCCCTGAGTAGCTTGCTGGGGTCAGAGGACCCAAAGTGGAGGGCCATGGGGCACCCTGGGGACTCTACTGCAAGTCCAGGGAGATAGGTAGGCCCCTGGGTAGCTTGCTGGGGTCTGAGGTCCCTAGGTGGAGGGCCAAGGGTCACCCTGGGGCCTCTACTGCAAGTCTAGGGAGAGAGGTGGACCACTGGGAAGCTTGCTGGTGTCAGAGGCCCCTAGGGGGAGGGCCAGGGGGCACCCTGGGGCCTCTATTGCAAGTCCAGGGAGAGAGGTGGACCTCTGGGCAGCTTGCTTGGGTTGGGGGCCCCTGGGTGGAGGACCAAGGGGCACCCTGGGGCCTATACTGCTAGTCCAGGGAGAGAGTTGGAGCCCTGGGTAGCTTGCTGGGGTCAGAGGGCCCTAGGTGGAGGGCCATGGGGCACCATGGGGACTCTACTGCAAGTCCAGGGAGATAGGTAGGCCCCTGGGTAGCTTGCTGGGGTCAGAGGCCCCTAGGTGGAGGGCCAACGGTCACCCTGGGGCCTAGTCTGCAAGTCTAGGGAGAGAGGTGGACCCCTGGGTAGCTTTCTGGGGTCAGAGGCCCCTAGGTGGAGGGCCAAGGGGCACCCAGGTGCTTTTATTGCAAGTCCAGGGAGAGAGGTGGACCCCTGGGCAGCTTGCTTGGGTCAGGGGCCCCTAGGTGGAGGACCAGGGGGCACCCTGGGGCCTATACTGCAAGTCCAGGGAGAGAGTTGGAGCCCTGGGTAGCTTGCTGGGGTCAGAGGGCCCAAGGTGGAGGGCCATGGGGCACCCTGGGGGCTCTACTGCAAGTCCAGGGAGATAGGTAGGCCCCTGGGTAGCTTGCTGGGGTCAGAGGTCCCTAGGTGGAGGGCCAAGGGTCACCCTGGGGCCTCTACTGCAAGTCTAGGGAGAGAGGTGGACCACTGGGAAGCTTGCTGGTGTCAGAGGCCCCTAGGGGGAGGGCCAGGGGGCACCGTAGGGCCTCTACTGCAAGTCCAGGAAGAGAGGTGGACCCCTGGGTAGTTTGCTGGGGTCAGAGGCCCCTAGGTGGAGGGCCAGGGGGCACCCTGGGGCCTCTTCTAAAAGTCCAGGGAGAGAGGTGGACCCCTGGGTAGCTTGCTGGGGTCAGAGGCCCCTAGCTGGAGGGCCAGGGGGCACCCTGGGGCCTCTACTAAAAGTCCAGGGAGAGAGGTGGACCCCTGGGTAGCTTGCTGGGGTCAGAGACCCCTAGGTGGAGGGCCAATGGGCACCCTGCGGCCTCTACTGCAAGTCCAGGGAGAGAGGTGGAGCCCTGGGTAGCTTGCTGGGGTCAGAGGCCCCTAAGTGGGGGGCCAGAGGGCAGCCTAGGGCCTCTACTTAAAGTGTAGGGAGAGAGGTGGAGCCCTGGGTAGCTTGCTGGGGTCAGTAGCCCCTGGGTGGAGGGCAAGGAGGCACCCTGGGGCCTCTATTGCAATTCCAGGGAGAGAGCTGGACCCCTGGGTAGCTTGCTGGGATCAGAGGCCCCTAGGTGGAGGGCCACGGGGTTCCCAGGGGCCTCTACTGAAAGTCCAGGGAGAGATGTGGACCCCTGGGTAGCTTGCTGGACTTAGAGGCCCCTAGTTGGAGGGCCAGGGGGTACCCTGGGGCCTCTACTGCAAGTCCAGGGAGAGATGTGGACCCCTGGGTAGCTTGCTGGACTCAGAGGCCCCTAGGTGGAGGGCCAGGGGGCAGCCTGGAAACTCTACTATAAGTCCAGGGAGAGAGGTGGACCCCTTGGTAGCTTGCTGGGGTCAGAGGCCCCTAGGTGGAGGGCCAGGGGTCACCCAGGGGCGTCTACTGCAAGTCCAGGGAGAGAGTTGGACCCCTCGGTAGCTTGCTGGGGTCAGAGACCCCTAGGTGGAGGGCCAATGGGCACCCTGGGGCCTCTACTGCAAGTCCAGGGAGAGAGGTGGAGCCCTGGGTAGCTTGCTGGGGTCAAAGGCCCCTAGGTGGAGGGCCAGAGGGCAGCCTAGGGCCTCTACTACAAGTCCAGGGAGAGAGGTGGAGCCCTGGGTAGCTTTCTGGGGTCAGTAGCCCCTTAGTGGAGGGCAAGGGGGCACCCTGGGGCCTCTATTGCAAGTCCACGGAGGGAGCTGGACCCCTGGGTAACTTGCTGGGTTCAGAGGCCCCTAGGTGGAGGGCCACGGGGTACCCTGGGTCCTCTACTGCAAGTCCAGGGAGAGATGTGGACGCCTGGGTTGCTTGCTGGACTTAGAGGCCCCTAGGTGGAGGGCCAGGGGGCACCCTGGGGCCTCTATTGCAAGTCCAGGGAGACAGCTGGACCCCTGGGTAGCTTGCTGGGGTCAGAGGCCCCTAGAAGGAGGGCCACGGGGTACCCTGGGGCCTCTACTGCAAGTCCAGGGAGAGAGGTGGAGCCCTGGGTAGCTTGCTGGGGCCAGTAGCCCCTGAGTGGAGGGCAAGGGGGCACCCTGGGGCCTCTACTGCAAGTCCAGGGAGAGAGGTGGAGCCCTGGGTAGCTTGCTGGGGTCAGAGGCCCCTAGGTGGAGGGCAAGGGGGCACCCTGTGGCCTATACTGCAAGTCCAGGGAGAGAGGTGGACCCCTGAGTAGCTTGCTGGGGTCAAAGGGCCCTAGGTGGAGGGCCAACGGTCACCCTGGGGCCTAGTCTGCAAGTCTAGGGAGAGAGGTGGACCCCTGGGTAGCTTTCTAGGGTCAGAGGCCCCAAGGTGGAGGGCCAAGGGGCACCCTGGGGCCTCTATTGCAAGTCCAGGGAGAGAGGTGGACCCCTGGGCAGCTTGCTTGGGTCAGGGGCCCCTAGGTGGAGGACCAGGGGGCACCCTGGGGCCTATACTGCAAGTCCAGGGAGAGAGTTGGAGCCCTGAGTAGCTTGCTGGGGTCAGAGGGCCCAAGGTGGAGGGCCATGGGGCACCCTGGGGACTCTACTGCAAGTCCAGGGAGATAGGTAGGCCCCTGGGTAGCTTGCTGGGGTCTGAGGTCCCTAGGTGGAGGGCCAAGGGTCACCCTGGGGCCTCTACTGCAAGTCTAGGGAGAGAGGTGGACCACTGGGAAGCTTGCTGGTGTCAGAGGCCCCTAGGGGGAGGGCCAGGGGGCACCCTGGGGCCTCTATTGCAAGTCCAGGGAGAGAGGTGGACCTCTGGGCAGCTTGCTTGGGTTGGGGGCCCCTAGGTGGAGGACCAAGGGGCACCCTGGGGCCTATACTGCTAGTCCAGGGAGAGAGTTGGAGCCCTGGGTAGCTTGCTGGGGTCAGAGGGCCCTAGGTGGAGGGCCATGGGGCACCATGGGGACTCTACTGCAAGTCCAGGGAGATAGTTAGGCCCCTGGGTAGCTTGCTGGGGTCAGAGGCCCCTAGGTGGAAGGCCAAGGGTCACCCTGGGGCCTAGTCTGCAAGTCTAGGGAGAGAGGTGGACCCCTGGGTAGCTTTCTGGGGTCAGAGGCCCCTAGGTGGAGGGCCAAGGGGCACCCAGGTGCTTTTATTGCAAGTCCAGGGAGAGAGGTGGACCCCTGGGCAGCTTGCTTGGGTCAGGGGCCCCTAGGTGGAGGACCAGGGGGCACCCTGGGGCCTATACTGCAAGTCCAGGGAGAGAGTTGGAGCCCTGGGTAGCTTGCTGGGGTCAGAGGGCCCAAGGTGGAGGGCCATGGGGCACCCTGGGGGCTCTACTGCAAGTCCAGGGAGATAGGTAGGCCCCTGGGTAGCTTGCTGGGGTCAGAGGTCCCTAGGTGGAGGGCCCAGGGTCACCCTGGGGCCTCTACTGCAAGTCTAGGGAGAGAGGTGGACCACTGGGAAGCTTGCTGGTGTCAGAGGCCCCTAGGGGGAGGGCCAGGGGGCACCCTGGGGCCTCTATTGCAAGTCCAGGGAGAGAGGTGAACCTCTGGGCAGCTTGCTTGGGTCAGGGGCCCCTAGGTGGAGGACCAGGGGGCACCGTGGGGCCTATACTGCTAGTCCAGGGAGAGAGTTGGAGCCCTGGGTAGCTTGCTGGGGTCAGAGGGGCCCTAGGTGGAGGGCCATGGGGCACCCTGGGGACTCTACTGCAAGTCCAGGGAGATACGTGGACCCTGGGTAGCTTGCTGGGGTCAGAGGCCCCTAGGTGGAGGGCCAAGGGTCACCCTGGGGCCTCTACTGCAAGTCTAGGGAGAGAGGTGGACCACTGGGAAGCTTGCTGGTGTCAGAGGCCCCTAGGGGGAGGGCCAGGGGGCACCTTAGGGCCTCTACTGCAAGTCCAGGAAGAGAGGTGGACCCCTGGGTAGTTTGCTGGGGTCAGAGGCCCCTAGGTGGAGGGCCAGGGGGCACCCTGGGGCCTCTTCTAAAAGTCCAGGGAGAGAGGTGGACCCCTGGGTAGCTTGCTGGGGTCAGAGGCCCCTAGGTGGAGGGCCAGGGGGCACCCAGCGGCGTCTAATGCAAGTCCACGGAGAGATGTGGACCCCTGGGTAGCTTGCTGAGGTCAGAGGCCCCTAGGTGGAGGGTCACGTGGCACCCTGGGGCCTCTATTGCAAGTCCAGGGAGAGAGGTGGACCCCTCAGTAGCTTGCTGGGGTCAGAGGCCCCTAAGTGGAGGGCCAGAGGGCAGCCTAGGGCCTCTACTACAAGTATCAGGGAGAGAGGTGGAGCCCTGGGTAGCTTGCTGGGGTCAGTAGCCCCTGGGTGGAGGGAAAGGGGGCACCCTGGGGCCTCTATTGCAATTTCAGGGAGAGAGCTGGACCCCTGGGTAGCTTGCTGGGTTCAGAGGCCCCTAGGTGGAGGGCCACGGGGTACCCTGGGGCCTCTACTGCAAGTCTAGGGAGAGATGTGGACCCCTGGGTAGCTTGCTGGGGTCAGAGGCCCCTAGGTGGAGGGCCACAGGGTACCCTGGGGCCTCTACTGCAAGTTCAGGGAGAGAGGTGGAGCCATGGGTAGCTTGCTGGGGTCAGTAGCCCCTGGGTGGAGGGCAAGGGGGCACCCTGGGGCCTCTGCTGCAAGTCCAGGGAGAGATGTGGAGCCCTGGGTAGCTTGCTGGGTTCAGAGGCCCCTTGGTGGAGGGCAAGGCGGCACCCTGTGGCCTATACTGCAAGTCCAGGGAGAGAGGTGGACCCCTCGGTAGCTTGCTGGGGTCAGAGGCCCCTAGGTGGAGGGCCAATGGGCACCCTGAGTCCTATACTGCAAGTTCAGGGAGAGAGGTGAAGCCCAGGGTAGCTTGCTGGGGTCAGAGGCCAATAGTTGGAGGGCCAGAGGGCAGCCTAGGGCCTCTACTGCAAGTCCAGGGAGGGAGGTGAATCACTGGGAAGCTTGCTGGGGTCAGTAGCCCCTAAGGGGAGGGCCAGGGGGCACCGTAGGGCCTCTACTATAAGTCCAGGGAGAGAGGTGGACCCCTGGGTAGCTTGCTGGGTTCAGAGGCCCCTGGGTGGAGGGCCACGGGGTACCCTGGGGCCTCTACTGCAAGTCCAGGGAGTTAGGTAGGACCCTGGGTAGCTTGCTGGGGTCAGAGACCCCTAGGTGGAGGGCCAAGGGTCACCCTGGGGCCTCTACTGCAAGTCTAGGGAGAGAGGTGGACCACTGGGAAGCTTGCTGGTGTCAGAGGCCCCTAGGGGGAGGGCCATGGGGCACCCTGGGGCCTCTACTGCAAGTCCGGGGAGAGAGGTGGACCCCTGAGTAGTTTGCTAGGGTCAGAGGCCCCTAGGTGGAGGACCAGGGGGCACCCTGGGGCCTATACTGCAAGTCCAGGGAGAGAGTTGGAGCCCTGGGTAGCTTGCTGGGGTCAGAGGGCCCTAGGTGGAGGGCCATGGGGCACCCTGGGGACTCTACTGCAAGCCCAGGAAGAGATGTGGACCCCTAGGTAGTTTGCTGGGGTCAGAGGCCCCTAGGTGGAGGGCCAGGGGACACCTTGGGGCCTCCACTATAAGTCCAGGGAGAGAGGTGGAGCCCTGGGTAGCTTGCTGGGATCAGAGGCCCCTAGGTGGAGGGCCAGGGGGCACCCAGGGGCCTCTACTAAAAGTCCAGGGAGAGAGGTGGACCCCTGGGTAGCTTGCTGGGGTCAGAGGCCCCTAGGTGGAGGGCCACGGGGTACCCAGGGGCCTCTACTGCAAGTCCTGGGAGAGTTGTGGACCCCTGGGTAGCTTGCTGGGGTCAGAGGCCCCTAGGTGGAGGGCCACGGGGTACCCAGCAGCGTCTACTGCAAGTCCACGGAGAGATGTGGACCCCTGGGTAGCTTGCTGAAGTCAGAGGCCCCTAGGTGGAGGGTCACTGGGCACCCTGGGGCCTCTATTGCAAGTCCAGGGAGAGAGGTGGACCCCTCGGTAGCTTGCTGGGGTCAGAGACCCCTAGGTGGAGGGCCAATGGGCACCCTGTGGCCTCTACTGCAAGTCCAAGGAGAGAGGTGGAGCCCTGGGTAGCTTGCTGGGGTCAGAGGGCCCTAGGTGGAGGGCAAGGGGGCACCCTGGGGCCTCTATTGCAATTCCAGGGAGAGAGCTGGACCCCTGGGTAGCTTGCTGGGTTCGGAGGCCCCTAGGTGGAGGGCCACGGGGTACCCAGGGGCCTCTACTGCAAGTCCAGGGAGAGTTGTGGACCCCTGGGTAGCTTGCTGGGGTCAGAGGCCCCTAGGTGGAGGGCCACGGGGTACCCTGGGGCCTCTTCTGCAAGTCCAGGGAGAGAGTTGGACCCCTGGGTAGCTTGCTGGGGTCAGAGGGCCCTACGTGGAGGGCCATGGGGCACCCTGGGGACACTTTTGCAAGTCCAGGGAGATAGGCAGGCCCCTGGGCAGCTTGCTGGGGTCAGAGGCCCCTAGGTGGAGGGCCAAGGGTCACCCTGGGGCCTAGTCTGCAAGTCTAGGGAGAGAGGTGGACCCCTGGTTAGCTTTCTAGGGTCAGAGGCCCCAAGGTGGAGGGCCAAGGGGCACCCTGGGGCCTCTATTGCAAGTCCAGGGAGAGAGGTGGACCCCTGGGCAGCTTGCTTGGGTCAGGGGCCCCTAGGTGGAGGACCAGGGGGCACCCTGGGGCCTATACTGCAAGTCCAGGGAGAGAGTTGGAGCCCTGAGTAGCTTGCTGGGGTCAGAGGGCCCAAGGTGGAGGGCCATGGGGCACCCTGGGGACTCTACTGCAAGTCCAGGGAGATAGGTAGGCCCCTGGGTAGCTTGCTGGGGTCTGAGGTCCCTAGGTGGAGGGCCAAGGGTCACCCTGGGGCCTCTACTGCAAGTCTAGGGAGAGAGGTGGACCACTGGGAAGCTTGCTGGTGTCAGAGGCCCCTAGGGGGAGGGCCAGGGGGCACCCTGGGGCCTCTATTGCAAGTCCAGGGAGAGAGGTGGACCTCTGGGCAGCTTGCTTGGGTTGGGGGCCCCTGGGTGGAGGACCAAGGGGCACCCTGGGGCCTATACTGCTAGTCCAGGGAGAGAGTTGGAGCCCTGGGTAGCTTGCTGGGGTCAGAGGGCCCTAGGTGGAGGGCCAATGGGCACCCTGTGGCCTCTACTGCAAGTCCAAGGAGAGAGGTGGAGCCCTGGGTAGCTTGCTGGGGTCAGAGGGCCCTAGGTGGAGGGCAAGGGGGCACCCTGGGGCCTCTATTGCAATTCCAGGGAGAGAGCTGGACCCCTGGGTAGCTTGCTGGGTTCGGAGGCCCCTAGGTGGAGGGCCACGGGGTACCCAGGGGCCTCTACTGCAAGTCCAGGGAGAGTTGTGGACCCCTGGGTAGCTTGCTGGGGTCAGAGGCCCCTAGGTGGAGGGCCACGGGGTACCCTGGGGCCTCTTCTGCAAGTCCAGGGAGAGAGTTGGACCCCTGGGTAGCTTGCTGGGGTCAGAGGGCCCTACGTGGAGGGCCATGGGGCACCCTGGGGACACTTTTGCAAGTCCAGGGAGATAGGCAGGCCCCTGGGCAGCTTGCTGGGGTCAGAGGCCCCTAGGTGGAGGGCCAAGGGTCACCCTGGGGCCTAGTCTGCAAGTCTAGGGAGAGAGGTGGACCCCTGGGTAGCTTTCTAGGGTCAGAGGCCCCAAGGTGGAGGGCCAAGGGGCACCCTGGGGCCTCTATTGCAAGTCCAGGGAGAGAGGTGGACCCCTGGGCAGCTTGCTTGGGTCAGGGGCCCCTAGGTGGAGGACCAGGGGGCACCCTGGGGCCTATACTGCAAGTCCAGGGAGAGAGTTGGAGCCCTGAGTAGCTTGCTGGGGTCAGAGGGCCCAAAGTGGAGGGCCATGGGGCACCCTGGGGACTCTACTGCAAGTCCAGGGAGATAGGTAGGCCCCTGGGTAGCTTGCTGGGGTCTGAGGTCCCTAGGTGGAGGGCCAAGGGTCACCCTGGGGCCTCTACTGCAAGTCTAGGGAGAGAGGTGGACCACTGGGAAGCTTGCTGGTGTCAGAGGCCCCTAGGGGGAGGGCCAGGGGGCATCCTGGGGCCTCTATTGCAAGTCCAGGGAGAGAGGTGGACCTCTGGGCAGCTTGCTTGGGTTGGGGGCCCCTGGGTGGAGGACCAAGGGGCACCCTGGGGCCTATACTGCTAGTCCAGGGAGAGAGTTGGAGCCCTGGGTAGCTTGCTGGGGTCAGAGGGCCCTAGGTGGAGGGCCATGGGGCACCATGGGGACTCTACTGCAAGTCCAGGGAGATAGGTAGGCCCCTGGGTAGCTTGCTGGGGTCAGAGGCCCCTAGGTGGAGGGCCAACGGTCACCCTGGGGCCTAGTCTGCAAGTCTAGGGAGAGAGGTGGACCCCTGGGTAGCTTTCTGGGGTCAGAGGCCCCTAGGTGGAGGGCCAAGGGGCACCCAGGTGCTTTTATTGCAAGTCCAGGGAGAGAGGTGGACCCCTGGGCAGCTTGCTTGGGTCAGGGGCCCCTAGGTGGAGGACCAGGGGGCACCCTGGGACCTATACTGCAAGTCCAGGGAGAGAGTTGGAGCCCTGGGTAGCTTGCTGGGGTCAGAGGGCCCAAGGTGGAGGGCCATGGGGCACCCTGGGGGCTCTACTGCAAGTCCAGGGAGATAGGTGGACCCTGGGTAGCTTGCTGGGGTCAGAGGCCCCTAGGTGGAGGGCCAAGGGTCACCCTGGGGCCTCTACTGCAAGTCTAGGGAGAGAGGTGGACCACTGGGAAGCTTGCTGGTGTCAGAGGCCCCTAGGGGGAGGGCCAGGGGGCACCGTAGGGCCTCTACTGCAAGTCCAGGAAGAGAGGTGGACCCCTGGGTAGTTTGCTGGGGTCAGAGGCCCCTAGGTGGAGGGCCAGGGGGCACCCTGGGGCCTCTTCTAAAAGTCCAGGGAGAGAGGTGGACCCCTGGGTAGCTTGCTGGGGTCAGAGGCCCCTAGGTGGAGGGCCAGAGGGCAGCCTAGGGCCTCTACTACAAGTCCAGGGAGAGAGGTGGAGCCCTGGGTAGCTTGCTGGGGTCAGTAGCCCCTAATGGAGGGCAAGGGGCACCCTGGGGCCTCTATTGCAAGTCCACGGAGGGAGCTGGACCCCTGAGCAGCTTGCTGGGTTCAGAGGCCCCTAGGTGGAGGGCCACGGGGTACCCTGGGGCCTCTACTGCAAGTCCAGGGAGAGATGTGGACCCCTGGGTAGCTTGCTGGGGTCAGAGGCCCCTAGGTGGAGGGCCAGGGGGCACCCTGGGGCCTCTACTAAAAGTCCAGGGAGAGAGGTGGACCCCTGGGTAGCTTGCTGGGGTCAGAGACCCCTAGGTGGAGGGCCAATGGGCACCCTGCGGCCTCTACTGCAAGTCCAGGGAGAGAGGTGGAGCCCTGGGTAGCTTGCTGGGGTCAGAGGCCCCTAAGTGGGGGGCCAGAGGGCAGCCTAGGGCCTCTACTTAAAGTCTAGGGAGAGAGGTGGAGCCCTGGGTAGCTTGCTGGGGTCAGTAGCCCCTGGGTGGAGGGCAAGGGGGCACCCTGGGGCCTCTATTGCAATTCCAGGGAGAGAGCTGGACCCCTGGGTAGCTTGCTGGGATCAGAGGCCCCTAGGTGGAGGGCCACGGGGTTCCCAGGGGCCTCTACTGAAAGTCCAGGGAGAGATGTGGACCCCTGGGTAGCTTGCTGGGGTCAGAGGCTCCTAGGTGGAGGGCCAAGGGGCACCCTGGGGCCTCTACTGCAAGTCCAGGGAGAGGTGGACCCCTCGGTAGCTTGCTGGGGTCAGAGGCCCCTAGGTGGAGGGCCAATGGGCACCCCGGGGCCTCTACTGCAAGTCCAGGGAGAGAGGTGGACCCCTCGGTAGCTGGCTGGGGTCAGAGACCCCTAGGTGGAGGACCAATGGGCACCCTGGGGCCTCTATTGCAAGTCCAGGGAGAGAAGTGGACCCCTCAGTAGCTTGCTGGGGTCAGAGACCCCTAGGTGGAGGGCCAATGAGCACCCTGGGGCCTCTACTGCAAGTCCAGGGAGAGAGGTGGACCCCTGGGTAGCTTGCTGGGGTCAGAGGCCCCTAGGTGGAGGGCCAGAGGGCAGCCTAGGGCCTCTACTACAAGTCCAGGGAGAAAGGTGGAGCCCTGGGTAGCTTGCTGGGGTCAGTAGCCCTTGGGTGGAGGGCAAGAGGGCACCCTGGGGCCTCTATTGCAAGTCCAGGGAGAGAGCTGGACCCCTGGGTAGCTTGCTGGGTTCGGAGGCCTCTAGGTGGAGGGCCACGGGGTACCCTGGGGCCTCTACTGCAAGTCCAGGGAGAGATGTGGACCCCTGGGTAGCTTGCTGGACTCAGAGGCCCCTAGGTGGAGGGCCACGGGGTACCCTGGGGCCTCTACTGCAAGTCCAGGTAGAGAGGTGGAGCCCTGGGTAGCTTGCTGGGGTCAGTAGCCCCTGGGTGGAGGGCAAGGGGGCACCCTGGGGCCTCTACTGCAAGTCCAGGGAGAGAAGTGGAGCCCTGGGTAGCTTGTTGGGGTCAGAGGCCCCTATGTGTAGGGCAAGGGGGCACCCTGTGGCCTATACTGCAATTCCAGGGAGAGATGTGGACCCCTGGGTAGCTTGCTGGGGTCAGAGGGCCCTAGGTGGAGGGCCATGGGGCACCCTGGTGACTCTACTGCAACTCCAGGGAGATAAGCAGGCACCTGGGCAGCTTGCTGGGGTCAGAAGCCCCTAGGTGGAGGGCCAAGGGTCACCATGGGGCCTAGTCTGCAAGTCTAGGGAGAGAGGTGGACCCCTGGGTAGCTTTCAGGGGTCAGAGGCCCCTAGGTGGAGGGCCAAGGGGCACCCTGGGGCCTCTATTGCAAGTCCAGGGAGAGAGGTGGACCCCTGGGTAGCTTTCTGGGGTCAGAAGCCCCTAGGTGGAGGGCCAAGGGTCACCCTGGGGCCTAGTCTGCAAGTCTAGGGAGAGAGGTGGAGCCCTGGGTAGCTTGCTGGGGTCAAAGGCCCCTAGGTGGAGGGTTAGAACGCAGCCTAGGGCCTCTACTACAAGTCCAGGGAGAGAGGTGGAGCCCTGGGTAGCTTGCTGGGGTCAGTAGCCCTTAATGGAGGGCAAGGGGCACCCTGGGGCCTCTATTGCAAGTCCACGGAGGGAGCTGGACCCCTGAGTAGCTTGCTGGGTTCAGAGGCCCCTAGGTGGAGGGCCACGGGGTACCCTGGGGCCTCTACTGCAAGTCCAGGGAGAGATGTGGACCCCTGGGTAGCTTGCTGGGGACAGAGGCCCCTAGTTGGAGGGCCAGGGGGCACCCTGGGGCCTCTACTAAAAGTCTAGGGAGAGAGGTGGACCCCTGGGTAGCTTGCTGGGGTCAGAGACCACTAGGTGGAGGGCCAATGGGCACCCTGCGGCCTCTACTGCAAGTCCAGGGAGAGAGGTGGAGCCCTGGGTAGCTTGCTGAGGTCAGAGGCCCCTAAGTGGGGGGCCAGAGGGCAGCCTAGGGCCTCTACTTAAAGTCTAGGGAGAGAGGTGGAGCCCTGGGTAGCTTGCTGGGGTCAGTAGCCCCTGGGTGGAGGGCAAGGGGGCACCCTGGGGCCTCTATTGCAATTCCAGGGAGAGAGCTGGACCCCTGGGTAGCTTGCTGGGTTCAGAGGCCCCTAGGTGGAGGGCCACGGGGTTCCCAGGGGCCTCTACTGCAAGTGCAGGGAGAGATGTGGACCCCTGGGTAGCTTGCTGGGGTCAGAGACCCCTAGGTGGAGGACCAATGGGCACCCTGGGGCCTCTATTGCAAGTCCAGGGAGAGAAGTGGACCCCTCAGTAGCTTGCTGGGGTCAGAGACCCCTAGGTGGAGGGCCAATGAGCACCCTGGGGCCTCTACTGCAAGTCCAGGGAGAGAGGTGGACCCCTGGGTAGCTTGCTGGGGTCAGAGGCCCCTAGGTGGAGGGCCAGAGGGCAGCCTAGGGCCTCTACTACAAGTCCAGGGAGAAAGGTGGAGCCCTGGGTAGCTTGCTGGGGTCAGTAGCCCTTGGGTGGAGGGCAAGAGGGCACCCTGGGGCCTCTATTGCAAGTCCAGGGAGAGAGCTGGACCCCTGGGTAGCTTGCTGGGTTCGGAGGCCTCTAGGTGGAGGGCCACGGGGTACCCTGGGGCCTCTACTGCAAGTCCAGGGAGAGATGTGGACCCCTGGGTAGCTTGCTGGACTCAGAGGCCCCTAGGTGGAGGGCCACGGGGTACCCTGGGGCCTCTACTGCAAGTCCAGGTAGAGAGGTGGAGCCCTGGGTAGCTTGCTGGGGTCAGTAGCCCCTGGGTGGAGGGCAAGGGGGCACCCTGGGGCCTCTACTGCAAGTCCAGGGAGAGAAGTGGAGCCCTGGGTAGCTTGCTGGGGTCAGAGGCCCCTATGTGTAGGGCAAGGGGGCACCCTGTGGCCTATACTGCAATTCCAGGGAGAGATGTGGACCCCTGGGTAGCTTGCTGGGGTCAGAGGGCCCTAGGTGGAGGGCCATGGGGCACCCTGGTGACTCTACTGCAAGTCCAGGGAGATAAGCAGGCACCTGGGCAGCTTGCTGGGGTCAGAAGCCCCTAGGTGGAGGGCCAAGGGTCACCATGGGGCCTAGTCTGCAAGTCTAGGGAGAGAGGTGGACCCCTGGGTAGCTTTCAGGGGTCAGAGGCCCCTAGGTGGAGGGCCAAGGGGCACCCTGGGGCCTCTATTGCAAGTCCAGGGAGAGAGGTGGACCCCTGGGTAGCTTTCTGGGGTCAGAAGCCCCTAGGTGGAGGGCCAAGGGTCACCCTGGGGCCTAGTCTGCAAGTCTAGAGAGAGAGGTGGAGCCCTGGGTAGCTTGCTGGGGTCAAAGGCCCCTAGGTGGAGGGTTAGAACGCAGCCTAGGGCCTCTACTACAAGTCCAGGGAGAGAGGTGGAGCCCTGGGTAGCTTGCTGGGGTCAGTAGCCCTTAATGGAGGGCAAGGGGCACCCTGGGGCCTCTATTGCAAGTCCACGGAGGGAGCTGGACCCCTGAGTAGCTTGCTGGGTTCAGAGGCCCCTAGGTGGAGGGCCACGGGGTACCCTGGGGCCTCTACTGCAAGTCCAGGGAGAGATGTGGACCCCTGGGTAGCTTGCTGGGGACAGAGGCCCCTAGTTGGAGGGCCAGGGGGCACCCTGGGGCCTCTACTAAAAGTCTAGGGAGAGAGGTGGACCCCTGGGTAGCTTGCTGGGGTCAGAGACCACTAGGTGGAGGGCCAATGGGCACCCTGCGGCCTCTACTGCAAGTCCAGGGAGAGAGGTGGAGCCCTGGGTAGCTTGCTGAGGTCAGAGGCCCCTAAGTGGGGGGCCAGAGGGCAGCCTAGGGCCTCTACTTAAAGTCTAGGGAGAGAGGTGGAGCCCTGGGTAGCTTGCTGGGGTCAGTAGCCCCTGGGTGGAGGGCAAGGGGGCACCCTGGGGCCTCTATTGCAATTCCAGGGAGAGAGCTGGACCCCTGGGTAGCTTGCTGGGTTCAGAGGCCCCTAGGTGGAGGGCCACGGGGTTCCCAGGGGCCTCTACTGCAAGTGCAGGGAGAGATGTGGACCCCTGGGTAGCTTGCTGGGGTCAGAGGCCCCTAGGTGGAGGGCCACAGGGTACCTTGGGGCCTCTACTGCAAGTTCAGGGAGAGAGCTGGAGCCATGGGTAGCTTGCTGGGGTCAGAGGCCACTAGGTGGAGGGCAAGGGGGCACCCTGTGGCCTATACTGCAAGTCCAGAGAGAGAGCTGGACCCCTGGGTAGCTTGCTGGGGTCAAAGGGCCCTAGGTGGAGGGCCAAGGGTCAACCTGGGGCCTCTACTGCAAGTCCAGGGAGAGAGAAGGAGCCCTGGGTAGCTTGCTAGGGTCAGAGGCCACTAGGTGGAGGGCAAGGGGGCACCCTGTGGCCTATACTGCAAGTCCAGGGAGAGAGGTGGACCCTTGGGTAGCTTGCTGGGGTCAAAGGGCCCTAGGTGGAGGGCCATGGGGAACCCTGGGGACTCTTCTGCAAGTTCAGGGAGATAGGCAGGCCCCTGGGCAGCTAGCTGGGGTCAGACGCCCCTAGGTGGAGGGCCAAGGGTCAACCTGGGGCCTCTACTGCAAGTCCAGTGAGAGAGGTGAATCACTGGGAAGCTTGCTGGTGTCAGAGGCCCCTAGGGGGAGGGCCAGGGGGCACCGTAGGGCCTCTACTATAAATCCAGGGAGAGATGTGGACCCCTGGGTCGCTTGCTGGGGTCAGAGGCCCCTAGGTGGAGGGCCAGGGGGCACCCAGGGGCGTCTACTGCAAGTCCAGGGAGAGATGTGGACCCCTGGGTAGCTTGCTGGGGTCAGAGGCCCCTAGGTGGAGGGCCAATGGGCACCCTGGGGCCTCTACTGCAAGTCCAGGGAGAGAGGTGAAGCCCTAGGTAACTTGCTAGGGTCAGAGGCCCATAGGTGGAGGGCCAGAGGGCAGGCTAGGGCCTCTACTGCAAGTCCAGGGAGAGAGTTGAATCACTGGGAAGCTTGCTGGGGTCAGTAGCCCCAAAGGGGAGGGCCAGGGGGCACCGTAGGACCTCTACTATAAGTCCAGGGAGAGAGGTGGACCCTTGGGTAGCTTGCTTGGGTCCGGGGCCCCTAGGTAGAGGACCAGGGGGCACCCTGGGGCCTCTATTGCAAGTCCAGGGAAAGAGGTGGACCCCTCGGTAGCTTGCTGGGGTCAGAGACCCCTAGGTGGAGGACCAATGGGCACCCTGGGGCCTCTACTGCAAGTCCAGGGAGAGATGTGGACCCCTGGGTAGCTTGCTGGGGTCAGAGGCCCCTAGGTGGAGGGTCACGGGGCACTCTGGGGCCTCTATTGCAAGTCCAGGGAGAGAGGTGGACAACTCGGTAGCTTGCTGGGGTCAGAGACCCCTAGGTGGAGGGCCAATGGGCACCCTGGGGTTCTCTACTGCAAGTCCAGGGAGAGAGGCTGAGCCCTGGGTAGCTTGCTGGGGTCAGAGGCCCCTAGGTGGAGGGCCAGAGGGCAGCCTAGGGCCTCTACTACAAGTCCAGGGAGAGAGGTGGAGCCCTGGGTAGCTTGCTGGGGTCAGTAGCCCTTGGGTGGAGGGCAAGAGGGCACCCTGGGGCCTCTATTGCAAGTCCAGGGAGAGAGCTGGACCCCTGGGTAGCTTGCTGGGTTCGGAGGCCCCTAGGTGGAGGACCAGGGGGCACCCTGGGGCCTCTACTGCAAGTCCAGGGAGAGATGTGGACCCCTGGGCAGCTTGCTTGGGTCCGGGGCCCCTAGGTGGAGTACCAGGGGGCACCCTGGGGCCTCTATTGCAAGTCCAGGGAGAGATGTGGACCCCTGGGTAGCTTGCTGGGGTCAGAGGGCCCTAGTTGGAGGGCCATGGGGCACCCTGGGGACTCTACTGCAAGTCCAGGGAGATAGGCAGGCACCTGGGCAGCTTGCTGGGGTCAGAAGCCCCTAGGTGGAGGGCCAAGGGTCACCCTGGGGCCTAGTCTGCAAGTCTAGGGAGAGAGGTGGACCCCTGGGTAGCTTTCTGGGGTCAGAGGCCCCTAGGTGGAGGGCCAAGGGGCACCCTGGAGCCTCTATTGCAAGTCCAGGGAGAGAGGTGGACCCCTGGGCAGCTTGCTTGGGTCAGGGGCCCCTAGGTGGAGGACAAGGGGGCACCCTGAGGCCTATACTGCAAGTCCAGGGACAGAGTTGGAGCCCTGGGTAGCTTGCTGGGGTCAGAGGCCCCTAGGTGGAGGGCCATGGGCTACCCTGGGGACTCTACTGCAAGTCCAGGGAGTTAGGTAGGACCCTGGGTAGCTTGCTGGGGTTAGAGACCCCTAGGTGGAGGGCCAAGAGTCACCCTGGGGCCTCTACTGCAAGTCTAGGGAGAGAGGTGGACCACTGGGAAGCTTGCTGGTGTCAGAGGCCCCTAGGGGGAGGGCCATGGGGCACCCTGGGGCCTCTACTGCAAGTCCAGGGAGAGAGGTGGACCCCTGGGTAGTTTGCTAGGGTCAGAGGCCCCTAGGTGGAGGACCAGGGGGCACCCTGGGGCCTATACTGCAAGTCCAGGGAAAGAGTTGGAGCCCTGGGTAGCTTGCTGGGGTCAGAGGGCCCTAGGTGGAGGGCCATGGGGCACCCTGGGGACTCTACTGCAAGCCCAGGAAGAGATGTGGACCCCTAGGTAGTTTGCTGGGGTCAGAGGCCCCTTTGTGGAGGGCCAGGGGACACCTTGGGGCCTCCACTATAAGTCCAGGGAGAGAGGTGGAGCCCTGGGTAGCTTGCTGGGATCAGAGGCCCCTAGGTGGAGGGCCAGGGGGCACCCAGGGGCCTCTACTTAAAGTCCAGGGAGAGAGGTGGACCCCTGGGTAGCTTGCTGGGGTCAGAGGCCCCTAGGTGGAGGGCCACGGGGTACCCAGGGGCCTCTACTGCAAGTCCAGGGAGAGTTGTTGACCCCTGGGTAGCTTGCTGGGGTCAGAGGCCCCTAGGTGGAGGGCCACGGGGTACCCAGCAGCGTCTACTGCAAGTCCACGGAGAGATGTGGACCCCTGGGTAGCTTGCTGAAGTCAGAGGCCCCTAGGTGGAGGGTCACTGGGCACCCTGTGGCCTCTATTGCAAGTCCAGGGAGAGAGGTGGACCCCTCTGTAGCTTGCTGGGGTCAGAGACCCCTAGGTGGAGGGCCAATGGGCACCCTGCGGCCTCTACTGCAAGTCCAAGGAGAGAGGTGGAGCCCTGGGTAGCTTGCTGGGGTCAGAGGGCCCTAAATGGAGGGCAAGGGGGCACCCTGGGGCCTCTATTGCAATTCCAGGGAGAGAGCTGGACCCCTGGGTAGCTTGCTGGGTTCAGAGGCCCCTAGGTGGAAAGCCACAGGGTACCCAGGGGCCTCTACTGCAAGTCCAGGGAGAGTTGTGGACCCCTGGGTAGCTTGCTGGGATCAGAGGCCCCTAGGTGGAGGGCCACGGGGTACCCTGGGGCCTCTTCTGCAAGTCCAGGGAGAGAGTTGGACCCCTGGGTAGCTTGCTGGGGTCAGAGGGCCCTACGTGGAGGGCCATGGGGCACCCTGGGGACACTACTGCAAGTCCAGGGAGATAGGCAGGCCCCTGGGCAGCTTGCTGGGGTCAGAGGCCCCTAGGTGGAGGGCCAACGGTCACCCTGGGGCCTAGTCTGCAAGTCTAGGGAGAGAGGTGGACCCCTGGGTAGCTTTCTAGGGTCAGAGGCCCCAAGGTGGAGGGCCAAGGGGCACCCTGGGGCCTCTATTGCAAGTCCAGGGAGAGAGGTGGACCTCTGGGCAGCTTGCTTGGGTTGGGGGCCCCTAGGTGGAGGACCAAGGGGCACCCTGGGGCCTATACTGCTAGTCCAGGGAGAGAGTTGGAGCCCTGGGTAGCTTGCTGGGGTCAGAGGGCCCTAGGTGGAGGGCCATGGGGCACCATGGGGACTCTACTGCAAGTCCAGGGAGATAGGTAGGCCCCTGGGCAGCTTGCTGGGGTCAGAGGCCCCTAGGTGGAGGGCCAAGGGTCACCCTGGGGCCTAGTCTGCAAGTCTAGGGAGAGAGGTGGACCCCTGGGTAGCTTTCTGGGGTCAGAGGCCCCTAGGTGGAGGGCCAAGGGGCACCCAGGTGCTTTTATTGCAAGTCCAGGGAGAGAGGTGGACCCCTGGGCAGCTTGCTTGGGTCAGGGGCCCCTAGGTGGAGGACCAGGGGGCACCCTGGGGCCTATACTGCAAGTCCAGGGAGAGAGTTGGAGCCCTGGGTAGCTTGCTGGGGTCAGAGGGCCCAAGGTGGAGGGCCATGGGGCACCCTGGGGGCTCTACTGCAAGTCCAGGGAGATAGGTAGGCCCCTGGGTAGCTTGCTGGGGTCAGAGGTCCCTAGGTGGAGGGCCAAGGGTCACCCTGGGGCCTCTACTGCAAGTCTAGGGAGAGAGGTGGACCACTGGGAAGCTTGCTGGTGTCAGAGGCCCCTAGGGGGAGGGCCAGGGGGCACCCTGGGGCCTTTATTGCAAGTCCAGGGAGAGAGGTGAACCTCTGGGCAGCTTGCTTGGGTCAGGGGCCCCTAGGTGGAGGACCAGGGGGCACCGTGGGGCCTATACTGCTAGTCCAGGGAGAGAGTTGTTGCCCTGGGTAGCTTGCTGGGGTCAGAGGGGCCCTAGGTGGAGGGCCATGGGGCACCCTGGGGACTATACTGCAAGTCCAGGGAGATAGGTGGACCCTGGGTAGCTTGCTGGGGTCAGAGGCCCCTAGGTGGAGGGCCAAGGGTCACCCTGGGGCCTCTACTGCAAGTCTAGGGAGAGAGGTGGACCACTGGGAAGCTTGCTGGTGTCAGAGGCCCCTAGGGGGAGGGCCAGGGGGCACCTTAGGGCCTCTACTGCAAGTCCAGGGAGAGAGGTGGACCTCTGGGCAGCTTGCTTGGGTCAGGGGCCCCTAGGTGGAGGACCAGGGGGCACCCTGGGGCCTATACTGCTAGTCCAGGAAGAGAGTTGGAGCCCTGGGTAGCTTGCTCGGGTCAGAGGGCCCTAGGTGGAGGGCCATGGGGCACCCTGGGGACTCAACTGCAAGTCCAGGGAGATAGGTAGGCCCCTGGGTAGCTTGCTGGGGTCAGAGGCCCATAAGTGGAGGGACAAGGGTCACCCTGTGGCATAGTCTGCAAGTCTAGGGAGAGAGGTGGACCCCTGGGTTGCTTTCTGGGGTCAGAGGCCCCTAGGTGGAGGGCAAAGGGGCACCCTGGGGCCTCTATTGCAAGTCCAGGGAGAGAGGTGGACCCCTGGGCAGCTTGCTTGGGTCAGGGGCCCGTAGGTGGAGGACCAGGGGGCACCCTGGGGCCTATACTGCAAGTCCAGGGAGAGAGTTGGAGCCCTGGGTAGCTTGCTGGGGTCAGAGGGCCCAAGGTGGAGGGCCATGGGGCACCCTGGGGACTCTACTGCAAGTCCAGGGAGATAGGTAGGCCCCTGGGTAGCTTGCTGGGGTCAGAGGTACCTAGGTGGAGGGCCACGGGGTACCCTGGGGCCTCTACTGCAAGTCCAGGGAGAGATGTGGACCCCTGGGTAGCTTGCTGGGGTCAGAGGTCCCTAGGTGGAGGGCCAGAGGGCACACTGGGGCCTATACTGCAAGTCCAGGGAGAGAGGTGGACCCCTGGGTAGCTTGCTGGTGTCAGATGCCCCTAGGTGGAGGGCCAGAGGGCACCCTGGGGCCTATACTGCAAGTCCAGGGAGAGAGGTGGGCCCCTGGGTAGCTTGCTGGTGATAGATGCCCCTAGTTGGAGGGACAGGGGTCACCCAGGGGCGTCTACTGCAAGTCCAGGGAGAGAGGTGGACCCCTCGGTAGCTTGCTGGGGTCAGAGACCCCTAGGTGTAGGGCCAATGGGCACCCTGGGGCCTCTACTGCAAGTCCAGGGAGAGAGGTGGAGCCCTGGGTAGCTTGCTGGGGTCAAAGGCCCCTAGGTGGAGGGCCAGAGGGCAGCCTAGGGCCTCTACTACAAGTCCAGGGAGAGAGGTGGAGCCCTGGGTAGCTTGCTGGGGTCAGTAGCCCCTGGGTGGAGGGCAAGGGGGCACCCTGGGGCCTCTATTGCAAGTCCACGGAGGGAGCTGGACCCCTGGGTAGCTTGCTGGGTTCAGAGGCCCCTAGGTGGAGGGCCACGGGGTACCCTGGGGCCTCTACTGCAAGTCCAGGGAGAGATGTGGACCCCTGGGTAGCTTGCTGGATTCAGAGGCCCCTAGGTGGAGGGCTAGGGGGCACCCTGGGGCCTCTATTGCAAGTCCAGGGAGAAAGTTGGACCCCTGGGTAGCTTGCTGGGGTCAGAGGCCCCTATGTGGAGGGCCACGGGGTACCCTGGGGCCTCTACTGCAAGTCCAGGGAGAGAGGTGGAGCCCTGGGTAGCTTGCTGGGGTCAGAGGCCCCTAGGTGGAGGGCCAGGGGGCACCCAGGGGCGTCTACTGCAAGTCCAGGGAGAGATGTGGACCCCTGGGTAGCTTGCTGGGGTCAGAGGCTCCTAGGTGGAGGGCCAAGGGGCACCCTGGGGCCTCTACTGCAAGTCCAGGGAGAGGTGGACCCCTCGGTAGCTTGCTGGGGTCAGAGGCCCCTAGGTGGAGGGCCAATGGGCACCCCGGGGCCTCTACTGCAAGTCCAGGGAGAGAGGTGGACCCCTCGGTAGCTTGCTGGGGTCAGAGACCCCTAGGTGGAGGACCAATGGGCACCCTGGGGCCTCTATTGCAAGTCCAGGGAGAGAAGTGGACTCCTCAGTAGCTTGCTGGGGTCAGAGACCCCTAGGTGGAGGGCCAATGAGCACCCTGGGGCCTCTACTGCGAGTCCAGGGAGAGAGGTGGACCCCTGGGTAGCTTGCTGGGGTCAGAGGCCCCTAGGTGGAGGGCCAGAGGGCAGCCTAGGGCCTCTACTACAAGTCCAGGGAGAAAGGTGGAGCCCTGGGTAGCTTGCTGGGGTCAGTAGCCCTTGGGTGGAGGGCAAGAGGGCACCCTGGGGCCTCTATTGCAAGTCCAGGGAGAGAGCTGGACCCCTGGGTAGCTTGCTGGGTTCGGAGGCCTCTAGGTGGAGGGCCACGGGGTACCCTGGGGCCTCTACTGCAAGTCCAGGGAGAGATGTGGACCCCTGGGTAGCTTGCTGGACTCAGAGGCCCCTAGGTGGAGGGCCACGGGGTACCCTGGGGCCTCTACTGCAAGTCCAGGTAGAGAGGTGGAGCCCTGGGTAGCTTGCTGGGGTCAGTAGCCCCTGGGTGGAGGGCAAGGGGGCACCCTGGGGCCTCTACTGCAAGTCCAGGGAGAGAAGTGGAGCCCTGGGTAGCTTGCTGGGGTCAGAGGCCCCTATGTGTAGGGCAAGGGGGCACCCTGTGGCCTATACTGCAATTCCAGGGAGAGATGTGGACCCCTGGGTAGCTTGCTGGGGTCAGAGGGCCCTAGGTGGAGGGCCATGGGGCACCCTGGTGACTCTACTGCAAGTCCAGGGAGATAAGCAGGCACCTGGGCAGCTTGCTGGGGTCAGAAGCCCCTAGGTGGAGGGCCAAGGGTCACCATGGGGCCTAGTCTGCAAGTCTAGGGAGAGAGGTGGACCCCTGGGTAGCTTTCAGGGGTCAGAGGCCCCTAGGTGGAGGGCCAAGGGGCACCCTGGGGCCTCTATTGCAAGTCCAGGGAGAGAGGTGGACCCCTGGGTAGCTTTCTGGGGTCAGAAGCCCCTAGGTGGAGGGCCAAGGGTCACCCTGGGGCCTAGTCTGCAAGTCTAGGGAGAGAGGTGGAGCCCTGGGTAGCTTGCTGGGGTCAAAGGCCCCTAGGTGGAGGGTTAGAACGCAGCCTAGGGCCTCTACTACAAGTCCAGGGAGAGAGGTGGAGCCCTGGGTAGCTTGCTGGGGTCAGTAGCCCTTAATGGAGGGCAAGGGGCACCCTGGGGCCTCTATTGCAAGTCCACGGAGGGAGCTGGACCCCTGAGTAGCTTGCTGGGTTCAGAGGCCCCTAGGTGGAGGGCCACGGGGTACCCTGGGGCCTCTACTGCAAGTCCAGGGAGAGATGTGGACCCCTGGGTAGCTTGCTGGGGACAGAGGCCCCTAGTTGGAGGGCCAGGGGGCACCCTGGGGCCTCTACTAAAAGTCTAGGGAGAGAGGTGGACCCCTGGGTAGCTTGCTGGGGTCAGAGACCACTAGGTGGAGGGCCAATGGGCACCCTGCGGCCTCTACTGCAAGTCCAGGGAGAGAGGTGGAGCCCTGGGTAGCTTGCTGAGGTCAGAGGCCCCTAAGTGGGGGGCCAGAGGGCAGCCTAGGGCCTCTACTTAAAGTCTAGGGAGAGAGGTGGAGCCCTGGGTAGCTTGCTGGGGTCAGTAGCCCCTGGGTGGAGGGCAAGGGGGCACCCTGGGGCCTCTATTGCAATTCCAGGGAGAGAGCTGGACCCCTGGGTAGCTTGCTGGGTTCAGAGGCCCCTAGGTGGAGGGCCACGGGGTTCCCAGGGGCCTCTACTGCAAGTGCAGGGAGAGATGTGGACCCCTGGGTAGCTTGCTGGGGTCAGAGGCCCCTAGGTGGAGGGCCACAGGGTACCTTGGGGCCTCTACTGCAAGTTCAGGGAGAGAGCTGGAGCCATGGGTAGCTTGCTGGGGTCAGTAGCCCCTGGGTGGAGGGCAAGGGGGCACCCTGGGGCCTCTACTGCAAGTCCAGGGAGAGATGTGGACCCCTGGGTAGCTTGCCGGGGTCAAAGGGCCCTAGGTGGAGGGCCATGGGGCACCCTGGGGACTCTACTGCAAGTTCAGGGAGATAGGCAGGCCCCTGGGCAGCTTGCTGGGGTCAGACGGCCCTAGGTGGAGGGGCAAGGGTCAACCTGAGGCCTCTACTGCAAGTCCAGTGAGAGAAGTGAATCACTGGGAAGCTTGTTGGTGTCAGAGGCCCCTAGGTGGAGGGCCAGGGGGCACCCAGGGGCGTCTACTGCAAGTCCAGGGAGAGATGTGGACCCCTGGGTAGCTTGCTGGGGTCAGAGGCCCCTAGGCGGAGCGCCAATGGGCACCCTGGGGCCTCTACTGCAAGTCCAGGGAGAGAGGTGAAGCCCTGGGTAGCTTTCTGGGGTCAGAGGCCAATAGGTGGAGGGCCAGAGGGCAGCCTAGGGGCTCTGCTGCAAGTCCAGGGAGAGAGGTGAATCACTGGGAAGCTTGCTGGGGTCAGTAGCCCCTAAGGGGAGGGCCAGGGGGCACCGTAGGGCGTCTACTATAAGTCCAGAGAGAAAGGTGGACCCCTGGGTAGCTTTCTGGGGTCAGAGGCCCCTAGGTGGAGGGCCAAGGGGCACCCTGGGGCCTCTATTGCAAGTCCAGGGAGAGAGGTGGACTCCTGGGCAGCTTGCTTGGGCCAGGGGCCCTTAGGTGGAGGACCAGGGGGCACCCTGGGGCCTATACTGCAAGTCCAGGGAGAGAGTTGGAGCCCTGGGTAGCTTGCTGGGGTCAGAGGGCCCAAGGTGGAGGGCCATGGGGCACCTTGGGGACTCTACTGCAAGTCCAGGGAGATAGGTAGGCCCCTGGGTAGCTTGCTGGGGTCAGAGGTCCCTTGGTGGAGGGCCACGAGGTACCCTGGGGCCTCTGCTGCAAGTCCAGGGAGAGATGTGGACACCTGGGTAGCTTGCTGGGGTCAGAGGCCCCTAGGTGGAGGGCCAGAGGGCACACTGGGGCCTATACTGCAAGTCCAGGGAGAGAGGTGGACCCCTGGGTAGCTTGCTGCTGTCAGATGCAACTAAGTGGAGGGCCAGAGGGCACCCTGGGGCCTATACTGCAAGTCCAGGGAGAGAGGTGGACCCCTGGGTAGCTTGCTGGTGTTAGATGCCCCTAGTTGGAGGGCCAGGAGGCACCCTGGGTCCTATACTGCAAGTCCAGGGAGAGAGGTGGACCCCTGGGTAGCTTGCTGGGGTCAGATGCCCCTAGGTGGAGGGCCAGGGGGCACCCTGGTGCCTATACTGCAAGTCCAAGGAGAGAGGTGGACGCCTGGGTAGCTTGCTGGGGTCAGAGGCCCCTATTTGGAGGGCCAGGGGGTACCCTGGGGCCTCTAATGCAAGTCCAGGGAGAGATGTGGACCCCTGGGTAGCTTGCTGGACTCAGAGGCCCCTAGGTGGAGGGCCAGGGGGCACCCTGAAAACTCTACTATAAGTCCAGGGAGAGAGGTGGACCCTTGGGTAGCTTGCTGAGGTCAGTAGCCCCTGGGTGGAGGGCAAGGGGGCACCCTGGGGCCTCTATTGCAATTCCAAGGAGAGTGTTGGACCCCTGGGTAGCTTGCTGGTGTTAGATGCCCCTAGTTGGAGGGCCAGGGGGCAACCTGGGTCCTATACTGCAAGTCCAGGGAGAGAGGTGGACCCCTGGGTAGCTTGCTGGGGTCAGATGCCCCTAGGTGGAGGGCCAGGGGGCACCCTGGGGCCTATACTGCAAGTCAAAAGAGAGAGGTGGACCCCTGGGTAGCTTGCTGGGGTCAGAGGCCCCTAGTTGGAGGGCCAATGGGCACCCTGGGGCCTCTACTGCAAGTCCAGGGAGAGAGGTGAAGCCCTGGGTAGCTTGCTGGGGTTAGAGGCCAATAGAAGGAGGGCCAGAGGGCAGCCTAGGGCCTCTACTGCAAGTCTAGGAGAGAGGTGAATCACTGGGCAGCTTGCTGGGGTCAGTAGCCCCTAAGGGGAGGGTCAGGGGGCACCGTAGGGCCTATACTATAAGTCCAGGGAGAGAGGTGGAACCCTGGGTAGCTTGCTGGGTTCAGAGGCCCCTGGGTGGAGGGCCACGGGGTACCCTGGGGCCTCTACTGCAAGTCCAGGGAGAGAGTTGGACCCCTGGGTAGCTTGCTGGGGTCAGAGGGCCCTACGTGGAGGGCCATGGGGCACCCTGGGGACTTTACTGCAAGTCCAGGGAGATAGGTAGGCCCCTGGGTAGCTTGCTGGGGTCAGAGGTCCCTAGGTGGAGGGCCAAGGGTCACCCTGGGGCCTCTACTGCAAGACTAGGGAGAGAGGTGGACCACTGGGAAGCTTGCTGGTGTCAGAGGCCCCTAGGGGGAGGGCCAGGGGGCACCCTGGGGCCTCTATTGCAAGTCCAGGGAGAGAGGTGGACCTCTGGGCAGCTTGCTTGGGTCAGGGGCCCCTAGGTGGAGGACCAGGGGGCACCCTGGGGCCTATACTGCTAGTCCAGGAAGAGAGTTGGAGCCCTGGGTAGCTTGCTCGGGTCAGAGGGCCCTAGGTGGAGGGCCATGGGGCACCCTGGGGACTCAACTGCAAGTCCAGGGAGATAGGTAGGCCCCTGGGTAGCTTGTTGGGGTCAGAGGCCCATAAGTGGAGGGCCAAGGGTCACCCTGTGGCATAGTCTGCAAGTCTAGGGAGAGAGGTGGACCCCTGGGTTGCTTGCTGGGGTCAGAGGCCCCTAGGTGGAGGGCAAAGGGGCACCCTGGGGCCTCTATTGCAAGTCAGGGGAGAGAGGTGGACCCCTGGGCAGCTTGCTTGGGTCAGGGGCCCGTAGGTGGAGGACCAGGGGGCACCCTGGGGCCTATACTGCAAGTCCAGAGAGAGAGTTGGAGCCCTGGGTAGCTTGCTGGGGTCAGAGGGCCCAAGGTGGAGGGCCATGGGGCACCCTGGGGACTCTACTGCAAGTCCAGGGAGATAGGTAGGCCCCTGGGTAGCTTGCTGGGGTCAGAGGTCCCTAGGTGGAGGGCCACGGGGTACCCTGGGGCCTCTATTGCAAGTCCAGGGAGAGATGTGGACCCCTGGGTAGCTTGCTGGGGTCAGAGGTCCCTAGGTGGAGGGCCAGAGGGCACACTGGGGCCTATACTGCAAGTCCAGGGAGAGAGGTGGACCCCTGGGTAGCTTGCTGGTGTCAGATGCCCCTAGGTGGAGGGCCAGAGGGCACCCTGGGGCCTATACTGCAAGTCCAGGGAGAGAGGTGGGCCCCTGGGTAGCTTGCTGGTGATAGATGCCCCTAGTTGGAGGGACAGGGGTCACCCAGGGGCGTCTACTGCAAGTCCAGGGAGAGAGGTGGACCCCTCGGTAGCTTGCTGGGGTCAGAGACCCCTAGGTGTAGGGGCAATGGGCACCCTGGGGCCTCTACTGCAAGTCCAGGGAGAGAGGTGGAGCCCTGGGTAGCTTGCTGGGGTCAAAGGCCCCTAGGTGGAGGGCCAGAGGGCAGCCTAGGGCATCTACTACAAGTCCAGGGAGAGAGGTGGAGCCCTGGGTAGCTTGCTGGGGTCAGTAGCCCCTGGGTGGAGGGCAAGGGGGCACCCTGGGGCCTCTATTGCAAGTCCACGGAGGGAACTGGACCCCTGGGTAGCTTGCTGGGTTCAGAGGCCCCTAGGTGGAGGGCCACGGGGTACCCTGGGGCCTCTACTGCAAGTCCAGGGACAGATGTGGACCCCTGGGTAGCTTGCTGGATTCAGAGGCCCCTAGGTGGAGGGCTAGGGGGCACCCTGGGGCCTCTATTGCAAGTCCAGGGAGAAAGCTGGACCCCTGGGTAGCTTGCTGGGGTCAGAGGCCCCTATGTGGAGGGCCACGGGGTACCCTGGGGCCTCTACTGCAAGTCCAGGGAGAGAGGTGGAGCCCTGGGTAGCTTGCTGGGGCCAGTAGCCCCTGGGTGAAGGGCAAGGGGGCACCCTGGGGCCTCTACTGCAAGTCCAGGGAGAGAGGTGGAGCCCTGGGTAGCTTGCTGGGGTCAGAGGCCACTAGGTGGAGGGCAAGGGGGCACCCTGTGGCCTATACTGCAAGTCCAGAGAGAGAGCTGGACCCCTGGGTAGCTTGCTGGGGTCAAAGGGCCCTAGGTGGAGGGCCAAGGGTCAACCTGGGGCCTCTACTGCAAGTCCAGGGAGAGAGAAGGAGCCCTGGGTAGCTTGCTGGGGTCAGAGGCCACTAGGTGGAGGGCAAGGGGGCACCCTGTGGCCTATACTGCAAGTCCAGGGAGAGAGGTGGACCCCTGGGTAGCTTGCTGGGGTCAAAGGGCCCTAGGTGGAGGGCCATGGGGAACCCTGGGGACTCTTCTGCAAGTTCAGGGAGATAGGCAGGCCCCTGGGCAGCTAGCTGGGGTCAGACGCCCCTAGGTGGAGGGCCAAGGGTCAACCTGGGGCCTCTACTGCAAGTCCAGTGAGAGAGGTGAATCACTGGGAAGCTTGCTGGTGTCAGAGGCCCCTAGGGGGAGGGCCAGGGGGCACCGTAGGGCCTCTACTATAAATCCAGGGAGAGATGTGGACCCCTGGGTCGCTTGCTGGGGTCAGAGGCCCCTAGGTGGAGGGCCAGGGGGCACCCAGGGGCGTCTACTGCAAGTCCAGGGAGAGATGTGGACCCCTGGGTAGCTTGCTGGGGTCAGAGGCCCCTAGGTGGAGGGCCAGGGGGCACCCAGGGGCGTCTACTGCAAGTCCAGGGAGAGAGGTGGACCCCTGGGTAGCTTGCTGGGGTCAAAGGGCCCTAGGTGGAGGGCCATGGGGAACCCTGGGGACTCTTCTGCAAGTTCAGGGAGATAGGCAGGCCCCTGGGCAGCTAGCTGGGGTCAGACGCCCCTAGGTGGAGGGCCAAGGGTCAACCTGGGGCCTCTACTGCAAGTCCAGTGAGAGAGGTGAATCACTGGGAAGCTTGCTGGTGTCAGAGGCCCCTAGGGGGAGGGCCAGGGGGCACCGTAGGGCCTCTACTATAAATCCAGGGAGAGATGTGGACCCCTGGGTCGCTTGCTGGGGTCAGAGGCCCCTAGGTGGAGGGCCAGGGGGCACCCAGGGGCGTCTACTGCAAGTCCAGGGAGAGATGTGGACCCCTGGGTAGCTTGCTGGGGTCAGAGGCCCCTAGGTGGAGGGCCAATGGGCACCCTGGGGCCTCTACTGCAAGTCCAGGGAGAGAGGTGAAGCCCTAGGTAACTTGCTAGGGTCAGAGGCCCATAGGTGGAGGGCCAGAGGGCAGGCTAGGGCCTCTACTGCAAGTCCAGGGAGAGAGTTGAATCACTGGGAAGCTTGCTGGGGTCAGTAGCCCCAAAGGGGAGGGCCAGGGGGCACCGTAGGACCTCTACTATAAGTCCAGGGAGAGAGGTGGACCCTTGGGTAGCTTGCTTGGGTCCGGGGCCCCTAGGTAGAGGACCAGGGGGCACCCTGGGGCCTCTATTGCAAGTCCAGGGAAAGAGGTGGACCCCTCGGTAGCTTGCTGGGGTCAGAGACCCCTAGGTGGAGGACCAATGGGCACCCTGGGGCCTCTACTGCAAGTCCAGGGAGAGATGTGGACCCCTGGGTAGCTTGCTGGGGTCAGAGGCCCCTAGGTGGAGGGTCACGGGGCACTCTGGGGCCTCTATTGCAAGTCCAGGGAGAGAGGTGGACAACTCGGTAGCTTGCTGGGGTCAGAGACCCCTAGGTGGAGGGCCAATGGGCACCCTGGGGTTCTCTACTGCAAGTCCAGGGAGAGAGGCTGAGCCCTGGGTAGCTTGCTGGGGTCAGAGGCCCCTAGGTGGAGGGCCAGAGGGCAGCCTAGGGCCTCTACTACAAGTCCAGGGAGAGAGGTGGAGCCCTGGGTAGCTTGCTGGGGTCAGTAGCCCTTGGGTGGAGGGCAAGAGGGCACCCTGGGGCCTCTATTGCAAGTCCAGGGAGAGAGCTGGACCCCTGGGTAGCTTGCTGGGTTCGGAGGCCCCTAGGTGGAGGACCAGGGGGCACCCTGGGGCCTCTACTGCAAGTCCAGGGAGAGATGTGGACCCCTGGGCAGCTTGCTTGGGTCCGGGGCCCCTAGGTGGAGTACCAGGGGGCACCCTGGGGCCTCTATTGCAAGTCCAGGGAGAGATGTGGACCCCTGGGTAGCTTGCTGGGGTCAGAGGGCCCTAGTTGGAGGGCCATGGGGCACCCTGGGGACTCTACTGCAAGTCCAGGGAGATAGGCAGGCACCTGGGCAGCTTGCTGGGGTCAGAAGCCCCTAGGTGGAGGGCCAAGGGTCACCCTGGGGCCTAGTCTGCAAGTCTAGGGAGAGAGGTGGACCCCTGGGTAGCTTTCTGGGGTCAGAGGCCCCTAGGTGGAGGGCCAAGGGGCACCCTGGAGCCTCTATTGCAAGTCCAGGGAGAGAGGTGGACCCCTGGGCAGCTTGCTTGGGTCAGGGGCCCCTAGGTGGAGGACAAGGGGGCACCCTGAGGCCTATACTGCAAGTCCAGGGACAGAGTTGGAGCCCTGGGTAGCTTGCTGGGGTCAGAGGCCCCTAGGTGGAGGGCCATGGGCTACCCTGGGGACTCTACTGCAAGTCCAGGGAGTTAGGTAGGACCCTGGGTAGCTTGCTGGGGTCAGAGACCCCTAGGTGGAGGGCCAAGAGTCACCCTGGGGCCTCTACTGCAAGTCTAGGGAGAGAGGTGGACCACTGGGAAGCTTGCTGGTGTCAGAGGCCCCTAGGGGGAGGGCCATGGGGCACCCTGGGGCCTCTACTGCAAGTCCAGGGAGAGAGGTGGACCCCTGGGTAGTTTGCTAGGGTCAGAGGCCCCTAGGTGGAGGACCAGGGGGCACCCTGGGGCCTATACTGCAAGTCCAGGGAGAGAGTTGGAGCCCTGGGTAGCTTGCTGGGGTCAGAGGGCCCTAGGTGGAGGGCCATGGGGCACCCTGGGGACTCTACTGCAAGCCCAGGAAGAGATGTGGACCCCTAGGTAGTTTGCTGGGGTCAGAGGCCCCTATGTGGAGGGCCAGGGGACACCTTGGGGCCTCCACTATAAGTCCAGGGAGAGAGGTGGAGCCCTGGGTAGCTTGCTGGGATCAGAGGCCCCTAGGTGGAGGGCCAGGGGGCACCCAGGGGCCTCTACTTAAAGTCCAGGGAGAGAGGTGGAGCCCTGGGTAGCTTGCTGGGGTCAGTAGCCCTTGGGTGGAGGGCAAGAGGGCACCCTGGGGCCTCTATTGCAAGTCCAGGGAGAGAGCTGGACCCCTGGGTAGCTTGCTGGGTTCGGAGGCCCCTAGGTGGAGGACCAGGGGGCACCCTGGGGCCTCTACTGCAAGTCCAGGGAGAGATGTGGACCCCTGGGCAGCTTGCTTGGGTCCGGGGCCCCTAGGTGGAGTACCAGGGGGCACCCTGGGGCCTCTATTGCAAGTCCAGGGAGAGATGTGGACCCCTGGGTAGCTTGCTGGGGTCAGAGGGCCCTAGTTGGAGGGCCATGGAGCACCCTGGGGACTCTACTGCAAGTCCAGGGAGATAGGCAGGCACCTGGGCAGCTTGCTGGGGTCAGAAGCCCCTAGGTGGAGGGCCAAGGGTCACCCTGGGGCCTAGTCTGCAAGTCTAGGGAGAGAGGTGGACCCCTGGGTAGCTTTCTGGGGTCAGAGGCCCCTAGGTGGAGGGCCAAGGGGCACCCTGGAGCCTCTATTGCAAGTCCAGGGAGAGAGGTGGACCCCTGGGCAGCTTGCTTGGGTCAGGGGCCCCTAGGTGGAGGACAAGGGGGCACCCTGAGGCCTATACTGCAAGTCCAGGGACAGAGTTGGAGCCATGGGTAGCTTGCTGGGGTCAGAGGCCCCTAGGTGGAGGGCCATGGGCTACCCTGGGGACTCTACTGCAAGTCCAAGGAGTTAGGTAGGACCCTGGGTAGCTTGCTGGGGTCAGAGACCCCTAGGTGGAGGGCCAAGAGTCACCCTGGGGCCTCTACTGCAAGTCTAGGGAGAGAGGTGGACCACTGGGAAGCTTGCTGGTGTCAGAGGCCCCTAGGGGGAGGGCCATGGGGCACCCTGGGGCCTCTACTGCAAGTCCAGGGAGAGAGGTGGACCCCTGGGTAGTTTGCTAGGGTCAGAGGCCCCTAGGTGGAGGACCAGGGGGCACCCTGGGGCCTATACTGCAAGTCCAGGGAGAGAGTTGGAGCCCTGGGTAGCTTGCTGGGGTCAGAGGGCCCTAGGTGGAGGGCCATGGGGCACCCTGGGGACTCTACTGCAAGCCCAGGAAGAGATGTGGACCCCTAGGTAGTTTGCTGGGGTCAGAGGCCCCTATGTGGAGGGCCAGGGGACACCTTGGGGCCTCCACTGTAAGTCCAGGGAGAGAGGTGGAGCCCTGGGTAGCTTGCTGGGATCAGAGGCCCCTAGGTGGAGGGCCAGGGGGCACCCAGGGGCCTCTACTTAAAGTCCAGGGAGAGAGGTGGACCCCTGGGTAGCTTGCTGGGGTCAGAGGTCCCTAGGTGGAGGGCCAAGGGTCACCCTGGGGCCTCTACTGCAAGTCTAGGGAGAGAGGTGGACCACTGGGTAGCTTGCTGGGGTCAGAGGCCCCTAGGTGGAGGGCCACGGGGTACCCAGCAGCGTCTACTGCAAGTCCACGGAGAGATGTGGACCCCTGGGTAGCTTGCTGAAGTCAGAGGCCCCTAGGTGGAGGGTCACTGGGCACCCTGGGGCCTCTATTGCAAGTCCAGGGAGAGAGGTGGACCCCTCTGTAGCTTGCTGGGGTCAGAGACCCCTAGGTGGAGGGCCAATGGGCACCCTGCGGCCTCTACTGCAAGTCCAAGGAGAGAGGTGGAGCCCTGGGTAGCTTGCTGGGGTCAGAGGGCCCTAAGTGGAGGGCAAGGGGGCACCCTGGGGCCTCTATTGCAATTCCAGGGAGAGAGCTGGACCCCTGGGTAGCTTGCTGGGTTCAGAGGCCCCTAGGTGGAGGGCCACAGGGTACCCAGGGGCCTCTACTGCAAGTCCAGGGAGAGTTGTGGACCCCTGGGTAGCTTGCTGGGATCAGAGGCCCCTAGGTGGAGGGCCACGGGGTACCCTGGGGCCTCTTCTGCAAGTCCAGGGAGAGAGTTGGACCCCTGGGTAGCTTGCTGGGGTCAGAGGGCCCTACGTGGAGGGCCATGGGGCACCCTGGGGACACTACTGCAAGTCCAGGGAGATAGGCAGGCCCCTGGGCAGCTTGCTGGGGTCAGAGGCCCCTAGGTGGAGGGCCAACGGTCACCCTGGGGCCTAGTCTGCAAGTCTAGGGAGAGAGGTGGACCCCTGGGTAGCTTTCTAGGGTCAGAGGCCCCAAGGTGGAGGGCCAAGGGGCACCCTGGGGCCTCTATTGCAAGTCCAGGGAGAGAGGTGGACCTCTGGGCAGCTTGCTTGGGTTGGGGGCCCCTAGGTGGAGGACCAAGGGGCACCCTGGGGCCTATACTGCTAGTCCAGGGAGAGAGTTGGAGCCCTGGGTAGCTTGCTGGGGTCAGAGGGCCCTAGGTGGAGGGCCATGGGGCACCATGGGGACTCTACTGCAAGTCCAGGGAGATAGGTAGGCCCCTGGGTAGCTTGCTGGGGTCAGAGGCCCCTAGGTGGAGGGCCAAGGGTCACCCTGGGGCCTAGTCTGCAAGTCTAGGGAGAGAGGTGGACCCCTGGGTAGCTTTCTGGGGTCAGAGGCCCCTAGGTGGAGGGCCAAGGGGCACCCAGGTGCTTTTATTGCAAGTCCAGGGAGAGAGGTGGACCCCTGGGCAGCTTGCTTGGGTCAGGGGCCCCTAGGTGGAGGACCAGGGGGCACCCTGGGGCCTATACTGCAAGTCCAGGGAGAGAGTTGGAGCCCTGGGTAGCTTGCTGGGGTCAGAGGGTCCAAGGTGGAGGGCCATGGGGCACCCTGGGGGCTCTACTGCAAGTCCAGGGAGATAGGTAGGCCCCTGGGTAGCTTGCTGGGGTCAGAGGTCCCTAGGTGGAGGGCCAAGGGTCACCCTGGGGCCTCTACTGCAAGTCTAGGGATAGAGGTGGACCACTGGGAAGCTTGCTGGTGTCAGAGGCCCCTAGGGGGAGGGCCAGGGGGCACCCTGGGGCCTTTATTGCAAGTCCAGGGAGAGAGGTGAACCTCTGGGCAGCTTGCTTGGGTCAGGGGCCCCTAGGTGGAGGACCAGGGGGCACCGTGGGGCCTATACTGCTAGTCCAGGGAGAGAGTTGTTGCCCTGGGTAGCTTGCTGGGGTCAGAGGGGCCCTAGGTGGAGGGCCATGGGGCACCCTGGGGACTATACTGCAAGTCCAGGGAGATAGGTGGACCCTGGGTAGCTTGCTGGGGTCAGAGGCCCCTAGGTGGAGGGCCAAGGGTCACCCTGGGGACTCTACTGCAAGTCTAGGGAGAGAGGTGGACCACTGGGAAGCTTGCTGGTGTCAGAGGCCCCTAGGGGGAGGGCCAGGGGGCACCTTAGGGCCTCTACTGCAAGTCCAGGAAGAGAGGTGGACCCCTGGGTAGTTTGCTGGGGTCAGAGGCCCCTAGGTGGAGGGCCAGGGGGCACCCTGGGGCCTCTTCTAAAAGTCCAGGGAGAGAGGTGGACCCCTGGGTAGCTTGCTGGGGTCAGAGGCCCCTAGGTGGAGGGCCAGGGGGCACCCAGCGGCGTCTACTGCAAGTCCACGGAGAGATGTGGACCCCTGGGTAGCTTGCTGAGGTCAGAGGCCCCTAGGTGGAGGGTCAAGTGGCACCCTGGGGCCTCTATTGCAAGTCCAGGGAGAGAGGTGGACCCCTCAGTAGCTTACTGGGGTCAGAGGCCCCTAAGTGGAGGGCCAGAGGGCAGCCTAGGGCCTCTACTACAAGTCCAGGGAGAGAGGTGGAGCCCTGGGTAGCTTGCTGGGGTCAATAGCCCCTGGGTGGAGGGAAAGGGGGCACCCTGGGGCCTCTATTGCAATTTCAGGGAGAGAGCTGGACCCCTGGGTAGCTTGCTGGGTTCAGAGGCCCCTAGGTGGAGGGCCACGGGGTACCCTGGGGCCTCTACTGCAAGTCTAGGGAGAGATGTGGACCCCTGGGTAGCTTGCTGGGGTCAGAGGCCCCTAGGTGGAGGGCCACAGGGTACCCTGGGGCCTCTACTGCAAGTTCAGGGAGAGAGGTGGAGCCATGGGTAGCTTGCTGGGGTCAGTAGCCCCTGGGTGGAGGGCAAGGGGGCACCCTGGGGCCTCTGCTGCAAGTCCAGGGAGAGAGGTGGAGCCCTGGGTAGCTTGCTGGGTTCAGAGGCCCCTTGGTGGAGGGCAAGGCGGCACCCTGTGGCCTATACTGCAAGTCCAGGGAGAGAGGTGGACCCCTCGGTAGCTTGCTGGGGTCAGAGGCCCCTAGGTGGAGGGCCAATGGGCACCCTGTGGCCTCTACTGCAAGTCCAAGGAGAGAGGTGGAGCCCTGGGTAGCTTGCTGGGGTCAGAGGGCCCTAGGTGGAGGGCAAGGGGGCACCCTGGGGCCTCTATTGCAATTCCAGGGAGAGAGGTGAATCACTGGGAAGCTTGCTGGGGTCAGTAGCCCCTAAGGGGAGGGCCAGGGGGCACCGTAGGGCCTCTACTATAAGTCCAGGGAGAGAGGTGGACCCCTGGGTAGCTTGCTGGGTTCAGAGGCCCCTGGGTGGAGGGCCACGGGGTACCCTGGGGCCTCTACTGCAAGTCCAGGGAGTTAGGTAGGACCCTGGGTAGCTTGCTGGGGTCAGAGACCCCTAGGTGGAGGGCCAAGGGTCACCCTGGGGCCTCTACTGCAAGTCTAGGGAGAGAGGTGGACCACTGGGAAGCTTGCTGGTGTCAGAGGCCCCTAGGGGGAGGGCCATGGGGCACCCTGGGGCCTCTACTGCAAGTCCAGGGAGAGAGGTGGACCCCTGGGTAGTTTGCTAGGGTCAGAGGCCCCTAGGTGGAGGACCAGGGGGCACCCTGGGCCTATACTGCAAGTCCAGGGAGAGAGTTGGAGCCCTGGGTAGCTTGCTGGGGTCAGAGGGCCCTAGGTGGAGGGCCATGGGGCACCCTGGGGACTCTACTGCAAGCCCAGGAAGAGATGTGGACCCCTAGGTAGTTTGCTGGGGTCAGAGGCCCCTAGGTGGAGGGCCAGGGGACACCTTGGGGCCTCCACTATAAGTCCAGGGAGAGAGGTGGAGCCCTGGGTAGCTTGCTGGGATCAGAGGCCCCTAGGGGTAGGGCCAGGGGGCACCCAGGGGCCTCTACTAAAAGTCCAGGGAGAGAGGTGGACCCCTGGGTAGCTTGCTGGGGTCAGAGGCCCCTAGGTGGAGGGCCACGGGGTACCCAGGGGCCTCTACTGCAAGTCCAGGGAGAGTTGTGGACCCCTGGGTAGCTTGCTGGGGTCAGAGGCCCCTAGGTGGAGGGCCACGGGGTACCCAGCAGCGTCTACTGCAAGTCCATGGAGAGATGTGGACCCCTGGGTAGCTTGCTGAAGTCAGAGGCCCCTAGGTGGAGGGTCACTGGGCACCCTGGGGCCTCTATTGCAAGTCCAGGGAGAGAGGTGGACCCCTCGGTAGCTTGCTGGGGTCAGAGACCCCTAGGTGGAGGGCCAATGGGCACCCTGTGGCCTCTACTGCAAGTCCAAGGAGAGAGGTGGAGCCCTGGGTAGCTTGCTGGGGTCAGAGGGCCCTAGGTGGAGGGCAAGGGGGCACCCTGGGGCCTCTTTTGCAATTCCAGGGAGAGAGCTGGACCCCTGGGTAGCTTGCTGGGTTCGGAGGCCCCTAGGTGGAGGGCCACGGGGTACCCAGGGGCCTCTACTGCAAGTCCAGGGAGAGTTGTGGACCCCTGGGTAGCTTGCTGGGGTCAGAGGCCCCTAGGTGGAGGGCCACGGGGTACCCTGGGGCCTCTTCTGCAAGTCCAGGGAGAGAGTTGGACCCCTGGGTAGCTTGCTGGGGTCAGAGGGCCCTACGTGGAGGGCCATGGGGCACCCTGGGGACACTTTTGCAAGTCCAGGGAGATAGGCAGGCCCCTGGGCAGCTTGCTGGGGTCAGAGGCCCCTAGGTGGAGGGCCAAGGGTCACCCTGGGGCCTAGTCTGCAAGTCTAGGGAGAGAGGTGGACCCCTGGGTAGCTTTCTAGGGTCAGAGGCCCCAAGGTGGAGGGCCAAGGGGCACCCTGGGGCCTCTATTGCAAGTCCAGGGAGAGAGGTGGACCCCTGGGCAGCTTGCTTGGGTCAGGGGCCCCTAGGTGGAGGACCAGGGGGCACCCTGGGGCCTATACTGCAAGTCCAGGGAGAGAGTTGGAGCCCTGAGTAGCTTGCTGGGGTCAGAGGACCCAAAGTGGTGGGCCATGGGGCACCCTGGGGACTCTACTGCAAGTCCAGGGAGATAGGTAGGCCCCTGGGTAGCTTGCTGGGGTCTGAGGTCCCTAGGTGGAGGGCCAAGGGTCACCCTGGGGCCTCTACTGCAAGTCTAGGGAGAGAGGTGGACCACTGGGAAGCTTGCTGGTGTCAGAGGCCCCTAGGGGGAGGGCCAGGGGGCACCCTGGGGCCTCTATTGCAAGTCCAGGGAGAGAGGTGGACCTCTGGGCAGCTTGCTTGGGTTGGGGGCCCCTGGGTGGAGGACCAAGGGGCACCCTGGGGCCTATACTGCTAGTCCAGGGAGAGAGTTGGAGCCCTGGGTAGCTTGCTGGGGTCAGAGGGCCCTAGGTGGAGGGCCATGGGGCACCATGGGGACTCTACTGCAAGTCCAGGGAGATAGGTAGGCCCCTGGGTAGCTTGCTGGGGTCAGAGGCCCCTAGGTGGAGGGCCAACGGTCACCCTGGGGCCTAGTCTGCAAGTCTAGGGAGAGAGGTGGACCCCTGGGTAGCTTTCTGGGGTCAGAGGCCCCTAGGTGGAGGGCCAAGGGGCACCCAGGTGCTTTTATTGCAAGTCCAGGGAGAGAGGTGGACCCCTGGGCAGCTTGCTTGGGTCAGGGGCCCCTAGGTGGAGGACCAGGGGGCACCCTGGGGCCTATACTGCAAGTCCAGGGAGAGAGTTGGAGCCCTGGGTAGCTTGCTGGGGTCAGAGGGCCCAAGGTGGAGGGCCATGGGGCACCCTGGGGGCTCTACTGCAAGTCCAGGGAGATAGGTAGGCCCCTGGGTAGCTTGCTGGGGTCAGAGGTCCCTAGGTGGAGGGCCAAGGGTCACCCTGGGGCCTCTACTGCAAGTCTAGGGAGAGAGGTGGACCACTGGGAAGCTTGCTGGTGTCAGAGGCCCCTAGGGGGAGGGCCAGGGGGCACCGTAGGGCCTCTACTGCAAGTCCAGGAAGAGAGGTGGACCCCTGGGTAGTTTGCTGGGGTCAGAGGCCCCTAGGTGGAGGGCCAGGGGGCACCCTGGGGCCTCTTCTAAAAGTCCAGGGAGAGAGGTGGACCCCTGGGTAGCTTGCTGGGGTCAGAGGCCCCTAGCTGGAGGGCCAGGGGGCACCCTGGGGCCTCTACTAAAAGTCCAGGGAGAGAGGTGGACCCCTGGGTAGCTTGCTGGGGTCAGAGACCCCTAGGTGGAGGGCCAATGGGCACCCTGCGGCCTCTACTGCAAGTCCAGGGAGAGAGGTGGAGCCCTGGGTAGCTTGCTGGGGTCAGAGGCCCCTAAGTGGGGGGCCAGAGGGCAGCCTAGGGCCTCTACTTAAAGTGTAGGGAGAGAGGTGGAGCCCTGGGTAGCTTGCTGGGGTCAGTAGCCCCTGGGTGGAGGGCAAGGAGGCACCCTGGGGCCTCTATTGCAATTCCAGGGAGAGAGCTGGACCCCTGGGTAGCTTGCTGGGATCAGAGGCCCCTAGGTGGAGGGCCACGGGGTTCCCAGGGGCCTCTACTGAAAGTCCAGGGAGAGATGTGGACCCCTGGGTAGCTTGCTGGACTTAGAGGCCCCTAGTTGGAGGGCCAGGGGGTACCCTGGGGCCTCTACTGCAAGTCCAGGGAGAGATGTGGACCCCTGGGTAGCTTGCTGGACTCAGAGGCCCCTAGGTGGAGGGCCAGGGGGCAGCCTGGAAACTCTACTATAAGTCCAGGGAGAGAGGTGGACCCCTTGGTAGCTTGCTGGGGTCAGAGGCCCCTAGGTGGAGGGCCAGGGGTCACCCAGGGGCGTCTACTGCAAGTCCAGGGAGAGAGTTGGACCCCTCGGTAGCTTGCTGGGGTCAGAGACCCCTAGGTGGAGGGCCAATGGGCACCCTGGGGCCTCTACTGCAAGTCCAGGGAGAGAGGTGGAGCCCTGGGTAGCTTGCTGGGGTCAAAGGCCCCTAGGTGGAGGGCCAGAGGGCAGCCTAGGGCCTCTACTACAAGTCCAGGGAGAGAGGTGGAGCCCTGGGTAGCTTTCTGGGGTCAGTAGCCCCTTAGTGGAGGGCAAGGGGGCACCCTGGGGCCTCTATTGCAAGTCCACGGAGGGAGCTGGACCCCTGGGTAACTTGCTGGGTTCAGAGGCCCCTAGGTGGAGGGCCACGGGGTACCCTGGGTCCTCTACTGCAAGTCCAGGGAGAGATGTGGACGCCTGGGTTGCTTGCTGGACTTAGAGGCCCCTAGGTGGAGGGCCAGGGGGCACCCTGGGGCCTCTATTGCAAGTCCAGGGAGACAGCTGGACCCCTGGGTAGCTTGCTGGGGTCAGAGGCCCCTAGGTGGAGGGTCACTGGGCACCCTGGGGCCTCTATTGCAAGTCCAGGGAGAGAGGTGGACCCCTCGGTAGCTTGCTGGGGTCAGAGACCCCTAGGTGGAGGGCCAATGGGCACCCTGTGGCCTCTACTGCAAGTCCAAGGAGAGAGGTGGAGCCCTGGGTAGCTTGCTGGGGTCAGAGGGCCCTAGGTGGAGGGCAAGGGGGCACCCTGGGGCCTCTATTGCAATTCCAGGGAGAGAGCTGGACCCCTGGGTAGCTTGCTGGGTTCGGAGGCCCCTAGGTGGAGGGCCACGGGGTACCCAGGGGCCTCTACTGCAAGTCCAGGGAGAGTTGTGGACCCCTGGGTAGCTTGCTGGGGTCAGAGGCCCCTAGGTGGAGGGCCACGGGGTACCCTGGGGCCTCTTCTGCAAGTCCAGGGAGAGAGTTGGACCCCTGGGTAGCTTGCTGGGGTCAGAGGGCCCTACGTGGAGGGCCATGGGGCACCCTGGGGACACTTTTGCAAGTCCAGGGAGATAGGCAGGCCCCTGGGCAGCTTGCTGGGGTCAGAGGCCCCTAGGTGGAGGGCCAAGGGTCACCCTGGGGCCTAGTCTGCAAGTCTAGGGAGAGAGGTGGACCCCTGGGTAGCTTTCTAGGGTCAGAGGCCCCAAGGTGGAGGGCCAAGGGGCACCCTGGGGCCTCTATTGCAAGTCCAGGGAGAGAGGTGGACCCCTGGGCAGCTTGCTTGGGTCAGGGGCCCCTAGGTGGAGGACCAGGGGGCACCCTGGGGCCTATACTGCAAGTCCAGGGAGAGAGTTGGAGCCCTGAGTAGCTTGCTGGGGTCAGAGGACCCAAAGTGGAGGGCCATGGGGCACCCTGGGGACTCTACTGCAAGTCCAGGGAGATAGGTAGGCCCCTGGGTAGCTTGCTGGGGTCTGAGGTCCCTAGGTGGAGGGCCAAGGGTCACCCTGGGGCCTCTACTGCAAGTCTAGGGAGAGAGGTGGACCACTGGGAAGCTTGCTGGTGTCAGAGGCCCCTAGGGGGAGGGCCAGGGGGCACCCTGGGGCCTCTATTGCAAGTCCAGGGAGAGAGGTGGACCTCTGGGCAGCTTGCTTGGGTTGGGGGCCCCTGGGTGGAGGACCAAGGGGCACCCTGGGGCCTATACTGCTAGTCCAGGGAGAGAGTTGGAGCCCTGGGTAGCTTGCTGGGGTCAGAGGGCCCTAGGTGGAGGGCCATGGGGCACCATGGGGACTCTACTGCAAGTCCAGGGAGATAGGTAGGCCCCTGGGTAGCTTGCTGGGGTCAGAGGCCCCTAGGTGGAGGGCCAACGGTCACCCTGGGGCCTAGTCTGCAAGTCTAGGGAGAGAGGTGGACCCCTGGGTAGCTTTCTGGGGTCAGAGGCCCCTAGGTGGAGGGCCAAGGGGCACCCAGGTGCTTTTATTGCAAGTCCAGGGAGAGAGGTGGACCCCTGGGCAGCTTGCTTGGGTCAGGGGCCCCTAGGTGGAGGACCAGGGGGCACCCTGGGGCCTATACTGCAAGTCCAGGGAGAGAGTTGGAGCCCTGGGTAGCTTGCTGGGGTCAGAGGGCCCAAGGTGGAGGGCCATGGGGCACCCTGGGGGCTCTACTGCAAGTCCAGGGAGATAGGTAGGCCCCTGGGTAGCTTGCTGGGGTCAGAGGTCCCTAGGTGGAGGGCCAAGGGTCACCCTGGGGCCTCTACTGCAAGTCTAGGGAGAGAGGTGGACCACTGGGAAGCTTGCTGGTGTCAGAGGCCCCTAGGGGGAGGGCCAGGGGGCACCGTAGGGCCTCTACTGCAAGTCCAGGAAGAGAGGTGGACCCCTGGGTAGTTTGCTGGGGTCAGAGGCCCCTAGGTGGAGGGCCAGGGGGCACCCTGGGGCCTCTTCTAAAAGTCCAGGGAGAGAGGTGGACCCCTGGGTAGCTTGCTGGGGTCAGAGGCCCCTAGCTGGAGGGCCAGGGGGCACCCTGGGGCCTCTACTAAAAGTCCAGGGAGAGAGGTGGACCCCTGGGTAGCTTGCTGGGGTCAGAGACCCCTAGGTGGAGGGCCAATGGGCACCCTGCGGCCTCTACTGCAAGTCCAGGGAGAGAGGTGGAGCCCTGGGTAGCTTGCTGGGGTCAGAGGCCCCTAAGTGGGGGGCCAGAGGGCAGCCTAGGGCCTCTACTTAAAGTGTAGGGAGAGAGGTGGAGCCCTGGGTAGCTTGCTGGGGTCAGTAGCCCCTGGGTGGAGGGCAAGGAGGCACCCTGGGGCCTCTATTGCAATTCCAGGGAGAGAGCTGGACCCCTGGGTAGCTTGCTGGGATCAGAGGCCCCTAGGTGGAGGGCCAAGGGGTTCCCAGGGGCCTCTACTGAAAGTCCAGGGAGAGATGTGGACCCCTGGGTAGCTTGCTGGACTTAGAGGCCCCTAGTTGGAGGGCCAGGGGGTACCCTGGGGCCTCTACTGCAAGTCCAGGGAGAGATGTGGACCCCTGGGTAGCTTGCTGGACTCAGAGGCCCCTAGGTGGAGGGCCAGGGGGCAGCCTGGAAACTCTACTATAAGTCCAGGGAGAGAGGTGGACCCCTTGGTAGCTTGCTGGGGTCAGAGGCCCCTAGGTGGAGGGCCAGGGGTCACCCAGGGGCGTCTACTGCAAGTCCAGGGAGAGAGTTGGACCCCTCGGTAGCTTGCTGGGGTCAGAGACCCCTAGGTGGAGGGCCAATGGGCACCCTGGGGCCTCTACTGCAAGTCCAGGGAGAGAGGTGGAGCCCTGGGTAGCTTGCTGGGGTCAAAGGCCCCTAGGTGGAGGGCCAGAGGGCAGCCTAGGGCCTCTACTACAAGTCCAGGGAGAGAGGTGGAGCCCTGGGTAGCTTTCTGGGGTCAGTAGCCCCTTAGTGGAGGGCAAGGGGGCACCCTGGGGCCTCTATTGCAAGTCCACGGAGGGAGCTGGACCCCTGGGTAACTTGCTGGGTTCAGAGGCCCCTAGGTGGAGGGCCACGGGGTACCCTGGGTCCTCTACTGCAAGTCCAGGGAGAGATGTGGACGCCTGGGTTGCTTGCTGGACTTAGAGGCCCCTAGGTGGAGGGCCAGGGGGCACCCTGGGGCCTCTATTGCAAGTCCAGGGAGACAGCTGGACCCCTGGGTAGCTTGCTGGGGTCAGAGGCCCCTAGAAGGAGGGCCACGGGGTACCCTGGGGCCTCTACTGCAAGTCCAGGGAGAGAGGTGGAGCCCTGGGTAGCTTGCTGGGGCCAGTAGCCCCTGAGTGGAGGGCAAGGGGGCACCCTGGGGCCTCTACTGCAAGTCCAGGGAGAGAGGTGGAGCCCTGGGTAGCTTGCTGGGGTCAGAGGCCCCTAGGTGGAGGGCAAGGGGGCACCCTGTGGCCTATACTGCAAGTCCAGGGAGAGAGGTGGACCCCTGAGTAGCTTGCTGGGGTCAAAGGGCCCTAGGTGGAGGGCCAACGGTCACCCTGGGGCCTAGTCTGCAAGTCTAGGGAGAGAGGTGGACCCCTGGGTAGCTTTCTAGGGTCAGAGGCCCCAAGGTGGAGGGCCAAGGGGCACCCTGGGGCCTCTATTGCAAGTCCAGGGAGAGAGGTGGACCCCTGGGCAGCTTGCTTGGGTCAGGGGCCCCTAGGTGGAGGACCAGGGGGCACCCTGGGGCCTATACTGCAAGTCCAGGGAGAGAGTTGGAGCCCTGAGTAGCTTGCTGGGGTCAGAGGGCCCAAGGTGGAGGGCCATGGGGCACCCTGGGGACTCTACTGCAAGTCCAGGGAGATAGGTAGGCCCCTGGGTAGCTTGCTGGGGTCTGAGGTCCCTAGGTGGAGGGCCAAGGGTCACCCTGGGGCCTCTACTGCAAGTCTAGGGAGAGAGGTGGACCACTGGGAAGCTTGCTGGTGTCAGAGGCCCCTAGGGGGAGGGCCAGGGGGCACCCTGGGGCCTCTATTGCAAGTCCAGGGAGAGAGGTGGACCTCTGGGCAGCTTGCTTGGGTTGGGGGCCCCTAGGTGGAGGACCAAGGGGCACCCTGGGGCCTATACTGCTAGTCCAGGGAGAGAGTTGGAGCCCTGGGTAGCTTGCTGGGGTCAGATGGCCCTAGGTGGAGGGCCATGGGGCACCATGGGGACTCTACTGCAAGTCCAGGGAGATAGGTAGGCCCCTGGGTAGCTTGCTGGGGTCAGAGGCCCCTAGGTGGAAGGCCAAGGGTCACCCTGGGGCCTAGTCTGCAAGTCTAGGGAGAGAGGTGGACCCCTGGGTAGCTTTCTGGGGTCAGAGGCCCCTAGGTGGAGGGCCAAGGGGCACCCAGGTGCTTTTATTGCAAGTCCAGGGAGAGAGGTGGACCCCTGGGCAGCTTGCTTGGGTCAGGGGCCCCTAGGTGGAGGACCAGGGGGCACCCTGGGGCCTATACTGCAAGTCCAGGGAGAGAGTTGGAGCCCTGGGTAGCTTGCTGGGGTCAGAGGGCCCAAGGTGGAGGGCCATGGGGCACCCTGGGGGCTCTACTGCAAGTCCAGGGAGATAGGTAGGCCCCTGGGTAGCTTGCTGGGGTCAGAGGTCCCTAGGTGGAGGGCCCAGGGTCACCCTGGGGCCTCTACTGCAAGTCTAGGGAGAGAGGTGGACCACTGGGAAGCTTGCTGGTGTCAGAGGCCCCTAGGGGGAGGGCCAGGGGGCACCCTGGGGCCTCTATTGCAAGTCCAGGGAGAGAGGTGAACCTCTGGGCAGCTTGCTTGGGTCAGGGGCCCCTAGGTGGAGGACCAGGGGGCACCGTGGGGCCTATACTGCAAGTCCAGGGAGAGAGTTGGAGCCCTGGGTAGCTTGCTGGGGTCAGAGGGGCCCTAGGTGGAGGGCCATGGGGCACCCTGGGGACTCTACTGCAAGTCCAGGGAGATAGGTGGACCCTGGGTAGCTTGCTGGGGTCAGAGGCCCCTAGGTGGAGGGCCAAGGGTCACCCTGGGGCCTCTACTGCAAGTCTAGGGAGAGAGGTGGACCACTGGGAAGCTTGCTGGTGTCAGAGGCCCCTAGGGGGAGGGCCAGGGGGCACCTTAGGGCCACTACTGCAAGTCCAGGAAGAGAGGTGGACCCCTGGGTAGTTTGCTGGGGTCAGAGGCCCCTAGGTGGAGGGCCAGGGGGCACCCTGGGGCCTCTTCTAAAAGTCCAGGGAGAGAGGTGGACCCCTGGGTAGCTTGCTGGGGTCAGAGGCCCCTAGGTGGAGGGCCAGGGGGCACCCAGCGGCGTCTAATGCAAGTCCACGGAGAGATGTGGACCCCTGGGTAGCTTGCTGAGGTCAGAGGCCCCTAGGTGGAGGGTCACGTGGCACCCTGGGGCCTCTATTGCAAGTCCAGGGAGAGAGGTGGACCCCTCAGTAGCTTGCTGGGTTCAGAGGCCCCTAAGTGGAGGGCCAGAGGGCAGCCTAGGGCCTCTACTACAAGTATCAGGGAGAGAGGTGGAGCCCTGGGTAGCTTGCTGGGGTCAGTAGCCCCTGGGTGGAGGGAAAGGGGGCACCCTGGGGCCTCTATTGCAATTTCAGGGAGAGAGCTGGACCCCTGGGTAGCTTGCTGGGTTCAGAGGCCCCTAGGTGGAGGGCCACGGGGTACCCTGGGGCCTCTACTGCAAGTCTAGGGAGAGATGTGGACCCCTGGGTAGCTTGCTGGGGTCAGAGGCCCCTAGGTGGAGGGCCACAGGGTACCCTGGGGCCTCTACTGCAAGTTCAGGGAGAGAGGTGGAGCCATGGGTAGCTTGCTGGGGTCAGTAGCCCCTGGGTGGAGGGCAAGGGGGCACCCTGGGGCCTCTGCTGCAAGTCCAGGGAGAGATGTGGAGCCCTGGGTAGCTTGCTGGGTTCAGAGGCCCCTTGGTGGAGGACAAGGCGGCACCCTGTGGCCTATACTGCAAGTCCAGGGAGAGAGGTGGACCCCTCGGTAGCTTGCTGGGGTCAGAGGCCCCTAGGTGGAGGGCCAATGGGCACCCTGAGTCCTATACTGCAAGTTCAGGGAGAGAGGTGAAGCCCAGGGTAGCTTGCTGGGGTCAGAGGCCAATAGTTGGAGGGCCAGAGGGCAGCCTAGGGCCTCTACTGCAAGTCCAGGGAGGGAGGTGAATCACTGGGAAGCTTGCTGGGGTCAGTAGCCCCTAAGGGGAGGGCCAGGGGGCACCGTAGGGCCTCTACTATAAGTCCAGGGAGAGAGGTGGACCCCTGGGTAGCTTGCTGGGTTCAGAGGCCCCTGGGTGGAGGGCCACGGGGTACCCTGGGGCCTCTACTGCAAGTCCAGGGAGTTAGGTAGGACCCTGGGTAGCTTGCTGGGGTCAGAGACCCCTAGGTGGAGGGCCAAGGGTCACCCTGGGGCCTCTACTGCAAGTCTAGGGAGAGAGGTGGACCACTGGGAAGCTTGCTGGTGTCAGAGGCCCCTAGGGGGAGGGCCATGGGGCACCCTGGGGCCTCTACTGCAAGTCCGGGGAGAGAGGTGGACCCCTGAGTAGTTTGCTAGGGTCAGAGGCCCCTAGGTGGAGGACCAGGGGGCACCCTGGGGCCTATACTGCAAGTCCAGGGAGAGAGTTGGAGCCCTGGGTAGCTTGCTGGGGTCAGAGGGCCCTAGGTGGAGGGCCATGGGGCACCCTGGGGACTCTACTGCAAGCCCAGGAAGAGATGTGGACCCCTAGGTAGTTTGCTGGGGTCAGAGGCCCCTAGGTGGAGGGCCAGGGGACACCTTGGGGCCTCCACTATAAGTCCAGGGAGAGAGGTGGAGCCCTGGGTAGCTTGCTGGGATCAGAGGCCCCTAGGTGGAGGGCCAGGGGGCACCCAGGGGCCTCTACTAAAAGTCCAGGGAGAGAGGTGGACCCCTGGGTAGCTTGCTGGGGTCAGAGGCCCCTAGGTGGAGGGCCACGGGGTACCCAGGGGCCTCTACTGCAAGTGCTGGGAGAGTTGTGGACCCCTGGGTAGCTTGCTGGGGTCAGAGGCCCCTAGGTGGAGGGCCACGGGGTACCCAGCAGCGTCTACTGCAAGTCCACGGAGAGATGTGGACCCCTGGGTAGCTTGCTGAAGTCAGAGGCCCCTAGGTGGAGGGTCACTGGGCACCCTGGGGCCTCTATTGCAAGTCCAGGGAGAGAGGTGGACCCCTTGGTAGCTTGCTGGGGTCAGAGACCCCTAGGTGGAGGGCCAATGGGCACCCTGTGGCCTCTACTGCAAGTCCAAGGAGAGAGGTGGAGCCCTGGGTAGCTTGCTGGGGTCAGAGGGCCCTAGGTGGAGGGCAAGGGGGCACCCTGGGGCCTCTATTGCAATTCCAGGGAGAGAGCTGGACCCCTGGGTAGCTTGCTGGGTTCGGAGGCCCCTAGGTGGAGGGCCACGGGGTACCCAGGGGCCTCTACTGCAAGTCCAGGGAGAGTTGTGGACCCCTGGGTAGCTTGCTGGGGTCAGAGGCCCCTAGGTGGAGGGCCACGGGGTACCCTGGGGCCTCTTCTGCAAGTCCAGGGAGAGAGTTGGACCCCTGGGTAGCTTGCTGGGGTCAGAGGGCCCTACGTGGAGGGCCATGGGGCACCCTGGGGACACTTTTGCAAGTCCAGGGAGATAGGCAGGCCCCTGGGCAGCTTGCTGGGGTCAGAGGCCCCTAGGTGGAGGGCCAAGGGTCACCCTGGGGCCTAGTCTGCAAGTCTAGGGAGAGAGGTGGACCCCTGGGTAGCTTTCTAGGGTCAGAGGCCCCAAGGTGGAGGGCCAAGGGGCACCCTGGGGCCTCTATTGCAAGTCCAGGGAGAGAGGTGGACCCCTGGGCAGCTTGCTTGGGTCAGGGGCCCCTAGGTGGAGGACCAGGGGGCACCCTGGGGCCTATACTGCAAGTCCAGGGAGAGAGTTGGAGCCCTGAGTAGCTTGCTGGGGTCAGAGGGCCCAAAGTGGAGGGCCATGGGGCACCCTGGGGACTCTACTGCAAGTCCAGGGAGATAGGTAGGCCCCTGGGTAGCTTGCTGGGGTCTGAGGTCCCTAGGTGGAGGGCCAAGGGTCACCCTGGGGCCTCTACTGCAAGTCTAGGGAGAGAGGTGGACCACTGGGAAGCTTGCTGGTGTCAGAGGCCCCTAGGGGGAGGGCCAGGGGGCACCCTGGGGCCTCTATTGCAAGTCCAGGGAGAGAGGTGGACCTCTGGGCAGCTTGCTTGGGTTGGGGGCCCCTGGGTGGAGGACCAAGGGGCACCCTGGGGCCTATACTGCTAGTCCAGGGAGAGAGTTGGAGCCCTGGGTAGCTTGCTGGGGTCAGAGGGCCCTAGGTGGAGGGACAATGGGCACCCTGTGGCCTCTACTGCAAGTCCAAGGAGAGAGGTGGAGCCCTGGGTAGCTTGCTGGGGTCAGAGGGCCCTAGGTGGAGGGCAAGGGGGCACCCTGGGGCCTCTATTGCAATTCCAGGGAGAGAGCTGGACCCCTGGGTAGCTTGCTGGGTTCGGAGGCCCCTAGGTGGAGGGCCACGGGGTACCCAGGGGCCTCTACTGCAAGTCCAGGGAGAGTTGTGGACCCCTGGGTAGCTTGCTGGGGTCAGAGGCCCCTAGGTGGAGGGCCACGGGGTACCCTGGGGCCTCTTCTGCAAGTCCAGGGAGAGAGTTGGACCCCTGGGTAGCTTGCTGGGGTCAGAGGGCCCTACGTGGAGGGCCATGGGGCACCCTGGGGACACTTTTGCAAGTCCAGGGAGATAGGCAGGCCCCTGGGCAGCTTGCTGGGGTCAGAGGCCCCTAGGTGGAGGGCCAAGGGTCACCCTGGGGCCTAGTCTGCAAGTCTAGGGAGAGAGGTGGACCCCTGGGTAGCTTTCTAGGGTCAGAGGCCCCAAGGTGGAGGGCCAAGGGGCACCCTGGGGCCTCTATTGCAAGTCCAGGGAGAGAGGTGGACCCCTGGGCAGCTTGCTTGGGTCAGGGGCCCCTAGGTGGAGGACCAGGGGTCACCCTGGGGCCTATACTGCAAGTCCAGGGAGAGAGTTGGAGCCCTGAGTAGCTTGCTGGGGTCAGAGGGCCCAAAGTGGAGGGCCATGGGGCACCCTGGGGACTCTACTGCAAGTCCAGGGAGATAGGTAGGCCCCTGGGTAGCTTGCTGGGGTCTGAGGTCCCTAGGTGGAGGGCCAAGGGTCACCCTGGGGCCTCTACTGCAAGTCTAGGGAGAGAGGTGGACCACTGGGAAGCTTGCTGGTGTCAGAGGCCCCTAGGGGGAGGGCCAGGGGGCATCCTGGGGCCTCTATTGCAAGTCCAGGGAGAGAGGTGGACCTCTGGGCAGCTTGCTTGGGTTGGGGGCCCCTGGGTGGAGGACCAAGGGGCACCCTGGGGCCTATACTGCTAGTCCAGGGAGAGAGTTGGAGCCCTGGGTAGCTTGCTGGGGTCAGAGGGCCCTAGGTGGAGGGCCATGGGGCACCATGGGGACTCTACTGCAAGTCCAGGGAGATAGGTAGGCCCCTGGGTAGCTTGCTGGGGTCAGAGGCCCCTAGGTGGAGGGCCAACGGTCACCCTGGGGCCTAGTCTGCAAGTCTAGGGAGAGAGGTGGACCCCTGGGTAGCTTTCTGGGGTCAGAGGCCCCTAGGTGGAGGGCCAAGGGGCACCCAGGTGCTTTTATTGCAAGTCCAGGGAGAGAGGTGGACCCCTGGGCAGCTTGCTTGGGTCAGGGGCCCCTAGGTGGAGGACCAGGGGGCACCCTGGGACCTATACTGCAAGTCCAGGGAGAGAGTTGGAGCCCTGGGTAGCTTGCTGGGGTCAGAGGGCCCAAGGTGGAGGGCCATGGGGCACCCTGGGGGCTCTACTGCAAGTCCAGGGAGATAGGTGGACCCTGGGTAGCTTGCTGGGGTCAGAGGCCCCTAGGTGGAGGGCCAAGGGTCACCCTGGGGCCTCTACTGCAAGTCTAGGGAGAGAGGTGGACCACTGGGAATTTTGCTGGTGTCAGAGGCCCCTAGGGGGAGGGCCAGGGGGCACCGTAGGGCCTCTACTGCAAGTCCAGGAAGAGAGGTGGACCCCTGGGTAGTTTGCTGGGGTCAGAGGCCCCTAGGTGGAGGGCCAGGGGGCACCCTGGGGCCTCTTCTAAAAGTCCAGGGAGAGAGGTGGACCCCTGGGTAGCTTGCTGGGGTCAGAGGCCCCTAGGTGGAGGGCCAGAGGGCAGCCTAGGGCCTCTACTACAAGTCCAGGGAGAGAGGTGGAGCCCTGGGTAGCTTGCTGGGGTCAGTAGCCCCTAATGGAGGGCAAGGGGCACCCTGGGGCCTCTATTGCAAGTCCACGGAGGGAGCTGGACCCCTGAGTAGCTTGCTGGGTTCAGAGGCCCCTAGGTGGAGGGCCACGGGGTACCCTGGGGCCTCTACTGCAAGTCCAGGGAGAGATGTGGACCCCTGGGTAGCTTGCTGGGGTCAGAGGCCCCTAGGTGGAGGGCCAGGGGGCACCCTGGGGCCTCTACTAAAAGTCCAGGGAGAGAGGTGGACCCCTGGGTAGCTTGCTGGGGTCAGAGACCCCTAGGTGGAGGGCCAATGGGCACCCTGCGGCCTCTACTGCAAGTCCAGGGAGAGAGGTGGAGCCCTGGGTAGCTTGCTGGGGTCAGAGGCCCCTAAGTGGGGGGCCAGAGGGCAGCCTAGGGCCTCTACTTAAAGTCTAGGGAGAGAGGTGGAGCCCTGGGTAGCTTGCTGGGGTCAGTAGCCCCTGGGTGGAGGGCAAGGGGGCACCCTGGGGCCTCTATTGCAATTCCAGGGAGAGAGCTGGACCCCTGGGTAGCTTGCTGGGATCAGAGGCCCCTAGGTGGAGGGCCACGGGGTTCCCAGGGGCCTCTACTGAAAGTCCAGGGAGAGATGTGGACCCCTGGGTAGCTTGCTGGACTTAGAGGCCCCTAGTTGGAGGGCCAGGGGGTACCCTGGGGCCTCTACTGCAAGTCCAGGGAGAGATGTGGACCCCTGGGTAGCTTGCTGGACTCAGAGGCCCCTAGGTGGAGGGCCAGGGGGCAGCCTGGAAACTCTACTATAAGTCCAGGGAGAGAGGTGGACCCCTTGGTAGCTTGCTGGGGTCAGAGGCCCCTAGGTGGAGGGCCAGGGGTCACCCAGGGGCGTCTACTGCAAGTCCAGGGAGAGAGTTGGACCCCTCGGTAGCTTGCTGGGGTCAGAGACCCCTAGGTGGAGGGCCAATGGGCACCCTGGGGCCTCTACTGCAAGTCCAGGGAGAGAGGTGGAGCCCTGGGTAGCTTGCTGGGGTCAAAGGCCCCTAGGTGGAGGGCCAGAGGGCAGCCTAGGGCCTCTACTACAAGTCCAGGGAGAGAGGTGGAGCCCTGGGTAGCTTTCTGGGGTCAGTAGCCCCTTAGTGGAGGGCAAGGGGGCACCCTGGGGCCTCTATTGCAAGTCCACGGAGGGAGCTGGACCCCTGGGTAACTTGCTGGGTTCAGAGGCCCCTAGGTGGAGGGCCACGGGGTACCCTGGGTCCTCTACTGCAAGTCCAGGGAGAGATGTGGACGCCTGGGTTGCTTGCTGGACTTAGAGGCCCCTAGGTGGAGGGCCAGGGGGCACCCTGGGGCCTCTATTGCAAGTCCAGGGAGACAGCTGGACCCCTGGGTAGCTTGCTGGGGTCAGAGGCCCCTAGAAGGAGGGCCACGGGGTACCCTGGGGCCTCTACTGCAAGTCCAGGGAGAGAGGTGGAGCCCTGGGTAGCTTGCTGGGGCCAGTAGCCCCTGAGTGGAGGGCAAGGGGGCACCCTGGGGCCTCTACTGCAAGTCCAGGGAGAGAGGTGGAGCCCTGGGTAGCTTGCTGGGGTCAGAGGCCCCTAGGTGGAGGGCAAGGGGGCACCCTGTGGCCTATAATGCAAGTCCAGGGAGAGAGGTGGACCCCTGGGTAGCTTGCTGGGGTCAAAGGGCCCTAGGTGGAGGGCCAACGGTCACCCTGGGGCCTAGTCTGCAAGTCTAGGGAGAGAGGTGGACCCCTGGGTAGCTTTCTAGGGTCAGAGGCCCCAAGGTGGAGGGCCAAGGGGCACCCTGGGGCCTCTATTGCAAGTCCAGGGAGAGAGGTGGACCCCTGGGCAGCTTGCTTGGGTCAGGGGCCCCTAGGTGGAGGACCAGGGGGCACCCTGGGGCCTATACTGCAAGTCCAGGGAGAGAGTTGGAGCCCTGAGTAGCTTGCTGGGGTCAGAGGGCCCAAGGTGGAGGGCCATGGTGCACCCTGGGGACTCTACTGCAAGTCCAGGGAGATAGGTAGGCCCCTGGGTAGCTTGCTGGGGTCTGAGGTCCCTAGGTGGAGGGCCAAGGGTCACCCTGGGGCCTCTACTGCAAGTCTAGGGAGAGAGGTGGACCACTGGGAAGCTTGCTGGTGTCAGAGGCCCCTAGGGGGAGGGCCATGGGGCACCATGGGGACTCTACTGCAAGTCCAGGGAGATAGGTAGGCCCCTGGGTAGCTTGCTGGGGTCAGAGGCCCCTAGGTGGAGGGCCAAGGGTCACCCTGGGGCCTAGTCTGCAAGTCTAGGGAGAGAGGTGGACCCCTGGGTAGCTTTCTGGGGTCAGAGGCCTCTAGGTGGAGGGCCAAGGGGCACCCAGGTGCTTTTATTGCAAGTCCAGGGAGAGAGGTGGACCCCTGGGCAGCTTGCTTGGGTCAGGGGCCCCTAGGTGGAGGACCAGGGGGCACCCTGGGGCCTATACTGCAAGTCCAGGGAGAGAGTTGGAGCCCTGGGTAGCTTGCTGGGGTCAGAGGGCCCAAGGTGGAGGGCCATGGGGCACCCTGGGGGCTCTACTGCAAGTCCAGGGAGATAGGTAGGCCCCTGGGTAGCTTGCTGGGGTAAGAGGTCCCTAGGTGGAGGGCCAAGGGTCACCCTGGGGCCTCTACTGCAAGTCTAGGGAGAGAGGTGGACCACTGGGAAGCTTGCTGGTGTCAGAGGCCCCTAGGGGGAGGGCCAGGGGGCACCCTGGGGCCTCTATTGCAAGTCCAGGGAGAGAGGTGAACCTCTGGGCAGCTTGCTTGGGTCAGGGGCCCCTAGGTGGAGGACCAGGGGGCACCGTGGGGCCTATACTGCTAGTCCAGGGAGAGAGTTGGAGCCCTGGGTAGCTTGCTGGGGTCAGAGGGGCCCTAGGTGGAGGGCCATGGGGCACCCTGGGGACTCTACTGCAAGTCCAGGGAGAAAGGTGGACCCTGGGTAGCTTGCTGGGGTCAGAGGCCCCTAGGTGGAGGGCCAAGGGTCACCCTGGGGCCTCTACTGCAAGTCTAGGGAGAGAGGTGGACCACTGGGAAGCTTGCTGGTGTCAGAGGCCCCTAGGGGGAGGGCCAGGGGGCACCTTAGGGCCTCTACTGCAAGTCCAGGAAGAGAGGTGGACCCCTGGGTAGTTTGCTGGGGTCAGAGGCCCCTAGGTGGAGGGCCAGGGGGCACCCTGGGGCCTCTTCTAAAAGTCCAGGGAGAGAGGTGGACCCCTGGGTAGCTTGCTGGGGTCAGAGGCCCCTAGGTGGAGGGCCAGGGGGCACCCAGCGGCGTCTACTGCAAGTCCACGGAGAGATGTGGACCCCTGGGTAGCTTGCTGAGGTCAAAGGCCCCAAGGTGGAGGGTCACGTGGCACCCTGGGGCCTCTATTGCAAGTCCAGGGAGAGAGGTGGACCCCTCAGTAGCTTGCTGGGGTCAGAGGCCCCTAAGTGGAGGGCCAGAGGGCAGCCTAGGGCCTCTACTACAAGTATCAGGGAGAGAGGTGGAGCCCTGGGTAGCTTGCTGGGGTCAGTAGCCCCTGGGTGGAGGGAAAGGGGGCACCCTGGGGCCTCTATTGCAATTTCAGGGAGAGAGCTGGACCCCTGGGTAGCTTGCTGGGTTCAGAGGCCCCTAGGTGGAGGGCCACGGGGTACCCTGGGGCCTCTACTGCAAGTCTAGGGAGAGATGTGGACCCCTGGGTAGCTTGCTGGGGTCAGAGGCCCCTAGGTGGAGGGCCACAGGGTACCCTGGGGCCTCTACTGCAAGTTCAGGGAGAGAGGTGGAGCCATGGGTAGCTTGCTGGGGTCAGTAGCCCCTGGGTGGAGGGCAAGGGGGCACCCTGGGGCCTCTGCTGCAAGTCCAGGGAGAGAGGTGGAGCCCTGGGTAGCTTGCTGGGTTCAGAGGCCCCTTGGTGGAGGGCAAGGCGGCACCCTGTGGCCTATACTGCAAGTCCAGGGAGAGAGGTGGACCCCTCGGTAGCTTGCTGGGGTCAGAGGCCCCTAGGTGGAGGGCCAATGGGCACCCTGAGTCCTATACTGCAAGTTCAGGGAGAGAGGTGAAGCCCAGGGTAGCTTGCTGGGGTCAGAGGCCAATAGTTGGAGGGCCAGAGGGCAGCCTAGGGCCTCTACTGCAAGTCCAGGGAGAGAGGTGAATCACTGGGAAGCTTGCTGGGGTCAGTAGCCCCTAAGGTGAGGGCCAGGGGGCACCGTAGGGCCTTTACTATAAGTCCAGGGAGAGAGGTGGACCCCTGGGTAGCTTGCTGGGTTCAGAGGCCCCTGGGTGGAGGGCCACGGGGTACCCTGGGGCCTCAACTGCAAGTCCAGGGAGTTAGGTAGGACCCTGGGTAGCTTGCTGGGGTCAGAGACCCCTAGGTGGAGGGCCAAGGGTCACCCTGGGGCCTCTACTGCAAGTCTAGGGAGAGAGGTGGACCACTGGGAAGCTTGCTGGTGTCAGAGGCCCCTAGGGGGAGGGCCATGGGGCACCCTGGGGCCTCTACTGCAAGTCCAGGGAGAGAGGTGGACCCCTGGGTAGTTTGCTAGGGTCAGAGGCCCCTAGGTGGAGGACCAGGGGGCACCCTGGGGCCTGTACTGCAAGTCCAGGGAGAGAGTTGGAGCCCTGGGTAGCTTGCTGGGGTCAGAGGGCCCTAGGTGGAGGGCCATGGGGCACCCTGGGGACTCTACTGCAAGCCCAGGAAGAGATGTGGACCCCTAGGTAGTTTGCTGGGGTCAGAGGCCCCTAGGTGGAGGGCCAGGGGACACCTTGGGGCCTCCACTATAAGTCCAGGGAGAGAGGTGGAGCCCTGGGTAGCTTGCTGGGATCAGAGGCCCCTAGGTGGAGGGCCAGGGGGCACCCTGGGGCCTCTACTAAAAGTCCAGGAAGAGAGGTGGACCCCTGGGTAGCTTGCTGGGGTCAGAGGCCCCTAGGTGGAGGGCCACGGGGTACCCAGGGGCCTCTACTGCAAGTCCAGGGAGAGTTGTGGACCCCTGGGTAGCTTGCTGGGGTCAGAGGCCCCTAGGTGGAGGGCCACGGGGTACCCAGCAGCGTCTACTGCAAGTCCACGGAGAGATGTGGACCCCTGGGTAGCTTGCTGAAGTCAGAGGCCCCTAGGTGGAGGGTCACTGGGCACCCTGGGGCCTCTATTGCAAGTCCAGGGAGAGAGGTGGACCCCTCGGTAGCTTGCTGGGGTCAGAGACCCCTAGGTGGAGGGCCAATGGGCACCCTGTGGCCTCTACTGCAAGTCCAAGGAGAGAGGTGGAGCCCTGGGTAGCTTGCTGGGGTCAGAGGGCCCTAGGTGGAGGGCAAGGGGGCACCCTGGGGCCTCTATTGCAATTCCAGGGAGAGAGCTGGACCCCTGGGTAGCTTGCTGGGTTCGGAGGCCCCTAGGTGGAGGGCCACGGGGTACCCAGGGGCCTCTACTGCAAGTCCAGGGAGAGTTGTGGACCCCTGGGTAGCTTGCTGGGGTCAGAGGCCCCTAGGTGGAGGGCCACGGGGTACCCTGGGGCCTCTTCTGCAAGTCCAGGGAGAGAGTTGGACCCCTGGGTAGCTTGCTGGGGTCAGAGGGCCCTAGGTGGAGGGCCATGGGGCACCCTGGGGACTCTACTGCAAGCCCAGGAAGAGATGTGGACCCCTAGGTAGTTTGCTGGGGTCAGAGGCCCCTAGGTGGAGGGCCAGGGGACACCTTGGGGCCTCCACTATAAGTCCAGGGAGAGAGGTGGAGCCCTGGGTAGCTTGCTGGGATCAGAGGCCCCTAGGTGGAGGGCCAGGGGGCACCCAGGGGCCTCTACTAAAAGTCCAGGGAGAGATGTGGACCCCTGGGTAGCTTGCTGGGGTCAGAGGCCCCTAGGTGGAGGGCCACGGGGTACCCAGGGGCCTCTACTGCAAGTCCAGGGAGAGTTGTGGACCCCTGGGTAGCTTGCTGGGGTCAGAGGCCCCTAGGTGGAGGGCCACGGGGTACCCAGCAGCGTCTACTGCAAGTCCACGGAGAGATGTGTACCCCTGGGTAGCTTGCTGAAGTCAGAGGCCCCTAGGTGGAGGGTCACTGGGCACCCTGGGGCCTCTATTGCAAGTCCAGGGAGAGAGGTGGACCCCTCGGTAGCTTGCTGGGGTCAGAGACCCCTAGGTGGAGGGCCAATGGGCACCCTGTGGCCTCTACTGCAAGTCCAAGGAGAGAGGTGGAGCCCTGGGTAGCTTGCTGGGGTCAGAGGGCCCTAGGTGGAGGGCAAGGGGGCACCCTGGGGCCTCTATTGCAATTCCAGGGAGAGAGCTGGACCCCTGGGTAGCTTGCTGGGTTCGGAGGCCCCTAGGTGGAGGGCCACGGGGTACCCAGGGGCCTCTACTGCAAGTCCAGGGAGAGTTGTGGACCCCTGGGTAGCTTGCTGGGGTCAGAGGCCCCTAGGTGGAGGGCCACGGGGTACCCTGGGGCCTCTTCTGCAAGTCCAGGGAGAGAGTTGGACCCCTGGGTAGCTTGCTGGGGTCAGAGGGCCCTACGTGGAGGGCCATGGGGCACCCTGGGGACACTTTTGCAAGTCCAGGGAGATAGGCAGGCCCCTGGGCAGCTTGCTGGGGTCAGAGGCCCCTAGGTGGAGGGCCAAGGGTCACCCTGGGGCCTAGTCTGCAAGTCTAGGGAGAGAGGTGGACCCCTGGGTAGCTTTCTATTGTCAGAGGCCCCAAGGTGGAGGGCCAAGGGGCACCCTGGGGCCTCTATTGCAAGTCCAGGGAGAGAGGTGGACCCCTGGGCAGCTTGCTTGGGTCAGGGGCCCCTAGGTGGAGGACCAGGGGGCACCCTGGGGCCTCTATTGCAAGTCCAGGGAGAGAGTTGGAGCCCTGAGTAGCTTGCTGGGGTCAGAGGGCCCAAAGTGGAGGGCCATGGGGCACCCTGGGGACTCTACTGAAAGTCAAGGGAGATAGGTAGGCCCCTGGGTAGCTTGCTGGGGTCTGAGGTCCCTAGGTGGAGGGCCAAGGGTCACCCTGGGGCCTCTACTGCAAGTCTAGGGAGAGAGGTGGACCACTGGGAAGCTTGCTGGTGTCAGAGGCCCCTAGGGGGAGGGCCAGGGGGCACCCTGGGGCCTCTATTGCAAGTCCAGGGAGAGAGGTGGACCTCTGGGCAGCTTGCTTGGGTTGGGGGCCCCTGGGTGGAGGACCAAGGGGCACCCTGGGGCCTATACTGCTAGTCCAGGGAGAGAGTTGGAGCCCTGGGTAGCTTGCTGGGGTCAGAGGGCCCTAGGTGGAGGGCCATGGGGCACCATGGGGACTCTACTGCAAGTCCAGGGAGATAGGTAGGCCCCTGGGTAGCTTGCTGGGGTCAGAGGCCCCTAAGTGGAGGGCCAACGGTCACCCTGGGGCCTAGTCTGCAAGTCTAGGGAGAGAGGTGGACCCCTGGGTAGCTTTCTGGGGTCAGAGGCCCCTAGGTGGAGGGCCAAGGGGCACCCAGGTGCTTTTATTGCAAGTCCAGGGAGAGAGGTGGACCCCTGGGCAGCTTGCTTGGGTCAGGGGCCCCTAGGTGGAGGACCAGGGGGCACCCTGGGGCCTATACTGCAAGTCCAGGGAGAGAGTTGGAGCCCTGGGTAGCTTGCTGGGGTCAGAGGGCCCAAGGTGGAGGGCCATGGGGCACCCTGGGGGCTCTACTGCAAGTCCAGGGAGATAGGTAGGCCCCTGGGTAGCTTGCTGGGGTCAGAGGTCCCTAGGTGGAGGGCCAAGGGTCACCCTGGGGCCTCTACTGCAAGTCTAGGGAGAGAGGTGGACCACTGGGAAGCTTGCTGGTGTCAGAGGCCCCTAGGGGGAGGGCCAGGGGGCACCCTGGGGCCTCTATTGCAAGTCCAGGGAGAGAGGTGAACCTCTGGGCAGCTTGCTTGTGTCAAGGGCCCCTAGGTGGAGGACCAGGGGGCACCGTGGGGCCTATACTGCTAGTCCAGGGAGAGAGTTGGAGCCCTGGGTAGCTTGCTGGGGTCAGAGGGGCCCTAGGTGGAGGGCCATGGGGCACCCTGGGGACTCTACTGCAAGTCCAGGGAGATAGGTGGACCCTGGGTAGCTTGCTGGGGTCAGAGGCCCCTAGGTGGAGGGCCAAGGGTCACCCTGGGGCATCTACTGCAAGTCTAGGGAGAGAGGTGGACCACTGGGAAGCTTGCTGGTGTCAGAGGCCCCTAGGGGGAGGGCCAGGGGGCACCGTAGGGCCTCTACTGCAAGTCCAGGAAGAGAGGTGGACCCCTGGGTAGTTTGCTGGGGTCAGAGGCCCCTAGGTGGAGGGCCAGGGGGCACCCTGGGGCCTCTTCTAAAAGTCCAGGGAGAGAGGTGGACCCCTGGGTAGCTTGCTGGGGTCAGAGGCCCCTAGGTGGAGGGCCAGAGGGCAGCCTAGGGCCTCTACTACAAGTCCAGGGAGAGAGGTGGAGCCCTGGGTAGCTTGCTGGGGTCAGTAGCCCCTAATGGAGGGCAAGGGGCACCCTGGGGCCTCTATTGCAAGTCCACGGAGGGAGCTGGACCCCTGAGTAGCTTGCTGGGGTCAGAGGCCCCTAGGTGGAGGGCCACGGGGTACCCTGGGGCCTCTACTGCAAGTCCAGGGAGAGATGTGGACCCCTGGGTAGCTTGCTGGGGTCAGAGGCCCCTAGGTGGAGGGCCAGGGGGCACCCTGGGGCCTCTACTAAAAGTCCAGGGAGAGAGGTGGACCCCTGGGTAGCTTGCTGGGGTCAGAGACCCCTAGGTGGAGGGCCAATGGGCACCCTGCGGCCTCTACTGCAAGTCCAGGGAGAGAGGTGGAGCCCTGGGTAGCTTGTTGGGGTCAGAGGCCCCTAAGTGGGGGGCCAGAGGGCAGCCTAGGGCCTCTACTTAAAGTCTAGGGAGAGAGGTGGAGCCCTGGGTAGCTTGCTGGGGTCAGTAGCCCCTGGGTGGAGGGCAAGGGGGCACCCTGGGGCCTCTATTGCAATTCCAGGGAGAGAGCTGGACCCCTGGGTAGCTTGCTGGGATCAGAGGCCCCTAGGTGGAGGGCCACGGGGTTCCCAGGGGCCTCTACTGAAAGTCCAGGGAGAGATGTGGACCCCTGGGTAGCTTGCTGGACTTAGAGGCCCCTAGTTGGAGGGCCAGGGGGTACCCTGGGGCCTCTACTGCAAGTCCAGGGAGAGATGTGGACCCCTGGGTAGCTTGCTGGACTCAGAGGCCCCTAGGTGGAGGGCCAGGGGGCAGCCTGGAAACTCTACTATAAGTCCAGGGAGAGAGGTGGACCCCTTGGTAGCTTGCTGGGGTCAGAGGCCCCTAGGTGGAGGGCCAGGGGTCACCCAGGGGCGTCTACTGCAAGTCCAGGGAGAGAGTTGGACCCCTCGGTAGCTTGCTGGGGTCAGAGACCCCTAGGTGGAGGGCCAATGGGCACCCTGGGGCCTCTACTGCAAGTCCAGGGAGAGAGGTGGAGCCCTGGGTAGCTTGCTGGGGTCAAAGGCCCCTAGGTGGAGGGCCAGAGGGCAGCCTAGGGCCTCTACTACAAGTCCAGGGAGAGAGGTGGAGCCCTGGGTAGCTTTCTGGGGTCAGTAGCCCCTTAGTGGAGGGCAAGGGGGCACCCTGGGGCCTCTATTGCAAGTCCACGGAGGGAGCTGGACCCCTGGGTAACTTGCTGGGTTCAGAGGCCCCTAGGTGGAGGGCCACGGGGTACCCTGGGTCCTCTACTGCAAGTCCAGGGAGAGATGTGGACGCCTGGGTTGCTTGCTGGACTTAGAGGCCCCTAGGTGGAGGGCCAGGGGGCACCCTGGGGCCTCTATTGCAAGTCCAGGGAGACAGCTGGACCCCTGGGTAGCTTGCTGGGGTCAGAGGCCCCTAGAAGGAGGGCCACGGGGTACCCTGGGGCCTCTACTGCAAGTCCAGGGAGAGAGGTGGAGCCCTGGGTAGCTTGCTGGGGCCAGTAGCCCCTGAGTGGAGGGCAAGGGGGCACCCTGGGGCCTCTACTGCAAGTCCAGGGAGAGAGGTGGAGCCCTGGGTAGCTTGCTGGGGTCAGAGGCCCCTAGGTGGAGGGCAAGGGGGCACCCTGTGGCCTATACTGCAAGTCCAGGGAGAGAGGTGGACCCCTGGGTAGCTTGCTGGGGTCAAAGGGCCCTAGGTGGAGGGCCAAGGGTCAACCTGGGGCCTCTACTGCATGTCCAGGGAGAGAGGTGGAGCCCTGGGTAGCTTGCTGGGGTCAGAGGCCCCTAGGTGGAGGGTCACGGGGCACCCTGGGGCCTCTATTGCAAGTCCAGGGAGAGAGGTGGACCCCTCGGTAGCTTGCTGGGATCAGAGACCCCTAGGTGGAGGGCCAATGGGCACCCTGGGTTCTCTACTGCAAGTCCAGGGAGAGATGTGGACCCCTGGGTAGCTTGCTGGGGTCAGAGGCCCCTAGGTGGAGGGCCACAGGGTACCCTGGGGCCTCTACTGCAAATCCAGGGAGAGAGGTGGAGCCCTGGGTAGCTTGCTGGGGTCAGTAGCCCCTGGTTGGAGGGCCAGGGGGCACCCTGGGGCCTATACTGCAAGTCCAAGGAGAGAGGTGGACCCCTGAGTAGCTTTGCTGGGGTCTGAGGCCCCTAGTTGGAGGGCCAGGGGGCACCCTGGGGCCTATACTGCAAGTGTAGGGAGAGAGGTGGACCCCTGGGTAGCTTTCTGGGGTCAGAGGCCCCTAGGCGGAGGGCCAAGGGGCACCCTGGGGCCTCTATTGCAAGTCCAGGGAGATAGGTAGGCCCCTGGGTAGCTTGCTGGGGTCAGAGGTCCCTTGGTGGAAGGCCACGGGGTACCCTGGGGCCTCTACTGCAAGTCCAGGGAGAGAGGTGGACCCCTGGGTAGCTTGCTGGGGTCATAGGCCCCTAGGTGGAGGGCCAGAGGGCACACTGGGGCCTATACTGCAAGTCCAGGGAGAGAGCTGGACCCCTGGGTAGCTTGCTGGTGTCAGATGCCCCTAGGTGGAGGGCCAGAGGGCACCCTGGGGCCTATACTGCAAGTCCATGGAGATGGAGAGAGGTGGACCCCTGGGTAGCTTGCTGGTGTTAGATGCCCCTAGTTGGAGGGCCAGGGGGCACCCTGGGTCCTATACTGCAAGTCCAGGGAGAGAAGTGGACCCCTGGGTAGCTTGCTGGGGTCAGATGCCCCTAGGTGGAGGGCCAGGGGGCACCCTGGGGCCTATACTGCAAGTCCAAGGAGAGAGGTGGACCCCTGGGTAGCTTGCTGGGGTCAGAGGCCCCTAGTTGGAGGGCCAGGGGGTACCCTGGGGCCTCTACTGCAAGTCCAGGGAGAGATGTGGACCCCTGGGTAGCTTAAGGGACTCAGAGGCCCCTAGGTGGAGGGCCAGGGGGCACCCTGGAAACTCTACTATAAGTCCAGGGAGAGAGGTGGACCCCTGGGTAGCTTGCTGGGGTCAGAGGCTCCTAGGTGGAGGGCCAGGGGTCACCCAGGGGCGTCTACTGCAAGTCCAGGGAGAGAGGTGGACCCCTCGGTAGCTTGCTGGTGTCAGAGACCCCTAGGTGGAGGGCCAATGGGCACCCTGGGGCCTCTACTGCAAGTCCAGGGAGAGAGGTGGACCCCTCGGTAGCTTGCTGGGATCAGAGACCCCTAGGTGGAGGGCCAAAGGGCACCCTGGGTTCTCTACTGCAAGTCCAGGGAGAGATGTGGACCCCTGGGTAGCTTGCTGGGGTCAGAGGCCCCTAGGTGGAGGGCCACGGGGTACCCTGGGGCCTCTACTGCAAATCCAGGGAGAGAGGTGGAGCCCTGGGTAGCTTGCTGGGGTCAGTAGCCCCTGGTTGGAGGGCCAGGGGGCACCCTGGGGCCTATACTGCAAGTCCAAGGAGAGAGGTGGACCCCTGGGTAGCTTTGCTGGGGTCAGAGGCCCCTAGTTGGAGGGCCAGGGGGCACCCTGGGGCCTATACTGCAAGTCCAGGAAGAGAGGTGGACCCCTGGGTAGCTTGCTGGACTCAGAGGCCCCTAGGTGGAGGGCCAGGGGGCACCCTGGGGCCTCTATTGCAAGTCCAGGGAGAGAGGTGGACCCCTGGGCAGCTTGCTTGGGTCAGGGGCCCCTAGGTGGAGGACCAGAGGGCACCCAGGGGCGTCTACTGCAAGTCCAGGGAGAGATGTGGACCCCTGGGTAGCTTGCTGGGGTCAGAGGCCCCTAGGCGGAGGGCCAATGGGCACCCTGGGGCCTCTACTGCAAGTCCAGGGAGAGAGGTGAAGCCCTGGGTAGCTTTCTGGGGTCAGAGGCCAATAGGTGAAGGGCCAGAGGGCAGCCTAGGGCCTCTGCTGCAAGTCCAGGGAGTGGGGTGAATCACTGGGAAGCTTGCTGGGGTCAGTAGCCCCTAAGGGGAGGGCCAGGGGGCACCGTAGGGCCTCTACTATAAGTCCAGGGAGAAAGGTGGACCCCTGGGTAGCTTTCTGGGGTCAGAGGCCCCTAGGTGGAGGGCCAAGGGGCACCCTGGGGCCTCTATTGCAAGTCCAGGGAGAGAGGTGGACTCCTGGGCAGCTTGCTTGGGCCAGGGGCCCTTAGGTGGAGGACCAGGGGTCACCCTGAAGCCTATACTGCAAGTCCAGGGAGAGAGTTGGAGCCCTGGGTAGCTTGCTGGGGTCAGAGGACCCAAGGTGGAGGGCCATGGGGCACCTTGGGGACTCTACTGCAAGTCCAGGGAGATAGGTAGGCCCCTGGGTAGCTTGCTGGGGTCAGATGTCCCTTGGTGGAGGGCCACGGGGTACCCTGGGGCCTCTGCTGCAAGTCCAGGGAGAGATGTGGACCCCTGGGTAGCTTGCTGGGGTCAGAGGCCCCTAGATGGAGGGCCAGAGGGCACACTGGGGCCTATACTGCAAGTCCAGGGAGAGAGGTGGACCCCTGGGTAGCTTGATGGTGTCAAATGCAACTAAGTGGAGGGCCAGAGGGCACCCTGGGGCCTATACTGCAAGTCCAGGGAGAGAGGTGGACCCCTGGGTAGCTTGCTGGTGTTAGATGCCCCTAGTTGGAGGGCCAGGAGGCACCCTGGGTCCTATACTGCAAGTCCAGGGAGAGAGGTGGACCCCTGGGTAGCTTGCTGGGGTCAGATGCCCCTAGGTGGAGGGCCAGGGGGCACCCTGGTGCCTATACTGCAAGTCCAAGGAGAGAGGTGGACGCCTGGGTAGCTTGCTCGGGTCAGAGGCCCCTAGTTGGAGGGCCAGGGGGTACCCTGGGGCCTCTACTGCAAGTCCAGGGAGAGATGTGGACCCCTGGGTAGCTTGCTGGACTCAGAGGCCCCTAGGTGGAGGGCCAGGGGGCACCCTGGAAACTCTACTATAAGTCCAGGGAGAGAGGTGGACCCCTGGGTAGCTTGCTGGGGTCAGAGACCCCTAGGTGGAGGGCCAATGGGCACCCTGGGGCCTCTACTGCAAGTCCAGGGAGAGAGGTGGAGCCCTGGGTAGCTTGCTGGGGTCAAAGGCCCCTAGGTGGAGGGCCAGAGGGCAGCCTAGGGCCTCTACTACAAGTCCAGGGAGAGAGGTGGAGCCCTGGGTAGCTTGCTGGGGTCAGTAGCCCCTAATGGAGGGCAAGGGGCACCCTGGGGCCTCTATTGCAAGTCCACGGAGGGAGCTGGACCCCTGAGTAGCTTGCTGGGTTCAGAGGCCCCTAGGTGGAGGGCCACGGGGTACCCTGGGGCCTCTACTGCAAGTCCAGGGAGAGATGTGGACCCCTGGGTAGCTTGCTGGGGTCAGAGGCCCCTAGGTGGAGGGCCAGGGGGCACCCTGGGGCCTCTACTAAAAGTCCAGGGAGAGAGGTGGACCCCTGGGTAGCTTGCTGGGGTCAGAGACCCCTAGGTGGAGGGCCAATGGGCACCCTGCGGCCTCTACTGCAAGTCCAGGGAGAGAGGTGGAGCCCTGGGTAGCTTGCTGGGGTCAGTAGCCCCTGGGTGGAGGGCAAGGGGGCACCCTGGGGCCTCTATTGCAATTCCAGGGAGAGAGCTGGACCCCTGGGTAGCTTGCTGGGTTCAGAGGCCCCTAGGTGGAGGGCCACGGGGTTCCCAGGGGCCTCTACTGCAAGTCCAGGGAGAGATGTGGACCCCTGGGTAGCTTGCTGGGGTCAGAGGCCACTAGGTGGAGGGCCACAGGGTACCTTGGGGCCTCTACTGCAAGTTCAGGGAGAGAGCTGGAGCCATGGGTAGCTTGCTGGGGTCAGTAGCCCCTGGGTGGAGGGCAAGGAGGCACCCTGGGGCCTCTACTGCAAGTCCAGGGAGAGATGTGAACCCCTGGGTAGCTTGCCGGGGTCAAAGGGCCCTAGGTGGAGGGCCATGGGGCACCCTGGGGACTCTACTGCAAGTTCAAGGTGATAGGCAGGCCCCTGGGCAGCTTGCTGGGGTCAGACGGCCCTAGGTGGAGGGCCAAGGGTCAACCTGAGGCCTCTACTGCAAGTCCAGTGAGAGAAGTGAATCACTGGGAAGCTTGTTGGTGTCAGAGGCCCCTAGGGGGAGGGCCAGGGGGCACCGTAGGGCCTCTACTATAAATCCAGGGAGAGATGTGGACCCCTGGGTCGCTTGCTGGGGTCAGAGGCCCCTAGGTGGAGGGCCAGGGGGCACCCAGGGGCGTCTACTGCAAGTCCAGGGAGAGATGTGGACCCCTGGGTAGCTTGCTGGGGTCAGAGGCCCCTAGGCGGAGGGCCAATGGGCACCCTGGGGCCTCTACTGCAAGTCCAGGGAGAGAGGTGAAGCCCTGGGTAGCTTTCTGGGGTCAGAGGCCAATAGGTGGAGGGCCAGAGGGCAGCCTAGGGCCTCTGCTGCAAGTCCAGGGAGAGAGGTGAATCACTGGGAAGCTTGCTGGGGTCAGTAGCCCCTAAGGGGAGGGCCAGGGGAAACCGTAGGGCCTCTACTATAAATCCAGGGAGAAACGTGGACACCTGGGTAGCTTTCTGTGGTCAGAGGCCCCTAGGTGGAGGGCCAGGGGGCACCCTGGGGCCTCTATTGCAAGTCCAGGGAGAGAGGTGGACTCCTGGGCAGCTTGCTGGGGTCAGAGGGCCCAAGGTGGAGGGCCATGGGGCACCTTGGGGACTCTACTGCAAGTCCAGGGAGATAGGTAGGCCCCTGGGTAGCTTGCTGGGGTCAGAGGTCCCTTGGTGGAGGGCCACGGGGTACCCTGGGGCCTCTGCTGCAAGTCCAGGGAGAGATGTTGACCCCTGGGTAGCTTGCTGGGGTCAGAGGCCCCTAGGTGGAGGGCCAGAGGGCACACTGGGGCCTATACTGCAAGTCCAGGGAGAGAGGTGGACCCCTGGGTAGCTTGCTGGTGTCAGATGCAACTAAGTGGAGGGCCAGAGGGCACCCTGGGGCCTATACTGCAAGTCCAGGGAGAGAGGTGGACCCCTGGGTAGCTTGCTGGTGTTAGATGCCCCTAGTTTGAGGGCCAGGAGGCACCCTGGGTCCTATACTGCAAGTCCAGGGAGAGAGGTGGACCCCTGGGTAGCTTGCTGGGGTCAGATGCCCCTAGGTGGAGGGCCAGGGGGCACCCTGGTGCCTATACTGCAAGTCCAAAGAGAGAGGTGGACGCCTGGGTAGCTTGCTGGGGTCAGAGGCCCCTAGTTGGAGGGCCAGGGGGTACCCTGGGGCCTCTACTGCAAGTCCAGGGAGAGATGTGGACCCCTGGGTAGCTTGCTGGACTCAGAGGCCCCTAGGTGGAGGGCCAGGGGGCACCCTGGAAACTCTACTATAAGTCCAGGGAGAGAGGTGGACCCCTGGGTAGCTTGCTGGGGTCAGAGGCCCCTAGGTGGAGGGCCAGGGGTCACCCAGGGGCGTCTACTGCAAGTCCAGGGAGAGAGGTGGACCCCTCGGTAGCTTGCTGGGGTCAGAGACCCCTAGGTGGAGGGCCAATGGGCACCCTGGGGCCTCTACTGCAAGTCCAGGGAGAGAGGTGGAGCCCTGGGTAGCTTGCTGGGGTCAAAGGCCCCTAGGTGGAGGGCCAGAGGGCAGCCTAGGGCCTCTACTACAAGTCCAGGGAGAGAGGTGGAGCCCTGGGTAGCTTGCTGGGGTCAGTAGCCCCCGATGGAGGGCAAGGGGCACCCTGGGGCCTCTATTGCAAGTCCACAGAGAGAGCTGGACCCCTGAGTAGCTTGCTGGGTTCAGAGGCCCCTAGGTGGAGGGCCACGGGGTACCCTGGGGCCTCTACTGCAAGTCCAGGGAGAGATGTGGACCCCTGGGTAGCTTGCTGGACTCAGAGGCCCCTAGGTGGAGGGCCAGGGGGCACCCTGGGGCCTCTATTGCAAGTCCAGGAAGAAAGCTGGACCCCTGGGTAGCTTGCTGGGGTCAGAGGCCCCTAGGTGGAAGGCCACGGGGTACCCTAGGGGCCTCTACTGCAAGTCCAGGGAGAGAGGTGGAGCCCTGGGTAGCTTGCTGGGGCCAGTAGCCCCTGGGTGGAGGGCAAGGGGGCACCCTGGGGCCTCTACTGCAAGTCCAGGGAGAGAGGTGGAGCCCTGGGTAGCTTGCTGGGGTCAGAGGCCCCTAGGTGGAGGGCAAGGGGGCACCCTGTGGCCTATACTGCAAGTCCAGGGAGAGAGGTGGACCCCTGGGTAGCTTGCTGGGGTCAAAGGGCCCTAGGTGGAGGGCCAAGGGTCAACCTGGGGACTCTACTGCATGTCCAGGGAGAGAGGTGGAGCCCTGGGTAGCTTGCTGGGGTCAGAGGCCCCAGGTGGAGGGCCAGAGGGCAGCCTAGGGCCTCTACTACAAGTCCAGGGAGAGAGGTGGAGCCCTGGGTAGCTTGCTGGGGTCAGTAGCCCCTAGTTGGAGGGCCAGGGGGCACCCTGGGACCTATACTGCAAGTCCAGGAAGAGAGGTGGACCCCTGGGTAGCTTGCTGGGGTCAGAGGCCCCTAGGTGAAGGGCCATGGGGCATCCTGGGGAAACTACTGCAAGTCCAGGGAGATAGGCAGGCCCCAGGGCAGCTTGCTGGGGTCAGAGGCCCCTAGGTGGAGGGCCAAGGGTCACCCTGGGGCCTAGTCTGCAAGTGTAGGGAGAGAGGTGGACCCCTGGGTAGCTTTTTGGGGTCAGAGGCCCCTAGGTGGAGGGCCAAGGGGCATCCTGGGACCTCTATTGCAAGTCCAGGGAGAGAGGTGGACCTCTGGGCAGCTTGCTTGGGTCAGGGGCCCCTAGGTGGAGGACCAGGGGGCACCCTGGGGCCTATACTGCGAGTCCAGGGAGAGAGTTGGAGCCCTGGGTAGCTTGCTGGGGTCAGAGGGTCCTAGGTGGAGGGCCATGGGGCACCCTGGGGACTCTACTGCAAGTCCAGGGAGATAGGTAGGCCCCTGGGTAGCTTGCTGGGGTCAGATGCCCCTAGGTGGAGGGCCAGAGGGCACCTTGGGGCCTATACTGCAAGTCCAGGGAGAGAGGTGGACCCCTGGGTAGCTTGCTGGTGTTAGATGCCCCTAGTTGGAGGGCCAGGGGGCACCCTGGGTCCTATACTGCAAGTCCAGGGAGAGAGGTGGACCCCTGGGTAGCTTGCTGGGGTCAGATGCCCCTAGGTGGAGGGCCAGGGGGCACCCTGGGGCCTATACTGCAAGTCCAAGGAGAGAGGTGGACCCCTGGGTAGCTTGCTGGGGTCAGAGGCCCCTAGTTGGAGGGCCAGGGGGTACCCTGGGGCCTATACTGCAAGTCCAGGGAGAGAGTTGGAGCCCTGGGTAGCTTGCTGGGATCAGAGGGCCCAAGGTGGAGGGCCATGGGGCACCCTGGGGACTCTACTGCAAGTCCAGGGAGATAGGTAGGCCCCTGGGTAGCTTGCTGGGGTCAGAGGTCCCTTGGTGGAAGGCCACGGGGTACCCTGGGGCCTCTACTGCAAGTCCAGGGAGAGAGGTGAACCCCTGGGTAGCTTGCTGGTGTTAGATGCCCCTAGTTGGAGGGCCAGGAGGCACCCTGGGTCCTATACTGCAAGTCCAGGGAGAGAGGTGGACCCCTGGGTAGCTTGCTGGGGTCAGATGCCCCTAGGTGGAGGGCCAGGGGGCACCCTGGTGCCTATACTGCAAGTCCAAGGAGAGAGGTGGACGCCTGGGTAGCTTGCTGGGGTCAGAGGCCCCTAGTTGGAGGGCCAGGGGGTACCCTGGGGCCTCTACTGCAAGTCCAGGGAGAGATGTGGACCCCTGGGTAGCTTGCTGGACTCAGAGGCCCCTAGGTGGAGGGCCAGGGGGCAGCCTGGAAACTCTACTATAAGTCCAAGAGAGAGGTGGACCCCTTGGTAGCTTGCTGGGGTCAGAGGCCCCTAGGTGGAGGGCCAGGGGTCACCCAGGGGCGTCTACTGCAAGTCCAGGGAGAGAGGTGGACCCCTCGGTAGCTTGCTGGGGTCAGAGACCCCTAGGTGGAGGGCCAATGGGCACCCTGGGGCCTCTACTGCAAGTCCAGGGAGAGAGGTGGAGCCCTGGGTAGCTTGCTGGGGTCAAAGACCCCTAGGTGGAGGGCCAGAGGGCAGCCTAGGGCCTCTACTACAAGTCCAGGGAGAGAGGTGGAGCCCTGGGTAGCTTTCTGGGGTCAGTAGCCCCTTAGTGGAGGGCAAGGGGGCACCCTGGGGCCTCTATTGCAAGTCCACGGAGGGAGCTGGACCCCTGGGTAATTTGCTGGGTTCAGAGGCCCCTAGGTGGAGGGCCACGGGGTACCCTGGGTCCTCTACTGCAAGTCCAGGGAGAGATGTGGACGCCTGGGTTGCTTGCTGGACTTAGAGGCCCCTAGGTGGAGGGCCAGGGGGCACCCTGGGGCCTCTATTGCAAGTCCAGGGAGACAGCTGGACCCCTGGGTAGCTTGCTGGGGTCAGAGGCCCCTAGGTGGAGGGCCACGGGGTACCCTGGGGCCTCTACTGCAAGTCCAGGGAGAGAGGTGGACCCCTGGGTAGCTTGCTGGGGTCAGAGGCCACTGAGTGGAGGGCAAGGGGGCACCCTGGGGCCTCTACTGCAAGTCCAGGGAGAGAGGTGGAGCCCTGGGTAGCTTGCTGGGGTCAGAGGCCCCTAGGTTGAGGGCAAGGGGGCACCCTGTGGCCTATACTGCAAGTCCAGGGAGAGAGGTGGACCCCTGGGTAGCTTGCTGGGGTCAAAGGGCCCTAGGTGGAGGGCCAAGGGTCAACCTAGGGCCTCTACTGCATGTCCAGGGAGAGAGGTGGAGCCCTGGGTAGCTTGCTGGGGTCAGAGGCCCCTAGGTGGAGGGTCACGGGGCACCCTGGGGCCTCTATTGCAAGTCCAGGGAGAGAGGTGGACCCCTCGGTAGCTTGCTGGGGTCAGAGGCCCCTAGGTGGAGGGTCACGGGGCACCCTGGGGCCTCTATTGCAAGTCCAGGGAGAGAGGTGGACCCCTGGGTAGCTTGCTGGGGTCAGAGGCCCCTAGGTGGAGGGCCACGGGGTACCCTGGGGCCTCTACTGCAAATCCAGGGAGAGAGGTGGAGCCCTGGGTAGCTTGCTGGGGTCAGTAGCCCCAGGTTGGAGAGCCAGGGGGCACCCTGGGGCCTATACTGCAAGTCCAAGGAGAGAGGTGGACCCCTGGGTAGCTTTGCTGGGGTCAGAGGCCCCTAGTTGGAGGGCCAGGGGGCACCCTGGGGCCTATACTGCAAGTCCAGGAAGAGAGGTGGACCCCTGGGTAGCTTGCTGGACTCAGAGGCCCCTAGGTGGAGGGCCAGGGGGCACCCTGGGGCCTCTATTGCAAGTCCAGGGAGAGAGGTGGACCCCTGGGCAGCTTGCTTGGGTCAGGGGCCCCTAGGTGGAGGACCAGGGGGCACCCCTAGGGGCCCCTAGGTGGAGGGCCACAGGGTACCTTGGGGCCTCTACTGCAAGTTCAGGGAGAGAGCTGGAGCCATGGGTAGCTTGCTGGGGTCAGTAGCCCCTGGGTGGAGGTCAAGGGGGCACCCTGGGGCCTCTACTGCAAGTCCAGGGAGAGATGTGGACCCCTGGGTAGCTTGCCGGGGTCAAAGGGCCCTAGGTGGAGGGCCATGGGGCACCCTGGGGACTCTACTGCAAGTTCAAGGAGATAGGCAGGCCCCTGGGCAGCTTGCTGGGGTCAGACGGCCCTAGGTGGAGGGCCAAGGGTCAACCTGAGGCCTCTACTGCAAGTCCAGTGAGAGAAGTGAATCACTGGGAAGCTTGTTGGTGTCAGAGGCCCCTAAGGGGAGGGCCAGGGGGCACCGTAGGGCCTCTACTATAAATCCAGGGAGAGATGTGGACCCCTGGGTCGCTTGCTGGGGTCAGAGGCCCCTAGGTGGAGGGCCAGGGGGCACCCAGGGGCGTCTACTGCAAGTCCAGGGAGAGATGTGGACCCCTGGGTAGCTTGCTGGGGTCAGAGGCCCCTAGGCGGAGGGCCAATGGGCACCCTGGGGCCTCTACTGCAAGTCCAGGGAGAGAGGTGAAGCCCTGGGTAGCTTTCTGGGGTCAGAGGCCAATAGGTGGAGGGCCAGAGGGCAGCCTAGGGCCTCTGCTGCAAGTCCAGGGAGAGAGGTGAATCACTGGGAAGCTTGCTGGGGTCAGTAGCCCCTAAGGGGAGGGTCAGGGGAAACCGTAGGGCCTCTACTATAAATCCAGGGAGAAAGGTGGACCCCTGGGTAGCTTGCTGGGGTAAGTAGCCACTGGGTGGAGGGCAAGGGGGCACCCTGGGGCCTCTATTGCAAGTCCAGGGAGAGAGCTGGACCCCTGGGTAGCTTGCTGGGTTCAAAGGCCCCTAGGTGGAGGGCCACGAGGTACCCTGGGGCCTCTACTGCAAGTCCAGGGAGAGATATGGACCCCTGGGTAGCTTGCTGGGGTCAGAGGCCCCTAGGTGGAGGGCCACGGGGTACCCTGGGGCCTCTACTGCAAGTCCAGGGAGAGAGGTGAATCACAGGGAAGTTTGCTGGTGTCAGAGGCCCCTAGGGAGAGGGCCAGGGGTCACCATAGGGCCTCTACTATAAGTCCAGGGAGAGAGGTGGACCCCTGGGTAACTTGCTGGGTTCAGAGTCCCCTGGGTGGAGGGCCAGGGGTACCCTGGGGCCTCTACTGCAAGTCCAGGGAGAGAGTTGGACCCCTGGGTAGCTTGCTGGGGTCAGAGAGCCCTACGTGGAGGGCCATGGGGCACCCTGGGGACACTAGTGCAAGTCCAGGGAGATAGGCAGGCCCCTGGGCAGCTTGCTGGGGTCAGAGGCCCCTAGGTGGAGGGCCAAGGGTCACCCTGGTGCCTAGTCTGCAAGTCTAGGGAGAGAGGTGGACCCCTGGGTAGCTTTCTGGGGTCAGAGGCCCCTAGGTGGAGGGCCAAGGGGCACCCTGGGGCCTCTATTGCAAGTCCAGGGAGAGAGGTGGACCCCTGGGCAGCTTGCTTGGGTCAGGGGCCCCTAGGTGGAGGACCAAGGGGCACCCTGGGGCCTATACTGCAAGTCCAGGGAGAGAGTTGGAGCCCTGGGTAGCTTTTTGGGAATCAGAGGTTCCAAGGTGGAGGGCCATGGGGCACCCTGGGGACTGTACTGCAAGTCCATGGAGATAGGTAGGCCCCTGGGTAGCTTGCTGGGATCAGAGGTCCCTAGGTGGAGGGCCAAGGGTCACCCTGTGGCTTCTACTGCAAGTATAGGGAGAGAGGTGGACCACTGGGAAGCTTGCTGGTGTCAGAGGCCCCTAGGGGGAGGGCCAGGGGGCACCCTGGGGCCTCTATTACAAGTCCAGGGAGAGAGGTGGACCTCTGGGCAGCTTGCTTGGGTCAGGGACCCCTGGTGGAGGACCAGGGGGCACCCTGGGGCCTATACTGCTAGTCCAGGGAGAGAGTTGGAGCCCTGGGTAGCTTGCTGGGGTCAGAGGGCCCTAGGTGGAGGGCCATTGGGCACCCTGGGGACTCTACTGCAAGTCCAGGGAGATAGGTAGGCCCCTGGGTAGCTTGCTGGGGTCAGAGGCCCCTAGGTGGAGGGCCAAGGGTCACCCTGGGGCCTAGTCTGCAAGTCTAGGGAGAGAGGTGGACCCCTGGGTAGCTTTCTGGGGTCAGAGGCCCCTAGGTGGAGGGCCAAGGGGCACCCTGTGGCCTCTATTGCAAGTCCAGGGAGAGAGGTGGACCCCTGGGCAGCTTGCTTGGGTCAGGGGCCCCTAGGTGGAGGACCAGGGGGCACCCAGGGGCGTCTACTGCAAGTCCAGGGAGAGATGTGGACCCCTGGGTAGCTTGCTGGGGTCAGAGGCCCCTAGGTGGAGGGCCAAGGGGCACCCTGTGGCCTCTACTGCAAGTCCAGGGAGAGAGGTGGACCCCTCGGTAGATTGCTGGGGTCAGAGGCCCCTAGGTGGAGGGCCAATGGGCACCCTGGGGCCTCTACTGCAAGACCAGGGAGAGAGGTGAAGCCCTGGGTAGCTTGCTGGGGTCAGAGGCCAAGAGGTGGAAGGCCAGAGGGCAGCCTAGGGCCTCTATTGCAAGTCCAGGGAGAGATGTGAATCACTGGGAAGCTTGCTGGGGTCAGTAGCCCCTAAGGGGAGGGCCAGGGGGCACCGTAGGGCCTCTACTATAAGTCCAGGGAGAGAGGTGGACCCCTGGTTAGCTTGCTGGGTTCAGAGGCCCCTGGGTGGAGGGCCACGGGGTGCCCTGGGGCCTCTACTGCAAGTCCAGGGAGAGAGTTGGACCCCTGGGTAGCTTGCTGGGGTCAGAGGGCCCTACGTGGAGGGCCATGGGGCACCCTGGGGACACTACTGCAATTCCAGGGAGATAGGCAGGCCCCTGGGCAGCTTGCTGGGGTCAGAGGCCCCTAGATGGAGGGCCAAGGGTCACCCTGGGGCCTAGTCTGCAAGTCTAGGGAGAGATGTGGACCCCTGGGTAGCTTGCTGGGTTCAGAGGCCCCTGGGTGGAGGGCCACGGGGTGTCCTGGGGCCTATACTGCAAGTCCAGGGAGAGAGTTGGAGCCCTGGGTAGCTTGCTGGGGTCAGAGGGCCCAAGGTGGAGGGCCATGGGGCACCCTGGGGACTCTACTGCAAGTCCAGGGAGATAGGTAGGCCCCTGGGTAGCTTGCTGGGGTCAGAGGTCCCTAGGTAGAGGGCCAAGGGTCACCCTGGGGCCTCTACTGCAAGTCTAGGGTCACCCTGGGGCCTAGTCTGCAAGTCTACGGAGAGAGGTAGACCCCTGGGTAGCTTTCTGGGGTCAGAGGCCCCTAGGTGGAGGGCCCAGGGGCACCCTGGGGCCTCTATTGCAAGTCCAGGGAGAGAGGTGGACCCCTGGGCAGCTTGCTTGGGTCAGGGGCCCCTGGTTGGAGGACCAGGGGGCACCCTGGGGCGTATACTGCAAGTCCAGGGAGAGAGTTGGAGCCCTGGGTAGCTTGCTGGGGTCAGAGGGCCCAAGTTGGAGGGCCATGGGGCACCCTGGGGACTCTACTGCAAGTCCATGGAGATAGGTAGGCCCCTGGGGAGCTTGCTGGGATCAGAGGTCCCTAGGTGGAGGGCCAAGGGTCACCCTGGGGCCTCTACTGCAAGTCTAGGGATAGAGGTGGACCACTGGGAAGCTTGCTGGTGTCAGAGGCCCCTAGGGGGAGGGCCAGGGGGCACCCTGGGGCCTCTATTAAAGTCCAGGGAGAGAGGTGGACCTCTGGGCAGCTTGCTTGGGTCAGGGACCCCTGGTGGAGGACCAGGGGGCACCCTGGGGCCTATACTGCTAGTCCAGGGAGAGAGTTGGAGCCCTGGGTAGCTTGCTGGGGTCAGAGGGCCCAAGGTGGAGGGCCATGGGGCACCCTGGGGACTCTACTGCAAGTCCAGGGAGATAGGTAGGCCCCTGGGTAGCTTGCTGGGGTCAGAGGTCCCTAGGTGGAGGGCCAAGGGTCACCCTGGGGCCTCTAATGCAAGTCTAGGGAGAGAGGTGGACCACTGGGAAGCTTGCTGGTGTCAGAGGCCCCTAGGGGGAGGGCCAGGGGGCACCCTGGGGCCTCTATTGCAAGTCCAGGGAGAGAGGTGGACCTCTGGGCAGCTTGCTTGGGTCAGGGGCCCCTAGGTGGAGGGTCACGGGGCACCCTGGGGCCTCTATTGCAAGTCCAGGGAGAGAGGTGGACCCCTCGGTAGCTTGCTGGGATCAGAGACCTCTAGGTGGAGGGCCAATGGGCACCCTGGGTTCTCTACTGCAAGTCCAGGGAGAGATGTGGACCCCTGGGTAGCTTGCTGGGGTCAGAGGCCCCTAGGTGGAGGGCCACGGGGTACCCTGGGGCCTCTACTGCAAATCCAGGGAGAGAGGTGGAGCCCTGGGTAGCTTGCAGGGGTCAGTAGCCCCTGGTTGGAGGGCCAGGGGGCACCCTGGGGCCTATACTGCAAGTCCAAGGAGAGAGGTGGAGCCCTGGGTAGCTTTGCTGGGGTCAGAGGCCCCTAGTTGGAGGGCCAGGGGGCACCCTGGGGCCTATACTGCAAGTCCAGGAAGAGAGGTGGACCCCTGGGTAGCTTGCTGGACTCAGAGGCCCCTAGGTGGAGGGCCAGGGGGCACCCTGGGGCCTCTATTGCAAGTCCAGGGAGAGAGGTGGACCCCTGGGCAGCTTGCTTGGGTCAGGGGCCCCTAGGTGGAGGACCAGGGGGCACCCTGGGGCCTATACTGCAAGTCCAGGGAGAGAGTTGGAGCCCTGGGTAGCTTGCTGGGATCAGAGGGCCCAAGGTGGAGGGCCATGGGGCACCCTGGGGACTCTACTGCAAGTCCAGGGAGATAGGTAGGCCCCTGGGTAGCTTGCTGGGGTCAGAGGTCCCTTGGTGGAAGGCCACGGGGTACCCTGGGGCCTCTACTGCAAGTCCAGGGAGAGAGGTGGACCCCTGGGTAGCTTGCTGGGGTCATAGGCCCCTAGGTGGAGGGCCTGAGGGCACACTGGGGCCTATACTGCAAGTCCAGGGAGAGAGCTGGACCCCTGGGTAGCTTGCTGGTGTCAGATGCCCCTAGGTGGAGGGCCAGAGGGCACCCTGGGGCCTATACTGCAAGTCCAAGGAGAGAGGTGGACCCCTGGGTAGCTTGCTGGTGTTAGATGCCCCTAGTTGGAGGGCCAGGGGGCACCCTGGGTCCTATACTGCAAGTCCAGGGAGAGAGGTGGACCCCTGGGTAGCTTGCTGGGGTCAGATGCCCCTAGGTGGAGGGCCAGGGGGCACCCTGGGGCCTATACTGCAAGTCCAAGGAGAGAGGTGGACCCCTGGGTAGCTTGCTGGGGTCAGAGGCCCCTAGTTGGAGGGCCAGGGGGTACCCTGGGGCCTCTACTGCAAGTCCAGGGAGAGATGTGGACCCCTGGGTAGCTTAAGGGACTCAGAGGCCCCTAGGTGGAGGGCCAGGGGGCACCCTGGAAACTCTACTATAAGTCCAGGGAGAGAGGTGGACCCCTGGGTAGCTTGCTGGGGTCAGAGGCTCCAAGGTGGAGGGCCAGGGGTCACCCAGGGGCGTCTACTGCAAGTCCAGGGAGAGAGGTGGACCCCTCGGTAGCTTGCTGGGGTCAGAGACCCCTAGGTGGAGGGCCAATGGGCACCCTGGGGCCTCTACTGCAAGTCCAGGGAGAGAGGTGGAGCCCTGGGTAGCTTGCTGGGGTCAAATGCCCCTAGGTGGAGGGCCAGAGGGCAGCCTAGGGCCTCTACTACAAGTCCAGGGAGAGAGGTGGAGCCCTGGGTAGCTTGCTAGGGTCAGTAGCCCATGAGTGGAGGGCAAGGGGGCACCCTGGGGCCTCTATTGCAAGTCCACGGAGGGAGCTGGACCCCTGGGTTACTTGCTGGGTTCAGAGGCCCCTAGGTGGAGGGCCACGGGGTACCCTGGGGCCTCTACTGCAAGTCCAGGGAGAGATGTGGACGCCTGGGTTGCTTGCTGGACTCAGAGGCCCCTAGGTGAAGGGCCAGGGGGCACCCTGGGGCTTCTATTGCAAGTCCAGGGAGACAGCTGGACACCTGGGTAGCTTGCTGGGGTCAGAGGCCCCTAGGTGGAGGGCCACGGGGTACCCTGGGGCCTCTACTGCAAGTCCAGGGAGAGAGGTGGAGCCCTGGGTAGCTTGCTGGGGCCAGTAGCCCCTGAGTGGATGGCAAGGGGGCACCCTGGGGCCTCTACTGCAAGTCCAGGGAGAGAGGTGGAGCCCTGGGTAGCTTGCTGGAGTCAGAGGCCCCTAGGTGGAGGGCAAGGGGGCACCCTGTGGCCTATACTGCAAGTCCAGGGAGAGAGGTGGACCCCTGGGTAGCTTGCTGGGGTCAAAGGGCCCTAGGTGGAGGGCCAAGGGTCAACCTGGGGCCTCTACTGCATGTCCAGGGAGAGAGGTGGAGCCCTGGGTAGCTTGCTGGGGTCAGATGCCCCTAGGTGGAGGGCCAGAGGGCAGCCTAGGGCCTTTACTACAAGTCCAGGGAGAGAGGTGGAGCCCTGGGTAGCTTGCTGGGGTCAGTAGCCCCTGGGTGGAGGGCAAGGGGGCACCCTGGGGCCTCTATTGCAAGCCCAGGGAGAGAGCTGGACCCCTGGGTAGCTTGCTTGGGTCAGAGGCCCCTAGGTGGAGGGTCACGGGGCACCCTGGGGCCTCTATTGCAAGTCCAGGGAGTGAGGTGGACCCCTCGGTAGCTTGCTGGGATCAGAGACCCCTAGGTGGAGGGCCAATGGGCACCCTGGGTTCTCTACTGCAAGTCCAGGGAGAGATGTGGACCCCTGGGTAGCTTGCTGGGGTCAGAGGCCCCTGGGTGGAGGGCAACGGGGTATCCTGGGGCCTCTACTGCAAATCCAGGGAGAGAGGTGGAGCCCTGGGTAGCTTGCTGGGGTCAGTAGCCCCTGGGTGGAGGGCCAGGGGGCACCCTGGGGCCTATACTGCAAGTCCAGGGAGAGATGTGGACCCCTGGGTAGCTTTGCTGGGGTCAGAGGCCCCTAGTTGGAGGGCCAGGGGGCACCCTGGGGCCTATACTGCAAGTCCAGGAAGAGAGGTGGACCCCTGGGTAGCTTGCTGGGGTCAGAGGCCCCTAGGTGGAGGGTCACGGGGCACCCTGGGGCCTCTATTGCAAGTCAAGGGAGAGAGGTGGACCCCTCGGTAGCTTGCTGGGGTCAGAGACCCCTAGGTGGAGGGCCAATGGGCACCCTGGGGCCTCTACTGCAAGTCCAGGGAGAGATGTGGACCCCTGGGTAGCTTGCTGGGGTCAGATGCCCCTAGGTGGAGGGCCAGGGGGCACCCTGGTGCCTATACTGCAAGTCCAGGGAGAGAGGTGGACCCCTCGGTAGCTTGCTGGGATCAGAGACCCCTAGGTGGAGGGCCAATGGGCACCCTGGGTTCTCTACTGCAAGTCCAGGGAGAGATGTGGACCCCTGGGTAGCTTGCTGGGGTCAGAGGCCCCTAGGTGGAGGGCCACGGGGTACCCTGGGGCCTCTACTGCAAATCCAGGGAGAGAGGTGGAGCCCTGGGTAGCTTGCTGGGGTCAGTAGCCCCTGGTTGGAGGGCCAGGGGGCACCCTGGGGCCTATACTGCAAGTCCAAGGAGAGAGGTGGACCCCTGGGTAGCTTTGCTGGGGTCAGAGGCCCCTAGTTGGAGGGCCAGGGGGCACCTTGGGGCCTATACTGCAAGTCCAGGAAGAGAGGTGGACCCCTGGGTAGCTTGCTGGACTCAGAGGCCCCTAGGTGGAGGGCCAGGGGGCACCCTGGGGCCTCTATTGCAAGTCCAGGGAGAGAGGTGGACCCCTGGGCAGCTTGCTTGGGTCAGGGGCCCCTAGGTGGAGGACCAGGGGGCAGCCTGGGGCCTATACTGCAAGTCCAGGGAGAGAGTTGGAGCCCTGGGTAGCTTGCTGGGATCAGAGGGCCCAAGGTGGAGGGCCATGGGGCACCCTGGGGACTCTACTGCAAGTCCAGGGAGATAGGTAGGCCCCTGGGAAGCTTGCTGGGGTCAGAGGTCCCTTGGTGGAAGGCCACGGGGTACCCTGGGGCCTCTACTGCAAGTCCAGGGAGAGAGGTGGACCCCTGGGTAGCTTGCTGGGGTCATAGGCCCCTAGGTGGAGGGCCAGAGGGCACACTGGGGCCTATACTGCAAGTCCAGGGAGAGAGCTGGACCCCTGGGTAGCTTGCTGGTGTCAGATGCCCCTAGGTGGAGGGCCAGAGGGCACCCTGGGGCCTATACTGCAAGTCCATGGAGAGAGGTGGACCCCTGGGTAGCTTGCTGGTGTTAGATGCCCCTAGTTGGAGGGCCAGGGGGCACCCTGGGTCCTATACTGCAAGTCCAGGGAGAGAGGTGGACCCCTGGGTAGCTTGCTGGGGTCAGATGCCCCTAGGTGGAGGGCCAGGGGGCACCCTGGGGCCTATACTGCAAGTCCAAGGAGAGAGGTGGACCCCTGGGTAGCTTGCTGGGGTCAGAGGCCCCTAGTTGGAGGGCCAGGGGGTACCCTGGGGCCTCTACTGCAAGTCCAGGGAGAATTGTGGACCCCTGGGTAGCTTAAGGGACTCAGAGGCCCCTAGGTGGAGGGCCAGGGGGCACCCTGGAAACTCTACTATAAGTCCAGTGAGAGAGGTGGACCCCTGGGTAGCTTGCTGGGGTCAGAGGCTCCTAGGTGGAGGGCCAGGGGTCACCCAGGGGCGTCTACTGCAAGTCCAGGGAGAGAGGTGGACCCCTCGGTAGCTTGCTGGGGTCAGAGACCCCTAGGTGGAGGGCCAATGGGCACCCTGGGGCCTCTACTGCAAGTCCAGGGAGAGAGGTGGAGCCCTGGGTAGCTTGCTGAGGTCAAATGCCCCTAGGTGGAGGGCCAGAGGGCAGCCTAGGGCCTCTACTACAAGTCCAGGGAGAGAGGTGGAGCCCTGGGTAGCTTGCTGGGGTCAGTAGCCCATGAGTGGAGGGCAAGGGGGCACCCTGGGGCCTCTATTGCAAGTCCACGGAGGGAGCTGGATCCCTGGGTTACTTGCTGGGTTCAGAGGCCCCTAGGTGGAGGGCCACGGGGTACCCTGGGGCCTCTACTGCAAGTCCAGGGAGAGATGTGGACGCCTGGGTTGCTTGCTGGACTCAGAGGCCCCTAGGTGGAGGGCCAGGGGGCACCCTGGGGCCTCTATTGCAAGTCCAGGGAGACAGCTGGACACCTGGGTAGCTTGCTGGGGTCAGAGGCCCCTAGGTGGAGGGCCACGGGGTAACCTGGGGCCTCTACTGCAAGTCCAGGGAGAGAGGTGGAGCCCTGGGTAGCTTGCTGGGGCCAGTAGCCCCTGAGTGGAGGGCAAGGGGGCACCCTGGGGCCTCTACTGCAAGTCCAGGGAGAGAGGTGGAGCCCTGGGTAGCTTGCTGGAGTCAGAGGCCCCTAGGTGGAGGGCAAGGGGGCACCCTGTGGCCTATACTGCAAGTCCAGGGAGAGAGGTGGACCCCTGGGTAGCTTGCTGGGGTCAACGGGCCCTAGGTGGAGGGCCAAGGGTCAACCTGGGGCCTCTACTGCATGTCCAGGGAGAGAGGTGGAGCCCTGGGTAGCTTGCTGGGGTCAGATGCCCCTAGGTGGAGGGCCAGAGGGCAGCCTAGGGCCTTTACTACAAGTCCAGGGAGAGAGGTGGAGCCCTGGGTAGCTTGCTGGGGTCAGTAGCCCCTGGGTGGAGGGCAAGGGGGCACCCTGGGGCCTCTTTTGCAAGCCCAGGGAGAGAGCTGGACCCCTGGGTAGCTTGCTTGGGTCAGAGGCCCCTAGGTGGAGGGTCACGGGGCACCCTGGGGCCTCTATTGCAAGTCCAGGGAGTGAGGTGGACCCCTCGGTAGCTTGCTGGGATCAGAGACCCCTAGGTGGAGGGCCAATGGGCACCCTGGGTTCTCTACTGCAAGTCCAGGGAGAGATGTGGACCCCTGGGTAGCTTGCTGGGGTCAGAGGCCCCTAGGTGGAGGCCAACGGGGTACCCTGGGGCCTCTACTGCAAATCCAGGGAGAGAGGTGGAGCCCTGGGTAGCTTGCTGGGGTCAGTAGCCCCTGGGTGGAGGGCCAGGGGGCACCCTGGGGCCTATACTGCAAGTCCAAGGAGAGAGGTGGACCCCTGGGTAGCTTTGCTGGGGTAAGAGGCCCCTAGGTGGAGGGCCAGGGGGCACCCTGGGGCCTATACTGCAAGTCCAGGAAGAGAGGTGGACCCCTGGGTAGCTTGCTGGGGTCAGAGGCCCCTAGGTGGAGGGTCACGGGGCACCCTGGGGCCTCTATTGCAAGTCAAGGGAGAGAGGTGGACCCCTCGGTAGCTTGCTGGGGTCAGAGACCCCTAGGGGGAGGGCCAATGGGCACCCTGGGGCCTCTACTGCAAGTCCAGGGAGAGATGTGGACCCCTGGGTAGCTTGCTGGGGTCAGTAGCCACTGGGTGGAGGGCAAGGGGGCACCCTGGGGCCTCTATTGCAAGTCTAGGGAGAGAGCTGGACCCCTGGGTAGCTTGCTGGGTTCAAAGGCCCCTAGGTGGAGGGCCACGAGGTACCCTGGGGCCTCTACTGCAAGTCCAGGGAGAGATATGGACCCCTGGGTAGCTTGCTGGGGTCAGAGGCCCCTAGGTGGAGGGCCACGGGGTACCCTGGGGCCTCTACTGCAAGTCCAGGGAGAGAGGTGAATCACAGGGAAGTTTGCTGGTGTCAGAGGCCCCTAGGGAGAGGGCCAGGGGTCACCATAGGGCCTCTACTATAAGTCCAGGGAGAGAGGTGGACCCCTGGGTAACTTGCTGGGTTCAGAGTCCCCTGGGTGGAGGGCCAGGGGTACCCTGGGGCCTCTACTGCAAGTCCAGGGAGAGAGTTGGACCCCTGGGTAGCTTGCTGGGGTCAGAGAGCCCTACGTGGAGGGCCATGGGGCACCCTGGGGACACTACTGCAAGTCCAGGGAGATAGGCAGGCCCCTGGGCAGCTTGCTGGGGTCAGAGGCCCCTAGGTGGAGGGCCAAGGGTCACCCTGGTAACTAGTCTGCAAGTCTAGGGAGAGAGGTGGACCCCTGGGTAGCTTTCTGGGGTCAGAGGCCCCTAGGTGGAGGGCCAAGGGGCACCCTGGGGCCTCTATTGCAAGTCCAGGGAGAGAGGTGGACCCCTGGGCAGCTTGCTTGGGTTAGGGGCCCCTAGGTGGAGGACCAAGGGGCACCCTGGGGCCTATACTGCAAGTCCAGGGAGAGAGTTGGAGCCCTGGGTAGCTTTTTGGGAATCAGAGGTTCCAAGGTGGAGGGCCATGGGGCACCCTGGGGACTGTACTGCAAGTCCATGGAGATAGGTAGGCCCCTGGGTAGCTTGCTGGGATCAGAGGTCCCTAGGTGGAGGGCCAAGGGTCACCCTGTGGCCTCTACTGCAAGTATAGGGAGAGAGGTGGACCACTGGGAAGCTTGCTGGTGTCAGAGGCCCCTAGGGGGAGGGCCAGGGGGCACCCTGGGGCCTCTATTACAAGTCCAGGGAGAGAGGTGGACCTCTGGGCAGCTTGCTTGGGTCAGGGACCCCTGGTGGAGGACCAGGGGGCACCCTGGGGCCTATACTGCTAGTCCAGGGAGAGAGTTGGAGCCCTGGGTAGCTTGCTGGGGTCAGAGGGCCCTAGGTGGAGGGCCATTGGGCACCCTGGGGACTCTACTGCAAGTCCAGGGAGATAGGTAGGCCCCTGGGTAGCTTGCTGGGGTCAGAGGCCCCTAGGTGGAGGGCCAAGGGTCACCCTGGGGCCTAGTCTGCAAGTCTAGGGAGAGAGGTGGACCCCTGGGTAGCTTTCTGGGGTCAGAGGCCCCTAGGTGGAGGGCCAAGGGGCACCCTGTGGCCTCTATTGCAAGTCCAGGGAGAGAGGTGGACCCCTGGGCAGCTTGCTTGGGTCAGGGGCCCCTAGGTGGAGGACCAGGGGGCACCCAGCGGCGTCTACTGCAAGTCCAGGGAGAGATGTGGACCCCTGGGTAGCTTGCTGGGGTCAGAGGCCCCTAGGTGGAGGGCCAAGGGGCACCCTGTGGCCTCTACTGCAAGTCCAGGGAGAGAGGTGGACCCCTCGGTAGATTGCTGGGGTCAGAGGCCCCTAGGTGGAGGGCCAATGGGCACCCTGGGGCCTCTACTGCAAGACCAGGGAGAGAGGTGAAGCCCTGGGTAGCTTGCTGGGGTCAGAGGCCAAGAGGTGGAGGGCCAGAGGGCAGCCTAGGGCCTCTACTGCAAGTCCAGGGAGAGATGTGAATCACTGGGAAGCTTGCTGGGGTCAGTAGCCCCTAAGGGGAGGGCCAGGGGGCACCGTAGGGCCTCTACTATAAGTCCAGGGAGAGAGGTGGACCCCTGGTTAGCTTGCTGGGTTCAGAGGCCCCTGGGTGGAGGGCCACGGGGTGCCCTGGGGCCTCTACTGCAAGTCCAGGGAGAGAGTTGGACCCCTGGGTAGCTTGCTGGGGTCAGAGGGCCCTACGTGGAGGGCCATGGGGCACCCTGGGGACACTACTGCAATTCCAGGGAGATAGGCAGGCCCCTGGGCAGCTTGCTGGGGTCAGAGGCCCCTAGATGGAGGGCCAAGGGTCACCCTGGGGCCTAGTCTGCAAGTCTAGGGAGAGATGTGGACCCCTGGGTAGCTTGCTGGGTTCAGAGGCCCCTGGGTGGAGGGCCACGGGGTGTCCTGGGGCCTATACTGCAAGTCCAGGGAGAGAGTTGGAGCCCTGGGTAGCTTGCTGGGGTCAGAGGGCCCAAGGTGGAGGGCCATGGGGCACCCTGGGGACTCTACTGCAAGTCCAGGGAGATAGGTAGGCCCCTGGGTAGCTTGCTGGGGTCAGAGGTCCCTAGGTAGAGGGCCAAGGGTCACCCTGGGGCCTCTACTGCAAGTCTAGGGTCACCCTGGGGCCTAGTCTGCAAGTCTACGGAGAGAGGTAGACCCCTGGGTAGCTTTCTGGGGTCAGAGGCCCCTAGGTGGAGGGCCCAGGGGCACCCTGGGGCCTCTATTGCAAGTCCAGGGAGAGAGGTGGACCCCTGGGCAGCTTGCTTGGGTCAGGGGCCCCTGGTTGGAGGACCAGGGGGCACCCTGGGGCGTATACTGCAAGTCCAGGGAGAGAGTTGGAGCCCTGGGTAGCTTGCTGGGGTCAGAGGGCCCAAGGTGGAGGGCCATGGGGCACCCTGGGGACTCTACTGCAAGTCCATGGAGATAGGTAGGCCCCTGGGGAGCTTGCTGGGATCAGAGGTCCCTAGGTGGAGGGCCAAGGGTCACGCTGGGGCCTCTACTGCAAGTCTAGGGATAGAGGTGGACCACTGGGAAGCTTGCTGGTGTCAGAGGCCCCTAGGGGGAGGGCCATGGGGCACCCTGGGGCCTCTATTAAAGTCCAGGGAGAGAGGTGGACCTCTGGGCAGCTTGCTTGGGTCAGGGACCCCTGGTGGAGGACCAGGGGGCACCCTGGGGCCTATACTGCTAGTCCAGGGAGAGAGTTGGAGCCCTGGGTAGCTTGCTGGGGTCAGAGGGCCCAAGGTGGAGGGCCATGGGGCACCCTGGGGACTCTACTGCAAGTCCAGGGAGATAGGTAGGCCCCTGGGTAGCTTGCTGGGGTCAGAGGTCCCTAGGTGGAGGGCCAAGGGTCACCCTGGGGCCTCTAATGCAAGTCTAGGGAGAGAGGTGGACCACTGGGAAGCTTGCTGGTGTCAGAGGCCCCTAGGGGGAGGGCTAGGGGGCACCCTGGGGCCTCTATTGCAAGTCTAGGGAGAGAGGTGGACCACTGGGAAGCTTGCTGGTGTCAGAGGCCCTTAGGGGGAGGGCCAGGGGGCACCCTGGGGCCTCTATTGCAAGTCCAGGGAGAGAGGTGGACCTCTGGGCAGCTTGCTTGGGTCAGGGGCCCCTAGGTGGAGGGTCACGGGGCACCCTGGGGCCTCTATTGCAAGTCCAGGGAGAGAGGTGGACCCCTCGGTAGCTTGCTGGGATCAGAGACCTCTAGGTGGAGGGCCAATGGGCACCCTGGGTTCTCTACTGCAAGTCCAGGGAGAGATGTGGACCCCTGGGTAGCTTGCTGGGGTCAGAGGCCCCTAGGTGGAGGGCCACGGGGTACCCTGGGGCCTCTACTGCAAATCCAGGGAGAGAGGTTGAGCCCTGGGTAGCTTGCAGGGGTCAGTAGCCCCTGGTTGGAGGGCCAGGGGGCACCCTGGGGCCTATACTGCAAGTCCAAGGAGAGAGGTGGAGCCCTGGGTAGCTTTGCTGGGGTCAGAGGCCCCTAGTTGGAGGGCCAGGGGGCACCCTGGGGCCTATACTGCAAGTCCAGGAAGAGAGGTGGACCCCTGGGTAGCTTGCTGGACTCAGAGGCCCCTAGGTGGAGGGCCAGGGGGCACCCTGGGGCCTCTATTGCAAGTCCAGGGAGAGAGGTGGACCCCTGGGCAGCTTGCTAGGGTCAGGGGCCCCTAGGTGGAGGACCAGGGGGCACCCTGGGGCCTATACTGCAAGTCCAGGGAGAGAGTTGGAGCCCTGGGTAGCTTGCTGGGATCAGAGGGCCCAAGGTGGAGGGCCATGGGGCACCCTGGGGACTCTACTGCAAGTCCAGGGAGATAGGTAGGCCCCTGGGTAGCTTGCTGGGGTCAGAGGTCCCTTGGTGGAAGGCCACGGGGTACCCTGGGGCCTCTACTGCAAGTCCAGGGAGAGAGGTGGACCCCTGGGTAGCTTGCTGGGGTCATAGGCCCCTAGGTGGAGGGCCTGAGGGCACACTGGGGCCTATACTGCAAGTCCAGGGAGAGAGCTGGACCCCTGGGTAGCTTGCTGGTGTCAGATGCCCCTAGGTGGAGGGCCAGAGGGCACCCTGGGGCCTATACTGCAAGTCCAAGGAGAGAGGTGGACCCCTGGGTAGCTTGCTGGTGTTAGATGCCCCTAGTTGGAGGGCCAGGGGGCACCCTGGGTCCTATACTGCAAGTCCAGGGAGAGAGGTGGACCCCTGGGTAGCTTGCTGGGGTCAGATGCCCCTAGGTGGAGGGCCAGGGGGCACCCTGGGGCCTATACTGCAAGTCCAAGGAGAGAGGTGGACCCCTGGGTAGCTTGCTGGGGTCAGAGGCCCCTAGTTGGAGGGCCAGGGGGTACCCTGGGGCCTCTACTGCAAGTCCAGGGAGAGATGTGGACCCCTGGGTAGCTTAAGGGACTCAGAGGCCCCTAGGTGGAGGGCCAGGGGGCACCCTGGAAACTCTACTATAAGTCCAGGGAGAGAGGTGGACCCCTGGGTAGCTTGCTGGGGTCAGAGGCTCCTAGGTGGAGGGCCAGGGGTCACCCAGGGGCGTCTACTGCAAGTCCAGGGAGAGAGGTGGACCCCTCGGTAGCTTGCTGGGGTCAGAGACCCCTAGGTGGAGGGCCAATGGGCACCCTGGGGCCTCTACTGCAAGTCCAGGGAGAGAGGTGGAGCCCTGGGTAGCTTGCTGGGGTCAAATGCCCCTAGGTGGAGGGCCAGAGGGCAGCCTAGGGCCTCTACTACAAGTCCAGGGAGAGAGGTGGAGCCCTGGGTAGCTTGCTAGGGTCAGTAGCCCATGAGTGGAGGGCAAGGGGGCACCCTGGGGCCTCTATTGCAAGTCCACGGAGGGAGCTGGACCCCTGGGTTACTTGCTGGGTTCAGAGGCCCCTAGGTGGAGGGCCACGGGGTACCCTGGGGCCTCTACTGCAAGTCCAGGGAGAGATGTGGACGCCTGGGTTGCTTGCTGGACTCAGAGGCCCCTAGGTGGAGGGCCAGGGGGCACCCTGGGGCTTCTATTGCAAGTCCAGGGAGACAGCTGGACACCTGGGTAGCTTGCTGGGGTCAGAGGCCCCTAGGTGGAGGGCCACGGGGTACCCTGGGGCCTCTACTGCAAGTCCAGGGAGAGAGGTGGAGCCCTGGGTAGCTTGCTGGGGCCAGTAGCCCCTGAGTGGATGGCAAGGGGGCACCCTGGGGCCTCTACTGCAAGTCCAGGGAGAGAGGTGGAGCCCTGGGTAGCTTGCTGGAGTCAGAGGCCCCTAGGTGGAGGGCAAGGGGGCACCCTGTGGCCTATACTGCAAGTCCAGGGAGAGAGGTGGACCCCTGGGTAGCTTGCTGGGGTCAAAGGGCCCTAGGTGGAGGGCCAAGGGTCAACCTGGGGCCTCTACTGCATGTCCAGGGAGAGAGGTGGAGCCCTGGGTAGCTTGCTGGGGTCAGATGCCCCTAGGTGGAGGGCCAGAGGGCAGCCTAGGGCCTTTACTACAAGTCCAGGGAGAGAGGTGGAGCCCTGGGTAGCTTGCTGGGGTCAGTAGCCCCTGGGTGGAGGGCAAGGGGGCACCCTGGGGCCTCTATTGCAAGCCCAGGGAGAGAGCTGGACCCCTGGGTAGCTTGCTTGGGTCAGAGGCCCCTAGGTGGAGGGTCACGGGGCACCCTGGGGCCTCTATTGCAAGTACAGGGAGTGAGGTGGACCCCTCGGTAGCTTGCTGGGATCAGAGACCCCTAGGTGGAGGGCCAATGGGCACCCTGGGTTCTCTACTGCAAGTCCAGGGAGAGATGTGGACCCCTGGGTAGCTTGCTGGGGTCAGAGGCCCCTAGGTGGAGGGCCAGGGGTCACCCAGGGGTCAGTCCAGGGAGAGAGGTGGACCCCTCGGTAGCTTGCTGGGGTCAGAGACCCCTAGGTGGAGGGCCAATGGGCACCCTGGGGCCTCTATTGCAAGTCCAGGGAGAGAGGTGGAGCCCTGGGTAGCTTGCTGGGGTCAAAGGCCCCTAGGTGGAGGGCCAGAGGGCAGCCTAGGGCCTCTACTACAAGTCCAGGGAGAGAGGTGGAGCCCTGGGTAGCTTGCTGGGGTCAGTAGCCCCCGATGGAGGGCAAGGGGCACCCTGGGGCCTCTATTGCAAGTCCACGGAGGGAGCTGGACCCCTGAGTAGCTTGCTGGGTTCAGAGGCCCCTAGGTGAAGGGCCACGGGGTACCCTGGGGCCTCTACTGCAAGTCCAGGGAGAGATGTGGACCCCTGGGTAGCTTGCTGGACTCAGAGGCCCCTAGGTGGAGGGCCAGGGGGCACCCTGGGGCCTCTATTGCAAGTCCAGGAAGAAAGCTGGACCCCTGGGTAGCTTGCTGGGGTCAGAGGCCCCTAGGTGGAGGGCCACGGGGTACCCTAGGGGCCTCTACTGCAAGTCCAGGGAGAGAGGTGGAGCCCTGGGTAGCTTGCTGGGGCCAGTAGCCCCTGGGTGGAGGGCAAGGGGGCACCCTGGGGCCTCTACTGCAAGTCCAGGGAGAGAGGTGGAGCCCTGGCTAGCTTTTTGGGGTCAGAGGCCCCTAGGTGGAGGGCAAGGGGGCACCCTGTGGCCTATACTGCAAGTCCAGGGAGAGAGGTGGACCCCTGGGTAGCTTGCTGGGGTCAAAGGGCCCTAGGTGGAGGGCCAAGGGTCAACCTGGGGACTCTACTGCATGTCCAGGGAGAGAAGTGGAGCCCTGGGTAGCTTGCTGGGGTCAGAGGCCCCAGGTGGAGGGCCAGAGGGCAGCCTAGGGCCTCTACTACAAGTCCAGGGAGAGAGGTGGAGCCCTGGGTAGCTTGCTGGGGTCAGTAGCCCCTAGTTGGAGGGCCAGGGGGCACCCTGGGACCTATACTGCAAGTCCAGGAAGAGAGGTGGACCCCTGGGTAGCTTGCTGGGGTCAGAGGCCCCTAGGTGAAGGGCCATGGGGCACCCTGGAGAAACTACTGCAAGTCCAGGGAGATAGGCAGGCCCCAGGGCAGCTTGCTGGGGTCAGAGGCCCCTAGGTGGAGGGCCAAGGGTCACCCTGGAGCCTAGTCTGCAAGTGTAGGGAGAGAGGTGGACCCCTGGGTAGCTTTCTGGGGTCAGAGGCCCCTAGGTGGAGGGCCAAGGGGCACCCTGGGGCCTCTATTGCAAGTCCAGGGAGAGAGGTGGACCTCTGGGCAGCTTGCTTGGGTCAGGGGCCTCTAGGTGGAGGACCAGGGGGCACCCTGGGGCCTATACTGCTAGTCCAGGGAGAGAGTTGGAGCCCTGGGTAGCTTGCTGTTGTTAGATGCCCCTAGTTGGAGGGCCAGGGGGCACCCTGGGTCCTATACTGCAAGTCCAGGGAGAGAGGTGGACCCCTGGGTAGCTTGCTGGGGTCAGATGCCCCTAGGTGGAGGGCCAGGGGGCACCCTGGGGCCTATACTGCAAGTCCAAGGAGAGAGGTGGACCCCTGGGTAGCTTGCTGGGGTCAGAGGCCCCTAGTTGGAGGGCCAGGGGGTACCCTGGGGCCTCTACTGCAAGTCCAGGGAGAGATGTGGACCCCTGGGTAGCTTGCTGGACTCAGAGGCCCCTAGGTGGAGGGCCAGGGGGCAGCCTGGAAACTCTACTATAAGTCCAGGGAGAGAGGTGGACCCCTTGGTAGCTTGCTGGGGTCAGAGACCCCTAGTTGGAGGGCCAGGGGGTACCCTGGGGCCTCTACTGCAAGTCCAGGGAGAGATGTGGACCCCTGGGTAGCTTGCTGGACTCAGAGGCCCCTAGGTGGAGGGCCAGGGGTCACCCAGGGGCGTCTACTGCAAGTCCAGGGAGAGAGTTGGACCCCTCGGTAGCTTGCTGGGGTCAGAGACCCCTAGGTGGAGGGCGAATGGGCACCCTGGGGCCTCTACTGCAAGTCCAGGGAGAGAGGTGGAGCCCTGGGTAGCTTGCTGGGGTCAAAGGCCCCTAGGTGGAGGGCCAGAGGGCAGCCTAGGGCCTCTACTACAAGTCCAGGGAGAGAGGTGGAGCCCTGGGTAGCTTTCTGGGGTCAGTAGCCCCTTAGTGGAGGGCAAGGGGGCACCCTGGGGCCTCTATTGCAAGTCCACGGAGGGAGCTGGACCCCTGGGTAACTTGCTGGGTTCAGAGGCCCCTAGGTGGAGGGCCATTGGGTACCCTGGGTCCTCTACTGCAAGTCCAGGGAGAGATGTGGACGCCTGGGTTGCTTGCTGGACTTAGAGGCCCCTAGGTGGAGGGCCAGGGGGCACCCTGGGGCCTCTATTGCAAGTCCAGGGAGACAGCTGGACCCCTGGGTAGCTTGCTGGGGTCAGAGGCCCCTAGAAGGAGGGCCACGGGGTACCCTGGGGCCTCTACTGCAAGTCCAGGGAGAGAGGTGGAGCCCTGGGTAGCTTGCTGGGGCCAGTAGCCCCTGAGTGGAGGGCAAGGGGGCACCCTGGGGCCTCTACTGCAAGTCCAGGGAGAGAGGTGGAGCCCTGGGTAGCTTGCTGAGGTCAAATGCCCCTAGGTGGAGGGCCAGAGGGCAGCCTAGGGCCTCTACTACAAGTCCAGGGAGAGAGGTGGAGCCCTGGGTAGCTTGCTGGGGTAAGTAGCCCATGAGTGGAGGGCAAGGGGGCACCCTGGGGCCTCTATTGCAAGTCCACGGAGGGAGCTGGACCCCTGGGTTACTTGCTGGGTTCAGAGGCCGCTAGGTGGAGGGCCACGGGGTACCCTGGGGCCTCTACTGCAAGTCCAGGGAGAGATGTGGACGCCTGGGTTGCTTGCTGGACTCAGAGGCCCCTAGGTGGAGGGCCAGGGGGCACCCTGGGGCCTCTATTGCAAGTCCAGGGAGACAGCTGGACACCTGGGTAGCTTGCTGGGGTCAGAGGCCCCTAGGTGGAGGGCCACGGGGTACCCTGGGGCCTCTACTGCAAGTCCAGGGAGAGAGGTGGAGCCCTGGGTAGCTTGCTGGGGCCAGTAGCCCCTGAGTGGAGGGCAAGGAGGCACCCTGGGGCCTCTACTGCAAGTCCAGGGAGAGAGGTGGAGCCCTGGGTAGCTTGCTGGAGTCAGAGGCCCCTAGGTGGAGGGCAAGGGGGCACCCTGTGGCCTATACTGCAAGTCCAGGGAGAGAGGTGGACCCCTGGGTAGCTTGCTGGGGTCAAAGGGCCCTAGGTGGAGGGCCAAGGGTCAACCTGGGGCCTCTACTGCATGTCCAGGGAGAGAGGTGGAGCCCTGGGTAGCTTGCTGGGGTCAGATGCCCCTAGGTGGAGGGCCAGAGGGCAGCCTAGGGCCTTTACTACAAGTCCAGGGAGAGAGGTGGAGCCCTGGGTAGCTTGCTGGGGTCAGTAGCCCCTGGGTGGAGGGCAAGGGGGCACCCTGGGGCCTCTTTTGCAAGCCCAGGGAGAGAGCTGGACCCCTGGGTAGCTTGCTTGGGTCAGAGGCCCCTAGGTGGAGGGTCACGGGGCACCCTGGGGCCTCTAATGCAAGTCCAGGGAGTGAGGTGGACCCCTCGGTAGCTTGCTGGGATCAGAGACCCCTAGGTGGAGGGCCAATGGGCACCCTGGGTTCTCTACTGCATGTCCAGGGAGAGAGGTGGAGCCCTGGGTAGCTTGTTGGGGTCAGATGCCCCTAGGTGGAGGGCCAGAGGGCAGCCTAGGGCCTTTACTACAAGTCCAGGGAGAGAGGTGGAGCCCTGGGTAGCTTGCTGGGGTCAGTAGCCCCTGGGTGGAGGGCAAGGGGGCACCCTGGGGCCTCTTTTGCAAGCCCAGGGAGAGAGCTGGACCCCTGGGTAGCTTGCTTGGGTCAGAGGCCCCTAGGTGGAGGGTCACGGGGCACCCTGGGGCCTCTATTGCAAGTCCAGGGAGTGAGGTGGACCCCTCGGTAGCTTGCTGGGATCAGAGACCCCTAGGTGGAGGGCCAATGGGCACCCTGGGTTCTCTACTGCAAGTCCAGGGAGAGATGTGGACCCCTGGGTAGCTTGCTGGGGTCAGAGGCCCCTAGGTGGAGGGCAACGGGGTACCATGGGGCCTCTACTGCAAATCCAGGGAGATAGGTAGGCCCCTGGGGAGCTTGCTGGGGTCAGATGCCCCTAGGTGGAGGGCCAGAGGGCACCCTGGGGCCTATACTGCAAGTCCAGGGAGAGAGGTGGACCCCTGGGTAGCTTGCTGTTGTTAGATGCCCCTAGTTGGAGGGCCAGGGGGCACCCTGGGTCCTATACTGCAAGTCCAGGGAGAGAGGTGGACCCCTGGGTAGCTTGCTGGGGTCAGATGCCCCTAGGTGGAGGGCCAGGGGGCACCCTGGGGCCTATACTGCAAGTCCAAGGAGAGGGGTGGACCCCTGGGTAGCTTGCTGGGGTCAGAGGCCCCTAGTTGGAGGGCCAGGGGGTACCCTGGGGCCTCTACTGCAAGTCCAGGGAGAGATGTGGACCCCTGGGTAGCTTGCTGGACTCAGAGGCCCCTAGGTGGAGGGCCAGGGGGCAGCCTGGAAACTCTACTTTAAGTCCAGGGAGAGAGGTGGACCCCTTGGTAGCTTGCTGGGGTCAGAGACCCCTAGTTGGAGGGCCAGGGGGTACCCTGGGGCCTCTACTGCAAGTCCAGGGAGAGATGTGGACCCCTGGGTAGCTTGCTGGACTCAGAGGCCCCTAGGTGGAGGGCCAGGGGTCACCCAGGGGCGTCTACTGCAAGTCCAGGGAGAGAGATGGACCCCTCGGTAGCTTGCTGGGGTCAGAGACCCCTAGGTGGAGGGCCAATGGGCACCCTGGGGCCTCTACTGCAAGTCCAGGGAGAGAGGTGGAGCCCTGGGTAGCTTGCTGGGGTCAAAGGCCCCTAGGTGGAGGGCCAGAGGGCAGCCTAGGGCCTCTACTACAAGTCCAGGGAGAGAGGTGGAGCCCTGGGTAGCTTGCTGGTGTCAGTAGCCCCTTAGTGGAGGGCAAGGGGGCACCCTGGGGCCTCTATTGCAAGTCCACGGAGGGAGCTGGACCCCTGGGTAACTTGCTGGGTTCAGAGGCCCCTAGGTGGAGGGCCATTGGGTACCCTGGGTCCTCTACTGCAAGTCCAGGGAGAGATGTGGACGCCTGGGTTGCTTGCTGGACTTAGAGGCCCCTAGGTGGAGGGCCAGGTGGCACCCTGGGGCCTCTATTGCAAGTCCAGGGAGACAGCTGGACCCCTGGGTAGCTTGCTGGGGTCAGAGGCCCCTAGAAGGAGGGCCACGGGGTACCCTGGGGCCTCTACTGCAAGTCCAGGGAGAGAGGTGGAGCCCTGGGTAGCTTGCTGGGGCCAGTAGCCCTGAGTGGAGGGCAAGGGGGCACCCTGGGGCCTCTACTGCAAGTCCAGGGAGAGAGGTGGAGCCCTGGGTAGCTTGCTGAGGTCAAATGCCCCTAGGTGGAGGGCCAGAGGGCAGCCTAGGGCCTCTACTACAAGTCCAGGGAGAGAGGTGGAGCCCTGGGTAGCTTGCTGGGGTAAGTAGCCCATGAGTGGAGGGCAAGGGGGCACCCTGGGGCCTCTATTGCAAGTCCACGGAGGGAGCTGGACCCCTGGGTTACTTGCTGGGTTCAGAGGCCGCTAGGTGGAGGGCCACGGGGTACCCTGGGGCCTCTACTGCAAGTCCAGGGAGAGATGTGGACGCCTGGGTTGCTTGCTGGACTCAGAGGCCCCTAGGTGGAGGGCCAGGGGGCACCCTGGGGCCTCTATTGCAAGTCCAGGGAGACAGCTGGACACCTGGGTAGCTTGCTGGGGTCAGAGGCCCCTAGGTGGAGGGCCACGGGGTACCCTGGGGCCTCTACTGCAAGTCCAGGGAGAGAGGTGGAGCCCTGGGTAGCTTGCTGGGGCCAGTAGCCCCTGAGTGGAGGGCAATGGGGCACCCTGGGGCCTCTACTGCAAGTCCAGGGAGAGAGGTGGAGCCCTGGGTAACTTGCTGGAGTCAGAGGCCCCTAGGTGGAGGGCAAGGGGGCACCCTGTGGCCTATACTGCAAGTCCAGGGAGAGAGGTGGACCCCTGGGTAGCTTGCAGGGGTCAAAGGGCCCTAGGTGGAGGGCCAAGGGTCAACCTGGGGCCTCTACTGCATGTCCAGGGAGAGAGGTGGAGCCCTGGGTAGCTTGCTGGGGTCAGATGCCCCTAGGTGGAGGGCCAGAGGGCAGCCTAGGGCCTTTACTACAAGTCCAGGGAGAGAGGTGGAGCCCTGGGTAGCTTGCTGGGGTCAGTAGCCCCTGGGTGGAGGGCAAGGGGGCACCCTGGGGCCTCTTTTGCAAGCCCAGGGAGAGAGCTGGACCCCTGGGTAGCTTGCTTGGGTCAGAGGCCCCTAGGTGGAGGGTCACGGGGCACCCTGGGGCCTCTATTGCAAGTCCAGGGAGTGAGGTGGACCCCTCGGTAGCTTGCTGGGATCAGAGACCCCTAGGTGGAGGGCCAATGGGCACCGTGGGTTCTCTACTGCATGTCCAGGGAGAGAGGTGGAGCCCTGGGTAGCTTGCTGGGGTCAGATGCCCCTAGGTGGAGGGCCAGAGGGCAGCCTAGGGCCTTTACTACAAGTCCAGGGAGAGAGGTGGAGCCCTGGGTAGCTTGCTGGGGTCAGTAGCCCCTGGGTGGAGGGCAAGGGGGCACCCTGGGGCCTCTTTTGCAAGCCCAGGGAGAGAGCTGGACCCCTGGGTAGCTTGCTTGGGTCAGAGGCCCCTAGGTGGAGGGTCACGGGGCACCCTGGGGCCTCTATTGCAAGTCCAGGGAGTGAGGTGGACCCCTCGGTAGCTTGCTGGGATCAGAGACCCCTAGGTGGAGGGCCAATGGGCACCCTGGGTTCTCTACTGCAAGTCCAGGGAGAGATGTGGACCCCTGGGTAGCTTGCTGGGGTCAGAGGCCCCTAGGTGGAGGGCAACGGGGTACCCTGGGGCCTCTACTGCAAATCCAGGGAGAGAGGTGGAGCCCTGGGTAGCTTGCTGGGGTCAGTAGCCCCTGGGTGGAGGGCCAGGGGGCACCCTGGGGCCTATACTGCAAGTCCAAGGAGAGAGGTGGACCCCTGGGTAGCTTTGCTGGGGTCAGAGGCCCCTAGTTGGAGGGCCAGGGGGCACCCTGGGGCCTATACTGCAAGTCCAGGAAGAGAGGTGGACCCCTGGGTAGCTTGCTGGGGTCAGAGGCCCCTAGGTGGAGGGTCACGGGGCACCCTGGGGCCTCTATTGCAAGTCAAGGGAGAGAGGTGGACCCCTCGGTAGCTTGCTGGGGTCAGAGACCCCTAGGTGGAGGGCCAATGGGCACCCTGGGGCCTCTACTGCAAGTCCAGGGAGAGATGTGGACCCCTGGGTAGCTTGCTGGGGTAAGTAGCCACTGGGTGGAGGGCAAGGGGGCACCCTGGGGAATCTATTGCAAGTCCAGGGAGAGAGCTGGACCCCTGGGTAGCTTGCTGGGTTCAAAGGCCCCTAGGTGGAGAGCCACGAGGTACCCTGGGGCCTCTACTGCAAGTCCAGGGAGAGATATGGACCCCTGGGTAGCTTGCTGGGGTCAGAGGCCCCTAGGTGGAGGGCCACGGGGTACCCTGGGGCCTCTACTGCAAGTCCAGGGAGAGAGGTGAATCACAGGGAAGTTTGCTGGTGTCAGAGGCCCCTAGGGAGAGGGCCAGGGGTCACCATAGGGCCTCTACTATAAGTCCAGGGAGAGAGGTGGACCCCTGGGTAACTTGCTGGGTTCAGAGTCCCCTGGGTGGAGGGCCAGGGGTACCCTGGGGCCTCTACTGCAAGTCCAGGGAGAGAGTTGGACCCCTGGGTAGCTTTTTGGGGTCAGAGAGCCCTACGTGGAGGGCCATGGGGCACCCTGGGGACACTACTGCAAGTCCAGGGAGATAGGCAGGCCCCTGGGCAGCTTGCTGGGGTCAGAGGCCCCTAGGTGGAGGGCCAAGGGTCACCTTGGTGCCTAGTCTGCAAGTCTAGGGAGAGAGGTGGACCCCTGGGTAGCTTTCTGGGGTCAGAGGCCCCTAGGTGGAGGGCCAAGGGGCACCCTGGGGCCTCTATTGCAAGTCCAGGGAGAGAGGTGGACCCCTGGGCAGCTTGCTTGGGTCAGGGGCCCCTAGGTGGAGGAACAAGGGGCACCCTGGGGCCTATACTGCAAGTCCAGGGAGAGAGTTGGAGCCCTGGGTAGCTTTTTGGGAATCAGAGGTTCCAAGGTGGAGGGCCATGGGGCACCCTGGGGACTCTACTGCAAGTCCATGGAGATAGGTAGGCCCCTGGGTAGCTTGCTGGGATCAGAGGTCCCTAGGTGGAGGGCCAAGGGTCACCCTGTGGCCTCTACTGCAAGTCTAGGGAGAGAGGTGGACCACTGGGAAGCTTGCTGGTGTCAGAGGCCCCTAGGGGGAGGGCCAGGGGGCACCCTGGGGCCTCTATTACAAGTCCAGGGAGAGAGGTGGACCTCTGGGCAGCTTGCTTGGGTCAGGGGCCCCTGGTGGAGGACCAGGGGGCACCCTGGGGCCTATACTGCTAGTCCAGGGAGAGAGTTGGAGCCCTGGGTAGCTTGCTGGGGTCAGAGGGCCCTAGGTGGAGGGCCATGGGGCACCCTGGGGACTCTACTGCAAGTCCAGGGAGATAGGTAGGCCCCTGGGTAGCTTGCTGGGGTCAGAGGCCCCTAGGTGGAGGGCCAAGGGTCACCCTGGGGCCTAGTCTGCAAGTCTAGGGAGAGAGGTGGACCCCTGGGTAGCTTTCTGGGGTCAGAGGCCCCTAGGTGGAGGGCCAAGGGGCACCCTTTGGCCTCTATTGCAAGTCCAGGGAGAGAGGTGGACCCCTGGGCAGCTTGCTTGGGTCAGGGGCCCCTAGGTGGAGGACCAGGGGGCACCCAGGGGCGTCTACTGCAAGTCCAGGGAGAGATGTGGACCCCTGGGTAGCTTGCTGGGGTCAGAGGCCCCTAGGTGGAGGGCCAAGGGGCACCCTGTGGCCTCTACTGCAAGTCCAGGGAGAGAGGTGGACCCCTCGGTAGATTGCTGGGGTCAGAGGCCCCTAGGTGGAGGGCCAATGGGCACCCTGGGGCCTCTACTGCAAGACCAGGGAGAGAGGTGAAGCCCTGGGTAGCTTGCTGGGGTCAGAGGCCAAGAGGTGGAGGGCCAGAGGGCAGCCTAGGGCCTCTACTGCAAGTCCAGGGAGAGATGTGAATCACTGGGAAGCTTGCTGGGGTCAGTAGCCCCTAAGGGGAGGGCCAGGGGGCACCGTAGGGCCTCTACTATAAGTCCAGGGAGAGAGGTGGACCCCTGGTTAGCTTGCTGGGTTCAGAGGCCCCTGGGTGGAGGGCCACGGGGTGCCCTGGGGCCTCTACTGCAAGTCCAGGGAGAGAGTTGGAACCCTGGGTAGCTTGCTGGGGTCAGAGGGCCCTACGTGGAGGGCCATGGGGCACCCTGGGGACACTACTGTAATTCCAGGGAGATAGGCAGGCCCCTGGGCAGCTTGCTGGGGTCAGAGGCCCCTAGGTGGAGGGCCAAGGGTCACCCTGGGGCCTAGTCTGCAAGTCTAGGGAGAGATGTGGACCCCTGGGTAGCTTGCTGGGTTCAGAGGCCCCTGGGTGGAGGGCCACGGGGTGTCCTGGGGCCTATACTGCAAGTCCAGGGAGAGAGTTGGAGCCCTGGGTAGCTTGCTGGGGTCAGAGGGCCCAAGGTGGAGGGCCATGGGGCACCCTGAGGACTCTACTGCAAGTCCAGGGAGATAGGTAGGCCCCTGGGTAGCTTGCTGGGGTCAGAGGTCCCTAGGTAGAGGGCCAAGGGTCACCCTGGGGCCTCTACTGCAAGTCTAGGGTCACCCTGGGGCCTAGTCTGCAAGTCTACTGAGAGAGGTAGACCCCTGGGTAGCTTTCTGGGGTCAGAGGCCCCTAGGTGGAGGGCCCAGGGGCACCCTGGGGCCTCTATTGCAAGTCCAGGGAGAGAGGTGGACCCCTGGGCAGCTTGCTTGGGTCAGGGGCCCCTGGTTGGAGGACCAGGGGGCACCCTGGGGCGTATACTGCAAGTCTAGGGAGAGAGTTGGAGCCCTGGGTAGCTTGCTGGGATCAGAGGTCCCTAGGTGGAGGGCCAAGGGTCACCCTGGGGCCTCTACTGCAAGTCTAGGGATAGAGGTGGACCACTGGGAAGCTTGCTGGTGTCAGAGGCCCCTAGGGGGAGGGCCAGGGGGCACCCTGGGGCCTCTATTAAAGTCCAGGGAGAGAGGAGGACCTCTGGGCACCTTGCTTGGGTCAGGGACCCCTGGTGGAGGACCAGGGGGCACCCTGGGGCCTATACTGCTAGTCCAGGGAGAGAGTTGGAGCCCTGGGTAGCTTGCTGGGGTCAGAGGGCCCAAGGTGGAGGGCCATGGGGCACCCTGGGGACTCTACTGCAAGTCCAGGGAGATAGGAAGGCCCCTGGGTAGCTTGCTGGGGTCAGAGGTCCCTAGGTGGAGGGCCAAGGGTCACCCTGGGGCCTCTAATGCAAGTCTAGGGAGAGAGGTGGACCACTGGGAAGCTTGCTGGTGTCAGAGGCCCCTAGGGGGAGGGCCAGGGGGCACCCTGGGGCCTCTATTGCAAGTCTAGGGAGAGAGGTGGACCACTGGGAAGCTTGCTGGTGTCAGAGGCCCCTAGGGGGAGGGCCAGGGGGCACCCTGGGGCCTCTATTGCAAGTCCAGGGAGAGAGGTGGACCTCTGGGCAGCTTGCTTGGGTCAGGGGCCGCTAGGTGGAGGGTCACGGGGCACCCTGGGGCCTCTATTGCAAGTCCAGGGAGAGAGGTGGACCCCTCGGTAGCTTGCTGGGATCAGAGACCTCTAGGTGGAGGGCCAATGGGCACCCTGGGTTCTCTACTGCAAGTCCAGGGAGAGATGTGGACCCCTGGGTAGCTTGCTGGGGTCAGAGGCCCCTAGGTGGAGGGCCACGGGGTACCCTGGGGCCTCTACTGCAAATCCAGGGAGAGAGGTGGAGCCCTGGGTAGCTTGCTGGGGTCAGTAGCCCCTGGTTGGAGGGCCAGGGGGCACCCTGGGGCCTATACTGCAAGTCCAAGGAGAGAGGTGGACCCCTGGGTAGCTTTGCTGGGGTCAGAGGCCCCTAGTTGGAGGGCCAGGGCGCACCCTGGGGCCTATACTGCAAGTCCAGGAAGAGAGGTGGACCCCTGGGTAGCTTGCTGGACTCAGAGGCCCCTAGGTGGAGGGCCAGGGGGCACCCTGGGGCCTATACTGCAAGTCCAGGGAGAGAGTTGGAGCCCTGGGTAGCTTGCTGGGATCAGAGGGCCCAAGGTGGAGGGCCATGGGGCACCCTGGGGACTCTACTGCAAGTCCAGGGAGATAGGTAGGCCCCTGGGTAGCTTGCTGGGGTCAGAGGTCCCTTGGTGGAAGGCCACAGGGTACCCTGGGGCCTCTACTGCAAGTCCAGGGAGAGAGGTGGACCCCTGGGTAGCTTGCTGGGGTCATAGGCCCCTAGGTGGAGGGCCTGAGGGCACACTGGGGCCTATACTGCAAGTCCAGGGAGAGAGCTGGACCCCTGGGTAGCTTGTTGGTGTCAGATGCCCCTAGGTGGAGGGCCAGAGGGCACCCTGGGGCCTATACTGCAAGTCCAAGGAGAGAGGTGGACCCCTGGGTAGCTTGCTGGTGTTAGATGCCCCTAGTTGGAGGGCCAGGGGGCACCCTGGGTCCTATACTGCAAGTCCAGGGAGAGAGGTGGACCCCTGGGTAGCTTGCTGGGGTCAGATGCCCCTAGGTGGAGGGCCAGGGGGCACCCTGGGGCCTATACTGCAAGTCCAAGGAGAGAGGTGGACCCCTGGGTAGCTTGCTGGGGTCAGAGGCCCCTAGTTGGAGGGCCAGGGGGTACCCTGGGGCCTCTACTGCAAGTCCAGGGAGAGATGTGGACCCCTGGGTAGCTTAAGGGACTCAGAGGCCCCTAGGTGGAGGGCCAGGGGGCACCCTGGAAACTCTACTATAAGTCCAGGGAGAGAGGTGGACCCCTGGGTAGCTTGCTGAGGTCAGAGGCTCCTAGGTGGAGGGCCAGGGGTCACCCAGGGGCGTCTACTGCAAGTCCAGGGAGAGAGGTGGACCCCTCGGTAGCTTGCTGGGGTCAGAGACCCCTAGGTGGAGGGCCAATGGGCACCCTGGGGCCTCTACTGCAAGTCCAGGGAGAGAGGTGGAGCCCTGGGTAGCTTGCTGGGGTCAAATGCCCCTAGGTGGAGGGCCAGAGGGCAGCCTAGGGCCTCTACTACAAGTCCAGGGAGAGAGGTGGAGCCCTGGGTAGCTTGCTGGGGTCAGTAGCCCATGAGTGGAGGGCAAGGGGGCACCCTGGGGCCTCTATTGCAAGTCCACGGAGGGAGCTGGACCCCTGGGTTACTTGCTGGGTTCAGAGGCCCCTAGGTGGAGGGCCACGGGGTACCCTGGGGCCTCTACTGCAAGTCCAGGGAGAGATGTGGACGCCTGGGTTGCTTGCTGGACTCAGAGGCCCCTAGGTGGAGGGCCAGGGGGCACCCTGGGGCCTCTATTGCAAGTCCAGGGAGACAGCTGGACACCTGGGTAGCTTGCTGGGGTCAGAGGCCCCTAGGTGGAGGGCCACGGGGTACCCTGGGGCCTCTACTGCAAGTCCAGGGAGAGAGGTGGAGCCCTGGGTAGCTTGCTGGGGCCAGTAGCCCCTGAGTGGAGGGCAAGGGGGCACCCTGGGGCCTCTACTGCAAGTCCAGGGAGAGAGGTGGAGCCCTGGGTAGCTTGCTGGAGTCAGAGGCCCCTAGGTGGAGGGCAAGGGGGCACCCTGTGGCCTATACTGCAAGTCCAGGGAGAGAGGTGGACCCCTGGGTAGCTTGCTGGGGTCAAAGGGCCCTAGGTGGAGGGCCAAGGGTCAACCTGGGGCCTCTACTGCATGTCCAGGGAGAGAGGTGGAGCCCTGGGTAGCTTGCTGGGGTCAGATGCCCCTAGGTGGAGGGCCAGAGGGCACCCTAGGGCCTTTACCACAAGTCCAGGGAGAGAGGTGGAGCCCTGGGTAGCTTGCTGGGGTCAGTAGCCCTTGGGTGGAGGGCAAGGGGGCACCCTGGGGCCTCTATTGCAAGCCCAGGGAGAGAGCTGGACCCCTGGGTAGCTTGCTTGGGTCAGAGGCCCCTAGGTGGAGGGTAACGGGGCACCCTGGGGCCTCTATTGCAAGTCCAGGGAGTGAGGTGGACCCCTCGGTAGCTTGCTGGGATCAGAGACCCCTAGGTGGAGGGCCAATGGGCACCCTGGGTTCTCTACTGCATGTCCAGGGAGAGATGTGGACCCCTGGGTAGCTTGCTGGGGTCAGAGGCCCCTAGGTGGAGGGCAACGGGGTACCCTGGGGCCTCTACTGCAAATCCAGGGAGAGAGGTGGAGCCCTGGGTAGCTTGCTGGGGTCAGTAGCCCCTGGGTGGAGGGCCAGGGGGCACCCTGGGGCCTATACTGCAAGTCCAGGAAGAGAGGTGGACCCCTGGGTAGCTTGCTGGGGTCAGAGGCCCCTAGGTGGAGGGTCACGGGGCACCCTGGGGCCTCTATTGCAAGTCAAGGGAGAGAGGTGGACCCCTCGGTAGCTTGCTGGGGTCAGAGACCCCTAGGTGGAGGGCCAATGGGCACCCTGGGGCCTCTACTGCAAGTCCAGGGAGAGATGTGGACCCCTGGGTAGCTTGCTGGGGTCAGATGCCCCTAGGTGAAGGGCCATGGGGCACCCTGGGGAAACTACTGCAAGTCCAGGGAGATAGGCAGGCCCCAGGGCAGCTTGCTGGGGTCAGAGACCCCTAGGTGGAGGGCCAAGGGTCACCCTGGGGCCTAGTCTGCAAGTGTAGGGAGAGAGGTGGACCCCTGGGTAGCTTTCTGGGGTCAGAGGCCCCTAGGTGGAGGGCCAAGGGGCACCCTGGGGCCTCTATTGCAAGTCCAGGGAGAGAGGTGGACCTCTGGGCAGCTTGCTTGGGTCAGGGGCCTCTAGGTGGAGGACCAGGGGGCACCCTGGGGCCTCTACTGCAAGTCCAGGGAGAGAGGTTGAGCCCTGGGTAGCTTGCTGGAGTCAGAGGCCCCTAGGTGGAGGGCAAGGGGGCACCCTGTGGCCTATACTGCAAGTCCAGGGAGAGAGGTGGACCCCTGGGTAGCTTGCTGGGGTCAAAGGGCCCTAGGTGGAGGGCCAAGGGTCAACCTGGGGCCTCTACTGCATGTCCAGGGAGAGAGGTGGAGCCCTGGGTAGCTTGCTGGGGTCAGATGCCCCTAGGTGGAGGGCCAGAGGGCACCCTAGGGCCTTTACCACAAGTCCAGGGAGAGAGGTGGAGCCCTGGGTAGCTTGCTGGGGTCAGTAGCCCTTGGGTGGAGGGCAAGGGGGCACCCTGGGGCCTCTATTGCAAGCCCAGGGAGAGAGCTGGACCCCTGGGTAGCTTGCTTGGGTCAGAGGCCCCTAGGTGGAGGGTCACGGGGCACCCTGGGGCCTCTATTGCAAGTCCAGGGAGTGAGGTGGACCCCTCGGTAGCTTGCTGGGATCAGAGACCCCTAGGTGGAGGGCCAATGGGCACCCTGGGTTCTCTACTGCATGTCCAGGGAGAGATGTGGACCCCTGGGTAGCTTGCTGGGGTCAGAGGCCCCTAGGTGGAGGGCAACGGGGTACCCTGGGGCCTCTACTGCAAATCCAGGGAGAGAGGTGGAGCCCTGGGTAGCTTGCTGGGGTCAGTAGCCCCTGGGTGGAGGGCCAGGGGGCACCCTGGGGCCTATACTGCAAGTCCAGGAAGAGAGGTGGACCCCTGGGTAGCTTGCTGGGGTCAGAGGCCCCTAGGTGGAGGGTCACGGGGCACCCTGGGGCCTCTATTGCAAGTCAAGGGAGAGAGGTGGACCCCTCGGTAGCTTGCTGGGGTCAGAGACCCCTAGGTGGAGGGCCAATGGGCACCCTGGGGCCTCTACTGCAAGTCCAGGGAGAGATGTGGACCCCTGGGTAGCTTGCTGGGGTCAGATGCCCCTAGGTGAAGGGCCATGGGGCACCCTGGGGAAACTACTGCAAGTCCAGGGAGATAGGCAGGCCCCAGGGCAGCTTGCTGGGGTCAGAGACCCCTAGGTGGAGGGCCAAGGGTCACCCTGGGGCCTAGTCTGCAAGTGTAGGGAGAGAGGTGGACCCCTGGGTAGCTTTCTGGGGTCAGAGGCCCCTAGGTGGAGGGCCAAGGGGCACCCTGGGGCCTCTATTGCAAGTCCAGGGAGAGAGGTGGACCTCTGGGCAGCTTGCTTGGGTCAGGGGCCTCTAGGTGGAGGACCAGGGGGCACCCTGGGGCCTATACTGCTAGTCCAGGGAGAGAGTTGGAGCCCTGGGTAGCTTGCTGGGGTCAGAGGGCCCTAGGTGGAGGGCCATGGGGCACCCTGGGGACTCTACTGCAAGTCCAGGGAGATAGGTAGGCCCCTGGGTAGCTTGCTGGGGTCAGATGCCCCTAGGTGGAGGGCCAGAGGGCACCCTGGGGCCTATACTGCAAGTCCAGGGAGAGAGGTGGACCCCTGGGTAGCTTGCTGGTGTTAGATGCCCCTAGTTGGAGGGCCAGGGGGCAGCCTGGGTCCTATACTGCAAGTCCTGGGAGAGAGGTGGACCCCTGGGTAGCTTGCTGGGGTCAGATGCCCCTAGGTGGAGGGCCAGGGGGCACCCTGGGGCCTATACTGCAAGTCCAAGGAGAGAGGTGGACCCCTGGATAGCTTGCTGGGGTCAGAGGCCCCTAGTTGGAGGGCCAGGGGGTACCCTGGGGCCTATACTGCAAGTCCAGGGAGAGATGTGGACCCCTGGGTAGCTTGCTGGACTCAGAGGCCCCTAGGTGGAGGGCCAGGGGGCAGCCTGGAAACTCTACTATAAGTCCAGGGAGAGAGGTGGACCCCTTGCTAGCTTGCTGGGGTCAGAGGCCCCTAGGTGGAGGGCCAGGGGTCACCCAGGGGCGTCTACTGCAAGTCCAGGGAGAGAGGTGGACCCCTCGGTAGCTTGCTGGGTTCAGAGGCCCCTAGGTGGGGGGCCACGTGGTACCCTGGGTCCTCTACTGCAAGTCCAGGGAGAGATGTGGACGCCTGGGTTGCTTGCTGGACTTAGAGGCCCCTAGGTGGAGGGCCAGGGGGCACCCTGGGGCCTCTATTGCAAGTCCAGGGAGACAGCTGGACCCCTGGGTAGCTTGCTGGGGTCAGAGGCCCCTAGGTGGAGGGCCACGGGGTACCCTGGGGCCTCTACTGCAAGTCCAGGGAGAGAGGTGGAGCCCTGGGTAGCTTGCTGGGGCCAGTAGCCCCTGAGTGGAGGGCAAGGGGGCACCCTGGGGCCTTTACTGCTAGTCCAGGGAGAGAGGTGGAGCCCTGGGTAGCTTGCTGGGGTCAGAGGCCCCTAGGTGGAGGGCAAGGGGGCACCCTGTGGCCTATACTGCAAGTCCAGGGAGAGAAGTGGACCCCTGGGTAGCTTGCTGGGGTCAAAGGGCCCTAGGTGGAGGGCCAAGGGTCAACCTGGGGCCTCTACTGCATGTCCAGGGAGAGAGGTGGAGCCCTGGGTAGCTTGCTGGGGTCAGAGGCCCCTAGGTGGAGGGTCACGGGGCACCCTGGGGCCTCTATTGCAAGTCCAGGGAGAGAGGTGGACCCCTCGGTAGCTTGCTGGGATCAGAGACCCCTAGGTGGAGGGCCAATGGGCACCCTGGGTTCTCTACTGCAAGTCCAGGGAGAGATGTGGACCCCTGGGTAGCTTGCTGGGGTCAGAGGCCCCTAGGTGGAGGGCCACGGGGTACCCTGGGGCCTCTACTGCAAATCCAGGGAGAGAGGTGGAGCCCTGGGTAGCTTGCTGGGGTCAGTAGCCCCTGATGGGAGGGCCAGGGGGCACCCTGGGGCCTATACTGCAAGTCCAAGGAGAGAGGTGGACCCCTGGGTAGCTTTGCTGGGGTCAGAGGCCCCTAGTTGGAGGGCCAGGGGGCAACCTGGGGCCTACACTGCAAGTCCAGGAAGAGAGGTGGACCCCTGGGTAGCTTGCTGGACTCAGAGGCCCCTAGGTGGAGGGCCAGGGGGCACCCTGGGGCCTCTATTGCAAGTCCAGGGAGAGAGGTGGACCCCTGGGCAGCTTGCTGGGGTCAGAGACCCCTAGGTGGAGGGCCAATGGGCACCCTGGGGCCTCTACTGCAAGTCCAGGGAGAGAGGTGGAGCCCTGGGTAGCTTGCTGGGGTCAAAGGCCCCTAGGTGGAGGGCCAGAGGGCAGCCTAGGGCCTCTACTACAAGTCCAGGGAGAGAGGTGGAGCCCTGGGTAGCTTTCTGGGGTCAGTAGCCCCTTAGTGGAGGGCAAGGGGGCACCCTGGGGCCTCTATTGCACATCCACGGAGGGAGCTGGACCCCTGGGTAACTTGCTGGGTTCAGAGGCCCCTAGGTGGAGGGCCACGGGGTACCCTGGGTCCTCTACTGCAAGTCCAGGGAGAGATGTGGACGCCTGGGTTGCTTGCTGGACTTAGAGGCCCCTAGGTGGAGGGCCAGGGGGCACCCTGGGGCCTCTATTGCAAGTCCAGGGAGACAGCTGGACCCCTGGGTAGCTTGCTGGAGTCAGAGGCCCCTAGGTGGAGGGCCACGGGGTACCCTGGGGCCTCTACTGCAAGTCCAGGGAGAGAGGTGGAGCCCTGGGTAGCTTGCTGGGGCCAGTAGCCCCTGAGTGGAGGGCAAGGGGGCACCCTGGGGCCTCTACTGCAAGTCCAGGGAGAGAGGTGGAGCCCTGGGTAGCTTGCTGGGGTCAGAGGCCCCTAGGTGGAGGGCAAGGGGGCACCCTGTGGCCTATACTGCAAGTCCAGGGAGAGAGGTGGACCCCTGGGTAGCTTGCTGGGGTCAAAGGGCCCTAGGTGGAGGGCCAAGGGTCAACCTGGGGCCTCTACTGCATGTCCAGGGAGAGAGGTGGAGCCCTGGGTAGCTTGCTGGGGTCAGAGGCCCCTAGGTGGAGGGTCACGGGGCACCCTGGGGCCTCTATTGCAAGTCCAGGGAGAGAGGTGGACCCCTCGGTAGCTTGCTGGGATCAGAGACCCCTAGGTGGAGGGCCAATGGGCACCCTGGGTTCTCTACTGCAAGTCCAGGGAGAGATGTGGACCCCTGGGTAGCTTGCTGGGGTCAGAGGCCCCTAGGTGGAGGGCCACGGGGTACCCTGGGGCCTCTACTGCAAATCCAGGGAGAGAGGTGGAGCCCTGGGTAGCTTGCTGGGGTCAGTAGCCCCTGGTTGGAGGGCCAGGGGGCACCCTGGGGCCTATACTGCAAGTCCAAGGAGAGAGGTGGACCCCTGGGTAGCTTTGCTGGGGTCAGAGGCCCCTAGTTGGAGGGCCAGGGGGCACCCTGGGGCCTATACTGCAAGTCCAGGAAGAGAGGTGGACCCCTGGGTAGCTTGCTGGACTCAGAGGCCCCTAGGTGGAGGGCCACGGGGTACCCTGGGGCCTCTACTGCAAGTCCAGGGAGAGAGGTGGAGCCCTGGGTAGCTTGCTGGGGCCAGTAGCCCCTGAGTGGAGGGCAAGGGGGCACCATGGGGCCTCTACTGCAAGTCCAGGGAGAGAGGTGGAGCCCTGGGTAGCTTGCTGGGGTCAGAGGCCCCTAGGTGGAGGGCAAGGGGGCACCCTGTGGCCTATACTGCAAGTCCAGGGAGAGAGGTGGGCCCCTGGGTAGCTTGCTGGGGTCAAAGGACCCTAGGTGGAGGGCCAAGGGTCAACCTGGGGCCTCTACTGCATGTCCAGGGAGAGAGGTGGAGCCCTGGGTAGCTTGCTGGGGTCAGAGGCCCCTAGGTGGAGGGTCACGGGGCACCCTGGGGCCTCTATTGCAAGTCCAGGGAGAGAGGTGGACCCCTCGGTAGCTTGCTGGGATCAGAGACCCCTAGGTGGAGGGCCAATGGGCACCCTGGGTTCTCTACTGCAAGTCCAGGGAGAGATGTGGACCCCTGGGTAGCTTGCTGGGGTCAGAGGCCCCTAGGTGGAGGGCCACGGGGTACCCTGGGGCCTCTACTGCAAATCCAGGGAGAGAGGTGGAGCCCTGGGTAGCTTGCTGGGGTCAGTAGCCCCTGGTTGGAGGGCCAGGGGGCACCCTGGGGCCTATACTGCAAGTCCAAGGAGAGAGGTGGACCCCTGGGTAGCTTTGCTGGGGTCAGAGGCCCCTAGTTGGAGGGCCAGGGGGCACCCTGGGGCCTATACTGCAAGTCCAGGAAGAGAGGTGGACCCCTGGGTAGCTTGCTGGACTCAGAGGCCCCTAGGTGGAGGGCCAGGGGGCACCCTGGGGCCTCTATTGCAAGTCCAGGGAGAGAGGTGGACCCCTGGGCAGCTTGCTTGGGACAGGGGCCCCTAGGTGGAGGACCAGGGGGCACCCTGGGGCCTATACTGCAAGTCCAGGGAGAGAGTTGGAGCCCTGGGTAGCTTGCTGGGATCAGAGGGCCCAAGGTGGAGGGCCATGGGGCACCCTGGGGACTCTACTGCAAGTCCAGGGAGATAGGTAGGCCCCTGGGTAGCTTGCTGGGGTCAGAGGTCCCTTGGTGGAAGGCCACGGGGTACCCTGGGGCCTCTACTGCAAGTCCAGGGAGAGAGGTGGACCCCTGGGTAGCTTGCTGGTGTTAGATGCCCCTAGTTGGAGGGCCAGGAGGCACCCTGGGTCCTATACTGCAAGTCCAGGGAGAGAGGTGGACCCCTGGGTAGCTTGCTGGGGTCAGATGCCCCTAGGTGGAGGGCCAGGGGGCACCCTGGTGCCTATACTGCAAGTCCAAGGAGAGAGGTGGACGCCTGGGTAGCTTGCTGGGGTCAGAGGCCCCTAGTTGGAGGGCCAGGGGGTACCCTGGGGCCTCTACTGCAAGTCCAGGGAGAGATGTGGACCCCTGGGTAGCTTGCTGGACTCAGAGGCCCCTAGGTGGAGGGCCAGGGGGCACCCTGGAAACTCTACTATAAGTCCAGGGAGAGAGGTGGACCCCTGGGTAGCTTGCTGGGGTCAGAGGCCCCTAGGTGGAGGGCCAGGGGTCACCCAGGGGCGTCTACTGCAAGTCCAGGGAGAGAGGTGGACCCCTCGGTAGCTTGCTGGGGTCAGAGACCCCTAGGTGGAGGGCCAATGGGCACCCTGGGGCCTCTACTGCAAGTCCAGGGAGAGAGGTGGAGCCCTGGGTAGCTTGCTGGGGTCAAAGGCCCCTAGGTGGAGGGCCAGAGGGCAGCCTAGGGCCTCTACTACAAGTCCAGGGAGAGAGGTGGAGCCCTGGATAGCTTGCTGGTGTCAGTAGCCCCCTATGGAGGGCAAGGGGCACCCTGGGGCCTCTATTGCAAGTCCACGGAGGGAGCTGGACCCCTGAGTAGCTTGCTGGGTTCAGAGGCCCCTAGGTGAAGGGCCACGGGGTACCCTGGGGCCTCTACTGCAAGTCCAGGGAGAGATGTGGACCCCTGGGTAGTTTGCTGGACTCAGAGGCCCCTAGGTGGAGGGCCAGGGGGCACCCTGGAGCCTCTATTGCAAGTCCAGGAAGAAAGCTGGACCCTTGGGTAGCTTGCTGGGGTCAGAGGCCCCTAGGTGGAGGGCCACGGGGTACCCTAGGGGCCTCTACTGCAAGTCCAGGGAGAGAGGTGGAGCCCTGGGTAGCTTGCTGGGGCCAGTAGCCCCTGGGTGGAGGACCAGGGGGCACCCTGGGGCCTCTACTGCAAGTCCAGGGAGAGAGGTGGAGCCCTGGGTAGCTTGCTGGAGTCAGAGGCCCCTAGGTGGAGGGCAAGGGGGCACCCTGTGGCCTATACTGCAAGTCCAGGGAGAGAGGTGGACCCCTGGGTAGCTTGCTGGGGTCAAAGGGCCCTAGGTGGAGGGCCAAGGGTCAACCTGGGGCCTCTACTGCATGTCCAGGGAGAGAGGTGGAGCCCTGGGTAGCTTGCTGGGGTCAGATGCCCCTAGGTGGAGGGCCAGAGGGCACCCTAGGGCCTTTACCACAAGTCCAGGGAGAGAGGTGGAGCCCTGGGTAGCTTGCTGGGGTCAGTAGCCCTTGGGTGGAGGGCAAGGGGGCACCCTGGGGCCTCTATTGCAAGCCCAGGGAGAGAGCTGGACCCCTGGGTAGCTTGCTTGGGTCAGAGGCCCCTAGGTGGAGGGTCACGGGGCACCCTGGGGCCTCTATTGCAAGTCCAGGGAGTGAGGTGGACCCCTCGGTAGCTTGCTGGGATCAGAGACCCCTAGGTGGAGGGCCAATGGGCACCCTGGGTTCTCTACTGCATGTCCAGGGAGAGATGTGGACCCCTGGGTAGCTTGCTGGGGTCAGAGGCCCCTAGGTGGAGGGCAACGGGGTACCCTGGGGCCTCTACTGCAAATCCAGGGAGAGAGGTGGAGCCCTGGGTAGCTTGCTGGGGTCAGTAGCCCCTGGGTGGAGGGCCAGGGGGCACCCTGGGGCCTATACTGCAAGTCCAGGAAGAGAGGTGGACCCCTGGGTAGCTTGCTGGGGTCAGAGGCCCCTAGGTGGAGGGTCACGGGGCACCCTGGGGCCTCTATTGCAAGTCAAGGGAGAGAGGTGGACCCCTCGGTAGCTTGCTGGGGTCAGAGACCCCTAGGTGGAGGGCCAATGGGCACCCTGGGGCCTCTACTGCAAGTCCAGGGAGAGATGTGGACCCCTGGGTAGCTTGCTGGGGTCAGATGCCCCTAGGTGAAGGGCCATGGGGCACCCTGGGGAAACTACTGCAAGTCCAGGGAGATAGGCAGGCCCCAGGGCAGCTTGCTGGGGTCAGAGACCCCTAGGTGGAGGGCCAAGGGTCACCCTGGGGCCTAGTCTGCAAGTGTAGGGAGAGAGGTGGACCCCTGGGTAGCTTTCTGGGGTCAGAGGCCCCTAGGTGGAGGGCCAAGGGGCACCCTGGGGCCTCTATTGCAAGTCCAGGGAGAGAGGTGGACCTCTGGGCAGCTTGCTTGGGTCAGGGGCCTCTAGGTGGAGGACCAGGGGGCACCCTGGGGCCTATACTGCTAGTCCAGGGAGAGAGTTGGAGCCCTGGGTAGCTTGCTGGGGTCAGAGGGCCCTAGGTGGAGGGCCATGGGGCACCCTGGGGACTCTACTGCAAGTCCAGGGAGATAGGTAGGCCCCTGGGTAGCTTGCTGGGGTCAGATGCCCCTAGGTGGAGGGCCAGAGGGCACCCTGGGGCCTATACTGCAAGTCCAGGGAGAGATTTGGACCCCTGGGTAGCTTGCTGGTGTTAGATGCCCCTAGTTGGAGGGCCAGGGGGCAGCCTGGGTCCTATACTGCAAGTCCTGGGAGAGAGGTGGACCCCTGGGTAGCTTGCTGGGGTCAGATGCCCCTAGGTGGAGGGCCAGGGGGCACCCTGGGGCCTATACTGCAAGTCCAAGGAGAGAGGTGGACCCCTGGATAGCTTGCTGGGGTCAGAGGCCCCTAGTTGGAGGGCCAGGGGGTACCCTGGGGCCTATACTGCAAGTCCAGGGAGAGATGTGGACCCCTGGGTAGCTTGCTGGACTCAGAGGCCCCTAGGTGGAGGGCCAGGGGGCAGCCTGGAAACTCTACTATAAGTCCAGGGAGAGAGGTGGACCCCTTGGTAGCTTGCTGGGGTCAGAGGCCCCTAGGTGGAGGGCCAGGGGTCACCCAGGGGCGTCTACTGCAAGTCCAGGGAGAGAGGTGGACCCCTCGGTAGCTTGCTGGGTTCAGAGGCCCCTAGGTGGAGGGCCACGTGGTACCCTGGGTCCTCTACTGCAAGTCCAGGGAGAGATGTGGACGCCTGGGTTGCTTGCTGGACTTAGAGGCCCCTAGGTGGAGGGCCAGGGGGCACCCTGGGGCCTCTATTGCAAGTCCAGGGAGACAGCTGGACCCCTGGGTAGCTTGCTGGGGTCAGAGGCCCCTAGGTGGAGGGCCACGGGGTACCCTGGGGCCTCTACTGCAAGTCCAGGGAGAGAGGTGGAGCCCTGGGTAGCTTGCTGGGGCCAGTAGCCCCTGAGTGGAGGGCAAGGGGGCACCCTGGGGCCTTTACTGCTAGTCCAGGGAGAGAGGTGGAGCCCTGGGTAGCTTGCTGGGGTCAGAGGCCCCTAGGTGGAGGGCAAGGGGGCACCCTGTGGCCTATACTGCAAGTCCAGGGAGAGAAGTGGACCCCTGGGTAGCTTGCTGGGGTCAAAGGGCCCTAGGTGGAGGGCCAAGGGTCAACCTGGGGCCTCTACTGCATGTCCAGGGAGAGAGGTGGAGCCCTGGGTAGCTTGCTGGGGTCAGAGGCCCCTAGGTGGAGGGTCACGGGGCACCCTGGGGCCTCTATTGCAAGTCCAGGGAGAGAGGTGGACCCCTCGGTAGCTTGCTGGGATCAGAGACCCCTAGGTGGAGGGCCAATGGGCACCCTGGGTTCTCTACTGCAAGTCCAGGGAGAGATGTGGACCCCTGGGTAGCTTGCTGGGGTCAGAGGCCCCTAGGTGGAGGGCCACGGGGTACCCTGGGGCCTCTACTGCAAATCCAGGGAGAGAGGTGGAGCCCTGGGTAGCTTGCTGGGGTCAGTAGCCCCTGATGGGAGGGCCAGGGGGCACCCTGGGGCCTATACTGCAAGTCCAAGGAGAGAGGTGGACCCCTGGGTAGCTTTGCTGGGGTCAGAGGCCCCAAGTTGGAGGGCCAGGGGGCAACCTGGGGCCTACACTGCAAGTCCAGGAAGAGAGGTGGACCCCTGGGTAGCTTGCTGGACTCAGAGGCCCCTAGGTGGAGGGCCAGGGGGCACCCTGGGGCCTCTATTGCAAGTCCAGGGAGAGAGGTGGACCCCTGGGCAGCTTGCTGGGGTCAGAGACCCCTAGGTGGAGGGCCAATGGGCACCCTGGGGCCTCTACTGCAAGTCCAGGGAGAGAGGTGGAGCCCTGGGTAGCTTGCTGGGGTCAAAGGCCCCTAGGTGGAGGGCCAGAGGGCAGCCTAGGGCCTCTACTACAAGTCCAGGGAGAGAGGTGGAGCCCTGGGTAGCTTTCTGGGGTCAGTAGCCCCTTAGTGGAGGGCAAGGGGGCACCCTGGGGCCTCTATTGCACATCCACGGAGGGAGCTGGACCCCTGGGTAACTTGCTGGGTTCAGAGGCCCCTAGGTGGAGGGCCACGGGGTACCCTGGGTCCTCTACTGCAAGTCCAGGGAGAGATGTGGACGCCTGGGTTGCTTGCTGGACTTAGAGGCCCCTAGGTGGAGGGCCAGGGGGCACCCTGGGGCCTCTATTGCAAGTCCAGGGAGACAGCTGGACCCCTGGGTAGCTTGCTGGAGTCAGAGGCCCCTAGGTGGAGGGCCACGGGGTACCCTGGGGCCTCTACTGCAAGTCCAGGGAGAGAGGTGGAGCCCTGGGTAGCTTGCTGGGGCCAGTAGCCCCTGAGTGGAGGGCAAGGGGGCACCCTGGGGCCTCTACTGCAAGTCCAGGGAGAGAGGTGGAGCCCTGGGTAGCTTGCTGGGGTCAGAGGCCCCTAGGTGGAGGGCAAGGGGGCACCCTGTGGCCTATACTGCAAGTCCAGGGAGAGAGGTGGACCCCTGGGTAGCTTGCCGGGGTCAAAGGGCCCTAGGTGGAGGGCCAAGGGTCAACCTGGGGCCTCTACTGCATGTCCAGGGAGAGAGGTGGAGCCCTGGGTAGCTTGCTGGGGTCAGAGGCCCCTAGGTGGAGGGTCACGGGGCACCCTGGGGCCTCTATTGCAAGTCCAGGGAGAGAGGTGGACCCCTCGGTAGCTTGCTGGGATCAGAGACCCCTAGGTGGAGGGCCAATGGGCACCCTGGGTTCTCTACTGCAAGTCCAGGGAGAGATGTGGACCCCTGGGTAGCTTGCTGGGGTCAGAGGCCCCTAGGTGGAGGGCCACGGGGTACCCTGGGGCCTCTACTGCAAATCCAGGGAGAGAGGTGGAGCCCTGGGTAGCTTGCTGGGATCAGTAGCCCCTGGTTGGAGGGCCAGGGGGCACCCTGGGGCCTATACTGCAAGTCCAAGGAGAGAGGTGGACCCCTGGGTAGCTTTGCTGGGGTCAGAGGCCCCTAGTTGGAGGGCCAGGGGGCACCCTGGGGCCTATACTGCAAGTCCAGGAAGAGAGGTGGACCCCTGGGTAGCTTGCTGGACTCAGAGGCCCCTAGGTGGAGGGCCACGGGGTACCCTGGGGCCTCTACTGCAAGTCCAGGGAGAGAGGTGGAGCCCTGGGTAGCTTGCTGGGGCCAGTAGCCCCTGAGTGGAGGGCAAGGGGGCACCCTGGGGCCTCTACTGCAAGTCCAGGGAGAGAGGTGGAGCCCTGGGTAGCTTGCTGGGGTCAGAGGCCCCTAGGTGGAGGGCAAGGGGGCACCCTGTGGCCTATACTGCAAGTCCAGGGAGAGAGGTGGACCCCTGGGTAGCTTGCTGGGGTCAAAGGACCCTAGGTGGAGGGCCAAGGGTCAACCTGGGGCCTCTACTGCATGTCCAGGGAGAGAGGTGGAGCCCTGGGTAGCTTGCTGGGGTCAGAGGCCCCTAGGTGGAGGGTCACGGGGCACCCTGGGGCCTCTATTGCAAGTCCAGGGAGAGAGGTGGACCCCTCGGTAGCTTGCTGGGATCAGAGACCCCTAGGTGGAGGGCCAATGGGCACCCTGGGTTCTCTACTGCAAGTCCAGGGAGAGATGTGGACCCCTGGGTAGCTTGCTGGGGTCAGAGGCCCCTAGGTGGAGGGCCACGGGGTACCCTGGGGCCTCTACTGCAAATCCAGGGAGAGAGGTGGAGCCCTGGGTAGCTTGCTGGGGTCAGTAGCCCCTGGTTGGAGGGCCAGGGGGCACCCTGGGGCCTATACTGCAAGTCCAAGGAGAGAGGTGGACCCCTGGGTAGCTTTGCTGGGGTCAGAGGCCCCTAGTTGGAGGGCCAGGGGGCACCCTGGGGCCTATACTGCAAGTCCAGGAAGAGAGGTGGACCCCTGGGTAGCTTGCTGGACTCAGAGGCCCCTAGGTGGAGGGCCAGGGGGCACCCTGGGGCCTCTATTGCAAGTCCAGGGAGAGAGGTGGACCCCTGGGCAGCTTGCTTGGGACAGGGGCCCCTAGGTGGAGGACCAGGGGGCACCCTGGGGCCTATACTGCAAGTCCAGGGAGAGAGTTGGAGCCCTGGGTAGCTTGCTGGGATCAGAGGGCCCAAGGTGGAGGGCCATGGGGCACCCTGGGGACTCTACTGCAAGTCCAGGGAGATAGGTAGGCCCCTGGGTAGCTTGCTGGGGTCAGAGGTCCCTTGGTGGAAGGCCACGGGGTACCCTGGGGCCTCTACTGCAAGTCCAGGGAGAGAGGTGGACCCCTGGGTAGCTTGCTGGTGTTAGAGACCCCTAGGTGGAGGGCCAATGGGCACCCTGGGGCCTCTACTGCAAGTCCAGGGAGAGAGGTGGAGCCCTGGGTAGCTTGCTGGGGTCAAAGGCCCCTAGGTGGAGGGCCAGAGGGCAGCCTAGGGCCTCTACTACAAGTCCAGGGAGAGAGGTGGAGCCCTGGATAGCTTGCTGGTGTCAGTAGCCCCCTATGGAGAAAAGGGGCACCCTGGGGCCTCTATTGCAAGTCCACGGAGGGAGCTGGACCCCTGAGTAGCTTGCTGGGTTCAGAGGCCCCTAGGTGAAGGGCCACGGGGTACCCTGGGGCCTCTACTGCAAGTCCAGGGAGAGATGTGGACCCCTGGGTAGTTTGCTGGACTCAGAGGCCCCTAGTTGGAGGGCCAGGGGGCACCCTGGGGCCTATACTGCAAGTCCAGGAAGAGAGGTGGACCCCTGGGTAGCTTGCTGGACTCAGAGGCCCCTAGGTGGAGGGCCACGGGGTACCCTGGGGCCTCTACTGCAAGTCCAGGGAGAGAGGTGGAGCCCTGGGTAGCTTGCTGGGGCCAGTAGCCCCTGAGTGGAGGGCAAGGGGGCACCCTGGGGCCTCTACTGCAAGTCCAGGGAGAGAGGTGGAGCCCTGGGTAGCTTGCTGGGGTCAGAGGCCCCTAGGTGGAGGGCAAGGGGGCACCCTGTGGCCTATACTGCAAGTCCAGGGAGAGAGGTGGACCCCTGGGTAGCTTGCTGGGGTCAAAGGACCCTAGGTGGAGGGCCAAGGGTCAACCTGGGGCCTCTACTGCATGTCCAGGGAGAGAGGTGGAGCCCTGGGTAGCTTGCTGGGGTCAGAGGCCCCTAGGTGGAGGGTCACGGGGCACCCTGGGGCCTCTATTGCAAGTCCAGGGAGAGAGGTGGACCCCTCGGTAGCTTGCTGGGATCAGAGACCCCTAGGTGGAGGGCCAATGGGCACCCTGGGTTCTCTACTGCAAGTCCAGGGAGAGATGTGGACCCCTGGGTAGCTTGCTGGGGTCAGAGGCCCCTAGGTGGAGGGCCACGGGGTACCCTGGGGCCTCTACTGCAAATCCAGGGAGAGAGGTGGAGCCCTGGGTAGCTTGCTGGGGTCAGTAGCCCCTGGTTGGAGGGCCAGGGGGCACCCTGGGGCCTATACTGCAAGTCCAAGGAGAGAGGTGGACCCCTGGGTAGCTTTGCTGGGGTCAGAGGCCCCTAGTTGGAGGGCCAGGGGGCACCCTGGGGCCTATACTGCAAGTCCAGGAAGAGAGGTGGACCCCTGGGTAGCTTGCTGGACTCAGAGGCCCCTAGGTGGAGGGCCAGGGGGCACCCTGGGGCCTCTATTGCAAGTCCAGGGAGAGAGGTGGACCCCTGGGCAGCTTGCTTGGGACAGGGGCCCCTAGGTGGAGGACCAGGGGGCACCCTGGGGCCTATACTGCAAGTCCAGGGAGAGAGTTGGAGCCCTGGGTAGCTTGCTGGGATCAGAGGGCCCAAGGTGGAGGGCCATGGGGCACCCTGGGGACTCTACTGCAAGTCCAGGGAGATAGGTAGGCCCCTGGGTAGCTTGCTGGGGTCAGAGGTCCCTTGGTGGAAGGCCACGGGGTACCCTGGGGCCTCTACTGCAAGTCCAGGGAGAGAGGTGGACCCCTGGGTAGCTTGCTGGTGTTAGATGCCCCTAGTTGGAGGGCCAGGAGGCACCCTGGGTCCTATACTGCAAGTCCAGGGAGAGAGGTGGACCCCTGGGTAGCTTGCTGGGGTCAGATGCCCCTAGGTGGAGGGCCAGGGGGCACCCTGGTGCCTATACTGCAAGTCCAAGGAGAGAGGTGGACGCCTGGGTAGCTTGCTGGGGTCAGAGGCCCCTAGTTGGAGGGCCAGGGGGTACCCTGGGGCCTCTACTGCAAGTCCAGGGAGAGATGTGGACCCCTGGGTAGCTTGCTGGACTCAGAGGCCCCTAGGTGGAGGGCCAGGGGGCACCCTGGAAACTCTACTATAAGTCCAGGGAGAGAGGTGGACCCCTGGGTAGCTTGCTGGGGTCAGAGGCCCCTAGGTGGAGGGCCAGGGGTCACCCAGGGGCGTCTACTGCAAGTCCAGGGAGAGAGGTGGACCCCTCGGTAGCTTGCTGGGGTCAGAGACCCCTAGGTGGAGGGCCAATGGGCACCCTGGGGCCTCTACTGCAAGTCCAGGGAGAGAGGTGGAGCCCTGGGTAGCTTGCTGGGGTCAAAGGCCCCTAGGTGGAGGGCCAGAGGGCAGCCTAGGGCCTCTACTACAAGTCCAGGGAGAGAGGTGGAGCCCTGGATAGCTTGCTGGTGTCAGTAGCCCCCTATGGAGGGCAAGGGGCACCCTGGGGCCTCTATTGCAAGTCCACGGAGGGAGCTGGACCCCTGAGTAGCTTGCTGGGTTCAGAGGCCCCTAGGTGAAGGGCCACGGGGTACCCTGGGGCCTCTACTGCAAGTCCAGGGAGAGATGTGGACCCCTGGGTAGTTTGCTGGACTCAGAGGCCCCTAGGTGGAGGGCCAGGGGGCACCCTGGAGCCTCTATTGCAAGTCCAGGAAGAAAGCTGGACCCTTGGGTAGCTTGCTGGGGTCAGAGGCCCCTAGGTGGAGGGCCACGGGGTACCCTAGGGGCCTCTACTGCAAGTCCAGGGAGAGAGGTGGAGCCCTGGGTAGCTTGCTGAGGCCAGTAGCCCCTGGGTGGAGGGCAAGGGGGCACCCTGGGGCCTCTACTGCAAGTCCAGGGAGAGAGGTGGACCCCTGGGTAGCTTGCTGGGGTCAGAGGCCCCTAGGTGGAGGGCAAGGGGGCACCCTGTGGCCTATACTGCAAGTCCAGGGAGAGAGGTGGACCCCTGGGTAGCTTGCTGGGGTCAAAGGGCCCTAGGTGGAGGGCCAAGGGTCAACCTGGGGACTCTACTGCATGTCCAGGGAGAGAGGTGGAGCCCTGGGTAGCTTGCTGGGGTCAGAGGCCCCAGGTGGAGGGCCAGAGGGCAGCCTAGGGCCTCTACTACAAGTCCAGGGAGAGAGGTGGAGCCCTGGGTAGCTTGCTGGGGTCAGTAGCCCCTAGTTGGAGGGCCAGGGGGCACCCTGGGACCTATACTGCAAGTCCAGGAAGAGAGGTGGACCCCTGGGTAGCTTGCTGGGGTCAGAGGCCCCTAGGTGAAGGGCCATGGGGCACCCTGGGGAAACTACTGCAAGTCCAGGGAGATAGGCAGGCCCCAGGGCAGCTTGCTGGGGACAGAGGCCCCTAGGTGGAGGGCCAAGGGTCACCCTGGGGCCTAGTCTGCAAGTGTAGGGAGAGAGGTGGATCCCTGGGTAGCTTGCTGGGGTCAGAGACCCCTAGGTGGAGGGCCAATGGGCACCCTGGGGCCTCTATTGCAAGTCCAGGGAGACAGCTGGACCCCTGGGTAGCTTGCTGGGGTCAGAGGCCCCTAGGTGGAGGGCCACGGGGTACCCTGGGGCCTCTACTGCAAGTCCAGGGAGAGAGGTGGAGCCCTGGGTAGCTTGCTGGGGCCAGTAGCCCCTGAGTGGAGGGCAAGGGGGCACCCTGGGGCCTCTACTGCAAGTCCAGGGAGAGAGGTGGAGCCCTGGGTAGCTTGCTGGGGTCAGAGGCCCCTAGGTGGAGGGCAAGGGGGCACCCTGTGGCCTATACTGCAAGTCCAGGGAGAGAGGTGGACCCCTGGGTAGCTTGCTGGGGTCAAAGGGCCCTAGGTGGAGGGCCAAGGGTCAACCTGGGGCCTCTAATGCATGTCCAGGGAGAGAGGTGGAGCCCTGGGTAGCTTGCTGGGGTCAGAGGCCCCTAGGTGGAGGGTCACGGGGCACCCTGGGGCCTCTATTGCAAGTCCAGAGAGAGAGGTGGACCCCTCGGTAGCTTGCTGGGATCAGAGACCCCTAGGTGGAGGGCCAATGGGCACCCTGGGTTCTCTACTGCAAGTCCAGGTAGAGATGTGGACCCCTGGGTAGCTTGCTGGGGTCAGAGGCCCCTAGGTGGAGGGCCACGGGGTACCCTGGGGCCTCTACTGCAAATCCAGGGAGAGAGGTGGAGCCCTGGGTAGCTTGCTGGGGTCAGTAGCCCCTGGTTGGAGGGCCAGGGGGCACCCTGGGGCCTATACTGCAAGTCCAAGGAGAGAGGTGGACCCCTGGGTAGCTTTGCTGGGGTCAGAGGCCCCTAGTTGGAGGGCCAGGGGGCACCCTGGGGCCTATACTGCAAGTCCAGGAAGAGAGGTGGACCCCTGGGTAGCTTGCTGGACTCAGAGGCCCCTAGGTGGAGGGCCACGGGGTACCCTGGGGCCTCTACTGCAAGTCCAGGGAGAGAGGTGGAGCCCTGGGTAGCTTGCTGGGGCCAGTAGCCCCTGAGTGGAGGGCAAGGGGGCACCCTGGGGCCTCTACTGCAAGTCCAGGGAGAGAGGTGGAGCCCTGGGTAGCTTGCTGGGGTCAAAGGACCCTAGGTGGAGGGCCAAGGGTCAACCTGGGGCCTCTACTGCATGTCCAGGGAGAGAGGTGGAGCCCTGGGTAGCTTGCTGGGGTCAGAGGCCCCTAGGTGGAGGGTCACGGGGCACCCTGGGGCCTCTATTGCAAGTCCAGGGAGAGAGGTGGACCCCTCGGTAGCTTGCTGGGATCAGAGACCCCTAGGTGGAGGGCCAATGGGCACCCTGGGTTCTCTACTGCAAGTCCAGGGAGAGATGTGGACCCCTGGGTAGCTTGCTGGGGTCAGAGGCCCCTAGGTGGAGGGCCACGGGGTACCCTGGGGCCTCTACTGCAAATCCAGGGAGAGAGGTGGAGCCCTGTGTAGCTTGCTGGGGTCAGTAGCCCCTCGTTGGAGGGCCAGGGGGCACCCTGGGGCCTATACTGCAAGTCCAAGGAGAGAGGTGGACCCCTGGGTAGCTTTGCTGGGGTCAGAGGCCCCTAGTTGGAGGGCCAGGGGGCACCCTGGGGCCTATACTGCAAGTCCAGGAAGAGAGGTGGACCCCTGGGTAGCTTGCTGGACTCAGAGGCCCCTAGGTGGAGGGCCAGGGGGCACCCTGGGGCCTCTATTGCAAGTCCAGGGAGAGAGGTGGACCCCTGGGCAGCTTGCTGGGGTCAGAGACCCCTAGGTGGAGGGCCAATGGGCACCCTGGGGCCTCTACTGCAAGTCCAGGGAGAGAGGTGGAGCCCTGGGTAGCTTGCTGGGGTCAAAGGCCCCTAGGTGGAGGGCCAGAGGGCAGCCTAGGGCCTCTACTACAAGTCCAGGGAGAGAGGTGGAGCCCTGGGTAGCTTTCTGGGGTCAGTAGCCCCTTAGTGGAGGGCAAGGGGGCACCCTGGGGCCTCTATTGCAAGTCCACGGAGGGAGCTGGACCCCTGGGTAACTTGCTGGGTTCAGAGGCCCCTAGGTGGAGGGCCACGGGGTACCCTGGGTCCTCTACTGCAAGTCCAGGGAGAGATGTGGACGCCTGGGTTGCTTGCTGGACTTAGAGGCCCCTAGGTGGAGGGCCAGGGGGCACCCTGGGGCCTCTATTGCAAGTCCAGGGAGACAGCTGGACCCCTGGGTAGCTTGCTGGGGTCAGAGGCCCCTAGGTGGAGGGCCACGGGGTACCCTGGGGCCTCTACTGCAAGTCCAGGGAGAGAGGTGGAGCCCTGGGTAGCTTGCTGGGGCCAGTAGCCCCTGAGTGGAGGGCAAGGGGGCACCCTGGGGCCTCTACTGCAAGTTTCAGGGAGAGAGGTGGACCCCTGGGTAGCTTGCTGGGGTCAAAGGGCCCTAGGTGGAGGGCCAAGGGTCAACCTGGGGCCTCTACTGCATGTCCAGGGAGAGAGGTGGAGCCCTGGGTAGCTTGCTGGGGTCAGAGGCCCCTAGTTGGAGGGCCAGGAGGCACCCTGGGTCCTATACTGCAAGTCCAGGGAGAGAGGTGGACCCCTGGGTAGCTTGCTGGGGTCAGATGCCCCTAGGTGGAGGGCCAGGGGGCACCCTGGTGCCTATACTGCAAGTCCAAGGAGAGAGGTGGACGCCTGGGTAGCTTGCTGGGGTCAGAGGCCCCTAGTTGGAGGGCCAGGGGGTACCCTGGGGCCTCTACTGCAAGTCCAGGGAGAGATGTGGACCCCTGGGTAGCTTGCTGGACTCAGAGGCCCCTAGGTGGAGGGCCAGGGGGCACCCTGGAAACTCTACTATAAGTCCAGGGAGAGAGGTGGACCCCTGGGTAGCTTGCTGGGGTCAGAGGCCCCTAGGTGGAGGGCCAGGGGTCACCCAGGGGCGTCTACTGCAAGTCCAGGGAGAGAGGTGGACCCCTCGGTAGCTTGCTGGGGTCAGAGACCCCTAGGTGGAGGGCCAATGGGCACCCTGGGGCCTCTACTGCAAGTCCAGGGAGAGAGGTGGAGCCCTGGGTAGCTTGCTGGGGTCAAAGGCCCCTAGGTGGAGGGCCAGAGGGCAGCCTAGGGCCTCTACTACAAGTCCAGGGAGAGAGGTGGAGCCCTGGATAGCTTGCTGGTGTCAGTAGCCCCCGATGGAGGGCAAGGGGGACCCTGGGGCCTCTATTGCAAGTCCACGGAGTGAGCTGGACCCCTGAGTAGCTTGCTGGGTTCAGAGGCCCCTAGGTGAAGGGCCACGGGGTACCCTGGGGCCTCTACTGCAAGTCCAGGGAGAGACGTGGACCCCTGGGTAGTTTGCTGGACTCAGAGGCCCCTAGGTGGAGGGCCAGGGGGCACCCTGGGGCCTCTATTGCAAGTCCAGGAAGAAAGCTGGACCCCTGGGTAGCTTGCTGGGGTCAGAGGCCCCTAGGTGGAGGGCCACGGGGTACCCTAGGGGCCTCTACTGCAAGTCCAGGGAGAGAGGTGGAGCCCTGGGTAGCTTGCTGGGGCCAGTAGCCCCTGGGTGGAGGGCAAGGGGGCACCCTGGGGCCTCTGCTGCAAGTCCAGGGAGAGAGGTGGACCCCTGGGTAGCTTGCTGGGGTCAGAGGCCCCTAGGTGGAGGGCAAGGGGGCACCCTGTGGCCTATACTGCAAGTCCAGGGAGAGAGGTGGACCCCTGGGTAGCTTGCTGGGGTCAAAGGGCCCCAGGTGGAGGGCCAGAGGGCAGCCTAGGGCCTCTACTACAAGTCCAAGGAGAGAGGTGGAGCCCTGGGTAGCTTGCTGGGGTCAGAGGCCCCTAGGTGGAGGGTCACGGGGCACCCTGGGGCCTCTATTGCAAGTCCAGGGAGTGAGGTGGACCCCTCGGTAGCTTGCTGGGATCAGAGACCCCTAGGTGGAGGGCCAATGGGCACCCTGGGTTCTCTACTGCAAGTCCAGGGAGAGATGTGGACCCCTGGGTAGCTTGCTGGGGTCAGAGGCCCCTAGGTGGAGGGCAACGGGGTACCCTGGGGCCTCTCCTGCAAATCCAGGGAGAGAGGTGGAGCCCTGGGTAGCTTGCTGGGGTCAGTAGCCCCTGGGTGGAGGGCCAGGGGGCACCCTGGGGCCTATACTGCAAGTCCAAGGAGAGAGGTGGACCCCTGGGTAGCTTTGCTGGGGTCAGAGGCCCCTAGTTGGAGGGCCAGGGGGCACCCTGGGGCCTATACTGCAAGTCCAGGAAGAGAGGTGGACCCCTGGGTAGCTTGCTGGGGTCAGAGGCCCCTAGGTGGAGGGTCACGGGGCACCCTGGGGCCTCTATTGCAAGTCAAGGGAGAGAGGTGGACCCCTCGGTAGCTTGCTGGGGTCAGAGACCCCTAGGTGGAGGGCCAATGGGCACCCTGGGGCCTCTATTGCAAGTCCAGGGAGACAGCTGGACCCCTGGGTAGCTTGCTGGGGTCAGAGGCCACTAGGTGGAGGGCCACGGGGTACCCTGGGGCCTCTACTGCAAGTCCAGGGAGAGAGGTGGAGCCCTGGGTAGCTTGCTGGGGCCAGTAGCCCCTGAGTGGAGGGCAAGGGGGCACCCTGGGGCCTCTACTGCAAGTCCAGGGAGAGAGGTGGAGCCCTGGGTAGCTTGCTGGGGTCAGAGGCCCCTAGGTGGAGGGCAAGGGGGCACCCTGTGGCCTATACTGCAAGTCCAGGGAGAGAGGTGGACCCCTGGGTAGCTTGCTGGGGTCAAAGGGCCCTAGGTGGAGGGCCAAGGGTCAACCTGGGGCCTCTAATGCATGTCCAGGGAGAGAGGTGGAGCCCTGGGTAGCTTGCTGGGGTCAGAGGCCCCTAGGTGGAGGGTCACGGGGCACCCTGGGGCCTCTATTGCAAGTCCAGAGAGAGAGGTGGACCTCTCGGTAGCTTGCTGGGATTAGAGACCCCTAGGTGGAGGGCCAATGGGCACCCTGGGTTCTCTACTGCAAGTCCAGGGAGAGATGTGGACCCCTGGGTAGCTTGCTGGGGTCAGAGGCCCCTAGGTGGAGGGCCACGGGGTACCCTGGGGCCTCTACTGCAAATCCAGGGAGAGAGGTGGAGCCCTGGGTAGCTTGCTGGGGTCAGTAGCCCCTGGTTGGAGGGCCAGGGGGCACCCTGGGGCCTATACTGCAAGTCCAAGGAGAGAGGTGGACCCCTGGGTAGCTTTGCTGGGGTCAGAGGCCCCTAGTTGGAGGGCCAGGGGGCACCCTGGGGCCTATACTGCAAGTCCAGGAAGAGAGGTGGACCCCTGGGTAGCTTGCTGGACTCAGAGGCCCCTAGGTGGAGGGCCACGGGGTACCCTGGGGCCTCTACTGCAAGTCCAGGGAGAGAGGTGGAGCCCTGGGTAGCTTGCTGGGGCCAGTAGCCCCTGAGTGGAGGGCAAGGGGGCACCCTGGGGCCTCTACTGCAAGTCCAGGGAGAGAGGTGGAGCCCTGGGTAGCTTGCTGGGGTCAGAGGCCCCTAGGTGGAGGGCAAGGGGGCACCCTGTGGCCTATACTGCAAGTCCAGGGAGAGAGGTGGACCCCTGGGTAGCTTGCTGGGGTCAAAGGACCCTAGGTGGAGGGCCAAGGGTCAACCTGGGGCCTCTACTGCATGTCCAGGGAGAGAGGTGGAGCCCTGGGTAGCTTGCTGGGGTCAGAGGCCCCTAGGTGGAGGGTCACGGGGCACCCTGGGGCCTCTATTGCAAGTCCAGGGAGAGAGGTGGACCCCTCGGTAGCTTGCTGGGATCAGAGACCCCTAGGTGGAGGGCCAATGGGCACCCTGGGTTCTCTACTGCAAGTCCAGGGAGAGATGTGGACCCCTGGGTAGCTTGCTGGGGTCAGAGGCCCCTAGGTGGAGGGCCACGGGGTACCCTGGGGCCTCTACTGCAAATCCAGGGAGAGAGGTGGAGCCCTGTGTAGCTTGCTGGGGTCAGTAGCCCCTCGTTGGAGGGCCAGGGGGCACCCTGGGGCCTATACTGCAAGTCCAAGGAGAGAGGTGGACCCCTGGGTAGCTTTGCTGGGGTCAGAGGCCCCTAGTTGGAGGGCCAGGGGGCACCCTGGGGCCTATACTGCAAGTCCAGGAAGAGAGGTGGACCCCTGGGTAGCTTGCTGGACTCAGAGGCCCCTAGGTGGAGGGCCAGGGGGCACCCTGGGGCCTCTATTGCAAGTCCAGGGAGAGAGGTGGACCCCTGGGCAGCTTGCTGGGGTCAGAGACCCCTAGGTGGAGGGCCAATGGGCACCCTGGGGCCTCTACTGCAAGTCCAGGGAGAGAGGTGGAGCCCTGGGTAGCTTGCTGGGGTCAAAGGCCCCTAGGTGGAGGGCCAGAGGGCAGCCTAGGGCCTCTACTACAAGTCCAGGGAGAGAGGTGGAGCCCTGGGTAGCTTTCTGGGGTCAGTAGCCCCTTAGTGGAGGGCAAGGGGGCACCCTGGGGCCTCTATTGCAAGTCCACGGAGGGAGCTGGACCCCTGGGTAACTTGCTGGGTTCAGAGGCCCCTAGGTGGAGGGCCACGGGGTACCCTGGGTCCTCTACTGCAAGTCCAGGGAGAGATGTGGACGCCTGGGTTGCTTGCTGGACTTAGAGGCCCCTAGGTGGAGGGCCAGGGGGCACCCTGGGGCCTCTATTGCAAGTCCAGGGAGACAGCTGGACCCCTGGGTAGCTTGCTGGGGTCAGAGGCCCCTAGGTGGAGGGCCACGGGGTACCCTGGGGCCTCTACTGCAAGTCCAGGGAGAGAGGTGGAGCCCTGGGTAGCTTGCTGGGGCCAGTAGCCCCTGAGTGGAGGGCAAGGGGGCACCCTGGGGCCTCTACTGCAAGTTTCAGGGAGAGAGGTGGACCCCTGGGTAGCTTGCTGGGGTCAAAGGGCCCTAGGTGGAGGGCCAAGGGTCAACCTGGGGCCTCTACTGCATGTCCAGGGAGAGAGGTGGAGCCCTGGGTAGCTTGCTGGGGTCAGAGGCCCCTAGGTGGAGGGTCACGGGGCACCCTGGGGCCTCTATTGCAAGTCCAGGGAGAGAGGTGGACCCCTCGGTAGCTTGCTGGGATCAGAGACCCCTAGGTGGAGGGCCAAAGGGCACCCTGGGTTCTCTACTGCAAGTCCAGGGAGAGATGTGGACCCCTGGGTAGCTTGCTGGGGTCAGAGGCCCCTAGGTGGAGGGCCACGGGGTACCCTGGGGCCTCTACTGCAAATCCAGGGAGAGAGGTGGAGCCCTGGGTAGCTTGCTGGGGTCAGTAGCCCCTGGTTGGAGGGCCAGGGGGCACCCTGGGGCCTATACTGCAAGTCCAAGGAGAGAGGTGGACCCCTGGGTAGCTTTGCTGGGGTTAGAGGCCCCAAGTTGGAGGGCCAGGGGGCACCCTGGGGCCTATACTGCAAGTCCAGGAAGAGAGGTGGACCCCTGGGTAGCTTGCTGGACTCAGAGGCCCCTAGGTGGAGGGCCAGGGGGCACCCTGGGGCCTCTATTGCAAGTCCAGGGAGAGAGGTGGACCCCTGGGCAGCTTGCTTGGGTCAGGGGCCCCTAGGTGGAGGACCAGGGGGCACCCTGGGGCCTATACTGCAAGTCCAGGGAGAGAGGTGGAGCCCTGGGTAGCTTGCTGGGATCAGAGGGCCCAAGGTGGAGGGCCATGGGGCACCCTGGGGACTCTACTGCAAGTCCAGGGAGATAGGTAGGCCCCTGGGTAGCTTGCTGGGGTCAGAGGTCCCTTGGTGGAAGGCCACGGGGTACCCTGGGGCCTCTACTGCAAGTCCAGGGAGATAGGTAGGCCCCTGGGTAGCTTGCTGGGGTCAGATGCCCCTAGGTGGAGGGCCAGAGGGCACCCTGGGGCCTATACTGCAAGTCCAATGAGAGAGGTGGACCCCTGGGTAGCTTGCTGGTGTTAGATGCCCCTAGTTGGAGGGCCAGGGGGCACCCTGGGTCCTATACTGCAAGTCCAGGGAGAGAGGTGGACCCCTGGGTAGCTTGCTGGGGTCAGAGGCCCCTAGTTGGAGGGCCAGGGGGTACCCTGGGGCCTCTACTGCAAGTCCAGGGAGAGATGTGGACCCCTGGGTAGCTTGCTGGACTCAGAGGCCCCTAGGTGGAGGGCCAGGGGGCACCCTGGAAACTCTACTATAAGTCCAGGGAGAGAGGTGGACCCCTGGGTAGCTTGCTGGGGTCAGAGACCCCTAGGTGGAGGGCCAATGGGCACCCTTGGGCCTCTACTGCAAGTCCAGGGAGAGAGGTGGAGCCCTGGATTGCTTGCTGGGGTCAAAGGCCCCTAGGTGGAGGGCCAGAGGGCAGCCTAGGGCCTCTACTACAAGTCCAGGGAGAGAGGTGGAGCCCTGGGTAGCTTGCTGGGGTCAGTAGCCCCTAATGGAGGGCAAGGGGCACCCTGGGGCCTCTTTTGCAAGTCCACGGAGGGAGCTGGACCCCTGAGTAGCTTGCTGGGTTCAGAGGCCCCTAGGTGGAGGGCCACGGGGTACCCTGGGGCCTCTACTGCAAGTCCAGGGAGAGATGTGGACCCCTGGGTAGCTTGCTGGGGTCAGAGGCCCCTAGGTGGAGGGCCAGGGGGCACCCTGGGGCCTCTACTAAAAGTCCAGGGAGAGAGGTGGACCCCTGGGTAGCTTGCTGGGGTCAGAGACCCCTAGGTGGAGGGCCAATGGGCACCCTGCGGCCTCTACTGCAAGTCCAGGGAGAGAGGTGGAGCCCTGGGTAGCTTGCTGGGGTCAGAGGCCCCTAAGTGGGGGGCCAGAGGGCAGCCTAGGGCCTCTACTTAAAGTCTAGGGAGAGAGGTGGAGCCCTGGGTAGCTTGCTGGAGTCATTAGCCCCTGGGTGGAGGGCAAGGGGGCACCCTGGGGCCTCTATTGCAATTCCAGGGAGAGAGCTGGACCCCTGGGTAGCTTGCTGGGTTCAGAGGCCCCTAGGTGGAGGGCCACGGGGTTCCCAGGGGCCTCTACTGCAAGTCCAGGGAGAGATGTGGACCCCTGGGTAGCTTGCTGGGGTCAGAGGCCCCTAGGTGGAGGGCCACAGGGTACCTTGGGGCCTCTACTGCAAGTTCAGGGAGAGAGCTGGAGCCATGGGTAGCTTGCTGGGGTCAGTAGCCCCTGGGTGGAGGGCAAGGGGGCACCCTGGGGCCTCTACTGCAAGTCCAGGGAGAGATGTGGACCCCTGGGTAGCTTGCCGGGGTCAAAGGGCCCTAGGTGGAGGGCCATGGGGCACCCTGGGGACTCTACTGCAAGTTCAAGGAGATAGGCAGGCCCCTGGGCAGCTTGCTGGGGTCAGACGGCCCTAGGTGGAGGGCCAAGGGTCAACCTGAGGCCTCTACTGCAAGTCCAGTGAGAGAAGTGAATCACTGGGAAGCTTGTTGGTGTCAGAGGCCCCTAGGGGGAGGGCCAGGGGGCACCGTAGGGCCTCTACTATAAATCCAGGGAGAGATGTGGACCCCTGGGTCGCTTGCTGGGGTCAGAGGCCCCTAGGTGGAGGGCCAGGGGGCACCCAGGGGCATCTACTGCAAGTCCAGGGAGAGATGTGGACCCCTGGGTAGCTTGCTGGGGTCAGAGGCCCCTAGGCGGAGGGCCACGGGGTACCCTGGGGCCTCTACTGCAAGTCCAGGGAGAGAGGTGGAGCCCTGGGTAGCTTGCTGGGGCCAGTAGCCCCTGAGTGGAGGGCAAGGGGGCACCCTGGGGCCTCTACTGCAAGTCCAGGGAGAGAGGTGGAGCCCTGGGTAGCTTGCTGGGGTCAGAGGCCCCTAGGTGGAGGGCAAGGGGGCACCCTGTGGCCTATACTGCAAGTCCAGGGAGAGAGGTGGACCCCTGGGTAGCTTGCTGGGGTCAAAGGACCCTAGGTGGAGGGCCAGGGGTCAACCTGGGGCCTCTACTGCATGTCCAGGGAGAGAGGTGGAGCCCTGGGTAGCTTGCTGGGGTCAGAGGCCCCTAGGTGGAGGGTCACGGGGCACCCTGGGGCCTCTATTGCAAGTCCAGGGAGAGAGGTGGACCCCTCGGTAGCTTGCTGGGATCAGAGACCCCTAGGTGGAGGGCCAATGGGCACCCTGGGTTCTCTACTGCAAGTCCAGGGAGAGATGTGGACCCCTGGGTAGCTTGCTGGGGTCAGAGGCCCCTAGGTGGAGGGCCACGGGGTACCCTGGGGCCTCTACTGCAAATCCAGGGAGAGAGGTGGAGCCCTGGGTAGCTTGCTGGGGTCAGTAGCCCCTCGTTGGAGGGCCAGGGGGCACCCTGGGGCCTATACTGCAAGTCCAAGGAGAGAGGTGGACCCCTGGGTAGCTTTGCTGGGGTCAGAGGCCCCTAGTTGGAGGGCCAGGGGGCACCCTGGGGCCTATACTGCAAGTCCAGGAAGAGAGGTGGACCCCTGGGTAGCTTGCTGGACTCAGAGGCCCCTAGGTGGAGGGCCAGGGGGCACCCTGGGGCCTCTATTGCAAGTCCAGGGAGAGAGGTGGACCCCTGGGCAGCTTGCTGGGGTCAGAGACCCCTAGGTGGAGGGCCAATGGGCACCCTGGGGCCTCTACTGCAAGTCCAGGGAGAGAGGTGGAGCCCTGGGTAGCTTGCTGGGGTCAAAGGCCCCTAGGTGGAGGGCCAGAGGGCAGCCTAGGGCCTCTACTACAAGTCCAGGGAGAGAGGTGGAGCCCTGGGTAGCTTTCTGGGGTCAGTAGCCCCTTAGTGGAGGGCAAGGGGGCACCCTGGGGCCTCTATTGCAAGTCCACGGAGGGAGCTGGACCCCTGGGTAACTTGCTGGGTTCAGAGGCCCCTAGGTGGAGGGCCACGGGGTACCCTGGGTCCTCTACTGCAAGTCCAGGGAGAGATGTGGACGCCTGGGTTGCTTGCTGGACTTAGAGGCCCCTAGGTGGAGGGCCAGGGGGCACCCTGGGGCCTCTATTGCAAGTCCAGGGAGACAGCTGGACCCCTGGGTAGCTTGCCGGGGTCAGAGGCCCCTAGGTGGAGGGCCACGGGGTACCCTGGGGCCTCTACTGCAAGTCCAGGGAGAGAGGTGGAGCCCTGGGTAGCTTGCTGGGGCCAGTAGCCCCTGAGTGGAGGGCAAGGGGGCACCCTGGGGCCTCTACTGCAAGTTTCAGGGAGAGAGGTGGACCCCTGGGTAGCTTGCTGGGGTCAAAGGGCCCTAGGTGGAGGGCCAAGGGTCAACCTGGGGCCTCTACTGCATGTCCAGGGAGAGAGGTGGAGCCCTGGGTAGCTTGCTGGGGTCAGAGGCCCCTAGGTGGAGGGTCACGGGGCACCCTGGGGCCTCTATTGCAAGTCCAGGGAGAGAGGTGGACCCCTCGGTAGCTTGCTGGGATCAGAGACCCCTAGGTGGAGGGCCAAAGGGCACCCTGGGTTCTCTACTGCAAGTCCAGGGAGAGATGTGGACCCCTGGGTAGCTTGCTGGGGTCAGAGGCCCCTAGGTGGAGGGCCACGGGGTACCCTGGGGCCTCTACTGCAAATCCAGGGAGAGAGGTGGAGCCCTGGGTAGCTTGCTGGGGTCAGTAGCCCCTGGTTGGAGGGCCAGGGGGCACCCTGGGGCCTATACTGCAAGTCCAAGGAGAGAGGTGGACCCCTGGGTAGCTTTGCTGGGGTCAGAGGCCCCAAGTTGGAGGGCCAGGGGGCACCCTGGGGCCTATACTGCAAGTCCAGGAAGAGAGGTGGACCCCTGGGTAGCTTGCTGGACTCAGAGGCCCCTAGGTGGAGGGCCAGGGGGCACCCTGGGGCCTCTATTGCAAGTCCAGGGAGAGAGGTGGACCCCTGGGCAGCTTGCTTGGGTCAGGGGCCCCTAGGTGGAGGACCAGGGGGCACCCTGGGGCCTATACTGCAAGTCCAGGGAGAGAGTTGGAGCCCTGGGTAGCTTGCTGGGATCAGAGGGCCCAAGGTGGAGGGCCATGGGGCACCCTGGGGACTCTACTGCAAGTCCAGGGAGATAGGTAGGCCCCTGGGTAGCTTGCTGGGGTCAGAGGTCCCTTGGTGGAAGGCCACGGGGTACCCTGGGGCCTCTACTGCAAGTCCAGGGAGAGAGGTGGACCCCTGGGTAGCTTGCTGGTGTTAGATGCCCCTAGTTGGAGGGCCAGGAGGCACCCTGGGTCCTATACTGCAAGTCCAGGGAGAGAGGTGGACCCCTGGGTAGCTTGCTGGGGTCAGATGCCCCTAGGTGGAGGGCCAGGGGGCACCCTGGTGCCTATACTGCAAGTCCAAGGAGAGAGGTGGACGCCTGGGTAGCTTGCTGGGGTCAGAGGCCCCTAGTTGGAGGGCCAGGGGGTACCCTGGGGCCTCTACTGCAAGTCCAGGGAGAGATGTGGACCCCTGGGTAGCTTGCTGGACTCAGAGGCCCCTAGGTGGAGGGCCAGGGGGCACCCTGGAAACTCTACTATAAGTCCAGGGAGAGAGGTGGACCCCTGGGTAGCTTGCTGGGGTCAGAGGCCCCTAGGTGGAGGGCCAGGGGTCACCCAGGGGCGTCTACTGCAAGTCCAGGGAGAGAGGTGGACCCCTCGGTAGCTTGCTGGGGTCAGAGACCCCTAGGTGGAGGGCCAATGGGCACCCTGGGGCCTCTACTGCAAGTCCAGGGAGAGAGGTGGAGCCCTGGGTAGCTTGCTGGGGTCAAAGGCCCCTAGGTGGAGGGCCAGAGGGCAGCCTAGGGCCTCTACTACAAGTCCAGGGAGAGAGGTGGAGCCCTGGATAGCTTGCTGGTGTCAGTAGCCCCCGATGGAGGGCAAGGGGGACCCTGGGGCCTCTATTGCAAGTCCACGGAGGGAGCTGGACCCCTGAGTAGCTTGCTGGGTTCAGAGGCCCCTAGGTGAAGGGCCACGGGGTACCCTGGGGCCTCTACTGCAAGTCCAGGGAGAGACGTGGACCCCTGGGTAGTTTGCTGGACTCAGAGGCCCCTAGGTGGAGGGCCAGGGGGCACCCTGGGGCCTCTATTGCAAGTCCAGGAAGAAAGCTGGACCCCTGGGTAGCTTGCTGGGGTCAGAGGCCCCTAGGTGGAGGGCCACGGGGTACCCTAGGGGCCTCTACTGCAAGTCCAGGGAGAGAGGTGGAGCCCTGGGTAGCTTGCTGGGGCCAGTAGCCCCTGGGTGGAGGGCAAGGGGGCACCCTGGGGCCTCTACTGCAAGTCCAGGGAGAGAGGTGGACCCCTGGGTAGCTTGCTGGGGTCAGAGGCCCCTAGGTGGAGGGCAAGGGGGCACCCTGTGGCCTATACTGCAAGTCCAGGGAGAGAGGTGGACCCCTGGGTAGCTTGCTGGGGTCAAAGGGCCCCAGGTGGAGGGCCAGAGGGCAGCCTAGGGCCTCTACTACAAGTCCAAGGAGAGAGGTGGAGCCCTGGGTAGCTTGCTGGGGTCAGAGGCCCCTAGGTGGAGGGTCACGGGGCACCCTGGGGCCTCTATTGCAAGTCCAGGGAGTGAGGTGGACCCCTCGGTAGCTTGCTGGGATCAGAGACCCCTAGGTGGAGGGCCAATGGGCACCCTGGGTTCTCTACTGCAAGTCCAGGGAGAGATGTGGACCCCTGGGTAGCTTGCTGGGGTCAGAGGCCCCTAGGTGGAGGGCAACGGGGTACCCTGGGGCCTCTACTGCAAATCCAGGGAGAGAGGTGGAGCCCTGGGTAGCTTGCTGGGGTCAGTAGCCCCTGGGTGGAGGGCCAGGGGGCACCCTGGGGCCTATACTGCAAGTCCAAGGAGAGAGGTGGACCCCTGGGTAGCTTTGCTGGGGTCAGAGGCCCCTAGTTGGAGGGCCAGGGGGCACCCTGGGGCCTATACTGCAAGTCCAGGAAGAGAGGTGGACCCCTGGGTAGCTTGCTGGGGTCAGAGGCCCCTAGGTGGAGGGTCACGGGGCACCCTGGGGCCTCTATTGCAAGTCAAGGGAGAGAGGTGGACCCCTCGGTAGCTTGCTGGGGTCAGAGACCCCTAGGTGGAGGGCCAATGGGCACCCTGGGGCCTCTATTGCAAGTCCAGGGAGACAGCTGGACCCCTGGGTAGCTTGCTGGGGTCAGAGGCCCCTAGGTGGAGGGCCACGGGGTACCCTGGGGCCTCTACTGCAAGTCCAGGGAGAGAGGTGGAGCCCTGGGTAGCTTGCTGGGGCCAGTAGCCCCTGAGTGGAGGGCAAGGGGGCACCCTGGGGCCTCTACTGCAAGTCCAGGGAGAGAGGTGGAGCCCTGGGTAGCTTGCTGGGGTCAGAGGCCCCTAGGTGGAGGGCAAGGGGGCACCCTGTGGCCTATACTGCAAGTCCAGGGAGAGAGGTGGACCCCTGGGTAGCTTGCTGGGGTCAAAGGGCCCTAGGTGGAGGGCCAAGGGTCAACCTGGGGCCTCTAATGCATGTCCAGGGAGAGAGGTGGAGCCCTGGGTAGCTTGCTGGGGTCAGAGGCCCCTAGGTGGAGGGTCACGGGGCACCCTGGGGCCTCTATTGCAAGTCCAGAGAGAGAGGTGGACCCCTCGGTAGCTTGCTGGGATCAGAGACCCCTAGGTGGAGGGCCAATGGGCACCCTGGGTTCTCTACTGCAAGTCCAGGGAGAGATGTGGACCCCTGGGTAGCTTGCTGGGGTCAGAGGCCCCTAGGTGGAGGGCCACGGGGTACCCTGGGGCCTCTACTGCAAATCCAGGGAGAGAGGTGGAGCCCTGGGTAGCTTGCTGGGGTCAGTAGCCCCTGGTTGGAGGGCCAGGGGGCACCCTGGGGCCTATACTGCAAGTCCAAGGAGAGAGGTGGACCCCTGGGTAGCTTTGCTGGGGTCAGAGGCCCCTAGTTGGAGGGCCAGGGGGCACCCTGGGGCCTATACTGCAAGTCCAGGAAGAGAGGTGGACCCCTGGGTAGCTTGCTGGACTCAGAGGCCCCTAGGTGGAGGGCCACGGGGTACCCTGGGGCCTCTACTGCAAGTCCAGGGAGAGAGGTGGAGCCCTGGGTAGCTTGCTGGGGCCAGTAGCCCCTGAGTGGAGGGCAAGGGGGCACCCTGGGGCCTCTACTGCAAGTCCAGGGAGAGAGGTGGAGCCCTGGGTAGCTTGCTGGGGTCAGAGGCCCCTAGGTGGAGGGCAAGGGGGCACCCTGTGGCCTATACTGCAAGTCCAGGGAGAGAGGTGGACCCCTGGGTAGCTTGCTGGGGTCAAAGGACCCTAGGTGGAGTGCCAAGGGTCAACCTGGGGCCTCTACTGCATGTCCAGGGAGAGAGGTGGAGCCCTGGGTAGCTTGCTGGGGTCAGAGGCCCCTAGGTGGAGGGTCACGGGGCACCCTGGGGCCTCTATTGCAAGTCCAGGGAGAGAGGTGGACCCCTCGGTAGCTTGCTGGGATCAGAGACCCCTAGGTGGAGGGCCAATGGGCACCCTGGGTTCTCTACTGCAAGTCCAGGGAGAGATGTGGACCCCTGGGTAGCTTGCTGGGGTCAGAGGCCCCTAGGTGGAGGGCCACGGGGTACCCTGGGGCCTCTACTGCAAATCCAGGGAGAGAGGTGGAGCCCTGTGTAGCTTGCTGGGGTCAGTAGCCCCTCTTTGGAGGGCCAGGGGGCACCCTGGGGCCTATACTGCAAGTCCAAGGAGAGAGGTGGACCCCTGGGTAGCTTTGCTGGGGTCAGAGGCCCCTAGTTGGAGGGCCAGGGGGCACCCTGGGGCCTATACTGCAAGTCCAGGAAGAGAGGTGGACCCCTGGGTAGCTTGCTGGACTCAGAGGCCCCTAGGTGGAGGGCCAGGGGGCACCCTGGGGCCTCTTTTGCAAGTCCAGGGAGAGAGGTGGACCCCTGGGCAGCTTGCTGGGGTCAGAGACCCCTAGGTGGAGGGCCAATGGGCACCCTGGGGCCTCTACTGCAAGTCCAGGGAGAGAGGTGGAGCCCTGGGTAGCTTGCTGGGGTCAAAGGCCCCTAGGTGGAGGGCAAGAGGGCAGCCTAGGGCCTCTACTACAAGTCCAGGGAGAGAGGTGGAGCCCTGGGTAGCTTTCTGGGGTCAGTAGCCCCTTAGTGGAGGGCAAGGGGGCACCCTGGGGCCTCTATTGCAAGTCCACGGAGGGAGCTGGACCCCTGGGTAACTTGCTGGGTTCAGAGGCCCCTAGGTGGAGGGCCACGGGGTACCCTGGGTCCTCTACTGCAAGTCCAGGGAGAGATGTGGACGCCTGGGTTGCTTGCTGGACTTAGAGGCCCCTAGGTGGAGGGCCAGGGGGCACCCTGGGGCCTCTATTGCAAGTCCAGGGAGACAGCTGGACCCCTGGGTAGCTTGCTGGGGTCAGAGGCCCCTAGGTGGAGGGCCACGGGGTACCCTGGGGCCTCTACTGCAAGTCCAGGGAGAGAGGTGGAGCCCTGGGTAGCTTGCTGGGGCCAGTAGCCCCTGAGTGGAGGGCAAGGGGGCACCCTGGGGCCTCTACTGCAAGTTTCAGGGAGAGAGGTGGACCCCTGGGTAGCTTGCTGGGGTCAAAGGGCCCTAGGTGGAGGGCCAAGGGTCAACCTGGGGCCTCTACTGCATGTCCAGGGAGAGAGGTGGAGCCCTGGGTAGCTTGCTGGGGTCAGAGGCCCCTAGGTGGAGGGTCACGGGGCACCCTGGGGCCTCTATTGCAAGTCCAGGGAGAGAGGTGGACCCCTCAGTAGCTTGCTGGGATCAGAGACCCCTAGGTGGAGGGCCAAAGGGCACCCTGGGTTCTCTACTGCAAGTCCAGGGAGAGATGTGGACCCCTGGGTAGCTTGCTGGGGTCAGAGGCCCCTAGGTGGAGGGCCACGGGGTACCCTGGGGCCTCTACTGCAAATCCAGGGAGAGAGGTGGAGCCCTGGGTAGCTTGCTGGGGTCAGTAGCCCCTGGTTGGAGGGCCAGGGGGCACCCTGGGGCCTATACTGCAAGTCCAAGGAGAGAGGTGGACCCCTGGGTAGCTTTGCTGGGGTCAGAGGCCCCAAGTTGGAGGGCCAGGGGGCACCCTGGGGCCTATACTGCAAGTCCAGGAAGAGAGGTGGACCCCTGGGTAGCTTGCTGGACTCAGAGGCCCCTAGGTGGAGGGCCAGGGGGCACCCTGGGGCCTCTATTGCAAGTCCAGGGAGAGAGGTGGACCCCTGGGCAGCTTGCTTGGGTCAGGGGCCCCTAGGTGGAGGACCAGGGGGCACCCTGGGGCCTATACTGCAAGTCCAGGGAGAGAGGTGGAGCCCTGGGTAGCTTGCTGGGATCAGAGGGCCCAAGGTGGAGGGCCATGGGGCACCCTGGGGACTCTACTGCAAGTCCAGGGAGATAGGTAGGCCCCTGGGTAGCTTGCTGGGGTCAGAGGTCCCTTGGTGGAAGGCCACGGGGTACCCTGGGGCCTCTACTGCAAGTCCAGGGAGATAGGTAGGCCCCTGGGTAGCTTGCTGGGGTCAGATGCCCCTAGGTGGAGGGCCAGAGGGCACCCTGGGGCCTATACTGCAAGTCCAATGAGAGAGGTGGACCCCTGGGTAGCTTGCTGGTGTTAGATGCCCCTAGTTGGAGGGCCAGGGGGCACCCTGGGTCCTATACTGCAAGTCCAGGGAGAGAGGTGGACCCCTGGGTAGCTTGCTGGGGTCAGAGGCCCCTAGTTGGAGGGCCAGGGGGTACCCTGGGGCCTCTACTGCAAGTCCAGGGAGAGATGTGGACCCCTGGGTAGCTTGCTGGACTCAGAGGCCCCTAGGTGGAGGGCCAGGGGGCACCCTGGAAACTCTACTATAAGTCCAGGGAGAGAGGTGGACCCCTGGGTAGCTTGCTGGGGTCAGAGACCCCTAGGTGGAGGGCCAATGGGCACCCTTGGGCCTCTACTGCAAGTCCAGGGAGAGAGGTGGAGCCCTGGGTAGCTTGCTGGGGTCAAAGGCCCCTAGGTGGAGGGCCAGAGGGCAGCCTAGGGCCTCTACTACAAGTCCAGGGAGAGAGGTGGAGCCCTGGGTAGCTTGCTGGGGTCAGTAGCCCCTAATGGAGGGCAAGGGGCACCCTGGGGCCTCTTTTGCAAGTCCACGGAGGGAGCTGGACCCCTGAGTAGCTTGCTGGGTTCAGAGGCCCCTAGGTGGAGGGCCACGGGGTACCCTGGGGCCTCTACTGCAAGTCCAGGGAGAGATGTGGACCCCTGGGTAGCTTGCTGGGGTCAGAGGCCCCTAGGTGGAGGGCCAGGGGGCACCCTGGGGCCTCTACTAAAAGTCCATGGAGAGAGGTGGACCCCTGGGTAGCTTGCTGGGGTCAGAGACCCCTAGGTGGAGGGCCAATGGGCACCCTGCGGCCTCTACTGCAAGTCCAGGGAGAGAGGTGGAGCCCTGGGTAGCTTGCTGGGGTCAGAGGCCCCTAAGTGGGGGGCCAGAGGGCAGCCTAGGGCCTCTACTTAAAGTCTAGGGAGAGAGGTGGAGCCCTGGGTAGCTTGCTGGAGTCATTAGCCCCTGGGTGGAGGGCAAGGGGGCACCCTGGGGCCTCTATTGCAATTCCAGGGAGAGAGCTGGACCCCTGGGTAGCTTGCTGGGTTCAGGGGCCCCTAGGTGGAGGGCCACGGGGTTCCCAGGGGCCTCTACTGCAAGTCCAGGGAGAGATGTGGACCCCTGGGTAGCTTGCTGGGGTCAGAGGCCCCTAGGTGGAGGGCCACAGGGTACCTTGGGGCCTCTACTGCAAGTTCAGGGAGAGAGCTGGAGCCATGGGTAGCTTGCTGGGGTCAGTAGCCCCTGGGTGGAGGGCAAGGGGGCACCCTGGGGCCTCTACTGCAAGTCCAGGGAGAGATGTGGACCCCTGGGTAGCTTGCCGGGGTCAAAGGGCCCTAGGTGGAGGGCCATGGGGCACCCTGGGGACTCTACTGCAAGTTCAAGGAGATAGGCAGGCCCCTGGGCAGCTTGCTGGGGTCAGACGGCCCTAGGTGGAGGGCCAAGGGTCAACCTCAGGCCTCTACTGCAAGTCCAGTGAGAGAAGTGAATCACTGGGAAGCTTGTTGGTGTCAGAGGCCCCTAGGGGGAGGGCCAGGGGGCACCGTAGGGCCTCTACTATAAATCCAGGGAGAGATGTGGACCCCTGGGTCGCTTGCTGGGGTCAGAGGCCCCTAGGTGGAGGGCCAGGGGGCACCCAGGGGCATCTACTGCAAGTCCAGGGAGAGATGTGGACCCCTGGGTAGCTTGCTGGGGTCAGAGGCCCCTAGGCGGAGGGCCAATGGGCACCCTGGGGCCTCTACTGCAAGTCCAGGGAGAGAGGTGAAGCCCTGGGTAGCTTTCTGGGGTCAGAGGCCAATAGGTGGAGGGCCAGAGGGCAGCCTAGGGCCTCTGCTGCAAGTCCAGGGAGAGAGGTGAATCACTGGGAAGCTTGCTGGGGTCAGTAGCCCCTAAGGGGAGGGCCAGGGGAAACCGTAGGGCCTCTACTATAAATCCAGGGAGAAAGGTGGACCCCTGGGTAGCTTTCTGGGGTCAGAGGCCCCTAGGTGGAGGGCCAAGGGGCACCCTGGGGCCTCTATTGCAAGTCCAGGGAGAGAGGTGGACTCCTGGGCAGCTTGCTGGGGTCAGAGGGCCCAAGGTGAAGGGCCATGGGGCACCTTGGGGACTCTACTGCAAGTCCAGGGAGATAGGTAGACCCCTGGGTAGCTTGCTGGGGTCAGAGGTCCCTTGGTGGAGGGCCAATGGGCACCCTGGGGCCTCTACTGCAAGTCCAGGGAGAGATGTGGACCCCTGGGTAGCTTGCTGGGGTAAGTAGCCACTGGGTGGAGGGCAAGGGGGCACCCTGGGGAATCTATTGCTAGTCCAGGGAGAGAGCTGGACCCCTGGGTAGCTTGCTGGGTTCAAAGGCCCCTAGGTGGAGGGCCACGAGGTACCCTGGGGCCTCTACTGCAAGTCCAGGGAGAGATATGGACCCCTGGGTAGCTTGCTGGGGTCAGAGGCCCCTAGGTGGAGGGCCACGGGGTACCCTGGGGCCTCTACTGCAAGTCCAGGGAGAGAGGTGAATCACAGGGAAGTTTGCTGGTGTCAGAGGCCCCTAGGGAGAGGGCCAGGGGTCACCATAGGGCCTCTACTATAAGTCCAGGGAGAGAGGTGGACCCCTGGGTAACTTGCTGGGTTCAGAGTCCCCTGGGTGGAGGGCCAGGGGTACCCTGGGGCCTCTACTGCAAGTCCAGGGAGAGAGTTGGACCCCTGGGTAGCTTTTTGGGGTCAGAGAGCCCTACGTGGAGGGCCATGGGGCACCCTGGGGACACTACTGCAAGTCCAGGGAGATAGGCAGGCCCCTGGGCAGCTTGCTGGGGTCAGAGGCCCCTAGGTGGAGGGCCAAGGGTCACCCTGGTGCCTAGTCTGCAAGTCTAGGGAGAGAGGTGGACCCCTGGGTAGCTTTCTGGGGTCAGAGGCCCCTAGGTGGAGGGCCAAGGGGCACCCTGGGGCCTCTATTGCAAGTCCAGGGAGAGAGGTGGACCCCTGGGCAGCTTGCTTGGGTCAGGGGCCCCTAGGTGGAGGACCAAGGGGCACCCTGGGGCCTATACTGCAAGTCCAGGGAGAGAGTTGGAGCCCTGGGTAGCTTTTTGGGAATCAGAGGTTCCAAGGTGGAGGGCCATGGGGCACCCTGGGGACTCTACTGCAAGTCCATGGAGATAGGTAGGCCCCTGGGTAGCTTGCTGGGATCAGAGGTCCCTAGGTGGAGGGCCAAGGGTCACCCTGTGGCCTCTACTGCAAGTCTAGGGAGAGAGGTGGACCACTGGGAAGCTTGCTGGTGTCAGAGGCCCCTAGGGGGAGGGCCAGGGGGCACCCTGGGGCCTCTATTACAAGTCCAGGGAGAGAGGTGGACCTCTGGGCAGCTTGCTTGGGTCAGGGGCCCCTGGTGGAGGACCAGGGGGCACCCTGGGGCCTATACTGCTAGTCCAGGGAGAGAGTTGGAGCCCTGGGTAGCTTGCTGGGGTCAGAGGGCCCTAGGTGGAGGGCCATGGGGCACCCTGGGGACTCTACTGCAAGTCCAGGGAGATAGGTAGGCCCCTGGGTAGCTTGCTGGGGTCAGAGGCCCCTAGGTGGAGGGCCAAGGGTCACCCTGGGGCCTAGTCTGCAAGTCTAGGGAGAGAGGTGGACCCCTGGGTAGCTTTCTGGGGTCAGAGGCCCCTAGGTGGAGGGCCAAGGGGCACTCTTTGGCCTCTATTGCAAGTCCAGGGAGAGAGGTGGACCCCTGGGCAGCTTGCTTGGGTCAGGGGCCCCTAGGTGGAGGACCAGGGGGCACCCAGGGGCGTCTACTGCAAGTCCAGGGAGAGATGTGGACCCCTGGGTAGCTTGCTGGGGTCAGAGGCCCCTAGGTGGAGGGCCAAGGGGCACCCTGTGGCCTCTACTGCAAGTCCAGGGAGAGAGGTGGACCCCTCGGTAGATTGCTGGGGTCAGAGGCCCCTAGGTGGAGGGCCAATGGGCACCCTGGGGCCTCTACTGCAAGAATAGGGAGAGAGGTGAAGCCCTGGGTAGCTTGCTGGGGTCAGAGGCCAAGAGGTGGAGGGCCAGAGGGCAGCCTAGGGCCTCTACTGCAAGTCCAGGGAGAGATGTGAATCACTGGGAAGCTTGCTGGGGTCAGTAGCCCCTAAGGGGAGGGCCAGGGGGCACCGTAGGGCCTCTACTATAAGTCCAGGGAGAGAGGTGGACCCCTGGTTAGCTTGCTGGGTTCAGAGGCCCCTGGGTGGAGGGCCACGGGGTGCCCTGGGGCCTCTACTGCAAGTCCAGGGAGAGAGTTGGACCCCTGGGTAGCTTGCTGGGGTCAGAGGGCCCTACGTGGAGGGCCATGGGGCACCCTGGGGACACTACTGTAATTCCAGGGAGATAGGCAGGCCCCTGGGCAGCTTGCTGGGGTCAGAGGCCCCTAGGTGGAGGGCCAAGGGTCACCCTGGGGCCTAGTCTGCAAGTCTAGGGAGAGATGTGGACCCCTGGGTAGCTTGCTGGGGTCAGAGGCCCCTAGGTGGAGGGCCACGGGGTACCCTGGGGCCTCTACTGCAAATCCAGGGAGAGAGGTGGAGCCCTGGGTAGCTTGCTGGGGTCAGTAGCCCCTGGTTGGAGGGCCAGGGGGCACCCTGGGGCCTATACTGCAAGTCCAAGGAGAGAGGTGGACCCCTGGGTAGCTTTGCTGGGGTCAGAGGCCCCTAGTTGGAGGGCCAGGGGGCACCCTGGGGCCTATACTGCAAGTCCAGGAAGAGAGGTGGACCCCTGGGTAGCTTGCTGGACTCAGAGGCCCCTAGTTGGAGGGCCACGGGGTACCCTGGGGCCTCTACTGCAAGTCCAGGGAGAGAGGTGGAGCCCTGGGTAGCTTGCTGGGGCCAGTAGCCCCTGAGTGGAGGGCAAGGGGGCACCCTGGGGCCTCTACTGCAAGTCCAGGGAGAGAGGTGGAGCCCTGGGTAGCTTGCTGGGGTCAGAGGCCCCTAGGTGGAGGGCAAGGGGGCACCCTGTGGCCTATACTGCAAGTCCAGGGAGAGAGGTGGACCCCTGGGTAGCTTGCTGGGGTCAAAGGACCCTAGGTGGAGGGCCAAGGGTCAACCTGGGGCCTCTACTGCATGTCCAGGGAGAGAGGTGGAGCCCTGGGTAGCTTGCTGGGGTCAGAGGCCCCTAGGTGGAGGGTCACGGGGCACCCTGGGGCCTCTATTGCAAGTCCAGGGAGAGAGGTGGACCCCTCGGTAGCTTGCTGGGATCAGAGACCCCTAGGTGGAGGGCCAATGGGCACCCTGGGTTCTCTACTGCAAGTCCAGGGAGAGATGTGGACCCCTGGGTAGCTTGCTGGGGTCAGAGGCCCCTAGGTGGAGGGCCACGGGGTACCCTGGGGCCTCTACTGCAAATCCAGGGAGAGAGGTGGAGCCCTGGGTAGCTTGCTGGGGTCAGTAGCCCCTCGTTGGAGGGCCAGGGGGCACCCTGGGGCCTATACTGCAAGTCCAAGGAGAGAGGTGGACCCCTGGGTAGCTTTGCTGGGGTCAGAGGCCCCTAGTTGGAGGGCCAGGGGGCACCCTGGGGCCTATACTGCAAGTCCAGGAAGAGAGGTGGACCCCTGGGTAGCTTGCTGGACTCAGAGGCCCCTAGGTGGAGGGCCAGGGGGCACCCTGGGGCCTCTATTGCAAGTCCAGGGAGAGAGGTGGACCCCTGGGCAGCTTGCTGGGGTCAGAGACCCCTAGGTGGAGGGCCAATGGGCACCCTGGGGCCTCTACTGCAAGTCCAGGGAGAGAGGTGGAGCCCTGGGTAGTTTGCTGGGGTCAAAGGCCCCTAGGTGGAGGGCCAGAGGGCAGCCTAGGGCCTCTACTACAAGTCCAGGGAGAGAGGTGGAGCCCTGGGTAGCTTTCTGGGGTCAGTAGCCCCTTAGTGGAGGGCAAGGGGGCACCCTGGGGCCTCTATTGCAAGTCCACGGAGGGAGCCGGACCCCTGGGTAACTTGCTGGGTTCAGAGGCCCCTAGGTGGAGGGCCACGGGGTACCTTGGGTCCTCTACTGCAAGTCCAGGGAGAGATGTGGACGCCTGGGTTGCTTGCTGGACTTAGAGGCCCCTAGGTGGAGGGCCAGGGGGCACCCTGGGGCCTCTATTGCAAGTCCAGGGAGACAGCTGGACCCCTGGGTAGCTTGCTGGGGTCAGAGGCCCCTAGGTGGAGGGCCACGGGGTACCCTGGGGCCTCTACTGCAAGTCCAGGGAGAGAGGTGGAGCCCTGGGTAGCTTGCTGGGGCCAGTAGCCCCTGAGTGGAGGGCAAGGGGGCACCCTGGGGCCTCTACTGCAAGTTTCAGGGAGAGAGGTGGACCCCTGGGTAGCTTGCTGGGGTCAAAGGGCCCTAGGTGGAGGGCCAAGGGTCAACCTGGGGCCTCTACTGCATGTCCAGGGAGAGAGGTGGAGCCCTGGGTAGCTTGCTGGGGTCAGAGGCCCCTAGGTGGAGGGTCACGGGGCACCCTGGGGCCTCTATTGCAAGTCCAGGGAGAGAGGTGGACCCCTCGGTAGCTTGCTGGGATCAGAGACCCCTAGGTGGAGGGCCAAAGGGCACCCTGGGTTCTCTACTGCAAGTCCAGGGAGAGATGTGGACCCCTGGGTAGCTTGCTGGGGTCAGAGGCCCCTAGGTGGAGGGCCACGGGGTACCCTGGGGCCTCTACTGCAAATCCAGGGAGAGAGGTGGAGCCCTGGGTAGCTTGCTGGGGTCAGTAGCCCCTGGTTGGAGGGCCAGGGGGCACCCTGGGGCCTATACTGCAAGTCCAAGGAGAGAGGTGGACCCCTGGGTAGCTTTGCTGGGGTCAGAGGCCCCAAGTTGGAGGGCCAGGGGGCACCCTGGGGCCTATACTGCAAGTCCAGGAAGAGAGGTGGACCCCTGGGTAGCTTGCTGGACTCAGAGGCCCCTAGGTGGAGGGCCAGGGGGCACCCTGGGGCCTCTATTGCAAGTCCAGGGAGAGAGGTGGACCCCTGGGCAGCTTGCTTGGGTCAGGGGCCCCTAGGTGGAGGACCAGGGGGCACCCTGGGGCCTATACTGCAAGTCCAGGGAGAGAGTTGGAGCCCTGGGTAGCTTGCTGGGATCAGAGGGCCCAAGGTGGAGGGCCATGGGGCACCCTGGGGACTCTACTGCAAGTCCAGGGAGATAGGTAGGCCCCTGGGTAGCTTGCTGGGGTCAGAGGTCCCTTGGTGGAAGGCCACGGGGTACCCTGGGGCCTCTACTGCAAGTCCAGGGAGAGAGGTGGACCCCTGGGTAGCTTGCTGGTGTTAGATGCCCCTAGTTGGAGGGCCAGGAGGCATCCTGGGTCCTATACTGCAAGTCCAGGGAGAGAGGTGGACCCCTGGGTAGCTTGCTGGGGTCAGATGCCCCTAGGTGGAGGGCCAGGGGGCACCCTGGTGCCTATACTGCAAGTCCAAGGAGAGAGGTGGACGCCTGGGTAGCTTGCTGGGGTCAGAGGCCCCTAGTTGGAGGGCCAGGGGGTACCCTGGGGCCTCTACTGCAAGTCCAGGGAGAGATGTGGACCCCTGTGTAGCTTGCTGGACTCAGAGGCCCCTAGGTGGAGGGCCAGGGGGCACCCTGGAAACTCTACTATAAGTCCAGGGAGAGAGGTGGACCCCTGGGTAGCTTGCTGGGGTCAGAGGCCCCTAGGTGGAGGGCCAGGGGTCACCCAGGGGCGTCTACTGCAAGTCCAGGGAGAGAGGTGGACCCCTCGGTAGCTTGCTGGGGTCAGAGACCCCTAGGTGGAGGGCCAATGGGCACCCTGGGGCCTCTACTGTGAGTCCAGGGAGAGAGGTGGAGCCCTGGGTAGCTTGCTGGGGTCAAAGGCCCCTAGGTGGAGGGCCAGAGGGCAGCCTAGGGCCTCTACTACAAGTCCAGGGAGAGAGGTGGAGCCCTGGATAGCTTGCTGGTGTCAGTAGCCCCCGATGGAGGGCAAGGGGGACCCTGGGGCCTCTATTGCAAGTCCACGGAGGGAGCTGGACCCCTGAGTAGCTTGCTGGGTTCAGAGGCCCCTAGGTGAAGGGCCACGGGGTACCCTGGGGCCTCTACTGCAAGTCCAGGGAGAGACGTGGACCCCTGGGTAGTTTGCTGGACTCAGAGGCCCCTAGGTGGAGGGCCAGGGGGCACCCTGGGGCCTCTATTGCAAGTCCAGGAAGAAAGCTGGACCCCTGGGTAGCTTGCTGGGGTCAGAGGCCCCTAGGTGGAGGGCCACGGGGTACCCTAGGGGCCTCTACTGCAAGTCCAGGGAGAGAGGTGGAGCCCTGGGTAGCTTGCTGGGGCCAGTAGCCCCTGGGTGGAGGGCAAGGGGGCACCCTGGGGCCTCTACTGCAAGTCCAGGGAGAGAGGTGGACCCCTGGGTAGCTTGCTGGGGTCAGAGGCCCCTAGGTGGAGGGCAAGGGGGCACCCTGTGGCCTATACTGCAAGTCCAGGGAGAGAGGTGGACCCCTGGGTAGCTTGCTGGGGTCAAAGGGCCCCAGGTGGAGGGCCAGAGGGCAGCCTAGGGCCTCTACTACAAGTCCAAGGAGAGAGGTGGAGCCCTGGGTAGCTTGCTGGGGTCAGAGGCCCCTAGGTGGAGGGTCACGGGGCACCCTGGGGCCTCTATTGCAAGTCCAGGGAGTGAGGTGGACCCCTCGGTAGCTTGCTGGGATCAGAGACCCCTAGGTGGAGGGCCAATGGGCACCCTGGGTTCTCTACTGCAAGTCCAGGGAGAGATGTGGACCCCTGGGTAGCTTGCTGGGGTCAGAGGCCCCTAGGTGGAGGGCAACGGGGTACCCTGGGGCCTCTACTGCAAATCCAGGGAGAGAGGTGGAGCCCTGGGTAGCTTGCTGGGGTCAGTAGCCCCTGGGTGGAGGGCCAGGGGGCACCCTGGGGCCTATACTGCAAGTCCAAGGAGAGAGGTGGACCCCTGGGTAGCTTTGCTGGGGTCAGAGGCCCCTAGTTGGAGGGCCAGGGGGCACCCTGGGGCCTATACTGCAAGTCCAGGAAGAGAGGTGGACCCCTGGGTAGCTTGCTGGGGTCAGAGGCCCCTAGGTGGAGGGTCACGGGTCACCCTGGGGCCTCTATTGCAAGTCAAGGGAGAGAGGTGGACCCCTCGGTAGCTTGCTGGGGTCAGAGACCCCTAGGTGGAGGGCCAATGGGCACCCTGGGGCCTCTATTGCAAGTCCAGGGAGACAGCTGGACCCCTGGGTAGCTTGCTGGGGTCAGAGGCCCCTAGGTGAAGGGCCACGGGGTACCCTGGGGCCTCTACTGCAAGTCCAGGGAGAGAGGTGGAGCCCTGGGTAGCTTGCTGGGGCCAGTAGCCCCTGAGTGGAGGGCAAGGGGGCACCCTGGGGCCTCTACTGCAAGTCCAGGGAGAGAGGTGGAGCCCTGGGTAGCTTGCTGGGGTCAGAGGCCCCTAGGTGGAGGGCAAGGGGGCACCCTGTGGCCTATACTGCAAGTCCAGGGAGAGAGGTGGACCCCTGGGTAGCTTGCTGGGGTCAAAGGGCCCTAGGTGGAGGGCCAAGGGTCAACCTGGGGCCTCTAATGCATGTCCAGGGAGAGAGGTGGAGCCCTGGGTAGCTTGCTGGGGTCAGAGGCCCCTAGGTGGAGGGTCACGGGGCACCCTGGGGCCTCTATTGCAAGTCCAGAGAGAGAGGTGGACCCCTCGGTAGCTTGCTGGGATCAGAGACCCCTAGGTGGAGGGCCAATGGGCACCCTGGGTTCTCTACTGCAAGTCCAGGGAGAGATGTGGACCCCTGGGTAGCTTGCTGGGGTCAGAGGCCCCTAGGTGGAGGGCCACGGGGTACCCTGGGGCCTCTACTGCAAATCCAGGGAGAGAGGTGGAGCCCTGGGTAGCTTGCTGGGGTCAGTAGCCCCTGGTTGGAGGGCCAGGGGGCACCCTGGGGCCTATACTGCAAGTCCAAGGAGAGAGGTGGACCCCTGGGTAGCTTTGCTGGGGTCAGAGGCCCCTAGTTGGAGGGCCAGGGGGCACCCTGGGGCCTATACTGCAAGTCCAGGAAGAGAGGTGGACCCCTGGGTAGCTTGCTGGACTCAGAGGCCCCTAGGTGGAGGGCCACGGGGTACCCTGGGGCCTCTACTGCAAGTCCAGGGAGATAGGCAGGCCCCAGGGCAGCTTGCTGGGGACAGAAGCCCCTAGGTGAGGGCCAAGGGTCACCCTGGGGCCTAGTCTGCAAGTGTAGGGAGAGAGGTGGATCCCTGGGTAGCTTGCTGGGGTCAGAGGCCCCTAGGTGGAGGGCAACGGGGTACCCTGGGGCCTCTACTGCAAATCCAGGGAGATAGGTAGGCCCCTGGGGAGCTTGCTGGGGTCAGATGCCCCTAGGTGGAGGGCCAGAGGGCACCCTGGGGCCTCTACTGCAAGTCCAGGGAGAGAGGTGGACCCCTGGGTAGCTTGCTGTTGTTAGATGCCCCTAGTTGGAGGGCCAGGGGGCACCCTGGGTCCTATACTGCAAGTCCAGGGAGAGAGGTGGACCCCTGGGTAGCTTGCTGGGGTCAGATGCCCCTAGGTGGAGGGCCAGGGGGCACCCTGGGGCCTATACTGCAAGTCCAAGGAGAGAGGTGGACCCCTGGGTAGCTTGCTGGGGTCAGAGGCCCCTAGTTGGAGGGCCAGGGGGTACCCTGGGGCCTCTACTGCAAGTCCAGGGAGAGATGTGGACCCCTGGGTAGCTTGCTGGACTCAGAGGCCCCTAGGTGGAGGGCCAGGGGGCAGCCTGGAAACTCTACTTTAAGTCCAGGGAGAGAGGTGGACTCCTTGGTAGCTTGCTGGGGTCAGAGACCCCTAGTTGGAGGGCCAGGGGGTACCCTGGGGCCTCTACTGCAAGTCCAGGGAGAGATGTGGACCCCTGGGTAGCTTGCTGGACTCAGAGTCCCCTAGGTGGAGGGCCAGGGGTCACCCAGGGGCGTCTACTGCAAGTCCAGGGAGAGAGTTGGACCCCTCGGTAGCTTGCTGGGGTCAGAGACCCCTAGGTGGAGGGCCAATGGGCACCCTGGGGCCTCTACTGCAAGTCCAGGGAGAGAGGTGGAGCCCTGGGTAGCTTGCTGGGGTCAAAGGCCCCTAGGTGGAGGGCCAGAGGGCAGCCTAGGGCCTCTACTACAAGTCCAGGGAGAGAGGTGGAGCCCTGGGTAGCTTGCTGGGGTCAGTAGCCCCTTAGTGGAGGGCAAGGGGGCACCCTGGGGCCTCTATTGCAAGTCCACGGAGGGAGCTGGACCCCTGGGTAACTTGCTGGGTTCAGAGGCCCCTAGGTGGAGGGCCATTGGGTACCCTGGGTCCTCTACTGCAAGTCCAGGGAGAGATGTGGACGCCTGGGTTGCTTGCTGGACTTAGAGGCCCCTAGGTGGAGGGCCAGGGGGCACCCTGGGGCCTCTATTGCAAGTCCAGGTAGACAGCTGGACCCCTGGGTAGCTTGCTGGGGTCAGAGGCCCCTAGAAGGAGGGCCACGGGGTACCCTGGGGCCTCTACTGCAAGTCCAGGGAGAGAGGTGGAGCCCTGGGTAGCTTGCTGGGGCCAGTAGCCCCTGAGTGGAGGGCAAGGGGGCACCCTGGGGCCTCTACTGCAAGTCCAGGGAGAGAGGTGGAGCCCTGGGTAGCTTGCTGAGGTCAAATGCCCCTAGGTGGAGGGCCAGAGGGCAGCCTAGGGCCTCTACTACAAGTCCAGGGAGAGAGGTGGAGCCCTGGGTAGCTTGCTGGGGTAAGTAGCCCATGAGTGGAGGGCAAGGGGGCACCCTGGGGCCTCTATTGCAAGTCCACGGAGGGAGCTGGACCCCTGGGTTACTTGCTGGGTTCAGAGGCCGCTAGGTGGAGGGCCACGGGGTACCCTGGGGCCTCTACTGCAAGTCCAGGGAGAGATGTGGACGCCTGGGTTGCTTGCTGGACTCAGAGGCCCCTAGGTGGAGGGCCAGGGGGCACCCTGGGGCCTCTATTGCAAGTCCAGGGAGACAGCTGGACACCTGGGTAGCTTGCTGGGGTCAGAGGCCCCTAGGTGGAGGGCCACGGGGTACCCTGGGGCCTCTACTGCAAGTCCAGGGAGAGAGGTGGAGCCCTGGGTAGCTTGCTGGGGCCAGTAGCCCCTGAGTGGAGGGCAATGGGGCACCCTGGGGCCTCTACTGCAAGTCCAGGGAGAGAGGTGGAGCCCTGGGTAACTTGCTGGAGTCAGAGGCCCCTAGGTGGAGGGCAAGGGGGCACCCTGTGGCCTATACTGCAAGTCCAGGGAGAGAGGTGGACCCCTGGGTAGCTTGCAGGGGTCAAAGGGCCCTAGGTGGAGGGCCAAGGGTCAACCTGGGGCCTCTACTGCATGTCCAGGGAGAGAGGTGGAGCCCTGGGTAGCTTGCTGGGGTCAGATGCCCCTAGGTGGAGGGCCAGAGGGAAGCCTAGGGCCTTTACTACAAGTCCAGGGAGAGGTGGAGCCCTGGGTAGCTTGCTGGGGTCAGTAGCCCCTGGGTGGAGGGCAAGGGGGCACCCTGGGGCCTCTTTTGCAAGCCCAGGGAGAGAGCTGGACCCCTGGGTAGCTTGCTTGGGTCAGAGGCCCCTAGGTGGAGGGTCACGGGGCACCCTGGGGCCTCTATTGCAAGTCCAGGGAGTGAGGTGGACCCCTCGGTAGCTTGCTGGGATCAGAGACCCCTAGGTGGAGGGCCAATGGGCACCCTGGGTTCTCTACTGCATGTCCAGGGAGAGAGGTGGAGCCCTGGGTAGCTTGCTGGGGTCAGATGCCCCTAGGTGGAGGGCCAGAGGGCAGCCTAGGGCCTTTACTACAAGTCCAGGGAGAGAGGTGGAGCCCTGGGTAGCTTGCTGGGGTCAGTAGCCCCTGGGTGGAGGGCAAGGGGGCACCCTGGGGCCTCTTTTGCAAGCCCAGGGAGAGAGCTGGACCCCTGGGTAGCTTGCTTGGGTCAGAGGCCCCTAGGTGGAGGGTCACGGGGCACCCTGGGGCCTCTATTGCAAGTCCAGGGAGTGAGGTGGACCCCTCGGTAGCTTGCTGGGATCAGAGACCCCTAGGTGGAGGGCCAATGGGCACCCTGGGTTCTCTACTGCAAGTCCAGGGAGAGATGTGGACCCCTGGGTAGCTTGCTGGGGTCAGAGGCCCCTAGGTGGAGGGCAACGGGGTACCCTGGGGCCTCTACTGCAAATCCAGGGAGAGAGGTGGAGCCCTGGGTAGCTTGCTGGGGTCAGTAGCCCCTGGGTGGAGGGCCAGGGGGCACCCTGGGGCCTATACTGCAAGTCCAAGGAGAGAGGTGGACCCCTGGGTAGCTTTGCTGGGGTCAGAGGCCCCTAGTTGGAGGGCCAGGGGGCACCCTGGGGCCTATACTGCAAGTCCAGGAAGAGAGGTGGACCCCTGGGTAGCTTGCTGGGGTCAGAGGCCCCTAGGTGGAGGGTCACGGGGCACCCTGGGGCCTCTATTGCAAGTCAAGGGAGAGAGGTGGACCCCTCGGTAGCTTGCTGGGGTCAGAGACCCCTAGGTGGAGGGCCAATGGGCACCCTGGGGCCTCTACTGCAAGTCCAGGGAGAGATGTGGACCCCTGGGTAGCTTGCTGGGGTAAGTAGCCACTGGGTGGAGGGCAAGGGGGCACCCTGGGGAATCTATTGCAAGTCCAGGGAGAGAGCTGGACCCCTGGGTAGCTTGCTGGGTTCAAAGGCCCCTAGGTGGAGAGCCACGAGGTACCCTGGGGCCTCTACTGCAAGTCCAGGGAGAGATATGGACCCCTGGGTAGCTTGCTGGGGTCAGAGGCCCCTAGGTGGAGGGCCACGGGGTACCCTGGGGCCTCTACTGCAAGTCCAGGGAGAGAGGTGAATCACAGGGAAGTTTGCTGGTGTCAGAGGCCCCTAGGGAGATGGCCAGGGGTCACCATAGGGCCTCTACTATAAGTCCAGGGAGAGAGGTGGACCCCTGGGTAACTTGCTGGGTTCAGAGTCCCCTGGGTGGAGGGCCAGGGGTACCCTGGGGCCTCTACTGCAAGTCCAGGGAGAGAGTTGGACCCCTGGGTAGCTTTTTGGGGTCAGAGAGCCCTACGTGGAGGGCCATGGGGCACCCTGGGGACACTACTGCAAGTCCAGGGAGATAGGTAGGCCCCTGGGTAGCTTGCTGGGGTCAGATGCCCCTAGGTGGAGGGCCAGAGGGCACCCTGGGGCCTATACTGCAAGTCCAGGGAGAGAGGTGGACCCCTGGGTAGCTTGCTGGTGTTAGATGCCCCTAGTTGGAGGGCCAGGGGGCAGCCTGGGTCCTATACTGCAAGTCCTGGGAGAGAGGTGGACCCCTGGGTAGCTTGCTGGGGTCAGATGCCCCTAGGTGGAGGGCCAGGGGGCACCCTGGGGCCTATACTGCAAGTCCAAGGAGAGAGGTGGACCCCTGGATAGCTTGCTGGGGTCAGAGGCCCCTAGTTGGAGGGCCAGGGGGTACCCTGGGGCCTATACTGCAAGTCCAGGGAGAGATGTGGACCCCTGGGTAGCTTGCTGGACTCAGAGGCCCCTAGGTGGAGGGCCAGGGGGCAGCCTGGAAACTCTACTATAAGTCCAGGGAGAGAGGTGGACCCCTTGCTAGCTTGCTGGGGTCAGAGGCCCCTAGGTGGAGGGCCAGGGGTCACCCAGGGGCGTCTACTGCAAGTCCAGGGAGAGAGGTGGACCCCTCGGTAGCTTGCTGGGTTCAGAGGCCCCTAGGTGGGGGGCCACGTGGTACCCTGGGTCCTCTACTGCAAGTCCAGGGAGAGATGTGGACGCCTGGGTTGCTTGCTGGACTTAGAGGCCCCTAGGTGGAGGGCCAGGGGGCACCCTGGGGCCTCTATTGCAAGTCCAGGGAGACAGCTGGACCCCTGGGTAGCTTGCTGGGGTCAGAGGCCCCTAGGTGGAGGGCCACGGGGTACCCTGGGGCCTCTACTGCAAGTCCAGGGAGAGAGGTGGAGCCCTGGGTAGCTTGCTGGGGCCAGTAGCCCCTGAGTGGAGGGCAAGGGGGCACCCTGGGGCCTTTACTGCTAGTCCAGGGAGAGAGGTGGAGCCCTGGGTAGCTTGCTGGGGTCAGAGGCCCCTAGGTGGAGGGCAAGGGGGCACCCTGTGGCCTATACTGCAAGTCCAGGGAGAGAAGTGGACCCCTGGGTAGCTTGCTGGGGTCAAAGGGCCCTAGGTGGAGGGCCAAGGGTCAACCTGGGGCCTCTACTGCATGTCCAGGGAGAGAGGTGGAGCCCTGGGTAGCTTGCTGGGGTCAGAGGCCCCTAGGTGGAGGGTCACGGGGCACCCTGGGGCCTCTATTGCAAGTCCAGGGAGAGAGGTGGACCCCTCGGTAGCTTGCTGGGATCAGAGACCCCTAGGTGGAGGGCCAATGGGCACCCTGGGTTCTCTACTGCAAGTCCAGGGAGAGATGTGGACCCCTGGGTAGCTTGCTGGGGTCAGAGGCCCCTAGGTGGAGGGCCACGGGGTACCCTGGGGCCTCTACTGCAAATCCAGGGAGAGAGGTGGAGCCCTGGGTAGCTTGCTGGGGTCAGTAGCCCCTGATGGGAGGGCCAGGGGGCACCCTGGGGCCTATACTGCAAGTCCAAGGAGAGAGGTGGACCCCTGGGTAGCTTTGCTGGGGTCAGAGGCCCCTAGTTGGAGGGCCAGGGGGCAACCTGGGGCCTACACTGCAAGTCCAGGAAGAGAGGTGGACCCCTGGGTAGCTTGCTGGACTCAGAGGCCCCTAGGTGGAGGGCCAGGGGGCACCCTGGGGCCTCTATTGCAAGTCCAGGGAGAGAGGTGGACCCCTGGGCAGCTTGCTGGGGTCAGAGACCCCTAGGTGGAGGGCCAATGGGCACCCTGGGGCCTCTACTGCAAGTCCAGGGAGAGAGGTGGAGCCCTGGGTAGCTTGCTGGGGTCAAAGGCCCCTAGGTGGAGGGCCAGAGGGCAGCCTAGGGCCTCTACTACAAGTCCAGGGAGAGAGGTGGAGCCCTGGGTAGCTTTCTGGGGTCAGTAGCCCCTTAGTGGAGGGCAAGGGGGCACCCTGGGGCCTCTATTGCACATCCACGGAGGGAGCTGGACCCCTGGGTAACTTGCTGGGTTCAGAGGCCCCTAGGTGGAGGGCCACGGGGTACCCTGGGTCCTCTACTGCAAGTCCAGGGAGAGATGTGGACGCCTGGGTTGCTTGCTGGACTTAGAGGCCCCTAGGTGGAGGGCCAGGGGGCACCCTGGGGCCTCTATTGCAAGTCCAGGGAGACAGCTGGACCCCTGGGTAGCTTGCTGGAGTCAGAGGCCCCTAGGTGGAGGGCCACGGGGTACCCTGGGGCCTCTACTGCAAGTCCAGGGAGAGAGGTGGAGCCCTGGGTAGCTTGCTGGGGCCAGTAGCCCCTGAGTGGAGGGCAAGGGGGCACCCTGGGGCCTCTACTGCAAGTCCAGGGAGAGAGGTGGAGCCCTGGGTAGCTTGCTGGGGTCAGAGGCCCCTAGGTGGAGGGCAAGGGGGCACCCTGTGGCCTATACTGCAAGTCCAGGGAGAGAGGTGGACCCCTGGGTAGCTTGCTGGGGTCAAAGGGCCCTAGGTGGAGGGCCAAGGGTCAACCTGGGGCCTCTACTGCATGTCCAGGGAGAGAGGTGGAGCCCTGGGTAGCTTGCTGGGGTCAGAGGCCCCTAGGTGGAGGGTCACGGGGCACCCTGGGGCCTCTATTGCAAGTCCAGGGAGAGAGGTGGACCCCTCGGTAGCTTGCTGGGATCAGAGACCCCTAGGTGGAGGGCCAATGGGCACCCTGGGTTCTCTACTGCAAGTCCAGGGAGAGATGTGGACCCCTGGGTAGCTTGCTGGGGTCAGAGGCCCCTAGGTGGAGGGCCACGGGGTACCCTGGGGCCTCTACTGCAAATCCAGGGAGAGAGGTGGAGCCCTGGGTAGCTTGCTGGGGTCAGTAGCCCCTGGTTGGAGGGCCAGGGGGCACCCTGGGGCCTATACTGCAAGTCCAAGGAGAGAGGTGGACCCCTGGGTAGCTTTGCTGGGGTCAGAGGCCCCTAGTTGGAGGGCCAGGGGGCACCCTGGGGCCTATACTGCAAGTCCAGGAAGAGAGGTGGACCCCTGGGTAGCTTGCTGGACTCAGAGGCCCCTAGGTGGAGGGCCACGGGGTACCCTGGGGCCTCTACTGCAAGTCCAGGGAGAGAGGTGGAGCCCTGGGTAGCTTGCTGGGGCCAGTAGCCCCTGAGTGGAGGGCAAGGGGGCACCCTGGGGCCTCTACTGCAAGTCCAGGGAGAGAGGTGGAGCCCTGGGTAGCTTGCTGGGGTCAGAGGCCCCTAGGTGGAGGGCAAGGGGGCACCCTGTGGCCTATACTGCAAGTCCAGGGAGAGAGGTGGACCCCTGGGTAGCTTGCTGGGGTCAAAGGACCCTAGGTGGAGGGCCAAGGGTCAACCTGGGGCCTCTACTGCATGTCCAGGGAGAGAGGTGGAGCCCTGGGTAGCTTGCTGGGGTCAGAGGCCCCTAGGTGGAGGGTCACGGGGCACCCTGGGGCCTCTATTGCAAGTCCAGGGAGAGAGGTGGACCCCTCGGTAGCTTGCTGGGATCAGAGACCCCTAGGTGGAGGGCCAATGGGCACCCTGGGTTCTCTACTGCAAGTCCAGGGAGAGATGTGGACCCCTGGGTAGCTTGCTGGGGTCAGAGGCCCCTAGGTGGAGGGCCACGGGGTACCCTGGGGCCTCTACTGCAAATCCAGGGAGAGAGGTGGAGCCCTGGGTAGCTTGCTGGGGTCAGTAGCCCCTGGTTGGAGGGCCAGGGGGCACCCTGGGGCCTATACTGCAAGTCCAAGGAGAGAGGTGGACCCCTGGGTAGCTTTGCTGGGGTCAGAGGCCCCTAGTTGGAGGGCCAGGGGGCACCCTGGGGCCTATACTGCAAGTCCAGGAAGAGAGGTGGACCCCTGGGTAGCTTGCTGGACTCAGAGGCCCCTAGGTGGAGGGCCAGGGGGCACCCTGGGGCCTCTATTGCAAGTCCAGGGAGAGAGGTGGACCCCTGGGCAGCTTGCTTGGGACAGGGGCCCCTAGGTGGAGGACCAGGGGGCACCCTGGGGCCTATACTGCAAGTCCAGGGAGAGAGTTGGAGCCCTGGGTAGCTTGCTGGGATCAGAGGGCCCAAGGTGGAGGGCCATGGGGCACCCTGGGGACTCTACTGCAAGTCCAGGGAGATAGGTAGGCCCCTGGGTAGCTTGCTGGGGTCAGAGGTCCCTTGGTGGAAGGCCACGGGGTACCCTGGGGCCTCTACTGCAAGTCCAGGGAGAGAGGTGGACCCCTGGGTAGCTTGCTGGTGTTAGAGACCCCTAGGTGGAGGGCCAATGGGCACCCTGGGGCCTCTACTGCAAGTCCAGGGAGAGAGGTGGAGCCCTGGGTAGCTTGCTGGGGTCAAAGGCCCCTAGGTGGAGGGCCAGAGGGCAGCCTAGGGCCTCTACTACAAGTCCAGGGAGAGAGGTGGAGCCCTGGATAGCTTGCTGGTGTCAGTAGCCCCCTATGGAGAAAAGGGGCACCCTGGGGCCTCTATTGCAAGTCCACGGAGGGAGCTGGACCCCTGAGTAGCTTGCTGGGTTCAGAGGCCCCTAGGTGAAGGGCCACGGGGTACCCTGGGGCCTCTACTGCAAGTCCAGGGAGAGATGTGGACCCCTGGGTAGTTTGCTGGACTCAGAGGCCCCTAGTTGGAGGGCCAGGGGGCACCCTGGGGCCTATACTGCAAGTCCAGGAAGAGAGGTGGACCCCTGGGTAGCTTGCTGGACTCAGAGGCCCCTAGGTGGAGGGCCACGGGGTACCCTGGGGCCTCTACTGCAAGTCCAGGGAGAGAGGTGGAGCCCTGGGTAGCTTGCTGGGGCCAGTAGCCCCTGAGTGGAGGGCAAGGGGGCACCCTGGGGCCTCTACTGCAAGTCCAGGGAGAGAGGTGGAGCCCTGGGTAGCTTGCTGGGGTCAGAGGCCCCTAGGTGGAGGGCAAGGGGGCACCCTGTGGCCTATACTGCAAGTCCAGGGAGAGAGGTGGACCCCTGGGTAGCTTGCTGGGGTCAAAGGACCCTAGGTGGAGGGCCAAGGGTCAACCTGGGGCCTCTACTGCATGTCCAGGGAGAGAGGTGGAGCCCTGGGTAGCTTGCTGGGGTCAGAGGCCCCTAGGTGGAGGGTCACGGGGCACCCTGGGGCCTCTATTGCAAGTCCAGGGAGAGAGGTGGACCCCTCGGTAGCTTGCTGGGATCAGAGACCCCTAGGTGGAGGGCCAATGGGCACCCTGGGTTCTCTACTGCAAGTCCAGGGAGAGATGTGGACCCCTGGGTAGCTTGCTGGGGTCAGAGGCCCCTAGGTGGAGGGCCACGGGGTACCCTGGGGCCTCTACTGCAAATCCAGGGAGAGAGGTGGAGCCCTGGGTAGCTTGCTGGGGTCAGTAGCCCCTGGTTGGAGGGCCAGGGGGCACCCTGGGGCCTATACTGCAAGTCCAAGGAGAGAGGTGGACCCCTGGGTAGCTTTGCTGGGGTCAGAGGCCCCTAGTTGGAGGGCCAGGGGGCACCCTGGGGCCTATACTGCAAGTCCAGGAAGAGAGGTGGACCCCTGGGTAGCTTGCTGGACTCAGAGGCCCCTAGGTGGAGGGCCAGGGGGCACCCTGGGGCCTCTATTGCAAGTCCAGGGAGAGAGGTGGACCCCTGGGCAGCTTGCTTGGGACAGGGGCCCCTAGGTGGAGGACCAGGGGGCACCCTGGGGCCTATACTGCAAGTCCAGGGAGAGAGTTGGAGCCCTGGGTAGCTTGCTGGGATCAGAGGGCCCAAGGTGGAGGGCCATGGGGCACCCTGGGGACTCTACTGCAAGTCCAGGGAGATAGGTAGGCCCCTGGGTAGCTTGCTGGGGTCAGAGGTCCCTTGGTGGAAGGCCACGGGGTACCCTGGGGCCTCTACTGCAAGTCCAGGGAGAGAGGTGGACCCCTGGGTAGCTTGCTGGTGTTAGATGCCCCTAGTTGGAGGGCCAGGAGGCACCCTGGGTCCTATACTGCAAGTCCAGGGAGAGAGGTGGACCCCTGGGTAGCTTGCTGGGGTCAGATGCCCCTAGGTGGAGGGCCAGGGGGCACCCTGGTGCCTATACTGCAAGTCCAAGGAGAGAGGTGGACGCCTGGGTAGCTTGCTGGGGTCAGAGGCCCCTAGTTGGAGGGCCAGGGGGTACCCTGGGGCCTCTACTGCAAGTCCAGGGAGAGATGTGGACCCCTGGGTAGCTTGCTGGACTCAGAGGCCCCTAGGTGGAGGGCCAGGGGGCACCCTGGAAACTCTACTATAAGTCCAGGGAGAGAGGTGGACCCCTGGGTAGCTTGCTGGGGTCAGAGGCCCCTAGGTGGAGGGCCAGGGGTCACCCAGGGGCGTCTACTGCAAGTCCAGGGAGAGAGGTGGACCCCTCGGTAGCTTGCTGGGGTCAGAGACCCCTAGGTGGAGGGCCAATGGGCACCCTGGGGCCTCTACTGCAAGTCCAGGGAGAGAGGTGGAGCCCTGGGTAGCTTGCTGGGGTCAAAGGCCCCTAGGTGGAGGGCCAGAGGGCAGCCTAGGGCCTCTACTACAAGTCCAGGGAGAGAGGTGGAGCCCTGGATAGCTTGCTGGTGTCAGTAGCCCCCTATGGAGGGCAAGGGGCACCCTGGGGCCTCTATTGCAAGTCCACGGAGGGAGCTGGACCCCTGAGTAGCTTGCTGGGTTCAGAGGCCCCTAGGTGAAGGGCCACGGGGTACCCTGGGGCCTCTACTGCAAGTCCAGGGAGAGATGTGGACCCCTGGGTAGTTTGCTGGACTCAGAGGCCCCTAGGTGGAGGGCCAGGGGGCACCCTGGAGCCTCTATTGCAAGTCCAGGAAGAAAGCTGGACCCTTGGGTAGCTTGCTGGGGTCAGAGGCCCCTAGGTGGAGGGCCACGGGGTACCCTAGGGGCCTCTACTGCAAGTCCAGGGAGAGAGGTGGAGCCCTGGGTAGCTTGCTGAGGCCAGTAGCCCCTGGGTGGAGGGCAAGGGGGCACCCTGGGGCCTCTACTGCAAGTCCAGGGAGAGAGGTGGACCCCTGGGTAGCTTGCTGGGGTCAGAGGCCCCTAGGTGGAGGGCAAGGGGGCACCCTGTGGCCTATACTGCAAGTCCAGGGAGAGAGGTGGACCCCTGGGTAGCTTGCTGGGGTCAAAGGGCCCTAGGTGGAGGGCCAAGGGTCAACCTGGGGACTCTACTGCATGTCCAGGGAGAGAGGTGGAGCCCTGGGTAGCTTGCTGGGGTCAGAGGCCCCAGGTGGAGGGCCAGAGGGCAGCCTAGGGCCTCTACTACAAGTCCAGGGAGAGAGGTGGAGCCCTGGGTAGCTTGCTGGGGTCAGTAGCCCCTAGTTGGAGGGCCAGGGGGCACCCTGGGACCTATACTGCAAGTCCAGGAAGAGAGGTGGACCCCTGGGTAGCTTGCTGGGGTCAGAGGCCCCTAGGTGAAGGGCCATGGGGCACCCTGGGGAAACTACTGCAAGTCCAGGGAGATAGGCAGGCCCCAGGGCAGCTTGCTGGGGACAGAGGCCCCTAGGTGGAGGGCCAAGGGTCACCCTGGGGCCTAGTCTGCAAGTGTAGGGAGAGAGGTGGATCCCTGGGTAGCTTGCTGGGGTCAGAGACCCCTAGGTGGAGGGCCAATGGGCACCCTGGGGCCTCTATTGCAAGTCCAGGGAGACAGCTGGACCCCTGGGTAGCTTGCTGGGGTCAGAGGCCCCTAGGTGGAGGGCCACGGGGTACCCTGGGGCCTCTACTGCAAGTCCAGGGAGAGAGGTGGAGCCCTGGGTAGCTTGCTGGGGCCAGTAGCCCCTGAGTGGAGGGCAAGGGGGCACCCTGGGGCCTCTACTGCAAGTCCAGGGAGAGAGGTGGAGCCCTGGGTAGCTTGCTGGGGTCAGAGGCCCCTAGGTGGAGGGCAAGGGGGCACCCTGTGGCCTATACTGCAAGTCCAGGGAGAGAGGTGGACCCCTGGGTAGCTTGCTGGGGTCAAAGGGCCCTAGGTGGAGGGCCAAGGGTCAACCTGGGGCCTCTAATGCATGTCCAGGGAGAGAGGTGGAGCCCTGGGTAGCTTGCTGGGGTCAGAGGCCCCTAGGTGGAGGGTCACGGGGCACCCTGGGGCCTCTATTGCAAGTCCAGAGAGAGAGGTGGACCCCTCGGTAGCTTGCTGGGATCAGAGACCCCTAGGTGGAGGGCCAATGGGCACCCTGGGTTCTCTACTGCAAGTCCAGGTAGAGATGTGGACCCCTGGGTAGCTTGCTGGGGTCAGAGGCCCCTAGGTGGAGGGCCACGGGGTACCCTGGGGCCTCTACTGCAAATCCAGGGAGAGAGGTGGAGCCCTGGGTAGCTTGCTGGGGTCAGTAGCCCCTGGTTGGAGGGCCAGGGGGCACCCTGGGGCCTATACTGCAAGTCCAAGGAGAGAGGTGGACCCCTGGGTAGCTTTGCTGGGGTCAGAGGCCCCTAGTTGGAGGGCCAGGGGGCACCCTGGGGCCTATACTGCAAGTCCAGGAAGAGAGGTGGACCCCTGGGTAGCTTGCTGGACTCAGAGGCCCCTAGGTGGAGGGCCACGGGGTACCCTGGGGCCTCTACTGCAAGTCCAGGGAGAGAGGTGGAGCCCTGGGTAGCTTGCTGGGGCCAGTAGCCCCTGAGTGGAGGGCAAGGGGGCACCCTGGGGCCTCTACTGCAAGTCCAGGGAGAGAGGTGGAGCCCTGGGTAGCTTGCTGGGGTCAGAGGCCCCTAGGTGGAGGGCAAGGGGGCACCCTGTGGCCTATACTGCAAGTCCAGGGAGAGAGGTGGACCCCTGGGTAGCTTGCTGGGGTCAAAGGACCCTAGGTGGAGGGCCAAGGGTCAACCTGGGGCCTCTACTGCATGTCCAGGGAGAGAGGTGGAGCCCTGGGTAGCTTGCTGGGGTCAGAGGCCCCTAGGTGGAGGGTCACGGGGCACCCTGGGGCCTCTATTGCAAGTCCAGGGAGAGAGGTGGACCCCTCGGTAGCTTGCTGGGATCAGAGACCCCTAGGTGGAGGGCCAATGGGCACCCTGGGTTCTCTACTGCAAGTCCAGGGAGAGATGTGGACCCCTGGGTAGCTTGCTGGGGTCAGAGGCCCCTAGGTGGAGGGCCACGGGGTACCCTGGGGCCTCTACTGCAAATCCAGGGAGAGAGGTGGAGCCCTGTGTAGCTTGCTGGGGTCAGTAGCCCCTCGTTGGAGGGCCAGGGGGCACCCTGGGGCCTATACTGCAAGTCCAAGGAGAGAGGTGGACCCCTGGGTAGCTTTGCTGGGGTCAGAGGCCCCTAGTTGGAGGGCCAGGGGGCACCCTGGGGCCTATACTGCAAGTCCAGGAAGAGAGGTGGACCCCTGGGTAGCTTGCTGGACTCAGAGGCCCCTAGGTGGAGGGCCAGGGGGCACCCTGGGGCCTCTATTGCAAGTCCAGGGAGAGAGGTGGACCCCTGGGCAGCTTGCTGGGGTCAGAGACCCCTAGGTGGAGGGCCAATGGGCACCCTGGGGCCTCTACTGCAAGTCCAGGGAGAGAGGTGGAGCCCTGGGTAGCTTGCTGGGGTCAAAGGCCCCTAGGTGGAGGGCCAGAGGGCAGCCTAGGGCCTCTACTACAAGTCCAGGGAGAGAGGTGGAGCCCTGGGTAGCTTTCTGGGGTCAGTAGCCCCTTAGTGGAGGGCAAGGGGGCACCCTGGGGCCTCTATTGCAAGTCCACGGAGGGAGCTGGACCCCTGGGTAACTTGCTGGGTTCAGAGGCCCCTAGGTGGAGGGCCACGGGGTACCCTGGGTCCTCTACTGCAAGTCCAGGGAGAGATGTGGACGCCTGGGTTGCTTGCTGGACTTAGAGGCCCCTAGGTGGAGGGCCAGGGGGCACCCTGGGGCCTCTATTGCAAGTCCAGGGAGACAGCTGGACCCCTGGGTAGCTTGCTGGGGTCAGAGGCCCCTAGGTGGAGGGCCACGGGGTACCCTGGGGCCTCTACTGCAAGTCCAGGGAGAGAGGTGGAGCCCTGGGTAGCTTGCTGGGGCCAGTAGCCCCTGAGTGGAGGGCAAGGGGGCACCCTGGGGCCTCTACTGCAAGTTTCAGGGAGAGAGGTGGACCCCTGGGTAGCTTGCTGGGGTCAAAGGGCCCTAGGTGGAGGGCCAAGGGTCAACCTGGGGCCTCTACTGCATGTCCAGGGAGAGAGGTGGAGCCCTGGGTAGCTTGCTGGGGTCAGAGGCCCCTAGTTGGAGGGCCAGGAGGCACCCTGGGTCCTATACTGCAAGTCCAGGGAGAGAGGTGGACCCCTGGGTAGCTTGCTGGGGTCAGATGCCCCTAGGTGGAGGGCCAGGGGGCACCCTGGTGCCTATACTGCAAGTCCAAGGAGAGAGGTGGACGCCTGGGTAGCTTGCTGGGGTCAGAGGCCCCTAGTTGGAGGGCCAGGGGGTACCCTGGGGCCTCTACTGCAAGTCCAGGGAGAGATGTGGACCCCTGGGTAGCTTGCTGGACTCAGAGGCCCCTAGGTGGAGGGCCAGGGGGCACCCTGGAAACTCTACTATAAGTCCAGGGAGAGAGGTGGACCCCTGGGTAGCTTGCTGGGGTCAGAGGCCCCTAGGTGGAGGGCCAGGGGTCACCCAGGGGCGTCTACTGCAAGTCCAGGGAGAGAGGTGGACCCCTCGGTAGCTTGCTGGGGTCAGAGACCCCTAGGTGGAGGGCCAATGGGCACCCTGGGGCCTCTACTGCAAGTCCAGGGAGAGAGGTGGAGCCCTGGGTAGCTTGCTGGGGTCAAAGGCCCCTAGGTGGAGGGCCAGAGGGCAGCCTAGGGCCTCTACTACAAGTCCAGGGAGAGAGGTGGAGCCCTGGATAGCTTGCTGGTGTCAGTAGCCCCCGATGGAGGGCAAGGGGGACCCTGGGGCCTCTATTGCAAGTCCACGGAGTGAGCTGGACCCCTGAGTAGCTTGCTGGGTTCAGAGGCCCCTAGGTGAAGGGCCACGGGGTACCCTGGGGCCTCTACTGCAAGTCCAGGGAGAGACGTGGACCCCTGGGTAGTTTGCTGGACTCAGAGGCCCCTAGGTGGAGGGCCAGGGGGCACCCTGGGGCCTCTATTGCAAGTCCAGGAAGAAAGCTGGACCCCTGGGTAGCTTGCTGGGGTCAGAGGCCCCTAGGTGGAGGGCCACGGGGTACCCTAGGGGCCTCTACTGCAAGTCCAGGGAGAGAGGTGGAGCCCTGGGTAGCTTGCTGGGGCCAGTAGCCCCTGGGTGGAGGGCAAGGGGGCACCCTGGGGCCTCTGCTGCAAGTCCAGGGAGAGAGGTGGACCCCTGGGTAGCTTGCTGGGGTCAGAGGCCCCTAGGTGGAGGGCAAGGGGGCACCCTGTGGCCTATACTGCAAGTCCAGGGAGAGAGGTGGACCCCTGGGTAGCTTGCTGGGGTCAAAGGGCCCCAGGTGGAGGGCCAGAGGGCAGCCTAGGGCCTCTACTACAAGTCCAAGGAGAGAGGTGGAGCCCTGGGTAGCTTGCTGGGGTCAGAGGCCCCTAGGTGGAGGGTCACGGGGCACCCTGGGGCCTCTATTGCAAGTCCAGGGAGTGAGGTGGACCCCTCGGTAGCTTGCTGGGATCAGAGACCCCTAGGTGGAGGGCCAATGGGCACCCTGGGTTCTCTACTGCAAGTCCAGGGAGAGATGTGGACCCCTGGGTAGCTTGCTGGGGTCAGAGGCCCCTAGGTGGAGGGCAACGGGGTACCCTGGGGCCTCTCCTGCAAATCCAGGGAGAGAGGTGGAGCCCTGGGTAGCTTGCTGGGGTCAGTAGCCCCTGGGTGGAGGGCCAGGGGGCACCCTGGGGCCTATACTGCAAGTCCAAGGAGAGAGGTGGACCCCTGGGTAGCTTTGCTGGGGTCAGAGGCCCCTAGTTGGAGGGCCAGGGGGCACCCTGGGGCCTATACTGCAAGTCCAGGAAGAGAGGTGGACCCCTGGGTAGCTTGCTGGGGTCAGAGGCCCCTAGGTGGAGGGTCACGGGGCACCCTGGGGCCTCTATTGCAAGTCAAGGGAGAGAGGTGGACCCCTCGGTAGCTTGCTGGGGTCAGAGACCCCTAGGTGGAGGGCCAATGGGCACCCTGGGGCCTCTATTGCAAGTCCAGGGAGACAGCTGGACCCCTGGGTAGCTTGCTGGGGTCAGAGGCCACTAGGTGGAGGGCCACGGGGTACCCTGGGGCCTCTACTGCAAGTCCAGGGAGAGAGGTGGAGCCCTGGGTAGCTTGCTGGGGCCAGTAGCCCCTGAGTGGAGGGCAAGGGGGCACCCTGGGGCCTCTACTGCAAGTCCAGGGAGAGAGGTGGAGCCCTGGGTAGCTTGCTGGGGTCAGAGGCCCCTAGGTGGAGGGCAAGGGGGCACCCTGTGGCCTATACTGCAAGTCCAGGGAGAGAGGTGGACCCCTGGGTAGCTTGCTGGGGTCAAAGGGCCCTAGGTGGAGGGCCAAGGGTCAACCTGGGGCCTCTAATGCATGTCCAGGGAGAGAGGTGGAGCCCTGGGTAGCTTGCTGGGGTCAGAGGCCCCTAGGTGGAGGGTCACGGGGCACCCTGGGGCCTCTATTGCAAGTCCAGAGAGAGAGGTGGACCTCTCGGTAGCTTGCTGGGATCAGAGACCCCTAGGTGGAGGGCCAATGGGCACCCTGGGTTCTCTACTGCAAGTCCAGGGAGAGATGTGGACCCCTGGGTAGCTTGCTGGGGTCAGAGGCCCCTAGGTGGAGGGCCACGGGGTACCCTGGGGCCTCTACTGCAAATCCAGGGAGAGAGGTGGAGCCCTGGGTAGCTTGCTGGGGTCAGTAGCCCCTGGTTGGAGGGCCAGGGGGCACCCTGGGGCCTATACTGCAAGTCCAAGGAGAGAGGTGGACCCCTGGGTAGCTTTGCTGGGGTCAGAGGCCCCTAGTTGGAGGGCCAGGGGGCACCCTGGGGCCTATACTGCAAGTCCAGGAAGAGAGGTGGACCCCTGGGTAGCTTGCTGGACTCAGAGGCCCCTAGGTGGAGGGCCACGGGGTACCCTGGGGCCTCTACTGCAAGTCCAGGGAGAGAGGTGGAGCCCTGGGTAGCTTGCTGGGGCCAGTAGCCCCTGAGTGGAGGGCAAGGGGGCACCCTGGGGCCTCTACTGCAAGTCCAGGGAGAGAGGTGGAGCCCTGGGTAGCTTGCTGGGGTCAGAGGCCCCTAGGTGGAGGGCAAGGGGGCACCCTGTGGCCTATACTGCAAGTCCAGGGAGAGAGGTGGACCCCTGGGTAGCTTGCTGGGGTCAAAGGACCCTAGGTGGAGGGCCAAGGGTCAACCTGGGGCCTCTACTGCATGTCCAGGGAGAGAGGTGGAGCCCTGGGTAGCTTGCTGGGGTCAGAGGCCCCTAGGTGGAGGGTCACGGGGCACCCTGGGGCCTCTATTGCAAGTCCAGGGAGAGAGGTGGACCCCTCGGTAGCTTGCTGGGATCAGAGACCCCTAGGTGGAGGGCCAATGGGCACCCTGGGTTCTCTACTGCAAGTCCAGGGAGAGATGTGGACCCCTGGGTAGCTTGCTGGGGTCAGAGGCCCCTAGGTGGAGGGCCACGGGGTACCCTGGGGCCTCTACTGCAAATCCAGGGAGAGAGGTGGAGCCCTGTGTAGCTTGCTGGGGTCAGTAGCCCCTCGTTGGAGGGCCAGGGGGCACCCTGGGGCCTATACTGCAAGTCCAAGGAGAGAGGTGGACCCCTGGGTAGCTTTGCTGGGGTCAGAGGCCCCTAGTTGGAGGGCCAGGGGGCACCCTGGGGCCTATACTGCAAGTCCAGGAAGAGAGGTGGACCCCTGGGTAGCTTGCTGGACTCAGAGGCCCCTAGGTGGAGGGCCAGGGGGCACCCTGGGGCCTCTATTGCAAGTCCAGGGAGAGAGGTGGACCCCTGGGCAGCTTGCTGGGGTCAGAGACCCCTAGGTGGAGGGCCAATGGGCACCCTGGGGCCTCTACTGCAAGTCCAGGGAGAGAGGTGGAGCCCTGGGTAGCTTGCTGGGGTCAAAGGCCCCTAGGTGGAGGGCCAGAGGGCAGCCTAGGGCCTCTACTACAAGTCCAGGGAGAGAGGTGGAGCCCTGGGTAGCTTTCTGGGGTCAGTAGCCCCTTAGTGGAGGGCAAGGGGGCACCCTGGGGCCTCTATTGCAAGTCCACGGAGGGAGCTGGACCCCTGGGTAACTTGCTGGGTTCAGAGGCCCCTAGGTGGAGGGCCACGGGGTACCCTGGGTCCTCTACTGCAAGTCCAGGGAGAGATGTGGACGCCTGGGTTGCTTGCTGGACTTAGAGGCCCCTAGGTGGAGGGCCAGGGGGCACCCTGGGGCCTCTATTGCAAGTCCAGGGAGACAGCTGGACCCCTGGGTAGCTTGCTGGGGTCAGAGGCCCCTAGGTGGAGGGCCACGGGGTACCCTGGGGCCTCTACTGCAAGTCCAGGGAGAGAGGTGGAGCCCTGGGTAGCTTGCTGGGGCCAGTAGCCCCTGAGTGGAGGGCAAGGGGGCACCCTGGGGCCTCTACTGCAAGTTTCAGGGAGAGAGGTGGACCCCTGGGTAGCTTGCTGGGGTCAAAGGGCCCTAGGTGGAGGGCCAAGGGTCAACCTGGGGCCTCTACTGCATGTCCAGGGAGAGAGGTGGAGCCCTGGGTAGCTTGCTGGGGTCAGAGGCCCCTAGGTGGAGGGTCACGGGGCACCCTGGGGCCTCTATTGCAAGTCCAGGGAGAGAGGTGGACCCCTCGGTAGCTTGCTGGGATCAGAGACCCCTAGGTGGAGGGCCAAAGGGCACCCTGGGTTCTCTACTGCAAGTCCAGGGAGAGATGTGGACCCCTGGGTAGCTTGCTGGGGTCAGAGGCCCCTAGGTGGAGGGCCACGGGGTACCCTGGGGCCTCTACTGCAAATCCAGGGAGAGAGGTGGAGCCCTGGGTAGCTTGCTGGGGTCAGTAGCCCCTGGTTGGAGGGCCAGGGGGCACCCTGGGGCCTATACTGCAAGTCCAAGGAGAGAGGTGGACCCCTGGGTAGCTTTGCTGGGGTTAGAGGCCCCAAGTTGGAGGGCCAGGGGGCACCCTGGGGCCTATACTGCAAGTCCAGGAAGAGAGGTGGACCCCTGGGTAGCTTGCTGGACTCAGAGGCCCCTAGGTGGAGGGCCAGGGGGCACCCTGGGGCCTCTATTGCAAGTCCAGGGAGAGAGGTGGACCCCTGGGCAGCTTGCTTGGGTCAGGGGCCCCTAGGTGGAGGACCAGGGGGCACCCTGGGGCCTATACTGCAAGTCCAGGGAGAGAGGTGGAGCCCTGGGTAGCTTGCTGGGATCAGAGGGCCCAAGGTGGAGGGCCATGGGGCACCCTGGGGACTCTACTGCAAGTCCAGGGAGATAGGTAGGCCCCTGGGTAGCTTGCTGGGGTCAGAGGTCCCTTGGTGGAAGGCCACGGGGTACCCTGGGGCCTCTACTGCAAGTCCAGGGAGATAGGTAGGCCCCTGGGTAGCTTGCTGGGGTCAGATGCCCCTAGGTGGAGGGCCAGAGGGCACCCTGGGGCCTATACTGCAAGTCCAATGAGAGAGGTGGACCCCTGGGTAGCTTGCTGGTGTTAGATGCCCCTAGTTGGAGGGCCAGGGGGCACCCTGGGTCCTATACTGCAAGTCCAGGGAGAGAGGTGGACCCCTGGGTAGCTTGCTGGGGTCAGAGGCCCCTAGTTGGAGGGCCAGGGGGTACCCTGGGGCCTCTAATGCAAGTCCAGGGAGAGATGTGGACCCCTGGGTAGCTTGCTGGACTCAGAGGCCCCTAGGTGGAGGGCCAGGGGGCACCCTGGAAACTCTACTATAAGTCCAGGGAGAGAGGTGGACCCCTGGGTAGCTTGCTGGGGTCAGAGACCCCTAGGTGGAGGGCCAATGGGCACCCTTGGGCCTCTACTGCAAGTCCAGGGAGAGAGGTGGAGCCCTGGATTGCTTGCTGGGGTCAAAGGCCCCTAGGTGGAGGGCCAGAGGGCAGCCTAGGGCCTCTACTACAAGTCCAGGGAGAGAGGTGGAGCCCTGGGTAGCTTGCTGGGGTCAGTAGCCCCTAATGGAGGGCAAGGGGCACCCTGGGGCCTCTTTTGCAAGTCCACGGAGGGAGCTGGACCCCTGAGTAGCTTGCTGGGTTCAGAGGCCCCTAGGTGGAGGGCCACGGGGTACCCTGGGGCCTCTACTGCAAGTCCAGGGAGAGATGTGGACCCCTGGGTAGCTTGCTGGGGTCAGAGGCCCCTAGGTGGAGGGCCAGGGGGCACCCTGGGGCCTCTACTAAAAGTCCAGGGAGAGAGGTGGACCCCTGGGTAGCTTGCTGGGGTCAGAGACCCCTAGGTGGAGGGCCAATGGGCACCCTGCGGCCTCTACTGCAAGTCCAGGGAGAGAGGTGGAGCCCTGGGTAGCTTGCTGGGGTCAGAGGCCCCTAAGTGGGGGGCCAGAGGGCAGCCTAGGGCCTCTACTTAAAGTCTAGGGAGAGAGGTGGAGCCCTGGGTAGCTTGCTGGAGTCATTAGCCCCTGGGTGGAGGGCAAGGGGGCACCCTGGGGCCTCTATTGCAATTCCAGGGAGAGAGCTGGACCCCTGGGTAGCTTGCTGGGTTCAGAGGCCCCTAGGTGGAGGGCCACGGGGTTCCCAGGGGCCTCTACTGCAAGTCCAGGGAGAGATGTGGACCCCTGGGTAGCTTGCTGGGGTCAGAGGCCCCTAGGTGGAGGGCCACAGGGTACCTTGGGGCCTCTACTGCAAGTTCAGGGAGAGAGCTGGAGCCATGGGTAGCTTGCTGGGGTCAGTAGCCCCTGGGTGGAGGGCAAGGGGGCACCCTGGGGCCTCTACTGCAAGTCCAGGGAGAGATGTGGACCCCTGGGTAGCTTGCCGGGGTCAAAGGGCCCTAGGTGGAGGGCCATGGGGCACCCTGGGGACTCTACTGCAAGTTCAAGGAGATAGGCAGGCCCCTGGGCAGCTTGCTGGGGTCAGACGGCCCTAGGTGGAGGGCCAAGGGTCAACCTGAGGCCTCTACTGCAAGTCCAGTGAGAGAAGTGAATCACTGGGAAGCTTGTTGGTGTCAGAGGCCCCTAGGGGGAGGGCCAGGGGGCACCGTAGGGCCTCTACTATAAATCCAGGGAGAGATGTGGACCCCTGGGTCGCTTGCTGGGGTCAGAGGCCCCTAGGTGGAGGGCCAGGGGGCACCCAGGGGCATCTACTGCAAGTCCAGGGAGAGATGTGGACCCCTGGGTAGCTTGCTGGGGTCAGAGGCCCCTAGGCGGAGGGCCACGGGGTACCCTGGGGCCTCTACTGCAAGTCCAGGGAGAGAGGTGGAGCCCTGGGTAGCTTGCTGGGGCCAGTAGCCCCTGAGTGGAGGGCAAGGGGGCACCCTGGGGCCTCTACTGCAAGTCCAGGGAGAGAGGTGGAGCCCTGGGTAGCTTGCTGGGGTCAGAGGCCCCTAGGTGGAGGGCAAGGGGGCACCCTGTGGCCTATACTGCAAGTCCAGGGAGAGAGGTGGACCCCTGGGTAGCTTGCTGGGGTCAAAGGACCCTAGGTGGAGGGCCAGGGGTCAACCTGGGGCCTCTACTGCATGTCCAGGGAGAGAGGTGGAGCCCTGGGTAGCTTGCTGGGGTCAGAGGCCCCTAGGTGGAGGGTCACGGGGCACCCTGGGGCCTCTATTGCAAGTCCAGGGAGAGAGGTGGACCCCTCGGTAGCTTGCTGGGATCAGAGACCCCTAGGTGGAGGGCCAATGGGCACCCTGGGTTCTCTACTGCAAGTCCAGGGAGAGATGTGGACCCCTGGGTAGCTTGCTGGGGTCAGAGGCCCCTAGGTGGAGGGCCACGGGGTACCCTGGGGCCTCTACTGCAAATCCAGGGAGAGAGGTGGAGCCCTGGGTAGCTTGCTGGGGTCAGTAGCCCCTCGTTGGAGGGCCAGGGGGCACCCTGGGGCCTATACTGCAAGTCCAAGGAGAGAGGTGGACCCCTGGGTAGCTTTGCTGGGGTCAGAGGCCCCTAGTTGGAGGGCCAGGGGGCACCCTGGGGCCTATACTGCAAGTCCAGGAAGAGAGGTGGACCCCTGGGTAGCTTGCTGGACTCAGAGGCCCCTAGGTGGAGGGCCAGGGGGCACCCTGGGGCCTCTATTGCAAGTCCAGGGAGAGAGGTGGACCCCTGGGCAGCTTGCTGGGGTCAGAGACCCCTAGGTGGAGGGCCAATGGGCACCCTGGGGCCTCTACTGCAAGTCCAGGGAGAGAGGTGGAGCCCTGGGTAGCTTGCTGGGGTCAAAGGCCCCTAGGTGGAGGGCCAGAGGGCAGCCTAGGGCCTCTACTACAAGTCCAGGGAGAGAGGTGGAGCCCTGGGTAGCTTTCTGGGGTCAGTAGCCCCTTAGTGGAGGGCAAGGGGGCACCCTGGGGCCTCTATTGCAAGTCCACGGAGGGAGCTGGACCCCTGGGTAACTTGCTGGGTTCAGAGGCCCCTAGGTGGAGGGCCACGGGGTACCCTGGGTCCTCTACTGCAAGTCCAGGGAGAGATGTGGACGCCTGGGTTGCTTGCTGGACTTAGAGGCCCCTAGGTGGAGGGCCAGGGGGCACCCTGGGGCCTCTATTGCAAGTCCAGGGAGACAGCTGGACCCCTGGGTAGCTTGCCGGGGTCAGAGGCCCCTAGGTGGAGGGCCACGGGGTACCCTGGGGCCTCTACTGCAAGTCCAGGGAGAGAGGTGGAGCCCTGGGTAGCTTGCTGGGGCCAGTAGCCCCTGAGTGGAGGGCAAGGGGGCACCCTGGGGCCTCTACTGCAAGTTTCAGGGAGAGAGGTGGACCCCTGGGTAGCTTGCTGGGGTCAAAGGGCCCTAGGTGGAGGGCCAAGGGTCAACCTGGGGCCTCTACTGCATGTCCAGGGAGAGAGGTGGAGCCCTGGGTAGCTTGCTGGGGTCAGAGGCCCCTAGGTGGAGGGTCACGGGGCACCCTGGGGCCTCTATTGCAAGTCCAGGGAGAGAGGTGGACCCCTCGGTAGCTTGCTGGGATCAGAGACCCCTAGGTGGAGGGCCAAAGGGCACCCTGGGTTCTCTACTGCAAGTCCAGGGAGAGATGTGGACCCCTGGGTAGCTTGCTGGGGTCAGAGGCCCCTAGGTGGAGGGCCACGGGGTACCCTGGGGCCTCTACTGCAAATCCAGGGAGAGAGGTGGAGCCCTGGGTAGCTTGCTGGGGTCAGTAGCCCCTGGTTGGAGGGCCAGGGGGCACCCTGGGGCCTATACTGCAAGTCCAAGGAGAGAGGTGGACCCCTGGGTAGCTTTGCTGGGGTCAGAGGCCCCAAGTTGGAGGGCCAGGGGGCACCCTGGGGCCTATACTGCAAGTCCAGGAAGAGAGGTGGACCCCTGGGTAGCTTGCTGGACTCAGAGGCCCCTAGGTGGAGGGCCAGGGGGCACCCTGGGGCCTCTATTGCAAGTCCAGGGAGAGAGGTGGACCCCTGGGCAGCTTGCTTGGGTCAGGGGCCCCTAGGTGGAGGACCAGGGGGCACCCTGGGGCCTATACTGCAAGTCCAGGGAGAGAGTTGGAGCCCTGGGTAGCTTGCTGGGATCAGAGGGCCCAAGGTGGAGGGCCATGGGGCACCCTGGGGACTCTACTGCAAGTCCAGGGAGATAGGTAGGCCCCTGGGTAGCTTGCTGGGGTCAGAGGTCCCTTGGTGGAAGGCCACGGGGTACCCTGGGGCCTCTACTGCAAGTCCAGGGAGAGAGGTGGACCCCTGGGTAGCTTGCTGGTGTTAGATGCCCCTAGTTGGAGGGCCAGGAGGCACCCTGGGTCCTATACTGCAAGTCCAGGGAGAGAGGTGGACCCCTGGGTAGCTTGCTGGGGTCAGATGCCCCTAGGTGGAGGGCCAGGGGGCACCCTGGTGCCTATACTGCAAGTCCAAGGAGAGAGGTGGACGCCTGGGTAGCTTGCTGGGGTCAGAGGCCCCTAGTTGGAGGGCCAGGGGGTACCCTGGGGCCTCTACTGCAAGTCCAGGGAGAGATGTGGACCCCTGGGTAGCTTGCTGGACTCAGAGGCCCCTAGGTGGAGGGCCAGGGGGCACCCTGGAAACTCTACTATAAGTCCAGGGAGAGAGGTGGACCCCTGGGTAGCTTGCTGGGGTCAGAGGCCCCTAGGTGGAGGGCCAGGGGTCACCCAGGGGCGTCTACTGCAAGTCCAGGGAGAGAGGTGGACCCCTCGGTAGCTTGCTGGGGTCAGAGACCCCTAGGTGGAGGGCCAATGGGCACCCTGGGGCCTCTACTGCAAGTCCAGGGAGAGAGGTGGAGCCCTGGGTAGCTTGCTGGGGTCAAAGGCCCCTAGGTGGAGGGCCAGAGGGCAGCCTAGGGCCTCTACTACAAGTCCAGGGAGAGAGGTGGAGCCCTGGATAGCTTGCTGGTGTCAGTAGCCCCCGATGGAGGGCAAGGGGGACCCTGGGGCCTCTATTGCAAGTCCACGGAGGGAGCTGGACCCCTGAGTAGCTTGCTGGGTTCAGAGGCCCCTAGGTGAAGGGCCACGGGGTACCCTGGGGCCTCTACTGCAAGTCCAGGGAGAGACGTGGACCCCTGGGTAGTTTGCTGGACTCAGAGGCCCCTAGGTGGAGGGCCAGGGGGCACCCTGGGGCCTCTATTGCAAGTCCAGGAAGAAAGCTGGACCCCTGGGTAGCTTGCTGGGGTCAGAGGCCCCTAGGTGGAGGGCCACGGGGTACCCTAGGGGCCTCTACTGCAAGTCCAGGGAGAGAGGTGGAGCCCTGGGTAGCTTGCTGGGGCCAGTAGCCCCTGGGTGGAGGGCAAGGGGGCACCCTGGGGCCTCTACTGCAAGTCCAGGGAGAGAGGTGGACCCCTGGGTAGCTTGCTGGGGTCAGAGGCCCCTAGGTGGAGGGCAAGGGGGCACCCTGTGGCCTATACTGCAAGTCCAGGGAGAGAGGTGGACCCCTGGGTAGCTTGCTGGGGTCAAAGGGCCCCAGGTGGAGGGCCAGAGGGCAGCCTAGGGCCTCTACTACAAGTCCAAGGAGAGAGGTGGAGCCCTGGGTAGCTTGCTGGGGTCAGAGGCCCCTAGGTGGAGGGTCACGGGGCACCCTGGGGCCTCTATTGCAAGTCCAGGGAGTGAGGTGGACCCCTCGGTAGCTTGCTGGGATCAGAGACCCCTAGGTGGAGGGCCAATGGGCACCCTGGGTTCTCTACTGCAAGTCCAGGGAGAGATGTGGACCCCTGGGTAGCTTGCTGGGGTCAGAGGCCCCTAGGTGGAGGGCAACGGGGTACCCTGGGGCCTCTACTGCAAATCCAGGGAGAGAGGTGGAGCCCTGGGTAGCTTGCTGGGGTCAGTAGCCCCTGGGTGGAGGGCCAGGGGGCACCCTGGGGCCTATACTGCAAGTCCAAGGAGAGAGGTGGACCCCTGGGTAGCTTTGCTGGGGTCAGAGGCCCCTAGTTGGAGGGCCAGGGGGCACCCTGGGGCCTATACTGCAAGTCCAGGAAGAGAGGTGGACCCCTGGGTAGCTTGCTGGGGTCAGAGGCCCCTAGGTGGAGGGTCACGGGGCACCCTGGGGCCTCTATTGCAAGTCAAGGGAGAGAGGTGGACCCCTCGGTAGCTTGCTGGGGTCAGAGACCCCTAGGTGGAGGGCCAATGGGCACCCTGGGGCCTCTATTGCAAGTCCAGGGAGACAGCTGGACCCCTGGGTAGCTTGCTGGGGTCAGAGGCCCCTAGGTGGAGGGCCACGGGGTACCCTGGGGCCTCTACTGCAAGTCCAGGGAGAGAGGTGGAGCCCTGGGTAGCTTGCTGGGGCCAGTAGCCCCTGAGTGGAGGGCAAGGGGGCACCCTGGGGCCTCTACTGCAAGTCCAGGGAGAGAGGTGGAGCCCTGGGTAGCTTGCTGGGGTCAGAGGCCCCTAGGTGGAGGGCAAGGGGGCACCCTGTGGCCTATACTGCAAGTCCAGGGAGAGAGGTGGACCCCTGGGTAGCTTGCTGGGGTCAAAGGGCCCTAGGTGGAGGGCCAAGGGTCAACCTGGGGCCTCTAATGCATGTCCAGGGAGAGAGGTGGAGCCCTGGGTAGCTTGCTGGGGTCAGAGGCCCCTAGGTGGAGGGTCACGGGGCACCCTGGGGCCTCTATTGCAAGTCCAGAGAGAGAGGTGGACCCCTCGGTAGCTTGCTGGGATCAGAGACCCCTAGGTGGAGGGCCAATGGGCACCCTGGGTTCTCTACTGCAAGTCCAGGGAGAGATGTGGACCCCTGGGTAGCTTGCTGGGGTCAGAGGCCCCTAGGTGGAGGGCCACGGGGTACCCTGGGGCCTCTACTGCAAATCCAGGGAGAGAGGTGGAGCCCTGGGTAGCTTGCTGGGGTCAGTAGCCCCTGGTTGGAGGGCCAGGGGGCACCCTGGGGCCTATACTGCAAGTCCAAGGAGAGAGGTGGACCCCTGGGTAGCTTTGCTGGGGTCAGAGGCCCCTAGTTGGAGGGCCAGGGGGCACCCTGGGGCCTATACTGCAAGTCCAGGAAGAGAGGTGGACCCCTGGGTAGCTTGCTGGACTCAGAGGCCCCTAGGTGGAGGGCCACGGGGTACCCTGGGGCCTCTACTGCAAGTCCAGGGAGAGAGGTGGAGCCCTGGGTAGCTTGCTGGGGCCAGTAGCCCCTGAGTGGAGGGCAAGGGGGCACCCTGGGGCCTCTACTGCAAGTCCAGGGAGAGAGGTGGAGCCCTGGGTAGCTTGCTGGGGTCAGAGGCCCCTAGGTGGAGGGCAAGGGGGCACCCTGTGGCCTATACTGCAAGTCCAGGGAGAGAGGTGGACCCCTGGGTAGCTTGCTGGGGTCAAAGGACCCTAGGTGGAGTGCCAAGGGTCAACCTGGGGCCTCTACTGCATGTCCAGGGAGAGAGGTGGAGCCCTGGGTAGCTTGCTGGGGTCAGAGGCCCCTAGGTGGAGGGTCACGGGGCACCCTGGGGCCTCTATTGCAAGTCCAGGGAGAGAGGTGGACCCCTCGGTAGCTTGCTGGGATCAGAGACCCCTAGGTGGAGGGCCAATGGGCACCCTGGGTTCTCTACTGCAAGTCCAGGGAGAGATGTGGACCCCTGGGTAGCTTGCTGGGGTCAGAGGCCCCTAGGTGGAGGGCCACGGGGTACCCTGGGGCCTCTACTGCAAATCCAGGGAGAGAGGTGGAGCCCTGTGTAGCTTGCTGGGGTCAGTAGCCCCTCGTTGGAGGGCCAGGGGGCACCCTGGGGCCTATACTGCAAGTCCAAGGAGAGAGGTGGACCCCTGGGTAGCTTTGCTGGGGTCAGAGGCCCCTAGTTGGAGGGCCAGGGGGCACCCTGGGGCCTATACTGCAAGTCCAGGAAGAGAGGTGGACCCCTGGGTAGCTTGCTGGACTCAGAGGCCCCTAGGTGGAGGGCCAGGGGGCACCCTGGGGCCTCTTTTGCAAGTCCAGGGAGAGAGGTGGACCCCTGGGCAGCTTGCTGGGGTCAGAGACCCCTAGGTGGAGGGCCAATGGGCACCCTGGGGCCTCTACTGCAAGTCCAGGGAGAGAGGTGGAGCCCTGGGTAGCTTGCTGGGGTCAAAGGCCCCTAGGTGGAGGGCAAGAGGGCAGCCTAGGGCCTCTACTACAAGTCCAGGGAGAGAGGTGGAGCCCTGGGTAGCTTTCTGGGGTCAGTAGCCCCTTAGTGGAGGGCAAGGGGGCACCCTGGGGCCTCTATTGCAAGTCCACGGAGGGAGCTGGACCCCTGGGTAACTTGCTGGGTTCAGAGGCCCCTAGGTGGAGGGCCACGGGGTACCCTGGGTCCTCTACTGCAAGTCCAGGGAGAGATGTGGACGCCTGGGTTGCTTGCTGGACTTAGAGGCCCCTAGGTGGAGGGCCAGGGGGCACCCTGGGGCCTCTATTGCAAGTCCAGGGAGACAGCTGGACCCCTGGGTAGCTTGCTGGGGTCAGAGGCCCCTAGGTGGAGGGCCACGGGGTACCCTGGGGCCTCTACTGCAAGTCCAGGGAGAGAGGTGGAGCCCTGGGTAGCTTGCTGGGGCCAGTAGCCCCTGAGTGGAGGGCAAGGGGGCACCCTGGGGCCTCTACTGCAAGTTTCAGGGAGAGAGGTGGACCCCTGGGTAGCTTGCTGGGGTCAAAGGGCCCTAGGTGGAGGGCCAAGGGTCAACCTGGGGCCTCTACTGCATGTCCAGGGAGAGAGGTGGAGCCCTGGGTAGCTTGCTGGGGTCAGAGGCCCCTAGGTGGAGGGTCACGGGGCACCCTGGGGCCTCTATTGCAAGTCCAGGGAGAGAGGTGGACCCCTCAGTAGCTTGCTGGGATCAGAGACCCCTAGGTGGAGGGCCAAAGGGCACCCTGGGTTCTCTACTGCAAGTCCAGGGAGAGATGTGGACCCCTGGGTAGCTTGCTGGGGTCAGAGGCCCCTAGGTGGAGGGCCACGGGGTACCCTGGGGCCTCTACTGCAAATCCAGGGAGAGAGGTGGAGCCCTGGGTAGCTTGCTGGGGTCAGTAGCCCCTGGTTGGAGGGCCAGGGGGCACCCTGGGGCCTATACTGCAAGTCCAAGGAGAGAGGTGGACCCCTGGGTAGCTTTGCTGGGGTCAGAGGCCCCAAGTTGGAGGGCCAGGGGGCACCCTGGGGCCTATACTGCAAGTCCAGGAAGAGAGGTGGACCCCTGGGTAGCTTGCTGGACTCAGAGGCCCCTAGGTGGAGGGCCAGGGGGCACCCTGGGGCCTCTATTGCAAGTCCAGGGAGAGAGGTGGACCCCTGGGCAGCTTGCTTGGGTCAGGGGCCCCTAGGTGGAGGACCAGGGGGCACCCTGGGGCCTATACTGCAAGTCCAGGGAGAGAGGTGGAGCCCTGGGTAGCTTGCTGGGATCAGAGGGCCCAAGGTGGAGGGCCATGGGGCACCCTGGGGACTCTACTGCAAGTCCAGGGAGATAGGTAGGCCCCTGGGTAGCTTGCTGGGGTCAGAGGTCCCTTGGTGGAAGGCCACGGGGTACCCTGGGGCCTCTACTGCAAGTCCAGGGAGATAGGTAGGCCCCTGGGTAGCTTGCTGGGGTCAGATGCCCCTAGGTGGAGGGCCAGAGGGCACCCTGGGGCCTATACTGCAAGTCCAATGAGAGAGGTGGACCCCTGGGTAGCTTGCTGGTGTTAGATGCCCCTAGTTGGAGGGCCAGGGGGCACCCTGGGTCCTATACTGCAAGTCCAGGGAGAGAGGTGGACCCCTGGGTAGCTTGCTGGGGTCAGAGGCCCCTAGTTGGAGGGCCAGGGGGTACCCTGGGGCCTCTACTGCAAGTCCAGGGAGAGATGTGGACCCCTGGGTAGCTTGCTGGACTCAGAGGCCCCTAGGTGGAGGGCCAGGGGGCACCCTGGAAACTCTACTATAAGTCCAGGGAGAGAGGTGGACCCCTGGGTAGCTTGCTGGGGTCAGAGACCCCTAGGTGGAGGGCCAATGGGCACCCTTGGGCCTCTACTGCAAGTCCAGGGAGAGAGGTGGAGCCCTGGGTAGCTTGCTGGGGTCAAAGGCCCCTAGGTGGAGGGCCAGAGGGCAGCCTAGGGCCTCTACTACAAGTCCAGGGAGAGAGGTGGAGCCCTGGGTAGCTTGCTGGGGTCAGTAGCCCCTAATGGAGGGCAAGGGGCACCCTGGGGCCTCTTTTGCAAGTCCACGGAGGGAGCTGGACCCCTGAGTAGCTTGCTGGGTTCAGAGGCCCCTAGGTGGAGGGCCACGGGGTACCCTGGGGCCTCTACTGCAAGTCCAGGGAGAGATGTGGACCCCTGGGTAGCTTGCTGGGGTCAGAGGCCCCTAGGTGGAGGGCCAGGGGGCACCCTGGGGCCTCTACTAAAAGTCCAGGGAGAGAGGTGGACCCCTGGGTAGCTTGCTGGGGTCAGAGACCCCTAGGTGGAGGGCCAATGGGCACCCTGCGGCCTCTACTGCAAGTCCAGGGAGAGAGGTGGAGCCCTGGGTAGCTTGCTGGGGTCAGAGGCCCCTAAGTGGGGGGCCAGAGGGCAGCCTAGGGCCTCTACTTAAAGTCTAGGGAGAGAGGTGGAGCCCTGGGTAGCTTGCTGGAGTCATTAGCCCCTGGGTGGAGGGCAAGGGGGCACCCTGGGGCCTCTATTGCAATTCCAGGGAGAGAGCTGGACCCCTGGGTAGCTTGCTGGGTTCAGGGGCCCCTAGGTGGAGGGCCACGGGGTTCCCAGGGGCCTCTACTGCAAGTCCAGGGAGAGATGTGGACCCCTGGGTAGCTTGCTGGGGTCAGAGGCCCCTAGGTGGAGGGCCACAGGGTACCTTGGGGCCTCTACTGCAAGTTCAGGGAGAGAGCTGGAGCCATGGGTAGCTTGCTGGGGTCAGTAGCCCCTGGGTGGAGGGCAAGGGGGCACCCTGGGGCCTCTACTGCAAGTCCAGGGAGAGATGTGGTCCCCTGGGTAGCTTGCCGGGGTCAAAGGGCCCTAGGTGGAGGGCCATGGGGCACCCTGGGGACTCTACTGCAAGTTCAAGGAGATAGGCAGGCCCCTGGGCAGCTTGCTGGGGTCAGACGGCCCTAGGTGGAGGGCCAAGGGTCAACCTCAGGCCTCTACTGCAAGTCCAGTGAGAGAAGTGAATCACTGGGAAGCTTGTTGGTGTCAGAGGCCCCTAGGGGGAGGGCCAGGGGGCACCGTAGGGCCTCTACTATAAATCCAGGGAGAGATGTGGACCCCTGGGTCGCTTGCTGGGGTCAGAGGCCCCTAGGTGGAGGGCCAGGGGGCACCCAGGGGCATCTACTGCAAGTCCAGGGAGAGATGTGGACCCCTGGGTAGCTTGCTGGGGTCAGAGGCCCCTAGGCGGAGGGCCAATGGGCACCCTGGGGCCTCTACTGCAAGTCCAGGGAGAGAGGTGAAGCCCTGGGTAGCTTTCTGGGGTCAGAGGCCAATAGGTGGAGGGCCAGAGGGCAGCCTAGGGCCTCTGCTGCAAGTCCAGGGAGAGAGGTGAATCACTGGGAAGCTTGCTGGGGTCAGTAGCCCCTAAGGGGAGGGCCAGGGGAAACCGTAGGGCCTCTACTATAAATCCAGGGAGAAAGGTGGACCCCTGGGTAGCTTTCTGGGGTCAGAGGCCCCTAGGTGGAGGGCCAAGGGGCACCCTGGGGCCTCTATTGCAAGTCCAGGGAGAGAGGTGGACTCCTGGGCAGCTTGCTGGGGTCAGAGGGCCCAAGGTGAAGGGCCATGGGGCACCTTGGGGACTCTACTGCAAGTCCAGGGAGATAGGTAGACCCCTGGGTAGCTTGCTGGGGTCAGAGGTCCCTTGGTGGAGGGCCAATGGGCACCCTGGGGCCTCTACTGCAAGTCCAGGGAGAGATGTGGACCCCTGGGTAGCTTGCTGGGGTAAGTAGCCACTGGGTGGAGGGCAAGGGGGCACCCTGGGGAATCTATTGCTAGTCCAGGGAGAGAGCTGGACCCCTGGGTAGCTTGCTGGGTTCAAAGGCCCCTAGGTGGAGGGCCACGAGGTACCCTGGGGCCTCTACTGCAAGTCCAGGGAGAGATATGGACCCCTGGGTAGCTTGCTGGGGTCAGAGGCCCCTAGGTGGAGGGCCACGGGGTACCCTGGGGCCTCTACTGCAAGTCCAGGGAGAGAGGTGAATCACAGGGAAGTTTGCTGGTGTCAGAGGCCCCTAGGGAGAGGGCCAGGGGTCACCATAGGGCCTCTACTATAAGTCCAGGGAGAGAGGTGGACCCCTGGGTAACTTGCTGGGTTCAGAGTCCCCTGGGTGGAGGGCCAGGGGTACCCTGGGGCCTCTACTGCAAGTCCAGGGAGAGAGTTGGACCCCTGGGTAGCTTTTTGGGGTCAGAGAGCCCTACGTGGAGGGCCATGGGGCACCCTGGGGACACTACTGCAAGTCCAGGGAGATAGGCAGGCCCCTGGGCAGCTTGCTGGGGTCAGAGGCCCCTAGGTGGAGGGCCAAGGGTCACCCTGGTGCCTAGTCTGCAAGTCTAGGGAGAGAGGTGGACCCCTGGGTAGCTTTCTGGGGTCAGAGGCCCCTAGGTGGAGGGCCAAGGGGCACCCTGGGGCCTCTATTGCAAGTCCAGGGAGAGAGGTGGACCCCTGGGCAGCTTGCTTGGGTCAGGGGCCCCTAGGTGGAGGACCAAGGGGCACCCTGGGGCCTATACTGCAAGTCCAGGGAGAGAGTTGGAGCCCTGGGTAGCTTTTTGGGAATCAGAGGTTCCAAGGTGGAGGGCCATGGGGCACCCTGGGGACTCTACTGCAAGTCCATGGAGATAGGTAGGCCCCTGGGTAGCTTGCTGGGATCAGAGGTCCCTAGGTGGAGGGCCAAGGGTCACCCTGTGGCCTCTACTGCAAGTCTAGGGAGAGAGGTGGACCACTGGGAAGCTTGCTGGTGTCAGAGGCCCCTAGGGGGAGGGCCAGGGGGCACCCTGGGGCCTCTATTACAAGTCCAGGGAGAGAGGTGGACCTCTGGGCAGCTTGCTTGGGTCAGGGGCCCCTGGTGGAGGACCAGGGGGCACCCTGGGGCCTATACTGCTAGTCCAGGGAGAGAGTTGGAGCCCTGGGTAGCTTGCTGGGGTCAGAGGGCCCTAGGTGGAGGGCCATGGGGCACCCTGGGGACTCTACTGCAAGTCCAGGGAGATAGGTAGGCCCCTGGGTAGCTTGCTGGGGTCAGAGGCCCCTAGGTGGAGGGCCAAGGGTCACCCTGGGGCCTAGTCTGCAAGTCTAGGGAGAGAGGTGGACCCCTGGGTAGCTTTCTGGGGTCAGAGGCCCCTAGGTGGAGGGCCAAGGGGCACTCTTTGGCCTCTATTGCAAGTCCAGGGAGAGAGGTGGACCCCTGGGCAGCTTGCTTGGGTCAGGGGCCCCTAGGTGGAGGACCAGGGGGCACCCAGGGGCGTCTACTGCAAGTCCAGGGAGAGATGTGGACCCCTGGGTAGCTTGCTGGGGTCAGAGGCCCCTAGGTGGAGGGCCAAGGGGCACCCTGTGGCCTCTACTGCAAGTCCAGGGAGAGAGGTGGACCCCTCGGTAGATTGCTGGGGTCAGAGGCCCCTAGGTGGAGGGCCAATGGGCACCCTGGGGCCTCTACTGCAAGAATAGGGAGAGAGGTGAAGCCCTGGGTAGCTTGCTGGGGTCAGAGGCCAAGAGGTGGAGGGCCAGAGGGCAGCCTAGGGCCTCTACTGCAAGTCCAGGGAGAGATGTGAATCACTGGGAAGCTTGCTGGGGTCAGTAGCCCCTAAGGGGAGGGCCAGGGGGCACCGTAGGGCCTCTACTATAAGTCCAGGGAGAGAGGTGGACCCCTGGTTAGCTTGCTGGGTTCAGAGGCCCCTGGGTGGAGGGCCACGGGGTGCCCTGGGGCCTCTACTGCAAGTCCAGGGAGAGAGTTGGACCCCTGGGTAGCTTGCTGGGGTCAGAGGGCCCTACGTGGAGGGCCATGGGGCACCCTGGGGACACTACTGTAATTCCAGGGAGATAGGCAGGCCCCTGGGCAGCTTGCTGGGGTCAGAGGCCCCTAGGTGGAGGGCCAAGGGTCACCCTGGGGCCTAGTCTGCAAGTCTAGGGAGAGATGTGGACCCCTGGGTAGCTTGCTGGGGTCAGAGGCCCCTAGGTGGAGGGCCACGGGGTACCCTGGGGCCTCTACTGCAAATCCAGGGAGAGAGGTGGAGCCCTGGGTAGCTTGCTGGGGTCAGTAGCCCCTGGTTGGAGGGCCAGGGGGCACCCTGGGGCCTATACTGCAAGTCCAAGGAGAGAGGTGGACCCCTGGGTAGCTTTGCTGGGGTCAGAGGCCCCTAGTTGGAGGGCCAGGGGGCACCCTGGGGCCTATACTGCAAGTCCAGGAAGAGAGGTGGACCCCTGGGTAGCTTGCTGGACTCAGAGGCCCCTAGTTGGAGGGCCACGGGGTACCCTGGGGCCTCTACTGCAAGTCCAGGGAGAGAGGTGGAGCCCTGGGTAGCTTGCTGGGGCCAGTAGCCCCTGAGTGGAGGGCAAGGGGGCACCCTGGGGCCTCTACTGCAAGTCCAGGGAGAGAGGTGGAGCCCTGGGTAGCTTGCTGGGGTCAGAGGCCCCTAGGTGGAGGGCAAGGGGGCACCCTGTGGCCTATACTGCAAGTCCAGGGAGAGAGGTGGACCCCTGGGTAGCTTGCTGGGGTCAAAGGACCCTAGGTGGAGGGCCAAGGGTCAACCTGGGGCCTCTACTGCATGTCCAGGGAGAGAGGTGGAGCCCTGGGTAGCTTGCTGGGGTCAGAGGCCCCTAGGTGGAGGGTCACGGGGCACCCTGGGGCCTCTATTGCAAGTCCAGGGAGAGAGGTGGACCCCTCGGTAGCTTGCTGGGATCAGAGACCCCTAGGTGGAGGGCCAATGGGCACCCTGGGTTCTCTACTGCAAGTCCAGGGAGAGATGTGGACCCCTGGGTAGCTTGCTGGGGTCAGAGGCCCCTAGGTGGAGGGCCACGGGGTACCCTGGGGCCTCTACTGCAAATCCAGGGAGAGAGGTGGAGCCCTGGGTAGCTTGCTGGGGTCAGTAGCCCCTCGTTGGAGGGCCAGGGGGCACCCTGGGGCCTATACTGCAAGTCCAAGGAGAGAGGTGGACCCCTGGGTAGCTTTGCTGGGGTCAGAGGCCCCTAGTTGGAGGGCCAGGGGGCACCCTGGGGCCTATACTGCAAGTCCAGGAAGAGAGGTGGACCCCTGGGTAGCTTGCTGGACTCAGAGGCCCCTAGGTGGAGGGCCAGGGGGCACCCTGGGGCCTCTATTGCAAGTCCAGGGAGAGAGGTGGACCCCTGGGCAGCTTGCTGGGGTCAGAGACCCCTAGGTGGAGGGCCAATGGGCACCCTGGGGCCTCTACTGCAAGTCCAGGGAGAGAGGTGGAGCCCTGGGTAGTTTGCTGGGGTCAAAGGCCCCTAGGTGGAGGGCCAGAGGGCAGCCTAGGGCCTCTACTACAAGTCCAGGGAGAGAGGTGGAGCCCTGGGTAGCTTTCTGGGGTCAGTAGCCCCTTAGTGGAGGGCAAGGGGGCACCCTGGGGCCTCTATTGCAAGTCCACGGAGGGAGCCGGACCCCTGGGTAACTTGCTGGGTTCAGAGGCCCCTAGGTGGAGGGCCACGGGGTACCTTGGGTCCTCTACTGCAAGTCCAGGGAGAGATGTGGACGCCTGGGTTGCTTGCTGGACTTAGAGGCCCCTAGGTGGAGGGCCAGGGGGCACCCTGGGGCCTCTATTGCAAGTCCAGGGAGACAGCTGGACCCCTGGGTAGCTTGCTGGGGTCAGAGGCCCCTAGGTGGAGGGCCACGGGGTACCCTGGGGCCTCTACTGCAAGTCCAGGGAGAGAGGTGGAGCCCTGGGTAGCTTGCTGGGGCCAGTAGCCCCTGAGTGGAGGGCAAGGGGGCACCCTGGGGCCTCTACTGCAAGTTTCAGGGAGAGAGGTGGACCCCTGGGTAGCTTGCTGGGGTCAAAGGGCCCTAGGTGGAGGGCCAAGGGTCAACCTGGGGCCTCTACTGCATGTCCAGGGAGAGAGGTGGAGCCCTGGGTAGCTTGCTGGGGTCAGAGGCCCCTAGGTGGAGGGTCACGGGGCACCCTGGGGCCTCTATTGCAAGTCCAGGGAGAGAGGTGGACCCCTCGGTAGCTTGCTGGGATCAGAGACCCCTAGGTGGAGGGCCAAAGGGCACCCTGGGTTCTCTACTGCAAGTCCAGGGAGAGATGTGGACCCCTGGGTAGCTTGCTGGGGTCAGAGGCCCCTAGGTGGAGGGCCACGGGGTACCCTGGGGCCTCTACTGCAAATCCAGGGAGAGAGGTGGAGCCCTGGGTAGCTTGCTGGGGTCAGTAGCCCCTGGTTGGAGGGCCAGGGGGCACCCTGGGGCCTATACTGCAAGTCCAAGGAGAGAGGTGGACCCCTGGGTAGCTTTGCTGGGGTCAGAGGCCCCAAGTTGGAGGGCCAGGGGGCACCCTGGGGCCTATACTGCAAGTCCAGGAAGAGAGGTGGACCCCTGGGTAGCTTGCTGGACTCAGAGGCCCCTAGGTGGAGGGCCAGGGGGCACCCTGGGGCCTCTATTGCAAGTCCAGGGAGAGAGGTGGACCCCTGGGCAGCTTGCTTGGGTCAGGGGCCCCTAGGTGGAGGACCAGGGGGCACCCTGGGGCCTATACTGCAAGTCCAGGGAGAGAGTTGGAGCCCTGGGTAGCTTGCTGGGATCAGAGGGCCCAAGGTGGAGGGCCATGGGGCACCCTGGGGACTCTACTGCAAGTCCAGGGAGATAGGTAGGCCCCTGGGTAGCTTGCTGGGGTCAGAGGTCCCTTGGTGGAAGGCCACGGGGTACCCTGGGGCCTCTACTGCAAGTCCAGGGAGAGAGGTGGACCCCTGGGTAGCTTGCTGGTGTTAGATGCCCCTAGTTGGAGGGCCAGGAGGCACCCTGGGTCCTATACTGCAAGTCCAGGGAGAGAGGTGGACCCCTGGGTAGCTTGCTGGGGTCAGATGCCCCTAGGTGGAGGGCCAGGGGGCACCCTGGTGCCTATACTGCAAGTCCAAGGAGAGAGGTGGACGCCTGGGTAGCTTGCTGGGGTCAGAGGCCCCTAGTTGGAGGGCCAGGGGGTACCCTGGGGCCTCTACTGCAAGTCCAGGGAGAGATGTGGACCCCTGTGTAGCTTGCTGGACTCAGAGGCCCCTAGGTGGAGGGCCAGGGGGCACCCTGGAAACTCTACTATAAGTCCAGGGAGAGAGGTGGACCCCTGGGTAGCTTGCTGGGGTCAGAGGCCCCTAGGTGGAGGGCCAGGGGTCACCCAGGGGCGTCTACTGCAAGTCCAGGGAGAGAGGTGGACCCCTCGGTAGCTTGCTGGGGTCAGAGACCCCTAGGTGGAGGGCCAATGGGCACCCTGGGGCCTCTACTGTGAGTCCAGGGAGAGAGGTGGAGCCCTGGGTAGCTTGCTGGGGTCAAAGGCCCCTAGGTGGAGGGCCAGAGGGCAGCCTAGGGCCTCTACTACAAGTCCAGGGAGAGAGGTGGAGCCCTGGATAGCTTGCTGGTGTCAGTAGCCCCCGATGGAGGGCAAGGGGGACCCTGGGGCCTCTATTGCAAGTCCACGGAGGGAGCTGGACCCCTGAGTAGCTTGCTGGGTTCAGAGGCCCCTAGGTGAAGGGCCACGGGGTACCCTGGGGCCTCTACTGCAAGTCCAGGGAGAGACGTGGACCCCTGGGTAGTTTGCTGGACTCAGAGGCCCCTAGGTGGAGGGCCAGGGGGCACCCTGGGGCCTCTATTGCAAGTCCAGGAAGAAAGCTGGACCCCTGGGTAGCTTGCTGGGGTCAGAGGCCCCTAGGTGGAGGGCCACGGGGTACCCTAGGGGCCTCTACTGCAAGTCCAGGGAGAGAGGTGGAGCCCTGGGTAGCTTGCTGGGGCCAGTAGCCCCTGGGTGGAGGGCAAGGGGGCACCCTGGGGCCTCTACTGCAAGTCCAGGGAGAGAGGTGGACCCCTGGGTAGCTTGCTGGGGTCAGAGGCCCCTAGGTGGAGGGCAAGGGGGCACCCTGTGGCCTATACTGCAAGTCCAGGGAGAGAGGTGGACCCCTGGGTAGCTTGCTGGGGTCAAAGGGCCCCAGGTGGAGGGCCAGAGGGCAGCCTAGGGCCTCTACTACAAGTCCAAGGAGAGAGGTGGAGCCCTGGGTAGCTTGCTGGGGTCAGAGGCCCCTAGGTGGAGGGTCACGGGGCACCCTGGGGCCTCTATTGCAAGTCCAGGGAGTGAGGTGGACCCCTCGGTAGCTTGCTGGGATCAGAGACCCCTAGGTGGAGGGCCAATGGGCACCCTGGGTTCTCTACTGCAAGTCCAGGGAGAGATGTGGACCCCTGGGTAGCTTGCTGGGGTCAGAGGCCCCTAGGTGGAGGGCAACGGGGTACCCTGGGGCCTCTACTGCAAATCCAGGGAGAGAGGTGGAGCCCTGGGTAGCTTGCTGGGGTCAGTAGCCCCTGGGTGGAGGGCCAGGGGGCACCCTGGGGCCTATACTGCAAGTCCAAGGAGAGAGGTGGACCCCTGGGTAGCTTTGCTGGGGTCAGAGGCCCCTAGTTGGAGGGCCAGGGGGCACCCTGGGGCCTATACTGCAAGTCCAGGAAGAGAGGTGGACCCCTGGGTAGCTTGCTGGGGTCAGAGGCCCCTAGGTGGAGGGTCACGGGTCACCCTGGGGCCTCTATTGCAAGTCAAGGGAGAGAGGTGGACCCCTCGGTAGCTTGCTGGGGTCAGAGACCCCTAGGTGGAGGGCCAATGGGCACCCTGGGGCCTCTATTGCAAGTCCAGGGAGACAGCTGGACCCCTGGGTAGCTTGCTGGGGTCAGAGGCCCCTAGGTGGAGGGCCACGGGGTACCCTGGGGCCTCTACTGCAAGTCCAGGGAGAGAGGTGGAGCCCTGGGTAGCTTGCTGGGGCCAGTAGCCCCTGAGTGGAGGGCAAGGGGGCACCCTGGGGCCTCTACTGCAAGTCCAGGGAGAGAGGTGGAGCCCTGGGTAGCTTGCTGGGGTCAGAGGCCCCTAGGTGGAGGGCAAGGGGGCACCCTGTGGCCTATACTGCAAGTCCAGGGAGAGAGGTGGACCCCTGGGTAGCTTGCTGGGGTCAAAGGGCCCTAGGTGGAGGGCCAAGGGTCAACCTGGGGCCTCTAATGCATGTCCAGGGAGAGAGGTGGAGCCCTGGGTAGCTTGCTGGGGTCAGAGGCCCCTAGGTGGAGGGTCACGGGGCACCCTGGGGCCTCTATTGCAAGTCCAGAGAGAGAGGTGGACCCCTCGGTAGCTTGCTGGGATCAGAGACCCCTAGGTGGAGGGCCAATGGGCACCCTGGGTTCTCTACTGCAAGTCCAGGGAGAGATGTGGACCCCTGGGTAGCTTGCTGGGGTCAGAGGCCCCTAGGTGGAGGGCCACGGGGTACCCTGGGGCCTCTACTGCAAATCCAGGGAGAGAGGTGGAGCCCTGGGTAGCTTGCTGGGGTCAGTAGCCCCTGGTTGGAGGGCCAGGGGGCACCCTGGGGCCTATACTGCAAGTCCAAGGAGAGAGGTGGACCCCTGGGTAGCTTTGCTGGGGTCAGAGGCCCCTAGTTGGAGGGCCAGGGGGCACCCTGGGGCCTATACTGCAAGTCCAGGAAGAGAGGTGGACCCCTGGGTAGCTTGCTGGACTCAGAGGCCCCTAGGTGGAGGGCCACGGGGTACCCTGGGGCCTCTACTGCAAGTCCAGGGAGAGAGGTGGAGCCCTGGGTAGCTTGCTGGGGCCAGTAGCCCCTGAGTGGAGGGCAAGGGGGCACCCTGGGGCCTCTACTGCAAGTCCAGGGAGAGAGGTGGAGCCCTGGGTAGCTTGCTGGGGTCAGAGGCCCCTAGGTGGAGGGCAAGGGGGCACCCTGTGGCCTATACTGCAAGTCCAGGGAGAGAGGTGGACCCCTGGGTAGCTTGCTGGGGTCAAAGGACCCTAGGTGGAGGGCCAAGGGTCAACCTGGGGCCTCTACTGCATGTCCAGGGAGAGAGGTGGACCCCTGGGTAGCTTGCTGGACTCAGAGGCCCATAGGTGGAGGGCCAGGGGGCACCCTGGGGCCTCTATTGCAAGTCCAGGGAGAGAGGTGGACCCCTGGGCAGCTTGCTGGGGTCAGAGACCCCTAGGTGGAGGGCCAATGGGCACCCTGGGGCCTCTACTGCAAGTCCAGGGAGAGAGGTGGAGCCCTGGGTAGCTTGCTGGGGTCAAAGGCCCCTAGGTGGAGGGCCAGAGGGCAGCCTAGGGCCTCTACTACAAGTCCAGGGAGAGAGGTGGAGCCCTGGGTAGCTTTCTGGGGTCAGTAGCCCCTTAGTGGAGGGCAAGGGGGCACCCTGGGGCCTCTATTGCAAGTCCACGGAGGGAGCTGGACCCCTGGGTAACTTGCTGGGTTCAGAGGCCCCTAGGTGGAGGGCCACGGGGTACCCTGGGTCCTCTACTGCAAGTCCAGGGAGAGATGTGGACGCCTGGGTTGCTTGCTGGACTTAGAGGCCCCTAGGTGGAGGGCCAGGGGGCACCCTGGGGCCTCTATTGCAAGTCCAGGGAGACAGCTGGACCCCTGGGTAGCTTGCTGGGGTCAGAGGCCCCTAGGTGGAGGGCCACGGGGTACCCTGGGGCCTCTACTGCAAGTCCAGGGAGAGAGGTGGAGCCCTGGGTAGCTTGCTGGGGCCAGTAGCCCCTGAGTGGAGGGCAAGGGGGCACCCTGGGGCCTCTACTGCAAGTTTCAGGGAGAGAGGTGGACCCCTGGGTAGCTTGCTGGGGTCAAAGGGCCCTAGGTGGAGGGCCAAGGGTCAACCTGGGGCCTCTACTGCATGTCCAGGGAGAGAGGTGGAGCCCTGGGTAGCTTGCTGGGGTCAGAGGCCCCTAGGTGGAGGGTCACGGGGCACCCTGGGGCCTCTATTGCAAGTCCAGGGAGAGAGGTGGACCCCTCGGTAGCTTGCTGGGATCAGAGACCCCTAGGTGGAGGGCCAAAGGGCACCCTGGGTTCTCTACTGCAAGTCCAGGGAGAGATGTGGACCCCTGGGTAGCTTGCTGGGGTCAGAGGCCCCTAGGTGGAGGGCCACGGGGTACCCTGGGGCCTCTACTGCAAATCCAGGGAGAGAGGTGGAGCCCTGGGTAGCTTGCTGGGGTCAGTAGCCCCTGGTTGGAGGGCCAGGGGGCACCCTGGGGCCTATACTGCAAGTCCAAGGAGAGAGGTGGACCCCTGGGTAGCTTTGCTGGGGTCAGAGGCCCCTAGTTGGAGGGCCAGGGGGCACCCTGGGGCCTATACTGCAAGTCCAGGAAGAGAGGTGGACCCCTGGGTAGCTTGCTGGACTCAGAGGCCCCTAGGTGGAGGGCCAGGGGGCACCCTGGGGCCTCTATTGCAAGTCCAGGGAGAGAGGTGGACCCCTGGGCAGCTTGCTTGGGACAGGGGCCCCTAGGTGGAGGACCAGGGGGCACCCTGGGGCCTATACTGCAAGTCCAGGGAGAGAGTTGGAGCCCTGGGTAGCTTGCTGGGATCAGAGGGCCCAAGGTGGAGGGCCATGGGGCACCCTGGGGACTCTACTGCAAGTCCAGGGAGATAGGTAGGCCCCTGGGTAGCTTGCTGGGGTCAGAGGTCCCTTGGTGGAAGGCCACGGGGTACCCTGGGGCCTCTACTGCAAGTCCAGGGAGAGAGGTGGACCCCTGGGTAGCTTGCTGGTGTTAGATGCCCCTAGTTGGAGGGCCAGGAGGCACCCTGGGTCCTATACTGCAAGTCCAGGGAGAGAGGTGGACCCCTGGGTAGCTTGCTGGGGTCAGATGCCCCTAGGTGGAGGGCCAGGGGGCACCCTGGTGCCTATACTGCAAGTCCAAGGAGAGAGGTGGACGCCTGGGTAGCTTGCTGGGGTCAGAGGCCCCTAGTTGGAGGGCCAGGGGGTACCCTGGGGCCTCTACTGCAAGTCCAGGGAGAGATGTGGACCCCTGGGTAGCTTGCTGGACTCAGAGGCCCCTAGGTGGAGGGCCAGGGGGCACCCTGGAAACTCTACTATAAGTCCAGGGAGAGAGGTGGACCCCTGGGTAGCTTGCTGGGGTCAGAGGCCCCTAGGTGGAGGGCCAGGGGTCACCCAGGGGCGTCTACTGCAAGTCCAGGGAGAGAGGTGGACCCCTCGGTAGCTTGCTGGGGTCAGAGACCCCTAGGTGGAGGGCCAATGGGCACCCTGGGGCCTCTACTGCAAGTCCAGGGAGAGAGGTGGAGCCCTGGGTAGCTTGCTGGGGTCAAAGGCCCCTAGGTGGAGGGCAAGAGGGCAGCCTAGGGCCTCTACTACAAGTCCAGGGAGAGAGGTGGAGCCCTGGATAGCTTGCTGGTGTCAGTAGCCCCCTATGGAGGGCAAGGGGCACCCTGGGGCCTCTATTGCAAGTCCACGGAGGGAGCTGGACCCCTGAGTAGCTTGCTGGGTTCAGAGGCCCCTAGGTGAAGGGCCACGGGGTACCCTGGGGCCTCTACTGCAAGTCCAGGGAGAGATGTGGACCCCTGGGTAGTTTGCTGGACTCAGAGGCCCCTAGGTGGAGGGCCAGGGGGCACCCTGGAGCCTCTATTGCAAGTCCAGGAAGAAAGCTGGACCCTTGGGTAGCTTGCTGGGGTCAGAGGCCCCTAGGTGGAGGGCCACGGGGTACCCTAGGGGCCTCTACTGCAAGTCCAGGGAGAGAGGTGGAGCCCTGGGTAGCTTGCTGGGGGCAGTAGCCCCTGGGATGAGGGCAAGGGGGCACCCTGGGGCCTCTACTGCAAGTCCAGGGAGAGAGGTGGACCCCTGGGTAGCTTGCTGGGGTCTGAGGCCCCTAGGTGGAGGGCAAGGGGGCACCCTGTGGCCTATACTGCAAGTCCAGGGAGAGAGGTGGACCCCTGGGTAGCTTGCTGGGGTCAAAGGGCCCTAGGTGGAGGGCCAAGGGTCAACCTGGGGACTCTACTGCATGTCCAGGGAGAGAGGTGGAGCCCTGGGTAGCTTGCTGGGGTCAGAGGCCCCAGGTGGAGGGCCAGAGGGCAGCCTAGGGCCTCTACTACAAGTCCAGGGAGAGAGTTGGAGCCCTGGGTAGCTTGCTGGGGTCAGTAGCCCCTAGTTGGAGGGCCAGGGGGCACCCTGGGACCTATACTGCAAGTCCAGGAAGAGAGGTGGACCCCTGGGTAGCTTGCTGGGGTCAGAGGCCCCTAGGTGAAGGGCCATGGGGCACCCTGGGGAAACTACTGCAAGTCCAGGGAGATAGGCAGGCCCCAGGGCAGCTTGCTGGGGACAGAGGCCCCTAGGTGGAGGGCCAAGGGTCACCCTGGGGCCTAGTCTGCAAGTGTAGGGAGAGAGGTGGATCCCTGGGTAGCTTGCTTGGGTCAGAGGCCCCTAGGTGGAGGGTCACGGGGCACCCTGGGGCCTCTATTGCAAGTCCAGGGAGTGAGGTGGACCCCTCGGTAGCTTGCTGGGATCAGAGACCCCTAGGTGGAGGGCCAATGGGCACCCTGGGTTCTCTACTGCAAGTCCAGGGAGAGAGGTGGAGCCCTGGGTAGCTTGCTGGGGTCAGTAGCCCCTGGGTGGAGGGCCAGGGGGCACCCTGGGGCCTATACTGCAAGTCCAAGGAGAGAGGTGGACCCCTGGGTAGCTTTGCTGGGGTCAGAGGCCCCTAGTTGGAGGGCCAGGGGGCACCCTGGGGCCTATACTGCAAGTCCAGGAAGAGAGGTGGACCCCTGGGTAGCTTGCTGGGGTCAGAGGCCCCTAGGTGGAGGGTCACGGGGCACCCTGGGGCCTCTATTGCAAGTCAAGGGAGAGAGGTGGACCCCTCGGTAGCTTGCTGGGGTCAGAGACCCCTAGGTGGAGGGCCAATGGGCACCCTGGGGCCTCTATTGCAAGTCCAGGGAGACAGCTGGACCCCTGGGTAGCTTGCTGGGGTCAGAGGCCCCTAGGTGGAGGGCCACGGGGTACCCTGGGGCCTCTACTGCAAGTCCAGGGAGAGAGGTGGAGCCCTGGGTAGCTTGCTGGGGCCAGTAGCCCCTGAGTGGAGGGCAAGGGGGCACCCTGGGGCCTCTACTGCAAGTCCAGGGAGAGAGGTGGAGCCCTGGGTAGCTTGCTGGGGACAGAGGCCCCTAGGTGGAGGGCAAGGGGGCACCCTGTGGCCTATACTGCAAGTCCAGGGAGAGAGGTGGACCCCTGGGTAGCTTGCTGGGGTCAAAGGGCCCTAGGTGGAGGGCCAAGGGGCAACCTGGGGCCTCTAATGCATGTCCAGGGAGAGAGGTGGAGCCCTGGGTAGCTTGCTGGGGTCAGAGGCCCCTAGGTGGAGGGTCACGGGGCACCCTGGGGCCTCTATTGCAAGTCCAGAGAGAGAGGTGGACCCCTCGGTAGCTTGCTGGGATCAGAGACCCCTAGGTGGAGGGCCAATGGGCACCCTGGGTTCTCTACTGCAAGTCCAGGGAGAGATGTGGACCCCTGGGTAGCTTGCTGGGGTCAGAGGCCCCTAGGTGGAGGGCCACGGGGTACCCTGGGGCCTCTACTGCAAATCCAGGGAGAGAGGTGGAGCCCTGGGTAGCTTGCTGGGGTCAGTAGCCCCTGGTTGGAGGGCCAGGGGGCACCCTGGGGCCTATACTGCAAGTCCAAGGAGAGAGGTGGACCCCTGGGTAGCTTTGCTGGGGTCAGAGGCCCCTAGTTGGAGGGCCAGGGGGCACCCTGGGGCCTATACTGCAAGTCCAGGAAGAGAGGTGGACCCCTGGGTAGCTTGCTGGACTCAGAGGCCCCTAGGTGGAGGGCCACGGGGTACCCTGGGGCCTCTACTGCAAGTCCAGGGAGAGAGGTGGAGCCCTGGGTAGCTTGCTGGGGCCAGTAGCCCCTGAGTGGAGGGCAAGGGGGCACCCTGGGGCCTCTACTGCAAGTCCAGGGAGAGAGGTGCAGCCCTGGGTAGCTTGCTGGGGTCAGAGGCCCCTAGGTGGAGGGCAAGGGGGCACCCTGTGGCCTATACTGCAAGTCCAGGGAGAGAGGTGGACCCCTGGGTAGCTTGCTGGGGTCAAAGGACCCTAGGTGGAGGGCCAAGGGTCAACCTGGGGCCTCTACTGCATGTCCAGGGAGAGAGGTGGAGCCCTGGGTAGCTTGCTGGGGTCAGAGGCCCCTAGGTGGAGGGTCACGGGGCACCCTGGGGCCTCTATTGCAAGTCCAGGGAGAGAGGTGGACCCCTCGGTAGCTTGCTGGGATCAGAGACCCCTAGGTGGAGGGCCAATGGGCACCCTGGGTTCTCTACTGCAAGTCCAGGGAGAGATGTGGACCCCTGGGTAGCTTGCTGGGGTCAGAGGCCCCTAGGTGGAGGGCCACGGGGTACCCTGGGGCCTCTACTGCAAATCCAGGGAGAGAGGTGGAGCCCTGGGTAGCTTGCTGGGAACAGTAGCCCCTCGTTGGAGGGCCAGGGGGCACCCTGGGGCCTATACTGCAAGTCCAAGGAGAGAGGTGGACCCCTGGGTAGCTTTGCTGGGGTCAGAGGCCCCTAGTTGGAGGGCCAGGGGGCATCCTGGGGCCTATACTGCAAGTCCAGGAAGAGAGGTGGACCCCTGGGTAGCTTGCTGGACTCAGAGGCCCCTAGGTGGAGGGCCAGGGGGCACCCTGGGGCCTCTATTGCAAGTCCAGGGAGAGAGGTGGACCCCTGGGCAGCTTGCTGGGGTCAGAGACCCCTAGGTGGAGGGCCAATGGGCACCCTGGGGCCTCTACTGCAAGTCCAGGGAGAGAGGTGGAGCCCTGGGTAGCTTGCTGGGGTCAAAGGCCCCTAGGTGGAGGGCCAGAGGGCAGCCTAGGGCCTCTACTACAAGTCCAGGGAGAGAGGTGGAGCCCTGGGTAGCTTTCTGGGGTCAGTAGCCCCTTAGTGGAGGGCAAGGGGGCACCCTGGGGCCTCTATTGCAAGTCCACGGAGGGAGCTGGACCCCTGGGTAACTTGCTGGGTTCAGAGGCCCCTAGGTGGAGGGCCACGGGGTACCCTGGGTCCTCTACTGCAAGTCCAGGGAGAGATGTGGACGCCTGGGTTGCTTGCTGGACTTAGAGGCCCCTAGGTGGAGGGCCAGGGGGCACCCTGGGGCCTCTATTGCAAGTCCAGGGAGACAGCTGGACCCCTGGGTAGCTTGCTGGGGTCAGAGGCCCCTAGGTGGAGGGCCACGGGGTACCCTGGGGCCTCTACTGCAAGTCCAGGGAGAGAGGTGGAGCCCTGGGTAGCTTGCTGGGGCCAGTAGCCCCTGAGTGGAGGGCAAGAGGGCACCCTGGGGCCTCTACTGCAAGTTTCAGGGAGAGAGGTGGACCCCTGGGTAGCTTGCTGGGGTCAAAGGGCCCTAGGTGGAGGGCCAAGGGTCAACCTGGGGCCTCTACTGCATGTCCAGGGAGAGAGGTGGAGCCCTGGGTAGCTTGCTGGGGTCAGAGGCCCCTAGGTGGAGGGTCACGGGGCACCCTGGGGCCTCTATTGCAAGTCCAGGGAGAGAGGTGGACCCCTCGGTAGCTTGCTGGGATCAGAGACCCCTAGGTGGAGGGCCAAAGGGCACCCTGGGTTCTCTACTGCAAGTCCAGGGAGAGATGTGGACCCCTGGGTAGCTTGCTGGGGTCAGAGGCCCCTAGGTGGAGGGCCACGGGGTACCCTGGGGCCTCTACTGCAAATCCAGGGAGAGAGGTGGAGCCCTGGGTAGCTTGCTGGGGTCAGTAGCCCCTGGTTGGAGGGCCAGGGGGCACCCTGTGGCCTATATTGCAAGTCCAAGGAGAGAGGTGGACCCCTGGGTAGCTTTGCTGGGGTCAGAGGCCCCAAGTTGGAGGGCCAGGGGGCACCCTGGGGCCTATACTGCAAGTCCAGGAAGAGAGGTGGACCCCTGGGTAGCTTGCTGGACTCAGAGGCACATAGGTGGAGGGCCAGGGGGCACCCTGGGGCCTCTATTGCAAGTCCAGGGAGAGAGGTGGACCCCTCGGCAGCTTGCTTGGGTCAGGGGCCCCTAGGTGGAGGACCAGGGGGCACCCTGGGGCCTATACTGCAAGTCCAGGGAGAGAGTTGGAGCCCTGGGTAGCTTGCTGGGATCAGAGGGCCCAAGGTGGAGGGCCATGGGGCACCCTGGGGACTCTACTGCAAGTCCAGGGAGATAGGTAGGCCCCTGGGTAGCTTGCTGGGGTCAGAGGTCCCTTGGTGGAAGGCCACGGGGTACCCTGGGGCCTCTACTGCAAGTCCAGGGAGAGAGGTGTACCCCTGGGTAGCTTGCTGGTGTTAGATGCCCCTAGTTGGAGGGCCAGGAGGCACCCTGGGTCCTATACTGCAAGTCCAGGGAGAGAGGTGGACCCCTGGGTAGCTTGCTGGGGTCAGATGCCCCTAGGTGGAGGGCCAGGGGGCACCCTGGTGCCTATACTGCAAGTCCAAGGAGAGAGGTGGACGCCTGGGTAGCTTGCTGGGGTCAGAGGCCCCTAGTTGGAGGGCCAGGGGGTACCCTGGGGCCTCTACTGAAAGTCCAGGGAGAGATGTGGACCCCTGGGTAGCTTGCTGGACTCAGAGGCCCCTAGGTGGAGGGCCAGGGGGCACCCTGGAAACTCTACTATAAGTCCAGGGAGAGAGGTGGACCCCTGGGTAGCTTGCTGGGGTCAGAGGCCCCTAGGTGGAGGGCCAGGGGTCACCCAGGGGCGTCTACTGCAAGTCCAGGGAGAGAGGTGGACCCCTCGGTAGCTTGCTGGGGTCAGAGACCCCTAGGTGGAGGGCCAATGGGCACCCTGGGGCCTCTACTGCAAGTCCAGGGAGAGAGGTGGAGCCCTGGGTAGCTTGCTGGGGTCAAAGGCCCCTAGGTGGAGGGCCAGAGGGCAGCCTAGGGCCTCTACTACAAGTCCAGGGAGAGAGGTGGAGCCCTGGATAGCTTGCTGGTGTCAGTAGCCCCCGATGGAGGGCAAGGGGCACCCTGGGGCCTCTATTGCAAGTCCACGGAGGGAGCTGGACCCCTGAGTAGCTTGCTGGGTTCAGAGGCCCCTAGGTGAAGGGCCACGGGGTACCCTGGGGCCTCTACTGCAAGTCCAGGGAGAGACGTGGACCCCTGGGTAGTTTGCTGGACTCAGAGGCCCCTAGGTGGAGGGCCAGGGGGCACCCTGGGGCCTCTATTGCAAGTCCAGGAAGAAAGCTGGACCCCTGGGTAGCTTGCTGGGGTCAGAGGCCCCTAGGTGGAGGGCCACGGGGTACCCTAGGGGCCTCTACTGCAAGTCCAGGGAGAGAGGTGGAGCCCTGGGTAGCTTGCTGGGGCCAGTAGCCCCTGGGTGGAGGGCAAGGGGGCACCCTGGGGCCTCTACTGCAAGTCCAGGGAGAGAGGTGGACCCCTGGGTAGCTTGCTGGGGTCAGAGGCCCCTAGGTGGAGGGCAAGGGGGCACCCTGTGGCCTATACTGCAAGTCCAGGGAGAGAGGTGGACCCCTGGGTAGCTTGCTGGGGTCAAAGGGCCCCAGGTGGAGGGCCAGAGGGCAGCCTAGGGCCTCTACTACAAGTCCAAGGAGAGAGGTGGAGCCCTGGGTAGCTTGCTGGGGTCAGTAGCCCCTAGTTGGAGGGCCAGGGGGCACCCTGGGACCTATACTGCAAGTCCAGGAAGAGAGGTGGACCCCTGGGTAGCTTGCTGGGGTCAGAGGCCCCTAGGTGAAGGGCCATGGGGCACCCTGGGGAAACTACTGCAAGTCCAGGGAGATAGGCAGGCCCCAGGGCAGCTTGCTGGGGACAGAAGCCCCTAGGTGAGGGCCAAGGGTCACCCTGGGGCCTAGTCTGCAAGTGTAGGGAGAGAGGTGGATCCCTGGGTAGCTTGCTGGGGTCAGAGGCCCCTAGGTGGAGGGCAACGGGGTACCCTGGGGCCTCTACTGCAAATCCAGGGAGATAGGTAGGCCCCTGGGGAGCTTGCTGGGGTCAGATGCCCCTAGGTGGAGGGCCAGAGGGCACCCTGGGGCCTCTACTGCAAGTCCAGGGAGAGAGGTGGACCCCTGGGTAGCTTGCTGTTGTTAGATGCCCCTAGTTGGAGGGCCAGGGGGCACCCTGGGTCCTATACTGCAAGTCCAGGGAGAGAGGTGGACCCCTGGGTAGCTTGCTGGGGTCAGATGCCCCTAGGTGGAGGGCCAGGGGGCACCCTGGGGCCTATACTGCAAGTCCAAGGAGAGAGGTGGACCCCTGGGTAGCTTGCTGGGGTCAGAGGCCCCTAGTTGGAGGGCCAGGGGGTACCCTGGGGCCTCTACTGCAAGTCCAGGGAGAGATGTGGACCCCTGGGTAGCTTGCTGGACTCAGAGGCCCCTAGGTGGAGGGCCAGGGGGCAGCCTGGAAACTCTACTTTAAGTCCAGGGAGAGAGGTGGACTCCTTGGTAGCTTGCTGGGGTCAGAGACCCCTAGTTGGAGGGCCAGGGGGTACCCTGGGGCCTCTACTGCAAGTCCAGGGAGAGATGTGGACCCCTGGGTAGCTTGCTGGACTCAGAGTCCCCTAGGTGGAGGGCCAGGGGTCACCCAGGGGCGTCTACTGCAAGTCCAGGGAGAGAGTTGGACCCCTCGGTAGCTTGCTGGGGTCAGAGACCCCTAGGTGGAGGGCCAATGGGCACCCTGGGGCCTCTACTGCAAGTCCAGGGAGAGAGGTGGAGCCCTGGGTAGCTTGCTGGGGTCAAAGGCCCCTAGGTGGAGGGCCAGAGGGCAGCCTAGGGCCTCTACTACAAGTCCAGGGAGAGAGGTGGAGCCCTGGGTAGCTTGCTGGGGTCAGTAGCCCCTTAGTGGAGGGCAAGGGGGCACCCTGGGGCCTCTATTGCAAGTCCACGGAGGGAGCTGGACCCCTGGGTAACTTGCTGGGTTCAGAGGCCCCTAGGTGGAGGGCCATTGGGTACCCTGGGTCCTCTACTGCAAGTCCAGGGAGAGATGTGGACGCCTGGGTTGCTTGCTGGACTTAGAGGCCCCTAGGTGGAGGGCCAGGGGGCACCCTGGGGCCTCTATTGCAAGTCCAGGTAGACAGCTGGACCCCTGGGTAGCTTGCTGGGGTCAGAGGCCCCTAGAAGGAGGGCCACGGGGTACCCTGGGGCCTCTACTGCAAGTCCAGGGAGAGAGGTGGAGCCCTGGGTAGCTTGCTGGGGCCAGTAGCCCCTGAGTGGAGGGCAAGGGGGCACCCTGGGGCCTCTACTGCAAGTCCAGGGAGAGAGGTGGAGCCCTGGGTAGCTTGCTGAGGTCAAATGCCCCTAGGTGGAGGGCCAGAGGGCAGCCTAGGGCCTCTACTACAAGTCCAGGGAGAGAGGTGGAGCCCTGGGTAGCTTGCTGGGGTAAGTAGCCCATGAGTGGAGGGCAAGGGGGCACCCTGGGGCCTCTATTGCAAGTCCACGGAGGGAGCTGGACCCCTGGGTTACTTGCTGGGTTCAGAGGCCGCTAGGTGGAGGGCCACGGGGTACCCTGGGGCCTCTACTGCAAGTCCAGGGAGAGATGTGGACGCCTGGGTTGCTTGCTGGACTCAGAGGCCCCTAGGTGGAGGGCCAGGGGGCACCCTGGGGCCTCTATTGCAAGTCCAGGGAGACAGCTGGACACCTGGGTAGCTTGCTGGGGTCAGAGGCCCCTAGGTGGAGGGCCACGGGGTACCCTGGGGCCTCTACTGCAAGTCCAGGGAGAGAGGTGGAGCCCTGGGTAGCTTGCTGGGGCCAGTAGCCCCTGAGTGGAGGGCAATGGGGCACCCTGGGGCCTCTACTGCAAGTCCAGGGAGAGAGGTGGAGCCCTGGGTAACTTGCTGGAGTCAGAGGCCCCTAGGTGGAGGGCAAGGGGGCACCCTGTGGCCTATACTGCAAGTCCAGGGAGAGAGGTGGACCCCTGGGTAGCTTGCAGGGGTCAAAGGGCCCTAGGTGGAGGGCCAAGGGTCAACCTGGGGCCTCTACTGCATGTCCAGGGAGAGAGGTGGAGCCCTGGGTAGCTTGCTGGGGTCAGATGCCCCTAGGTGGAGGGCCAGAGGGCAGCCTAGGGCCTTTACTACAAGTCCAGGGAGAGAGGTGGAGCCCTGGGTAGCTTGCTGGGGTCAGTAGCCCCTGGGTGGAGGGCAAGGGGGCACCCTGGGGCCTCTTTTGCAAGCCCAGGGAGAGAGCTGGACCCCTGGGTAGCTTGCTTGGGTCAGAGGCCCCTAGGTGGAGGGTCACGGGGCACCCTGGGGCCTCTATTGCAAGTCCAGGGAGTGAGGTGGACCCCTCGGTAGCTTGCTGGGATCAGAGACCCCTAGGTGGAGGGCCAATGGGCACCCTGGGTTCTCTACTGCATGTCCAGGGAGAGAGGTGGAGCCCTGGGTAGCTTGCTGGGGTCAGATGCCCCTAGGTGGAGGGCCAGAGGGCAGCCTAGGGCCTTTACTACAAGTCCAGGGAGAGAGGTGGAGCCCTGGGTAGCTTGCTGGGGTCAGTAGCCCCTGGGTGGAGGGCAAGGGGGCACCCTGGGGCCTCTTTTGCAAGCCCAGGGAGAGAGCTGGACCCCTGGGTAGCTTGCTTGGGTCAGAGGCCCCTAGGTGGAGGGTCACGGGGCACCCTGGGGCCTCTATTGCAAGTCCAGGGAGTGAGGTGGACCCCTCGGTAGCTTGCTGGGATCAGAGACCCCTAGGTGGAGGGCCAATGGGCACCCTGGGTTCTCTACTGCAAGTCCAGGGAGAGATGTGGACCCCTGGGTAGCTTGCTGGGGTCAGAGGCCCCTAGGTGGAGGGCAACGGGGTACCCTGGGGCCTCTACTGCAAATCCAGGGAGAGAGGTGGAGCCCTGGGTAGCTTGCTGGGGTCAGTAGCCCCTGGGTGGAGGGCCAGGGGGCACCCTGGGGCCTATACTGCAAGTCCAAGGAGAGAGGTGGACCCCTGGGTAGCTTTGCTGGGGTCAGAGGCCCCTAGTTGGAGGGCCAGGGGGCACCCTGGGGCCTATACTGCAAGTCCAGGAAGAGAGGTGGACCCCTGGGTAGCTTGCTGGGGTCAGAGGCCCCTAGGTGGAGGGTCACGGGGCACCCTGGGGCCTCTATTGCAAGTCAAGGGAGAGAGGTGGACCCCTCGGTAGCTTGCTGGGGTCAGAGACCCCTAGGTGGAGGGCCAATGGGCACCCTGGGGCCTCTACTGCAAGTCCAGGGAGAGATGTGGACCCCTGGGTAGCTTGCTGGGGTAAGTAGCCACTGGGTGGAGGGCAAGGGGGCACCCTGGGGAATCTATTGCAAGTCCAGGGAGAGAGCTGGACCCCTGGGTAGCTTGCTGGGTTCAAAGGCCCCTAGGTGGAGAGCCACGAGGTACCCTGGGGCCTCTACTGCAAGTCCAGGGAGAGATATGGACCCCTGGGTAGCTTGCTGGGGTCAGAGGCCCCTAGGTGGAGGGCCACGGGGTACCCTGGGGCCTCTACTGCAAGTCCAGGGAGAGAGGTGAATCACAGGGAAGTTTGCTGGTGTCAGAGGCCCCTAGGGAGATGGCCAGGGGTCACCATAGGGCCTCTACTATAAGTCCAGGGAGAGAGGTGGACCCCTGGGTAACTTGCTGGGTTCAGAGTCCCCTGGGTGGAGGGCCAGGGGTACCCTGGGGCCTCTACTGCAAGTCCAGGGAGAGAGTTGGACCCCTGGGTAGCTTTTTGGGGTCAGAGAGCCCTACGTGGAGGGCCATGGGGCACCCTGGGGACACTACTGCAAGTCCAGGGAGATAGGCAGGCCCCTGGGCAGCTTGCTGGGGTCAGAGGCCCCTAGGTGGAGGGCCAAGGGTCACCTTGGTGCCTAGTCTGCAAGTCTAGGGAGAGAGGTGGACCCCTGGGTAGCTTTCTGGGGTCAGAGGCCCCTAGGTGGAGGGCCAAGGGGCACCCTGGGGCCTCTATTGCAAGTCCAGGGAGAGAGGTGGACCCCTGGGCAGCTTGCTTGGGTCAGGGGCCCCTAGGTGGAGGAACAAGGGGCACCCTGGGGCCTATACTGCAAGTCCAGGGAGAGAGTTGGAGCCCTGGGTAGCTTTTTGGGAATCAGAGGTTCCAAGGTGGAGGGCCATGGGGCACCCTGGGGACTCTACTGCAAGTCCATGGAGATAGGTAGGCCCCTGGGTAGCTTGCTGGGGTCAGAGGTCCCTAGGTGGAGGGCCAAGGGTCACCCTGTGGCCTCTACTGCAAGTCTAGGGAGAGAGGTGGACCACTGGGAAGCTTGCTGGTGTCAGAGGCCCCTAGGGGGAGGGCCAGGGGGCACCCTGGGGCCTCTATTACAAGTCCAGGGAGAGAGGTGGACCTCTGGGCAGCTTGCTTGGGTCAGGGGCCCCTGGTGGAGGACCAGGGGGCACCCTGGGGCCTATACTGCTAGTCCAGGGAGAGAGTTGGAGCCCTGGGTAGCTTGCTGGGGTCAGAGGGCCCTAGGTGGAGGGCCATGGGGCACCCTGGGGACTCTACTGCAAGTCCAGGGAGATAGGTAGGCCCCTGGGTAGCTTGCTGGGGTCAGAGGCCCCTAGGTGGAGGGCCAAGGGTCACCCTGGGGCCTAGTCTGCAAGTCTAGGGAGAGAGGTGGACCCCTGGGTAGCTTTCTGGGGTCAGAGGCCCCTAGGTGGAGGGCCAAGGGGCACCCTTTGGCCTCTATTGCAAGTCCAGGGAGAGAGGTGGACCCCTGGGCAGCTTGCTTGGGTCAGGGGCCCCTAGGTGGAGGACCAGGGGGCACCCAGGGGCGTCTACTGCAAGTCCAGGGAGAGATGTGGACCCCTGGGTAGCTTGCTGGGGTCAGAGGCCCCTAGGTGGAGGGCCAAGGGGCACCCTGTGGCCTCTACTGCAAGTCCAGGGAGAGAGGTGGACCCCTCGGTAGATTGCTGGGGTCAGAGGCCCCTAGGTGGAGGGCCAATGGGCACCCTGGGGCCTCTACTGCAAGACCAGGGAGAGAGGTGAAGCCCTGGGTAGCTTGCTGGAGTCAGAGGCCAAGAGGTGGAGGGCCAGAGGGCAGCCTAGGGCCTCTACTGCAAGTCCAGGGAGAGATGTGAATCACTGGGAAGCTTGCTGGGGTCAGTAGCCCCTAAGGGGAGGGCCAGGGGGCACCGTAGGGCCTCTACTATAAGTCCAGGGAGAGAGGTGGACCCCTGGTTAGCTTGCTGGGTTCAGAGGCCCCTGGGTGGAGGGCCACGGGGTGCCCTGGGGCCTCTACTGCAAGTCCAGGGAGAGAGTTGGACCCCTGGGTAGCTTGCTGGGGTCAGAGGGCCCTACGTGGAGGGCCATGGGGCACCCTGGGGACACTACTGTAATTCCAGGGAGATAGGCAGGCCCCTGGGCAGCTTGCTGGGGTCAGAGGCCCCTAGGTGGAGGGCCAAGGGTCACCCTGGGGCCTAGTCTGCAAGTCTAGGGAGAGATGTGGACCCCTGGGTAGCTTGCTGGGTTCAGAGGCCCCTGGGTGGAGGGCCACGGGGTGTCCTGGGGCCTATACTGCAAGTCCAGGGAGAGAGTTGGAGCCCTGGGTAGCTTGCTGGGGTCAGAGGGCCCAAGGTGGAGGGCCATGGGGCACCCTGAGGACTCTACTGCAAGTCCAGGGAGATAGGTAGGCCCCTGGGTAGCTTGCTGGGGTCAGAGGTCCCTAGGTAGAGGGCCAAGGGTCACCCTGGGGCCTCTACTGCAAGTCTAGGGTCACCCTGGGGCCTAGTCTGCAAGTCTACTGAGAGAGGTAGACCCCTGGGTAGCTTTCTGGGGTCAGAGGCCCCTAGGTGGAGGGCCCAGGGGCACCCTGGGGCCTCTATTGCAAGTCCAGGGAGAGAGGTGGACCCCTGGGCAGCTTGCTTGGGTCAGGGGCCCCTGGTTGGAGGACCAGGGGGCACCCTGGGGCGTATACTGCAAGTCTAGGGAGAGAGTTGGAGCCCTGGGTAGCTTGCTGGGATCAGAGGTCCCTAGGTGGAGGGCCAAGGGTCACCCTGGGGCCTCTACTGCAAGTCTAGGGATAGAGGTGGACCACTGGGAAGCTTGCTGGTGTCAGAGGCCCCTAGGGGGAGGGCCAGGGGGCACCCTGGGGCCTCTATTAAAGTCCAGGGAGAGAGGAGGACCTCTGGGCACCTTGCTTGGGTCAGGGACCCCTGGTGGAGGACCAGGGGGCACCCTGGGGCCTATACTGCTAGTCCAGGGAGAGAGTTGGAGCCCTGGGTAGCTTGCTGGGGTCAGAGGGCCCAAGGTGGAGGGCCATGGGGCACCCTGGGGACTCTACTGCAAGTCCAGGGAGATAGGAAGGCCCCTGGGTAGCTTGCTGGGGTCAGAGGTCCCTAGGTGGAGGGCCAAGGGTCACCCTGGGGCCTCTAATGCAAGTCTAGGGAGAGAGGTGGACCACTGGGAAGCTTGCTGGTGTCAGAGGCCCCTAGGGGGAGGGCCAGGGGGCACCCTGGGGCCTCTATTGCAAGTCTAGGGAGAGAGGTGGACCACTGGGAAGCTTGCTGGTGTCAGAGGCCCCTAGGGGGAGGGCCAGGGGGCACCCTGGGGCCTCTATTGCAAGTCCAGGGAGAGAGGTGGACCTCTGGGCAGCTTGCTTGGGTCAGGGGCCGCTAGGTGGAGGGTCACGGGGCACCCTGGGGCCTCTATTGCAAGTCCAGGGAGAGAGGTGGACCCCTCGGTAGCTTGCTGGGATCAGAGACCTCTAGGTGGAGGGCCAATGGGCACCCTGGGTTCTCTACTGCAAGTCCAGGGAGAGATGTGGACCCCAGGGTAGCTTGCTGGGGTCAGAGGCCCCTAGGTGGAGGGCCACGGGGTACCCTGGGGCCTCTACTGCAAATCCAGGGAGAGAGGTGGAGCCCTGGGTAGCTTGCTGGGGTCAGTAGCCCCTGGTTGGAGGGCCAGGGGGCACCCTGGGGCCTATACTGCAAGTCCAAGGAGAGAGGTGGACCCCTGGGTAGCTTTGCTGGGGTCAGAGGCCCCTAGTTGGAGGGCCAGGGCGCACCCTGGGGCCTATACTGCAAGTCCAGGAAGAGAGGTGGACCCCTGGGTAGCTTGCTGGACTCAGAGGCCCCTAGGTGGAGGGCCAGGGGGCACCCTGGGGCCTATACTGCAAGTCCAGGGAGAGAGTTGGAGCCCTGGGTAGCTTGCTGGGATCAGAGGGCCCAAGGTGGAGGGCCATGGGGCACCCTGGGGACTCTACTGCAAGTCCAGGGAGATAGGTAGGCCCCTGGGTAGCTTGCTGGGGTCAGAGGTCCCTTGGTGGAAGGCCACAGGGTACCCTGGGGCCTCTACTGCAAGTCCAGGGAGAGAGGTGGACCCCTGGGTAGCTTGCTGGGGTCATAGGCCCCTAGGTGGAGGGCCTGAGGGCACACTGGGGCCTATACTGCAAGTCCAGGGAGAGAGCTGGACCCCTGGGTAGCTTGTTGGTGTCAGATGCCCCTAGGTGGAGGGCCAGAGGGCACCCTGGGGCCTATACTGCAAGTCCAAGGAGAGAGGTGGACCCCTGGGTAGCTTGCTGGTGTTAGATGCCCCTAGTTGGAGGGCCAGGGGGCACCCTGGGTCCTATACTGCAAGTCCAGGGAGAGAGGTGGACCCCTGGGTAGCTTGCTGGGTTCAGATGCCCCTAGGTGGAGGGCCAGGGGGCACCCTGGGGCCTATACTGCAAGTCCAAGGAGAGAGGTGGACCCCTGGGTAGCTTGCTGGGGTCAGAGGCCCCTAGTTGGAGGGCCAGGGGGTACCCTGGGGCCTCTACTGCAAGTCCAGGGAGAGATGTGGACCCCTGGGTAGCTTAAGGGACTCAGAGGCCCCTAGGTGGAGGGCCAGGGGGCACCCTGGAAACTCTACTATAAGTCCAGGGAGAGAGGTGGACCCCTGGGTAGCTTGCTGAGGTCAGAGGCTCCTAGGTGGAGGGCCAGGGGTCACCCAGGGGCGTCTACTGCAAGTCCAGGGAGAGAGGTGGACCCCTCGGTAGCTTGCTGGGGTCAGAGACCCCTAGGTGGAGGGCCAATGGGCACCCTGGGGCCTCTACTGCAAGTCCAGGGAGAGAGGTGGAGCCCTGGGTAGCTTGCTGGGGTCAAATGCCCCTAGGTGGAGGGCCAGAGGGCAGCCTAGGGCCTCTACTACAAGTCCAGGGAGAGAGGTGGAGCCCTGGGTAGCTTGCTGGGGTCAGTAGCCCATGAGTGGAGGGCAAGGGGGCACCCTGGGGCCTCTATTGCAAGTCCATGGAGGGAGCTGGACCCCTGGGTTACTTGCTGGGTTCAGAGGCCCCTAGGTGGAGGGCCACGGGGTACCCTGGGGCCTCTACTGCAAGTCCAGGGAGAGATGTGGACGCCTGGGTTGCTTGCTGGACTCAGAGGCCCCTAGGTGGAGGGCCAGGGGGCACCCTGGGGCCTCTATTGCAAGTCCAGGGAGACAGCTGGACACCTGGGTAGCTTGCTGGGGTCAGAGGCCCCTAGGTGGAGGGCCACGGGGTACCCTGGGGCCTCTACTGCAAGTCCAGGGAGAGAGGTGGAGCCCTGGGTAGCTTGCTGGGGCCAGTAGCCCCTGAGTGGAGGGCAAGGGGGCACCCTGGGGCCTCTACTGCAAGTCCAGGGAGAGAGGTGGAGCCCTGGGTAGCTTGCTGGAGTCAGAGGCCCCTAGGTGGAGGGCAAGGGGGCACCCTGTGGCCTATACTGCAAGTCCAGGGAGAGAGGTGGACCCCTGGGTAGCTTGCTGGGGTCAAAGGGCCCTAGGTGGAGGGCCAAGGGTCAACCTGGGGCCTCTACTGCATGTCCAGGGAGAGAGGTGGAGCCCTGGGTAGCTTGCTGGGGTCAGATGCCCCTAGGTGGAGGGCCAGAGGGCACCCTAGGGCCTTTACCACAAGTCCAGGGAGAGAGGTGGAGCCCTGGGTAGCTTGCTGGGGTCAGTAGCCCTTGGGTGGAGGGCAAGGGGGCACCCTGGGGCCTCTATTGCAAGCCCAGGGAGAGAGCTGGACCCCTGGGTAGCTTGCTTGGGTCAGAGGCCCCTAGGTGGAGGGTAACGGGGCACCCTGGGGCCTCTATTGCAAGTCCAGGGAGTGAGGTGGACCCCTCGGTAGCTTGCTGGGATCAGAGACCCCTAGGTGGAGGGCCAATGGGCACCCTGGGTTCTCTACTGCATGTCCAGGGAGAGATGTGGACCCCTGGGTAGCTTGCTGGGGTCAGAGGCCCCTAGGTGGAGGGCAACGGGGTACCCTGGGGCCTCTACTGCAAATCCAGGGAGAGAGGTGGAGCCCTGGGTAGCTTGCTGGGGTCAGTAGCCCCTGGGTGGAGGGCCAGGGGGCACCCTGGGGCCTATACTGCAAGTCCAGGAAGAGAGGTGGACCCCTGGGTAGCTTGCTGGGGTCAGAGGCCCCTAGGTGGAGGGTCACGGGGCACCCTGGGGCCTCTATTGCAAGTCAAGGGAGAGAGGTGGACCCCTCGGTAGCTTGCTGGGGTCAGAGACCCCTAGGTGGAGGGCCAATGGGCACCCTGGGGCCTCTACTGCAAGTCCAGGGAGAGATGTGGACCCCTGGGTAGCTTGCTGGGGTCAGATGCCCCTAGGTGAAGGGCCATGGGGCACCCTGGGGAAACTACTGCAAGTCCAGGGAGATAGGCAGGCCCCAGGGCAGCTTGCTGGGGTCAGAGACCCCTAGGTGGAGGGCCAAGGGTCACCCTGGGGCCTAGTCTGCAAGTGTAGGGAGAGAGGTGGACCCCTGGGTAGCTTTCTGGGGTCAGAGGCCCCTAGGTGGAGGGCCAAGGGGCACCCTGGGGCCTCTATTGCAAGTCCAGGGAGAGAGGTGGACCTCTGGGCAGCTTGCTTGGGTCAGGGGCCTCTAGGTGGAGGACCAGGGGGCACCCTGGGGCCTCTACTGCAAGTCCAGGGAGAGAGGTTGAGCCCTGGGTAGCTTGCTGGAGTCAGAGGCCCCTAGGTGGAGGGCAAGGGGGCACCCTGTGGCCTATACTGCAAGTCCAGGGAGAGAGGTGGACCCCTGGGTAGCTTGCTGGGGTCAAAGGGCCCTAGGTGGAGGGCCAAGGGTCAACCTGGGGCCTCTACTGCATGTCCAGGGAGAGAGGTGGAGCCCTGGGTAGCTTGCTGGGGTCAGATGCCCCTAGGTGGAGGGCCAGAGGGCACCCTAGGGCCTTTACCACAAGTCCAGGGAGAGAGGTGGAGCCCTGGGTAGCTTGCTGGGGTCAGTAGCCCTTGGGTGGAGGGCAAGGGGGCACCCTGGGGCCTCTATTGCAAGCCCAGGGAGAGAGCTGGACCCCTGGGTAGCTTGCTTGGGTCAGAGGCCCCTAGGTGGAGGGTCACGGGGCACCCTGGGGCCTCTATTGCAAGTCCAGGGAGTGAGGTGGACCCCTCGGTAGCTTGCTGGGATCAGAGACCCCTAGGTGGAGGGCCAATGGGCACCCTGGGTTCTCTACTGCATGTCCAGGGAGAGATGTGGACCCCTGGGTAGCTTGCTGGGGTCAGAGGCCCCTAGGTGGAGGGCAACGGGGTACCCTGGGGCCTCTACTGCAAATCCAGGGAGAGAGGTGGAGCCCTGGGTAGCTTGCTGGGGTCAGTAGCCCCTGGGTGGAGGGCCAGGGGGCACCCTGGGGCCTATACTGCAAGTCCAGGAAGAGAGGTGGACCCCTGGGTAGCTTGCTGGGGTCAGAGGCCCCTAGGTGGAGGGTCACGGGGCACCCTGGGGCCTCTATTGCAAGTCAAGGGAGAGAGGTGGACCCCTCGGTAGCTTGCTGGGGTCAGAGACCCCTAGGTGGAGGGCCAATGGGCACCCTGGGGCCTCTACTGCAAGTCCAGGGAGAGATGTGGACCCCTGGGTAGCTTGCTGGGGTCAGATGCCCCTAGGTGAAGGGCCATGGGGCACCCTGGGGAAACTACTGCAAGTCCAGGGAGATAGGCAGGCCCCAGGGCAGCTTGCTGGGGTCAGAGACCCCTAGGTGGAGGGCCAAGGGTCACCCTGGGGCCTAGTCTGCAAGTGTAGGGAGAGAGGTGGACCCCTGGGTAGCTTTCTGGGGTCAGAGGCCCCTAGGTGGAGGGCCAAGGGGCACCCTGGGGCCTCTATTGCAAGTCCAGGGAGAGAGGTGGACCTCTGGGCAGCTTGCTTGGGTCAGGGGCCTCTAGGTGGAGGACCAGGGGGCACCCTGGGGCCTATACTGCTAGTCCAGGGAGAGAGTTGGAGCCCTGGGTAGCTTGCTGGGGTCAGAGGGCCCTAGGTGGAGGGCCATGGGGCACCCTGGGGACTCTACTGCAAGTCCAGGGAGATAGGTAGGCCCCTGGGTAGCTTGCTGGGGTCAGAGACCCCTAGGTGGAGGGCCAATGGGCACCCTGGGGCCTCTACTGCAAGTCCAGGGAGAGAGGTGGACCCCTGGGTAGCTTGCTGGGGTCATAGGCCCCTAGGTGGAGGGTCTGAGGGCACACTGGGGCCTCTACTACAAGTCCAGGGAGAGAGGTGGAGCCCTGGGTAGCTTTCTGGGGTCAGTAGCCCCTTAGTGGAGGGCAAGGGGGCACCCTGGGGCCTCTATTGCACATCCACGGAGGGAGCTGGACCCCTGGGTAACTTGCTGGGTTCAGAGGCCCCTAGGTGGAGGGCCACGGGGTACCCTGGGTCCTCTACTGCAAGTCCAGGGAGAGATGTGGACGCCTGGGTTGCTTGCTGGACTTAGAGGCCCCTAGGTGGAGGGCCAGGGGGCACCCTGGGGCCTCTATTGCAAGTCCAGGGAGACAGCTGGACCCCTGGGTAGCTTGCTGGAGTCAGAGGCCCCTAGGTGGAGGGCCACGGGGTACCCTGGGGCCTCTACTGCAAGTCCAGGGAGAGAGGTGGAGCCCTGGGTAGCTTGCTGGGGCCAGTAGCCCCTGAGTGGAGGGCAAGGGGGCACCCTGGGGCCTCTACTGCAAGTCCAGGGAGAGAGGTGGAGCCCTGGGTAGCTTGCTGGGGTCAGAGGCCCCTAGGTGGAGGGCAAGGGGGCACCCTGTGGCCTATACTGCAAGTCCAGGGAGAGAGGTGGACCCCTGGGTAGCTTGCTGGGGTCAAAGGGCCCTAGGTGGAGGGCCAAGGGTCAACCTGGGGCCTCTACTGCATGTCCAGGGAGAGAGGTGGAGCCCTGGGTAGCTTGCTGGGGTCAGAGGCCCCTAGGTGGAGGGTCACGGGGCACCCTGGGGCCTCTATTGCAAGTCCAGGGAGAGAGGTGGACCCCTCGGTAGCTTGCTGGGATCAGAGACCCCTAGGTGGAGGGCCAATGGGCACCCTGGGTTCTCTACTGCAAGTCCAGGGAGAGATGTGGACCCCTGGGTAGCTTGCTGGGGTCAGAGGCCCCTAGGTGGAGGGCCACGGGGTACCCTGGGGCCTCTACTGCAAATCCAGGGAGAGAGGTGGAGCCCTGGGTAGCTTGCTGGGGTCAGTAGCCCCTGGTTGGAGGGCCAGGGGGCACCCTGGGGCCTATACTGCAAGTCCAAGGAGAGAGGTGGACCCCTGGGTAGCTTTGCTGGGGTCAGAGGCCCCTAGTTGGAGGGCCAGGGGGCACCCTGGGGCCTATACTGCAAGTCCAGGAAGAGAGGTGGACCCCTGGGTAGCTTGCTGGACTCAGAGGCCCCTAGGTGGAGGGCCACGGGGTACCCTGGGGCCTCTACTGCAAGTCCAGGGAGAGAGGTGGAGCCCTGGGTAGCTTGCTGGGGCCAGTAGCCCCTGAGTGGAGGGCAAGGGGGCACCATGGGGCCTCTACTGCAAGTCCAGGGAGAGAGGTGGAGCCCTGGGTAGCTTGCTGGGGTCAGAGGCCCCTAGGTGGAGGGCAAGGGGGCACCCTGTGGCCTATACTGCAAGTCCAGGGAGAGAGGTGGACCCCTGGGTAGCTTGCTGGGGTCAAAGGACCCTAGGTGGAGGGCCAAGGGTCAACCTGGGGCCTCTACTGCATGTCCAGGGAGAGAGGTGGAGCCCTGGGTAGCTTGCTGGGGTCAGAGGCCCCTAGGTGGAGGGTCACGGGGCACCCTGGGGCCTCTATTGCAAGTCCAGGGAGAGAGGTGGACCCCTCGGTAGCTTGCTGGGATCAGAGACCCCTAGGTGGAGGGCCAATGGGCACCCTGGGTTCTCTACTGCAAGTCCAGGGAGAGATGTGGACCCCTGGGTAGCTTGCTGGGGTCAGAGGCCCCTAGGTGGAGGGCCACGGGGTACCCTGGGGCCTCTACTGCAAATCCAGGGAGAGAGGTGGAGCCCTGGGTAGCTTGCTGGGGTCAGTAGCCCCTGGTTGGAGGGCCAGGGGGCACCCTGGGGCCTATACTGCAAGTCCAAGGAGAGAGGTGGACCCCTGGGTAGCTTTGCTGGGGTCAGAGGCCCCTAGTTGGAGGGCCAGGGGGCACCCTGGGGCCTATACTGCAAGTCCAGGAAGAGAGGTGGACCCCTGGGTAGCTTGCTGGACTCAGAGGCCCCTAGGTGGAGGGCCAGGGGGCACCCTGGGGCCTCTATTGCAAGTCCAGGGAGAGAGGTGGACCCCTGGGCAGCTTGCTTGGGACAGGGGCCCCTAGGTGGAGGACCAGGGGGCACCCTGGGGCCTATACTGCAAGTCCAGGGAGAGAGTTGGAGCCCTGGGTAGCTTGCTGGGATCAGAGGGCCCAAGGTGGAGGGCCATGGGGCACCCTGGGGACTCTACTGCAAGTCCAGGGAGATAGGTAGGCCCCTGGGTAGCTTGCTGGGGTCAGAGGTCCCTTGGTGGAAGGCCACGGGGTACCCTGGGGCCTCTACTGCAAGTCCAGGGAGAGAGGTGGACCCCTGGGTAGCTTGCTGGTGTTAGAGACCCCTAGGTGGAGGGCCAATGGGCACCCTGGGGCCTCTACTGCAAGTCCAGGGAGAGAGGTGGAGCCCTGGGTAGCTTGCTGGGGTCAAAGGCCCCTAGGTGGAGGGCCAGAGGGCAGCCTAGGGCCTCTACTACAAGTCCAGGGAGAGAGGTGGAGCCCTGGATAGCTTGCTGGTGTCAGTAGCCCCCTATGGAGAAAAGGGGCACCCTGGGGCCTCTATTGCAAGTCCACGGAGGGAGCTGGACCCCTGAGTAGCTTGCTGGGTTCAGAGGCCCCTAGGTGAAGGGCCACGGGGTACCCTGGGGCCTCTACTGCAAGTCCAGGGAGAGATGTGGACCCCTGGGTAGTTTGCTGGACTCAGAGGCCCCTAGTTGGAGGGCCAGGGGGCACCCTGGGGCCTATACTGCAAGTCCAGGAAGAGAGGTGGACCCCTGGGTAGCTTGCTGGACTCAGAGGCCCCTAGGTGGAGGGCCACGGGGTACCCTGGGGCCTCTACTGCAAGTCCAGGGAGAGAGGTGGAGCCCTGGGTAGCTTGCTGGGGCCAGTAGCCCCTGAGTGGAGGGCAAGGGGGCACCCTGGGGCCTCTACTGCAAGTCCAGGGAGAGAGGTGGAGCCCTGGGTAGCTTGCTGGGGTCAGAGGCCCCTAGGTGGAGGGCAAGGGGGCACCCTGTGGCCTATACTGCAAGTCCAGGGAGAGAGGTGGACCCCTGGGTAGCTTGCTGGGGTCAAAGGACCCTAGGTGGAGGGCCAAGGGTCAACCTGGGGCCTCTACTGCATGTCCAGGGAGAGAGGTGGAGCCCTGGGTAGCTTGCTGGGGTCAGAGGCCCCTAGGTGGAGGGTCACGGGGCACCCTGGGGCCTCTATTGCAAGTCCAGGGAGAGAGGTGGACCCCTCGGTAGCTTGCTGGGATCAGAGACCCCTAGGTGGAGGGCCAATGGGCACCCTGGGTTCTCTACTGCAAGTCCAGGGAGAGATGTGGACCCCTGGGTAGCTTGCTGGGGTCAGAGGCCCCTAGGTGGAGGGCCACGGGGTACCCTGGGGCCTCTACTGCAAATCCAGGGAGAGAGGTGGAGCCCTGGGTAGCTTGCTGGGGTCAGTAGCCCCTGGTTGGAGGGCCAGGGGGCACCCTGGGGCCTATACTGCAAGTCCAAGGAGAGAGGTGGACCCCTGGGTAGCTTTGCTGGGGTCAGAGGCCCCTAGTTGGAGGGCCAGGGGGCACCCTGGGGCCTATACTGCAAGTCCAGGAAGAGAGGTGGACCCCTGGGTAGCTTGCTGGACTCAGAGGCCCCTAGGTGGAGGGCCAGGGGGCACCCTGGGGCCTCTATTGCAAGTCCAGGGAGAGAGGTGGACCCCTGGGCAGCTTGCTTGGGACAGGGGCCCCTAGGTGGAGGACCAGGGGGCACCCTGGGGCCTATACTGCAAGTCCAGGGAGAGAGTTGGAGCCCTGGGTAGCTTGCTGGGATCAGAGGGCCCAAGGTGGAGGGCCATGGGGCACCCTGGGGACTCTACTGCAAGTCCAGGGAGATAGGTAGGCCCCTGGGTAGCTTGCTGGGGTCAGAGGTCCCTTGGTGGAAGGCCACGGGGTACCCTGGGGCCTCTACTGCAAGTCCAGGGAGAGAGGTGGACCCCTGGGTAGCTTGCTGGTGTTAGATGCCCCTAGTTGGAGGGCCAGGAGGCACCCTGGGTCCTATACTGCAAGTCCAGGGAGAGAGGTGGACCCCTGGGTAGCTTGCTGGGGTCAGATGCCCCTAGGTGGAGGGCCAGGGGGCACCCTGGTGCCTATACTGCAAGTCCAAGGAGAGAGGTGGACGCCTGGGTAGCTTGCTGGGGTCAGAGGCCCCTAGTTGGAGGGCCAGGGGGTACCCTGGGGCCTCTACTGCAAGTCCAGGGAGAGATGTGGACCCCTGGGTAGCTTGCTGGACTCAGAGGCCCCTAGGTGGAGGGCCAGGGGGCACCCTGGAAACTCTACTATAAGTCCAGGGAGAGAGGTGGACCCCTGGGTAGCTTGCTGGGGTCAGAGGCCCCTAGGTGGAGGGCCAGGGGTCACCCAGGGGCGTCTACTGCAAGTCCAGGGAGAGAGGTGGACCCCTCGGTAGCTTGCTGGGGTCAGAGACCCCTAGGTGGAGGGCCAATGGGCACCCTGGGGCCTCTACTGCAAGTCCAGGGAGAGAGGTGGAGCCCTGGGTAGCATACTGGGGTCAAAGGCCCCTAGGTGGAGGGCCAGAGGGCAGCCTAGGGCCTCTACTACAAGTCCAGGGAGAGAGGTGGAGCCCTGGATAGCTTGCTGGTGTCAGTAGCCCCCTATGGAGGGCAAGGGGCACCCTGGGGCCTCTATTGCAAGTCCACGGAGGGAGCTGGACCCCTGAGTAGCTTGCTGGGTTCAGAGGCCCCTAGGTGAAGGGCCACGGGGTACCCTGGGGCCTCTACTGCAAGTCCAGGGAGAGATGTGGACCCCTGGGTAGTTTGCTGGACTCAGAGGCCCCTAGGTGGAGGGCCAGGGGGCACCCTGGAGCCTCTATTGCAAGTCCAGGAAGAAAGCTGGACCCTTGGGTAGCTTGCTGGGGTCAGAGGCCCCTAGGTGGAGGGCCACGGGGTACCCTAGGGGCCTCTACTGCAAGTCCAGGGAGAGAGGTGGAGCCCTGGGTAGCTTGCTGGGGCCAGTAGCCCCTGGGTGGAGGGCAAGGGGGCACCCTGGGGCCTCTACTGCAAGTCCAGGGAGAGAGGTGGACCCCTGGGTAGCTTGCTGGGGTCAGAGGCCCCTAGGTGGAGGGCAAGGGGGCACCCTGTGGCCTATACTGCAAGTCCAGGGAGAGAGGTGGACCCCTGGGTAGCTTGCTGGGGTCAAAGGGCCCTAGGTGGAGGGCCAAGGGTCAACCTGGGGACTCTACTGCATGTCCAGGGAGAGAGGTGGAGCCCTGGGTAGCTTGCTGGGGTCAGAGGCCCCAGGTGGAGGGCCAGAGGGCAGCCTAGGGCCTCTACTACAAGTCCAGGGAGAGAGGTGGAGCCCTGGGTAGCTTGCTGGGGTCAGTAGCCCCTAGTTGGAGGGCCAGGGGGCACCCTGGGACCTATACTGCAAGTCCAGGAAGAGAGGTGGACCCCTGGGTAGCTTGCTGGGGTCAGAGGCCCCTAGGTGAAGGGCCATGGGGCACCCTGGGGAAACTACTGCAAGTCCAGGGAGATAGGCAGGCCCCAGGGCAGCTTGCTGGGGACAGAGGCCCCTAGGTGGAGGGCCAAGGGTCACCCTGGGGCCTAGTCTGCAAGTGTAGGGAGAGAGGTGGATCCCTGGGTAGCTTGCTGGGGTCAGAGACCCCTAGGTGGAGGGCCAATGGGCACCCTGGGGCCTCTATTGCAAGTCCAGGGAGACAGCTGGACCCCTGGGTAGCTTGCTGGGGTCAGAGGCCCCTAGGTGGAGAGCCACGGGGTACCCTGGGGCCTCTACTGCAAGTCCAGGGAGAGAGGTGGAGCCCTGGGTAGCTTGCTGGGGCCAGTAGCCCCTGAGTGGAGGGCAAGGGGGCACCCTGGGGCCTCTACTGCAAGTCCAGGGAGAGAGGTGGAGCCCTGGGTAGCTTGCTGGGGTCAGAGGCCCCTAGGTGGAGGGCAAGGGGGCACCCTGTGGCCTATACTGCAAGTCCAGGGAGAGAGGTGGACCCCTGGGTAGCTTGCTGGGGTCAAAGGGCCCTAGGTGGAGGGCCAAGGGTCAACCTGGGGCCTCTAATGCATGTCCAGGGAGAGAGGTGGAGCCCTGGGTAGCTTGCTGGGGTCAGAGGCCCCTAGGTGGAGGGTCACGGGGCACCCTGGGGCCTCTATTGCAAGTCCAGAGAGAGAGGTGGACCCCTCGGTAGCTTGCTGGGATCAGAGACCCCTAGGTGGAGGGCCAATGGGCACCCTGGGTTCTCTACTGCAAGTCCAGGGAGAGATGTGGACCCCTGGGTAGCTTGCTGGGGTCAGAGGCCCCTAGGTGGAGGGCCACGGGGTACCCTGGGGCCTCTACTGCAAATCCAGGGAGAGAGGTGGAGCCCTGGGTAGCTTGCTGGGGTCAGTAGCCCCTGGTTGGAGGGCCAGGGGGCACCCTGGGGCCTATACTGCAAGTCCAAGGAGAGAGGTGGACCCCTGGGTAGCTTTGCTGGGGTCAGAGGCCCCTAGTTGGAGGGCCAGGGGGCACCCTGGGGCCTATACTGCAAGTCCAGGAAGAGAGGTGGACCCCTGGGTAGCTTGCTGGACTCAGAGGCCCCTAGGTGGAGGGCCACGGGGTACCCTGGGGCCTCTACTGCAAGTCCAGGGAGAGAGGTGGAGCCCTGGGTAGCTTGCTGGGGCCAGTAGCCCCTGAGTGGAGGGCAAGGGGGCACCCTGGGGCCTCTACTGCAAGTCCAGGGAGAGAGGTGGAGCCCTGGGTAGCTTGCTGGGGTCAGAGGCCCCTAGGTGGAGGGCAAGGGGGCACCCTGTGGCCTATACTGCAAGTCCAGGGAGAGAGGTGGACCCCTGGGTAGCTTGCTGGGGTCAAAGGACCCTAGGTGGAGGGCCAAGGGTCAACCTGGGGCCTCTACTGCATGTCCAGGGAGAGAGGTGGAGCCCTGGGTAGCTTGCTGGGGTCAGAGGCCCCTAGGTGGAGGGTCACGGGGCACCCTGGGGCCTCTATTGCAAGTCCAGGGAGAGAGGTGGACCCCTCGGTAGCTTGCTGGGATCAGAGACCCCTAGGTGGAGGGCCAATGGGCACCCTGGGTTCTCTACTGCAAGTCCAGGGAGAGATGTGGACCCCTGGGTAGCTTGCTGGGGTCAGAGGCCCCTAGGTGGAGGGCCACGGGGTACCCTGGGGCCTCTACTGCAAATCCAGGGAGAGAGGTGGAGCCCTGGGTAGCTTGCTGGGGTCAGTAGCCCCTCGTTGGAGGGCCAGGGGGCACCCTGGGGCCTATACTGCAAGTCCAAGGAGAGAGGTGGACCCCTGGGTAGCTTTGCTGGGGTCAGAGGCCCCTAGTTGGAGGGCCAGGGGGCACCCTGGGGCCTATACTGCAAGTGCAGGAAGAGAGGTGGACCCCTGGGTAGCTTGCTGGACTCAGAGGCCCCTAGGTGGAGGGCCAGGGGGCACCCTGGGGCCTCTATTGCAAGTCCAGGGAGAGAGGTGGACCCCTGGGCAGCTTGCTGGGGTCAGAGACCCCTAGGTGGAGGGCCAATGGGCACCCTGGGGCCTCTACTGCAAGTCCAGGGAGAGAGGTGGAGCCCTGGGTAGCTTGCTGGGGTCAAAGGCCCCTAGGTGGAGGGCCAGAGGGCAGCCTAGGGCCTCTACTACAAGTCCAGGGAGAGAGGTGGAGCCCTGGGTAGCTTTCTGGGGTCAGTAGCCCCTTAGTGGAGGGCAAGGGGGCACCCTGGGGCCTCTATTGCAAGTCCACGGAGGGAGCTGGACCCCTGGGTAACTTGCTGGGTTCAGAGGCCCCTAGGTGGAGGGCCACGGGGTACCCTGGGTCCTCTACTGCAAGTCCAGGGAGAGATGTGGACGCCTGGGTTGCTTGCTGGACTTAGAGGCCCCTAGGTGGAGGGCCAGGGGGCACCCTGGGGCCTCTATTGCAAGTCCAGGGAGACAGCTGGACCCCTGGGTAGCTTGCTGGGGTCAGAGGCCCCTAGGTGGAGGGCCACGGGGTACCCTGGGGCCTCTACTGCAAGTCCAGGGAGAGAGGTGGAGCCCTGGGTAGCTTGCTGGGGCCAGTAGCCCCTGAGTGGAGGGCAAGGGGGCACCCTGGGGCCTCTACTGCAAGTTTCAGGGAGAGAGGTGGACCCCTGGGTAGCTTGCTGGGGTCAAAGGGCCCTAGGTGGAGGGCCAAGGGTCAACCTGGGGCCTCTACTGCATGTCCAGGGAGAGAGGTGGAGCCCTGGGTAGCTTGCTGGGGTCAGAGGCCCCTAGTTGGAGGGCCAGGAGGCACCCTGGGTCCTATACTGCAAGTCCAGGGAGAGAGGTGGACCCCTGGGTAGCTTGCTGGGGTCAGATGCCCCTAGGTGGAGGGCCAGGGGGCACCCTGGTGCCTATACTGCAAGTCCAAGGAGAGAGGTGGACGCCTGGGTAGCTTGCTGGGGTCAGAGGCCCCTAGTTGGAGGGCCAGGGGGTACCCTGGGGCCTCTACTGCAAGTCCAGGGAGAGATGTGGACCCCTGGGTAGCTTGCTGGACTCAGAGGCCCCTAGGTGGAGGGCCAGGGGGCACCCTGGAAACTCTACTATAAGTCCAGGGAGAGAGGTGGACCCCTGGGTAGCTTGCTGGGGTCAGAGGCCCCTAGGTGGAGGGCCAGGGGTCACCCAGGGGCGTCTACTGCAAGTCCAGGGAGAGAGGTGGACCCCTCGGTAGCTTGCTGGGGTCAGAGACCCCTAGGTGGAGGGCCAATGGGCACCCTGGGGCCTCTACTGCAAGTCCAGGGAGAGAGGTGGAGCCCTGGGTAGCTTGCTGGGGTCAAAGGCCCCTAGGTGGAGGGCCAGAGGGCAGCCTAGGGCCTCTACTACAAGTCCAGGGAGAGAGGTGGAGCCCTGGATAGCTTGCTGGTGTCAGTAGCCCCCGATGGAGGGCAAGGGGGACCCTGGGGCCTCTATTGCAAGTCCACGGAGTGAGCTGGACCCCTGAGTAGCTTGCTGGGTTCAGAGGCCCCTAGGTGAAGGGCCACGGGGTACCCTGGGGCCTCTACTGCAAGTCCAGGGAGAGACGTGGACCCCTGGGTAGTTTGCTGGACTCAGAGGCCCCTAGGTGGAGGGCCAGGGGGCACCCTGGGGCCTCTATTGCAAGTCCAGGAAGAAAGCTGGACCCCTGGGTAGCTTGCTGGGGTCAGAGGCCCCTAGGTGGAGGGCCACGGGGTACCCTAGGGGCCTCTACTGCAAGTCCAGGGAGAGAGGTGGAGCCCTGGGTAGCTTGCTGGGGCCAGTAGCCCCTGGGTGGAGGGCAAGGGGGCACCCTGGGGCCTCTACTGCAAGTCCAGGGAGAGAGGTGGACCCCTGGGTAGCTTGCTGGGGTCAGAGGCCCCTAGGTGGAGGGCAAGGGGGCACCCTGTGGCCTATACTGCAAGTCCAGGGAGAGAGGTGGACCCCTGGGTAGCTTGCTGGGGTCAAAGGGCCCCAGGTGGAGGGCCAGAGGGCAGCCTAGGGCCTCTACTACAAGTCCAAGGAGAGAGGTGGAGCCCTGGGTAGCTTGCTGGGGTCAGAGGCCCCTAGGTGGAGGGTCACGGGGCACCCTGGGGCCTCTATTGCAAGTCCAGGGAGTGAGGTGGACCCCTCGGTAGCTTGCTGGGATCAGAGACCCCTAGGTGGAGGGCCAATGGGCACCCTGGGTTCTCTACTGCAAGTCCAGGGAGAGATGTGGACCCCTGGGTAGCTTGCTGGGGTCAGAGGCGCCTAGGTGGAGGGCAACGGGGTACCCTGGGGCCTCTACTGCAAATCCAGGGAGAGAGGTGGAGCCCTGGGTAGCTTGCTGGGGTCAGTAGCCCCTGGGTGGAGGGCCAGGGGGCACCCTGGGGCCTATACTGCAAGTCCAAGGAGAGAGGTGGACCCCTGGGTAGCTTTGCTGGGGTCAGAGGCCCCTAGTTGGAGGGCCAGGGGGCACCCTGGGGCCTATACTGCAAGTCCAGGAAGAGAGGTGGACCCCTGGGTAGCTTGCTGGGGTCAGAGGCCCCTAGGTGGAGGGTCACGGGGCACCCTGGGGCCTCTATTGCAAGTCAAGGGAGAGAGGTGGACCCCTCGGTAGCTTGCTGGGGTCAGAGACCCCTAGGTGGAGGGCCAATGGGCACCCTGGGGCCTCTATTGCAAGTCCAGGGAGACAGCTGGACCCCTGGGTAGCTTGCTGGGGTCAGAGGCCACTAGGTGGAGGGCCACGGGGTACCCTGGGGCCTCTACTGCAAGTCCAGGGAGAGAGGTGGAGCCCTGGGTAGCTTGCTGGGGCCAGTAGCCCCTGAGTGGAGGGCAAGGGGGCACCCTGGGTCCTCTACTGCAAGTCCAGGGAGAGAGGTGGAGCCCTGGGTAGCTTGCTGGGGTCAGAGGCCCCTAGGTGGAGGGCAAGGGGGCACCCTGTGGCCTATACTGCAAGTCCAGGGAGAGAGGTGGACCCCTGGGTAGCTTGCTGGGGTCAAAGGGCCCTAGGTGGAGGGCCAAGGGTCAACCTGGGGCCTCTAATGCATGTCCAGGGAGAGAGGTGGAGCCCTGGGTAGCTTGCTGGGGTCAGAGGCCCCTAGGTGGAGGGTCACGGGGCACCCTGGGGCCTCTATTGCAAGTCCAGAGAGAGAGGTGGACCCCTCGGTAGCTTGCTGGGATCAGAGACCCCTAGGTGGAGGGCCAATGGGCACCCTGGGTTCTCTACTGCAAGTCCAGGGAGAGATGTGGACCCCTGGGTAGCTTGCTGGGGTCAGAGGCCCCTAGGTGGAGGGCCACGGGGTACCCTGGGGCCTCTACTGCAAATCCAGGGAGAGAGGTGGAGCCCTGGGTAGCTTGCTGGGGTCAGTAGCCCCTGGTTGGAGGGCCAGGGGGCACCCTGGGGCCTATACTGCAAGTCCAAGGAGAGAGGTGGACCCCTGGGTAGCTTTGCTGGGGTCAGAGGCCCCTAGTTGGAGGGCCAGGGGGCACCCTGGGGCCTATACTGCAAGTCCAGGAAGAGAGGTGGACCCCTGGGTAGCTTGCTGGACTCAGAGGCCCCTAGGTGGAGGGCCACGGGGTACCCTGGGGCCTCTACTGCAAGTCCAGGGAGAGGGGTGGAGCCCTGGGTAGCTTGCTGGGGCCAGTAGCCCCTGAGTGGAGGGCAAGGGGGCACCCTGGGGCCTCTACTGCAAGTCCAGGGAGAGAGGTGGAGCCCTGGGTAGCTTGCTGGGGTCAGAGGCCCCTAGGTGGAGGGCAAGGGGGCACCCTGTGGCCTATACTGCAAGTCCAGGGAGAGAGGTGGACCCCTGGGTAGCTTGCTGGGGTCAAAGGACCCTAGGTGGAGGGCCAAGGGTCAACCTGGGGCCTCTACTGCATGTCCAGGGAGAGAGGTGGAGCCCTGGGTAGCTTGCTGGGGTCAGAGGCCCCTAGGTGGAGGGTCACGGGGCACCCTGGGGCCTCTATTGCAAGTCCAGGGAGAGAGGTGGACCCCTCGGTAGCTTGCTGGGATCAGAGACCCCTAGGTGGAGGGCCAATGGGCACCCTGGGTTCTCTACTGCAAGTCCAGGGAGAGATGTGGACCCCTGGGTAGCTTGCTGGGGTCAGAGGCCCCTAGGTGGAGGGCCACGGGGTACCCTGGGGCCTCTACTGCAAATCCAGGGAGAGAGGTGGAGCCCTGTGTAGCTTGCTGGGGTCAGTAGCCCCTCGTTGGAGGGCCAGGGGGCACCCTGGGGCCTATACTGCAAGTCCAAGGAGAGAGGTGGACCCCTGGGTAGCTTTGCTGGGGTCAGAGGCCCCTAGTTGGAGGGCCAGGGGGCACCCTGGGGCCTATACTGCAAGTCCAGGAAGAGAGGTGGACCCCTGGGTAGCTTGCTGGACTCAGAGGCCCCTAGGTGGAGGGCCAAGGGGCACCCTGGGGCCTCTATTGCAAGTCCAGGGAGAGAGGTGGACCCCTGGGCAGCTTGCTGGGGTCAGAGACCCCTAGGTGGAGGGCCAATGGGCACCCTGGGGCCTCTACTGCAAGTCCAGGGAGAGAGGTGGAGCCCTGGGTAGCTTGCTGGGGTCAAAGGCCCCTAGGTGGAGGGCCAGAGGGCAGCCTAGGGCCTCTACTACAAGTCCAGGGAGAGAGGTGGAGCCCTGGGTAGCTTTCTGGGGTCAGTAGCCCCTTAGTGGAGGGCAAGGGGGCACCCTGGGGCCTCTATTGCAAGTCCACGGAGGGAGCTGGACCCCTGGGTAACTTGCTGGGTTCAGAGGCCCCTAGGTGGAGGGCCACGGGGTACCCTGGGTCCTCTACTGCAAGTCCAGGGAGAGATGTGGACGCCTGGGTTGCTTGCTGGACTTAGAGGCCCCTAGGTGGAGGGCCAGGGGGCACCCTGGGGCCTCTATTGCAAGTCCAGGGAGACAGCTGGACCCCTGGGTAGCTTGCTGGGGTCAGAGGCCCCTAGGTGGAGGGCCACGGGGTACCCTGGGGCCTCTACTGCAAGTCCAGGGAGAGAGGTGGAGCCCTGGGTAGCTTGCTGGGGCCAGTAGCCCCTGAGTGGAGGGCAAGGGGGCACCCTGGGGCCTCTACTGCAAGTTTCAGGGAGAGAGGTGGACCCCTGGGTAGCTTGCTGGGGTCAAAGGGCCCTAGGTGGAGGGCCAAGGGTCAACCTGGGGCCTCTACTGCATGTCCAGGGAGAGAGGTGGAGCCCTGGGTAGCTTGCTGGGGTCAGAGGCCCCTAGGTGGAGGGTCACGGGGCACCCTGGGGCCTCTATTGCAAGTCCAGGGAGAGAGGTGGACCCCTCGGTAGCTTGCTGGGATCAGAGACCCCTAGGTGGAGGGCCAAAGGGCACCCTGGGTTCTCTACTGCAAGTCCAGGGAGAGATGTGGACCCCTGGGTAGCTTGCTGGGGTCAGAGGCCCCTAGGTGGAGGGCCACGGGGTACCCTGGGGCCTCTACTGCAAATCCAGGGAGAGAGGTGGAGCCCTGGGTAGCTTGCTGGGGTCAGTAGCCCCTGGTTGGAGGGCCAGGGGGCACCCTGGGGCCTATACTGCAAGTCCAAGGAGAGAGGTGGACCCCTGGGTAGCTTTGCTGGGGTCAGAGGCCCCAAGTTGGAGGGCCAGGGGGCACCCTGGGGCCTATACTGCAAGTCCAGGAAGAGAGGTGGACCCCTGGGTAGCTTGCTGGACTCAGAGGCCCCTAGGTGGAGGGCCAGGGGGCACCCTGGGGCCTCTATTGCAAGTCCAGGGAGAGAGGTGGACCCCTGGGCAGCTTGCTTGGGTCAGGGGCCCCTAGGTGGAGGACCAGGGGGCACCCTGGGGCCTATACTGCAAGTCCAGGGAGAGAGGTGGAGCCCTGGGTAGCTTGCTGGGATCAGAGGGCCCAAGGTGGAGGGCCATGGGGCACCCTGGGGACTCTACTGCAAGTCCAGGGAGATAGGTAGGCCCCTGGGTAGCTTGCTGGGGTCAGAGGTCCCTTGGTGGAAGGCCACGGGGTACCCTGGGGCCTCTACTGCAAGTCCAGGGAGATAGGTAGGCCCCTGGGTAGCTTGCTGGGGTCAGATGCCCCTAGGTGGAGGGCCAGAGGGCACCCTGGGGCCTATACTGCAAGTCCAATGAGAGAGGTGGACCCCTGGGTAGCTTGCTGGTGTTAGATGCCCCTAGTTGGAGGGCCAGGGGGCACCCTGGGTCCTATACTGCAAGTCCAGGGAGAGAGGTGGACCCCTGGGTAGCTTGCTGGGGTCAGAGGCCCCTAGTTGGAGGGCCAGGGGGTACCCTGGGGCCTCTACTGCAAGTCCAGGGAGAGATGTGGACCCCTGGGTAGCTTGCTGGACTCAGAGGCCCCTAGGTGGAGGGCCAGGGGGCACCCTGGAAACTCTACTATAAGTCCAGGGAGAGAGGTGGACCCCTGGGTAGCTTGCTGGGGTCAGAGACCCCTAGGTGGAGGGCCAATGGGCACCCTTGGGCCTCTACTGCAAGTCCAGGGAGAGAGGTGGAGCCCTGGGTAGCTTGCTGGGGTCAAAGGCCCCTAGGTGGAGGGCCAGAGGGCAGCCTAGGGCCTCTACTACAAGTCCAGGGAGAGAGGTGGAGCCCTGGGTAGCTTGCTGGGGTCAGTAGCCCCTAATGGAGGGCAAGGGGCACCCTGGGGCCTCTTTTGCAAGTCCACGGAGGGAGCTGGACCCCTGAGTAGCTTGCTGGGTTCAGAGGCCCCTAGGTGGAGGGCCACGGGGTACCCTGGGGCCTCTACTGCAAGTCCAGGGAGAGATGTGGACCCCTGGGTAGCTTGCTGGGGTCAGAGGCCCCTAGGTGGAGGGCCAGGGGGCACCCTGGGGCCTCTACTAAAAGTCCAGGGAGAGAGGTGGACCCCTGGGTAGCTTGCTGGGGTCAGAGACCCCTAGGTGGAGGGCCAATGGGCACCCTGCGGCCTCTACTGCAAGTCCAGGGAGAGAGGTGGAGCCCTGGGTAGCTTGCTGGGGTCAGAGGCCCCTAAGTGGGGGGCCAGAGGGCAGCCTAGGGCCTCTACTTAAAGTCTAGGGAGAGAGGTGGAGCCCTGGGTAGCTTGCTGGAGTCATTAGCCCCTGGGTGGAGGGCAAAGGGGCACCCTGGGGCCTCTATTGCAATTCCAGGGAGAGAGCTGGACCCCTGGGTAGCTTGCTGGGTTCAGAGGCCCCTAGGTGGAGGGCCACGGGGTTCCCAGGGGCCTCTACTGCAAGTCCAGGGAGAGATGTGGACCCCTGGGTAGCTTGCTGGGGTCAGAGGCCCCTAGGTGGAGGGCCACAGGGTACCTTGGGGCCTCTACTGCAAGTTCAGGGAGAGAGCTGGAGCCATGGGTAGCTTGCTGGGGTCAGTAGCCCCTGGGTGGAGGGCAAGGGGGCACCCTGGGGCCTCTACTGCAAGTCCAGGGAGAGATGTGGACCCCTGGGTAGCTTGCCGGGGTCAAAGGGCCCTAGGTGGAGGGCCATGGGGCACCCTGGGGACTCTACTGCAAGTTCAAGGAGATAGGCAGGCCCCTGGGCAGCTTGCTGGGGTCAGACGGCCCTAGGTGGAGGGCCAAGGGTCAACCTGAGGCCTCTACTGCAAGTCCAGTGAGAGAAGTGAATCACTGGGAAGCTTGTTGGTGTCAGAGGCCCCTAGGGGGAGGGCCAGGGGGCACCGTAGGGCCTCTACTATAAATCCAGGGAGAGATGTGGACCCCTGGGTCGCTTGCTGGGGTCAGAGGCCCCTAGGTGGAGGGCCAGGGGGCACCCAGGGGCATCTACTGCAAGTCCAGGGAGAGATGTGGACCCCTGGGTAGCTTGCTGGGGTCAGAGGCCCCTAGGCGGAGGGCCACGGGGTACCCTGGGGCCTCTACTGCAAGTCCAGGGAGAGAGGTGGAGCCCTGGGTAGCTTGCTGGGGCCAGTAGCCCCTGAGTGGAGGGCAAGGGGGCACCCTGGGGCCTCTACTGCAAGTCCAGGGAGAGAGGTGGAGCCCTGGGTAGCTTGCTGGGGTCAGAGGCCCCTAGGTGGAGGGCAAGGGGGCACCCTGTGGCCTATACTGCAAGTCCAGGGAGAGAGGTGGACCCCTGGGTAGCTTGCTGGGGTCAAAGGACCCTAGGTGGAGGGCCAGGGGTCAACCTGGGGCCTCTACTGCATGTCCAGGGAGAGAGGTGGAGCCCTGGGTAGCTTGCTGGGGTCAGAGGCCCCTAGGTGGAGGGTCACGGGGCACCCTGGGGCCTCTATTGCAAGTCCAGGGAGAGAGGTGGACCCCTCGGTAGCTTGCTGGGATCAGAGACCCCTAGGTGGAGGGCCAATGGGCACCCTGGGTTCTCTACTGCAAGTCCAGGGAGAGATGTGGACCCCTGGGTAGCTTGCTGGGGTCAGAGGCCCCTAGGTGGAGGGCCACGGGGTACCCTGGGGCCTCTACTGCAAATCCAGGGAGAGAGGTGGAGCCCTGGGTAGCTTGCTGGGGTCAGTAGCCCCTCGTTGGAGGGCCAGGGGGCACCCTGGGGCCTATACTGCAAGTCCAAGGAGAGAGGTGGACCCCTGGGTAGCTTTGCTGGGGTCAGAGGCCCCTAGTTGGAGGGCCAGGGGGCACCCTGGGGCCTATACTGCAAGTCCAGGAAGAGAGGTGGACCCCTGGGTAGCTTGCTGGACTCAGAGGCCCCTAGGTGGAGGGCCAGGGGGCACCCTGGGGCCTCTATTGCAAGTCCAGGGAGAGAGGTGGACCCCTGGGCAGCTTGCTGGGGTCAGAGACCCCTAGGTGGAGGGCCAATGGGCACCCTGGGGCCTCTACTGCAAGTCCAGGGAGAGAGGTGGAGCCCTGGGTAGTTTGCTGGGGTCAAAGGCCCCTAGGTGGAGGGCCAGAGGGCAGCCTAGGGCCTCTACTACAAGTCCAGGGAGAGAGGTGGAGCCCTGGGTAGCTTTCTGGGGTCAGTAGCCCCTTAGTGGAGGGCAAGGGGGCACCCTGGGGCCTCTATTGCAAGTCCACGGAGGGAGCTGGACCCCTGGGTAACTTGCTGGGTTCAGAGGCCCCTAGGTGGAGGGCCACGGGGTACCTTGGGTCCTCTACTGCAAGTCCAGGGAGAGATGTGGACGCCTGGGTTGCTTGCTGGACTTAGAGGCCCCTAGGTGGAGGGCCAGGGGGCACCCTGGGGCCTCTATTGCAAGTCCAGGGAGACAGCTGGACCCCTGGGTAGCTTGCTGGGGTCAGAGGCCCCTAGGTGGAGGGCCATGGGGTACCCTGGGGCCTCTACTGCAAGTGCAGGGAGAGAGGTGGAGCCCTGGGTAGCTTGCTGGGGCCAGTAGCCCCTGAGTGGAGGGCAAGGGGGCACCCTGGGGCCTCTACTGCAAGTTTCAGGGAGAGAGGTGGACCCCTGGGTAGCTTGCTGGGGTCAAAGGGCCCTAGGTGGAGGGCCAAGGGTCAACCTGGGGCCTCTACTGCATGTCCAGGGAGAGAGGTGGAGCCCTGGGTAGCTTGCTGGGGTCAGAGGCCCCTAGGTGGAGGGTCACGGGGCACCCTGGGGCCTCTATTGCAAGTCCAGGGAGAGAGGTGGACCCCTCGGTAGCTTGCTGGGATCAGAGACCCCTAGGTGGAGGGCCAAAGGGCACCCTGGGTTCTCTACTGCAAGTCCAGGGAGAGATGTGGACCCCTGGGTAGCTTGCTGGGGTCAGAGGCCCCTAGGTGGAGGGCCACGGGGTACCCTGGGGCCTCTACTGCAAATCCAGGGAGAGAGGTGGAGCCCTGGGTAGCTTGCTGGGGTCAGTAGCCCCTGGTTGGAGGGCCAGGGGGCACCCTGGGGCCTATACTGCAAGTCCAAGGAGAGAGGTGGACCCCTGGGTAGCTTTGCTGGGGTCAGAGGCCCCAAGTTGGAGGGCCAGGGGGCACCCTGGGGCCTATACTGCAAGTCCAGGAAGAGAGGTGGACCCCTGGGTAGCTTGCTGGACTCAGAGGCCCCTAGGTGGAGGGCCAGGGGGCACCCTGGGGCCTCTATTGCAAGTCCAGGGAGAGAGGTGGACCCCTGGGCAGCTTGCTTGGGTCAGGGGCCCCTAGGTGGAGGACCAGGGGGCACCCTGGGGCCTATACTGCAAGTCCAGGGAGAGAGTTGGAGCCCTGGGTAGCTTGCTGGGATCAGAGGGCCCAAGGTGGAGGGCCATGGGGCACCCTGGGGACTCTACTGCAAGTCCAGGGAGATAGGTAGGCCCCTGGGTAGCTTGCTGGGGTCAGAGGTCCCTTGGTGGAAGGCCACGGGGTACCCTGGGGCCTCTACTGCAAGTCCAGGGAGAGAGGTGGACCCCTGGGTAGCTTGCTGGTGTTAGATGCCCCTAGTTGGAGGGCCAGGAGGCACCCTGGGTCCTATACTGCAAGTCCAGGGAGAGAGGTGGACCCCTGGGTAGCTTGCTGGGGTCAGATGCCCCTAGGTGGAGGGCCAGGGGGCACCCTGGTGCCTATACTGCAAGTCCAAGGAGAGAGGTGGACGCCTGGGTAGCTTGCTGGGGTCAGAGGCCCCTAGTTGGAGGGCCAGGGGGTACCCTGGGGCCTCTACTGCAAGTCCAGGGAGAGATGTGGACCCCTGTGTAGCTTGCTGGACTCAGAGGCCCCTAGGTGGAGGGCCAGGGGGCACCCTGGAAACTCTACTATAAGTCCAGGGAGAGAGGTGGACCCCTGGGTAGCTTGCTGGGGTCAGAGGCCCCTAGGTGGAGGGCCAGGGGTCACCCAGGGGCGTCTACTGCAAGTCCAGGGAGAGAGGTGGACCCCTCGGTAGCTTGCTGGGGTCAGAGACCCCTAGGTGGAGGGCCAATGGGCACCCTGGGGCCTCTACTGTGAGTCCAGGGAGAGAGGTGGAGCCCTGGGTAGCTTGCTGGGGTCAAAGGCCCCTAGGTGGAGGGCCAGAGGGCAGCCTAGGGCCTCTACTACAAGTCCAGGGAGAGAGGTGGAGCCCTGGATAGCTTGCTGGTGTCAGTAGCCCCCGATGGAGGGCAAGGGGGACCCTGGGGCCTCTATTGCAAGTCCACGGAGGGAGCTGGACCCCTGAGTAGCTTGCTGGGTTCAGAGGCCCCTAGGTGAAGGGCCACGGGGTACCCTGGGGCCTCTACTGCAAGTCCAGGGAGAGACGTGGACCCCTGGGTAGTTTGCTGGACTCAGAGGCCCCTAGGTGGAGGGCCAGGGGGCACCCTGGGGCCTCTATTGCAAGTCCAGGAAGAAAGCTGGACCCCTGGGTAGCTTGCTGGGGTCAGAGGCCCCTAGGTGGAGGGCCACGGGGTACCCTAGGGGCCTCTACTGCAAGTCCAGGGAGAGAGGTGGAGCCCTGGGTAGCTTGCTGGGGCCAGTAGCCCCTGGGTGGAGGGCAAGGGGGCACCCTGGGGCCTCTACTGCAAGTCCAGGGAGAGAGGTGGACCCCTGGGTAGCTTGCTGGGGTCAGAGGCCCCTAGGTGGAGGGCAAGGGGGCACCCTGTGGCCTATACTGCAAGTCCAGGGAGAGAGGTGGACCCCTGGGTAGCTTGCTGGGGTCAAAGGGCCCCAGGTGGAGGGCCAGAGGGCAGCCTAGGGCCTCTACTACAAGTCCAAGGAGAGAGGTGGAGCCCTGGGTAGCTTGCTGGGGTCAGAGGCCCCTAGGTGGAGGGTCACGGGGCACCCTGGGGCCTCTATTGCAAGTCCAGGGAGTGAGGTGGACCCCTCGGTAGCTTGCTGGGATCAGAGACCCCTAGGTGGAGGGCCAATGGGCACCCTGGGTTCTCTACTGCAAGTCCAGGGAGAGATGTGGACCCCTGGGTAGCTTGCTGGGGTCAGAGGCCCCTAGGTGGAGGGCAACGGGGTACCCTGGGGCCTCTACTGCAAATCCAGGGAGAGAGGTGGAGCCCTGGGTAGCTTGCTGGGGTCAGTAGCCCCTGGGTGGAGGGCCAGGGGGCACCCTGGGGCCTATACTGCAAGTCCAAGGAGAGAGGTGGACCCCTGGGTAGCTTTGCTGGGGTCAGAGGCCCCTAGTTGGAGGGCCAGGGGGCACCCTGGGGCCTATACTGCAAGTCCAGGAAGAGAGGTGGACCCCTGGGTAGCTTGCTGGGGTCAGAGGCCCCTAGGTGGAGGGTCACGGGTCACCCTGGGGCCTCTATTGCAAGTCAAGGGAGAGAGGTGGACCCCTCGGTAGCTTGCTGGGGTCAGAGACCCCTAGGTGGAGGGCCAATGGGCACCCTGGGGCCTCTATTGCAAGTCCAGGGAGACAGCTGGACCCCTGGGTAGCTTGCTGGGGTCAGAGGCCCCTAGGTGGAGGGCCACGGGGTACCCTGGGGCCTCTACTGCAAGTCCAGGGAGAGAGGTGGAGCCCTGGGTAGCTTGCTGGGGCCAGTAGCCCCTGAGTGGAGGGCAAGGGGGCACCCTGGGGCCTCTACTGCAAGTCCAGGGAGAGAGGTGGAGCCCTGGGTAGCTTGCTGGGGTCAGAGGCCCCTAGGTGGAGGGCAAGGGGGCACCCTGTGGCCTATACTGCAAGTCCAGGGAGAGAGGTGGACCCCTGGGTAGCTTGCTGGGGTCAAAGGGCCCTAGGTGGAGGGCCAAGGGTCAACCTGGGGCCTCTAATGCATGTCCAGGGAGAGAGGTGGAGCCCTGGGTAGCTTGCTGGGGTCAGAGGCCCCTAGGTGGAGGGTCACGGGGCACCCTGGGGCCTCTATTGCAAGTCCAGAGAGAGAGGTGGACCCCTCGGTAGCTTGCTGGGATCAGAGACCCCTAGGTGGAGGGCCAATGGGCACCCTGGGTTCTCTACTGCAAGTCCAGGGAGAGATGTGGACCCCTGGGTAGCTTGCTGGGGTCAGAGGCCCCTAGGTGGAGGGCCACGGGGTACCCTGGGGCCTCTACTGCAAATCCAGGGAGAGAGGTGGAGCCCTGGGTAGCTTGCTGGGGTCAGTAGCCCCTGGTTGGAGGGCCAGGGGGCACCCTGGGGCCTATACTGCAAGTCCAAGGAGAGAGGTGGACCCCTGGGTAGCTTTGCTGGGGTCAGAGGCCCCTAGTTGGAGGGCCAGGGGGCACCCTGGGGCCTATACTGCAAGTCCAGGAAGAGAGGTGGACCCCTGGGTAGCTTGCTGGACTCAGAGGCCCCTAGGTGGAGGGCCACGGGGTACCCTGGGGCCTCTACTGCAAGTCCAGGGAGAGAGGTGGAGCCCTGGGTAGCTTGCTGGGGCCAGTAGCCCCTGAGTGGAGGGCAAGGGGGCACCCTGGGGCCTCTACTGCAAGTCCAGGGAGAGAGGTGGAGCCCTGGGTAGCTTGCTGGGGTCAGAGGCCCCTAGGTGGAGGGCAAGGGGGCACCCTGTGGCCTATACTGCAAGTCCAGGGAGAGAGGTGGACCCCTGGGTAGCTTGCTGGGGTCAAAGGACCCTAGGTGGAGGGCCAAGGGTCAACCTGGGGCCTCTACTGCATGTCCAGGGAGAGAGGTGGAGCCCTGGGTAGCTTGCTGGGGTCAGAGGCCCCTAGGTGGAGGGTCACGGGGCACCCTGGGGCCTCTATTGCAAGTCCAGGGAGAGAGGTGGACCCCTCGGTAGCTTGCTGGGATCAGAGACCCCTAGGTGGAGGGCCAATGGGCACCCTGGGTTCTCTACTGCAAGTCCAGGGAGAGATGTGGACCCCTGGGTAGCTTGCTGGGGTCAGAGGCCCCTAGGTGGAGGGCCACGGGGTACCCTGGGGCCTCTACTGCAAATCCAGGGAGAGAGGTGGAGCCCTGTGTAGCTTGCTGGGGTCAGTAGCCCCTCGTTGGAGGGCCAGGGGGCACCCTGGGGCCTATACTGCAAGTCCAAGGAGAGAGGTGGACCCCTGGGTAGCTTTGCTGGGGTCAGAGGCCCCTAGTTGGAGGGCCAGGGGGCACCCTGGGGCCTATACTGCAAGTCCAGGAAGAGAGGTGGACCCCTGGGTAGCTTGCTGGACTCAGAGGCCCATAGGTGGAGGGCCAGGGGGCACCCTGGGGCCTCTATTGCAAGTCCAGGGAGAGAGGTGGACCCCTGGGCAGCTTGCTGGGGTCAGAGACCCCTAGGTGGAGGGCCAATGGGCACCCTGGGGCCTCTACTGCAAGTCCAGGGAGAGAGGTGGAGCCCTGGGTAGCTTGCTGGGGTCAAAGGCCCCTAGGTGGAGGGCCAGAGGGCAGCCTAGGGCCTCTACTACAAGTCCAGGGAGAGAGGTGGAGCCCTGGGTAGCTTTCTGGGGTCAGTAGCCCCTTAGTGGAGGGCAAGGGGGCACCCTGGGGCCTCTATTGCAAGTCCACGGAGGGAGCTGGACCCCTGGGTAACTTGCTGGGTTCAGAGGCCCCTAGGTGGAGGGCCACGGGGTACCCTGGGTCCTCTACTGCAAGTCCAGTGAGAGATGTGGACGCCTGGGTTGCTTGCTGGACTTAGAGGCCCCTAGGTGGAGGGCCAGGGGGCACCCTGGGGCCTCTATTGCAAGTCCAGGGAGACAGCTGGACCCCTGGGTAGCTTGCTGGGGTCAGAGGCCCCTAGGTGGAGGGCCACGGGGTACCCTGGGGCCTCTACTGCAAGTCCAGGGAGAGAGGTGGAGCCCTGGGTAGCTTGCTGGGGCCAGTAGCCCCTGAGTGGAGGGCAAGGGGGCACCCTGGGGCCTCTACTGCAAGTTTCAGGGAGAGAGGTGGACCCCTGGGTAGCTTGCTGGGGTCAAAGGGCCCTAGGTGGAGGGCCAAGGGTCAACCTGGGGCCTCTACTGCATGTCCAGGGAGAGAGGTGGAGCCCTGGGTAGCTTGCTGGGGTCAGAGGCCCCTAGGTGGAGGGTCACGGGGCACCCTGGGGCCTCTATTGCAAGTCCAGGGAGAGAGGTGGACCCCTCGGTAGCTTGCTGGGATCAGAGACCCCTAGGTGGAGGGCCAAAGGGCACCCTGGGTTCTCTACTGCAAGTCCAGGGAGAGATGTGGACCCCTGGGTAGCTTGCTGGGGTCAGAGGCCCCTAGGTGGAGGGCCACGGGGTACCCTGGGGCCTCTACTGCAAATCCAGGGAGAGAGGTGGAGCCCTGGGTAGCTTGCTGGGGTCAGTAGCCCCTGGTTGGAGGGCCAGGGGGCACCCTGGGGCCTATACTGCAAGTCCAAGGAGAGAGGTGGACCCCTGGGTAGCTTTGCTGGGGTCAGAGGCCCCAAGTTGGAGGGCCAGGGGGCACCCTGGGGCCTATACTGCAAGTCCAGGAAGAGAGGTGGACCCCTGGGTAGCTTGCTGGACTCAGAGGCCCCTAGGTGGAGGGCCAGGGGGCACCCTGGGGCCTCTATTGCAAGTCCAGGGAGAGAGGTGGACCCCTGGGCAGCTTGCTTGGGTCAGGGGCCCCTAGGTGGAGGACCAGGGGGCACCCTGGGGCCTATACTGCAAGTCCAGGGAGAGAGGTGGAGCCCTGGGTAGCTTGCTGGGATCAGAGGGCCCAAGGTGGAGGGCCATGGGGCACCCTGGGGACTCTACTGCAAGTCCAGGGAGATAGGTAGGCCCCTGGGTAGCTTGCTGGGGTCAGAGGTCCCTTGGTGGAAGGCCACGGGGTACCCTGGGGCCTCTACTGCAAGTCCAGGGAGATAGGTAGGCCCCTGGGTAGCTTGCTGGGGTCAGATGCCCCTAGGTGGAGGGCCAGAGGGCACCCTGGGGCCTATACTGCAAGTCCAATGAGAGAGGTGGACCCCTGGGTAGCTTGCTGGTGTTAGATGCCCCTAGTTGGAGGGCCAGGGGGCACCCTGGGTCCTATACTGCAAGTCCAGGGAGAGAGGTGGACCCCTGGGTAGCTTGCTGGGGTCAGAGGCCCCTAGTTGGAGGGCCAGGGGGTACCCTGGGGCCTCTACTGCAAGTCCAGGGAGAGATGTGGACCCCTGGGTAGCTTGCTGGACTCAGAGGCCCCTAGGTGGAGGGCCAGGGGGCACCCTGGAAACTCTACTATAAGTCCAGGGAGAGAGGTGGACCCCTGGGTAGCTTGCTGGGGTCAGAGACCCCTAGGTGGAGGGCCAATGGGCACCCTTGGGCCTCTACTGCAAGTCCAGGGAGAGAGGTGGAGCCCTGGGTAGCTTGCTGGGGTCAAAGGCCCCTAGGTGGAGGGCCAGAGGGCAGCCTAGGGCCTCTACTACAAGTCTAGGGAGAGAGGTGGAGCCCTGGGTAGCTTGCTGGGGTCAGTAGCCCCTAATGGAGGGCAAGGGGCACCCTGGGGCCTCTTTTGCAAGTCCACGGAGGGAGCTGGACCCCTGAGTAGCTTGCTGGGTTCAGAGGCCCCTAGGTGGAGGGCCACGGGGTACCCTGGGGCCTCTACTGCAAGTCCAGGGAGAGATGTGGACCCCTGGGTAGCTTGCTGGGGTCAGAGGCCCCTAGGTGGAGGGCCAGGGGGCACCCTGGGGCCTCTACTAAAAGTCCAGGGAGAGAGGTGGACCCCTGGGTAGCTTGCTGGGGTCAGAGACCCCTAGGTGGAGGGCCAATGGGCACCCTGCGGCCTCTACTGCAAGTCCAGGGAGAGAGGTGGAGCCCTGGGTAGCTTGCTGGGGTCAGAGGCCCCTAAGTGGGGGGCCAGAGGGCAGCCTAGGGCCTCTACTTAAAGTCTAGGGAGAGAGGTGGAGCCCTGGGTAGCTTGCTGGAGTCATTAGCCCCTGGGTGGAGGGCAAGGGGGCACCCTGGGGCTTCTATTGCAATTCCAGGGAGAGAGCTGGACCCCTGGGTAGCTTGCTGGGTTCAGAGGCCCCTAGGTGGAGGGCCACGGGGTTCCCAGGGGCCTCTACTGCAAGTCCAGGGAGAGATGTGGACCCCTGGGTAGCTTGCTGGGGTCAGAGGCCCCTAGGTGGAGGGCCACAGGGTACCTTGGGGCCTCTACTGCAAGTTCAGGGAGAGAGCTGGAGCCATGGGTAGCTTGCTGGGGTCAGTAGCCCCTGGGTGGAGGGCAAGGGGGCACCCTGGGGCCTCTACTGCAAGTCCAGGGAGAGATGTGGACCCCTGGGTAGCTTGCCGGGGTCAAAGGGCCCTAGGTGGAGGGCCATGGGGCACCCTGGGGACTCTACTGCAAGTTCAAGGAGATAGGCAGGCCCCTGGGCAGCTTGCTGGGGTCAGACGGCCCTAGGTGGAGGGCCAAGGGTCAACCTGAGGCCTCTACTGCAAGTCCAGTGAGAGAAGTGAATCACTGGGAAGCTTGTTGGTGTCAGAGGCCCCTAGGGGGAGGGCCAGGGGGCACCGTAGGGCCTCTACTATAAATCCAGGGAGAGATGTGGACCCCTGGGTCGCTTGCTGGGGTCAGAGGCCCCTAGGTGGAGGGCCAGGGAGCACCCAGGGGCATCTACTGCAAGTCCAGGGAGAGATGTGGACCCCTGGGTAGCTTGCTGGGGTCAGAGGCCCCTAGGCGGAGGGCCAATGGGCACCCTGGGGCCTCTACTGCAAGTCCAGGGAGAGAGGTGAAGCCCTGGGTAGCTTTCTGGGGTCAGAGGCCAATAGGTGGAGGGCCAGAGGGCAGCCTAGGGCCTCTGCTGCAAGTCCAGGGAGAGAGGTGAATCACTGGGAAGCTTGCTGGGGTCAGTAGCCCCTAAGGGGAGGGCCAGGGGAAACCGTAGGGCCTCTACTATAAATCCAGGGAGAAAGGTGGACCCCTGGGTAGCTTTCTGGGGTCAGAGGCCCCTAGGTGGAGGGCCAAGGGGCACCCTGGGGCCTCTATTGCAAGTCCAGGGAGAGAGGTGGACTCCTGGGCAGCTTGCTGGGGTCAGAGGGCCCAAGGTGAAGGGCCATGGGGCACCTTGGGGACTCTACTGCAAGTCCAGGGAGATAGGTAGACCCCTGGGTAGCTTGCTGGGGTCAGAGGTCCCTTGGTGGAGGGCCAATGGGCACCCTGGGGCCTCTACTGCAAGTCCAGGGAGAGATGTGGACCCCTGGGTAGCTTGCTGGGGTAAGTAGCCACTGGGTGGAGGGCCAATGGGCACCCTGGGGCCTCTACTGCAAGTCCAGGGAGAGATGTGGACCCCTGGGTAGCTTGCTGGGGTAAGTAGCCACTGGGTGGAGGGCAAGGGGGCACCCTGGGGAATCTATTGCAAGTCCAGGGAGAGAGCTGGACCCCTGGGTAGCTTGCTGGGTTCAAAGGCCCCTAGGTGGAGGGCCACGAGGTACCCTGGGGCCTCTACTGCAAGTCCAGGGAGAGATATGGACCCCTGGGTAGCTTGCTGGGGTCAGAGGCCCCTAGGTGGAGGGCCACGGGGTACCCTGGGGCCTCTACTGCAAGTCCAGGGAGAGAGGTGAATCACAGGGAAGTTTGCTGGTGTCAGAGGCCCCTAGGGAGAGGGCCAGGGGTCACCATAGGGCCTCTACTATAAGTCCAGGGAGAGAGGTGGACCCCTGGGTAACTTGCTGGGTTCAGAGTCCCCTGGGTGGAGGGCCAGGGGTACCCTGGGGCCTCTACTGCAAGTCCAGGGAGAGAGTTGGACCCCTGGGTAGCTTTTTGGGGTCAGAGAGCCCTACGTGGAGGGCCATGGGGCACCCTGGGGACACTACTGCAAGTCCAGGGAGATAGGCAGGCCCCTGGGCAGCTTGCTGGGGTCAGAGGCCCCTAGGTGGAGGGCCAAGGGTCACCCTGGTGCCTAGTCTGCAAGTCTAGGGAGAGAGGTGGACCCCTGGGTAGCTTTCTGGGGTCAGAGGCCCCTAGGTGGAGGGCCAAGGGGCACCCTGGGGCCTCTATTGCAAGTCCAGGGAGAGAGGTGGACCCCTGGGCAGCTTGCTTGGGTCAGGGGCCCCTAGGTGGAGGACCAAGGGGCACCCTGGGGCCTATACTGCAAGTCCAGGGAGAGAGTTGGAGCCCTGGGTAGCTTTTTGGGAATCAGAGGTTCCAAGGTGGAGGGCCATGGGGCACCCTGGGGACTCTACTGCAAGTCCATGGAGATAGGTAGGCCCCTGGGTAGCTTGCTGGGATCAGAGGTCCCTAGGTGGAGGGCCAAGGGTCACCCTGTGGCCTCTACTGCAAGTCTAGGGAGAGAGGTGGACCACTGGGAAGCTTGCTGGTGTCAGAGGCCCCTAGGGGGAGGGCCAGGGGGCACCCTGGGGCCTCTATTACAAGTCCAGGGAGAGAGGTGGACCTCTGGGCAGCTTGCTTGGGTCAGGGGCCCCTGGTGGAGGACCAGGGGGCACCCTGGGGCCTATACTGCTAGTCCAGGGAGAGAGTTGGAGCCCTGGGTAGCTTGCTGGGGTCAGAGGGCCCTAGGTGGAGGGCCATGGGGCACCCTGGGGACTCTACTGCAAGTCCAGGGAGATAGGTAGGCCCCTGGGTAGCTTGCTGGGGTCAGAGGCCCCTAGGTGGAGGGCCAAGGGTCACCCTGGGGCCTAGTCTGCAAGTCTAGGGAGAGAGGTGGACCCCTGGGTAGCTTTCTGGGGTCAGAGGCCCCTAGGTGGAGGGCCAAGGGGCACTCTTTGGCCTCTATTGCAAGTCCAGGGAGAGAGGTGGACCCCTGGGCAGCTTGCTTGGGTCAGGGGCCCCTAGGTGGAGGACCAGGGGGCACCCAGGGGCGTCTACTGCAAGTCCAGGGAGAGATGTGGACCCCTGGGTAGCTTGCTGGGGTCAGAGGCCCCTAGGTGGAGGGCCAAGGGGCACCCTGTGGCCTCTACTGCAAGTCCAGGGAGAGAGGTGGACCCCTCGGTAGATTGCTGGGGTCAGAGGCCCCTAGGTGGAGGGCCAATGGGCACCCTGGGGCCTCTACTGCAAGAATAGGGAGAGAGGTGAAGCCCTGGGTAGCTTGCTGGGGTCAGAGGCCAAGAGGTGGAGGGCCAGAGGGCAGCCTAGGGCCTCTACTGCAAGTCCAGGGAGAGATGTGAATCACTGGGAAGCTTGCTGGGGTCAGTAGCCCCTAAGGGGAGGGCCAGGGGGCACCGTAGGGCCTCTACTATAAGTCCAGGGAGAGAGGTGGACCCCTGGTTAGCTTGCTGGGTTCAGAGGCCCCTGGGTGGAGGGCCACGGGGTGCCCTGGGGCCTCTACTGCAAGTCCAGGGAGAGAGTTGGACCCCTGGGTAGCTTGCTGGGGTCAGAGGGCCCTACGTGGAGGGCCATGGGGCACCCTGGGGACACTACTGTAATTCCAGGGAGATAGGCAGGCCCCTGGGCAGCTTGCTGGGGTCAGAGGCCCCTAGGTGGAGGGCCAAGGGTCACCCTGGGGCCTAGTCTGCAAGTCTAGGGAGAGATGTGGACCCCTGGGTAGCTTGCTGGGTTCAGAGGCCCCTGGGTGGAGGGCCACGGGGTGTCCTGGGGCCTATACTGCAAGTCCAGGGAGAGAGTTGGAGCCCTGGGTAGCTTGCTGGGGTCAGAGGGCCCAATGTGGAGGGCCATGGGGCACCCTGAGGACTCTACTGCAAGTCCAGGGAGATAGGTAGGCCCCTGGGTAGCTTGCTGGGGTCAGAGGTCCCTAGGTAGAGGGCCAAGGGTCACCCTGGGGCCTCTACTGCAAGTCTAGGGTCACCCTGGGGCCTAGTCTGCAAGTCTACTGAGAGAGGTAGACCCCTGGGTAGCTTTCTGGGGTCAGAGGCCCCTAGGTGGAGGGCCCAGGGGCACCCTGGGGCCTCTATTGCAAGTCCAGGGAGAGAGGTGGACCCCTGGGCAGCTTGCTTGGGTCAGGGGCCCCTGGTTGGAGGACCAGGGGGCACCCTGGGGCGTATACTGCAAGTCCAGGGAGAGAGTTGGAGCCCTGGGTAGCTTGCTGGGATCAGAGGTCCCTAGGTGGAGGGCCAAGGGTCACCCTGGGGCCTCTACTGCAAGTCTAGGGATAGAGGTGGACCACTGGGAAGCTTGCTGGTGTCAGAGGCCCCTAGGGGGAGGGCCAGGGGGCACCCTGGGGCCTCTATTAAAGTCCAGGGAGAGAGGTGGACCTCTGGGCACCTTGCGTGGGTCAGGGACCCCTGGTGGAGGACCAGGGGGCACCCTGGGGCCTATACTGCTAGTCCAGGGAGAGAGTTGGAGCCCTGGGTAGCTTGCTGGGGTCAGAGGGCCCAAGGTGGAGGGCCATGGGGCACCCTGGGGACTCTACTGCAAGTCCAGGGAGATAGGAAGGCCCCTGGGTAGCTTGCTGGGGTCAGAGGTCCCTAGGTGGAGGGCCAAGGGTCACCCTGGGGCCTCTAATGCAAGTCTAGGGAGAGAGGTGGACCACTGGGAAGCTTGCTGGTGTCAGAGGCCCCTAGGGGGAGGGCCACGGGGCACCCTGGGGCCTCTATTGCAAGTCTAGGGAGAGAGGTGGACCACTGGGAAGCTTGCTGGTGTCAGAGGCCCCTAGGGGGAGGGCCAGGGGGCACCCTGGGGCCTCTATTGCAAGTCCAGGGAGAGAGGTGGACCTCTGGGCAGCTTGCTTGGGTCAGGGGCCGCTAGGTGGAGGGTCACGGGGCACCCTGGGGCCTCTATTGCAAGTCCAGGGAGAGAGGTGGACCCCTCGGTAGCTTGCTGGGATCAGAGACCTCTAGGTGGAGGGCCAATGGGCACCCTGGGTTCTCTACTGCAAGTCCAGGGAGAGATGTGGACCCCTGGGTAGCTTGCTGGGGTCAGAGGCCCCTAGGTGGAGGGCCACGGGGTACCCTGGGGCCTCTACTGCAAATCCAGGGAGAGAGGTGGAGCCCTGGGTAGCTTGCTGGGGTCAGTAGCCCCTGGTTGGAGGGCCAGGGGGCACCCTGGGGCCTATACTGCAAGTCCAAGGAGAGAGGTGGACCCCTGGGTAGCTTTGCTGGGGTCAGAGGCCCCTAGTTGGAGGGCCAGGGCGCACCCTGGGGCCTATACTGCAAGTCCAGGAAGAGAGGTGGACCCCTGGGTAGCTTGCTGGACTCAGAGGCCCCTAGGTGGAGGGCCAGGGGGCACCCTGGGGCCTATACTGCAAGTCCAGGGAGAGAGTTGGAGCCCTGGGTAGCTTGCTGGGATCAGAGGGCCCAAGGTGGAGGGCCATGGGGCACCCTGGGGACTCTACTGCAAGTCCAGGGAGATAGGTAGGCCCCTGGGTAGCTTGCTGGGGTCAGAGGTCCCTAGGTGGAGGGCCTGAGGGCACACTGGGGCCTATACTGCAAGTCCAGGGAGAGAGCTGGACCCCTGGGTAGCTTGCTGGTGTCAGATGCCCCTAGGTGGAGGGCCAGAGGGCACCCTGGGGCCTATACTGCAAGTCCAAGGAGAGAGGTGGACCCCTGGGTAGCTTGCTGGTGTTAGATGCCCCTAGTTGGAGGGCCAGGGGGCACCCTGGGTCCTATACTGCAAGTCCAGGGAGAGAGGTGGACCCCTGGGTAGCTTGCTGGACTCAGAGGCCCCTAGGTGGAGGGCCAGGGGGCACCCTGGGGCCTCTATTGCAAGTCCAGGGAGAGAGGTGGACCCCTGGGCAGCTTGCTTGGGACAGGGGCCCCTAGGTGGAGGACCAGGGGGCACCCTGGGGCCTATACTGCAAGTCCAGGGAGAGAGTTGGAGCCCTGGGTAGCTTGCTGGGATCAGAGGGCCCAAGGTGGAGGGCCATGGGGCACCCTGGGGACTCTACTGCAAGTCCAGGGAGATAGGTAGGCCCCTGGGTAGCTTGCTGGGGTCAGAGGTCCCTTGGTGGAAGGCCACGGGGTACCCTGGGGCCTCTACTGCAAGTCCAGGGAGAGAGGTGGACCCCTGGGTAGCTTGCTGGGGTCAAAGGGCCCTAGGTGGAGGGCCAAGGGTCAACCTGGGGCCTCTACTGCATGTCCAGGGAGAGAGGTGGAGCCCTGGGTAGCTTGCTGGGGTCAGATGCCCCTAGGTGGAGGGCCAGAGGGCACCCTAGGGCCTTTACCACAAGTCCAGGGAGAGAGGTGGAGCCCTGGGTAGCTTGCTGGGGTCAGTAGCCCTTGGGTGGAGGGCAAGGGGGCACCCTGGGGCCTCTATTGCAAGCCCAGGGAGAGAGCTGGACCCCTGGGTAGCTTGCTTGGGTCAGAGGCCCCTAGGTGGAGGGTCACGGGGCACCCTGGGGCCTCTATTGCAAGTCCAGGGAGTGAGGTGGACCCCTCGGTAGCTTGCTGGGATCAGAGACCCCTAGGTGGAGGGCCAATGGGCACCCTGGGTTCTCTACTGCATGTCCAGGGAGAGATGTGGACCCCTGGGTAGCTTGCTGGGGTCAGAGGCCCCTAGGTGGAGGGCAACGGGGTACCCTGGGGCCTCTACTGCAAATCCAGGGAGAGAGGTGGAGCCCTGGGTAGCTTGCTGGGGTCAGTAGCCCCTGGGTGGAGGGCCAGGGGGCACCCTGGGGCCTATACTGCAAGTCCAGGAAGAGAGGTGGACCCCTGGGTAGCTTGCTGGGGTCAGAGGCCCCTAGGTGGAGGGTCACGGGGCACCCTGGGGCCTCTATTGCAAGTCAAGGGAGAGAGGTGGACCCCTCGGTAGCTTGCTGGGGTCAGAGACCCCTAGGTGGAGGGCCAATGGGCACCCTGGGGCCTCTACTGCAAGTCCAGGGAGAGATGTGGACCCCTGGGTAGCTTGCTGGGGTCAGATGCCCCTAGGTGAAGGGCCATGGGGCACCCTGGGGAAACTACTGCAAGTCCAGGGAGATAGGCAGGCCCCAGGGCAGCTTGCTGGGGTCAGAGACCCCTAGGTGGAGGGCCAAGGGTCACCCTGGGGCCTAGTCTGCAAGTGTAGGGAGAGAGGTGGACCCCTGGGTAGCTTTCTGGGGTCAGAGGCCCCTAGGTGGAGGGCCAAGGGGCACCCTGGGGCCTCTATTGCAAGTCCAGGGAGAGAGGTGGACCTCTGGGCAGCTTGCTTGGGTCAGGGGCCTCTAGGTGGAGGACCAGGGGGCACCCTGGGGCCTATACTGCTAGTCCAGGGAGAGAGTTGGAGCCCTGGGTAGCTTGCTGGGGTCAGAGGGCCCTAGGTGGAGGGCCATGGGGCACCCTGGGGACTCTACTGCAAGTCCAGGGAGATAGGTAGGCCCCTGGGTAGCTTGCTGGGGTCAGAGACCCCTAGGTGGAGGGCCAATGGGCACCCTGGGGCCTCTACTGCAAGTCCAGGGAGAGAGGTGGACCCCTGGGTAGCTTGCTGGGGTCATAGGCCCCTAGGTGGAGGGTCTGAGGGCACACTGGGGCCTCTACTACAAGTCCAGGGAGAGAGGTGGAGCCCTGGGTAGCTTTCTGGGGTCAGTAGCCCCTTAGTGGAGGGCAAGGGGGCACCCTGGGGCCTCTATTGCACATCCACGGAGGGAGCTGGACCCCTGGGTAACTTGCTGGGTTCAGAGGCCCCTAGGTGGAGGGCCACGGGGTACCCTGGGTCCTCTACTGCAAGTCCAGGGAGAGATGTGGACGCCTGGGTTGCTTGCTGGACTTAGAGGCCCCTAGGTGGAGGGCCAGGGGGCACCCTGGGGCCTCTATTGCAAGTCCAGGGAGACAGCTGGACCCCTGGGTAGCTTGCTGGAGTCAGAGGCCCCTAGGTGGAGGGCCACGGGGTACCCTGGGGCCTCTACTGCAAGTCCAGGGAGAGAGGTGGAGCCCTGGGTAGCTTGCTGGGGCCAGTAGCCCCTGAGTGGAGGGCAAGGGGGCACCCTGGGGCCTCTACTGCAAGTCCAGGGAGAGAGGTGGAGCCCTGGGTAGCTTGCTGGGGTCAGAGGCCCCTAGGTGGAGGGCAAGGGGGCACCCTGTGGCCTATACTGCAAGTCCAGGGAGAGAGGTGGACCCCTGGGTAGCTTGCTGGGGTCAAAGGGCCCTAGGTGGAGGGCCAAGGGTCAACCTGGGGCCTCTACTGCATGTCCAGGGAGAGAGGTGGAGCCCTGGGTAGCTTGCTGGGGTCAGAGGCCCCTAGGTGGAGGGTCACGGGGCACCCTGGGGCCTCTATTGCAAGTCCAGGGAGAGAGGTGGACCCCTCGGTAGCTTGCTGGGATCAGAGACCCCTAGGTGGAGGGCCAATGGGCACCCTGGGTTCTCTACTGCAAGTCCAGGGAGAGATGTGGACCCCTGGGTAGCTTGCTGGGGTCAGAGGCCCCTAGGTGGAGGGCCACGGGGTACCCTGGGGCCTCTACTGCAAATCCAGGGAGAGAGGTGGAGCCCTGGGTAGCTTGCTGGGGTCAGTAGCCCCTGGTTGGAGGGCCAGGGGGCACCCTGGGGCCTATACTGCAAGTCCAAGGAGAGAGGTGGACCCCTGGGTAGCTTTGCTGGGGTCAGAGGCCCCTAGTTGGAGGGCCAGGGGGCACCCTGGGGCCTATACTGCAAGTCCAGGAAGAGAGGTGGACCCCTGGGTAGCTTGCTGGACTCAGAGGCCCCTAGGTGGAGGGCCACGGGGTACCCTGGGGCCTCTACTGCAAGTCCAGGGAGAGAGGTGGAGCCCTGGGTAGCTTGCTGGGGCCAGTAGCCCCTGAGTGGAGGGCAAGGGGGCACCATGGGGCCTCTACTGCAAGTCCAGGGAGAGAGGTGGAGCCCTGGGTAGCTTGCTGGGGTCAGAGGCCCCTAGGTGGAGGGCAAGGGGGCACCCTGTGGCCTATACTGCAAGTCCAGGGAGAGAGGTGGACCCCTGGGTAGCTTGCTGGGGTCAAAGGACCCTAGGTGGAGGGCCAAGGGTCAACCTGGGGCCTCTACTGCATGTCCAGGGAGAGAGGTGGAGCCCTGGGTAGCTTGCTGGGGTCAGAGGCCCCTAGGTGGAGGGTCACGGGGCACCCTGGGGCCTCTATTGCAAGTCCAGGGAGAGAGGTGGACCCCTCGGTAGCTTGCTGGGATCAGAGACCCCTAGGTGGAGGGCCAATGGGCACCCTGGGTTCTCTACTGCAAGTCCAGGGAGAGATGTGGACCCCTGGGTAGCTTGCTGGGGTCAGAGGCCCCTAGGTGGAGGGCCACGGGGTACCCTGGGGCCTCTACTGCAAATCCAGGGAGAGAGGTGGAGCCCTGGGTAGCTTGCTGGGGTCAGTAGCCCCTGGTTGGAGGGCCAGGGGGCACCCTGGGGCCTATACTGCAAGTCCAAGGAGAGAGGTGGACCCCTGGGTAGCTTTGCTGGGGTCAGAGGCCCCTAGTTGGAGGGCCAGGGGGCACCCTGGGGCCTATACTGCAAGTCCAGGAAGAGAGGTGGACCCCTGGGTAGCTTGCTGGACTCAGAGGCCCCTAGGTGGAGGGCCAGGGGGCACCCTGGGGCCTCTATTGCAAGTCCAGGGAGAGAGGTGGACCCCTGGGCAGCTTGCTTGGGACAGGGGCCCCTAGGTGGAGGACCAGGGGGCACCCTGGGGCCTATACTGCAAGTCCAGGGAGAGAGTTGGAGCCCTGGGTAGCTTGCTGGGATCAGAGGGCCCAAGGTGGAGGGCCATGGGGCACCCTGGGGACTCTACTGCAAGTCCAGGGAGATAGGTAGGCCCCTGGGTAGCTTGCTGGGGTCAGAGGTCCCTTGGTGGAAGGCCACGGGGTACCCTGGGGCCTCTACTGCAAGTCCAGGGAGAGAGGTGGACCCCTGGGTAGCTTGCTGGTGTTAGAGACCCCTAGGTGGAGGGCCAATGGGCACCCTGGGGCCTCTACTGCAAGTCCAGGGAGAGAGGTGGAGCCCTGGGTAGCTTGCTGGGGTCAAAGGCCCCTAGGTGGAGGGCCAGAGGGCAGCCTAGGGCCTCTACTACAAGTCCAGGGAGAGAGGTGGAGCCCTGGATAGCTTGCTGGTGTCAGTAGCCCCCTATGGAGAAAAGGGGCACCCTGGGGCCTCTATTGCAAGTCCACGGAGGGAGCTGGACCCCTGAGTAGCTTGCTGGGTTCAGAGGCCCCTAGGTGAAGGGCCACGGGGTACCCTGGGGCCTCTACTGCAAGTCCAGGGAGAGATGTGGACCCCTGGGTAGTTTGCTGGACTCAGAGGCCCCTAGTTGGAGGGCCAGGGGGCACCCTGGGGCCTATACTGCAAGTCCAGGAAGAGAGGTGGACCCCTGGGTAGCTTGCTGGACTCAGAGGCCCCTAGGTGGAGGGCCACGGGGTACCCTGGGGCCTCTACTGCAAGTCCAGGGAGAGAGGTGGAGCCCTGGGTAGCTTGCTGGGGCCAGTAGCCCCTGAGTGGAGGGCAAGGGGGCACCCTGGGGCCTCTACTGCAAGTCCAGGGAGAGAGGTGGAGCCCTGGGTAGCTTGCTGGGGTCAGAGGCCCCTAGGTGGAGGGCAAGGGGGCACCCTGTGGCCTATACTGCAAGTCCAGGGAGAGAGGTGGACCCCTGGGTAGCTTGCTGGGGTCAAAGGACCCTAGGTGGAGGGCCAAGGGTCAACCTGGGGCCTCTACTGCATGTCCAGGGAGAGAGGTGGAGCCCTGGGTAGCTTGCTGGGGTCAGAGGCCCCTAGGTGGAGGGTCACGGGGCACCCTGGGGCCTCTATTGCAAGTCCAGGGAGAGAGGTGGACCCCTCGGTAGCTTGCTGGGATCAGAGACCCCTAGGTGGAGGGCCAATGGGCACCCTGGGTTCTCTACTGCAAGTCCAGGGAGAGATGTGGACCCCTGGGTAGCTTGCTGGGGTCAGAGGCCCCTAGGTGGAGGGCCACGGGGTACCCTGGGGCCTCTACTGCAAATCCAGGGAGAGAGGTGGAGCCCTGGGTAGCTTGCTGGGGTCAGTAGCCCCTGGTTGGAGGGCCAGGGGGCACCCTGGGGCCTATACTGCAAGTCCAAGGAGAGAGGTGGACCCCTGGGTAGCTTTGCTGGGGTCAGAGGCCCCTAGTTGGAGGGCCAGGGGGCACCCTGGGGCCTATACTGCAAGTCCAGGAAGAGAGGTGGACCCCTGGGTAGCTTGCTGGACTCAGAGGCCCCTAGGTGGAGGGCCAGGGGGCACCCTGGGGCCTCTATTGCAAGTCCAGGGAGAGAGGTGGACCCCTGGGCAGCTTGCTTGGGACAGGGGCCCCTAGGTGGAGGACCAGGGGGCACCCTGGGGCCTATACTGCAAGTCCAGGGAGAGAGTTGGAGCCCTGGGTAGCTTGCTGGGATCAGAGGGCCCAAGGTGGAGGGCCATGGGGCACCCTGGGGACTCTACTGCAAGTCCTGGGAGATAGGTAGGCCCCTGGGTAGCTTGCTGGGGTCAGAGGTCCCTTGGTGGAAGGCCACGGGGTACCCTGGGGCCTCTACTGCAAGTCCAGGGAGAGAGGTGGACCCCTGGGTAGCTTGCTGGTGTTAGATGCCCCTAGTTGGAGGGCCAGGAGGCACCCTGGGTCCTATACTGCAAGTCCAGGGAGAGAGGTGGACCCCTGGGTAGCTTGCTGGGGTCAGATGCCCCTAGGTGGAGGGCCAGGGGGCACCCTGGTGCCTATACTGCAAGTCCAAGGAGAGAGGTGGACGCCTGGGTAGCTTGCTGGGGTCAGAGGCCCCTAGTTGGAGGGCCAGGGGGTACCCTGGGGCCTCTACTGCAAGTCCAGGGAGAGATGTGGACCCCTGGGTAGCTTGCTGGACTCAGAGGCCCCTAGGTGGAGGGCCAGGGGGCACCCTGGAAACTCTACTATAAGTCCAGGGAGAGAGGTGGACCCCTGGGTAGCTTGCTGGGGTCAGAGGCCCCTAGGTGGAGGGCCAGGGGTCACCCAGGGGCGTCTACTGCAAGTCCAGGGAGAGAGGTGGACCCCTCGGTAGCTTGCTGGGGTCAGAGACCCCTAGGTGGAGGGCCAATGGGCACCCTGGGGCCTCTACTGCAAGTCCAGGGAGAGAGGTGGAGCCCTGGGTAGCATGCTGGGGTCAAAGGCCCCTAGGTGGAGGGCCAGAGGGCAGCCTAGGGCCTCTACTACAAGTCCAGGGAGAGAGGTGGAGCCCTGGATAGCTTGCTGGTGTCAGTAGCCCCCTATGGAGGGCAAGGGGCACCCTGGGGCCTCTATTGCAAGTCCACGGAGGGAGCTGGACCCCTGAGTAGCTTGCTGGGTTCAGAGGCCCCTAGGTGAAGGGCCACGGGGTACCCTGGGGCCTCTACTGCAAGTCCAGGGAGAGATGTGGACCCCTGGGTAGTTTGCTGGACTCAGAGGCCCCTAGGTGGAGGGCCAGGGGGCACCCTGGAGCCTCTATTGCAAGTCCAGGAAGAAAGCTGGACCCTTGGGTAGCTTGCTGGGGTCAGAGGCCCCTAGGTGGAGGGCCACGGGGTACCCTAGGGGCCTCTACTGCAAGTCCAGGGAGAGAGGTGGAGCCCTGGGTAGCTTGCTGGGGCCAGTAGCCCCTGGGTGGAGGGCAAGGGGGCACCCTGGGGCCTCTACTGCAAGTCCAGGGAGAGAGGTGGACCCCTGGGTAGCTTGCTGGGGTCAGAGGCCCCTAGGTGGAGGGCAAGGGGGCACCCTGTGGCCTATACTGCAAGTCCAGGGAGAGAGGTGGACCCCTGGGTAGCTTGCTGGGGTCAAAGGGCCCTAGGTGGAGGGCCAAGGGTCAACCTGGGGACTCTACTGCATGTCCAGGGAGAGAGGTGGAGCCCTGGGTAGCTTGCTGGGGTCAGAGGCCCCAGGTGGAGGGCCAGAGGGCAGCCTAGGGCCTCTACTACAAGTCCAGGGAGAGAGGTGGAGCCCTGGGTAGCTTGCTGGGGTCAGTAGCCCCTAGTTGGAGGGCCAGGGGGCACCCTGGGACCTATACTGCAAGTCCAGGAAGAGAGGTGGACCCCTGGGTAGCTTGCTGGGGTCAGAGGCCCCTAGGTGAAGGGCCATGGGGCACCCTGGGGAAACTACTGCAAGTCCAGGGAGATAGGCAGGCCCCAGGGCAGCTTGCTGGGGACAGAGGCCCCTAGGTGGAGGGCCAAGGGTCACCCTGGGGCCTAGTCTGCAAGTGTAGGGAGAGAGGTGGATCCCTGGGTAGCTTGCTGGGGTCAGAGACCCCTAGGTGGAGGGCCAATGGGCACCCTGGGGCCTCTATTGCAAGTCCAGGGAGACAGCTGGACCCCTGGGTAGCTTGCTGGGGTCAGAGGCCCCTAGGTGGAGGGCCACGGGGTACCCTGGGGCCTCTACTGCAAGTCCAGGGAGAGAGGTGGAGCCCTGGGTAGCTTGCTGGGGCCAGTAGCCCCTGAGTGGAGGGCAAGGGGGCACCCTGGGGCCTCTACTGCAAGTCCAGGGAGAGAGGTGGAGCCCTGGGTAGCTTGCTGGGGTCAGAGGCCCCTAGGTGGAGGGCAAGGGGGCACCCTGTGGCCTATACTGCAAGTCCAGGGAGAGAGGTGGACCCCTGGGTAGCTTGCTGGGGTCAAAGGGCCCTAGGTGGAGGGCCAAGGGTCAACCTGGGGCCTCTAATGCATGTCCAGGGAGAGAGGTGGAGCCCTGGGTAGCTTGCTGGGGTCAGAGGCCCCTAGGTGGAGGGTCACGGGGCACCCTGGGGCCTCTATTGCAAGTCCAGAGAGAGAGGTGGACCCCTCGGTAGCTTGCTGGGATCAGAGACCCCTAGGTGGAGGGCCAATGGGCACCCTGGGTTCTCTACTGCAAGTCCAGGGAGAGATGTGGACCCCTGGGTAGCTTGCTGGGGTCAGAGGCCCCTAGGTGGAGGGCCACGGGGTACCCTGGGGCCTCTACTGCAAATCCAGGGAGAGAGGTGGAGCCCTGGGTAGCTTGCTGGGGTCAGTAGCCCCTGGTTGGAGGGCCAGGGGGCACCCTGGGGCCTATACTGCAAGTCCAAGGAGAGAGGTGGACCCCTGGGTAGCTTTGCTGGGGTCAGAGGCCCCTAGTTGGAGGGCCAGGGGGCACCCTGGGGCCTATACTGCAAGTCCAGGAAGAGAGGTGGACCCCTGGGTAGCTTGCTGGACTCAGAGGCCCCTAGGTGGAGGGCCACGGGGTACCCTGGGGCCTCTACTGCAAGTCCAGGGAGAGAGGTGGAGCCCTGGGTAGCTTGCTGGGGCCAGTAGCCCCTGAGTGGAGGGCAAGGGGGCACCCTGGGGCCTCTACTGCAAGTCCAGGGAGAGAGGTGGAGCCCTGGGTAGCTTGCTGGGGTCAGAGGCCCCTAGGTGGAGGGCAAGGGGGCACCCTGTGGCCTATACTGCAAGTCCAGGGAGAGAGGTGGACCCCTGGGTAGCTTGCTGGGGTCAAAGGACCCTAGGTGGAGGGCCAAGGGTCAACCTGGGGCCTCTACTGCATGTCCAGGGAGAGAGGTGGAGCCCTGGGTAGCTTGCTGGGGTCAGAGGCCCCTAGGTGGAGGGTCACGGGGCACCCTGGGGCCTCTATTGCAAGTCCAGGGAGAGAGGTGGACCCCTCGGTAGCTTGCTGGGATCAGAGACCCCTAGGTGGAGGGCCAATGGGCACCCTGGGTTCTCTACTGCAAGTCCAGGGAGAGATGTGGACCCCTGGGTAGCTTGCTGGGGTCAGAGGCCCCTAGGTGGAGGGCCACGGGGTACCCTGGGGCCTCTACTGCAAATCCAGGGAGAGAGGTGGAGCCCTGGGTAGCTTGCTGGGGTCAGTAGCCCCTCGTTGGAGGGCCAGGGGGCACCCTGGGGCCTATACTGCAAGTCCAAGGAGAGAGGTGGACCCCTGGGTAGCTTTGCTGGGGTCAGAGGCCCCTAGTTGGAGGGCCAGGGGGCACCCTGGGGCCTATACTGCAAGTCCAGGAAGAGAGGTGGACCCCTGGGTAGCTTGCTGGACTCAGAGGCCCCTAGGTGGAGGGCCAGGGGGCACCCTGGGGCCTCTATTGCAAGTCCAGGGAGAGAGGTGGACCCCTGGGCAGCTTGCTGGGGTCAGAGACCCCTAGGTGGAGGGCCAATGGGCACCCTGGGGCCTCTACTGCAAGTCCAGGGAGAGATGTGGAGCCCTGGGTAGCTTGCTGGGGTCAAAGGCCCCTAGGTGGAGGGCCAGAGGGCAGCCTAGGGCCTCTACTACAAGTCCAGGGAGAGAGGTGGAGCCCTGGGTAGCTTTCTGGGGTCAGTAGCCCCTTAGTGGAGGGCAAGGGGGCACCCTGGGGCCTCTATTGCAAGTCCACGGAGGGAGCTGGACCCCTGGGTAACTTGCTGGGTTCAGAGGCCCCTAGGTGGAGGGCCACGGGGTACCCTGGGTCCTCTACTGCAAGTCCAGGGAGAGATGTGGACGCCTGGGTTGCTTGCTGGACTTAGAGGCCCCTAGGTGGAGGGCCAGGGGGCACCCTGGGGCCTCTATTGCAAGTCCAGGGAGACAGCTGGACCCCTGGGTAGCTTGCTGGGGTCAGAGGCCCCTAGGTGGAGGGCCACGGGGTACCCTGGGGCCTCTACTGCAAGTCCAGGGAGAGAGGTGGAGCCCTGGGTAGCTTGCTGGGGCCAGTAGCCCCTGAGTGGAGGGCAAGGGGGCACCCTGGGGCCTCTACTGCAAGTTTCAGGGAGAGAGGTGGACCCCTGGGTAGCTTGCTGGGGTCAAAGGGCCCTAGGTGGAGGGCCAAGGGTCAACCTGGGGCCTCTACTGCATGTCCAGGGAGAGAGGTGGAGCCCTGGGTAGCTTGCTGGGGTCAGAGGCCCCTAGTTGGAGGGCCAGGAGGCACCCTGGGTCCTATACTGCAAGTCCAGGGAGAGAGGTGGACCCCTGGGTAGCTTGCTGGGGTCAGATGCCCCTAGGTGGAGGGCCAGGGGGCACCCTGGTGCCTATACTGCAAGTCCAAGGAGAGAGGTGGACGCCTGGGTAGCTTGCTGGGGTCAGAGGCCCCTAGTTGGAGGGCCAGGGGGTACCCTGGGGCCTCTACTGCAAGTCCAGGGAGAGATGTGGACCCCTGGGTAGCTTGCTGGACTCAGAGGCCCCTAGGTGGAGGGCCAGGGGGCACCCTGGAAACTCTACTATAAGTCCAGGGAGAGAGGTGGACCCCTGGGTAGCTTGCTGGGGTCAGAGGCCCCTAGGTGGAGGGCCAGGGGTCACCCAGGGGCGTCTACTGCAAGTCCAGGGAGAGAGGTGGACCCCTCGGTAGCTTGCTGGGGTCAGAGACCCCTAGGTGGAGGGCCAATGGGCACCCTGGGGCCTCTACTGCAAGTCCAGGGAGAGAGGTGGAGCCCTGGGTAGCTTGCTGGGGCCAGTAGCCCCTGAGTGGAGGGCAAGGGGGCACCCTGGGGCCTCTACTGCAAGTTTCAGGGAGAGAGGTGGACCCCTGGGTAGCTTGCTGGGGTCAAAGGGCCCTAGGTGGAGGGCCAAGGGTCAACCTGGGGCCTCTACTGCATGTCCAGGGAGAGAGGTGGAGCCCTGGGTAGCTTGCTGGGGTCAGAGGCCCCTAGTTGGAGGGCCAGGAGGCACCCTGGGTCCTATACTGCAAGTCCAGGGAGAGAGGTGGACCCCTGGGTAGCTTGCTGGGGTCAGATGCCCCTAGGTGGAGGGCCAGGGGGCACCCTGGTGCCTATACTGCAAGTCCAAGGAGAGAGGTGGACGCCTGGGTAGCTTGCTGGGGTCAGAGGCCCCTAGTTGGAGGGCCAGGGGGTACCCTGGGGCCTCTACTGCAAGTCCAGGGAGAGATGTGGACCCCTGGGTAGCTTGCTGGACTCAGAGGCCCCTAGGTGGAGGGCCAGGGGGCACCCTGGAAACTCTACTATAAGTCCAGGGAGAGAGGTGGACCCCTGGGTAGCTTGCTGGGGTCAGAGGCCCCTAGGTGGAGGGCCAGGGGTCACCCAGGGGCGTCTACTGCAAGTCCAGGGAGAGAGGTGGACCCCTCGGTAGCTTGCTGGGGTCAGAGACCCCTAGGTGGAGGGCCAATGGGCACCCTGGGGCCTCTACTGCAAGTCCAGGGAGAGAGGTGGAGCCCTGGGTAGCTTGCTGGGGTCAAAGGCCCCTAGGTGGAGGGCCAGAGGGCAGCCTAGGGCCTCTACTACAAGTCCAGGGAGAGAGGTGGAGCCCTGGATAGCTTGCTGGTGTCAGTAGCCCCCGATGGAGGGCAAGGGGGACCCTGGGGCCTCTATTGCAAGTCCACGGAGTGAGCTGGACCCCTGAGTAGCTTGCTGGGTTCAGAGGCCCCTAGGTGAAGGGCCACGGGGTACCCTGGGGCCTCTACTGCAAGTCCAGGGAGAGACGTGGACCCCTGGGTAGTTTGCTGGACTCAGAGGCCCCTAGGTGGAGGGCCAGGGGGCACCCTGGGGCCTCTATTGCAAGTCCAGGAAGAAAGCTGGACCCCTGGGTAGCTTGCTGGGGTCAGAGGCCCCTAGGTGGAGGGCCACGGGGTACCCTAGGGGCCTCTACTGCAAGTCCAGGGAGAGAGGTGGAGCCCTGGGTAGCTTGCTGGGGCCAGTAGCCCCTGGGTGGAGGGCAAGGGGGCACCCTGGGGCCTCTACTGCAAGTCCAGGGAGAGAGGTGGACCCCTGGGTAGCTTGCTGGGGTCAGAGGCCCCTAGGTGGAGGGCAAGGGGGCACCCTGTGGCCTATACTGCAAGTCCAGGGAGAGAGGTGGACCCCTGGGTAGCTTGCTGGGGTCAAAGGGCCCCAGGTGGAGGGCCAGAGGGCAGCCTAGGGCCTCTACTACAAGTCCAAGGAGAGAGGTGGAGCCCTGGGTAGCTTGCTGGGGTCAGAGGCCCCTAGGTGGAGGGTCACGGGGCACCCTGGGGCCTCTATTGCAAGTCCAGGGAGTGAGGTGGACCCCTCGGTAGCTTGCTGGGATCAGAGACCCCTAGGTGGAGGGCCAATGGGCACCCTGGGTTCTCTACTGCAAGTCCAGGGAGAGATGTGGACCCCTGGGTAGCTTGCTGGGGTCAGAGGCCCCTAGGTGGAGGGCAACGGGGTACCCTGGGGCCTCTACTGCAAATCCAGGGAGAGAGGTGGAGCCCTGGGTAGCTTGCTGGGGTCAGTAGCCCCTGGGTGGAGGGCCAGGGGGCACCCTGGGGCCTATACTGCAAGTCCAAGGAGAGAGGTGGACCCCTGGGTAGCTTTGCTGGGGTCAGAGGCCCCTAGTTGGAGGGCCAGGGGGCACCCTGGGGCCTATACTGCAAGTCCAGGAAGAGAGGTGGACCCCTGGGTAGCTTGCTGGGGTCAGAGGCCCCTAGGTGGAGGGTCACGGGGCACCCTGGGGCCTCTATTGCAAGTCAAGGGAGAGAGGTGGACCCCTCGGTAGCTTGCTGGGGTCAGAGACCCCTAGGTGGAGGGCCAATGGGCACCCTGGGGCCTCTATTGCAAGTCCAGGGAGACAGCTGGACCCCTGGGTAGCTTGCTGGGGTCAGAGGCCACTAGGTGGAGGGCCACGGGGTACCCTGGGGCCTCTACTGCAAGTCCAGGGAGAGAGGTGGAGCCCTGGGTAGCTTGCTGGGGCCAGTAGCCCCTGAGTGGAGGGCAAGGGGGCACCCTGGGGCCTCTACTGCAAGTCCAGGGAGAGAGGTGGAGCCCTGGGTAGCTTGCTGGGGTCAGAGGCCCCTAGGTGGAGGGCAAGGGGGCACCCTGTGGCCTATACTGCAAGTCCAGGGAGAGAGGTGGACCCCTGGGTAGCTTGCTGGGGTCAAAGGGCCCTAGGTGGAGGGCCAAGGGTCAACCTGGGGCCTCTAATGCATGTCCAGGGAGAGAGGTGGAGCCCTGGGTAGCTTGCTGGGGTCAGAGGCCCCTAGGTGGAGGGTCACGGGGCACCCTGGGGCCTCTATTGCAAGTCCAGAGAGAGAGGTGGACCCCTCGGTAGCTTGCTGGGATCAGAGACCCCTAGGTGGAGGGCCAATGGGCACCCTGGGTTCTCTACTGCAAGTCCAGGGAGAGATGTGGACCCCTGGGTAGCTTGCTGGGGTCAGAGGCCCCTAGGTGGAGGGCCACGGGGTACCCTGGGGCCTCTACTGCAAATCCAGGGAGAGAGGTGGAGCCCTGGGTAGCTTGCTGGGGTCAGTAGCCCCTGGTTGGAGGGCCAGGGGGCACCCTGGGGCCTATACTGCAAGTCCAAGGAGAGAGGTGGACCCCTGGGTAGCTTTGCTGGGGTCAGAGGCCCCTAGTTGGAGGGCCAGGGGGCACCCTGGGGCCTATACTGCAAGTCCAGGAAGAGAGGTGGACCCCTGGGTAGCTTGCTGGACTCAGAGGCCCCTAGGTGGAGGGCCACGGGGTACCCTGGGGCCTCTACTGCAAGTCCAGGGAGAGAGGTGGAGCCCTGGGTAGCTTGCTGGGGCCAGTAGCCCCTGAGTGGAGGGCAAGGGGGCACCCTGGGGCCTCTACTGCAAGTCCAGGGAGAGAGGTGGAGCCCTGGGTAGCTTGCTGGGGTCAGAGGCCCCTAGGTGGAGGGCAAGGGGGCACCCTGTGGCCTATACTGCAAGTCCAGGGAGAGAGGTGGACCCCTGGGTAGCTTGCTGGGGTCAAAGGACCCTAGGTGGAGGGCCAAGGGTCAACCTGGGGCCTCTACTGCATGTCCAGGGAGAGAGGTGGAGCCCTGGGTAGCTTGCTGGGGTCAGAGGCCCCTAGGTGGAGGGTCACGGGGCACCCTGGGGCCTCTATTGCAAGTCCAGGGAGAGAGGTGGACCCCTCGGTAGCTTGCTGGGATCAGAGACCCCTAGGTGGAGGGCCAATGGGCACCCTGGGTTCTCTACTGCAAGTCCAGGGAGAGATGTGGACCCCTGGGTAGCTTGCTGGGGTCAGAGGCCCCTAGGTGGAGGGCCACGGGGTACCCTGGGGCCTCTACTGCAAATCCAGGGAGAGAGGTGGAGCCCTGTGTAGCTTGCTGGGGTCAGTAGCCCCTCGTTGGAGGGCCAGGGGGCACCCTGGGGCCTATACTGCAAGTCCAAGGAGAGAGGTGGACCCCTGGGTAGCTTTGCTGGGGTCAGAGGCCCCTAGTTGGAGGGCCAGGGGGCACCCTGGGGCCTATACTGCAAGTCCAGGAAGAGAGGTGGACCCCTGGGTAGCTTGCTGGACTCAGAGGCCCCTAGGTGGAGGGCCAGGGGGCACCCTGGGGCCTCTATTGCAAGTCCAGGGAGAGAGGTGGACCCCTGGGCAGCTTGCTGGGGTCAGAGACCCCTAGGTGGAGGGCCAATGGGCACCCTGGGGCCTCTACTGCAAGTCCAGGGAGAGAGGTGGAGCCCTGGGTAGCTTGCTGGGGTCAAAGGCCCCTAGGTGGAGGGCCAGAGGGCAGCCTAGGGCCTCTACTACAAGTCCAGGGAGAGAGGTGGAGCCCTGGGTAGCTTTCTGGGGTCAGTAGCCCCTTAGTGGAGGGCAAGGGGGCACCCTGGGGCCTCTATTGCAAGTCCACGGAGGGAGCTGGACCCCTGGGTAACTTGCTGGGTTCAGAGGCCCCTAGGTGGAGGGCCACGGGGTACCCTGGGTCCTCTACTGCAAGTCCAGGGAGAGATGTGGACGCCTGGGTTGCTTGCTGGACTTAGAGGCCCCTAGGTGGAGGGCCAGGGGGCACCCTGGGGCCTCTATTGCAAGTCCAGGGAGACAGCTGGACCCCTGGGTAGCTTGCTGGGGTCAGAGGCCCCTAGGTGGAGGGCCACGGGGTACCCTGGGGCCTCTACTGCAAGTCCAGGGAGAGAGGTGGAGCCCTGGGTAGCTTGCTGGGGCCAGTAGCCCCTGAGTGGATGGCAAGGGGGCACCCTGGGGCCTCTACTGCAAGTTTCAGGGAGAGAGGTGGACCCCTGGGTAGCTTGCTGGGGTCAAAGGGCCCTAGGTGGAGGGCCAAGGGTCAACCTGGGGCCTCTACTGCATGTCCAGGGAGAGAGGTGGAGCCCTGGGTAGCTTGCTGGGGTCAGAGGCCCCTAGGTGGAGGGTCACGGGGCACCCTGGGGCCTCTATTGCAAGTCCAGGGAGAGAGGTGGACCCCTCGGTAGCTTGCTGGGATCAGAGACCCCTAGGTGGAGGGCCAAAGGGCACCCTGGGTTCTCTACTGCAAGTCCAGGGAGAGATGTGGACCCCTGGGTAGCTTGCTGGGGTCAGAGGCCCCTAGGTGGAGGGCCACGGGGTACCCTGGGGCCTCTACTGCAAATCCAGGGAGAGAGGTGGAGCCCTGGGTAGCTTGCTGGGGTCAGTAGCCCCTGGTTGGAGGGCCAGGGGGCACCCTGGGGCCTATACTGCAAGTCCAAGGAGAGAGGTGGACCCCTGGGTAGCTTTGCTGGGGTCAGAGGCCCCAAGTTGGAGGGCCAGGGGGCACCCTGGGGCCTATACTGCAAGTCCAGGAAGAGAGGTGGACCCCTGGGTAGCTTGCTGGACTCAGAGGCCCCTAGGTGGAGGGCCAGGGGGCACCCTGGGGCCTCTATTGCAAGTCCAGGGAGAGAGGTGGACCCCTGGGCAGCTTGCTTGGGTCAGGGGCCCCTAGGTGGAGGACCAGGGGGCACCCTGGGGCCTATACTGCAAGTCCAGGGAGAGAGGTGGAGCCCTGGGTAGCTTGCTGGGATCAGAGGGCCCAAGGTGGAGGGCCATGGGGCACCCTGGGGACTCTACTGCAAGTCCAGGGAGATAGGTAGGCCCCTGGGTAGCTTGCTGGGGTCAGAGGTCCCTTGGTGGAAGGCCACGGGGTACCCTGGGGCCTCTACTGCAAGTCCAGGGAGATAGGTAGGCCCCTGGGTAGCTTGCTGGGGTCAGATGCCCCTAGGTGGAGGGCCAGAGGGCACCCTGGGGCCTATACTGCAAGTCCAATGAGAGAGGTGGACCCCTGGGTAGCTTGCTGGTGTTAGATGCCCCTAGTTGGAGGGCCAGGGGGCACCCTGGGTCCTATACTGCAAGTCCAGGGAGAGAGGTGGACCCCTGGGTAGCTTGCTGGGGTCAGAGGCCCCTAGTTGGAGGGCCAGGGGGTACCCTGGGGCCTCTACTGCAAGTCCAGGGAGAGATGTGGACCCCTGGGTAGCTTGCTGGACTCAGAGGCCCCTAGGTGGAGGGCCAGGGGGCACCCTGGAAACTCTACTATAAGTCCAGGGAGAGAGGTGGACCCCTGGGTAGCTTGCTGGGGTCAGAGACCCCTAGGTGGAGGGCCAATCGGCACCCTTGGGCCTCTACTGCAAGTCCAGGGAGAGAGGTGGAGCCCTGGGTAGCTTGCTGGGGTCAAAGGCCCCTAGGTGGAGGGCCAGAGGGCAGCCTAGGGCCTCTACTACAAGTCCAGGGAGAGAGGTGGAGCCCTGGGTAGCTTGCTGGGGTCAGTAGCCCCTAATGGAGGGCAAGGGGCACCCTGGGGCCTCTTTTGCAAGTCCACGGAGGGAGCTGGACCCCTGAGTAGCTTGCTGGGTTCAGAGGCCCCTAGGTGGAGGGCCACGGGGTACCCTGGGGCCTCTACTGCAAGTCCAGGGAGAGATGTGGACCCCTGGGTAGCTTGCTGGGGTCAGAGGCCCCTAGGTGGAGGGCCAGGGGGCACCCTGGGGCCTCTACTAAAAGTCCAGGGAGAGAGGTGGACCCCTGGGTAGCTTGCTGGGGTCAGAGACCCCTAGGTGGAGGGCCAATGGGCACCCTGCGGCCTCTACTGCAAGTCCAGGGAGAGAGGTGGAGCCCTGGGTAGCTTGCTGGGGTCAGAGGCCCCTAAGTGGGGGGCCAGAGGGCAGCCTAGGGCCTCTACTTAAAGTCTAGGGAGAGAGGTGGAGCCCTGGGTAGCTTGCTGGAGTCATTAGCCCCTGGGTGGAGGGCAAAGGGGCACCCTGGGGCCTCTATTGCAATTCCAGGGAGAGAGCTGGACCCCTGGGTAGCTTGCTGGGTTCAGAGGCCCCTAGGTGGAGGGCCACGGGGTTCCCAGGGGCCTCTACTGCAAGTCCAGGGAGAGATGTGGACCCCTGGGTAGCTTGCTGGGGTCAGAGGCCCCTAGGTGGAGGGCCACAGGGTACCTTGGGGCCTCTACTGCAAGTTCAGGGAGAGAGCTGGAGCCATGGGTAGCTTGCTGGGGTCAGTAGCCCCTGGGTGGAGGGCAAGGGGGCACCCTGGGGCCTCTACTGCAAGTCCAGGGAGAGATGTGGACCCCTGGGTAGCTTGCCGGGGTCAAAGGGCCCTAGGTGGAGGGCCATGGGGCACCCTGGGGACTCTACTGCAAGTTCAAGGAGATAGGCAGGCCCCTGGGCAGCTTGCTGGGGTCAGACGGCCCTAGGTGGAGGGCCAAGGGTCAACCTGAGGCCTCTACTGCAAGTCCAGTGAGAGAAGTGAATCACTGGGAAGCTTGTTGGTGTCAGAGGCCCCTAGGGGGAGGGCCAGGGGGCACCGTAGGGCCTCTACTATAAATCCAGGGAGAGATGTGGACCCCTGGGTCGCTTGCTGGGGTCAGAGGCCCCTAGGTGGAGGGCCAGGGGGCACCCAGGGGCATCTACTGCAAGTCCAGGGAGAGATGTGGACCCCTGGGTAGCTTGCTGGGGTCAGAGGCCCCTAGGCGGAGGGCCACGGGGTACCCTGGGGCCTCTACTGCAAGTCCAGGGAGAGAGGTGGAGCCCTGGGTAGCTTGCTGGGGCCAGTAGCCCCTGAGTGGAGGGCAAGGGGGCACCCTGGGGCCTCTACTGCAAGTCCAGGGAGAGAGGTGGAGCCCTGGGTAGCTTGCTGGGGTCAGAGGCCCCTAGGTGGAGGGCAAGGGGGCACCCTGTGGCCTATACTGCAAGTCCAGGGAGAGAGGTGGACCCCTGGGTAGCTTGCTGGGGTCAAAGGACCCTAGGTGGAGGGCCAGGGGTCAACCTGGGGCCTCTACTGCATGTCCAGGGAGAGAGGTGGAGCCCTGGGTAGCTTGCTGGGGTCAGAGGCCCCTAGGTGGAGGGTCACGGGGCACCCTGGGGCCTCTATTGCAAGTCCAGGGAGAGAGGTGGACCCCTCGGTAGCTTGCTGGGATCAGAGACCCCTAGGTGGAGGGCCAATGGGCACCCTGGGTTCTCTACTGCAAGTCCAGGGAGAGATGTGGACCCCTGGGTAGCTTGCTGGGGTCAGAGGCCCCTAGGTGGAGGGCCACGGGGTACCCTGGGGCCTCTACTGCAAATCCAGGGAGAGAGGTGGAGCCCTGGGTAGCTTGCTGGGGTCAGTAGCCCCTCGTTGGAGGGCCAGGGGGCACCCTGGGGCCTATACTGCAAGTCCAAGGAGAGAGGTGGACCCCTGGGTAGCTTTGCTGGGGTCAGAGGCCCCTAGTTGGAGGGCCAGGGGGCACCCTGGGGCCTATACTGCAAGTCCAGGAAGAGAGGTGGACCCCTGGGTAGCTTGCTGGACTCAGAGGCCCCTAGGTGGAGGGCCAGGGGGCACCCTGGGGCCTCTATTGCAAGTCCAGGGAGAGAGGTGGACCCCTGGGCAGCTTGCTGGGGTCAGAGACCCCTAGGTGGAGGGCCAATGGGCACCCTGGGGCCTCTACTGCAAGTCCAGGGAGAGAGGTGGAGCCCTGGGTAGTTTGCTGGGGTCAAAGGCCCCTAGGTGGAGGGCCAGAGGGCAGCCTAGGGCCTCTACTACAAGTCCAGGGAGAGAGGTGGAGCCCTGGGTAGCTTTCTGGGGTCAGTAGCCCCTTAGTGGAGGGCAAGGGGGCACCCTGGGGCCTCTATTGCAAGTCCACGGAGGGAGCTGGACCCCTGGGTAACTTGCTGGGTTCAGAGGCCCCTAGGTGGAGGGCCACGGGGTACCTTGGGTCCTCTACTGCAAGTCCAGGGAGAGATGTGGACGCCTGGGTTGCTTGCTGGACTTAGAGGCCCCTAGGTGGAGGGCCAGGGGGCACCCTGGGGCCTCTATTGCAAGTCCAGGGAGACAGCTGGACCCCTGGGTAGCTTGCTGGGGTCAGAGGCCCCTAGGTGGAGGGCCATGGGGTACCCTGGGGCCTCTACTGCAAGTCCAGGGAGAGAGGTGGAGCCCTGGGTAGCTTGCTGGGGCCAGTAGCCCCTGAGTGGAGGGCAAGGGGGCACCCTGGGGCCTCTACTGCAAGTTTCAGGGAGAGAGGTGGACCCCTGGGTAGCTTGCTGGGGTCAAAGGGCCCTAGGTGGAGGGCCAAGGGTCAACCTGGGGCCTCTACTGCATGTCCAGGGAGAGAGGTGGAGCCCTGGGTAGCTTGCTGGGGTCAGAGGCCCCTAGGTGGAGGGTCACGGGGCACCCTGGGGCCTCTATTGCAAGTCCAGGGAGAGAGGTGGACCCCTCGGTAGCTTGCTGGGATCAGAGACCCCTAGGTGGAGGGCCAAAGGGCACCCTGGGTTCTCTACTGCAAGTCCAGGGAGAGATGTGGACCCCTGGGTAGCTTGCTGGGGTCAGAGGCCCCTAGGTGGAGGGCCACGGGGTACCCTGGGGCCTCTACTGCAAATCCAGGGAGAGAGGTGGAGCCCTGGGTAGCTTGCTGGGGTCAGTAGCCCCTGGTTGGAGGGCCAGGGGGCACCCTGGGGCCTATACTGCAAGTCCAAGGAGAGAGGTGGACCCCTGGGTAGCTTTGCTGGGGTCAGAGGCCCCAAGTTGGAGGGCCAGGGGGCACCCTGGGGCCTATACTGCAAGTCCAGGAAGAGAGGTGGACCCCTGGGTAGCTTGCTGGACTCAGAGGCCCCTAGGTGGAGGGCCAGGGGGCACCCTGGGGCCTCTATTGCAAGTCCAGGGAGAGAGGTGGACCCCTGGGCAGCTTGCTTGGGTCAGGGGCCCCTAGGTGGAGGACCAGGGGGCACCCTGGGGCCTATACTGCAAGTCCAGGGAGAGAGTTGGAGCCCTGGGTAGCTTGCTGGGATCAGAGGGCCCAAGGTGGAGGGCCATGGGGCACCCTGGGGACTCTACTGCAAGTCCAGGGAGATAGGTAGGCCCCTGGGTAGCTTGCTGGGGTCAGAGGTCCCTTGGTGGAAGGCCACGGGGTACCCTGGGGCCTCTACTGCAAGTCCAGGGAGAGAGGTGGACCCCTGGGTAGCTTGCTGGTGTTAGATGCCCCTAGTTGGAGGGCCAGGAGGCACCCTGGGTCCTATACTGCAAGTCCAGGGAGAGAGGTGGACCCCTGGGTAGCTTGCTGGGGTCAGATGCCCCTAGGTGGAGGGCCAGGGGGCACCCTGGTGCCTATACTGCAAGTCCAAGGAGAGAGGTGGACGCCTGGGTAGCTTGCTGGGGTCAGAGGCCCCTAGTTGGAGGGCCAGGGGGTACCCTGGGGCCTCTACTGCAAGTCCAGGGAGAGATGTGGACCCCTGTGTAGCTTGCTGGACTCAGAGGCCCCTAGGTGGAGGGCCAGGGGGCACCCTGGAAACTCTACTATAAGTCCAGGGAGAGAGGTGGACCCCTGGGTAGCTTGCTGGGGTCAGAGGCCCCTAGGTGGAGGGCCAGGGGTCACCCAGGGGCGTCTACTGCAAGTCCAGGGAGAGAGGTGGACCCCTCGGTAGCTTGCTGGGGTCAGAGACCCCTAGGTGGAGGGCCAATGGGCACCCTGGGGCCTCTACTGTGAGTCCAGGGAGAGAGGTGGAGCCCTGGGTAGCTTGCTGGGGTCAAAGGCCCCTAGGTGGAGGGCCAGAGGGCAGCCTAGGGCCTCTACTACAAGTCCAGGGAGAGAGGTGGAGCCCTGGATAGCTTGCTGGTGTCAGTAGCCCCCGATGGAGGGCAAGGGGGACCCTGGGGCCTCTATTGCAAGTCCACGGAGGGAGCTGGACCCCTGAGTAGCTTGCTGGGTTCAGAGGCCCCTAGGTGAAGGGCCACGGGGTACCCTGGGGCCTCTACTGCAAGTCCAGGGAGAGACGTGGACCCCTGGGTAGTTTGCTGGACTCAGAGGCCCCTAGGTGGAGGGCCAGGGGGCACCCTGGGGCCTCTATTGCAAGTCCAGGAAGAAAGCTGGACCCCTGGGTAGCTTGCTGGGGTCAGAGGCCCCTAGGTGGAGGGCCACGGGGTACCCTAGGGGCCTCTACTGCAAGTCCAGGGAGAGAGGTGGAGCCCTGGGTAGCTTGCTGGGGCCAGTAGCCCCTGGGTGGAGGGCAAGGGGGCACCCTGGGGCCTCTACTGCAAGTCCAGGGAGAGAGGTGGACCCCTGGGTAGCTTGCTGGGGTCAGAGGCCCCTAGGTGGAGGGCAAGGGGGCACCCTGTGGCCTATACTGCAAGTCCAGGGAGAGAGGTGGACCCCTGGGTAGCTTGCTGGGGTCAAAGGGCCCCAGGTGGAGGGCCAGAGGGCAGCCTAGGGCCTCTACTACAAGTCCAAGGAGAGAGGTGGAGCCCTGGGTAGCTTGCTGGGGTCAGAGGCCCCTAGGTGGAGGGTCACGGGGCACCCTGGGGCCTCTATTGCAAGTCCAGGGAGTGAGGTGGACCCCTCGGTAGCTTGCTGGGATCAGAGACCCCTAGGTGGAGGGCCAATGGGCACCCTGGGTTCTCTACTGCAAGTCCAGGGAGAGATGTGGACCCCTGGGTAGCTTGCTGGGGTCAGAGGCCCCTAGGTGGAGGGCAACGGGGTACCCTGGGGCCTCTACTGCAAATCCAGGGAGAGAGGTGGAGCCCTGGGTAGCTTGCTGGGGTCAGTAGCCCCTGGGTGGAGGGCCAGGGGGCACCCTGGGGCCTATACTGCAAGTCCAAGGAGAGAGGTGGACCCCTGGGTAGCTTTGCTGGGGTCAGAGGCCCCTAGTTGGAGGGCCAGGGGGCACCCTGGGGCCTATACTGCAAGGCCAGGAAGAGAGGTGGACCCCTGGGTAGCTTGCTGGGGTCAGAGGCCCCTAGGTGGAGGGTCACGGGTCACCCTGGGGCCTCTATTGCAAGTCAAGGGAGAGAGGTGGACCCCTCGGTAGCTTGCTGGGGTCAGAGACCCCTAGGTGGAGGGCCAATGGGCACCCTGGGGCCTCTATTGCAAGTCCAGGGAGACAGCTGGACCCCTGGGTAGCTTGCTGGGGTCAGAGGCCCCTAGGTGGAGGGCCACGGGGTACCCTGGGGCCTCTACTGCAAGTCCAGGGAGAGAGGTGGAGCCCTGGGTAGCTTGCTGGGGCCAGTAGCCCCTGAGTGGAGGGCAAGGGGGCACCCTGGGGCCTCTACTGCAAGTCCAGGGAGAGAGGTGGAGCCCTGGGTAGCTTGCTGGGGTCAGAGGCCCCTAGGTGGAGGGCAAGGGGGCACCCTGTGGCCTATACTGCAAGTCCAGGGAGAGAGGTGGACCCCTGGGTAGCTTGCTGGGGTCAAAGGGCCCTAGGTGGAGGGCCAAGGGTCAACCTGGGGCCTCTAATGCATGTCCAGGGAGAGAGGTGGAGCCCTGGGTAGCTTGCTGGGGTCAGAGGCCCCTAGGTGGAGGGTCACGGGGCACCCTGGGGCCTCTATTGCAAGTCCAGAGAGAGAGGTGGACCCCTCGGTAGCTTGCTGGGATCAGAGACCCCTAGGTGGAGGGCCAATGGGCACCCTGGGTTCTCTACTGCAAGTCCAGGGAGAGATGTGGACCCCTGGGTAGCTTGCTGGGGTCAGAGGCCCCTAGGTGGAGGGCCACGGGGTACCCTGGGGCCTCTACTGCAAATCCAGGGAGAGAGGTGGAGCCCTGGGTAGCTTGCTGGGGTCAGTAGCCCCTGGTTGGAGGGCCAGGGGGCACCCTGGGGCCTATACTGCAAGTCCAAGGAGAGAGGTGGACCCCTGGGTAGCTTTGCTGGGGTCAGAGGCCCCTAGTTGGAGGGCCAGGGGGCACCCTGGGGCCTATACTGCAAGTCCAGGAAGAGAGGTGGACCCCTGGGTAGCTTGCTGGACTCAGAGGCCCCTAGGTGGAGGGCCACGGGGTACCCTGGGGCCTCTACTGCAAGTCCAGGGAGAGAGGTGGAGCCCTGGGTAGCTTGCTGGGGCCAGTAGCCCCTGAGTGGAGGGCAAGGGGGCACCCTGGGGCCTCTACTGCAAGTCCAGGGAGAGAGGTGGAGCCCTGGGTAGCTTGCTGGGGTCAGAGGCTCCTAGGTGGAGGGCAAGGGGGCACCCTGTGGCCTATACTGCAAGTCCAGGGAGAGAGGTGGACCCCTGGGTAGCTTGCTGGGGTCAAAGGACCCTAGGTGGAGGGCCAAGGGTCAACCTGGGGCCTCTACTGCATGTCCAGGGAGAGAGGTGGAGCCCTGGGTAGCTTGCTGGGGTCAGAGGCCCCTAGGTGGAGGGTCACGGGGCACCCTGGGGCCTCTATTGCAAGTCCAGGGAGAGAGGTGGACCCCTCGGTAGCTTGCTGGGATCAGAGACCCCTAGGTGGAGGGCCAATGGGCACCCTGGGTTCTCTACTGCAAGTCCAGGGAGAGATGTGGACCCCTGGGTAGCTTGCTGGGGTCAGAGGCCCCTAGGTGGAGGGCCACGGGGTACCCTGGGGCCTCTACTGCAAATCCAGGGAGAGAGGTGGAGCCCTGTGTAGCTTGCTGGGGTCAGTAGCCCCTCGTTGGAGGGCCAGGGGGCACCCTGGGGCCTATACTGCAAGTCCAAGGAGAGAGGTGGACCCCTGGGTAGCTTTGCTGGGGTCAGAGGCCCCTAGTTGGAGGGCCAGGGGGCACCCTGGGGCCTATACTGCAAGTCCAGGAAGAGAGGTGGACCCCTGGGTAGCTTGCTGGACTCAGAGGCCCATAGGTGGAGGGCCAGGGGGCACCCTGGGGCCTCTATTGCAAGTCCAGGGAGAGAGGTGGACCCCTGGGCAGCTTGCTGGGGTCAGAGACCCCTAGGTGGAGGGCCAATGGGCACCCTGGGGCCTCTACTGCAAGTCCAGGGAGAGAGGTGGAGCCCTGGGTAGCTTGCTGGGGTCAAAGGCCCCTAGGTGGAGGGCCAGAGGGCAGCCTAGGGCCTCTACTACAAGTCCAGGGAGAGAGGTGGAGCCCTGGGTAGCTTTCTGGGGTCAGTAGCCCCTTAGTGGAGGGCAAGGGGGCACCCTGGGGCCTCTATTGCAAGTCCACGGAGGGAGCTGGACCCCTGGGTAACTTGCTGGGTTCAGAGGCCCCTAGGTGGAGGGCCACGGGGTACCCTGGGTCCTCTACTGCAAGTCCAGTGAGAGATGTGGACGCCTGGGTTGCTTGCTGGACTTAGAGGCCCCTAGGTGGAGGGCCAGGGGGCACCCTGGGGCCTCTATTGCAAGTCCAGGGAGACAGCTGGACCCCTGGGTAGCTTGCTGGGGTCAGAGGCCCCTAGGTGGAGGGCCACGGGGTACCCTGGGGCCTCTACTGCAAGTCCAGGGAGAGAGGTGGAGCCCTGGGTAGCTTGCTGGGGCCAGTAGCCCCTGAGTGGAGGGCAAGGGGGCACCCTGGGGCCTCTACTGCAAGTTTCAGGGAGAGAGGTGGACCCCTGGGTAGCTTGCTGGGGTCAAAGGGCCCTAGGTGGAGGGCCAAGGGTCAACCTGGGGCCTCTACTGCATGTCCAGGGAGAGAGGTGGAGCCCTGGGTAGCTTGCTGGGGTCAGAGGCCCCTAGGTGGAGGGTCACGGGGCACCCTGGGGCCTCTATTGCAAGTCCAGGGAGAGAGGTGGACCCCTCGGTAGCTTGCTGGGATCAGAGACCCCTAGGTGGAGGGCCAAAGGGCACCCTGGGTTCTCTACTGCAAGTCCAGGGAGAGATGTGGACCCCTGGGTAGCTTGCTGGGGTCAGAGGCCCCTAGGTGGAGGGCCACGGGGTACCCTGGGGCCTCTACTGCAAATCCAGGGAGAGAGGTGGAGCCCTGGGTAGCTTGCTGGGGTCAGTAGCCCCTGGTTGGAGGGCCAGGGGGCACCCTGGGGCCTATACTGCAAGTGCAAGGAGAGAGGTGGACCCCTGGGTAGCTTTGCTGGGGTCAGAGGCCCCAAGTTGGAGGGCCAGGGGGCACCCTGGGGCCTATACTGCAAGTCCAGGAAGAGAGGTGGACCCCTGGGTAGCTTGCTGGACTCAGAGGCCCCTAGGTGGAGGGCCAGGGGGCACCCTGGGGCCTCTATTGCAAGTCCAGGGAGAGAGGTGGACCCCTGGGCAGCTTGCTTGGGTCAGGGGCCCCTAGGTGGAGGACCAGGGGGCACCCTGGGGCCTATACTGCAAGTCCAGGGAGAGAGGTGGAGCCCTGGGTAGCTTGCTGGGATCAGAGGGCCCAAGGTGGAGGGCCATGGGGCACCCTGGGGACTCTACTGCAAGTCCAGGGAGATAGGTAGGCCCCTGGGTAGCTTGCTGGGGTCAGAGGTCCCTTGGTGGAAGGCCACGGGGTACCCTGGGGCCTCTACTGCAAGTCCAGGGAGATAGGTAGGCCCCTGGGTAGCTTGCTGGGGTCAGATGCCCCTAGGTGGAGGGCCAGAGGGCACCCTGGGGCCTATACTGCAAGTCCAATGAGAGAGGTGGACCCCTGGGTAGCTTGCTGGTGTTAGATGCCCCTAGTTGGAGGGCCAGGGGGCACCCTGGGTCCTATACTGCAAGTCCAGGGAGAGAGGTGGACCCCTGGGTAGCTTGCTGGGGTCAGAGGCCCCTAGTTGGAGGGCCAGGGGGTACCCTGGGGCCTCTACTGCAAGTCCAGGGAGAGATGTGGACCCCTGGGTAGCTTGCTGGACTCAGAGGCCCCTAGGTGGAGGGCCAGGGGGCACCCTGGAAACTCTACTATAAGTCCAGGGAGAGAGGTGGACCCCTGGGTAGCTTGCTGGGGTCAGAGACCCCTAGGTGGAGGGCCAATGGGCACCCTTGGGCCTCTACTGCAAGTCCAGGGAGAGAGGTGGAGCCCTGGGTAGCTTGCTGGGGTCAAAGGCCCCTAGGTGGAGGGCCAGAGGGCAGCCTAGGGCCTCTACTACAAGTCTAGGGAGAGAGGTGGAGCCCTGGGTAGCTTGCTGGGGTCAGTAGCCCCTAATGGAGGGCAAGGGGCACCCTGGGGCCTCTTTTGCAAGTCCACGGAGGGAGCTGGACCCCTGAGTAGCTTGCTGGGTTCAGAGGCCCCTAGGTGGAGGGCCACGGGGTACCCTGGGGCCTCTACTGCAAGTCCAGGGAGAGATGTGGACCCCTGGGTAGCTTGCTGGGGTCAGAGGCCCCTAGGTGGAGGGCCAGGGGGCACCCTGGGGCCTCTACTAAAAGTCCAGGGAGAGAGGTGGACCCCTGGGTAGCTTGCTGGGGTCAGAGACCCCTAGGTGGAGGGCCAATGGGCACCCTGCGGCCTCTACTGCAAGTCCAGGGAGAGAGGTGGAGCCCTGGGTAGCTTGCTGGGGTCAGAGGCCCCTAAGTGGGGGGCCAGAGGGCAGCCTAGGGCCTCTACTTAAAGTCTAGGGAGAGAGGTGGAGCCCTGGGTAGCTTGCTGGAGTCATTAGCCCCTGGGTGGAGGGCAAGGGGGCACCCTGGGGCTTCTATTGCAATTCCAGGGAGAGAGCTGGACCCCTGGGTAGCTTGCTGGGTTCAGAGGCCCCTAGGTGGAGGGCCACGGGGTTCCCAGGGGCCTCTACTGCAAGTCCAGGGAGAGATGTGGACCCCTGGGTAGCTTGCTGGGGTCAGAGGCCCCTAGGTGGAGGGCCACAGGGTACCTTGGGGCCTCTACTGCAAGTTCAGGGAGAGAGCTGGAGCCATGGGTAGCTTGCTGGGGTCAGTAGCCCCTGGGTGGAGGGCAAGGGGGCACCCTGGGGCCTCTACTGCAAGTCCAGGGAGAGATGTGGACCCCTGGGTAGCTTGCCGGGGTCAAAGGGCCCTAGGTGGAGGGCCATGGGGCACCCTGGGGACTCTACTGCAAGTTCAAGGAGATAGGCAGGCCCCTGGGCAGCTTGCTGGGGTCAGACGGCCCTAGGTGGAGGGCCAAGGGTCAACCTGAGGCCTCTACTGCAAGTCCAGTGAGAGAAGTGAATCACTGGGAAGCTTGTTGGTGTCAGAGGCCCCTAGGGGGAGGGCCAGGGGGCACCGTAGGGCCTCTACTATAAATCCAGGGAGAGATGTGGACCCCTGGGTCGCTTGCTGGGGTCAGAGGCCCCTAGGTGGAGGGCCAGGGAGCACCCAGGGGCATCTACTGCAAGTCCAGGGAGAGATGTGGACCCCTGGGTAGCTTGCTGGGGTCAGAGGCCCCTAGGCGGAGGGCCAATGGGCACCCTGGGGCCTCTACTGCAAGTCCAGGGAGAGAGGTGAAGCCCTGGGTAGCTTTCTGGGGTCAGAGGCCAATAGGTGGAGGGCCAGAGGGCAGCCTAGGGCCTCTGCTGCAAGTCCAGGGAGAGAGGTGAATCACTGGGAAGCTTGCTGGGGTCAGTAGCCCCTAAGGGGAGGGCCAGGGGAAACCGTAGGGCCTCTACTATAAATCCAGGGAGAAAGGTGGACCCCTGGGTAGCTTTCTGGGGTCAGAGGCCCCTAGGTGGAGGGCCAAGGGGCACCCTGGGGCCTCTATTGCAAGTCCAGGGAGAGAGGTGGACTCCTGGGCAGCTTGCTGGGGTCAGAGGGCCCAAGGTGAAGGGCCATGGGGCACCTTGGGGACTCTACTGCAAGTCCAGGGAGATAGGTAGACCCCTGGGTAGCTTGCTGGGGTCAGAGGTCCCTTGGTGGAGGGCCAATGGGCACCCTGGGGCCTCTACTGCAAGTCCAGGGAGAGATGTGGACCCCTGGGTAGCTTGCTGGGGTAAGTAGCCACTGGGTGGAGGGCCAATGGGCACCCTGGGGCCTCTACTGCAAGTCCAGGGAGAGATGTGGACCCCTGGGTAGCTTGCTGGGGTAAGTAGCCACTGGGTGGAGGGCAAGGGGGCACCCTGGGGAATCTATTGCAAGTCCAGGGAGAGAGCTGGACCCCTGGGTAGCTTGCTGGGTTCAAAGGCCCCTAGGTGGAGGGCCACGAGGTACCCTGGGGCCTCTACTGCAAGTCCAGGGAGAGATATGGACCCCTGGGTAGCTTGCTGGGGTCAGAGGCCCCTAGGTGGAGGGCCACGGGGTACCCTGGGGCCTCTACTGCAAGTCCAGGGAGAGAGGTGAATCACAGGGAAGTTTGCTGGTGTCAGAGGCCCCTAGGGAGAGGGCCAGGGGTCACCATAGGGCCTCTACTATAAGTCCAGGGAGAGAGGTGGACCCCTGGGTAACTTGCTGGGTTCAGAGTCCCCTGGGTGGAGGGCCAGGGGTACCCTGGGGCCTCTACTGCAAGTCCAGGGAGAGAGTTGGACCCCTGGGTAGCTTTTTGGGGTCAGAGAGCCCTACGTGGAGGGCCATGGGGCACCCTGGGGACACTACTGCAAGTCCAGGGAGATAGGCAGGCCCCTGGGCAGCTTGCTGGGGTCAGAGGCCCCTAGGTGGAGGGCCAAGGGTCACCCTGGTGCCTAGTCTGCAAGTCTAGGGAGAGAGGTGGACCCCTGGGTAGCTTTCTGGGGTCAGAGGCCCCTAGGTGGAGGGCCAAGGGGCACCCTGGGGCCTCTATTGCAAGTCCAGGGAGAGAGGTGGACCCCTGGGCAGCTTGCTTGGGTCAGGGGCCCCTAGGTGGAGGACCAAGGGGCACCCTGGGGCCTATACTGCAAGTCCAGGGAGAGAGTTGGAGCCCTGGGTAGCTTTTTGGGAATCAGAGGTTCCAAGGTGGAGGGCCATGGGGCACCCTGGGGACTCTACTGCAAGTCCATGGAGATAGGTAGGCCCCTGGGTAGCTTGCTGGGATCAGAGGTCCCTAGGTGGAGGGCCAAGGGTCACCCTGTGGCCTCTACTGCAAGTCTAGGGAGAGAGGTGGACCACTGGGAAGCTTGCTGGTGTCAGAGGCCCCTAGGGGGAGGGCCAGGGGGCACCCTGGGGCCTCTATTACAAGTCCAGGGAGAGAGGTGGACCTCTGGGCAGCTTGCTTGGGTCAGGGGCCCCTGGTGGAGGACCAGGGGGCACCCTGGGGCCTATACTGCTAGTCCAGGGAGAGAGTTGGAGCCCTGGGTAGCTTGCTGGGGTCAGAGGGCCCTAGGTGGAGGGCCATGGGGCACCCTGGGGACTCTACTGCAAGTCCAGGGAGATAGGTAGGCCCCTGGGTAGCTTGCTGGGGTCAGAGGCCCCTAGGTGGAGGGCCAAGGGTCACCCTGGGGCCTAGTCTGCAAGTCTAGGGAGAGAGGTGGACCCCTGGGTAGCTTTCTGGGGTCAGAGGCCCCTAGGTGGAGGGCCAAGGGGCACTCTTTGGCCTCTATTGCAAGTCCAGGGAGAGAGGTGGACCCCTGGGCAGCTTGCTTGGGTCAGGGGCCCCTAGGTGGAGGACCAGGGGGCACCCAGGGGCGTCTACTGCAAGTCCAGGGAGAGATGTGGACCCCTGGGTAGCTTGCTGGGGTCAGAGGCCCCTAGGTGGAGGGCCAAGGGGCACCCTGTGGCCTCTACTGCAAGTCCAGGGAGAGAGGTGGACCCCTCGGTAGATTGCTGGGGTCAGAGGCCCCTAGGTGGAGGGCCAATGGGCACCCTGGGGCCTCTACTGCAAGAATAGGGAGAGAGGTGAAGCCCTGGGTAGCTTGCTGGGGTCAGAGGCCAAGAGGTGGAGGGCCAGAGGGCAGCCTAGGGCCTCTACTGCAAGTCCAGGGAGAGATGTGAATCACTGGGAAGCTTGCTGGGGTCAGTAGCCCCTAAGGGGAGGGCCAGGGGGCACCGTAGGGCCTCTACTATAAGTCCAGGGAGAGAGGTGGACCCCTGGTTAGCTTGCTGGGTTCAGAGGCCCCTGGGTGGAGGGCCACGGGGTGCCCTGGGGCCTCTACTGCAAGTCCAGGGAGAGAGTTGGACCCCTGGGTAGCTTGCTGGGGTCAGAGGGCCCTACGTGGAGGGCCATGGGGCACCCTGGGGACACTACTGTAATTCCAGGGAGATAGGCAGGCCCCTGGGCAGCTTGCTGGGGTCAGAGGCCCCTAGGTGGAGGGCCAAGGGTCACCCTGGGGCCTAGTCTGCAAGTCTAGGGAGAGATGTGGACCCCTGGGTAGCTTGCTGGGTTCAGAGGCCCCTGGGTGGAGGGCCACGGGGTGTCCTGGGGCCTATACTGCAAGTCCAGGGAGAGAGTTGGAGCCCTGGGTAGCTTGCTGGGGTCAGAGGGCCCAATGTGGAGGGCCATGGGGCACCCTGAGGACTCTACTGCAAGTCCAGGGAGATAGGTAGGCCCCTGGGTAGCTTGCTGGGGTCAGAGGTCCCTAGGTAGAGGGCCAAGGGTCACCCTGGGGCCTCTACTGCAAGTCTAGGGTCACCCTGGGGCCTAGTCTGCAAGTCTACTGAGAGAGGTAGACCCCTGGGTAGCTTTCTGGGGTCAGAGGCCCCTAGGTGGAGGGCCCAGGGGCACCCTGGGGCCTCTATTGCAAGTCCAGGGAGAGAGGTGGACCCCTGGGCAGCTTGCTTGGGTCAGGGGCCCCTGGTTGGAGGACCAGGGGGCACCCTGGGGCGTATACTGCAAGTCCAGGGAGAGAGTTGGAGCCCTGGGTAGCTTGCTGGGATCAGAGGTCCCTAGGTGGAGGGCCAAGGGTCACCCTGGGGCCTCTACTGCAAGTCTAGGGATAGAGGTGGACCACTGGGAAGCTTGCTGGTGTCAGAGGCCCCTAGGGGGAGGGCCAGGGGGCACCCTGGGGCCTCTATTAAAGTCCAGGGAGAGAGGTGGACCTCTGGGCACCTTGCGTGGGTCAGGGACCCCTGGTGGAGGACCAGGGGGCACCCTGGGGCCTATACTGCTAGTCCAGGGAGAGAGTTGGAGCCCTGGGTAGCTTGCTGGGGTCAGAGGGCCCAAGGTGGAGGGCCATGGGGCACCCTGGGGACTCTACTGCAAGTCCAGGGAGATAGGAAGGCCCCTGGGTAGCTTGCTGGGGTCAGAGGTCCCTAGGTGGAGGGCCAAGGGTCACCCTGGGGCCTCTAATGCAAGTCTAGGGAGAGAGGTGGACCACTGGGAAGCTTGCTGGTGTCAGAGGCCCCTAGGGGGAGGGCCACGGGGCACCCTGGGGCCTCTATTGCAAGTCTAGGGAGAGAGGTGGACCACTGGGAAGCTTGCTGGTGTCAGAGGCCCCTAGGGGGAGGGCCAGGGGGCACCCTGGGGCCTCTATTGCAAGTCCAGGGAGAGAGGTGGACCTCTGGGCAGCTTGCTTGGGTCAGGGGCCGCTAGGTGGAGGGTCACGGGGCACCCTGGGGCCTCTATTGCAAGTCCAGGGAGAGAGGTGGACCCCTCGGTAGCTTGCTGGGATCAGAGACCTCTAGGTGGAGGGCCAATGGGCACCCTGGGTTCTCTACTGCAAGTCCAGGGAGAGATGTGGACCCCTGGGTAGCTTGCTGGGGTCAGAGGCCCCTAGGTGGAGGGCCACGGGGTACCCTGGGGCCTCTACTGCAAATCCAGGGAGAGAGGTGGAGCCCTGGGTAGCTTGCTGGGGTCAGTAGCCCCTGGTTGGAGGGCCAGGGGGCACCCTGGGGCCTATACTGCAAGTCCAAGGAGAGAGGTGGACCCCTGGGTAGCTTTGCTGGGGTCAGAGGCCCCTAGTTGGAGGGCCAGGGCGCACCCTGGGGCCTATACTGCAAGTCCAGGAAGAGAGGTGGACCCCTGGGTAGCTTGCTGGACTCAGAGGCCCCTAGGTGGAGGGCCAGGGGGCACCCTGGGGCCTATACTGCAAGTCCAGGGAGAGAGTTGGAGCCCTGGGTAGCTTGCTGGGATCAGAGGGCCCAAGGTGGAGGGCCATGGGGCACCCTGGGGACTCTACTGCAAGTCCAGGGAGATAGGTAGGCCCCTGGGTAGCTTGCTGGGGTCAGAGGTCCCTAGGTGGAGGGCCTGAGGGCACACTGGGGCCTATACTGCAAGTCCAGGGAGAGAGCTGGACCCCTGGGTAGCTTGCTGGTGTCAGATGCCCCTAGGTGGAGGGCCAGAGGGCACCCTGGGGCCTATACTGCAAGTCCAAGGAGAGAGGTGGACCCCTGGGTAGCTTGCTGGTGTTAGATGCCCCTAGTTGGAGGGCCAGGGGGCACCCTGGGTCCTATACTGCAAGTCCAGGGAGAGAGGTGGACCCCTGGGTAGCTTGCTGGACTCAGAGGCCCCTAGGTGGAGGGCCAGGGGGCACCCTGGGGCCTCTATTGCAAGTCCAGGGAGAGAGGTGGACCCCTGGGCAGCTTGCTTGGGACAGGGGCCCCTAGGTGGAGGACCAGGGGGCACCCTGGGGCCTATACTGCAAGTCCAGGGAGAGAGTTGGAGCCCTGGGTAGCTTGCTGGGATCAGAGGGCCCAAGGTGGAGGGCCATGGGGCACCCTGGGGACTCTACTGCAAGTCCAGGGAGATAGGTAGGCCCCTGGGTAGCTTGCTGGGGTCAGAGGTCCCTTGGTGGAAGGCCACGGGGTACCCTGGGGCCTCTACTGCAAGTCCAGGGAGAGAGGTGGACCCCTGGGTAGCTTGCTGGTGTTAGATGCCCCTACTTGGAGGGCCAGGAGGCACCCTGGGTCCTATACTGCAAGTCCAGGGAGAGAGGTGGACCCCTGGGTAGCTTGCTGGGGTCAGATGCCCCTAGGTGGAGGGCCAGGGGGCACCCTGGTGCCTATACTGCAAGTCCAAGGAGAGAGGTGGACGCCTGGGTAGCTTGCTGGGGTCAGAGGCCCCTAGTTGGAGGGCCAGGGGGTACCCTGGGGCCTCTACTGCAAGTCCAGGGAGAGATGTGGACCCCTGGGTAGCTTGCTGGACTCAGAGGCCCCTAGGTGGAGGGCCAGGGGGCACCCTGGAAACTCTACTATAAGTCCAGGGAGAGAGGTGGACCCCTGGGTAGCTTGCTGGGGTCAGAGGCCCCTAGGTGGAGGGCCAGGGGTCACCCAGGGGCGTCTACTGCAAGTCCAGGGAGAGAGGTGGACCCCTCGGTAGCTTGCTGGGGTCAGAGACCCCTAGGTGGAGGGCCAATGGGCACCCTGGGGCCTCTACTGCAAGTCCAGGGAGAGAGGTGGAGCCCTGGGTAGCTTGCTGGGGTCAAAGGCCCTTAGGTGGAGGGCCAGAGGGCAGCCTAGGGCCTCTACTACAAGTCCAGGGAGAGAGGTGGAGCCCTGGATAGCTTGCTGGTGTCAGTAGCCCCCGATGGAGGGCAAGGGGCACCCTGGGGCCTCTATTGCAAGTCCACGGAGGGAGCTGGACCCCTGAGTAGCTTGCTGGGTTCAGAGGCCCCTAGGTGAAGGGCCACGGGGTACCCTGGGGCCTCTACTGCAAGTCCAGGGAGAGATGTGGACCCCTGGGTAGTTTGCTGGACTCAGAGGCCCCTAGGTGGAGGGCCAGGGGGCACCCTGGAGCCTCTATTGCAAGTCCAAGAAGAAAGCTGGACCCTTGGGTAGCTTGCTGGGGTCAGAGGCCCCTAGGTGGAGGGCCACGGGGTACCCTAGGGGCCTCTACTGCAAGTCCAGGGAGAGATGTGGAGCCCTGGGTAGCTTGCTGGAGCCAGTAGCCCCTGGGTGGAGGGCAAGGGGGCACCCTGGGGCCTCTACTGCAAGTCCAGGGAGAGAGGTGGACCCCTGGGTAGCTTGCTGGGGTCAGAGGCCCCTAGGTGGAGGGCAAGGGGGCACCCTGTGGCCTATACTGCAAGTCCAGGGAGAGAGGTGGACCCCTGGGTAGCTTGCTGGGGTCAAAGGGCCCTAGGTGGAGGGCCAAGGGTCAACCTGGGGACTCTACTGCATGTCCAGGGAGAGAGGTGGAGCCCTGGGTAGCTTGCTGGGGTCAGAGGCCCCAGGTGGAGGGCCAGAGGGCAGCCTAGGGCCTCTACTACAAGTCCAGGGAGAGAGGTGGAGCCCTGGGTAGCTTGCTGGGGTCAGTAGCCCCTAGTTGGAGGGCCAGGGGGCACCCTGGGACCTATACTGCAAGTCCAGGAAGAGAGGTGGACCCCTGGGTAGCTTGCTGGGGTCAGAGGCCCCTAGGTGAAGGGCCATGGGGCACCCTGGGGAAACTACTGCAAGTCCAGGGAGATAGGCAGGCCCCAGGGCAGCTTGCTGGGGACAGAGGCCCCTAGGTGGAGGGCCAAGGGTCACCCTGGGGCCTAGTCTGCAAGTGTAGGGAGAGAGGTGGATCCCTGGGTAGCTTGCTTGGGTCAGAGGCCCCTAGGTGGAGGGTCACGGGGCACCCTGGGGCCTCTATTGCAAGTCCAGGGAGTGAGGTGGACCCCTCGGTAGCTTGCTGGGATCAGAGACCCCTAGGTGGAGGGCCAATGGGCACCCTGGGTTCTCTACTGCAAGTCCAGGGAGAGATGTGGACCCCTGGGTAGCTTGCTGGGGTCAGAGGCCCCTAGGTGGAGGGCAACGGGGTACCCTGGGGCCTCTACTGCAAATCCAGGGAGAGAGGTGGAGCCCTGGGTAGCTTGCTGGGGTCAGTAGCCCCTGGGTGGAGGGCCAGGGGGCACCCTGGGGCCTATACTGCAAGTCCAAGGAGAGAGGTGGACCCCTGGGTAGCTTTGCTGGGGTCAGAGGCCCCTAGTTGGGGGGCCAGGGGGCACCCTGGGGCCTATACTGCAAGTCCAGGAAGAGAGGTGGACCCCTGGGTAGCTTGCTGGGGTCAGAGGCCCCTAGGTGGAGGGTCACGTGGCACCCTGGGGCCTCTATTGCAAGTCAAGGGAGAGAGGTGGACCCCTCGGTAGCTTGCTGGGGTCAGAGACCCCTAGGTGGAGGGCCAATGGGCACCCTGGGGCCTCTATTGCAAGTCCAGGGAGACAGCTGGACCCCTGGGTAGCTTGCTGGGGTCAGAGGCCCCTAGGTGGAGGGCCACGGGGTACCCTGGGACCTCTACTGCAAGTCCAGGGAGAGAGGTGGAGCCCTGGGTAGCTTGCTGGGGCCAGTAGCCCCTGAGTGGAGGGCAAGGGGGCACCCTGGGGCCTCTACTGCAAGTCCAGGGAGAGAGGTGGAGCCCTGGGTAGCTTGCTGGGGTCAGAGGCCCCTAGGTGGAGGGCAAGGGGGCACCCTGTGGCCTATACTGCAAGTCCAGGGAGAGAGGTGGACCCCTGGGTAGCTTGCTGGGGTCAAAGGGCCCTAGGTGGAGGGCCAAGGGTCAACCTGGGGCCTCTAATGCATGTCCAGGGAGAGAGGTGGAGCCCTGGGTAGCTTGCTGGGGTCAGAGGCCCCTAGGTGGAGGGTCACGGGGCACCCTGGGGCCTCTATTGCAAGTCCAGAGAGAGAGGTGGACCCCTCGGTAGCTTGCTGGGATCAGAGACCCCTAGGTGGAGGGCCAATGGGCACCCTGGGTTCTCTACTGCAAGTCCAGGGAGAGAGGTAGAGCCCTGGGTAGCTTGCTGGGGTCAGTAGCCCCTGGTTGGAGGGCCAGGGGGCACCCTGGGGCCTATACTGCAAGTCCAAGGAGAGAGGTGGACCCCTGGGTAGCTTTGCTGGGGTCAGAGGCCCCTAGTTGGAGGGCCAGGGGGCACCCTGGGGCCTATACTGCAAGTCCAGGAAGAGAGGTGGACCCCTGGGTAGCTTGCTGGACTCAGAGGCCCCTAGGTGGAGGGCCACGGGGTACCCTGGGGCCTCTACTGCAAGTCCAGGGAGAGAGGTGGAGCCCTGGGTAGCTTGCTGGGGCCAGTAGCCCCTGAGTGGAGGGCAAGGGGGCACCCTGGGGCCTCTACTGCAAGTCCAGGGAGAGAGGTGGAGCCCTGGGTAGCTTGCTGGGGTCAGAGGCCCCTAGGTGGAGGGCAAGGGGGCACCCTGTGGCCTATACTGCAAGTCCAGGGAGAGAGGTGGACCCCTGGGTAGCTTGCTGGGGTCAAAGGACCCTAGGTGGAGGGCCAAGGGTCAACCTGGGGCCTCTACTGCATGTCCAGGGAGAGAGGTGGAGCCCTGGGTAGCTTGCTGGGGTCAGAGGCCCCTAGGTGGAGGGTCACGGGGCACCCTGGGGCCTCTATTGCAAGTCCAGGGAGAGAGGTGGACCCCTCGGTAGCTTGCTGGGATCAGAGACCCCTAGGTGGAGGGCCAATGGGCACCCTGGGTTCTCTACTGCAAGTCCAGGGAGAGATGTGGACCCCTGGGTAGCTTGCTGGGGTCAGAGGCCCCTAGGTGGAGGGCCACGGGGTACCCTGGGGCCTCTACTGCAAATCCAGGGAGAGAGGTGGAGCCCTGGGTAGCTTGCTGGGGTCAGTAGCCCCTCGTTGGAGGGCCAGGGGGCACCCTGGGGTCTATACTGCAAGTCCAAGGAGAGAGGTGGACCCCTGGGTAGCTTTGCTGGGGTCAGAGGCCCCTAGTTGGAGGGCCAGGGGGCACCCTGGGGCCTATACTGCAAGTCCAGGAAGAGAGGTGGACCCCTGGGTAGCTTGCTGGACTCAGAGGCCCCTAGGTGGAGGGCCAGGGGGCACCCTGGGGCCTCTATTGCAAGTCCAGGGAGAGAGGTGGACCCCTGGGCAGCTTGCTGGGGTCAGAGACCCCTAGGTGGAGGGCCAATGGGCACCCTGGGGCCTCTACTGCAAGTCCAGGGAGAGAGGTGGAGCCCTGGGTAGCTTTCTGGGGTCAGTAGCCGCTTAGTGGAGGGCAAGGGGGCACCCTGGGGCCTCTATTGCAAGTCCACGGAGGGAGCTGGACCCCTGGGTAACTTGCTGGGTTCAGAGGCCCCTAGGTGGAGGGCCACGGGGTACCCTGGGTCCTCTACTGCAAGTCCAGGGAGAGATGTGGACGCCTGGGTTGCTTGCTGGACTTAGAGGCCCCTAGGTGGAGGGCCAGGGGGCACCCTGGGGCCTCTATTGCAAGTCCAGGGAGACAGCTGGACCCCTGGGTAGCTTGCTGGGGTCAGAGGCCCCTAGGTGGAGGGCCACGGGGTACCCTGGGGCCTCTACTGCAAGTCCAGGGAGAGAGGTGGAGCCCTGGGTAGCTTGCTGGGGCCAGTAGCCCCTGAGTGGAGGGCAAGGGGGCACCCTGGGGCCTCTACTGCAAGTTTCAGGGAGAGAGGTGGAGCCCTGGGTAGCTTGCTGGGGTCAGAGGCCCCTAGGTGGAGGGCAAGGGGGCACCCTGTGGCCTATACTGCAAGTCCAGGGAGAGAGGTGGACCCCTGGGTAGCTTGCTGGGGTCAAAGGGCCCTAGGTGGAGGGCCAAGGGTCAACCTGGGGCCTCTACTGCATGTCCAGGGAGAGAGGTGGAGCCCTGGGTAGCTTGCTGGGGTCAGAGGCCCCTAGGTGGAGGGTCACGGGGCACCCTGGGGCCTCTATTGCAAGTCCAGGGAGAGAGGTGGACCCCTCGGTAGCTTGCTGGGATCAGAGACCCCTAGGTGGAGGGCCAAAGGGCACCCTGGGTTCTCTACTGCAAGTCCAGGGAGAGATGTGGACCCCTGGGTAGCTTGCTGGGGTCAGAGGCCCCTAGGTGGAGGGCCACGGGGTACCCTGGGGCCTCTACTGCAAATCCAGGGAGAGAGGTGGAGCCCTGGGTAGCTTGCTGGGGTCAGTAGCCCCTGGTTGGAGGGCCAGGGGGCACCCTGGGGCCTATACTGCAAGTCCAAGGAGAGAGGTGGACCCCTGGGTAGCTTTGCTGGGGTCAGAGGCCCCAAGTTGGAGGGCCAGGGGGCACCCTGGGGCCTATACTGCAAGTCCAGGAAGAGAGGTGGACCCCTGGGTAGCTTGCTGGACTCAGAGGCCCCTAGGTGGAGGGCCAGGGGGCACCCTGGGGCCTCTATTGCAAGTCCAGGGAGAGAGGTGGACCCCTGGGCAGCTTGCTTGGGTCAGGGGCCCCTAGGTGGAGGACCAGGGGGCACCCTGGGGCCTATACTGCAAGTCCAGGGAGAGAGTTGGAGCCCTGGGTAGCTTGCTGGGATCAGAGGGCCCAAGGTGGAGGGCCATGGGGCACCCTGGGGACTCTACTGCAAGTCCAGGGAGATAGGTAGGCCCCTGGGTAGCTTGCTGGGGTCAGAGGTCCCTTGGTGGAAGGCCACGGGGTACCCTGGGGCCTCTACTGCAAGTCCAGGGAGAGAGGTGGACCCCTGGGTAGCTTGCTGGTGTTAGATGCCCCTAGTTGGAGGGCCAGGAGGCACCCTGGGTCCTATACTGCAAGTCCAGGGAGAGAGGTAGACCCCTGGGTAGCTTGCTGGGGTCAGATGCCCCTAGGTGGAGGGCCAGGGGGCACCCTGGTGCCTATACTGCAAGTCCAAGGAGAGAGGTGGACGCCTGGGTAGCTTGCTGGGGTCAGAGGCCCCTAGTTGGAGGGCCAGGGGGTACCCTGGGGCCTCTACTGCAAGTCCAGGGAGAGATGTGGACCCCTGGGTAGCTTGCTGGACTCAGAGGCCCCTAGGTGGAGGGCCAGGGGGCACCCTGGAAACTCTACTATAAGTCCAGGGAGAGAGGTGGACCCCTGGGTAGCTTGCTGGGGTCAGAGGCCCCTAGGTGGAGGGCCAGGGGTCACCCAGGGGCGTCTACTGCAAGTCCAGGGAGAGAGGTGGACCACTCGGTAGCTTGCTGGGGTCAGAGACCCCTAGGTGGAGGGCCAATGGGCACCCTGGGGCCTCTACTGCAATTCCAGGGAGAGAGGTGGAGCCCTGGGTAGCTTGCTGGGGTCAAAGGCCCCTAGGTGGAGGGCCAGAGGGCAGCCTAGGGCCTCTACTACAAGTCCAGGGAGAGAGGTGGAGCCCTGGATAGCTTGCTGGTCTCAGTAGCCCCCGATGGAGGGCAAGGGGCACCCTGGGGCCTCTATTGCAAGTCCACGGAGGGAGCTGGACCCCTGAGTAGCTTGCTGGGTTCAGAGGCCCCTAGGTGAAGGGCCACGGGGTACCCTGGGGCCTCTACTGCAAGTCCAGGGAGAGATGTGGACCCCTGGGTAGTTTGCTGGACTCAGAGGCCCCTAGGTGGAGGGCCAGGGGGCACCCTGGGGCCTCTATTGCAAGTCCAGGAAGAAAGCTGGACCCCTGGGTAGCTTGCTGGGGTCAGAGGCCCCTAGGTGGAGGGCCACGGGGTACCCTAGGGGCCTCTACTGCAAGTCCAGGGAGAGAGGTGGAGCCCTGGGTAGCTTGCTGGGGCCAGTAGCCCCTGGGTGGAGGGCAAGGGGGCACCCTGGGGCCTCTACTGCAAGTCCAGGGAGAGAGGTGGACCCCTGGGTAGCTTGCTGGGGTCAGAGGCCCCTATGTGGAGGGCAAGGGGGCACCCTGTGGCCTATACTGCAAGTCCAGGGAGAGAGGTGGACCCCTGGGTAGCTTGCTGGGGTCAAAGGGCCCCAGGTGGAGGGCCAGAGGGCAGCCTAGGGCCTCTACTACAAGTCCAAGGAGAGAGGTGGAGCCCTGGGTAGCTTGCTGGGGTCAGTAGCCCCTAGTTGGAGGGCCAGGGGGCACCCTGGGACCTATACTGCAAGTCCAGGAAGAGAGGTGGACCCCTGGGTAGCTTGCTGGGGTCAGAGGCCCCTAGGTGAAGGGCCATGGGGCACCCTGGGGAAACTACTGCAAGTCCAGGGAGATAGGCAGGCCCCAGGGCAGCTTGCTGGGGACAGAAGCCCCTAGGTGAGGGCCAAGGGTCACCCTGGGGCCTAGTCTGCAAGTCCAGGGAGAGATGTGGACGCCTGGGTTGCTTGCTGGACTTAGAGGCCCCTAGGTGGAGGGCCAGGGGGCACCCTGGGGCCTCTATTGCAAGTCCAGGGAGACAGCTGGACCCCTGGGTAGCTTGCTGGGGTCAGAGGCCCCTAGGTGGAGGGCCACGGGGTACCCTGGGGCCTCTACTGCAAGTCCAGGGAGAGAGGTGGAGCCCTGGGTAGCTTGCTGGGGCCAGTAGCCCCTGAGTGGAGGGCAAGGGGGCGCCCTGGGGCCTCTACTGCAAGTCCAGGGAGAGAGGTGGAGCCCTGGGTAGCTTGCTGGGGTCAGAGGCCCCTAGGTGGAGGGCAAGGGGGCACCCTGTGGCCTATACTGCAAGTCCAGGGAGAGAGGTGGACCCCTGGGTAGCTTGCTGGGGTCAAAGGGCCCTAGGTGGAGGGCCAAGGGTCAACCTGGGGCCTCTACTGCATGTCCAGGGAGAGAGGTGGAGCCCTGGGTAGCTTGCTGGGGTCAGAGGCCCCTAGGTGGAGGGTCACGGGGCACCCTGGGGCCTCTATTGCAAGTCCAGGGAGAGAGGTGGACCCCTCGGTAGCTTGCTGGGATCAGAGACCCCTAGGTGGAGGGCCAATGGGCACCCTGGGTTCTCTACTGCAAGTCCAGGGAGAGATGTGGACCCCTGGGTAGCTTTGCTGGGGTCAGAGGCCCCAAGTTGGAGGGCCAGGGGGCACCCTGGGGCCTATACTGCAAGTCCAGGAAGAGAGGTGGACCCCTGGGTAGCTTTGCTGGGGTCAGAGGCCCCTAGTTGGAGGGCCAGGGGGCACCCTGGGGCCTATACTGCAAGTCCAGGAAGAGAGGTGGACCCCTGGGTAGCTTGCTGGACTCAGAGGCCCCTAGGTGGAGGGCCACGGGGTACCCTGGGGCCTCTACTGCAAGTCCAGGGAGAGAGGTGGAGCCCTGGGTAGCTTGCTGGGGCCAGTAGCCCCTGAGTGGAGGGCAAGGGGGCACCCTGGGGCCTCTACTGCAAGTCCAGGGAGAGAGGTGGAGCCCTGGGTAGCTTGCTGGGGTCAGAGGCCCCTAGGTGGAGGGCAAGGGGGCACCCTGTGGCCTATACTGCAAGTCCAGGGAGAGAGGTGGACCCCTGGGTAGCTTGCTGGGGTCAAAGGACCCTAGGTGGAGGGCCAAGGGTCAACCTGGGGCCTCTACTGCATGTCCAGGGAGAGAGGTGGAGCCCTGGGTAGCTTGCTGGGGTCAGAGGCCCCTAGGTGGATGGTCACGGGGCACCCTGGGGCCTCTATTGCAAGTCCAGGGAGAGAGGTGGACCCCTCGGTAGCTTGCTGGGATCAGAGACCCCTAGGTGGAGGGCCAATGGGCACCCTGGGGCCTCTACTGCAAGTCCAGGGAGAGATGTGGAGCCCTGGGTAGCTTGCTGGGGTCAGAGGCCCCTAAGTGGGGGGCCAGAGGGCAGCCTAGGGCCTCTACTGCAAGTCCAGGGAGAGATGTGGACGCCTGGGTTGCTTGCTGGACTTAGAGGCCCCTAGGTGGAGGGCCAGGGGGCACCCTGGGGCCTCTATTGCAAGTCCAGGGAGACAGCTGGACCCCTGGGTAGCTTGCTGGGGTCAGAGGCCCCTAGGTGGAGGGCCACGGGGTACCCTGGGGCCTCTACTGCAAGTCCAGGGAGAGAGGTGGAGCCCTGGGTAGCTTGCTGGGGCCAGTAGCCCCTGAGTGGAGGGCAAGGGGGCACCCTGGGGCCTCTACTGCAAGTTTCAGGGAGAGAGGTGGACCCCTGGGTAGCTTGCTGGGGTCAAAGGGCCCTAGGTGGAGGGCCAAGGGTCAACCTGGGGCCTCTACTGCATGTCCAGGGAGAGAGGTGGAGCCCTGGGTAGCTTGCTGGGGTCAGAGGCCCCTAGGTGGAGGGTCACGGGGCACCCTGGGGCCTCTATTGCAAGTCCAGGGAGAGAGGTGGACCCCTCGGTAGCTTGCTGGGATCAGAGACCCCTAGGTGGAGGGCCAAAGGGCACCCTGGGTTCTCTACTGCAAGTCCAGGGAGAGATGTGGACCCCTGGGTAGCTTGCTTGGGTCAGAGGCCCCTAGGTGGAGGGCCACGGGGTACCCTGGGGCCTCTACTGCAAATCCAGGGAGAGAGGTGGAGCCCTGGGTAGCTTGCTGGGGTCAGTAGCCCCTGGTTGGAGGGCCAGGGGGCACCCTGGGGCCTATACTGCAAGTCCAAGGAGAGAGGTGGACCCCTGGGTAGCTTTGCTGGGGTCAGAGGCCCCAAGTTGGAGGGCCAGGGGGCACCCTGGGGCCTATACTGCAAGTCCAGGAAGAGAGGTGGACCCCTGGGTAGCTTGCTGGACTCAGAGGCCCCTAGGTGGAGGGCCAGGGGGCACCCTGGGGCCTCTATTGCAAGTCCAGGGAGAGAGGTGGACCCCTGGGCAGCTTGCTTGGGTCAGGGGCCCCTAGGTGGAGGACCAGGGGGCACCCTGGGGCCTATACTGCAAGTCCAGGGAGAGAGGTGGAGCCCTGGGTAGCTTGCTGGGATCAGAGGGCCCAAGGTGGAGGGCCATGGGGCACCCTGGGGACTCTACTGCAAGTCCAGGGAGATAGGTAGGCCCCTGGGTAGCTTGCTGGGGTCAGAGGTCCCTTGGTGGAAGGCCACGGGGTACCCTGGGGCCTCTACTGCAAGTCCAGGGAGATAGGTAGGCCCCTGGGTAGCTTGCTGGGGTCAGATGCCCCTAGGTGGAGGGCCAGAGGGCACCCTGGGGCCTATACTGCAAGTCCAATGAGAGAGGTGGACCCCTGGGTAGCTTGCTGGTGTTAGATGCCCCTAGTTGGAGGGCCAGGGGGCACCCTGGGTCCTATACTGCAAGTCCAGGGAGAGAGGTGGACCCCTGGGTAGCTTGCTGGGGTCAGAGGCCCCTAGTTGGAGGGCCAGGGGGTACCCTGGGGCCTCTACTGCAAGTCCAGGGAGAGATGTGGACCCCTGGGTAGCTTGCTGGACTCAGAGGCCCCTAGGTGGAGGGCCAGGGGGCACCCTGGAAACTCTACTATAAGTCCAGGGAGAGAGGTGGACCCCTGGGTAGCTTGCTGGGGTCAGAGACCCCTAGGTGGAGGGCCAATGGGCACCCTTGGGCCTCTACTGCAAGTCCAGGGAGAGAGGTGGAGCCCTGGGTAGCTTGCTGGGGTCAAAGGCCCCTAGGTGGAGGGCCAGAGGGCAGCCTAGGGCCTCTACTACAAGTCCAGGGAGAGAGGTGGAGCCCTGGGTAGCTTGCTGGGGTCAGTAGCCCCTAATGGAGGGCAAGGGGCACCCTGGGGCCTCTTTTGCAAGTCCACGGAGGGAGCTGGACCCCTGAGTAGCTTGCTGGGTTCAGAGGCCCCTAGGTGGAGGGCCACGGGGTACCCTGGGGCCTCTACTGCAAGTCCAGGGAGAGATGTGGACCCCTGGGTAGCTTGCTGGGGTCAGAGGCCCCTAGGTGGAGGGCCAGGGGGCACCCTGGGGCCTCTACTAAAAGTCCAGGGAGAGAGGTGGACCCCTGGGTAGCTTGCTGGGGTCAGAGACCCCTAGGTGGAGGGCCAATGGGCACCCTGCGGCCTCTACTGCAAGTCCAGGGAGAGAGGTGGAGCCCTGGGTAGCTTGCTGGGGTCAGAGGCCCCTAAGTGGGGGGCCAGAGGGCAGCCTAGGGCCTCTACTTAAAGTCTAGGGAGAGAGGTGGAGCCCTGGGTAGCTTGCTGGAGTCATTAGCCCCTGGGTGGAGGGCAAGGGGGCACCCTGGGGCCTCTATTGCAATTCCAGGGAGAGAGCTGGACCCCTGGGTAGCTTGCTGGGTTCAGAGGCCCCTAGGTGGAGGGCCACGGGGTTCCCAGGGGCCTCTACTGCAAGTCCAGGGAGAGATGTGGACCCCTGGGTAGCTTGCTGGGGTCAGAGGCCCCTAGGTGGAGGGCCACAGGGTACCTTGGGGCCTCTACTGCAAGTTCAGGGAGAGAGCTGGAGCCATGGGTAGCTTGCTGGGGTCAGTAGCCCCTGGGTGGAGGGCAAGGGGGCACCCTGGGGCCTCTACTGCAAGTCCAGGGAGAGATGTGGACCCCTGGGTAGCTTGCCGGGGTCAAAGGGCCCTAGGTGGAGGGCCATGGGGCACCCTGGGGACTCTACTGCAAGTTCAAGGAGATAGGCAGGCCCCTGGGCAGCTTGCTGGGGTCAGACGGCCCTAGGTGGAGGGCCAAGGGTCAACCTGAGGCCTCTACTGCAAGTCCAGTGAGAGAAGTGAATCACTGGGAAGCTTGTTGGTGTCAGAGGCCCCTAGGGGGAGGGCCAGGGGGCACCGTAGGGCCTCTACTATAAATCCAGGGAGAGATGTGGACCCCTGGGTCGCTTGCTGGGGTCAGAGGCCCCTAGGTGGAGGGCCAGGGGGCACCCAGGGGCATCTACTGCAAGTCCAGGGAGAGATGTGGACCCCTGGGTAGCTTGCTGGGGTCAGAGGCCCCTAGGCGGAGGGCCACGGGGTACCCTGGGGCCTCTACTGCAAGTCCAGGGAGAGAGGTGGAGCCCTGGGTAGCTTGCTGGGGCCAGTAGCCCCTGAGTGGAGGGCAAGGGGGCACCCTGGGGCCTCTACTGCAAGTCCAGGGAGAGAGGTGGAGCCCTGGGTAGCTTGCTGGGGTCAGAGGCCCCTAGGTGGAGGGCAAGGGGGCACCCTGTGGCCTATACTGCAAGTCCAGGGAGATAGGCAGGCCCCAGGGCAGCTTGCTGGGGTCAAAGGACCCTAGGTGGAGGGCCAAGGGTCAACCTGGGGCCTCTACTGCATGTCCAGGGAGAGAGGTGGAGCCCTGGGTAGCTTGCTGGGGTCAGAGGCCCCTAGGTGGAGGGTCACGGGGCACCCTGGGGCCTCTATTGCAAGTCCAGGGAGAGAGGTGGACCCCTCGGTAGCTTGCTGGGATCAGAGACCCCTAGGTGGAGGGCCAATGGGCACCCTGGGTTCTCTACTGCAAGTCCAGGGAGAGATGTGGACCCCTGGGTAGCTTGCTGGGGTCAGAGGCCCCTAGGTGGAGGGCCACGGGGTACCCTGGGGCCTCTACTGCAAATCCAGGGAGAGAGGTGGAGCCCTGGGTAGCTTGCTGGGGTCAGTAGCCCCTCGTTGGAGGGCCAGGGGGCACCCTGGGGCCTATACTGCAAGTCCAAGGAGAGAGGTGGACCCCTGGGTAGCTTTGCTGGGGTCAGAGGCCCCTAGTTGGAGGGCCAGGGGGCACCCTGGGGCCTATACTGCAAGTCCAGGAAGAGAGGTGGACCCCTGGGTAGCTTGCTGGACTCAGAGGCCCCTAGGTGGAGGGCCAGGGGGCACCCTGGGGCCTCTATTGCAAGTCCAGGGAGAGAGGTGGACCCCTGGGCAGCTTGCTGGGGTCAGAGACCCCTAGGTGGAGGGCCAATGGGCACCCTGGGGCCTCTACTGCAAGTCCAGGGAGAGAGGTGGAGCCCTGGGTAGCTTGCTGGGGTCAAAGGCCCCTAGGTGGAGGGCCAGAGGGCAGCCTAGGGCCTCTACTACAAGTCCAGGGAGAGAGGTGGAGCCCTGGGTAGCTTTCTGGGGTCAGTAGCCCCTTAGTGGAGGGCAAGGGGGCACCCTGGGGCCTCTATTGCAAGTCCACGGAGGGAGCTGGACCCCTGGGTAACTTGCTGGGTTCAGAGGCCCCTAGGTGGAGGGCCACGGGGTACCCTGGGTCCTCTACTGCAAGTCCAGGGAGAGATGTGGACGCCTGGGTTGCTTGCTGGACTTAGAGGCCCCTAGGTGGAGGGCCAGGGGGCACCCTGGGGCCTCTATTGCAAGTCCAGGGAGACAGCTGGACCCCTGGGTAGCTTGCTGGGGTCAGAGGCCCCTAGGTGGAGGGCCACGGGGTACCCTGGGGCCTCTACTGCAAGTCCAGGGAGAGAGGTGGAGCCCTGGGTAGCTTGCTGGGGCCAGTAGCCCCTGAGTGGAGGGCAAGGGGGCACCCTGGGGCCTCTACTGCAAGTTTCAGGGAGAGAGGTGGACCCCTGGGTAGCTTGCTGGGGTCAAAGGGCCCTAGGTGGAGGGCCAAGGGTCAACCTGGGGCCTCTACTGCATGTCCAGGGAGAGAGGTGGAGCCCTGGGTAGCTTGCTGGGGTCAGAGGCCCCTAGGTGGAGGGTCACGGGGCACCCTGGGGCCTCTATTGCAAGTCCAGGGAGAGAGGTGGACCCCTCGGTAGCTTGCTGGGATCAGAGACCCCTAGGTGGAGGGCCAAAGGGCACCCTGGGTTCTCTACTGCAAGTCCAGGGAGAGATGTGGACCCCTGGGTAGCTTGCTGGGGTCAGAGGCCCCTAGGTGGAGGGCCACGGGGTACCCTGGGGCCTCTACTGCAAATCCAGGGAGAGAGGTGGAGCCCTGGGTAGCTTGCTGGGGTCAGTAGCCCCTGGTTGGAGGGCCAGGGGGCACCCTGGGGCCTATACTGCAAGTCCAAGGAGAGAGGTGGACCCCTGGGTTGCTTTGCTGGGGTCAGAGGCCCCAAGTTGGAGGGCCAGGGGGCACCCTGGGGCCTATACTGCAAGTCCAGGAAGAGAGGTGGACCCCTGGGTAGCTTGCTGGACTCAGAGGCCCCTAGGTGGAGGGCCAGGGGGCACCCTGGGGCCTCTATTGCAAGTCCAGGGAGAGAGGTGGACCCCTGGGCAGCTTGCTTGGGTCAGGGGCCCCTAGGTGGAGGACCAGGGGGCACCCTGGGGCCTATACTGCAAGTCCAGGGAGAGAGTTGGAGCCCTGGGTAGCTTGCTGGGATCAGAGGGCCCAAGGTGGAGGGCCATGGGGCACCCTGGGGACTCTACTGCAAGTCCAGGGAGATAGGTAGGCCCCTGGGTAGCTTGCTGGGGTCAGAGGTCCCTTGGTGGAAGGCCACGGGGTACCCTGGGGCCTCTACTGCAAGTCCAGGGAGAGAGGTGGACCCCTGGGTAGCTTGCTGGTGTTAGATGCCCCTAGTTGGAGGGCCAGGAGGCACCCTGGGTCCTATACTGCAAGTCCAGGGAGAGAGGTGGACCCCTGGGTAGCTTGCTGGGGTCAGATGCCCCTAGGTGGAGGGCCAGGGGGCACCCTGGTGCCTATACTGCAAGTCCAAGGAGAGAGGTGGACGCCTGGGTAGCTTGCTGGGGTCAGAGGCCCCTAGTTGGAGGGCCAGGGGGTACCCTGGGGCCTCTACTGCAAGTCCAGGGAGAGATGTGGACCCCTGGGTAGCTTGCTGGACTCAGAGGCCCCTAGGTGGAGGGCCAGGGGGCACCCTGGAAACTCTACTATAAGTCCAGGGAGAGAGGTGGACCCCTGGGTAGCTTGCTGGGGTCAGAGGCCCCTAGGTGGAGGGCCAGGGGTCACCCAGGGGCGTCTACTGCAAGTCCAGGGAGAGAGGTGGACCCCTCGGTAGCTTGCTGGGGTCAGAGACCCCTAGGTGGAGGGCCAATGGGCACCCTGGGGCCTCTACTGCAAGTCCAGGGAGAGAGGTGGAGCCCTGGGTAGCTTGCTGGGGTCAAAGGCCCCTAGGTGGAGGGCCAGAGGGCAGCCTAGGGCCTCTACTACAAGTCCAGGGAGAGAGGTGGAGCCCTGGATAGCTTGCTGGTGTCAGTAGCCCCCGATGGAGGGCAAGGGGGACCCTGGGGCCTCTATTGCAAGTCCACGGAGGGAGCTGGACCCCTGAGTAGCTTGCTGGGTTCAGAGGCCCCTAGGTGAAGGGCCACGGGGTACCCTGGGGCCTCTACTGCAAGTCCAGGGAGAGACGTGGACCCCTGGGTAGTTTGCTGGACTCAGAGGCCCCTAGGTGGAGGGCCAGGGGGCACCCTGGGGCCTCTATTGCAAGTCCAGGAAGAAAGCTGGACCCCTGGGTAGCTTGCTGGGGTCAGAGGCCCCTAGGTGGAGGGCCACGGGGTACCCTAGGGGCCTCTACTGCAAGTCCAGGGAGAGAGGTGGAGCCCTGGGTAGCTTGCTGGGGCCAGTAGCCCCTGGGTGGAGGGCAAGGGGGCACCCTGGGGCCTCTACTGCAAGTCCAGGGAGAGAGGTGGACCCCTGGGTAGCTTGCTGGGGTCAGAGGCCCCTAGGTGGAGGGCAAGGGGGCACCCTGTGGCCTATACTGCAAGTCCAGGGAGAGAGGTGGACCCCTGGGTAGCTTGCTGGGGTCAAAGGGCCCCAGGTGGAGGGCCAGAGGGCAGCCTAGGGCCTCTACTACAAGTCCAAGGAGAGAGGTGGAGCCCTGGGTAGCTTGCTGGGGTCAGAGGCCCCTAGGTGGAGGGTCACGGGGCACCCTGGGGCCTCTATTGCAAGTCCAGGGAGTGAGGTGGACCCCTCGGTAGCTTGCTGGGATCAGAGACCCCTAGGTGGAGGGCCAATGGGCACCCTGGGTTCTCTACTGCAAGTCCAGGGAGAGATGTGGACCCCTGGGTAGCTTGCTGGGGTCAGAGGCCCCTAGGTGGAGGGCAACGGGGTACCCTGGGGCCTCTACTGCAAATCCAGGGAGAGAGGTGGAGCCCTGGGTAGCTTGCTGGGGTCAGTAGCCCCTGGGTGGAGGGCCAGGGGGCACTCTGGGGCCTATACTGCAAGTCCAAGGAAAGAGGTGGACCCCTGGGTAGCTTTGCTGGGGTCAGAGGCCCCTAGTTGGAGGGCCAGGGGGCACCCTGGGGCCTATACTGCAAGTCCAGGAAGAGAGGTGGACCCCTGGGTAGCTTGCTGGGGTCAGAGGCCCCTAGGTGGAGGGTCACGGGGCACCCTGGGGCCTCTATTGCAAGTCAAGGGAGAGAGGTGGACCCCTCGGTAGCTTGCTGGGGTCAGAGACCCCTAGGTGGAGGGCCAATGGGCACCCTGGGGCCTCTATTGCAAGTCCAGGGAGACAGCTGGACCCCTGGGTAGCTTGCTGGGGTCAGAGGCCCCTAGGTGGAGGGCCACGGGGTACCCTGGGGCCTCTACTGCAAGTCCAGGGAGAGAGGTGGAGCCCTGGGTAGCTTGCTGGGGCCAGTAGCCCCTGAGTGGAGGGCAAGGGGGCACCCTGGGGCCTCTACTGCAAGTCCAGGGAGAGAGGTGGAGCCCTGGGTAGCTTGCTGGGGTCAGAGGCCCCTAGGTGGAGGGCAAGGGGGCACCCTGTGGCCTATACTGCAAGTCCAGGGAGAGAGGTGGACCCCTGGGTAGCTTGCTGGGGTCAAAGGGCCCTAGGTGGAGGGCCAAGGGTCAACCTGGGGCCTCTAATGCATGTCCAGGGAGAGAGGTGGAGCCCTGGGTAGCTTGCTGGGGTCAGAGGCCCCTAGGTGGAGGGTCACGGGGCACCCTGGGGCCTCTATTGCAAGTCCAGAGAGAGAGGTGGACCCCTCGGTAGCTTGCTGGGATCAGAGACCCCTAGGTGGAGGGCCAATGGGCACCCTGGGTTCTCTACTGCAAGTCCAGGGAGAGATGTGGACCCCTGGGTAGCTTGCTGGGGTCAGAGGCCCCTAGGTGGAGGGCCACGGGGTACCCTGGGGCCTCTACTGCAAATCCAGGGAGAGAGGTGGAGCCCTGGGTAGCTTGCTGGGGTCAGTAGCCCCTGGTTGGAGGGCCAGGGGGCACCCTGGGGCCTATACTGCAAGTCCAAGGAGAGAGGTGGACCCCTGGGTAGCTTTGCTGGGGTCAGAGGCCCCTAGTTGGAGGGCCAGGGGGCACCCTGGGGCCTATACTGCAAGTCCAGGAAGAGAGGTGGACCCCTGGGTAGCTTGCTGGACTCAGAGGCCCCTAGGTGGAGGGCCACGGGGTACCCTGGGGCCTCTACTGCAAGTCCAGGGAGAGAGGTGGAGCCCTGGGTAGCTTGCTGGGGCCAGTAGCCCCTGAGTGGAGGGCAAGGGGGCACCCTGGGGCCTCTACTGCAAGTCCAGGGAGAGAGGTGGAGCCCTGGGTAGCTTGCTGGGGTCAGAGGCCCCTAGGTGGAGGGCAAGGGGGCACCCTGTGGCCTATACTGCAAGTCCAGGGAGAGAGGTGGACCCCTGGGTAGCTTGCTGGGGTCAAAGGACCCTAGGTGGAGGGCCAAGGGTCAACCTGGGGCCTCTACTGCATGTCCAGGGAGAGAGGTGGAGCCCTGGGTAGCTTGCTGGGGTCAGAGGCCCCTAGGTGGAGGGTCACGGGGCACCCTGGGGCCTCTATTGCAAGTCCAGGGAGAGAGGTGGACCCCTCGGTAGCTTGCTGGGATCAGAGACCCCTAGGTGGAGGGCCAATGGGCACCCTGGGTTCTCTACTGCAAGTCCAGGGAGAGATGTGGACCCCTGGGTAGCTTGCTGGGGTCAGAGGCCCCTAGGTGGAGGGCCACGGGGTACCCTGGGGCCTCTACTGCAAATCCAGGGAGAGAGGTGGAGCCCTGTGTAGCTTGCTGGGGTCAGTAGCCCCTCGTTGGAGGGCCAGGGGGCACCCTGGGGCCTATACTGCAAGTCCAAGGAGAGAGGTGGACCCCTGGGTAGCTTTGCTGGGGTCAGAGGCCCCTAGTTGGAGGGCCAGGGGGCACCCTGGGGCCTATACTGCAAGTCCAGGAAGAGAGGTGGACCCCTGGGTAGCTTGCTGGACTCAGAGGCCCCTAGATGGAGGGCCAGGGGGCACCCTGGGGCCTCTATTGCAAGTCCAGGGAGAGAGGTGGACCCCTGGGCAGCTTGCTGGGGTCAGAGACCCCTAGGTGGAGGGCCAATGGGCACCCTGGGGCCTCTACTGCAAGTCCAGGGAGAGAGGTGGAGCCCTGGGTAGCTTGCTGGGGTCAAAGGCCCCTAGGTGGAGGGCCAGAGGGCAGCCTAGGGCCTCTACTACAAGTCCAGGGAGAGAGGTGGAGCCCTGGGTAGCTTTCTGGGGTCAGTAGCCCCTTAGTGGAGGGCAAGGGGGCACCCTGGGGCCTCTATTGCAAGTCCACGGAGGGAGCTGGACCCCTGGGTAACTTGCTGGGTTCAGAGGCCCCTAGGTGGAGGGCCACGGGGTACCCTGGGTCCTCTACTGCAAGTCCAGGGAGAGATGTGGACGCCTGGGTTGCTTGCTGGACTTAGAGGCCCCTAGGTGGAGGGCCAGGGGGCACCCTGGGGCCTCTATTGCAAGTCCAGGGAGACAGCTGGACCCCTGGGTAGCTTGCTGGGGTCAGAGGCCCCTAGGTGGAGGGCCACGGGGTACCCTGGGGCCTCTACTGCAAGTCCAGGGAGAGAGGTGGAGCCCTGGGTAGCTTGCTGGGGCCAGTAGCCCCTGAGTGGAGGGCAAGGGGGCACCCTGGGGCCTCTACTGCAAGTTTCAGGGAGAGAGGTGGACCCCTGGGTAGCTTGCTGGGGTCAAAGGGCCCTAGGTGGAGGGCCAAGGGTCAACCTGGGGCCTCTACTGCATGTCCAGGGAGAGAGGTGGAGCCCTGGGTAGCTTGCTGGGGTCAGAGGCCCCTAGGTGGAGGGTCACGGGGCACCCTGGGGCCTCTATTGCAAGTCCAGGGAGAGAGGTGGACCCCTCGGTAGCTTGCTGGGATCAGAGACCCCTAGGTGGAGGGCCAAAGGGCACCCTGGGTTCTCTACTGCAAGTCCAGGGAGAGATGTGGACCCCTGGGTAGCTTGCTGGGGTCAGAGGCCCCTAGGTGGAGGGCCACGGGGTACCCTGGGGCCTCTACTGCAAATCCAGGGAGAGAGGTGGAGCCCTGGGTAGCTTGCTGGGGTCAGTAGCCCCTGGTTGGAGGGCCAGGGGGCACCCTGGGGCCTATACTGCAAGTCCAAGGAGAGAGGTGGACCCCTGGGTAGCTTTGCTGGGGTCAGAGGCCCCAAGTTGGAGGGCCAGGGGGCACCCTGGGGCCTATACTGCAAGTCCAGGAAGAGAGGTGGACCCCTGGGTAGCTTGCTGGACTCAGAGGCCCCTAGGTGGAGGGCCAGGGGGCACCCTGGGGCCTCTATTGCAAGTCCAGGGAGAGAGGTGGACCCCTGGGCAGCTTGCTTGGGTCAGGGGCCCCTAGGTGGAGGACCAGGGGGCACCCTGGGGCCTATACTGCAAGTCCAGGGAGAGAGGTGGAGCCCTGGGTAGCTTGCTGGGATCAGAGGGCCCAAGGTGGAGGGCCATGGGGCACCCTGGGGACTCTACTGCAAGTCCAGGGAGATAGGTAGGCCCCTGGGTAGCTTGCTGGGGTCAGAGGTCCCTTGGTGGAAGGCCACGGGGTACCCTGGGGCCTCTACTGCAAGTCCAGGGAGATAGGTAGGCCCCTGGGTAGCTTGCTGGGGTCAGATGCCCCTAGGTGGAGGGCCAGAGGGCACCCTGGGGCCTATACTGCAAGTCCAATGAGAGAGGTGGACCCCTGGGTAGCTTGCTGGTGTTAGATGCCCCTAGTTGGAGGGCCAGGGGGCACCCTGGGTCCTATACTGCAAGTCCAGGGAGAGAGGTGGACCCCTGGGTAGCTTGCTGGGGTCAGAGGCCCCTAGTTGGAGGGCCAGGGGGTACCCTGGGGCCTCTACTGCAAGTCCAGGGAGAGATGTGGACCCCTGGGTAGCTTGCTGGACTCAGAGGCCCCTAGGTGGAGGGCCAGGGGGCACCCTGGAAACTCTACTATAAGTCCAGGGAGAGAGGTGGACCCCTGGGTAGCTTGCTGGGGTCAGAGACCCCTAGGTGGAGGGCCAATGGGCACCCTTGGGCCTCTACTGCAAGTCCAGGGAGAGAGGTGGAGCCCTGGGTAGCTTGCTGGGGTCAAAGGCCCCTAGGTGGAGGGCCAGAGGGCAGCCTAGGGCCTCTACTACAAGTCCAGGGAGAGAGGTGGAGCCCTGGGTAGCTTGCTGGGGTCAGTAGCCCCTAATGGAGGGCAAGGGGCACCCTGGGGCCTCTTTTGCAAGTCCACGGAGGGAGCTGGACCCCTGAGTAGCTTGCTGGGTTCAGAGGCCCCTAGGTGGAGGGCCACGGGGTACCCTGGGGCCTCTACTGCAAGTCCAGGGAGAGATGTGGACCCCTGGGTAGCTTGCTGGGGTCAGAGGCCCCTAGGTGGAGGGCCAGGGGGCACCCTGGGGCCTCTACTAAAAGTCCAGGGAGAGAGGTGGACCCCTGGGTAGCTTGCTGGGGTCAGAGACCCCTAGGTGGAGGGCCAATGGGCACCCTGCGGCCTCTACTGCAAGTCCAGGGAGAGAGGTGGAGCCCTGGGTAGCTTGCTGGGGTCAGAGGCCCCTAAGTGGGGGGCCAGAGGGCAGCCTAGGGCCTCTACTTAAAGTCTAGGGAGAGAGGTGGAGCCCTGGGTAGCTTGCTGGAGTCATTAGCCCCTGGGTGGAGGGCAAGGGGGCACCCTGGGGCCTCTATTGCAATTCCAGGGAGAGAGCTGGACCCCTGGGTAGCTTGCTGGGTTCAGAGGCCCCTAGGTGGAGGGCCACGGGGTTCCCAGGGGCCTCTACTGCAAGTCCAGGGAGAGATGTGGACCCCTGGGTAGCTTGCTGGGGTCAGAGGCCCCTAGGTGGAGGGCCACAGGGTACCTTGGGGCCTCTACTGCAAGTTCAGGGAGAGAGCTGGAGCCATGGGTAGCTTGCTGGGGTCAGTAGCCCCTGGGTGGAGGGCAAGGGGGCACCCTGGGGCCTCTACTGCAAGTCCAGGGAGAGATGTGGACCCCTGGGTAGCTTGCCGGGGTCAAAGGGCCCTAGGTGGAGGGCCATGGGGCACCCTGGGGACTCTACTGCAAGTTCAAGGAGATAGGCAGGCCCCTGGGCAGCTTGCTGGGGTCAGACGGCCCTAGGTGGAGGGCCAAGGGTCAACCTGAGGCCTCTACTGCAAGTCCAGTGAGAGAAGTGAATCACTGGGAAGCTTGTTGGTGTCAGAGGCCCCTAGGGGGAGGGCCAGGGGGCACCGTAGGGCCTCTACTATAAATCCAGGGAGAGATGTGGACCCCTGGGTCGCTTGCTGGGGTCAGAGGCCCCTAGGTGGAGGGCCAGGGGGCACCCAGGGGCATCTACTGCAAGTCCAGGGAGAGATGTGGACCCCTGGGTAGCTTGCTGGGGTCAGAGGCCCCTAGGCGGAGGGCCAATGGGCACCCTGGGGCCTCTACTGCAAGTCCAGGGAGAGAGGTGAAGCCCTGGGTAGCTTTCTGGGGTCAGAGGCCAATAGGTGGAGGGCCAGAGGGCAGCCTAGGGCCTCTGCTGCAAGTCCAGGGAGAGAGGTGAATCACTGGGAAGCTTGCTGGGGTCAGTAGCCCCTAAGGGGAGGGCCAGGGGAAACCGTAGGGCCTCTACTATAAATCCAGGGAGAAAGGTGGACCCCTGGGTAGCTTTCTGGGGTCAGAGGCCCCTAGGTGGAGGGCCAAGGGGCACCCTGGGGCCTCTATTGCAAGTCCAGGGAGAGAGGTGGACTCCTGGGCAGCTTGCTGGGGTCAGAGGGCCCAAGGTGAAGGGCCATGGGGCACCTTGGGGACTCTACTGCAAGTCCAGGGAGATAGGTAGACCCCTGGGTAGCTTGCTGGGGTCAGAGGTCCCTTGGTGGAGGGCCAATGGGCACCCTGGGGCCTCTACTGCAAGTCCAGGGAGAGATGTGGACCCCTGGGTAGCTTGCTGGGGTAAGTAGCCACTGGGTGGAGGGCCAATGGGCACCCTGGGGCCTCTACTGCAAGTCCAGGGAGAGATGTGGACCCCTGGGTAGCTTGCTGGGGTAAGTAGCCACTGGGTGGAGGGCAAGGGGGCACCCTGGGGAATCTATTGCAAGTCCAGGGAGAGAGCTGGACCCCTGGGTAGCTTGCTGGGTTCAAAGGCCCCTAGGTGGAGGGCCACGAGGTACCCTGGGGCCTCTACTGCAAGTCCAGGGAGAGATATGGACCCCTGGGTAGCTTGCTGGGGTCAGAGGCCCCTAGGTGGAGGGCCACGGGGTACCCTGGGGCCTCTACTGCAAGTCCAGGGAGAGAGGTGAATCACAGGGAAGTTTGCTGGTGTCAGAGGCCCCTAGGGAGAGGGCCAGGGGTCACCATAGGGCCTCTACTATAAGTCCAGGGAGAGAGGTGGACCCCTGGGTAACTTGCTGGGTTCAGAGTCCCCTGGGTGGAGGGCCAGGGGTACCCTGGGGCCTCTACTGCAAGTCCAGGGAGAGAGTTGGACCCCTGGGTAGCTTTTTGGGGTCAGAGAGCCCTACGTGGAGGGCCATGGGGCACCCTGGGGACACTACTGCAAGTTCAGGGAGATAGGCAGGCCCCTGGGCAGCTTGCTGGGGTCAGAGGCCCCTAGGTGGAGGGCCAAGGGTCACCCTGGTGCCTAGTCTGCAAGTCTAGGGAGAGAGGTGGACCCCTGGGTAGCTTTCTGGGGTCAGAGGCCCCTAGGTGGAGGGCCAAGGGGCACCCTGGGGCCTCTATTGCAAGTCCAGGGAGAGAGGTGGACCCCTGGGCAGCTTGCTTGGATCAGGGGCCCCTAGGTGGAGGACCAAGGGGCACCCTGGGGCCTATACTGCAAGTCCAGGGAGAGAGTTGGAGCCCTGGGTAGCTTTTTGGGAATCAGAGGTTCCAAGGTGGAGGGCCATGGGGCACCCTGGGGACTCTACTGCAAGTCCATGGAGATAGGTAGGCCCCTGGGTAGCTTGCTGGGATCAGAGGTCCCTAGGTGGAGGGCCAAGGGTCACCCTGTGGCCTCTACTGCAAGTCTAGGGAGAGAGGTGGACCACTGGGAAGCTTGCTGGTGTCAGAGGCCCCTAGGGGGAGGGCCAGGTGGCACCCTGGGGCCTCTATTACAAGTCCAGGGAGAGAGGTGGACCTCTGGGCAGCTTGCTTGGGTCAGGGGCCCCTGGTGGAGGACCAGGGGGCACCCTGGGGCCTATACTGCTAGTCCAGGGAGAGAGTTGGAGCCCTGGGTAGCTTGCTGGGGTCAGAGGGCCCTAGGTGGAGGGCCATGGGGCACCCTGGGGACTCTACTGCAAGTCCAGGGAGATAGGTAGGCCCCTGGGTAGCTTGCTGGGGTCAGAGGCCCCTAGGTGGAGGGCCAAGGGTCACCCTGGGGCCTAGTCTGCAAGTCTAGGGAGAGAGGTGGACCCCTGGGTAGCTTTCTGGGGTCAGAGGCCCCTAGGTGGAGGGCCAAGGGGCACTCTTTGGCCTCTATTGCAAGTCCAGGGAGAGAGGTGGACCCCTGTGCAGCTTGCTTGGGTCAGGGGCCCCTAGGTGGAGGACCAGGGGGCACCCAGGGGCGTCTACTGCAAGTCCAGGGAGAGATGTGGACCCCTGGGTAGCTTGCTGGGGTCAGAGGCCCCTAGGTGGAGGGCCAAGGGGCACCCTGTGGCCTCTACTGCAAGTCCAGGGAGAGAGGTGGACCCCTCGGTAGATTGCTGGGGTCAGAGGCCCCTAGGTGGAGGGCCAATGGGCACCCTGGGGCCTCTACTGCAAGAATAGGGAGAGAGGTGAAGCCCTGGGTAGCTTGCTGGGGTCAGAGGCCAAGAGGTGGAGGGCCAGAGGGCAGCCTAGGGCCTCTACTGCAAGTCCAGGGAGAGATGTGAATCACTGGGAAGCTTGCTGGGGTCAGTAGCCCCTAAGGGGAGGGCCAGGGGGCACCGTAGGGCCTCTACTATAAGTCCAGGGAGAGAGGTGGACCCCTGGTTAGCTTGCTGGGTTCAGAGGCCCCTGGGTGGAGGGCCACGGGGTGCCCTGGGGCCTCTACTGCAAGTCCAGGGAGAGAGTTGGACCCCTGGGTAGCTTGCTGGGGTCAGAGGGCCCTACGTGGAGGGCCATGGGGCACCCTGGGGACACTACTGTAATTCCAGGGAGATAGGCAGGCCCCTGGGCAGCTTGCTGGGGTCAGAGGCCCCTAGGTGGAGGGCCAAGGGTCACCCTGGGGCCTAGTCTGCAAGTCTAGGGAGAGATGTGGACCCCTGGGTAGCTTGCTGGGTTCAGAGGCCCCTGGGTGGAGGGCCACGGGGTGTCCTGGGGCCTATACTGCAAGTCCAGGGAGAGAGTTGGAGCCCTGGGTAGCTTGCTGGGGTCAGAGGGCCCAAGGTGGAGGGCCATGGGGCACCCTGAGGACTCTACTGCAAGTCCAGGGAGATAGGTAGGCCCCTGGGTAGCTTGCTGGGGTCAGAGGTCCCTAGGTAGAGGGCCAAGGGTCACCCTGGGGCCTCTACTGCAAGTCTAGGGTCACCCTGGGGCCTAGTCTGCAAGTCTACTGAGAGAGGTAGACCCCTGGGTAGCTTTCTGGGGTCAGAGGCCCCTAGGTGGAGGACCAGGGGGCACCCTGGGGCGTATACTGCAAGTCCAGGGAGAGAGTTGGAGCCCTGGGTAGCTTGCTGGGATCAGAGGTCCCTAGGTGGAGGGCCAAGGGTCACCCTGGGGTCTCTACTGCAAGTCTAGGGATAGAGGTGGACCACTGGGAAGCTTGCTGGTGTCAGAGGCCCCTAGGGGGAGGGCCAGGGGGCACCCTGGGGCCTCTATTAAAGTCCAGGGAGAGAGGTGGACCTCTGGGCACCTTGCGTGGGTCAGGGACCCCTGGTGGAGGACCAGGGGGCACCCTGGGGCCTATACTGCTAGTCCAGGGAGAGAGTTGGAGCCCTGGGTAGCTTGCTGGGGTCAGAGGGCCCAAGGTGGAGGGCCATGGGGCACCCTGGGGACTCTACTGCAAGTCCAGGGAGATAGGAAGGCCCCTGGGTAGCTTGCTGGGGTCAGAGGTCCCTAGGTGGAGGGCCAAGGGTCACCCTGGGGCCTCTAATGCAAGTCTAGGGAGAGAGGTGGACCACTGGGAAGCTTGCTGGTGTCAGAGGCCCCTAGGGGGAGGGCCAGGGGGCACCCTGGGGCCTCTATTGCAAGTCTAGGGAGAGAGGTGGACCACTGGGAAGCTTGCTGGTGTCAGAGGCCCCTAGGGGGAGGGCCAGGGGGCACCCTGGGGCCTCTATTGCAAGTCCAGGGAGAGAGGTGGACCTCTGGGCAGCTTGCTTGGGTCAGGGGCCGCTAGGTGGAGGGTCACGGGGCACCCTGGGGCCTCTATTGCAAGTCCAGGGAGAGAGGTGGACCCCTGGGTAGCTTGCTGGGGTCAGAGGCCCCTAGGTGGAGGGCCACGGGGTACCCTGGGGCCTCTACTGCAAATCCAGGGAGAGAGGTGGAGCCCTGGGTAGCTTGCTGGGGTCAGTAGCCCCTGGTTGGAGGGCCAGGGGGCACCCTGGGGCCTATACTGCAAGTCCAAGGAGAGAGGTGGACCCCTGGGTAGCTTTGCTGGGGTCAGAGGCCCCTAGTTGGAGGGCCAGGGCGCACCCTGGGGCCTATACTGCAAGTCCAGGAAGAGAGGTGGACCCCTGGGTAGCTTGCTGGACTCAGAGGCCCCTAGGTGGAGGGCCAGGGGGCACCCTGGGGCCTATACTGCAAGTCCAGGGAGAGAGTTGGAGCCCTGGGTAGCTTGCTGGGATCAGAGGGCCCAAGGTGGAGGGCCATGGGGCACCCTGGGGACTCTACTGCAAGTCCAGGGAGATAGGTAGGCCCCTGGGTAGCTTGCTGGGGTCAGAGGTCCCTTGGTGGAAGGCCACAGGGTACCCTGGGGCCTCTACTGCAAGTCCAGGGAGAGAGGTGGAGCCCTGGTTAGCTTGCTGGGGTCAAAGGGCCCTAGGTGGAGGGCCAAGGGTCAACCTGGGGCCTCTAATGCATGTCCAGGGAGAGAGGTGGAGCCCTGGGTAGCTTGCTGGGGTCAGAGGCCCCTAGGTGGAGGGTCACGGGGCACCCTGGGGCCTCTATTGCAAGTCCAGAGAGAGAGGTGGACCCCTCGGTAGCTTGCTGGGATCAGAGACCCCTAGGTGGAGGGCCAATGGGCACCCTGGGTTCTCTACTGCAAGTCCAGGGAGAGATGTGGACCCCTGGGTAGCTTGCTGGGGTCAGAGGCCCCTAGGTGGAGGGCCACGGGGTACCCTGGGGCCTCTACTGCAAATCCAGGGAGAGAGGTGGAGCCCTGGGTAGCTTGCTGGGGTCAGTAGCCCCTGGTTGGAGGGCCAGGGGGCACCCTGGGGCCTATACTGCAAGTCCAAGGAGAGAGGTGGACCCCTGGGTAGCTTTGCTGGGGTCAGAGGCCCCTAGTTGGAGGGCCAGGGGGCACCCTGGGGCCTATACTGCAAGTCCAGGAAGAGAGGTGGACCCCTGGGTAGCTTGCTGGACTCAGAGGCCCCTAGGTGGAGGGCCACGGGGTACCCTGGGGCCTCTACTGCAAGTCCAGGGAGAGAGGTGGAGCCCTGGGTAGCTTGCTGGGGCCAGTAGCCCCTGAGTGGAGGGCAAGGGGGCACCCTGGGGCCTCTACTGCAAGTCCAGGGAGAGAGGTGGAGCCCTGGGTAGCTTGCTGGGGTCAGAGGCCCCTAGGTGGAGGGCAAGGGGGCACCCTGTGGCCTATACTGCAAGTCCAGGGAGAGATGTGGACCCCTGGGTAGCTTGCTGGGGTCAAAGGACCCTAGGTGGAGGGCCAAGGGTCAACCTGGGGCCTCTACTGCATGTCCAGGGAGAGAGGTGGAGCCCTGGGTAGCTTGCTGGGGTCAGAGGCCCCTAGGTGGAGGGTCACGGGGCACCCTGGGGCCTCTATTGCAAGTCCAGGGAGAGAGGTGGACCCCTCGGTAGCTTGCTGGGATCAGAGACCCCTAGGTGGAGGGCCAATGGGCACCCTGGGTTCTCTACTGCAAGTCCAGGGAGAGATGTGGACCCCTGGGTAGCTTGCTGGGGTCAGAGGCCCCTAGGTGGAGGGCCACGGGGTACCCTGGGGCCTCTACTGCAAATCCAGGGAGAGAGGTGGAGCCCTGGGTAGCTTGCTGGGGTCAGTAGCCCCTCGTTGGAGGGCCAGGGGGCACCCTGGGGCCTATACTGCAAGTCCAAGGAGAGAGGTGGACCCCTGGGTAGCTTTGCTGGGGTCAGAGGCCCCTAGTTGGAGGGCCAGGGGGCACCCTGGGGCCTATACTGCAAGTCCAGGAAGAGAGGTGGACCCCTGGGTAGCTTGCTGGACTCAGAGGCCCCTAGGTGGAGGGCCAGGGGGCACCCTGGGGCCTCTATTGCAAGTCCAGGGAGAGAGGTGGACCCCTGGGCAGCTTGCTGGGGTCAGAGACCCCTAGGTGGAGGGCCAATGGGCACCCTGGGGCCTCTACTGCAAGTCCAGGGAGAGAGGTGGAGCCCTGGGTAGCTTGCTGGGGTCAAAGGCCCCTAGGTGGAGGGCCAGAGGGCAGCCTAGGGCCTCTACTACAAGTCCAGGGAGAGAGGTGGAGCCCTGGGTAGCTTTCTGGGGTCAGTAGCCGCTTAGTGGAGGGCAAGGGGGCACCCTGGGGCCTCTATTGCAAGTCCACGGAGGGAGCTGGACCCCTGGGTAACTTGCTGGGTTCAGAGGCCCCTAGGTGGAGGGCCACGGGGTACCCTGGGTCCTCTACTGCAAGTCCAGGGAGAGATGTGGACGCCTGGGTTGCTTGCTGGACTTAGAGGCCCCTAGGTGGAGGGCCAGGGGGCACCCTGGGGCCTCTATTGCAAGTCCAGGGAGACAGCTGGACCCCTGGGTAGCTTGCTGGGGTCAGAGGCCCCTAGGTGGAGGGCCACGGGGTACCCTGGGGCCTCTACTGCAAGTCCAGGGAGAGAGGTGGAGCCCTGGGTAGCTTGCTGGGGCCAGTAGCCCCTGAGTGGAGGGCAAGGGGGCACCCTGGGGCCTCTACTGCAAGTTTCAGGGAGAGAGGTGGAGCCCTGGGTAGCTTGCTGGGGTCAGAGGCCCCTAGGTGGAGGGCAAGGGGGCACCCTGTGGCCTATACTGCAAGTCCAGGGAGAGAGGTGGACCCCTGGGTAGCTTGCTGGGGTCAAAGGGCCCTAGGTGGAGGGCCAAGGGTCAACCTGGGGCCTCTACTGCATGTCCAGGGAGAGAGGTGGAGCCCTGGGTAGCTTGCTGGGGTCAGAGGCCCCTAGGTGGAGGGTCACGGGGCACCCTGGGGCCTCTATTGCAAGTCCAGGGAGAGAGGTGGACCCCTCGGTAGCTTGCTGGGATCAGAGACCCCTAGGTGGAGGGCCAAAGGGCACCCTGGGTTCTCTACTGCAAGTCCAGGGAGAGATGTGGACCCCTGGGTAGCTTGCTGGGGTCAGAGGCCCCTAGGTGGAGGGCCACGGGGTACCCTGGGGCCTTTACTGCAAATCCAGGGAGAGAGGTGGAGCCCTGGGTAGCTTGCTGGGGTCAGTAGCCCCTGGTTGGAGGGCCAGGGGGCACCCTGGGGCCTATACTGCAAGTCCAAGGAGAGAGGTGGACCCCTGGGTAGCTTTGCTGGGGTCAGAGGCCCCTAGTTGGAGGGCCAGGGGGCACCCTGGGGCCTATACTGCAAGTCCAGGAAGAGAGGTGGACCCCTGGGTAGCTTGCTGGACTCAGAGGCCCCTAGGTGGAGGGCCAGGGGGCACCCTGGGGCCTCTATTGCAAGTCCAGGGAGAGAGGTGGACCCCTGGGCAGCTTGCTTGGGTCAGGGGCCCCTAGGTGGAGGACCAGGGGGCACCCTGGGGCCTATACTGCAAGTCCAGGGAGAGAGTTGGAGCCCTGGGTAGCTTGCTGGGATCAGAGGGCCCAAGGTGGAGGGCCATGGGGCACCCTGGGGACTCTACTGCAAGTCCAGGGAGATAGGTAGGCCCCTGGGTAGCTTGCTGGGGTCAGAGGTCCCTTGGTGGAAGGCCACGGGGTACCCTGGGGCCTCTACTGCAAGTCCAGGGAGAGAGGTGGACCCCTGGGTAGCTTGCTGGGGCCAGTAGCCCCTGGGTGGAGGGCAAGGGGGCACCCTGGGGCCTCTACTGCAAGTCCAGGGAGAGAGGTGGACCCCTGGGTAGCTTGCTGGGGTCAGAGGCCCCTAGGTGGAGGGCAAGGGGGCACCCTGTGGCCTATACTGCAAGTCCAGGGAGAGAGGTGGACCCCTGGGTAGCTTGCTGGGGTCAAAGGGCCCCAGGTGGAGGGCCAGAGGGCAGCCTAGGGCCTCTACTACAAGTCCAAGGAGAGAGGTGGAGCCCTGGGTAGCTTGCTGGGGTCAGTAGCCCCTAGTTGGAGGGCCAGGGGGCACCCTGGGACCTATACTTCAAGTCCAGGAAGAGAGGTGGACCCCTGGGTAGCTTGCTGGGGTCAGAGGCCCCTAGGTGAAGGGCCATGGGGCACCCTGGGGAAACTACTGCAAGTCCAGGGAGATAGGCAGGCCCCAGGGCAGCTTGCTGGGGACAGAAGCCCCTAGGTGAGGGCCAAGGGTCACCCTGGGGCCTAGTCTGCAAGTCCAGGGAGAGATGTGGACGCCTGGGTTGCTTGCTGGACTTAGAGGCCCCTAGGTGGAGGGCCAGGGGGCACCCTGGGGCCTCTATTGCAAGTCCAGGGAGACAGCTGGACCCCTGGGTAGCTTGCTGGGGTCAGAGGCCCCTAGGTGGAGGGCCACGGGGTACCCTGGGGCCTCTACTGCAAGTCCAGGGAGAGAGGTGGAGCCCTGGGTAGCTTGCTGGGGCCAGTAGCCCCTGAGTGGAGGGCAAGGGGGCACCCTGGGGCCTCTACTGCAAGTCCAGGGAGAGAGGTGGAGCCCTGGGTAGCTTGCTGGGGTCAGAGGCCCCTAGGTGGAGGGCAAGGGGGCACCCTGTGGCCTATACTGCAAGTCCAGGGAGAGAGGTGGACCCCTGGGTAGCTTGCTGGGGTCAAAGGGCCCTAGGTGGAGGGCCAAGGGTCAACCTGGGGCCTCTACTGCATGTCCAGGGAGAGAGGTGGAGCCCTGGGTAGCTTGCTGGGGTCAGAGGCCCCTAGGTGGAGGGTCACGGGGCACCCTGGGGCCTCTATTGCAAGTCCAGGGAGAGAGGTGGACCCCTCGGTAGCTTGCTGGGATCAGAGACCCCTAGGTGGAGGGCCAATGGGCACCCTGGGTTCTCTACTGCAAGTCCAGGGAGAGATGTGGACCCCTGGGTAGCTTGCTGGGGTCAGAGGCCCCTAGGTGGAGGGCCACGGGGTACCCTGGGGCCTCTACTGCAAATCCAGGGAGAGAGGTGGAGCCCTGGGTAGCTTGCTGGGGTCAGTAGCCCCTGGTTGGAGGGCCAGGGGGCACCCTGGGGCCTATACTGCAAGTCCAAAGAGAGAGGTGGACCCCTGGGTAGCTTTGCTGGGGTCAGAGGCCCCTAGTTGGAGGGCCAGGGGGCACCCTGGGGCCTATACTGCAAGTCCAGGAAGAGAGGTGGACCCCTGGGTAGCTTGCTGGACTCAGAGGCCCCTAGGTGGAGGGCCAGGGGGCACCCTGGGGCCTCTATTGCAAGTCCAGGGAGAGAGGTGGACCCCTGGGCAGCTTGCTTGGGTCAGGGGCCCCTAGGTGGAGGACCAGGGGGCACCCTGGGGCCTATACTGCAAGTCCAGGGAGAGAGTTGGAGCCCTGGGTAGCTTGCTGGGATCAGAGGGCCCAAGGTGGAGGGCCATGGGGCACCCTGGGGACTCTACTGCAAGTCCAGGGAGATAGGTAGGCCCCTGGGTAGCTTGCTGGGGTCAGAGGTCCCTTGGTGGAAGGCCACGGGGTACCCTGGGGCCTCTACTGCAAGTCCAGGGAGAGAGGTGGACCCCTGGGTAGCTTGCTGGTGTTAGATGCCCCTAGTTGGAGGGCCAGGAGGCACCCTGGGTCCTATACTGCAAGTCCAGGGAGAGAGGTGGACCCCTGGGTAGCTTGCTGGGGTCAGATGCCCCTAGGTGGACGGCCAGGGGGCACCCTGGTGCCTATACTGCAAGTCCAAGGAGAGAGGTGGACGCCTGGGTAGCTTGCTGGGGTCAGAGGCCCCTAGTTGGAGGGCCAGGGGGTACCCTGGGGCCTCTACTGCAAGTCCAGGGAGAGATGTGGACCCCTGGGTAGCTTGCTGGACTCAGAGGCCCCTAGGTGGAGGGCCAGGGGGCACCCTGGAAACTCTACTATAAGTCCAGGGAGAGAGGTGGACCCCTGGGTAGCTTGCTGGGGTCAGAGGCCCCTAGGTGGAGGGCCAGGGGTCACCCAGGGGCGTCTACTGCAAGTCCAGGGAGAGAGGTGGACCCCTCGGTAGCTTGCTGGGGTCAGAGACCCCTAGGTGGAGGGCCAATGGGCACCCTGGGGCCTCTACTGCAAGTCCAGGGAGAGAGGTGGAGCCCTGGGTAGCTTGCTGGGGTCAAAGGCCCCTAGGTGGAGGGCCAGAGGGCAGCCTAGGGCCTCTACTACAAGTCCAGGGAGAGAGGTGGAGCCCTGGATAGCTTGCTGGTGTCAGTAGCCCCCGATGGAGGGCAAGGGGCACCCTGGGGCCTCTATTGCAAGTCCACGGAGGGAGCTGGACCCCTGAGTAGCTTGCTGGGTTCAGAGGCCCCTAGGTGAAGGGCCACGGGGTACCCTGGGGCCTCTACTGCAAGTCCAGGGAGAGATGTGGACCCCTGGGTAGTTTGCTGGACTCAGAGGCCCCTAGGTGGAGGGCCAGGGGGCACCCTGGGGCCTCTATTGCAAGTCCAGGAAGAAAGCTGAATCCCTGGGTAGCTTGCTGGGGTCAGAGGCCCCTAGGTGGAGGGCCACGGGGTACCCTAGGGGCCTCTACTGCAAGTCCAGGGAGAGAGGTGGAGCCCTGGGTAGCTTGCTGGGGCCAGTAGCCCCTGGGTGGAGGGCAAGGGGGCACCCTGGGGCCTCTACTGCAAGTCCAGGGAGAGAGGTGGACCCCTGGGTAGCTTGCTGGGGTCAGAGGCCCCTAGGTGGAGGGCAAGGGGGCACCCTGTGGCCTATACTGCAAGTCCAGGGAGAGAGGTGGACCCCTGGGTAGCTTGCTGGGGTCAAAGGGCCCTAGGAGGAGGGCCAAGGGTCAACCTGGGGACTCTACTGCATGTCCAGGGAGAGAGGTGGAGCCCTGGGTAGCTTGCTGGGGTCAGAGGCCCCAGGTGGAGGGCCAGAGGGCAGCCTAGGGCCTCTACTACAAGTCCAGGGAGAGAGGTGGAGCCCTGGGTAGCTTGCTGGGGTCAGTAGCCCCTAGTTGGAGGGCCAGGGGGCACCCTGGGACCTATACTGCAAGTCCAGGAAGAGAGGTGGACCCTTGGGTAGCTTGCTGGGGTCAGAGGCCCCTAGGTGAAGGGCCATGGGGCACCCTGGGGAAACTACTGCAAGTCCAGGGAGATAGGCAGGCCCCAGGGCAGCTTGCTGGGGACAGAGGCCCCTAGGTGGAGGGCCAAGGGTCACCCTGGGGCCTAGTCTGCAAGTGTAGGGACAGAGGTGGACCCCTGGGTAGCTTTTTGGGGTCAGAGACCCCTAGGCGGAGGGCCAAGGGGCACCCTGGGGCCTCTATTGCAAGTCCAGGGTGAGAGGTGGACCTCTGGGCAGCTTGCTTGGGTCAGGGGCCCCTAGGTGGAGGACCAGGGGGCACCCTGGGGCCTATACTGCTAGTCCAGGGAGAGAGTTGGAGCCCTGGGTAGCTTGCTGGGGTCAGAGGGCCCTAGGTGGAGGGCCATGGGGCACCCTGGGGACTCTACTGCAAGTCCAGGGAGAGATGTGGACCCCTGGGTAGCTTGCTGGGGTCAGATGCCCCTAGGTGGAGGGCCAGAGGGCACCCTGGGGCCTATACTGCAAGTCCAGGGAGAGAGGTGGACCCCTGGGTAGCTTGCTGGTGTTAGATGCCCCTAGTTGGAGGGCCAGGGGGCACCCTGGGTCCTATACTGCAAGTCCAGGGAGAGAGGTGGACCCCTGGGTAGCTTGCTGGGGTCAGAGGCCCCTAGTTGGAGGGCCAGGGGGCAGCCTGGAAACTCTACTATAAGTCCAGGGAGAGAGGTGGACCCCTTGGTAGCTTGCTGGGGTCAGAGGCCCCTAGGTGGAGGGCCAGGGGTCACCCAGGGGCGTCTACTGCAAGTCCAGGGAGAGAGGTGGACCCCTCGGTAGCTTGCTGGGGTCAGAGACCCCTAGGTGGAGGGCCAATGGGCACCCTGGGGCCTCTACTGCAAGTCCAGGGAGAGAGGTGGAGCCCTGGGTAGCTTGCTGGGGTCAAAGGCCCCTAGGTGGAGGGCCAGAGGGCAGCCTAGGGCCTCTACTACAAGTCCAGGGAGAGAGGTGGAGCCCTGGGTAGCTTGCTGGGGTCAGTAGCCCCTTAGTGGAGGGCAAGGGGGCACCCTGGGGCCTCTATTGCAAGTCCACGGAGGGAGCTGGACCCCTGGGTAACTTGCTGGGTTCAGAGGCCCCTAGGTGGAGGGCCACGGGGTACCCTGGGTCCTCTACTGCAAGTCCAGGGAGAGATGTGGACGCCTGGGTTGCTTGCTGGACTTAGAGGCCCCTAGGTGGAGGGCCAGGGGGCACCCTGGGGCCTCTATTGCAAGTCCAGGGAAACAGCTGGACCCCTGGGTAGCTTGCTGGGGTCAGAGGCCCCTAGGTGGAGGGCCACGGGGTACCCTGGGGCCTCTACTGCAAGTCCAGGGAGAGAGGTGGAGCCCTGGGTAGCTTGCTGGGGCCAGTAGCCCCTGAGTGGAGGGCAAGGGGGCACCCTGGGGCCTCTACTGCAAGTCCAGGGAGAGAGGTGGAGCCCTGGGTAGCTTGCTGGGGTCAGAGGCCCCTAGGTGGAGGGCAAGGGGGCACCCTGTGGCCTATACTGCAAGTCCAGGGAGAGAGGTGGACCCCTGGGTAGCTTGCTGGGGTCAAAGGGCCCTAGGTGGAGGGCCAAGGGTCAACCTGGGGCCTCTACTGCATGTCCAGGGAGAGAGGTGGAGCCCTGGGTAGCTTGCTGGGGTCAGAGGCCCCTAGGTGGAGGGTCACGGGGCACCCTGGGGCCTCTATTGCAAGTCCAGGGAGAGAGGTGGACCCCTCGGTAGCTTGCTGGGATCAGAGACCCCTAGGTGGAGGGCCAATGGGCACCCTGGGTTCTCTACTGCAAGTCCAGGGAGAGATGTGGACCCCTGGGTAGCTTGGTGGGGTCACAGGCCCCTAGGTGGAGGGCCACGGGGTACCCTGGGGCCTCTACTGCAAATCCAGGGAGAGAGGTGGAGCCCTGGGTAGCTTGCTGGGGTCAGTAGCCCCTGGTTGGAGGGCCAGGGGGCACCCTGGGGCCTGTACTGCAAGTCCAAGGAGAGAGGTGGACCCCTAGGAAGCTTTGCTGGGGTCAGAGGCCCCTAGTTGGAGGGCCAGGGGGCACCCTGGGGCCTATACTGCAAGTCCAGGAAGAGAGGTGGACCCCTGGGTAGCTTGCTAAACTCAGAGGCCCCTAGGTGGAGGGCCAGGGGGCACCCTGGGGGCTCTATTGCAAGTCCAGGGAGAGAGGTGGACCCCTGGGCAGCTTGCTTGGGTCAGGGGCCCCTAGGTGGAGGACCAGGGGGCACCCTGGGGCCTATACTGCAAGTCCAGGGAGAGAGTTGGAGCCCTGGGTAGCTTGCTGGGATCAGAGGGCCCAAGGTGGAGGGCCAAGGGGCACCCTGGGGACTCTACTGCAAGTCCAGGGAGATAGGTAGGCCCCTGGGTAGCTTGCTGGGGTCAGAGGTCCCTTGGTGGAAGGCCACGGGGTACCCTGGGGCCTCTACTGCAAGTCCAGGGAGAGAGGTGGACCCCTGGGTAGCTTGCTGGTGTTAGATGCCCCTAGTTGGAGGGCCAGGAGGCACCCTGGGTCCTATACTGCAAGTCCAGGGAGAGAGGTGGACCCCTGGGTAGCTTGCTGGGGTCAGATGCCCCTAGGTGGAGGGCCAGGGGGCACCCTGGTGCCTATACTGCAAGTCCAAGGAGAGAGGTGGACGCCTGGGTAGCTTGCTGGGTTCAGAGGCCCCTAGTTGGAGGGCCAGGGGGTACCCTGGGGCCCCTACTGCAAGTCCAGGGAGAGATGTGGACCCCTGGGTAGCTTGCTGGATTCAGAGGCCCCTAGGTGGAGGGCCAGGGGGCACCCTGGAAACTCTACTATAAGTCCAGGGAGAGAGGTGGACCCCTGGGTAGCTTGCTGGGGGTCAGAGGCCCCTAGGTGGAGGGCCAGGGGTCACCCAGGGGCGTCTACTGCAAGTCCAGGGAGAGAGGTGGACCCCTCGGTAGCTTGCTGGGGTCAGAGACCCCTAGGTGGAGGGCCAATGGGCACCCTGGGGCCTCTACTGCAAGTCCAGGGAGAGAGGTGGAGCCCTGGGTAGCTTGCTGGGGTCAAAGGCCCCTAGGTGGAGGGCCAGAGGGCAGCCTAGGGCCTCTACTACAAGTCCAGGGAGAGAGGTGGAGCCCTGGGTAGCTTGCTGGGGTCAGTAGCCCCCGATGGAGGGCAAGGGGCACCCTGGGGCCTCTATTGCAAGTCCACGGAGGGAGCTGGACCCCTGAGTAGCTTGCTGGGTTCAGAGGCCCCTAGGTGAAGGGCCACGGGGTACCCTGGGGCCTCTACTGCAAGTCCAGGGAGAGATGTGGACCCCTGGGTAGCTTGCTGGACTCAGAGGCCCCTAGGTGGAGGGCCAGGGGGCACCCTGGGGCCTCTATTTCAAGTCCAGGAAGAAAGCTGGACCCCTGGGTAGCTTGCTGGGGTCAGAGGCCCCTAGGTGGAGGGCCACGGGGTACCCTAGGGGCCTTTACTGCAAGTCCAGGGAGAGAGGTGGAGCCCTGGGTAGCTTGCTGGGGCCAGTAGCCCCTGGGTGGAGGGCAAGGGGGCACCCTGGGGCCTCTACTGCAAGTCCAGGGAGAGAGGTGGAGCCCTGGGTAGCTTGCTGGGGTGAGAGGCCCCTAAGTGGAGGGCAAGGGGGCACCCTGTGGCCTATACTGCAAGTCCAGGGAGAGAGGTGGACCCCTGGGTAGCTTGCTGGGGTCAAAAGGCCCTAGGTGGAGGGCCAAGGGTCAACCTGGGGACTCTACTGCATGTCCAGGGAGAGAGGTGGAGCCCTGGGTAGCTTGCTGGGGTCAGAGGCCCCAGGTGGAGGGCCAGAGGGCAGCCTAGGGCCTCTACTACAAGTCCAGGGAGAGAGGTGGAGCCCTGGGTAGCTTGCTGGGGTCAGTAGCCCCTGAGTGGAGGGCAAGGGGGCACCCTGGGGCCTCTACTGCAAGTCCAGGGAGAGAGGTGGAGCCCTGGGAAGCTTGCTGGGGTCAGAGGCCCCTAGGTGGAGGGCAAGGGGGCACCCTGTGGCCTATACTGCAAGTCCAGGGAGAGAGGTGGACCCCTGGGTAGCTTGCTGGGGTCAAAGGGCCCTAGGTGGAGGGCCAAGGGTCAACCTGGGGACTCTACTGCATGTCCAGGGAGAGAGTTGGAGCCCTGGGTAGCTTGCTGGGATCAGAGGGCCCAAGGTGGAGGGCCATGGGGCACCCTGGGGACTCTACTGCAAGTCCAGGGAGACAGGTAGGCCCCTGGGTAGCTTGCTGGGGTCAGAGGGCCCTAGTTGGAGGGCCAGGGGGTACCCTGGGGCCTCTACTGCAGGTCCAGGGAGAGATGTGGACCCCTGGGTAGCTTAAGGGACTCAGAGGCCCCTAGGTGGAGGGCCAGGGGGCACCCTGGAAACTCTACTATAAATCCAGGGAGAGAGGTGGACCCCTGGGTAGCTTGCTGGGGTCAGAGGCTCCTAGGTGGAGGGCCAGGGGTCACCCAGGGGCGTCTACTGCAAGTCCAGGGAGAGAGGTGGACCCCTCGGTAGCTTGCTGGGGTCAGAGACCCCTAGGTGGAGGGCCAATGGGCACCCTGGGTTCTCTACTGCAAGTCCAGGGAGAGATGTGGACCCCCGGGTAGCTTGCTGGGGTCAGAGGCCCCTAGGTGGAGGGCCACGGGGTACCCTGGGGCCTCTACTGCAAATCCAGGGAGAGAGGTGGAGCCCTGGGTAGCTTGCTGGGGTCAGTAGCCCCTGGTTGGAGGGCCAGGGGGCACCCTGGGGCCTATACTGCAAGTCCAAGGAGATAGGTGGACCCCTGGGTAGCTTTGCTGGGGTCAGAGGCCCCTAGTTGGAGGGCCAGGGGGCACCCTGGGGCCTATACTGCAAGTCCAGGAAGAGAGGTGGACCCCTGGGTAGCTTGCTGGACTCAGAGGCCCCTAGGTGGAGGGCCAGGGGGCACCCTGGGGCCTATACTGCAAGTCCAGGAAGAGAGGTGGACCCCTGGGTAGCTTGCTGGACTCAGAGGCCCCTAGGTGGAGGGCCAGGGGGCACCCTGGGGCCTATACTGCAAGTCCAGGGAGAGAGGTGGACCCCTGGGTAGCTTGCTGGGGTCAAAGGGCCCTAGGTGGAGGGCCAAGGGTCAACCTGGGGCCTCTACTGCATGTCCAGGGAGAGAGGTGGAGCCCTGAGTAGCTTGCTGGGGTCAGATGCCCCTAGGTGGAGGGCCAGAGGGCAGCCTAGGGCCTTTACTACAAGTCCAAGGAGAGAGGTGGAGCCCTGGGTAGCTTGCTGGGGTCAGTAGCCCCTGGGTGGAGGGCAAGGGGGCACCCTGGGGCCTCTTTTGCAAGCCCAGGGAGAGAGCTGGACCCCTGGGTAGCTTGCTTGGGTCAGAGGCCCCTAGGTGGAGGGTCACGGGGCACCCTGGGGCCTCTATTGCAAGTCCAGGGAGTGAGGTGGACCCCTCGGTAGCTTGCTGGGATCAGAGACCCCTAGGTGAAGGGCCAATGGGCACCCTGGGTTCTCTACTGCAAGTCCAGGGAGAGATGTGGACCCCTGGGTAGCTTGCTGGGGTCAGAGGCCCCTAGGTGGAGGGCAACGGGGTACCCTGGGGCCTCTACTGCAAATCCAGGGAGAGAGGTGGAGCCCTGGGTAGCTTGCTGGGGTCAGTAGCCCCTGGGTGGAGGGCCAGGGGGCACCCTGGGGCCTATACTGCAAGTCCAAGGAGAGAAGTGGACCCCTGGGTAGCTTTGCTGGGGTCAGAGGCCCCTAGTTGGAGGGCCAGGGGGCACCCTGGGGCCTATACTGCAAGTCCAGGAAGAGAGGTGGACCCCTGGGTAGCTTGCTGGGGTCAGAGGCCCCTAGGTGGAGGGTCACGGGGCACCCTGGGGCCTCTATTGCAAGTCAAGGGAGAGAGCTGGACCCCTCGGTAGCTTGCTGGGGTCAGAGACCCCTAGGTGGAGGGCCAATGGGCACCCTGGGGCCTCTACTGCAAGTCCAGGGAGAGATGTGGACCCCTGGGTAGCTTGCTGGGGTCAGTAGCCACTGGGTGGAGGGCAAGGGGGCACCCTGGGGCCTCTATTGCAAGTCCAGGGAGAGAGCTGGACCCCTGGGTAGCTTGCTGGGTTCAAAGGCCCCTAGGTGGAGGGCCACGAGGTACCCTGGGGCCTCTACTGCAAGTCCAGGGAGAGATGTGGACCCCTGGGTAGCTTGCTGGGGTCAGAGGCCCCTAAGTGGAGGGCCACGGGGTACCCTGGGGCCTCTACTGCAAGTCCAGGGAGAGAGGTGAATCACAGGGAAGTTTGCTGGTGTCAGAGGCCCCTAGGGAGAGGGCCAGGGGTCACCATAGGGCCTCTACTATAAGTCCAGGGAGAGAGGTGGACCCCTGGATAACTTGCTGGGTTCAGAGTCCCCTGGGTGGAGGGCCAAGTCCAGGGAGATAGGTAGGCCCCTGGGTAGCTTGCTGGGATCAGAGGTCCCTAGGTGGAGGGCCAAGGGTCACCCTGTGGCCTCTACTGCAAGTCTAGGGAGAGAGGTGGACCACTGGGAAGCTTGCTGGTGTCAGAGGCCCCTAGGGGGAGGGCCAGGGGGCACCCTGGGGCCTCTATTACAAGTCCAGGGAGAGAGGTGGACCTCTGGGCAGCTTGCTTGGGTCAGGGGCCCCTGGTGGAGGACCAGGGGGCACCCTGGGGCCTATACTGCTAGTCCAGGGAGAGAGTTGGAGCCCTGGGTAGCTTGCTGGGGTCAGAGGGCCCTAGGTGGAGGGCCATGGGGCACCCTGGGGACTCTACTGCAAGTCCAGGGAGATAGGTAGGCCCCTGGGTAGCTTGCTGGGGTCAGAGGCCCCTAGGTGGAGGGCCAAGGGTCACCCTGGGGCCTAGTCTGCAAGTTTAGGGAGAGAGGTGGACCCCTGGGTAGCTTTCTGGGGTCAGAGGCCCCTAGGTGGAGGGCCAAGGGGCACCCTGTGGCCTCTATTGCAAGTCCAGGGAGAGAGGTGGACCCCTGGGCAGCTTGCTTGGGTCAGGGGCCCCTAGGTGGAGGACCAGGGGGCACCCAGGGGCGTCTACTGCAAGTCCAGGGAGAGATGTGGACCCCTGGGTAGCTTGCTGGGGTCAGAGGCCCCTAGGTGGAGGGCCAAGGGGCACCCTGTGGCCTCTACTGCAAGTCCAGGGAGAGAGGTGGACCCCTCGGTAGATTGCTGGGGTCAGAGGCCCCTAGGTGGAGGGCCAATGGGCACCCTGGGGCCTCTACTGCAAGACCAGGGAGAGAGGTGAAGCCCTGGGTAGCTTGCTGGGGTCAGAGGCCAAGAGGTGGAGGGCCAGAGGGCAGCCTAGGGCCTCTACTGCAAGTCCAGGGAGAGAGGTGGACCCCTGGTTAGCTTGCTGGGTTCAGAGGCCCCTGGGTGGAGGGCCACGGGGTGCCCTGGGGCCTCTACTGCAAGTCCAGGGAGAGAGTTGGACCCCTGGGTAGCTTGCTGGGGTCAGAGGGCCCTACGTGGAGGGCCATGGGGCACCCTGGGGACACTACTGCAATTCCAGGGAGATAGGCAGGCCCCTGGGCAGCTTGCTGGGGTCAGAGGCCCCTAGGTGGAGGGCCAAGGTTCACCCTGGGGCCTAGTCTGCAAGTCTAGGGAGAGATGTGGACCCCTGGGTAGCTTGCTGGGTTCAGAGGCCCCTGGGTGGAGGGCCACGGGGTGTCCTGGGGCCTATACTGCAAGTCCAGGGAGAGAGTTGGAGCCCTGGGTAGCTTGCTGGGGTCAGAGGTCCCTAGGTAGAGGGCCAAGGGTCACCCTGGGGCCTCTACTGCAAGTCTAGGGTCACCCTGGGGCCTAGTCTGCAAGTCTACGTAGAGAGGTAGACCCCTGGGTAGCTTTCTGGGGTCAGAGGCCCCTAGGTGGAGGGCCCAGGGGCACCCTGGGGCCTCTATTGCAAGTCCAGGGAGAGAGGTGGACCCCTGGGCAGCTTGCTTGGGTCAGGGGCCCCTGGTTGGAGGACCAGGGGGCACCCTGGGGCGTATACTGCAAGTCCAGGGAGAGAGTTGGAGCCCTGGGTAGCTTGCTGGGGTCAGAGGGCCCAAGGTGGAGGGCCATGGGGCACCCTGGGGACTCTACTGCAAGTCCATGGAGATAGGTAGGCCCCTGGGGAGCTTGCTAGGATCAGAGGTCCCTAGGTGGAGGGCCAAGGGTCACCCTGGGGCCTCTACTGCAAGTCTAGGGATAGAGGTGGACCACTGGGAAGCTTGCTGGTGTCAGAGGCCCCTAGGGGGAGGGCCAGGGGGCACCCTGGGGCCTCTATTAAAGTCCAGGGAGAGAGGTGGACCTCTGGGCAGCTTGCTTGGGTCAGGGACCCCTGGTGGAGGACCAGGGGGCACCCTGGGGCCTATACTGCTAGTCCAGGGAGAGAGTTGGAGCCCTGGGTAGCTTGCTGGGGTCAGAGGGCCCAAGGTGGAGGGCCATGAGGCACCCTGGGGACTCTACTGCAAGTCCAGGGAGATAGGTAGTTCCCTGCGTAGCTTGCTGGGGTCAGAGGTCCCTAGGTGGAGGGCCAAGGGTCACCCTGGGGCCTCTAATGCAAGTCTAGGGAGAGAGGTGGACCACTGGGAAGCTTGCTGGTGTCAGAGGCCCCTAGGGGGAGGGCCAGGAGGCACCCTGGGGCCTCTATTGCAAGTCTAGGGAGAGAGGTGGACCACTGGGAAGCTTGCTGGTGTCAGAGGCCCCTAGGGGGAGGGCCAGGGGGCACCCTGGGGCCTCTATTGCAAGTCCAGGGAGAGAGGTGGACCTCTGGGCAGCTTGCTTGGGTCAGGGGCCCCTAGGTGGAGGGTCACGGGGCACCCTGGGGCCTCTATTGCAAGTCCAGGGAGAGAGGTGGACCCCTCGGTAGCTTGCTGGGATCAGAGACCTCTAGGTGGAGGGCCAATGGGCACCCTGGGTTCTCTACTGCAAGTCCAGGGAGAGATGTGGACCCCTGGGTAGCTTGCTGGGGTCAGAGGCCCCTAGGTGGAGGGCCACGGGGTACCCTGGGGCCTATACTGCAAGTCCAGGAAGAGAGGTGGACCCCTGGGTAGCTTGCTGGACTCAGAGGCCCCTAGGTGGAGGGCCAGGGGGCGCCCTGGGGCCTCTATTGCAAGTCCAGGGAGAGAGGTGGACCCCTGGGCAGCTTGGTTGGGTCAGGGGCCCCTAGGTGGAGGACCAGGGGGCACCCTGGGGCCTATACTGCAAGTCCAGGGAGAGAGTTGGAGCCCTGGGTAGCTTGCTGGGATCAGAGGGCCCAAGGTGGAGGGCCATGGGGCACCCTGGGGACTCTACTGCAAGTCCAGGGAGATAGGTAGGCCCCTGGGTAGCTTGCTGGGGTCAGAGGTCCCTTGGTGGAAGGCCACGGGGTACCCTGGGGCCTCTACTGCAAGTCCAGGGAGAGAGGTGGACCCCTGGGTAGCTTGCTGGGGTCATAGGCCCCTAGGTGGAGGGCCTGAGGGCACACTGGGGCCTATACTGCAAGTCCAGGGAGAGAGCTGGACCCCTGGGTAGCTTGCTGGTGTCAGATGCCCCTAGGTGGAGGGCCAGAGGGCACCCTGGGGCCTATACTGCAAGTCCAAGGAGAGAGGTGGACCCCTGGGTAGCTTGCTGGTGTTAGATGCCCCTAGTTGGAGGGCCAGGGGGCACCCTGGGTCCTATACTGCAAGTCCAGGGAGAGAGGTGGACCCCTGGGTAGATTGCTGGGGTCAGATGCCCCTAGGTGGAGGGCCAGGGGGCACCCTGGGGCCTATACTGCAAGTCCAAGGAGAGAGGTGGACCCCTGGGTAGCTTGCTGGGGTGAGAGGCCCCTAGTTGGAGGGCCAGGGGGTACCCTGGGGCCTCTACTGCAAGTCCAGGGAGAGATGTGGACCCCTGGGTAGCTTAAGGGACTCAGAGGCCCCTAGGTGGAGGGCCAGGGGGCACCCTGGAAACTCTACTATAAGTCCAGGGAGAGAGGTGGACCCCTGGGTAGCTTGCTGGGGTCAGAGGCTCCTAGGTGGAGGGCCAGGGGTCACCCAGGGGCGTCTACTGCAAGTCCAGGGAGAGAGGTGGACCCCTCGGTAGCTTGCTGGGGTCAGAGACCCCTAGGTGGAGGGCCAATGGGCACCCTGGGGCCTCTACTGCAAGTCCAGGGAGAGAGGTGGAGCCCTGGGTAGCTTGCTGGGGTCAAATGCCCCTAGGTGGAGGGCCAGAGGGCAGCCTAGGGCCTCTACTACAAGTCCAGGGAGAGAGGTGGAGCCCTGGGTAGCTTGCTGGGGTCGGTAGCCCATGAGTGGAGGGCAAGGGGGCACCCTGGGGCCTCTATTGCAAGTCCACGGAGGGAGCTGGACCCCTGGGTAACTTGCTGGGTTCAGAGGCCCCTAGGTGGAGGGCCACGGGGTACCCTGGGGCCTCTACTGCAAGTCCAGGGAGAGATGTGGACGCCTGGGTTGCTTGCTGGACTAAGAGGCCCCTAGGTGGAGGGCCAGGGGGCACCCTGGGGCCTCTATTGCAAGTCCAGGGAGACAGCTGGACACCTGGGTAGCTTGCTGGGGTCAGAGGCCCCTAGGTGGAGGTTCACGGGGTACCCTGGGGCCTCTACTGCAAGTCCAGGGAGAGAGGTGGAGCCCTGGGTAGCTTGCTGGGGCCAGTAGCCCCTGAGTGGAGGGCAAGGGGGCACCCTGGGGCCTCTACTGCAAGTCCAGGGAGAGAGGTGGAGCCCTGGGTAGCTTGCTGGAGTCAGAGGCCCCTAGGTGGAGGGCAAGGGGGCACTCTGTGGCCTATACTGCAAGTCCAGGGAGAGAGGTGGACCCCTGGGTAGCTTGCTGGGGTCAAAGGGCCCTAGGTGGAGGGCCAAGGGTCAACCTGGGGCCTCTACTGCAAGTCCAGGGAGAGAGGTGGACCCCTGGGTAGCTTGCTGGTGTTAGATGCCCCTAGTTGGAGGGCCAGGGGGCACCCTGGGTCCTATACTGCAAGTCCAGGGAGAGAGGTGGACCCCTGGGTAGCTTGCTGGGGTCAGAGGCCCCTAGTTGGAGGGCCAGGGGGTACCCTGGGGCCTCTACTGCAAGTCCAGGGAGAGATGTGGACCCCTGTGTAGCTTGCTGGACTCAGAGGCCCCTAGGTGGAGGGCCAGGGGGCACCCTGGAAACTCTACTATAAGTCCAGGGAGAGAGGTGGACCCCTGGGTAGCTTGCTGGGGTCAGAGACCCCTAGGTGGAGGGCCAATGGGCACCCTTGGGCCTCTACTGCAAGTCCAGGGAGAGAGGTGGAGCCCTGGGTAGCTTGCTGGGGTCAAAGGCCCCTAGGTGGAGGGCCAGAGGGCAGCCTAGGGCCTCTACTACAAGTCCAGGGAGAGAGGTTGAGCCCTGGGTAGCTTGCTGGGGTCAGTAGCCCCTAATGGAGGGCAAGGGGCACCCTGGGGCCTCTATTGCAAGTCCACGGAGGGAGCTGGACCCCTGAGTAGCTTGCTGGGTTCAGAGGCCCCTAGGTGGAGGGCCAAGGGGTACCCTGGGGCCTCTACTGCAAGTCCAGGGAGAGATGTGGACCCCTGGGTAGCTTGCTGGGGTCAGAGGCCCCTAGGTGGAGGTCCAGGGGGCACCCTGGGGCCTCTACTATAAGTCCAGGGAGAGAGGTGGACCCCTGGGTAGCTTGCTGGGGTCAGAGACCCCTAGGTGGAGGGCCAATGGGCACCCTGCGGCCTCTACTGCAAGTCCAGAGAGAGAGTTGAGCCCTGGGTAGCTTGCTGGGGTCAGAGGCCCCTAAGTGGGGGGCCAGAGGGCAGCCTAGGGCCTCTACTTAAAGTCTAGGGAGAGAGGTGGAGCCCTGGGTAGCTTGCTGGGGTCAGTAGCCCCTGGGTGGAGGGCAAGGGGGCACCCTGGGGCCTCTATTGCAATTCCAGGGAGAGAGCTGGACCCTTGGGTAGCTTGCTGGGTTCAGAGGCCCCTAGGTGGAGGGCCACGGGGATCCCAGGGGCCTCTACTGCAAGTCCAGGGAGAGATGTGGACCCCTGGGTAGCTTGCTGGGGTCAGAGGCCCCTAGGTGGAGGGCCACAGGGTACCTTTGGGCCTCTACTGCAAGTTCAGGGAGAGAGCTGGAGCCATGGGTAGCTTGCTGGGGTCAGTAGCCCCTGGGTGGAGGGCAAGGGGGCACCCTGGGGCCTCTACTGCAAGTCCAGGGAGAGATGTGGACCCCTGGGTAGCTTGCCGGGGTCAAAGGGCCCTAGGTGGAGGGCCATGGGGCACCCTGGGGACTCTACTGCAAGTTCAAGGAGATAGGCAGGCCCCTGGGCAGCTTGCTGGGGTCAGACGGCCCTAGGTGGAGGGCCAAGGGTCAACCTGAGGCCTCTACTGCAAGTCCAGAGAGAGAAGTGAATCACTGGGAAGCTTGTTGGTGTCAGAGGCCCCTAGGGGGAGGGCCAGGGGGCACCGTAGGGCCTCTACTATAAATCCAGGGAGAGATGTGGACCCCTGGGTCGCTTGCTGGGGTCAGAGGCCCCTAGGTGGAGGGCCAGGGGGCACCCAGGGGCGTCTACTGCAAGTCCAGGGAGAGATGTGGACCCCTGGGTAGCTTGCTGGGGTCAGAGGCCCCTAGGCGGAGGGCCAATGGGCACCCTGGGGCCTCTACTGCAAGTCCAGGGAGAGAGGTGAAGCCCTGGGTAGCTTTCTGGGGTCAGAGGCCAATAGGTGGAGGGCCAGAGGGCAGCCTAGGGCCTCTGCTGCAAGTCCAGGGAGAGAGGTGAATCACTGGGAAGCTTGCTGGGGTCAGTAGCCCCTAAGGGGAGGGCCAGGGGAAACCGTAGGGCCTCTACTATAAATCCAGGGAGAAAGGTGGACCCATGGGTAGCTTTCTGGGGTCAGAGGCCCCTAGGTGGAGGGCCAAGGGGCACCCTGGGGCCTCTATTGCAAGTCCAGGGAGAGAGGTGGACTCCTGGGCAGCTTGCTGGGGTCAGAGGGCCCAAGGTGGAGGGCCATGGGGCACCTTGGGGACTCTACTGCAAGTCCAGGGAGATAGGTAGGCCCCAGGGTAGCTTGCTGGGGTCAGAGGTCCCTTGGTGGAGGGCCACGGGGTACCCTGGGGCCTCTGCTGCAAGTCCAGGGAGAGATGTGGACCCCTGGGTAGCTTGCTGGGGTCAGAGGCCCCTAGGTGGAGGGCCAGAGGGCACACTGGGGCCTATACTGCAAGTCCAGGGAGAGAGGTGGACCCCTGGGTAGCTTGCTGGTGTCAGATGCAACTAAGTGGAGGGCCAGAGGGCACCCTGGGGCCTATACTGCAAGTCCAGGGAGAGAGGTGGACCCCTGGGTAGCTTGCTGGTGTTAGATGCCCCTAGTTGGAGGGCCAGGAGGCACCCTGGGTCCTATACTGCAAGTCCAGGGAGAGAGGTGGACCCCTGGGTAGCTTGCTGGGGTCAGATGCCCCTAGGTGGAGGGCCAGGGGGCACCCTGGTGCCTTTACTGCAAGTCCAAGGAGAGAGGTGGACGCCTGGGTAGCTTGCTGGGGTCAGAGGCCCCTAGTTGGAGGGCCAGGGGGTACCCTGGGGCCTCTACTGCAAGTCCAGGGAGAGATGTGGACCCCTGGGTAGCTTGCTGGACTCAGAGGCCCCTAGGTGGAGGGCCAGGGGCCACCCTGGAAACTCTACTGCAAGTCCAGGGAGAGAGGTGGACCCCTCGGTAGCTTGCTGGGGTCAGTGACCCCTAGGTGGAGGGCCAATGGGCACCCTGGGGCCTCTACTGCAAGTCCAGGGAGAGAGGTGGAGCCCTGGGTAGCTTGCTGGGGTCAAAGGCCCCTAGGTGGAGGGCCAGAGGGCAGCCTAGGGCCTCTACTACAAGTCCAGGGAGAGAGGTGGAGCCCTGGGTAGCTTGCTGGGGTCAGTAGCCCCCGATGGAGGGCAAGGGGCACCCTGGGGCCTCTATTGCAAGTCCTCGGAGGGAGCTGGACCCCTGAGTAGCTTGCTGGGTTCAGAGGCCCCTAGGTGGAGGGCCACGGGGTACCCTGGGGCCTCTACTGCAAGTCCAGGGAGAGATGTGGACCCCTGGGTAGCTTGCTGGACTCAGAGGCCCCTAGGTGGAGGGCCAGGGGGCACCCTGGGGCCTCTATTGCAAGTCCAGGAAGAAAGCTGGACCCCTGGGTAGCTTGCTGGGGTCAGAGGCCCCTAGGTGGAGGGCCACGGGGTACCCTAGGGGCCTCTACTGCAAGTCCAGGGAGAGAGGTGGAGCCCTGGGTAGCTTGCTGGGGCCAGTAGCCCCTGGGTGGAGGGCAAGGGGGCACCCTGGGGCCTCTACTGCAAGTCCAGGGAGAGAGGTGGAGCCCTGGGTAGCTTGCTGGGGTCAGAGGCCCCTAGGTGGAGGGCAAGGGGGCACCCTGTGGCCTATACTGCAAGTCCAGGGAGAGAGGTGGACCCCTGGGTAGCTTGCTGGGGTCAAAGGGCCCTAGGTGGAGGGCCAAGGGTCAACCTGGGGACTCTACTGCATGTCCAGGGAGAGAGGTGGAGCCCTGGTTAGCTTGCTGGGGTCAGAGGCCCCAGGTGGAGGGCCAGAGGGCAGCCTAGGGCCTCTACTACAAGTCCAGGGAGAGAGGTGGAGCCCTGGGTAGCTTGCTGGGGTCAGTAGCCCCTAGTTGGAGGGCCAGGGGGCACCCTGGGACCTATACTGCAAGTCCAGGAAGAGAGGTGGACCCCTGGGTAGCTTGCTGGGGTCAGAGGCCCCTAGGTGAAGGGCCATGGGGCACCCTGGGGAAACTACTGCAAGTCCAGGGAGATAGGCAGGCCCCAGGGCAGCTTGCTGGGGTCAGAGGCCCCTAGGTGGAGGGCCAAGGGTCACCCTGGGGCCTAGTCTGCAAGTGTAGCGAGAGAGGTGGACCCCTGGGTAGCTTTCTGGGGTCAGAGGCCCCTAGGTGGAGGGCCAACGGGCACCCTGGGGCCTCTATTGCAAGTCCAGGGAGAGAGGTGGACCCCTGGGCAGCTTGCTTGGGTCAGGGGCCCCTAGGTGGAGGACCAGGGGGCACCCTGGAGCCTATACTGCTAGTCCAGGGAGAGAGTTGGAGCCCTGGGTAGCTTGCTGGGGTCAGAGGGCCCTAGGTGGAGGGCCAGAGGGCACCCTGGGGCCTATACTGCAAGTCCAGGGAGAGAGGTGGACCCCTGGGTAGCTTGCTGGTGTTAGATGCCCCTAGTTGGAGGGCCAGGGGGCACCCTGGGTCCTATACTGCAAGTCCAGGGAGAGAGGTGGACCCCTGGGTAGCTTGCTGGGGTCAGATGCCCCTAGGTGGAGGGCCAGGGGGCACCCTGGGGCCTATACTGCAAGTCCAAGGAGAGAGGTGGACCCCTGGGTAGCTTGCTGGGGTCAGAGGCCCCTAGTTGGAGGGCCAGGGGGTACCCTGGGGCCTCTTCTGCAAGTCCAGGGAGAGATGTGGACCCCTGGGTAGCTTAAGGGACTCAGAGGCCCCTAGGTGGAGGGCCAGGGGGCACCCTGGAAACTCTACTATAAGTCCAGGGAGAGAGGTGGACCCCTGGGTAGCTTGCTGGGGTCAGAGGTCCCTTGGTGGAGGGCCACGGGGTACCCTGGGGCCTCTGCTGCAAGTCCAGGGAGAGATGTGGACCCCTGGGTAGCTTGCTGGACTCAGAGGCCCCTAGGTGGAGGGCCAGGGGGCAGCCTGGAAACTCTACTATAAGTCCAGGGAGAGAGGTGGACCCCTTGGTAGCTTGCTGGGGTCAGAGGCCCCTAGGTGGAGGGCCAGGGGTCACCCAGGGGCGTCTACTGCAAGTCCAGGGAGAGAGGTGGACCCCTCGGTAGCTTGCTGGGGTCAGAGACCCCTAGGTGGAGGGCCAATGGGCACCCTGGGGCCTCTACTGCAAGTCCAGGGAGAGAGGTGGAGCCCTGGGTAGCTTGCTGGGGTCAAAGGCCCCTAGGTGGAGGGCCAGAGGGCAGCCTAGGGCCTCTACTACAAGTCCAGGGAGAGAGGTGGAGCCCTGGGTAGCTTTCTGGGGTCAGTACCCCCTTAGTGGAGGGCAAGGGGGCACCCTGGGGCCTCTATTGCAAGTCCACGGAGGGAGCTGGACCCCTGGGTAACTTGCTGGGGTCAGAGGCCCCTAGGTGGAGGGCCACGGGGTACCCTGGGTCCTCTACTGCAAGTCCAGGGAGAGATGTGGACGCCTGGGTTGCTTGCTGGACTTAGAGGCCCCTAGGTGGAGGGCCAGGGGGCACCCTGGGGCCTCTATTGCAAGTCCAGGGAGACAGCTGGACCCCTGGGTAGCTTGCTGGGGTCAGAGGCCCCTAGGTGGAGGGCCACGGGGTACCCTGGGGCCTCTACTGCAAGTCCAGGGAGAGAGGTGGAGCCCTGGGTAGCTTGCTGGGGCCAGTAGCCCCTGAGTGGAGGGCAAGAAGGCACCCTGGGGCCTCTACTGCAAGTCCAGGGAGAGAGGTGGAGCCCTGGGTAGCTTGCTGGGGTCAGAGGCCCCTAGGTGGAGGGCAAGGGGGCACCCTGTGGCCTATACTGCAAGTCCAGGGAGAGAGGTGGACCCCTGGGTAGCTTGCTGGGGTCCAAGGGCCCTAGGTGGAGGGCCAAGGGTCAACCTGGGGCCTCTACTGCATGTCCAGGGAGAGAGGTGGAGCCCTGGGTAGCTTGCTGGGGTCAGAGGCCCCTAGGTGGAGGGTCACGGGGCACCCTGGGGCCTCTATTGCAAGTCCAGGGAGAGAGGTGGACCCCTCGGTAGCTTGCTGGGATCAGAGACCCCTAGGTGGAGGGCCAATGGGCACCCTGGGTTCTCTACTGCAAGTCCAGGGAGAGATGTGGACCCCTGGGTAGCTTGCTGGGGTTAGAGGCCCCTAGTTGGAGGGCCACGGGGTACCCTGGGGCCTCTACTGCAAATCCAGGGAGAGAGGTGGAGCCCTGGGTAGCTTGCTGGGGTCAGTAGCCCCTGGTTGGAGGGCCAGGAGGCACCCTGGGGCCTATACTGCAAGTCCAAGGAGAGAGGTGGACCCCTAGGTAGCTTTGCTGGGGTCAGAGGCCCCTAGTTGGAGGGCCAGGGGGCACCCTGGGGCCTATACTGCAAGTCCAGGAAGAGAGGTGGACCCCTGGGTAGCTTGCTGGACTCAGAGGCCCCTAGGTGGAGGGCCAGGGGGCACCCTGGGGCCTCTATTGCAAGTCCAGGGAGAGAGGTGGACCCCTGGGCAGCTTGCTTGGGTCAGGGGCCCCTAGGTGGAGGACCAGGGGGCACCCTGGGGCCTATACTGCAAGTCCAGGGAGAGAGTTGGAGCCCTGGGTAGCTTGCTGGGATCAGAGGGCCCAAGGTGGAGGGCCATGTTGCACCCTGGGGACTCTACTGCAAGTCCAGGGAGATAGGTAGGCCCCTGGGTAGCTTGCTGGGGTCAGAGGTCCCTTGGTGGAAGGCCACGGGGTACCCTGGGGCCTCTACTGCAAGTCCAGGGAGAGAGGTGGACCCCTGGGTAGCTTGCTGGTGTTAGATGCCCCTAGGTGGAGGGCCAGGGGGCACCCTGGTGCCTATACTGCAAGTCCAAGGAGAGAGGTGGACGCCTGGGTAGCTTGCTGGGGTCAGAGGCCCCTAGTTGGAGGGCCAGGGGGTACCCTGGGGCCTCTACTGCAAGTCCAGGGAGAGATGTGGACCCCTGGGTAGCTTGCTGGACTCAGAGGCCCCTAGGTGGAGGGCCAGGGGGCACCCTGGAAACTCTACTATAAGTCCAGGGAGAGAGGTGGACCCCTGGGTAGCTTGCTGGGGTCAGAGGCCCCTAGGTGGAGGGCCAGGGGTCACCCAGGGGCGTCTACTGCAAGTCCAGGGAGAGAGGTAGACCCCTCGGTAGCTTGCTGGGGTCAGAGACCCCTAGGTGGAGGGCCAATGGGCACCCTGGGGCCTCTACTGCAAGTCCAGGGAGAGAGGTGGAGCCCTGGGTAGCTTGCTGGGGTCAAAGGCCCCTAGGTGGAGGGCCAGAGGGCAGCCTAGGGCCTCTACTACAAGTCCAGGGAGAGAGGTGGAGCCCTGGGTAGCTTGCTGGGGTCAGTAGCCCCAGATGGAGGGCAAGGGGCACCCTGGGGCCTCTATTGCAAGTCCACGGAGGGAGCTGGACCCCTGAGTAGCTTGCTGGGTTCAGAGGCCCCTAGGTGAAGGGCCACGGGTTACCCTGGGGCCTCTACTAGAGTCCAGGGAGAGATGTGGACCCCTGGGTAGCTTGCTGGACTCAGAGGCCCCTAGGTGGAGGGCCAGGGGGCACCCTGTGGCCTCTATTGCAAGTCCAGGAAGAAAGCTGGACCCCTGGGTAGCTTGCTGGGGTCAGAGGCCCCTAGGTGGAGGGCCACGGGGTACCCTAGGGGCCTCTACTGCAAGTCCAGGGAGAGAGGTGGAGCCCTGGGTAGCTTGCTGGGGCCAGTAGCCCCTGGGTGGAGGGCAAGGGGGCACCCTGGGGCCTCTACTGCAAGTCCAGGGAGAGAGGTGGAGCCCTGGGTAGCTTGCTGGGGTCAGAGGCCCCTAGGTGGAGGGCAAGGGGGCACCCTGTGGCCTATACTGCAAGTCCAGGGAGAGAGGTGGACCCCTGGGTAGCTTGCTGGGGTCAAAGGGCCCTAGGTGGAGGGCCAAGGGTCAACCTGGGGACTCTACTGCATGTCCAGGGAGAGAGGTGGACCCCTCGGTAGCTTGCTGGGGTCAGAGACCCCTAGGTGGAGGGCCAATGGGCACCCTGGGTTCTCTACTGCAAGTCCAGGGAGAGATGTGGACCCCCGGGTAGCTTGCTGGGGTCAGAGGCCCCTAGGTGGAGGGCCACGGGGTACCCTGGGGCCTCTACTGCAAATCCAGGGAGAGAGGTGGAGCCCTGGGTAGCTTGCTGGGGTCAGTAGCCCCTGGTTGGAGGGCCAGGGGGCACCCTGGGGCCTATACTGCAAGTCCAAGGAGATAGGTGGACCCCTGGGTAGCTTTGCTGGGGTCAGAGGCCCCTAGTTGGAGGGCCAGGGGGCACCCTGGGGCCTATACTGCAAGTCCAGGAAGAGAGGTGGACCCCTGGGTAGCTTGCTGGACTCAGAGGCCCCTAGGTGGAGGGCCAGGGGGCACCCTGGGGCCTATACTGCAAGTCCAGGAAGAGAGGTGGACCCCTGGGTAGCTTGCTGGACTCAGAGGCCCCTAGGTGGAGGGCCAGGGGGCACCCTGGGGCCTATACTGCAAGTCCAGGGAGAGAGGTGGACCCCTGGGTAGCTTGCTGGGGTCAAAGGGCCCTAGGTGGAGGGCCAAGGGTCAACCTGGGGCCTCTACTGCATGTCCAGGGAGAGAGGTGGAGCCCTGAGTAGCTTGCTGGGGTCAGATGCCCCTAGGTGGAGGGCCAGAGGGCAGCCTAGGGCCTTTACTACAAGTCCAAGGAGAGAGGTGGAGCCCTGGGTAGCTTGCTGGGGTCAGTAGCCCCTGGGTGGAGGGCAAGGGGGCACCCTGGGGCCTCTTTTGCAAGCCCAGGGAGAGAGCTGGACCCCTGGGTAGCTTGCTTGGGTCAGAGGCCCCTAGGTGGAGGGTCACGGGGCACCCTGGGGCCTCTATTGCAAGTCCAGGGAGTGAGGTGGACCCCTCGGTAGCTTGCTGGGATCAGAGACCCCTAGGTGAAGGGCCAATGGGCACCCTGGGTTCTCTACTGCAAGTCCAGGGAGAGATGTGGACCCCTGGGTAGCTTGCTGGGGTCAGAGGCCCCTAGGTGGAGGGCAACGGGGTACCCTGGGGCCTCTACTGCAAATCCAGGGAGAGAGGTGGAGCCCTGGGTAGCTTGCTGGGGTCAGTAGCCCCTGGGTGGAGGGCCAGGGGGCACCCTGGGGCCTATACTGCAAGTCCAAGGAGAGAAGTGGACCCCTGGGTAGCTTTGCTGGGGTCAGAGGCCCCTAGTTGGAGGGCCAGGGGGCACCCTGGGGCCTATACTGCAAGTCCAGGAAGAGAGGTGGACCCCTGGGTAGCTTGCTGGGGTCAGAGGCCCCTAGGTGGAGGGTCACGGGGCACCCTGGGGCCTCTATTGCAAGTCAAGGGAGAGAGCTGGACCCCTCGGTAGCTTGCTGGGGTCAGAGACCCCTAGGTGGAGGGCCAATGGGCACCCTGGGGCCTCTACTGCAAGTCCAGGGAGAGATGTGGACCCCTGGGTAGCTTGCTGGGGTCAGTAGCCACTGGGTGGAGGGCAAGGGGGCACCCTGGGGCCTCTATTGCAAGTCCAGGGAGAGAGCTGGACCCCTGGGTAGCTTGCTGGGTTCAAAGGCCCCTAGGTGGAGGGCCACGAGGTACCCTGGGGCCTCTACTGCAAGTCCAGGGAGAGATGTGGACCCCTGGGTAGCTTGCTGGGGTCAGAGGCCCCTAAGTGGAGGGCCACGGGGTACCCTGGGGCCTCTACTGCAAGTCCAGGGAGAGAGGTGAATCACAGGGAAGTTTGCTGGTGTCAGAGGCCCCTAGGGAGAGGGCCAGGGGTCACCATAGGGCCTCTACTATAAGTCCAGGGAGAGAGGTGGACCCCTGGATAACTTGCTGGGTTCAGAGTCCCCTGGGTGGAGGGCCAAGTCCAGGGAGATAGGTAGGCCCCTGGGTAGCTTGCTGGGATCAGAGGTCCCTAGGTGGAGGGCCAAGGGTCACCCTGTGGCCTCTACTGCAAGTCTAGGGAGAGAGGTGGACCACTGGGAAGCTTGCTGGTGTCAGAGGCCCCTAGGGGGAGGGCCAGGGGGCACCCTGGGGCCTCTATTACAAGTCCAGGGAGAGAGGTGGACCTCTGGGCAGCTTGCTTGGGTCAGGGGCCCCTGGTGGAGGACCAGGGGGCACCCTGGGGCCTATACTGCTAGTCCAGGGAGAGAGTTGGAGCCCTGGGTAGCTTGCTGGGGTCAGAGGGCCCTAGGTGGAGGGCCATGGGGCACCCTGGGGACTCTACTGCAAGTCCAGGGAGATAGGTAGGCCCCTGGGTAGCTTGCTGGGGTCAGAGGCCCCTAGGTGGAGGGCCAAGGGTCACCCTGGGGCCTAGTCTGCAAGTTTAGGGAGAGAGGTGGACCCCTGGGTAGCTTTCTGGGGTCAGAGGCCCCTAGGTGGAGGGCCAAGGGGCACCCTGTGGCCTCTATTGCAAGTCCAGGGAGAGAGGTGGACCCCTGGGCAGCTTGCTTGGGTCAGGGGCCCCTAGGTGGAGGACCAGGGGGCACCCAGGGGCGTCTACTGCAAGTCCAGGGAGAGATGTGGACCCCTGGGTAGCTTGCTGGGGTCAGAGGCCCCTAGGTGGAGGGCCAAGGGGCACCCTGTGGCCTCTACTGCAAGTCCAGGGAGAGAGGTGGACCCCTCGGTAGATTGCTGGGGTCAGAGGCCCCTAGGTGGAGGGCCAATGGGCACCCTGGGGCCTCTACTGCAAGACCAGGGAGAGAGGTGAAGCCCTGGGTAGCTTGCTGGGGTCAGAGGCCAAGAGGTGGAGGGCCAGAGGGCAGCCTAGGGCCTCTACTGCAAGTCCAGGGAGAGAGGTGGACCCCTGGTTAGCTTGCTGGGTTCAGAGGCCCCTGGGTGGAGGGCCACGGGGTGCCCTGGGGCCTCTACTGCAAGTCCAGGGAGAGAGTTGGACCCCTGGGTAGCTTGCTGGGGTCAGAGGGCCCTACGTGGAGGGCCATGGGGCACCCTGGGGACACTACTGCAATTCCAGGGAGATAGGCAGGCCCCTGGGCAGCTTGCTGGGGTCAGAGGCCCCTAGGTGGAGGGCCAAGGTTCACCCTGGGGCCTAGTCTGCAAGTCTAGGGAGAGATGTGGACCCCTGGGTAGCTTGCTGGGTTCAGAGGCCCCTGGGTGGAGGGCCACGGGGTGTCCTGGGGCCTATACTGCAAGTCCAGGGAGAGAGTTGGAGCCCTGGGTAGCTTGCTGGGGTCAGAGGTCCCTAGGTAGAGGGCCAAGGGTCACCCTGGGGCCTCTACTGCAAGTCTAGGGTCACCCTGGGGCCTAGTCTGCAAGTCTACGTAGAGAGGTAGACCCCTGGGTAGCTTTCTGGGGTCAGAGGCCCCTAGGTGGAGGGCCCAGGGGCACCCTGGGGCCTCTATTGCAAGTCCAGGGAGAGAGGTGGACCCCTGGGCAGCTTGCTTGGGTCAGGGGCCCCTGGTTGGAGGACCAGGGGGCACCCTGGGGCGTATACTGCAAGTCCAGGGAGAGAGTTGGAGCCCTGGGTAGCTTGCTGGGGTCAGAGGGCCCAAGGTGGAGGGCCATGGGGCACCCTGGGGACTCTACTGCAAGTCCATGGAGATAGGTAGGCCCCTGGGGAGCTTGCTAGGATCAGAGGTCCCTAGGTGGAGGGCCAAGGGTCACCCTGGGGCCTCTACTGCAAGTCTAGGGATAGAGGTGGACCACTGGGAAGCTTGCTGGTGTCAGAGGCCCCTAGGGGGAGGGCCAGGGGGCACCCTGGGGCCTCTATTAAAGTCCAGGGAGAGAGGTGGACCTCTGGGCAGCTTGCTTGGGTCAGGGACCCCTGGTGGAGGACCAGGGGGCACCCTGGGGCCTATACTGCTAGTCCAGGGAGAGAGTTGGAGCCCTGGGTAGCTTGCTGGGGTCAGAGGGCCCAAGGTGGAGGGCCATGAGGCACCCTGGGGACTCTACTGCAAGTCCAGGGAGATAGGTAGTTCCCTGCGTAGCTTGCTGGGGTCAGAGGTCCCTAGGTGGAGGGCCAAGGGTCACCCTGGGGCCTCTAATGCAAGTCTAGGGAGAGAGGTGGACCACTGGGAAGCTTGCTGGTGTCAGAGGCCCCTAGGGGGAGGGCCAGGAGGCACCCTGGGGCCTCTATTGCAAGTCTAGGGAGAGAGGTGGGCCACTGGGAAGCTTGCTGGTGTCAGAGGCCCCTAGGGGGAGGGCCAGGGGGCACCCTGGGGCCTCTATTGCAAGTCCAGGGAGAGAGGTGGACCTCTGGGCAGCTTGCTTGGGTCAGGGGCCCCTAGGTGGAGGGTCACGGGGCACCCTGGGGCCTCTATTGCAAGTCCAGGGAGAGAGGTGGACCCCTCGGTAGCTTGCTGGGATCAGAGACCTCTAGGTGGAGGGCCAATGGGCACCCTGGGTTCTCTACTGCAAGTCCAGGGAGAGATGTGGACCCCTGGGTAGCTTGCTGGGGTCAGAGGCCCCTAGGTGGAGGGCCACGGGGTACCCTGGGGCCTATACTGCAAGTCCAGGAAGAGAGGTGGACCCCTGGGTAGCTTGCTGGACTCAGAGGCCCCTAGGTGGAGGGCCAGGGGGCGCCCTGGGGCCTCTATTGCAAGTCCAGGGAGAGAGGTGGACCCCTGGGCAGCTTGGTTGGGTCAGGGGCCCCTAGGTGGAGGACCAGGGGGCACCCTGGGGCCTATACTGCAAGTCCAGGGAGAGAGTTGGAGCCCTGGGTAGCTTGCTGGGATCAGAGGGCCCAAGGTGGAGGGCCATGGGGCACCCTGGGGACTCTACTGCAAGTCCAGGGAGATAGGTAGGCCCCTGGGTAGCTTGCTGGGGTCAGAGGTCCCTTGGTGGAAGGCCACGGGGTACCCTGGGGCCTCTACTGCAAGTCCAGGGAGAGAGGTGGACCCCTGGGTAGCTTGCTGGGGTCATAGGCCCCTAGGTGGAGGGCCTGAGGGCACACTGGGGCCTATACTGCAAGTCCAGGGAGAGAGCTGGACCCCTGGGTAGCTTGCTGGTGTCAGATGCCCCTAGGTGGAGGGCCAGAGGGCACCCTGGGGCCTATACTGCAAGTCCAAGGAGAGAGGTGGACCCCTGGGTAGCTTGCTGGTGTTAGATGCCCCTAGTTGGAGGGCCAGGGGGCACCCTGGGTCCTATACTGCAAGTCCAGGGAGAGAGGTGGACCCCTGGGTAGATTGCTGGGGTCAGATGCCCCTAGGTGGAGGGCCAGGGGGCACCCTGGGGCCTATACTGCAAGTCCAAGGAGAGAGGTGGACCCCTGGGTAGCTTGCTGGGGTCAGAGGCCCCTAGTTGGAGGGCCAGGGGGTACCCTGGGGCCTCTACTGCAAGTCCAGGGAGAGATGTGGACCCCTGGGTAGCTTAAGGGACTCAGAGGCCCCTAGGTGGAGGGCCAGGGGGCACCCTGGAAACTCTACTATAAGTCCAGGGAGAGAGGTGGACCCCTGGGTAGCTTGCTGGGGTCAGAGGCTCCTAGGTGGAGGGCCAGGGGTCACCCAGGGGCGTCTACTGCAAGTCCAGGGAGAGAGGTGGACCCCTCGGTAGCTTGCTGGGGTCAGAGACCCCTAGGTGGAGGGCCAATGGGCACCCTGGGGCCTCTACTGCAAGTCCAGGGAGAGAGGTGGAGCCCTGGGTAGCTTGCTGGGGTCAAATGCCCCTAGGTGGAGGGCCAGAGGGCAGCCTAGGGCCTCTACTACAAGTCCAGGGAGAGAGGTGGAGCCCTGGGTAGCTTGCTGGGGTCGGTAGCCCATGAGTGGAGGGCAAGGGGGCACCCTGGGGCCTCTATTGCAAGTCCACGGAGGGAGCTGGACCCCTGGGTAACTTGCTGGGTTCAGAGGCCCCTAGGTGGAGGGCCACGGGGTACCCTGGGGCCTCTACTGCAAGTCCAGGGAGAGATGTGGACGCCTGGGTTGCTTGCTGGACTAAGAGGCCCCTAGGTGGAGGGCCAGGGGGCACCCTGGGGCCTCTATTGCAAGTCCAGGGAGACAGCTGGACACCTGGGTAGCTTGCTGGGGTCAGAGGCCCCTAGGTGGAGGTTCACGGGGTACCCTGGGGCCTCTACTGCAAGTCCAGGGAGAGAGGTGGAGCCCTGGGTAGCTTGCTGGGGCCAGTAGCCCCTGAGTGGAGGGCAAGGGGGCACCCTGGGGCCTCTACTGCAAGTCCAGGGAGAGAGGTGGAGCCCTGGGTAGCTTGCTGGAGTCAGAGGCCCCTAGGTGGAGGGCAAGGGGGCACTCTGTGGCCTATACTGCAAGTCCAGGGAGAGAGGTGGACCCCTGGGTAGCTTGCTGGGGTCAAAGGGCCCTAGGTGGAGGGCCAAGGGTCAACCTGGGGCCTCTACTGCAAGTCCAGGGAGAGAGGTGGACCCCTGGGTAGCTTGCTGGTGTTAGATGCCCCTAGTTGGAGGGCCAGGGGGCACCCTGGGTCCTATACTGCAAGTCCAGGGAGAGAGGTGGACCCCTGGGTAGCTTGCTGGGGTCAGAGGCCCCTAGTTGGAGGGCCAGGGGGTACCCTGGGGCCTCTACTGCAAGTCCAGGGAGAGATGTGGACCCCTGTGTAGCTTGCTGGACTCAGAGGCCCCTAGGTGGAGGGCCAGGGGGCACCCTGGAAACTCTACTATAAGTCCAGGGAGAGAGGTGGACCCCTGGGTAGCTTGCTGGGGTCAGAGACCCCTAGGTGGAGGGCCAATGGGCACCCTTGGGCCTCTACTGCAAGTCCAGGGAGAGAGGTGGAGCCCTGGGTAGCTTGCTGGGGTCAAAGGCCCCTAGGTGGAGGGCCAGAGGGCAGCCTAGGGCCTCTACTACAAGTCCAGGGAGAGAGGTTGAGCCCTGGGTAGCTTGCTGGGGTCAGTAGCCCCTAATGGAGGGCAAGGGGCACCCTGGGGCCTCTATTGCAAGTCCACGGAGGGAGCTGGACCCCTGAGTAGCTTGCTGGGTTCAGAGGCCCCTAGGTGGAGGGCCAAGGGGTACCCTGGGGCCTCTACTGCAAGTCCAGGGAGAGATGTGGACCCCTGGGTAGCTTGCTGGGGTCAGAGGCCCCTAGGTGGAGGTCCAGGGGGCACCCTGGGGCCTCTACTATAAGTCCAGGGAGAGAGGTGGACCCCTGGGTAGCTTGCTGGGGTCAGAGACCCCTAGGTGGAGGGCCAATGGGCACCCTGCGGCCTCTACTGCAAGTCCAGAGAGAGAGGTGGAGCCCTGGGTAGCTTGCTGGGGTCAGAGGCCCCTAAGTGGGGGGCCAGAGGGCAGCCTAGGGCCTCTACTTAAAGTCTAGGGAGAGAGGTGGAGCCCTGGGTAGCTTGCTGGGGTCAGTAGCCCCTGGGTGGAGGGCAAGGGGGCACCCTGGGGCCTCTATTGCAATTCCAGGGAGAGAGCTGGACCCTTGGGTAGCTTGCTGGGTTCAGAGGCCCCTAGGTGGAGGGCCACGGGGTTCCCAGGGGCCTCTACTGCAAGTCCAGGGAGAGATGTGGACCCCTGGGTAGCTTGCTGGGGTCAGAGGCCCCTAGGTGGAGGGCCACAGGGTACCTTTGGGCCTCTACTGCAAGTTCAGGGAGAGAGCTGGAGCCATGGGTAGCTTGCTGGGGTCAGTAGCCCCTGGGTGGAGGGCAAGGGGGCACCCTGGGGCCTCTACTGCAAGTCCAGGGAGAGATGTGGACCCCTGGGTAGCTTGCCGGGGTCAAAGGGCCCTAGGTGGAGGGCCATGGGGCACCCTGGGGACTCTACTGCAAGTTCAAGGAGATAGGCAGGCCCCTGGGCAGCTTGCTGGGGTCAGACGGCCCTAGGTGGAGGGCCAAGGGTCAACCTGAGGCCTCTACTGCAAGTCCAGAGAGAGAAGTGAATCACTGGGAAGCTTGTTGGTGTCAGAGGCCCCTAGGGGGAGGGCCAGGGGGCACCGTAGGGCCTCTACTATAAATCCAGGGAGAGATGTGGACCCCTGGGTCGCTTGCTGGGGTCAGAGGCCCCTAGGTGGAGGGCCAGGGGGCACCCAGGGGCGTCTACTGCAAGTCCAGGGAGAGATGTGGACCCCTGGGTAGCTTGCTGGGGTCAGAGGCCCCTAGGCGGAGGGCCAATGGGCACCCTGGGGCCTCTACTGCAAGTCCAGGGAGAGAGGTGAAGCCCTGGGTAGCTTTCTGGGGTCAGAGGCCAATAGGTGGAGGGCCAGAGGGCAGCCTAGGGCCTCTGCTGCAAGTCCAGGGAGAGAGGTGAATCACTGGGAAGCTTGCTGGGGTCAGTAGCCCCTAAGGGGAGGGCCAGGGGAAACCGTAGGGCCTCTACTATAAATCCAGGGAGAAAGGTGGACCCATGGGTAGCTTTCTGGGGTCAGAGGCCCCTAGGTGGAGGGCCAAGGGGCACCCTGGGGCCTCTATTGCAAGTCCAGGGAGAGAGGTGGACTCCTGGGCAGCTTGCTGGGGTCAGAGGGCCCAAGGTGGAGGGCCATGGGGCACCTTGGGGACTCTACTGCAAGTCCAGGGAGATAGGTAGGCCCCAGGGTAGCTTGCTGGGGTCAGAGGTCCCTTGGTGGAGGGCCACGGGGTACCCTGGGGCCTCTGCTGCAAGTCCAGGGAGAGATGTGGACCCCTGGGTAGCTTGCTGGGGTCAGAGGCCCCTAGGTGGAGGGCCAGAGGGCACACTGGGGCCTATACTGCAAGTCCAGGGAGAGAGGTGGACCCCTGGGTAGCTTGCTGGTGTCAGATGCAACTAAGTGGAGGGCCAGAGGGCACCCTGGGGCCTATACTGCAAGTCCAGGGAGAGAGGTGGACCCCTGGGTAGCTTGCTGGTGTTAGATGCCCCTAGTTGGAGGGCCAGGAGGCACCCTGGGTCCTATACTGCAAGTCCAGGGAGAGAGGTGGACCCCTGGGTAGCTTGCTGGGGTCAGATGCCCCTAGGTGGAGGGCCAGGGGGCACCCTGGTGCCTTTACTGCAAGTCCAAGGAGAGAGGTGGACGCCTGGGTAGCTTGCTGGGGTCAGAGGCCCCTAGTTGGAGGGCCAGGGGGTACCCTGGGGCCTCTACTGCAAGTCCAGGGAGAGATGTGGACCCCTGGGTAGCTTGCTGGACTCAGAGGCCCCTAGGTGGAGGGCCAGGGGCCACCCTGGAAACTCTACTGCAAGTCCAGGGAGAGAGGTGGACCCCTCGGTAGCTTGCTGGGGTCAGTGACCCCTAGGTGGAGGGCCAATGGGCACCCTGGGGCCTCTACTGCAAGTCCAGGGAGAGAGGTGGAGCCCTGGGTAGCTTGCTGGGGTCAAAGGCCCCTAGGTGGAGGGCCAGAGGGCAGCCTAGGGCCTCTACTACAAGTCCAGGGAGAGAGGTGGAGCCCTGGGTAGCTTGCTGGGGTCAGTAGCCCCCGATGGAGGGCAAGGGGCACCCTGGGGCCTCTATTGCAAGTCCTCGGAGGGAGCTGGACCCCTGAGTAGCTTGCTGGGTTCAGAGGCCCCTAGGTGGAGGGCCACGGGGTACCCTGGGGCCTCTACTGCAAGTCCAGGGAGAGATGTGGACCCCTGGGTAGCTTGCTGGACTCAGAGGCCCCTAGGTGGAGGGCCAGGGGGCACCCTGGGGCCTCTATTGCAAGTCCAGGAAGAAAGCTGGACCCCTGGGTAGCTTGCTGGGGTCAGAGGCCCCTAGGTGGAGGGCCACGGGGTACCCTAGGGGCCTCTACTGCAAGTCCAGGGAGAGAGGTGGAGCCCTGGGTAGCTTGCTGGGGCCAGTAGCCCCTGGGTGGAGGGCAAGGGGGCACCCTGGGGCCTCTACTGCAAGTCCAGGGAGAGAGGTGGAGCCCTGGGTAGCTTGCTGGGGTCAGAGGCCCCTAGGTGGAGGGCAAGGGGGCACCCTGTGGCCTATACTGCAAGTCCAGGGAGAGAGGTGGACCCCTGGGTAGCTTGCTGGGGTCAAAGGGCCCTAGGTGGAGGGCCAAGGGTCAACCTGGGGACTCTACTGCATGTCCAGGGAGAGAGGTGGAGCCCTGGTTAGCTTGCTGGGGTCAGAGGCCCCAGGTGGAGGGCCAGAGGGCAGCCTAGGGCCTCTACTACAAGTCCAGGGAGAGAGGTGGAGCCCTGGGTAGCTTGCTGGGGTCAGTAGCCCCTAGTTGGAGGGCCAGGGGGCACCCTGGGACCTATACTGCAAGTCCAGGAAGAGAGGTGGACCCCTGGGTAGCTTGCTGGGGTCAGAGGCCCCTAGGTGAAGGGCCATGGGGCACCCTGGGGAAACTACTGCAAGTCCAGGGAGATAGGCAGGCCCCAGGGCAGCTTGCTGGGGTCAGAGGCCCCTAGGTGGAGGGCCAAGGGTCACCCTGGGGCCTAGTCTGCAAGTGTAGCGAGAGAGGTGGACCCCTGGGTAGCTTTCTGGGGTCAGAGGCCCCTAGGTGGAGGGCCAACGGGCACCCTGGGGCCTCTATTGCAAGTCCAGGGAGAGAGGTGGACCCCTGGGCAGCTTGCTTGGGTCAGGGGCCCCTAGGTGGAGGACCAGGGGGCACCCTGGAGCCTATACTGCTAGTCCAGGGAGAGAGTTGGAGCCCTGGGTAGCTTGCTGGGGTCAGAGGGCCCTAGGTGGAGGGCCAGAGGGCACCCTGGGGCCTATACTGCAAGTCCAGGGAGAGAGGTGGACCCCTGGGTAGCTTGCTGGTGTTAGATGCCCCTAGTTGGAGGGCCAGGGGGCACCCTGGGTCCTATACTGCAAGTCCAGGGAGAGAGGTGGACCCCTGGGTAGCTTGCTGGGGTCAGATGCCCCTAGGTGGAGGGCCAGGGGGCACCCTGGGGCCTATACTGCAAGTCCAAGGAGAGAGGTGGACCCCTGGGTAGCTTGCTGGGGTCAGAGGCCCCTAGTTGGAGGGCCAGGGGGTACCCTGGGGCCTCTTCTGCAAGTCCAGGGAGAGATGTGGACCCCTGGGTAGCTTAAGGGACTCAGAGGCCCCTAGGTGGAGGGCCAGGGGGCACCCTGGAAACTCTACTATAAGTCCAGGGAGAGAGGTGGACCCCTGGGTAGCTTGCTGGGGTCAGAGGTCCCTTGGTGGAGGGCCACGGGGTACCCTGGGGCCTCTGCTGCAAGTCCAGGGAGAGATGTGGACCCCTGGGTAGCTTGCTGGACTCAGAGGCCCCTAGGTGGAGGGCCAGGGGGCAGCCTGGAAACTCTACTATAAGTCCAGGGAGAGAGGTGGACCCCTTGGTAGCTTGCTGGGGTCAGAGGCCCCTAGGTGGAGGGCCAGGGGTCACCCAGGGGCGTCTACTGCAAGTCCAGGGAGAGAGGTGGACCCCTCGGTAGCTTGCTGGGGTCAGAGACCCCTAGGTGGAGGGCCAATGGGCACCCTGGGGCCTCTACTGCAAGTCCAGGGAGAGAGGTGGAGCCCTGGGTAGCTTGCTGGGGTCAAAGGCCCCTAGGTGGAGGGCCAGAGGGCAGCCTAGGGCCTCTACTACAAGTCCAGGGAGAGAGGTGGAGCCCTGGGTAGCTTTCTGGGGTCAGTACCCCCTTAGTGGAGGGCAAGGGGGCACCCTGGGGCCTCTATTGCAAGTCCACGGAGGGAGCTGGACCCCTGGGTAACTTGCTGGGGTCAGAGGCCCCTAGGTGGAGGGCCACGGGGTACCCTGGGTCCTCTACTGCAAGTCCAGGGAGAGATGTGGACGCCTGGGTTGCTTGCTGGACTTAGAGGCCCCTAGGTGGAGGGCCAGGGGGCACCCTGGGGCCTCTATTGCAAGTCCAGGGAGACAGCTGGACCCCTGGGTAGCTTGCTGGGGTCAGAGGCCCCTAGGTGGAGGGCCACGGGGTACCCTGGGGCCTCTACTGCAAGTCCAGGGAGAGAGGTGGAGCCCTGGGTAGCTTGCTGGGGCCAGTAGCCCCTGAGTGGAGGGCAAGAAGGCACCCTGGGGCCTCTACTGCAAGTCCAGGGAGAGAGGTGGAGCCCTGGGTAGCTTGCTGGGGTCAGAGGCCCCTAGGTGGAGGGCAAGGGGGCACCCTGTGGCCTATACTGCAAGTCCAGGGAGAGAGGTGGACCCCTGGGTAGCTTGCTGGGGTCCAAGGGCCCTAGGTGGAGGGCCAAGGGTCAACCTGGGGCCTCTACTGCATGTCCAGGGAGAGAGGTGGAGCCCTGGGTAGCTTGCTGGGGTCAGAGGCCCCTAGGTGGAGGGTCACGGGGCACCCTGGGGCCTCTATTGCAAGTCCAGGGAGAGAGGTGGACCCCTCGGTAGCTTGCTGGGATCAGAGACCCCTAGGTGGAGGGCCAATGGGCACCCTGGGTTCTCTACTGCAAGTCCAGGGAGAGATGTGGACCCCTGGGTAGCTTGCTGGGGTTAGAGGCCCCTAGTTGGAGGGCCACGGGGTACCCTGGGGCCTCTACTGCAAATCCAGGGAGAGAGGTGGAGCCCTGGGTAGCTTGCTGGGGTCAGTAGCCCCTGGTTGGAGGGCCAGGAGGCACCCTGGGGCCTATACTGCAAGTCCAAGGAGAGAGGTGGACCCCTAGGTAGCTTTGCTGGGGTCAGAGGCCCCTAGTTGGAGGGCCAGGGGGCACCCTGGGGCCTATACTGCAAGTCCAGGAAGAGAGGTGGACCCCTGGGTAGCTTGCTGGACTCAGAGGCCCCTAGGTGGAGGGCCAGGGGGCACCCTGGGGCCTCTATTGCAAGTCCAGGGAGAGAGGTGGACCCCTGGGCAGCTTGCTTGGGTCAGGGGCCCCTAGGTGGAGGACCAGGGGGCACCCTGGGGCCTATACTGCAAGTCCAGGGAGAGAGTTGGAGCCCTGGGTAGCTTGCTGGGATCAGAGGGCCCAAGGTGGAGGGCCATGTTGCACCCTGGGGACTCTACTGCAAGTCCAGGGAGATAGGTAGGCCCCTGGGTAGCTTGCTGGGGTCAGAGGTCCCTTGGTGGAAGGCCACGGGGTACCCTGGGGCCTCTACTGCAAGTCCAGGGAGAGAGGTGGACCCCTGGGTAGCTTGCTGGTGTTAGATGCCCCTAGGTGGAGGGCCAGGGGGCACCCTGGTGCCTATACTGCAAGTCCAAGGAGAGAGGTGGACGCCTGGGTAGCTTGCTGGGGTCAGAGGCCCCTAGTTGGAGGGCCAGGGGGTACCCTGGGGCCTCTACTGCAAGTCCAGGGAGAGATGTGGACCCCTGGGTAGCTTGCTGGACTCAGAGGCCCCTAGGTGGAGGGCCAGGGGGCACCCTGGAAACTCTACTATAAGTCCAGGGAGAGAGGTGGACCCCTGGGTAGCTTGCTGGGGTCAGAGGCCCCTAGGTGGAGGGCCAGGGGTCACCCAGGGGCGTCTACTGCAAGTCCAGGGAGAGAGGTAGACCCCTCGGTAGCTTGCTGGGGTCAGAGACCCCTAGGTGGAGGGCCAATGGGCACCCTGGGGCCTCTACTGCAAGTCCAGGGAGAGAGGTGGAGCCCTGGGTAGCTTGCTGGGGTCAAAGGCCCCTAGGTGGAGGGCCAGAGGGCAGCCTAGGGCCTCTACTACAAGTCCAGGGAGAGAGGTGGAGCCCTGGGTAGCTTGCTGGGGTCAGTAGCCCCCGATGGAGGGCAAGGGGCACCCTGGGGCCTCTATTGCAAGTCCACGGAGGGAGCTGGACCCCTGAGTAGCTTGCTGGGTTCAGAGGCCCCTAGGTGAAGGGCCACGGGGTACCCTGGGGCCTCTACTAGAGTCCAGGGAGAGATGTGGACCCCTGGGTAGCTTGCTGGACTCAGAGGCCCCTAGGTGGAGGGCCAGGGGGCACCCTGTGGCCTCTATTGCAAGTCCAGGAAGAAAGCTGGACCCCTGGGTAGCTTGCTGGGGTCGGAGGCCCCTAGGTGGAGGGCCACGGGGTACCCTAGGGGCCTCTACTGCAAGTCCAGGGAGAGAGGTGGAGCCCTGGGTAGCTTGCTGGGGCCAGTAGCCCCTGGGTGGAGGGCAAGGGGGCACCCTGGGGCCTCTACTGCAAGTCCAGGGAGAGAGGTGGAGCCCTGGGTAGCTTGCTGGGGTCAGAGGCCCCTAGGTGGAGGGCAAGGGGGCACCCTGTGGCCTATACTGCAAGTCCAGGGAGAGAGGTGGACCCCTGGGTAGCTTGCTGGGGTCAAAGGGCCCTAGGTGGAGGGCCAAGGGTCAACCTGGGGACTCTACTGCATGTCCAGGGAGAGAGGTGGAGCCCTGGGTAGCTTGCTGGGGTCAGAGGCCCCAGGTGGAGGGCCAGAGGGCAGCCTAGGGCCTCTACTACAAGTCCAGGGAGAGAGGTGGAGCCCTGGGTAGCTTGCTGGGGTCAGTAGCCCCTAGTTGGAGGGTCAGGGGGCACCCTGGGACCTATACTGCAAGTCCAGGAAGAGAGGTGGACCCCTGGGTAGCTTGCTGGGGTCAGAGGCCCCTAGGTGAAGGGCCATGGGGCACCCTGGGGAAACTACTGCAAGTCCAGGGAGATAGGCAGGCCCCAGGGCAGCTTGCTGGGGTCAGAGGCCCCTAGGTGGAGGGCCAAGGGTCACCCTGGGGCCTAGTCTGCAAGTGTAGGGAGAAAGGTGGACCCCTGGGTAACTTTCTGGGGTCAGAGGCCCCTGAGTGGAGGGCCAAGGGGCACCCTGGGGCCTCTATTGCAAGTCCAGGGAGAGAGGTGGACCTCTGGGCAGCTTGCTTGGGTCAGGGGCCCCTAGGTGGAGGACCAGGGGGCACCCTGGGGCCTATACTGCTAGTCCAGGGAGAAAGTTGGAGCCCTGGGTAGCTTGCTGGGGTCAGAGGGCCCTAGGTGGAGGGCCATGGGGCACCCTGGGGACTCTACTGCAAGTCCAGGGAGATAGGTAGTCCCCTGGGTAGCTTGCTGGGGTCAGATGCCCCTAGGTGGAGGGCCAGAGGGCACCCTGGGGCCTATACTGCAAGTCCAGGGAGAGAGGTGGACCCCTGGGTAGCTTGCTGGTGTTAGATGCCCCTAGTTGGAGGGCCAGGGGGCACCCTGGGTCCTATACTGCAAGTCCAGGGAGAGAGGTGGACCCCTGGGTAGCTTGCTGGGGTCAGATGCCCCTAGGTGGAGGGCCAGGGGGCACCCTGGGGCCTATACTGCAAGTCCAAGGAGAGAGGTGGACCCCTGGGTAGCTTGCTGGGGTCAGAGGCCCCTAGTTGGAGGGCCAGGGGGTACCCTGGGGCCTCTACTGCAAGTCCAGGGAGAGATGTGGACCCCTGGGTAGCTTGCTGGACTCAGAGGCCCCTAGGTGGAGGGCCAGGGGGCAGCCTGGAAACTCTACTATAAGTCCAGGGAGAGAGGTGGACCCCTTGGTAGCTTGCTGGGGTCAGAGGCCCCTAGGTGGAGGGCCAGGGGTCACCCAGGGGCGTCTACTGCAAGTCCAGGGAGAGAGTTGGACCCCTCGGTAGCTTGCTGGGGTCAGAGACCCCTAGGTGGAGGGCCAATGGGCACCCTGGGGACTCTACTGCAAGTCCAGGGAGAGAGGTGGAGCCCTGGGTAGCTTGCTGGGGTCAAAGGCCCCTAGGTGGAGGGCCAGAGGGCAGCCTAGGGCCTCTACTACAAGTCCAGGGAGAGAGGTGGAGCCCTGGGTAGCTTTCTGGGGTCAGTAGCCCCTTAGTGGAGGGCAAGGGGGCACCCTGGGGCCTCTATTGCAAGTCCACGGAGGGAGCTGGACCCCTGCGTTGCTTGCTGGACTCAGAGGCCCCTAGGTGGAGGGCCAGGGGGCACCCTGGGGCCTCTATTGCAAGTCCAGGGAGACAGCTGGACACCTGGGTAGCTTGCTGGGGTCAGAGGCCCCTAGGTGGAGGGCCACGGGGCACCCTGGGGCCTCTACTGCAAGTCCAGGGAGAGAGGTGGAGCCCTGGGTAGCTTGCTGGGGTCAGAGGCCCCTAGGTGGAGGGCCAGAGGGCAGCCTAGGGCCTCTACTACAAGTCCAGGGAGAGAGGTGGAGCCCTGGGTAGCTTGCTGGGGTCAGTAGCCTATGAGTGGAGGGCAAGGGGGCACCCTGGGGCCTCTATTGCAAGTCCACGGAGGGAGCTGGACCCCTGGGTTACTTGCTGGGTTCAGAGGCCCCTAGGTGGAGGGCCACGGGGTCCCCTGGGGCCTCTACTGCAAGTCCAGGGAGAGATGTGGACGCCTGGGTTGTTTGCTGGACTCAGAGGCCCCTAGGTGGAGGGCCAGGGGGCACCCTGGGGCCTCTATTGCAAGTCCAGGGAGACAGCTGGACACCTGGGTAGCTTGCTGGGGTCAGAGGCCCCTAGGTGGAGGGCCACGGGGTACCCTGGGGCCTCTACTGCAAGTCCAGGGAGAGAGGTGGGGCCCTGGGTAGCTTGCTGGGGCCAGTAGCCCCTGAGTGGAGGGCAAGGGGGCACCCTGGGGCCTCTACTGCAAGTCCAGGGAGAGAGGTGGAGCCCTGGGTAGCTTGCTGGAGTCAGAGGCCCCTAGGTGGAGGGCAAGGGGGCACCCTGTGGCCTATACTGCAAGTCCAGGGAGAGAGGTGGACCCCTGGGTAGCTTGCTGGGGTCAAAGGGCCCTAGGTGGAGGGCCAAGGGTCAACCTGGGGCCTCTACTGCATGTCCAGGGAGAGAGGTGGAGCCCTGGGTAGCTTGCTGGGGTCAGATGCCCCTAGGTGGAGGGCCAGAGGGCAGCCTAGGGCCTTTACTACAAGTCCAGGGAGAGAGGTGGAGCCCTGGGTAGCTTGCTGGGGTCAGTAGCCCCTGGGTGGAGGGCAAGGGGGCTCCCTGGGGCCTCTTTTGCAAGCCAGGGAGAGAGCTGGACCCCTGGGTAGCTTGCTTGGGTCAGAGGCCCCTAGGTGGAGGGTCACGGGGCACCCTGGGGCCTCTATTGCAAGTCCAGGGAGTGAGGTGGACTCCTCGGTAGCTTGCTGGGATCAGAGACCCCTAGGTGGAGGGCCAATGGGCACCCTGGGTTCTCTACTGCAAGTCTAGGGAGAGATGTGGACCCCTGGGTAGCTTGCTGGGGTCAGAGGCCCCTAGGTGGAGGGCAACGGGGTACCCTGGGGCCTCTACTGCAAATCCAGGGAGAGAGGTGGAGCCCTGGGTAGCTTGCTGGGGTCAGTTGCCCCTGGGTGGAGGGCCAGGGGGCACCCTGGGGCCTATACTGCAAGTCCAAGGAGAGAGGTGGACCCCTGGGTAGCTTTGCTGGGGTCAGAGGCCCCTAGATGGAGGGCCAGGGGGCACCCTGGGGCCTATACTGCAAGTCCAGGAAGAGAGGTGGACCCCTGGGTAGCTTGCTGGGGTCAGAGGCCCCTAGGTGGAGGGTCACGGGGCACCCTGGGGCCTCTATTGCAAGTCAAGGGAGAGAGGTGGACCCCTCGGTAGCTTGCTGGGATCAGAGACCCCTAGGTGGAGGGCCAATGGGCACCCTGGGGCACCCTGGGGCCTCTATTGCAAGTCCTCTACTGCAAGTCCAGGGAGAGAGTTGGACCCCTGGGTAGCTTGCTGGGGTCAGAGGGCCCTACGTGGAGGGCCATGGGGCACCCTGGGGACACTACTGCAATTCCAGGGAGATAGGCAGGCCCCTGGGCAGCTTGTTGGGGTCAGAGGCCCCTAGGTGGAGGGCCAAGGGTCACCCTGGGGCCTAGTCTGCAAGTCTAGGGAGAGATGTGGACCCCTGGGTAGCTTGCTGGGTTCAGAGGCCCCTGGGTGGAGGGCCACGGGGTGTCCTGGGGCCTTTACTGCAAGTCCAGGGAGAGAGTTGGAGCCCTGGGTAGCTTGCTGGGGTCAGAGGGCCCAAGGTGGAGGGTCACGGGGCACCCTGGGGCCTCTATTGCAAGTCCAGGGAGAGAGGTGGACCCCTCGGTAGCTTGCTGGGATCAGAGACCCCTAGGTGGAGGGCCAATGGGCACCCTGGGTTCTCTACTGCAAGTCCAGGGAGAGATGTGGACCCCTGGGTAGCTTGCTGGGGTCAGAGGCCCCTAGGTGGAGGGCCACGGGGTACCCTGGGGCCTCTACTGCAAATCCAGGGAGAGAGGTGGAGCCCTGGGTAGCTTGCTGGGGTCAGTAGCCCCTGGTTGGAGGGCCAGGAGGCACCCTGGGGCCTATACTGCAAGTCCAAGGAGAGAGGTGGACCCCTAGGTGGAGGGCCAATGGGCACCCTGGGTTCTCTACTGCAAGTCCAGGGAGAGATGTGGACCCCTGGGTAGCTTGCTGGGGTCAGAGGCCCCTAGGTGGAGGGCCAATGGGCACCCTAGGGCCTCTGCTGCAAGTCCAGGGAGAGAGGTGGAGCCCTGGGTAGCTTGCTGGGGTCAAAGGCCCCTAGGTGGAGGGCCAGAGGGCAGCCTAGGGCCTCTACTACAAGTCCAGGGAGAGAGGTGGAGCCCTGGGTAGCTTGCTGGGGTCAGTAGCCCCCGATGGAGGGCAAGGGGCACCCTGGGGCCTCTATTGCAAGTCCACGGAGGGAGCTGGACCCCTGAGTAGCTTGCTGGGTTCAGAGGCCCCTAGGTGAAGGGCCACGGGGTACCCTGGGGCCTCTACTGCAAGTCCAGGGAGAGATGTGGACCCCTGGGTAGCTTGCTGGACTCAGAGGCCCCTAGGTGGAGGGCCAGGGGGCACCCTGTGGCCTCTATTGCAAGTCCAGGAAGAAAGCTGGACCCCTGGGTAGCTTGCTGGGGTCAGAGGCCCCTAGGTGGAGGGCCACGGGGTACCCTAGGGGCCTCTACTGCAAGTCCAGGGAGAGAGGTGGAGCCCTGGGTAGCTTGCTGGGGCCAGTAGCCCCTGGGTGGAGGGCAAGGGGGCACCCTGGGGCCTCTACTGCAAGTCCAGGGAGAGAGGTGGAGCCCTGGGTAGCTTGCTGGGGTCAGAGGCCCCTAGGTGGAGGGCAAGGGGGCACCCTGTGGCCTATACTGCAAGTCCAGGGAGAGAGGTGGACCCCTGGGTAGCTTGCTGGGGTCAAAGGGCCCTAGGTGGAGGGCCAAGGGTCAACCTGGGGACTCTACTGCATGTCCAGGGAGAGAGGTGGAGCCCTGGGTAGCTTGCTGGGGTCAGAGGCCCCAGGTGGAGGGCCAGAGGGCAGCCTAGGGCCTCTACTACAAGTCCAGGGAGAGAGGTGGAGCCCTGGGTAGCTTGCTGGGGTCAGTAGCCCCTAGTTGGAGGGCCAGGGGGCACCCTGGGACCTATACTGCAAGTCCAGGAAGAGAGGTGGACCCCTGGGTAGCTTGCTGGGGTCAGAGGCCCCTAGGTGAAGGGCCATGGGGCACCCTGGGGAAACTACTGCAAGTCCAGGGAGATAGGCAGGCCCCAGGGCAGCTTGCTGGGGTCAGAGGCCCCTAGGTGGAGGGCCAAGGGTCACCCTGGGGCCTAGTCTGCAAGTGTAGGGAGAGAGGTGGACCCCTGGGTAGCTTTCTGGGGTCAGAGGCCCCTGAGGGGAGGGCCAAGGGGCACCCTGGGGCCTCTATTGCAAGTCCAGGGAGAGAGGTGGAGCCCTGGGTAGCTTGCTGGGGTCAGAGGCCCCTAGGTGGAGGGCAAGGGGGCACCCTGTGGCCTATACTGCAAGTCCAGGGAGAGAGGTGGACCCCTGGGTAGCTTGCTGGGATCAGAGACCCCTAGGTGGAGGGCCAATGGGCACCCTGGGGACTCTACTGCAAGTCCAGGGAGAGATGTGGACCCCTGGGTAGCTTGCTGGGGTCAGTAGCCCCTGGTTGGAGGGCCAGGAGGCACCCTGGGGCCTATACTGCAAGTCCAAGGAGAGAGGTGGACCCCTAGGTGGAGGGCCAATGGGCACCCTGGGTTCTCTACTGCAAGTCCAGGGAGAGATGTGGACCCCTGGGTAGCTTGCTGGGGTCAGAGGCCCCTAGGTGGAGGGCCAATGGGCACCCTGGGGCCTCTGCTGCAAGTCCAGGGAGAGAGGTGGAGCCCTGGGTAGCTTGCTGGGGTCAAAGGCCCCTAGGTGGAGGGCCAGAGGGCAGCCTAGGGCCTCTACTACAAGTCCAGGGAGAGAGGTGGAGCCCTGGGTAGCTTGCTGGGGTCAGTAGTCCCCGATGGAGGGCAAGGGGCACCCTGGGGCCTCTATTGCAAGTCCACGGAGGGAGCTGGACCCCTGAGTAGCTTGCTGGGTTCAGAGGCCCCTAGGTGAAGGGCCACGGGGTACCCTGGGGCCTCTACTGCAAGTCCAGGGAGAGATGTGGACCCCTGGGTAGCTTGCTGGACTCAGAGGCCCCTAGGTGGAGGGCCAGGGGGCACCCTGTGGCCTCTATTGCAAGTCCAGGAAGAAAGCTGGACCCCTGGGTAGCTTGCTGGGGTCAGAGGCCCCTAGGTGGAGGGCCACGGGGTACCCTAGGGGCCTCTACTGCAAGTCCAGGGAGAGATGTGGAGCCCTGGGTAGCTTGCTGGGGCCAGTAGCCCCTGGGTGGAGGGCCAAGGGGCACCCTGGGGCCTCTATTGCAAGTCCAGGGAGAGAGGTGGACCTCTGGGCAGCTTGCTTGGGTCAGGGGCCCCTAGGTGGAGGACCAGGGGGCACCCTGGGGCCTATACTGCTAGTCCAGGGAGAGAGTTGGAGCCCTGGGTAGCTTGCTGGGGTCAGAGGGCCCTAGGTGGAGGGCCATGGGGCACCCTGGGGACTCTACTGCAAGTCCAGGGAGATAGGTAGGCCCCTGGGTAGCTTGCTGGGGTCAGATGCCCCTAGGTGGAGGGCCAGAGAGCACCCTGGGGCCTATACTGCAAGTCCAGGGAGAGAGGTGGACCCCTGGGTAGCTTGCTGGTGTTAGATGCCCCTAGTTGGAGGGCCAGGGGGCACCCTGGGTCCTATACTGCAAGTCCAGGGAGAGAGGTGGACCCCTGGGTAGCTTGCTGGGGTCAGATGCCCCTAGGTGGAGGGCCAGGGGGCACCCTGGGGCCTATACTGCAAGTCCAAGGAGAGAGGTGGACCCCTGGGTAGCTTGCTGGGGTCAGAGGCCCCTAGTTGGAGGGCCAGGGGGTACCCTGGGGCCTCTACTGCAAGTCCAGGGAGAGATGTGGACCCCTGGGTAGCTTGCTGGACTCAGAGGCCCCTAGGTGGAGGGCCAGGGGGCAGCCTGGAAACTCTACTATAAGTCCAGGGAGAGAGGTGGATCCCTTGGTAGCTTGCTGGGGTCAGAGGCCCCTAGGTGGAGGGCCAGGGGTCACCCAGGGGCGTCTACTGCAAGTCCAGGGAGAGAGTTGGACCCCTCGGTAGCTTGCTGGGGTCAGAGACCCCTAGGTGGAGGGCCAATGGGCACCCTGGGGCCTCTACTGCAAGTCCAGGGAGAGAGGTGGAGCCCTGGGTAGCTTGCTGGGGTCAAAGGCCCCTAGGTGGAGGGCCAGAGGGCAGCCTAGGGCCTCTACTACAAGTCCAGGGAGAGAGGTGGAGCCCTGGGTAGCTTTCTGGGGTCAGTAGCCCCTTAGTGGAGGGCAAGGGGGTACCCTGGGGCCTCTATTGCAAGTCCACGGAGGGAGCTGGACCCCTGGGTAACTTGCTGGGTTCAGAGGCCCCTAGGTGGAGGGCCACGGGGTACCCTGGGTCCTCTACTGCAAGTCCAGGGAGAGATGTGGACGCCTGGGTTGCTTGCTGGACTTAGAGGCCCCTAGGTGGAGGGCCAGGGGGCACCCTGGGGCCTCTATTGCAAGTCCAGGGAGACAGCTGGACCCCTGGGTAGCTTGCTGGGGTCAGAGGCCCCTAGAAGGAGGGCCACGGGGTACCCTGGGGCCTCTACTGCAAGTCCAGGGAGAGAGGTGGAGCCCTGGGTAGCTTGCTGGGGCCAGTAGCCCCTGAGTGGAGGGCAAGGGGGCACCCTGGGGCCTCTACTGCAAGTCCAGGGAGAGAGGTGGAGCCCTGGGTAGCTTGCTGGGGTCAGAGGCCCCTAGGTGGAGGGCAAGGGGGCACCCTGTGGCCTATACTGCAAGTCCAGGGAGAGAGGTGGACCCCTGGGTAGCTTGCTGGGGTCAAAGGGCCCTAGGTGGAGGGCCAAGGGTCAACCTGGGGCCTCTACTGCATGTCCAGGGAGAGAGGTGGAGCCCTGGGTAGCTTGCTGGGGTCAGAGGCCCCTAGGTGGAGGGTCACGGGGCACCCTGGGGCCTCCATTGCAAGTCCAGGGAGAGAGGTGGACCCCTCGGTAGCTTGCTGGGATCAGAGACCCCTAGGTGGAGGGCCAATGGGCACCCTGGGTTCTCTACTGCAAGTCCAGGGAGAGATGTGGACCCCTGGGTAGCTTGCTGGGGTCAGAGGCCCCTAGGTGGAGGGCCACGGGGTACCCTGGGGCCTCTACTGCAAATCCAGGGAGAGAGGTGGAGCCCTGGGTAGCTTGCTGGGGTCAGTAGCCCCTGGTTGGAGGGCCAGGGGGCACCCTGGGGCCTATACTGCAAGTCCAAGGAGAGAGGTGGACCCCTGGGTAGCTTTGCTGGGGTCAGAGGCCCCTAGTTGGAGGGCCAGGGGGCACCCTGGGGCCTATACTGCAAGTCCAGGAAGAGAGGTGGACCCCTGGGTAGCTTGCTGGACTCAGAGGCCCCTAGGTGGAGGGCCAGGGGGCACCCTGGGGCCTCTATTGCAAGTCCAGGGAGAGAGGTGGACCCCTGGGCAGCTTGCTTGGGTCAGGGGCCCCTAGGTGGAGGACCAGGGGGCACCCTGGGGCCTATACTGCAAGTCCAGGGAGATAGTTGGAGCCCTGGGTAGCTTGCTGGGATCAGAGGGCCCAAGGTGGAGGGCCATGGGGCACCCTGGGGACTCTACTGCAAGTCCAGGGAGATAGGTAGGCCCCTGGGTAGCTTGCTGGGGTCAGAGGTCCCTTGGTGGAAGGCCACGGGGTACCCTGGGGCCTCTACTGCAAGTCCAGGGAGAGAGGTGGACCCCTGGGTAGCTTGCTGGGGTCATAGGCCCCTAGGTGGAGGGCCTGAGGGCACACTGGGGCCTATACTGCAAGTCCAGGGAGAGAGCTGGACCCCTGGGTAGCTTGCTGGTGTCAGATGCCCCTAGGTGGAGGGCCAGAGGGCACCCTGGGGCCTATACTGCAAGTCCAAGGAGAGAGGTGGACCCCTGGGTAGCTTGCTGGTGTTAGATGCCCCTAGTTGGAGGGCCAGGGGGCACCCTGGGTCCTATACTGCAAGTCCAGGGAGAGAGGTGGACCCCTGGGTAGATTGCTGGGGTCAGATGCCCCTAGGTGGAGGGCCAGGGGGCACCCTGGGGCCTATACTGCAAGTCCAAGGAGAGAGGTGGACCCCTGGGTAGCTTGCTGGGGTCAGAGGCCCCTAGTTGGAGGGCCAGGGGGTACCCTGGGGCCTCTACTGCAAGTCCAGGGAGAGATGTGGACCCCTGGGTAGCTTAAGGGACTCAGAGGCCCCTAGGTGGAGGGCCAGGGGGCACCCTGGAAACTCTACTATAAGTCCAGGGAGAGAGGTGGACCCCTGGGTAGCTTGCTGGGGTCAGAGGCTCCTAGGTGGAGGGCCAGGGGTCACCCAGGGGCGTCTACTGCAAGTCCAGGGAGAGAGGTGGACCCCTCGGTAGCTTGCTGGGGTCAGAGACCCCTAGGTGGAGGGCCAATGGGCACCCTGGGGCCTCTACTGCAAGTCCAGGGAGAGAGGTGGAGCCCTGGGTAGCTTGCTGGGGTCAAATGCCCCTAGGTGGAGGGCCAGAGGGCAGCCTAGGGCCTCTACTACAAGTCCAGGGAGAGAGGTGGAGCCCTGGGTAGCTTGCTGGGGTCGGTAGCCCATGAGTGGAGGGCAAGGGGGCACCCTGGGGCCTCTATTGCAAGTCCACGGAGGGAGCTGGACCCCTGGGTAACTTGCTGGGTTCAGAGGCCCCTAGGTGGAGGGCCACGGGGTACCCTGGGGCCTCTACTGCAAGTCCAGGGAGAGATGTGGACGCCTGGGTTGCTTGCTGGACTCAGAGGCCCCTAGGTGGAGGGCCAGGGGGCACCCTGGGGCCTCTATTGCAAGTCCAGGGAGACAGCTGGACACCTGGGTAGCTTGCTGGGGCCAGTAGCCCCTGAGTGGAGGGCAAGGGGGCACCCTGGGGCCTCTACTGCAAGTCCAGGGAGAGAGGTGGAGCCCTGGGTAGCTTGCTGGGGTCAGAGGCCCCTAGGTGGAGGGCAAGGGGGCACCCTGTGGCCTATACTGCAAGTCCAGGGAGAGAGGTGGACCCCTGGGTAGCTTGCTGGGGTCAAAGGGCCCTAGGTGGAGGGCCAAGGGTCAACCTGGGGCCTCTACTGCATGTCCAGGGAGAGAGGTGGAGCCCTGGGTAGCTTGCTGGGGTCAGAGGCCCCTAGGTGGAGGGTCACGGGGCACCCTGGGGCCTCTATTGCAAGTCCAGGGAGAGAGGTGGACCCCTCGGTAGCTTGCTGGGATCAGAGACCCCTAGGTGGAGGGCCAATGGGCACCCTGGGTTCTCTACTGCAAGTCCAGGGAGAGATGTGGACCCCTGGGTAGCTTGCTGGGGTCAGAGGCCCCTAGGTGGAGGGCCACGGGGTACCCTGGGGCCTCTACTGCAAATCCAGGGAGAGAGGTGGAGCCCTGGGTAGCTTGCTGGGGTCAGTAGCCCCTGGTTGGAGGGCCAGGGGGCACCCTGGGGCCTATACTGCAAGTCCAAGGAGAGAGGTGGACCCCTGGGTAGCTTTGCTGGGGTCAGAGGCCCCTAGTTGGAGGGCCAGGGGGCACCCTGGGGCCTATACTGCAAGTCCAGGAAGAGAGGTGGACCCCTGGGTAGCTTGCTGGACTCAGAGGCCCCTAGGTGGAGGGCCAGGGGGCACCCTGGGGCCTCTATTGCAAGTCCAGGGAGAGAGGTGGACCCCTGGGCAGCTTGCTTGGGTCAGGGGCCCCTAGGTGGAGGACCAGGGGGCACCCTGGGGCCTATACTGCAAGTCCAGGGAGATAGTTGGAGCCCTGGGTAGCTTGCTGGGATCAGAGGGCCCAAGGTGGAGGGCCATGGGGCACCCTGGGGACTCTACTGCAAGTCCAGGGAGATAGGTAGGCCCCTGGGTAGCTTGCTGGGGTCAGAGGTCCCTTGGTGGAAGGCCACGGGGTACCCTGGGGCCTCTACTGCAAGTCCAGGGAGAGAGGTGGAACCCTGGGTAGCTTGCTGGGGTCATAGGCCCCTAGGTGGAGGGCCTGAGGGCACACTGGGGCCTATACTGCAAGTCCAGGGAGAGAGCTGGACCCCTGGGTAGCTTGCTGGTGTCAGATGCCCCTAGGTGGAGGGCCAGAGGGCACCCTGGGGCCTATACTGCAAGTCCAAGGAGAGAGGTGGACCCCTGGGTAGCTTGCTGGTGTTAGATGCCCCTAGTTGGAGGGCCAGGGGGCACCCTGGGTCCTATACTGCAAGTCCAGGGAGAGAGGTGGACCCCTGGGTAGATTGCTGGGGTCAGATGCCCCTAGGTGGAGGGCCAGGGGGCACCCTGGGGCCTATACTGCAAGTCCAAGGAGAGAGGTGGACCCCTGGGTAGCTTGCTGGGGTCAGAGGCCCCTAGTTGGAGGGCCAGGGGGTACCCTGGGGCCTCTACTGCAAGTCCAGGGAGAGATGTGGACCCCTGGGTAGCTTAAGGGACTCAGAGGCCCCTAGGTGGAGGGCCAGGGGGCACCCTGGAAACTCTACTATAAGTCCAGGGAGAGAGGTGGACCCCTGGGTAGCTTGCTGGGGTCAGAGGCTCCTAGGTGGAGGGCCAGGGGTCACCCAGGGGCGTCTACTGCAAGTCCAGGGAGAGAGGTGGACCCCTCGGTAGCTTGCTGGGGTCAGAGACCCCTAGGTGGAGGGCCAATGGGCACCCTGGGGCCTCTACTGCAAGTCCAGGGAGAGAGGTGGAGCCCTGGGTAGCTTGCTGGGGTCAAATGCCCCTAGGTGGAGGGCCAGAGGGCAGCCTAGGGCCTCTACTACAAGTCCAGGGAGAGAGGTGGAGCCTTGGGTAGCTTGCTGGGGTCAGTAGCCCCTGGTTGGAGGCCCAGGGGGCACCCTGGGTCCTATACTGCAAGTCCAGGGAGAGAGGTGGACCCCTGGGTAGCTTGCTGGGGTCAGATGCCCCTAGGTGGAGGGCCAGGGGGCACCCTGGGGCCTATACTGCAAGTCCAAGGAGAGAGGTGGACCCCTGGGTAGCTTGCTGGGTTCAGAGGCCCCTAGTTGGAGGGCCAGGGGGTACCCTGGGGCCTCTTCTGCAAGTCCAGGGAGAGATGTGGACCCCTGGGTAGCTTAAGGGACTCAGAGGCCCCTAGGTGGAGGGCCAGGGGGCACCCTGGAAACTCTACTATAAGTCCAGGGAGAGAGGTGGACCCCTGGGTAGCTTGCTGGGGTCAGAGGTCCCTTGGTGGAGGGCCACGGGGTACCCTGGGGCCTCTGCTGCAAGTCGAGGGAGAGATGTGGACCCCTGGGTAGCTTGCTGGACTCAGAGGCCCCTAGGTGGAGGGCCAGGGGGCAGCCTGGAAACTCTACTATAAGTCCAGGGAGAGAGGTGGACCCCTTGGTAGCTTGCTGGGGTCAGAGGCCCCTAGGTGGAGGGCCAGGGGTCACCCAGGGGCGTCTACTGCAAGTCCAGGGAGAGAGGTGGACCCCTCGGTAGCTTGCTGGGGTCAGAGACCCCTAGGTGGAGGGCCAATGGGCACCCTGGGGCCTCTACTGCAAGTCCAGGGAGAGAGGTGGAGCCCTGGGTAGCTTGCTGGGGTCAAAGGCCCCTAGGTGGAGGGCCAGAGGGCAGCCTAGGGCCTCTACTACAAGTCCAGGGAGAGAGGTGGAGCCCTGGGTAGCTTTCTGGGGTCAGTAGCCCCTTAGTGGAGGGCAAGGGGGCACCCTGGGGCCTCTATTGCAAGTCCACGGAGGGAGCTGGACCCCTGGGTAACTTGCTGGGTTCAGAGGCCCCTAGGTGGAGGGCCACGGGGTACCCTGGGTCCTCTACTGCAAGTCCAGGGAGAGATGTGGACGCCTGGGTTGCTTGCTGGACTTAGAGGCCCCTAGGTGGAGGGCCAGGGGGCACCCTGGGGCCTCTATTGCAAGTCCAGGGAGACAGCTGGACCCCTGGGTAGCTTGCTGGGGTCAGAGGCCCCTAGGTGGAGGGCCACGGGGTACCCTGGGGCCTCTACTGCAAGTCCAGGGAGAGAGGTGGAGCCCTGGGTAGCTTGCTGGGGCCAGTAGCCCCTGAGTGGAGGGCAAGAAGGCACCCTGGGGCCTCTACTGCAAGTCCAGGGAGAGAGGTGGAGCCCTGGGTAGCTTGCTGGGGTCAGAGGCCCCTAGGTGGAGGGCAAGGGGGCACCCTGTGGCCTATACTGCAAGTCCAGGGAGAGAGGTGGACCCCTGGGTAGCTTGCTGGGGTCCAAGGGCCCTAGGTGGAGGGCCAAGTGTCAACCTGGGGCCTCTACTGCATGTCCAGGGAGAGAGGTGGAGCCCTGGGTAGCTTGCTGGGGTCAGAGGCCCCTAGGTGGAGGGTCACGGGGCACCCTGGGGCCTCTATTGCAAGTCCAGGGAGAGAGGTGGACCCCTCGGTAGCTTGCTGGGATCAGAGACCCCTAGGTGGAGGGCCAATGGGCACCCTGGGTTCTCTACTGCAAGTCCAGGGAGAGATGTGGACCCCTGGGAAGCTTGCTGGGGTTAGAGGCCCCTAGGTGGAGGGCCACGGGGTACCCTGGGGCCTCTACTGCAATCCAGGGAGAGAGGTGGAGCCCTGGGTAGCTTGCTGGGGTCAGTAGCCCCTGGTTGGAGGGCCAGGAGGCACCCTGGGGCCTATACTGCAAGTCCAAGGAGAGAGGTGGACCCCTAGGTAGCTTTGCTGGGGTCAGAGGCCCCTAGTTGGAGGGCCAGGGGGCACCCTGGGGCCTATACTGCAAGTCCAGGAAGAGAGGTGGACCCCTGGGTAGCTTGCTGGACTCAGAGGCCCCTAGGTGGAGGGCCAGGGGGCACCCTGGGGCCTCTATTGCAAGTCCAGGGAGAGAGGTGGACCCCTGGGCAGCTTGCTTGGGTCAGGGGCCCCTAGGTGGAGGACCAGGGGGCACCCTGGGGCCTATACTGCAAGTCCAGGGAGAGAGTTGGAGCCCTGGGTAGCTTGCTGGGATCAGAGGGCCCAAGGTGGAGGGCCATGGGGCACCCTGGGGACTCTACTGCAAGTCCAGGGAGATAGGTAGGCCCCTGGGTAGCTTGCTGGGGTCAGAGGTCCCTTGGTGGAAGGCCACGAAGTACCCTGGGGCCTCTACTGCAAGTCCAGGGAGAGAGGTGGACCCCTGGGTAGCTTGCTGGTGTTAGATGCCCCTAGTTGAAGGGCCAGGAGGCACCCTGGGTCCTATACTGCAAGTCCAGGGAGAGAGCTGGACCCCTGGGTAGCTTGCTGGGGTCAGATGCCCCTAGGTGGAGGGCCAGGGGGCACCCTGGTGCCTATACTGCAAGTCCAAGGAGAGAGGTGGACGCCTGGGTAGCTTGCTGGGGTCAGAGGCCCCTAGTTGGAGGGCCAGGGGGTACCCTGGGGCCTCTACTGCAAGTCCAGGGAGAGATGTGGACCCCTGGGTAGCTTGCTGGACTCAGAGGCCCCTAGGTGGAGGGCCAGGGGGCACCCTGGAAACTCTACTATAAGTCCAGGGAGAGAGGTGGACCCCTGGGTAGCTTGCTGGGGTCAGAGGCCCCTAGGTGGAGGGCCAGGGGTCACCCAGGGGCGTCTACTGCAAGTCCAGGGAGAGAGGTAGACCCCTCGGTAGCTTGCTGGGGTCAGAGACCCCTAGGTGGAGGGCCAATGGGCACCCTGGGGCCTCTACTGCAAGTCCAGGGAGAGAGGTGGAGCCCTGGGTAGCTTGCTGGGGTCAAAGGCCCCTAGGTGGAGGGCCAGAGGGCAGCCTAGGGCCTCTACTACAAGTCCAGGGAGAGAGGTGGAGCCCTGGGTAGCTTGCTGGGGTCAGTAGCCCCCGATGGAGGGCAAGGGGCACCCTGGGGCCTCTATTGCAAGTCCACGGAGGGAGCTGGACCCCTGAGTAGCTTGCTGGGTTCAGAGGCCCCTAGGTGAAGGGCCACGGGGTACCCTGGGGCCTCTACTAGAGTCCAGGGAGAGATGTGGACCCCTGGGTAGCTTGCTGGACTCAGAGGCCCCTAGGTGGAGGGCCAGGGGGCACCCTGTGGCCTCTATTGCAAGTCCAGGAAGAAAGCTGGACCCCTGGGTAGCTTGCTGGGGTCGGAGGCCCCTAGGTGGAGGGCCACGGGGTACCCTAGGGGCCTCTACTGCAAGTCCAGGGAGAGAGGTGGAGCCCTGGGTAGCTTGCTGGGGCCAGTAGCCCCTGGGTGGAGGGCAAGGGGGCACCCTGGGGCCTCTACTGCAAGTCCAGGGAGAGAGGTGGAGCCCTGGGTAGCTTGCTGGGGTCAGAGGCCCCTAGGTGGAGGGCAAGGGGGCACCCTGTGGCCTATACTGCAAGTCCAGGGAGAGAGGTGGACCCCTGGGTAGCTTGCTGGGGTCAAAGGGCCCTAGGTGGAGGGCCAAGGGTCAACCTGGGGACTCTACTGCATGTCCAGGGAGAGAGGTGGAGCCCTGGGTAGCTTGCTGGGGTCAGAGGCCCCAGGTGGAGGGCCAGAGGGCAGCCTAGGGCCTCTACTACAAGTCCAGGGAGAGAGGTGGAGCCCTGGGTAGCTTGCTGGGGTCAGTAGCCCCTAGTTGGAGGGTCAGGGGGCACCCTGGGACCTATACTGCAAGTCCAGGAAGAGAGGTGGACCCCTGGGTAGCTTGCTGGGGTCAGAGGCCCCTAGGTGAAGGGCCATGGGGCACCCTGGGGAAACTACTGCAAGTCCAGGGAGATAGGCAGGCCCCAGGGCAGCTTGCTGGGGTCAGAGGCCCCTAGGTGGAGGGCCAAGGGTCACCCTGGGGCCTAGTCTGCAAGTGTAGGGAGAAAGGTGGACCCCTGGGTAACTTTCTGGGGTCAGAGGCCCCTGAGTGGAGGGCCAAGGGGCACCCTGGGGCCTCTATTGCAAGTCCAGGGAGAGAGGTGGACCTCTGGGCAGCTTGCTTGGGTCAGGGGCCCCTAGGTGGAGGACCAGGGGGCACCCTGGGGCCTATACTGCTAGTCCAGGGAGAAAGTTGGAGCCCTGGGTAGCTTGCTGGGGTCAGAGGGCCCTAGGTGGAGGGCCATGGGGCACCCTGGGGACTCTACTGCAAGTCCAGGGAGATAGGTAGTCCCCTGGGTAGCTTGCTGGGGTCAGATGCCCCTAGGTGGAGGGCCAGAGGGCACCCTGGGGCCTATACTGCAAGTCCAGGGAGAGAGGTGGACCCCTGGGTAGCTTGCTGGTGTTAGATGCCCCTAGTTGGAGGGCCAGGGGGCACCCTGGGTCCTATACTGCAAGTCCAGGGAGAGAGGTGGACCCCTGGGTAGCTTGCTGGGGTCAGATGCCCCTAGGTGGAGGGCCAGGGGGCACCCTGGGGCCTATACTGCAAGTCCAAGGAGAGAGGTGGACCCCTGGGTAGCTTGCTGGGGTCAGAGGCCCCTAGTTGGAGGGCCAGGGGGTACCCTGGGGCCTCTACTGCAAGTCCAGGGAGAGATGTGGACCCCTGGGTAGCTTGCTGGACTCAGAGGCCCCTAGGTGGAGGGCCAGGGGGCAGCCTGGAAACTCTACTATAAGTCCAGGGAGAGAGGTGGACCCCTTGGTAGCTTGCTGGGGTCAGAGGCCCCTAGGTGGAGGGCCAGGGGTCACCCAGGGGCGTCTACTGCAAGTCCAGGGAGAGAGTTGGACCCCTCGGTAGCTTGCTGGGGTCAGAGACCCCTAGGTGGAGGGCCAATGGGCACCCTGGGGACTCTACTGCAAGTCCAGGGAGAGAGGTGGAGCCCTGGGTAGCTTGCTGGGGTCAAAGGCCCCTAGGTGGAGGGCCAGAGGGCAGCCTAGGGCCTCTACTACAAGTCCAGGGAGAGAGGTGGAGCCCTGGGTAGCTTTCTGGGGTCAGTAGCCCCTTAGTGGAGGGCAAGGGGGCACCCTGGGGCCTCTATTGCAAGTCCACGGAGGGAGCTGGACCCCTGCGTTGCTTGCTGGACTCAGAGGCCCCTAGGTGGAGGGCCAGGGGGCACCCTGGGGCCTCTATTGCAAGTCCAGGGAGACAGCTGGACACCTGGGTAGCTTGCTGGGGTCAGAGGCCCCTAGGTGGAGGGCCACGGGGCACCCTGGGGCCTCTACTGCAAGTCCAGGGAGAGAGGTGGAGCCCTGGGTAGCTTGCTGGGGTCAGAGGCCCCTAGGTGGAGGGCCAGAGGGCAGCCTAGGGCCTCTACTACAAGTCCAGGGAGAGAGGTGGAGCCCTGGGTAGCTTGCTGGGGTCAGTAGCCTATGAGTGGAGGGCAAGGGGGCACCCTGGGGCCTCTATTGCAAGTCCACGGAGGGAGCTGGACCCCTGGGTTACTTGCTGGGTTCAGAGGCCCCTAGGTGGAGGGCCACAGGGTCCCCTGGGGCCTCTACTGCAAGTCCAGGGAGAGATGTGGACGCCTGGGTTGTTTGCTGGACTCAGAGGCCCCTAGGTGGAGGGCCAGGGGGCACCCTGGGGCCTCTATTGCAAGTCCAGGGAGACAGCTGGACACCTGGGTAGCTTGCTGGGGTCAGAGGCCCCTAGGTGGAGGGCCACGGGGTACCCTGGGGCCTCTACTGCAAGTCCAGGGAGAGAGGTGGGGCCCTGGGTAGCTTGCTGGGGCCAGTAGCCCCTGAGTGGAGGGCAAGGGGGCACCCTGGGGCCTCTACTGCAAGTCCAGGGAGAGAGGTGGAGCCCTGGGTAGCTTGCTGGAGTCAGAGGCCCCTAGGTGGAGGGCAAGGGGGCACCCTGTGGCCTATACTGCAAGTCCAGGGAGAGAGGTGGACCCCTGGGTAGCTTGCTGGGGTCAAAGGGCCCTAGGTGGAGGGCCAAGGGTCAACCTGGGGCCTCTACTGCATGTCCAGGGAGAGAGGTGGAGCCCTGGGTAGCTTGCTGGGGTCAGATGCCCCTAGGTGGAGGGCCAGAGGGCAGCCTAGGGCCTTTACTACAAGTCCAGGGAGAGAGGTGGAGCCCTGGGTAGCTTGCTGGGGTCAGTAGCCCCTGGGTGGAGGGCAAGGGGGCTCCCTGGGGCCTCTTTTGCAAGCCAGGGAGAGAGCTGGACCCCTGGGTAGCTTGCTTGGGTCAGAGGCCCCTAGGTGGAGGGTCACGGGGCACCCTGGGGCCTCTATTGCAAGTCCAGGGAGTGAGGTGGACCCCTCGGTAGCTTGCTGGGATCAGAGACCCCTAGGTGGAGGGCCAATGGGCACCCTGGGTTCTCTACTGCAAGTCTAGGGAGAGATGTGGACCCCTGGGTAGCTTGCTGGGGTCAGAGGCCCCTAGGTGGAGGGCAACGGGGTACCCTGGGGCCTCTACTGCAAATCCAGGGAGAGAGGTGGAGCCCTGGGTAGCTTGCTGGGGTCAGTAGCCCCTGGGTGGAGGGCCAGGGGGCACCCTGGGGCCTATACTGCAAGTCCAAGGAGAGAGGTGGACCCCTGGGTAGCTTTGCTGGGGTCAGAGGCCCCTAGATGGAGGGCCAGGGGGCACCCTGGGGCCTATACTGCAAGTCCAGGAAGAGAGGTGGACCCCTGGGTAGCTTGCTGGGGTCAGAGGCCCCTAGGTGGAGGGTCACGGGGCACCCTGGGGCCTCTATTGCAAGTCAAGGGAGAGAGGTGGACCCCTCGGTAGCTTGCTGGGATCAGAGACCCCTAGGTGGAGGGCCAATGGGCACCCTGGGGCACCCTGGGGCCTCTATTGCAAGTCCTCTACTGCAAGTCCAGGGAGAGAGTTGGACCCCTGGGTAGCTTGCTGGGGTCAGAGGGCCCTACGTGGAGGGCCATGGGGCACCCTGGGGACACTACTGCTATTCCAGGGAGATAGGCAGGCCCCTGGGCAGCTTGTTGGGGTCAGAGGCCCCTAGGTGGAGGGCCAAGGGTCACCCTGGGGCCTAGTCTGCAAGTCTAGGGAGAGATGTGGACCCCTGGGTAGCTTGCTGGGTTCAGAGGCCCCTGGGTGGAGGGCCACGGGGTGTCCTGGGGCCTTTACTGCAAGTCCAGGGAGAGAGTTGGAGCCCTGGGTAGCTTGCTGGGGTCAGAGGGCCCAAGGTGGAGGGTCACGGGGCACCCTGGGGCCTCTATTGCAAGTCCAGGGAGAGAGGTGTACCCCTCGGTAGCTTGCTGGGATCAGAGACCCCTAGGTGGAGGGCCAATGGGCACCCTGGGTTCTCTACTGCAAGTCCAGGGAGAGATGTGGACCCCTGGGTAGCTTGCTGGGGTCAGAGGCCCCTAGGTGGAGGGCCACGGGGTACCCTGGGGCCTCTACTGCAAATCCAGGGAGAGAGGTGGAGCCCTGGGTAGCTTGCTGGGGTCAGTAGCCCCTGGTTGGAGGGCCAGGAGGCACCCTGGGGCCTATACTGCAAGTCCAAGGAGAGAGGTGGACCCCTAGGTGGAGGGCCAATGGGCACCCTGGGTTCTCTACTGCAAGTCCAGGGAGAGATGTGGACCCCTGGGTAGCTTGCTGGGGTCAGAGGCCCCTAGGTGGAGGGCCAATGGGCACCCTAGGGCCTCTGCTGCAAGTCCAGGGAGAGAGGTGGAGCCCTGGGTAGCTTGCTGGGGTCAAAGGCCCCTAGGTGGAGGGCCAGAGGGCAGCCTAGGGCCTCTACTACAAGTCCAGGGAGAGAGGTGGAGCCCTGGGTAGCTTGCTGGGGTCAGTAGCCCCCGATGGAGGGCAAGGGGCACCCTGGGGCCTCTATTGCAAGTCCACGGAGGGAGCTGGACCCCTGAGTAGCTTGCTGGGTTCAGAGGCCCCTAGGTGAAGGGCCACGGGGTACCCTGGGGCCTCTACTGCAAGTCCAGGGAGAGATGTGGACCCCTGGGTAGCTTGCTGGACTCAGAGGCCCCTAGGTGGAGGGCCAGGGGGCACCCTGTGGCCTCTATTGCAAGTCCAGGAAGAAAGCTGGACCCCTGGGTAGCTTGCTGGGGTCAGAGGCCCCTAGGTGGAGGGCCACGGGGTACCCTAGGGGCCTCTACTGCAAGTCCAGGGAGAGAGGTGGAGCCCTGGGTAGCTTGCTGGGGCCAGTAGCCCCTGGGTGGAGGGCAAGGGGGCACCCTGGGGCCTCTACTGCAAGTCCAGGGAGAGAGGTGGAGCCCTGGGTAGCTTGCTGGGGTCAGAGGCCCCTAGGTGGAGGGCAAGGGGGCACCCTGTGGCCTATACTGCAAGTCCAGGGAGAGAGGTGGACCCCTGGGTAGCTTGCTGGGGTCAAAGGGCCCTAGGTGGAGGGCCAAGGGTCAACCTGGAGACTCTACTGCATGTCCAGGGAGAGAGGTGGAGCCCTGGGTAGCTTGCTGGGGTCAGAGGCCCCAGGTGGAGGGCCAGAGGGCAGCCTAGGGCCTCTACTACAAGTCCAGGGAGAGAGGTGGAGCCCTGGGTAGCTTGCTGGGGTCAGTAGCCCCTAGTTGGAGGGCCAGGGGGCACCCTGGGACCTATACTGCAAGTCCAGGAAGAGAGGTGGACCCCTGGGTAGCTTGCTGGGGTCAGAGGCCCCTAGGTGAAGGGCCATGGGGCACCCTGGGGAAACTACTGCAAGTCCAGGGAGATAGGCAGGCCCCAGGGCAGCTTGCTGGGGTCAGAGGCCCCTAGGTGGAGGGCCAAGGGTCACCCTGGGGCCTAGTCTGCAAGTGTAGGGAGAGAGGTGGACCCCTGGGTAGCTTTCTGGGGTCAGAGGCCCCTGAGGGGAGGGCCAAGGGGCACCCTGGGGCCTCTATTGCAAGTCCAGGGAGAGAGGTGGACCTCTGGGCAGCTTGCTTGGGTCAGGGGCCCCTAGGTGGAGGACCAGGGGGCACCCTGGGGCCTATACTGCTAGTCCAGGGAGAGAGTTGGAGCCCTGGGTAGCTTGCTGGGGTCAGAGGGCCCTAGGTGGAGGGCCATGGGGCACCCTGGGGACTCTACTGCAAGTCCAGGGAGATAGGTAGGCCCCTGGGTAGCTTGCTGGGGTCAGATGCCCCTAGGTGGAGGGCCAGAGGGCACCCTGGGGCCTATACTGCAAGTCAAGGGAGAGAGGTGGACCCCTGGGTAGCTTGCTGGTGTTAGATGCCCCTAGTTGGAGGGCCAGGGGGCACCTTGGGTCCTATACTGCAAGTCCAGGGAGAGAGGTGGACCCCTGGGTAGCTTGCTGGGGTCAGATGCCCCTAGGTGGAGGGCCAGGGGGCACCCTGGGGCCTATACTGCAAGTCCAAGGAGAGAGGTGGACCCCTGGGTAGCTTGCTGGACTCAGAGGCCCCTAGGTGGAGGGCCAGGGGGCAGCCTGGAAACTCTACTATAAGTCCAGGGAGAGAGGTGGACCCCTTGGTAGCTTGCTGGGGTCAGAGGCCCCTAGGTGGAGGGCCAGGGGTCACCCAGGGGCGTCTACTGCAAGTCAAGGGAGAGAGTTGGACCCCTTGGTAGCTTGCTGGGGTCAGAGACCCCTAGGTGGAGGGCCAATGGGCACCCTGGGGCCTCTACTGCAAGTCCAGGGAGAGAGGTGGAGCCCTGGGTAGCTTGCTGGGGTCAAAGGCCCCTAGGTGGAGGGCCAGAGGGCAGCCTAGGGCCTCTACTACAAGTCCAGGGAGAGAGGTGGAGCCCTGGGTAGCTTTCTGGGGTCAGTAGCCCCTTAGTGGAGGGCAAGGGGGCACCCTGGGGCCTCTATTGCAAGTCCACGGAGGGAGCTGGACCCCTGGGTAACTTGCTGGGTTCAGAGGGCCCTAGGTGGAGGGCCACGGGGTACCCTGGGTCCTCTACTGCAAGTCCAGGGAGAGATGTGGACAACTGGGTTGCTTGCTGGACTTAGAGGCCCCTAGGTGGAGGGCCAGGGGGCACCCTGGGGCCTCTATTGCAAGTCCAGGGAGACAGCTGGACCCCTGGGTAGCTTGCTGGGGTCAGAGGCCCCTAGAAGGAGGGCCACGGGGTACCCTGGGGCCTCTACTGCAAGTCCAGGGAGAGAGGTGGAGCCCTGGGTAGCTTGCTGGGGCCAGTAGCCCCTGAGTGGAGGGCAAGGGGGCACCCTGGGGCCTCTACTGCAAGTCCAGGGAGAGAGGTGGAGCCCTGGGTAGCTTGCTGAGGTCAAATGCCCCTAGGTGGAGGGCCACGGGGTACCCTGGGGCCTCTACTGCAAGTCCAGGGAGAGAGGTGGAGCCCTGGGTAGCTTGCTGGGGCCAGTAGCCCCTGAGTGGAGGGCAAGGGGGCACCCTGGGGCCTCTACTGCAAGTCCAGGGAGAGAGGTGGAGCCCTGGGTAGCTTGCTGGAGTCAGAGGCCCCTAGGTGGAGGGCAAGGGGGCACCCTGTGGCCTATACTGCAAGTCCAGGGAGAGAGGTGGACCCCTGGGTAGCTTGCTGGGGTCAAAGGGCCCTAGGTGGAGGGCCAAGGGTCAACCTGGGGCCTCTACTGCATGTCCAGGGAGAGAGGTGGAGCCCTGGGTAGCTTGCTGGGGTCAGATGCCCCTAGGTGGAGGGCCAGAGGGCAGCCTAGGGCCTTTACTACAAGTCCAGGGAGAGAGGTGGAGCCCTGGGTAGCTTGCTGGGGTCAGTAGCCCCTGGGTGGAGGGCAAGGGGGCACCCTGGGGCCTCTTTTGCAAGCCCAGGGAGAGAGCTGGACCCCTGGGTAGCTTGCTTGGGTCAGAGGCCCCTAGGTGGAGGGTGACGGGGCACCCTGGGGCCTCTATTGCAAGTCCAGGGAGTGAGGTGGACCCCTCGGTAGCTTCCTGGGATCAGAGACCCCTAGGTGGAGGGCCAATGGGCACCCTGGGTTCTCTACTGCAAGTCCAGGGAGAGATGTGGACCCCTGGGTAGCTTGCTGGGGTCAGAGGCCCCTAGGTGGAGGGCAACGGGGTACCCTGGGGCCTCTACTGCAAATCCAGGGAGAGAGGTGGAGCCCTGGGTAGCTTGCTGGGGTCAGTAGCCCCTGGGTGGAGGGCCAGGGGGCACCCTGGGGCCTATACTGCAAGTCCAAGGAGAGAGGTGGACCCCTGGGTAGCTTTGCTGGAGTCAGAGGCCCCTAGTTGGAGGGCCAGGGGGCACCCTGGGGCCTATACTGCAAGTCCAGGAAGAGAGGTGGACCCCTGGGTAGCTTGCTGGGGTCAGAGGCCCCTAGGTGGAGGGTCACGGGGCACCCTGGGGCCTCTATTGCAAGTCAAGGGAGAGAGGTGGACCCCTCGGTAGCTTGCTGGGGTCAGAGACCCCTAGGTGGAGGGCCAATGGGCACCCTGGGGCACCCTGGGGCCTCTATTGCAAGTCCTCTACTGCAAGTCCAGGGAGAGAGTTGGACCCCTGGGTAGCTTGCTGGGGTCAGAGGGCCCTACGTGGAGGGCCATGGGGCACCCTGGGGCCTCTGCTGCAAGTCCAGGGAGAGATGTGGACCCCTGGGTAGCTTGCTGGGGTCAGAGGCCCCTAGGTGGAGGGCCAGAGGGCACACTGGGGCCTATACTGCAAGTCCAGGGAGAGAGGTGGACCCCTGGGTAGCTTGCTGGTGTCAGATGCAACTAAGTGGAGGGCCAGAGGGCACCCTGGGGCCTATACTGCAAGTCCAGGGAGACAGGTGGACCCCTGGGTAGCTTGCTGGTGTTAGATGCCCCTAGTTGGAGGGCCAGGAGGCACCCTGGGTCCTATACTGCAAGTCCAGGGAGAGAGGTGGACCCCTGGGTAGCTTGCTGGGGTCAGATGCCCCTAGGTGGAGGGCCAGGGGGCACCCTGGTGCCTATACTGCAAGTCCAAGGAGAGAGGTGGACGCCTGGGTAGCTTGCTGGGGTCAGAGGCCCCTAGTTGGAGGGCCATGGGGTACCCTGGGGCCTCTACTGCAAGTCCAGGGAGAGATGTGGACCCCTGGGTAGCTTGCTGGACTCAGAGGCCCCTAGGTGGAGGGCCAGGGGGCACCCTGGAAACTCTACTATAAGTCCAGGGAGAGAGGTGGACCCCTGGGTAGCTTGCTGGGGTCAGAGGCCCCTAGGTGGAGGGCCAGGGGTCACCCAGGGGCGTCTACTGCAAGTCCAGGGAGAGAGGTGGACCCCTCGGTAGCTTGCTGGGGTCAGTGACCCCTAGTTGGAGGGCCAATGGGCACCCTGGGGCCTCTAGTGCAAGTCCAGGGAGAGAGGTGGAGCCCTGGGTAGCTTGCTGGGGTCAAAGGCCCCTAGGTGGAGGGCCAGAGGGCAGCCTAGGGCCTCTACTACAAGTCCAGGGAGAGAGGTGGAGCCCTGGGTAGCTTGCTGGGGTCAGTAGCCCCCGATGGAGGGCAAGGGGCACCCTGGGGCCTCTATTGCAAGTCCATGGAGGGAGCTGGACCCCTGGGTAGCTTGCTGGGGTCAGAGGCCCCTAGGTGGAGGGCCACGGGGTACCCTGGGGCCTCTACTGCAAGTCCAGGGAGAGATGTGGACCCCTGGGTAGCTTGCTGGACTCAGAGGCCCCTAGGTGGAGGGCCAGGGGGCACCCTGGGGCCTCTATTGCAAGTCCAGGAAGAAAGCTGGACCCCTGGGTAGCTTGCTGGGGTCAGAGGCCCCTAGGTGGAGGGCCACGGGGTACCCTAGGGGCCTCTACTGCAAGTCCAGGGAGAGAGGTGGAGCCCTGGGTAGCTTGCTGGGGCCAGTAGCCCCTGGGTGGAGGGCAAGGGGGCACCCTGGGGCCTCTACTGCAAGTCCAGGGAGAGAGGTGGAGCCCTGGGTAGCTTGCTGGGGTCAGAGGCCCCTAGGTGGAGGGCAAGGGGGCACCCTGTGGCCTATACTGCAAGTCCAGGGAGAGAGGTGGACCACTGGGTAGCTTGCTGGGGTCAAAGGGCCCTAGGTGGAGGGCCAAGGGTCAACCTGGGGACTCTACTGCATGTCCAGGGAGAGAGGTGGAGCCCTGGTTAGCTTGCTGGGGTCAGAGGCCCCAGGTGGAGGGCCAGAGGGCAGCCTAGGGCCTCTACTACAAGTCCAGGGAGAGAGGTGGAGCCCTGGGTAGCTTGCTGGGGTCAGTTGCCCCTAGTTGGAGGGCCAGGGGGCACCCTGGGACCTATACTGCAAGTCCAGGAAGAGAGGTGGACCCCTGGGTAGCTTGCTGGGGTCAGAGGCCCCTAGGTGAAGGGCCATGGGGCACCCTGGGGAAACTACTGCAAGTCCAGGGAGATAGGCAGGCCCCAGGGCAGCTTGCTGGGGTCAGAGGCCCCTAGGTGGAGGGCCAAGGGTCACCCTGGGGCCTAGTCTGCAAGTGTAGGGAGAGAGGTGGACCCCTGGGTAGCTTTCTGGGGTCAGAGGCCCCTAGGTGGAGGGCCAAGGGGCACCCTGGGGCCTCTATTGCAAGTCCAGGGAGAGAGGTGGACCCCTGGGCAGCTTGCTTGGGTCAGGGGCCCCTAGGTGGAGGACCAGGGGGCACCCTGGGGCCTATACTGCTAGTCCAGGGAGAGAGTTGGAGCCCTGGGTAGCTTGCTGGGGTCAGAGGGCCCTAGGTGGAGGGCCAGAGGGCACCCTGGGGCCTATACTGCAAGTCCAGGGAGAGAGGTGGACCCCTGGGTAGCTTGCTGGTGTTAGATGCCCCTAGTTGGAGGGCCAGGGGGCACCCTGGGTCCTATACTGCAAGTCCAGGGAGAGAGGTGGACCCCTGGGTAGCTTGCTGGGGTCAGATGCCCCTAGGTGGAGGGCCAGGGGGCACCCTGGGGCCTATACTGCAAGTCCAAGGAGAGAGGTGGACCCCTGGGTAGCTTGCTGGGGTCAGAGGCCCCTAGTTGGAGGGCCAGGGGGTACCCTGGGGCCTCTACTGCAAGTCCAGGGAGAGATGTGGACCCCTGGGTAGCTTGCTGGACTCAGAGGCCCCTAGGTGGAGGGCCAGGGGGCAGCCTGGAAACTCTACTATAAGTCCAGGGAGAGAGGTGGACCCCTTGGTAGCTTGCTGGGGTCAGAGGCCCCTAGGTGGAGGGCCAGGGGTCACCCAGGGGCGTCTACTGCAAGTCCAGGGAGAGAGGTGGACCCCTCGGTAGCTTGCTGGGGTCAGAGACCCCTAGGTGGAGGGCCAATGGGCACCCTGGGGCCTCTACTGCAAGTCCAGGGAGAGAGGTGGAGCCCTGGGTAGCTTGCTGGGGTCAAAGGCCCCTAGGTGGAGGGCCAGAGGGCAGCCTAGGGCCTCTACTACAAGTCCAGGGAGAGAGGTGGAGCCCTGGGTAGCTTTCTGGGGTCAGTAGCCCCTTAGTGGAGGGCAAGGGGGCACCCTGGGGCCTCTATTGCAAGTCCACGGAGGGAGCTGGACCCCTGGGTAACTTGCTGGGTTCAGAGGCCCCTAGGTGGAGGGCCACGGGGTACCCTGGGTCCTCTACTGCAAGTCCAGGGAGAGATGTGGACGCCTGGGTTGCTTGCTGGACTTAGAGGCCCCTAGGTGGAGGGCCAGGGGGCACCCTGGGGCCTCTATTGCAAGTCCAGGGAGACAGCTGGACCCCTGGGTAGCTTGCTGGGGTCAGAGGCCCCTAGGTGGAGGGCCACGGGGTACCCTGGGGCCTCTACTGCAAGTCCAGGGAGAGAGGTGGAGCCCTGGGTAGCTTGCTGGGGCCAGTAGCCCCTGAGTGGAGGGCAAGAAGGCACCCTGGGGCCTCTACTGCAAGTCCAGGGAGAGAGGTGGAGCCCTGGGTAGCTTGCTGGGGTCAGAGGCCCCTAGGTGGAGGGCAAGGGGGCACCCTGTGGCCTATACTGCAAGTCCAGGGAGAGAGGTGGACCCCTGGGTAGCTTGCTGGGGTCCAAGGGCCCTAGGTGGAGGGCCAAGGGTCAACCTGGGGCCTCTACTGCATGTCCAGGGAGAGAGGTGGAGCCCTGGGTAGCTTGCTGGGGTCAGAGGCCCCTAGGTGGAGGGTCACGGTGCACCCTGGGGCCTCTATTGCAAGTCCAGGGAGAGAGGTGGACCCCTCGGTAGCTTGCTGGGATCAGAGACCCCTAGGTGGAGGGCCAATGGGCACCCTGGGTTCTCTACTGCAAGTCCAGGGAGAGATGTGGATCCCTGGGTAGCTTGCTGGGGTCAGAGGCCCCTAGGTGGAGGGCCACGGGGTACCCTGGGGCCTCTACTGCAAATCCAGGGAGAGAGGTGGAGCCCTGGGTAGCTTGCTGGGGTCAGTAGCCCCTGGTTGGAGTGCCAGGAGGCACCCTGGGGCCTATACTGCAAGTCCAAGGAGAGAGGTGGACCCCTAGGTAGCTTTGCTGGGGTCAGAGGCCCCTAGTTGGAGGGCCAGGGGGCACCCTGGGGCCTATACTGCAAGTCCAGGAAGAGAGGTGGACCCCTGGGTAGCTTGCTGGACTCAGAGGCCCCTAGGTGGAGGGCCAGGGGGCACCCTGGGGCCTCTATTGCAAGTCCAGGGAGAGAGGTGGACCCCTGGGCAGCTTGCTTGGTTCAGGGGCCCCTAGGTGGAGGACCAGGGGGCACCCTGGGGCCTATACTGCAAGTCCAGGGAGAGAGTTGGAGCCCTGGGTAGCTTGCTGGGATCAGAGGGCCCAAGGTGGAGGGCCATGGGGCACCCTGGGGACTCTACTGCAAGTCCAGGGAGATAGGTAGGCCCCTGGGTAGCTTGCTGGGGTCAGAGGTCCCTTGGTGGAAGGCCACGGGGTACCCTGGGGCCTCTACTGCAAGTCCAGGGAGAGAGGTGGACCCCTGGGTAGCTTGCTGGTGTTAGATGCCCCTAGTTGGAGGGCCAGGAGGCACCCTGGGTCCTATACTGCAAGTCCAGGGAGAGAGGTGGACCCCTGGGTAGCTTGCTGGGGTCAGATGCCCCTAGGTGGAGGGCCAGGGGGCACCCTGGTGCCTATACTGCAAGTCCAAGGAGAGAGGTGGACGCCTGGGTAGCTTGCTGGGGTCAGAGGCCCCTAGTTGGAGGGCCAGGGGGTACCCTGGGGCCTCTACTGCAAGTCCAGGGAGAGATGTGGACCCCTGGGTAGCTTGCTGGACTCAGAGGCCCCTAGGTGGAGGGCCAGGGGGCACCCTGGAAACTCTACTATAAGTCCAGGGAGAGAGGTGGACCCCTGGGTAGCTTGCTGGGGTCAGAGGCCCCTAGGTGGAGGGCCAGGGGTCACCCAGGGGCGTCTACTGCAAGTCCAGGGAGAGAGGTGGACCCCTCGGTAGCTTGCTGGGGTCAGAGACCCCTAGGTGGAGGGCCAATGGGCACCCTGGGGCCTCTACTGCAAGTCCAGGGAGAAAGGTGGAGCCCTGGGTAGCTTGCTGGGGTCAAAGGCCCCTTGGTGGAGGGCCAGAGGGCAGCCTAGGGCCTCTACTACAAGTCCAGGTTGGGAGGTGGAGCCCTGGGTAGCTTGCTGGGGTCAGTAGCCCCCGATGGAGGGCAAGGGGCACCCTGGGGCCTCTATTGCAAGTCCACGGAGGGAGCTGGACCCCTGAGTAGATTGCTGGGTTCAGAGGCCCCTAGGTGAAGGGCCACGGGGTACCCTGGGGCCTCTACTGCAAGTCCAGGGAGAGATGTGGACCCCTGGGTAGCTTGCTGGACTCAGAGGCCCCTAGGTGGAGGGCCAGGGGGCACCCTGTGGCCTCTATTGCAAGTCCAGGAAGAAAGCTGGACCCCTGGGTAGCTTGCTGGGGTCAGAGGCCCCTAGGTGGAGGGCCTTGGGGTACCCTAGGGGCCTCTACTGCAAGTCCAGGGAGAGAGGTGGAGCCCTGGGTAGCTTGCTGGGGCCAGTAGCCCCTGGGTGGAGGGCAAGGGGGCACCCTGGGGCCTCTACTGCAAGTCCAGGGAGAGAGGTGGAGCCCTGGGTAGCTTGCTGGGGTCAGAGGCCCCTAGGTGGAGGGCAAGGGGGCACCCTGTGGCCTATACTGCAAGTCCAGGGAGAGAGGTGGACCCCTGGGTAGCTTGCTGGGGTCAAAGGGCCCTAGGTGGAGGGCCAAGGGTCAACCTGGGGACTCTACTGCATGTCCAGGGAGAGAGGTGGAATCCTGGGTAGCTTGCTGGGGTCAGAGGCCCCAGGTGGAGGGCCAGAGGGCAGCCTAGGGCCTCTACTACAAGTCCAGGGAGAGAGGTGGAGCCCTGGGTAGCTTGCTGGGGTCAGTAGCCCCTAGTTGGAGGGCCAGGTGGCACCCTGGGACCTATACTGCAAGTCCAGGAAGAGAGGTGGACCCCTGGGTAGCTTGCTGGGGTCAGAGGCCCCTAGGTGAAGGGCCATGGGGCACCCTGGGGAAACTAATGCAAGTCCAGGGAGATAGGCAGGCCCCAGGGCAGCTTGCTGGGGTCAGAGGCCCCTAGGTGGAGGGCCAAGGGTCACCCTGGGGCCTAGTCTGCAAGTGTAGGGAGAAAGGTGGACCCCTGGGTAGCTTTCTGGGGTCAGAGGCCCCTGAGTGGAGGGCCAAGGGGCACCCTGGGGCCTCTATTGCAAGTCCAGGGAGAGAGGTGGACCTCTGGGCAGCTTGCTTGGGTCAGGGGCCCCTAGGTGGAGGACCAGGGGGCACCCTGGGGCCTATACTGCTAGTCCAGGGAGAGAGTTGGAGCCCTGGGTAGCTTGCTGGGGTCAGAGGGCCCTAGGTGGAGGGCCATGGGGCACCCTGGGGACTCTACTGCAAGTCCAGGGAGATAGGTAGTCCCCTGGGTAGCTTGCTGGGGTCAGATGCCCCTAGGTGGAGGGCCAGAGGGCACCCTGGGGCCTATACTGCAAGTCCAGGGAGAGAGGTGGACCCCTGGGTAGCTTGCTGGTGTTAGATGCCCCTAGTTGGAGGGCCAGGGGGCACCCTGGGTCCTATACTGTAAGTCCAGGGAGAGAGGTGGACCCCTGGGTAGCTTGCTGGGGTCAGATGCCCCTAGGTGGAGGGCCAGGGGGCACCCTGGGGCCTATACTGCAAGTCCAAGGAGAGAGGTGGACCCCTGGGTAGCTTGCTGGGGTCAGAGGCCCCTAGTTGGAGGGCCAGGGGGTACCCTGGGGCCTCTACTGCAAGTCCAGGGAGAGATGTGGACCCCTGGGTAGCTTGCTGGACTCAGAGGCCCCTAGGTGGAGGGCCAGGGGGCAGCCTGGAAACTCTACTATAAGTCCAGGGAGAGAGGTGGACCCCTTGGTAGCTTGCTGGGGTCAGAGGCCCCTAGGTGGAGGGCCAGGGGTCACCCAGGGGCGTCTACTGCAAGTCCAGGGAGAGAGTTGGACCCCTCGGTAGCTTGCTGGGGTCAGAGACCCCTAGGTGGAGGGCCAATGGGCACCCTGGGGCCTCTACTGCAAGTCCAGGGAGAGAGGTGGAGCCCTGGGTAGCTTGCTGGGGTCAAAGGCCCCTAGGTGGAGGGCCAGAGGGCAGCCTAGGGCCTCTACTACAAGTCCAGGGAGAGAGGTGGAGCCCTGGGTAGCTTTCTGGGGTCAGTAGCCCCTTAGTGGAGGGCAAGGGGGCACCCTGGGGCCTCTATTGCAAGTCCACGGAGGGAGCTGGACCCCTGCGTTGCTTGCTGGACTCAGAGGCCCCTAGGTGGAGGGCCAGGGGGCACCCTGGGGCCTCTATTGCAAGTCCAGGGAGACAGCTGGACACCTGGGTAGCTTGCTGGGGTCAGAGGCCCCTAGGTGGAGGGCCACGGGGCACCCTGGGGCCTCTACTGCAAGTCCAGGGAGAGAGGTGGAGCCCTGGGTAGCTTGCTGGGGTCAGAGGCCCCTAGGTGGAGGGCCAGAGGGCAGCCTAGGGCCTCTACTACAAGTCCAGGGAGAGAGGTGGAGCCCTGGGTAGCTTGCTGGGGTCAGTAGCCTATGAGTGGAGGGCAAGGGGGCACCCTGGGGCCTCTATTGCAAGTCCACGGAGGGAGCTGGACCCCTGGGTTACTTGCTGGGTTCAGAGGCCCCTAGGTGGAGGGCCACGGGGTACCCTGGGGCCTCTACTGCAAGTCCAGGGAGAGATGTGGACGCCTGGGTTGCTTGCTGGACTCAGAGGCCCCTAGTTGGAGGGCCAGGGGGCACCCTGGGGCCTCTATTGCAAGTCCAGGGAGACAGCTGGACACCTGGGTAGCTTGCTGGGGTCAGAGGCCCCTAGGTGGAGGGCCACGGGGTACCCTGGGGCCTCTACTGCAAGTCCAGGGAGAGAGGTGGAGCCCTGGGTAGCTTGCTGGGGCCAGTAGCCCCTGAGTGGAGGGCAAGGGGGCACCCTGGGGCCTCTACTGCAAGTCCAGGGAGAGAGGTGGAGCCCTGGGTAGCTTGCTGGAGTCAGAGGCCCCTAGGTGGAGGGCAAGGGGGCACCCTGTGGCCTATACTGCAAGTCCAGGGAGAGAGGTGGACCCCTGGGTAGCTTGCTGGGGTCAAAGGGCCCTAGGTGGAGGGCCAAGGGTCAACCTGGGGCCTCTACTGCATGTCCAGGGAGAGAGGTGGAGCCCTGGGTAGCTTGCTGGGGTCAGATGCCCCTAGGTGGAGGGCCAGAGGGCAGCCTAGGGCCTTTACTACAAGTCCAGGGAGAGAGGTGGAGCCCTGGGTAGCTTGCTGGGGTCAGTAGCCCCTGGGTGGAGGGCAAGGGGGCTCCCTGGGGCCTCTTTTGCAAGCCAGGGAGAGAGCTGGACCCCTGGGTAGCTTGCTTGGGTCAGAGGCCCCTAGGTGGAGGGTCACGGGGCACCCTGGGGCCTCTATTGCAAGTCCAGGGAGTGAGGTGGACCCCTCGGTAGCTTGCTGGGATCAGAGACCCCTAGGTGGAGGGCCAATGGGCACCCTGGGTTCTCTACTGCAAGTCTAGGGAGAGATGTGGACCCCTGGGTAGCTTGCTGGGGTCAGAGGCCCCTAGGTGGAGGGCAACGGGGTACCCTGGGGCCTCTACTGCAAATCCAGGGAGAGAGGTGGAGCCCTGGGTAGCTTGCTGGGGTCAGTAGCCCCTGGGTGGAGGGCCAGGGGGCACCCTGGGGCCTATACTGCAAGTCCAAGGAGAGAGGTGGACCCCTGGGTAGCTTTGCTGGGGTCAGAGGCCCCTAGATGGAGGGCCAGGGGGCACCCTGGGGCCTATACTGCAAGTCCAGGAAGAGAGGTGGACCCCTGGGTAGCTTGCTGGGGTCAGAGGCCCCTAGGTGGAGGGTCACGGGGCACCCTGGGGCCTCTATTGCAAGTCAAGGGAGAGAGGTGAACCCCTCGGTAGCTTGCTGGGGTCAGAGACCCCTAGGTGGAGGGCCAATGGGCACCCTGGGGCACCCTGGGGCCTCTATTGCAAGTCCTCTACTGCAAGTCATGGGAGAGAGTTGGACCCCTGGGTAGCTTGCTGGGGTCAGAGGGCCCTACGTGGAGGGCCATGGGGAACCCTGGGGACACTACTGCAATTCCAGGGAGATAGGCAGGCCCCTGGGCAGCTTGTTGGGGTCAGAGGCCCCTAGGTGGAGGGCCAAGGGTCACCCTGGGGCCTAGTCTGCAAGTCTAGGGAGAGATGTGGACCCCTGGGTAGCTTGCTGGGTTCAGAGGCCCCTGGGTGGAGGGCCACGGGGTGTCCTGGGGCCTATACTGCAAGTCCAGGGAGAGAGTTTGAGCCCTGGGTAGCTTGCTGGGGTCAGAGGGCCCAAGGTGGAGGGTCACGGGGCACCCTGGGGCCTCTATTGCAAGTCCAGGGAGAGAGGTGGACCCCTCGGTAGCTTGCTGGGATCAGAGACCCCTAGGTGGAGGGCCAATGGGCACCCTGGGTTCTCTACTGCAAGTCCAGGGAGAGATGTGGACCCCTGGGTAGCTTGCTGGGGTCAGAGGCCCCTAGGTGGAGGGCCACGGGGTACCCTGGGGCCTCTACTGCAAATCCAGGGAGAGAGGTGGAGCCCTGGGTAGCTTGCTGGGGTCAGTAGCCCCTGGTTGGAGGGCCAGGAGGCACCCTGGGGCCTATACTGCAAGTCCAAGGAGAGAGGTGGACCCCTAGGTGGAGGGCCAATGGGCACCCTGGGTTCTCTACTGCAAGTCCAGGGAGAGATGTGGACCCCTGGGTAGCTTGCTGGGGTCAAAGGCCCCTAGGTGGAGGGCCAGAGGGCAGCCTAGGGCCTCTACTACAAGTCCAGGGAGAGAGGTGGAGCCCTGGGTAGCTTGCTGAGGTCAGTAGCTCCCGATGGAGGGCAAGGGGCACCCTGGGGCCTCTATTGCAAGTCCACGGAGGGAGCTGGACCCCTGAGTAGCTTGCTGGGTTCAGAGGCCCCTAGGTGAAGGGCCACGGGGTACCCTGGGGCCTCTACTGCAAGTCCAGGGAGAGATGTGGACCCCTGGGTAGCTTGCTGGACTCAGAGGCCCCTAGGTGGAGGGCCAGGGGGCACCCTGTGGCCTCTATTGCAAGTCCAGGAAGAAAGCTGGACCCCTGGGTAGCTTGCTGGGGTCAGAGGCCCCTAGGTGGAGGGCCACTGGGTACCCTAGGGGCCTCTACTGCAAGTCCAGGGAGAGAGGTGGAGCCCTGGGTAGCTTGCTGGGGCCAGTAGCCCCTGGGTGGAGGGCAAGGGGGCACCCTGGGGCCTCTACTGCAAGTCCAGGGAGAGAGGTGGAGCCCTGGGTAGCTTGCTGGGGTCAGAGGCCCCTAGGTGGAGGGCAAGGGGGCACCCTGTGGCCTATACTGCAAGTCCAGGGAGAGAGGTGGACCCCTGGGTAGCTTGCTGGGGTCAAAGGGCCCTAGGTGGAGGGCCATGGGTCAACCTGGGGACTCTACTGCATGTCCAGGGAGAGAGGTGGAGCCCTGGGTAGCTTGCTGGGGTCAGAGGCCCCAGGTGGAGGGCCAGAGGGCAGCCTAGGGCCTCTACTACAAGTCCAGGGAGAGAGGTGGAGCCCTGGGTAGCTTGCTGGGGTCAGTAGCCCCTAGTTGGAGGGCCAGGGGGCACCCTGGGACCTATACTGCAAGTCCAGGAAGAGAGGTGGACCCCTGGGTAGCTTGCTGGGGTCAGAGGCCCCTAGGTGAAGGGCCATGGGGCACCCTGGGGAAACTACTGCAAGTCCAGGGAGATAGGCAGGCCCCAGGGCAGCTTGCTGGGGTCAGAGGCCCCTAGGTGGAGGGCCAAGGGTCACCCTGGGGCCTAGTCTGCAAGTGTAGGGAGAGAGGTGGACCCCTGGGTAGATTTCTGGGGTCAGAGGCCCCTGAGTGGAGGGCCAAGGGGCACCCTGGGGCCTCTATTGCAAGTCCAGGGAGAGAGGTGGACCTCTGGGCAGCTTGCTTGGGTCAGGGGCCCCTAGGTGGAGGACCAGGGGGCACCCTGGGGCCTATACTGCTAGTCCAGGGAGAGAGTTGGAGCCCTGGGTAGCTTGCTGGGGTCAGAGGGCCCTAGGTGGAGGGCCATGGGGCACCCTGGGGACTCTACTGCAAGTCCAGGGAGATAGGTAGGCCCCTGGGTAGCTTGCTGGGGTCAGATGCCCCTAGGTGGAGGACCAGAGGGCACCCTGGGGCCTATACTGCAAGTCCAGGGAGAGAGGTGGACCCCTGGGTAGCTTGCTGGTGTTAGATGCCCCTAGTTGGAGGGCCAGGGGGCACCTTGGGTCCTATACTGCAAGTCCAGGGAGAGAGGTGGACCCCTGGGTAGCTTGCTGGGGTCAGATGCCCCTAGGTGGAGGGCCAGGGGGCACCCTGGGGCCTATACTGCAAGTCCAAGGAGAGAGGTGGACCCCTGGGTAGCTTGCTGGACTCAGAGGCCCCTAGGTGGAGGGCCAGGGGGCAGCCTGGAAACTCTACTATAAGTCCAGGGAGAGAGGTGGACCCCTTGGTAGCTTGCTGGGGTCAGAGGCCCCTAGGTGGAGGGCCAGGGGTCACCCAGGGGCGTCTACTGCAAGTCAAGGGAGAGAGTTGGACCCCTTGGTAGCTTGCTGGGGTCAGAGACCCCTAGGTGGAGGGCCAATGGGCACCCTGGGGCCTCTACTGCAAGTCCAGGGAGAGAGGTGGAGCCCTGGGTAGCTTGCTGGGGTCAAAGGCCCCTAGGTGGAGGGCCAGAGGGCAGCCTAGGGCCTCTACTACAAGTCCAGGGAGAGAGTAGGAGCCCTGGGTAGCTTTCTGGGGTCAGTAGCCCCTTAGTGGAGGGCAAGGGGGCACCCTGGGGCCTCTATTGCAAGTCCACGGAGGGAGCTGGACCCCTGGGTAACTTGCTGGGTTCAGAGGCCCCTAGGTGGAGGGCCACGGGGTACCCTGGGTCCTCTACTGCAAGTCCAGGGAGAGATGTGGACAACTGGGTTGCTTGCTGGACTTAGAGGCCCCTAGGTGGAGGGCCAGGGGGCACCCTGGGGCCTCTATTGCAAGTCCAGGGAGACAGCTGGACCCCTGGGTAGCTTGCTGGGGTCAGAGGCCCCTAGAAGGAGGGCCACGGGGTACCCTGGGGCCTCTACTGCAAGTCCAGGGAGAGAGGTGGAGCCCTGGGTAGCTTGCTGGGGCCAGTAGCCCCTGAGTGGAGGGCAAGGGGGCACCCTGGGGCCTCTACTGCAAGTCCAGGGAGAGAGGTGGAGCCCTGGGTAGCTTGCTGAGGTCAAATGCCCCTAGGTGGAGGGCCACGGGGTACCCTGGGGCCTCTACTGCAAGTCCAGGGAGAGAGGTGGAGCCCTGGGTAGCTTGCTGGGGCCAGTAGCCCCTGAGTGGAGGGCAAGGGGGCACCCTGGGGCCTCTACTGCAAGTCCAGGGAGAGAGGTGGAGCCCTGGGTAGCTTGCTGGAGTCAGAGGCCCCTAGGTGGAGGGCAAGTGGGCACCCTGTGGCCTATACTGCAAGTCCAGGGAGAGAGGTGGACCCCTGGGTAGCTTGCTGGGGTCAAAGGGCCCTAGGTGGAGGGCCAAGGGTCAACCTGGGGCCTCTACTGCATGTCCAGGGAGAGAGGTGGAGCCCTGGGTAGCTTGCTGGGGTCAGATGCCCCTAGGTGGAGGGCCAGAGGGCAGCCTAGGGCCTTTACTACAAGTCCAGGGAGAGAGGTGGAGCCCTGGGTAGCTTGCTGGACTCAGAGGCCCCTAGGTGGAGGGCCAGGGGGCAGCCTGGAAACTCTACTATAAGTCCAGGGAGAGAGGTGGACCCCTTGGTAGCTTGCTGGGGTCAGAGGCCCCTAGGTGGAGGGCCAGGGGTCACCCAGGGGCGTCTACTGCAAGTCAAGGGAGAGAGTTGGACCCCTTGGTAGCTTGCTGGGGTCAGAGACCCCTAGGTGGAGGGCCAATGGGCACCCTGGGGCCTCTACTGCAAGTCCAGGGAGAGAGGTGGAGCCCTGGGTAGCTTGCTGGGGTCAAAGGCCCCTAGGTGGAGGGCCAGAGGGCAGCCTAGGGCCTCTACTACAAGTCCAGGGAGAGAGGTGGAGCCCTGGGTAGCTTTCTGGGGTCAGTAGCCCCTTAGTGGAGGGCAAGGGGGCACCCTGGGGCCTCTATTGCAAGTCCACGGAGGGAGCTGGACCCCTGGGTAACTTGCTGGGTTCAGAGGCCCCTAGGTGGAGGGCCACGGGGTACCCTGGGTCCTCTACTGCAAGTCCAGGGAGAGATGTGGACAACTGGGTTGCTTGCTGGACTTAGAGGCCCCTAGGTGGAGGGCCAGGGGGCACCCTGGGGCCTCTATTGCAAGTCCAGGGAGACAGCTGGACCCCTGGGTAGCTTGCTGGGGTCAGAGGCCCCTAGAAGGAGGGCCACGGGGTACCCTGGGGCCTCTACTGCAAGTCCAGGGAGAGAGGTGGAGCCCTGAGTAGCTTGCTGGGGCCAGTAGCCCCTGAGTGGAGGGCAAGGGGGCACCCTGGGGCCTCTACTGCAAGTCCAGGGAGAGAGGTGGAGCCCTGGGTAGCTTGCTGAGGTCAAATGCCCCTAGGTGGAGGGCCACGGGGTACCCTGGGGCCTCTACTGCATGTCCAGGGAGAGAGGTGGAGCCCTGGGTAGCTTGCTGGGGTCAGATGCCCCTAGGTGGAGGGCCAGAGGGCAGCCTAGGGCCTTTACTACAAGTCCAGGGAGAGAGGTGGAGCCCTGGGTAGCTTGCAGGGGTCAGTAGCCCCTGGGTGGAGGGCAAGGGGGCACCCTGGGGCCTCTTTTGCAAGCCCAGGGAGAGAGCTGGACCCCTGGGTAGCTTGCTTGGGTCAGAGGCCCCTAGGTGGAGGGTGACGGGGCACCCTGGGGCCTCTATTGCAAGTCCAGGGAGTGAGGTGGACCCCTCGGTAGCTTGCTGGGATCAGAGACCCCTAGGTGGAGGGCCAATGGGCACCCTGGGTTCTCTACTGCAAGTCCAGGGAGAGATGTGGACCCCTGGGTAGCTTGCTGGGGTCAGAGGCCCCTAGGTGGAGGGCAACGGGGTACCCTGGGGCCTCTACTGCAAATCCAGGGAGAGAGGTGGAGTCCTGGGTAGCTTGCTGGGGTCAGTAGCCCCTGGGTGGAGGGCCAGGGGGCACCCTGGGGCCTATACTGCAAGTCCAAGGAGAGAGGTGGACCCCTGGGTAGCTTTGCTGGAGTCAGAGGCCCCTAGTTGGAGGGCCAGGGGGCACCCTGGGGCCTATACTGCAAGTCCAGGAAGAGAGGTGGACCCCTGGGTAGCTTGCTGGGGTCAGAGGCCCCTAGGTGGAGGGTCACGGGGCACCCTGGGGCCTCTATTGCAAGTCAAGGGAGAGAGGTGGACCCCTCGGTAGCTTGCTGGGGTCAGAGACCCCTAGGTGGAGGGCCAATGGGCACCCTGGGGCACCCTGGGGCCTCTATTGCAAGTCCTCTACTGCAAGTCCAGGGAGAGAGTTGGACCCCTGGGTAGCTTGCTGGGGTCAGAGGGCCCTACGTGGAGGGCCATGGGGCACCCTGGGGACACTACTGCAATTCCAGGGAGATAGGCAGGCCCCTGGGCAGCTTGTTGGGGTCAGAGGCCCCTAGGTGGAGGGCCAAGGGTCACCCTGGGGCCTAGTCTGCAAGTCTAGGGAGAGATGTGGACCCCTGGGTAGCTTGCTGGGTTCAGAGGCCCCTGGGTGGAGGGCCACGGGGTGTCCTGGGGCCTATACTGCAAGTCCAGGGAGAGAGTTGGAGCCCTGGGTAGCTTGCTGGGGTCAGAGGGCCCAAGGTGGAGGGCCATGGGGCACCCTGGGGACTCTACTGCAAGTCCAGGGAGATAGGTAGGCCCCTGGGTAGCTTGCTGGGGTCAGAGGTCCCTAGGTAGAGGGCCAAGGGTCACCCTGGGGCCTCTACTGCAAGTCTAGGGTCACCCTGGGGCCTAGTCTGCAAGTCTACGGAGAGAGGTAGACCCCTGGGTAGCTTTCTGGGGTCAGAGGCCCCTAGGTGGAGGGCCCAGGGGCACCCTGGGGCCTCTATTGCAAGTCGAGGGAGAGAGGTGGACCCCTGGGCAGCTTGCTTGGGTCAGGGGCCCCTGGTTGGAGGACCAGGGGGCACCCTGGGACGTAAACTGCAAGTCCAGGGAGAGAGTTGGAGCCCTGGGTAGCTTGCTGGGGTCAGAGGGCCCAAGGTGGAGGGCCATGGGGCACCCTGGGGACTCTACTGCAAGTCCATGGAGATAGGTAGGCCCCTGGGGAGCTTGCTGGGATCAGAGGTTCCTAGGTGGAGGGCCAAGGGTCACCCTGGGGCCTCTACTGCAAGTCTAGGGATAGAGGTGGACCACTGGGAAGCTTGCTGGTGTCAGAGGCCCCTAGGGGGAGGGCCAGGGGGCACCCTGGGGCCTCTATTAAAGTCCAGGGAGAGAGGTGGACCTCTGGGCAGCTTGCTTGGGTCAGGGACCCCTGGTGGAGGACCAGGGGGCACCCTGGGGCCTATACTGCTAGTCCAGGGAGAGAGTTGGAGCCCTGGGTAGCTTGCTGGGGTCAGAGGGCCCAAGGTGGAGGGCCATGGGGCACCCTGGGGACTCTACTGCAAGTCCAGGGAGATAGGTAGGCCCCTGGGTAGCTTGCTGGGGTCAGAGGTCCCTAGGGGGAGGGCCAAGGGTCACCCTGGGGCCTCTAATGCAAGTCTAGGGAGAGAGGTGGACCACTGGGAAGCTTGCTGGTGTCAGAGGCCCCTAGGGGGAGGGCCAGGGGGCACCCTGGGGCCTCTATTGCAAGTCTAGGGAGAGAGGTGGACCACTGGGAAGCTTGCTGGTGTCAGAGGCCCCTAAGGGGAGGGCCAGGGGGCACCCTGGGGCCTCTATTGCTAGTCCAGGGAGAGAGGTGGACCTCTGGGCAGCTTGCTTGGGTCAGGGGCCCCTAGGTGGAGGACCAGGGGGCACCCTGGGGCCTATACTGCAAGTCCAGGGAGAGAGTTGGAGCCCTGGGTAGCTTGCTGGGATCAGAGGGCCCAAGGTGGAGGGCCATGGGGCACCGTGGGGACTCTACTGCAAGTCCAGGGAGATAGGTAGGCCCCTGGGTAGCTTGCTGGGGTCAGAGGTCCCTTGGTGGAAGGCCACGGGGTACCCTGGGGCCTCTACTGCAAGTCCAGGGAGAGAGGTGGACCCCTGGGTAGCTTGCTGGGGTCATAGGCCCCTAGGTGGAGGGCCTGAGGGCACACTGGGGCCTATACTGCAAGTCCAGGGAGAGAGCTGGACCCCTGGGTAGCTTGCTGGTGTCAGATGCCCCTAGGTGGAGGGCCAGAGGGCACCCTGGGGCCTATACTGCAAGTCCAAGGAGAGAGGTGGACCCCTGGGTAGCTTGCTGGGGTCAGTAGCCCCTGGGTGGAGGGCAAGGGGGCACCCTGGGGCCTCTTTTGCAAGCCCAGGGAGAGAGCTAGACCCCTGGGTAGCTTGCTTGGGTCAGAGGCCCCTAGGTGGAGGGTCACGGGGCACCCTGGGGCCTCTATTGCAAGTCCAGGGAGTGAGGTGGACCCCTCGGTAGCTTGCTGGGATCAGAGACCCCTAGGTGGAGGGCCAATGGGCACCCTGGGTTCTCTACTGCAAGTCCAGGGAGAGATGTGGACCCCTGGGTAGCTTGCTGGGGTCAGAGGCCCCTAGGTGGAGGGCAACGGGGTACCCTGGGGCCTCTACTGCAAATCCAGGGAGAGAGGTGGAGCCCTGGGTAGCTTGCTGGGGTCAGTAGCCCCTGGGTGGAGGGCCAGGGGGCACCCTGGGGCCTATACTGCAAGTCCAAGGAGAGAGGTGGACCCTTGGGTAGCTTTGCTGGGGTCAGAGGCCCCTAGTTGGAGGGCCAGGGGGCACCCTGGGGCCTATACTGCAAGTCCAGGAAGAGAGGTGGACCCCTGGGTAGCTTGCTGGGGTCAGAGGCCCCTAGGTGGAGGGTCACGGGGCACCCTGGGGCCTCTATTGCAAGTCAAGGGAGAGAGGTGGACCCCTCGGTAGCTTGCTGGGGTCAGAGACCCCTAGGTGGAGGGCCAATGGGCACCCTGGGGCCTCTACTGCAAGTCCAGGGAGAGATGTGGACCCCTGGGTAGCTTGCTGGGGTCAGTAGCCACTTGGTGGAGGGCAAGGGGGCACCCTGGGGCCTCTATTGCAAGTCCAGGGAGAGAGCTGGACCCCTGGGTAGCTTGCTGGGTTCAAAGGCCCCTAGGTGGAGGGCCACGAGGTACCCTGGGGCCTCTACTGCAAGTCCAGGGAGAGATGTGGAAACCCTGGGTAGCTTGCTGGGGTCAGAGGCCCCTAGGTGGAGGGCCACGGGGTACCCTGGGGCCTCAACTGCAAGTCCAGGGAGAGAGGTGAATCACAGGGAAGTTTGCTGGTGTCAGAGGCCCCTAGGGAGAGGGCCAGGGGTCACCATAGGGCCTCTACTATAAGTCCAGGGAGAGAGGTGGACCCCTGGGTAACTTGCTGGATTCAGAGTCCCCTGGGTGGAGGGCCAGGGGTACCCTGGGGCCTCTACTGCAAGTCCAGGGAGAGAGTTGGACCCCTGGGTAGCTTGCTGGGGTCAGAGAGCCCTACGTGGAGGGCCATGGGGCACCCTGGGGACACTACTGCAAGTCCAGGGAGATAGGCAGGCCCCTGGGCAGCTTGCTGGGGTCAGAGGCCCCTAGGTGGAGGGCCAAGGGTCACCCTGGTGCCTAGTCTGCAAGTCTAGGGAGAGAGGTGGACCCCTGGGTAGCTTTCTGGGGTCAGAGGCCCCTAGGTGGAGGGCCAAGGGGCACCCTGGGGCCTCTATTGCAAGTCCAGGGAGAGATGTGGACCCCTGGGCAGCTTGCTTGGGTCAGGGGCCCCTAGGTGGAGGACCAAGGGGCACCCTGGGGCCTATACTGCAAGTCCAGGGAGAGAGTTGGAGCCCTGGGTAGCTTTTTGGGAATCAGAGGTTCCAAGGTGGAGGGCCATGGGGCACCCTGGGGACTCTACTGCAAGTCCATGGAGATAGGTAGGCCCCTGGGTAGCTTGCTGGGATCAGAGGTCCCTAGGTGGAGGGCCAAGGGTCACCCTGTGGCCTCTACTGCAAGTCTAGGGAGAGAGGTGGACCACTGGGAAGCTTGCTGGTGTCAGAGGCCCCTAGGGGGAGGGCCAGGGGGCACCCTGGGGCCTCTATTACAAGTCCAGGGAGAGAGGTGGACCTCTGGGCAGCTTGCTTGGGTCAGGGGCCCCTGGTGGAGGACCAGGGGGCACCCTGGGGCCTATACTGCTAGTCCAGGGAGAGAGTTGGAGCCCTGGGTAGCTTGCTGGGGTCAGAGGGCCCTAGGTGGAGGGCCATGGGGCACCCTGGGGACTCTACTGCAAGTCCAGGGAGATAGGTAGGCCCCTGGGTAGCTTGCTGGGGTCAGAGGCCCCTAGGTGGAGGGCCAAGGTTCACCCTGGGGCCTAGTCTGCAAGTCTAGGGAGAGAGGTGGACCCCTGGGTAGCTTTCTGGGGTCAGAGGCCCCTAGGTGGAGGGCCAAGGGGCACCCTGTGGCCTCTATTGCAAGTCCAGGGAGAGAGGTGGACCCCTGGGCAGCTTGCTTGGGTCAGGGGCCCCTAGGTGGAGGACCAGGGGGCACCCAGGGGCGTCTACTGCAAGTCCAGGGAGAGATGTGGACCCCTGGGTAGCTTGCTGGGGTCAGAGGCCCCTAGGTGGAGGGCCAAGGGGCACCCTGTGGCCTCTACTGCAAGTCCAGGGAGAGAGGTGGACCCCTCGGTAGATTGCTGGGGTCAGAGGCCCCTAGGTGGAGGGCCAATGGGCACCCTGGGGCCTCTACTGCAAGACCAGGGAGAGAGGTGAAGCCCTGGGTAGCTTGCTGGGGTCAGAGGCCAAGAGGTGGAGGGCCAGAGGGCAGCCTAGGGCCTCTACTTCAAGTCCAGGGAGAGATGTGAATCACTGGGAAGCTTGCTGGGGTCAGTAGCCCCTAAGGGGAGGGCCAGGGGGCACCGTAGGGCCTCTACTATAAGTCCAGGGAGAGAGGTGGACCCCTGGTTAGCTTGCTGGGTTCAGAGGCCCCTGGGTGGAGGGCCACGGGGTGCCCTGGGGCCTCTACTGCAAGTCCAGGGAGAGAGTTGGACCCCTGGGTAGCTTGCTGGGGTCAGAGGGCCCTACGTGGAGGGCCATGGGGCACCCTGGGGACACTACTGCAATTCCAGGGAGATAGGCAGGCCCCTGGGCAGCTTGCTGGGGTCAGAGGCCCCTAGGTGGAGGGCCAAGGGTCACCCTGGGGCCTAGTCTGCAAGTCTAGGGAGAGATGTGGACCCCTGGGTAGCTTGCTGGGTTCAGAGGCCCCTGGGTGGAGGGCCACGGGGTGTGCTGGGGCCTATACTGCAAGTCCAGGGAGAGAGTTGGAGCCCTGGGTAGCTTGCTGGGGTCAGAGGGCCCAAGGTGGAGGGCCATGGGGCACCCTGGGGACTCTACTGCAAGTCCAGGGAGATAGGTAGGCCCCTGGGTAGCTTGCTGGGGTCAGAGGTCCCTAGATAGAGGGCCAAGGGTCACCCTGGGGCCTCTACTGCACGTCTAGGGTCACCCTGGGGCCTAGTCTGCAAGTCTACGGAGAGAGGTAGACCCCTGGGTAGCTTTCTGGGGTCAGAGGCCCCTAGGTGGAGGGCCCAGGGGCACCCTGGGGCCTCTATTGCAAGTCCAGGGAGAGAGGTGGACCCCTGGGCAGCTTGCTTGGGTCAGGGGCCCCTGGTTAGAGGACCAGGGGGCACCCTGGGGCGTATACTGCAAGTCCAGGGAGAGAGTTGGAGCCCTGGGTAGCTTGCTGGGGTCAGAGGGCCCAAGGTGGAGGGCCATGGGGCACCCTGGGGACTCTACTGCAAGTCCATGGAGATAGGTAGGCCCCTGGGGAGCTTGCTGGGATCAGAGGTCCCTAGGTGGAGGGCCAAGGGTCACCCTGGGGCCTCTACTGCAAGTCTAGGGATAGAGGTGGACCACTGGGAAGCTTGCTGGTGTCAGAGGCCCCTAGGGGGAGGGCCAGGGGGCACCCTGGGGCCTCTATTAAAGTCCAGGGAGAGAGGTGGACCTCTGGGCAGCTTGCTTGGGTCAGGGACCCCTGGTGGAGGACCAGGGGGCACCCTGGGGCCTATACTGCTAGTCCAAGAAGAGAGTTGGAGCCCTGGGTAGCTTGCTGGGGTCAGAGGGCCCAAGGTGGAGGGCCATGGGGCACCCTGGGGACTCTACTGCAAGTCCAGGGAGATAGGTAGGCCCCTGGGTAGCTTGCTGGGGTCAGAGGTCCCTAGGTGGAGGGCCAAGGGTCACCCTGGGGCCTCTAATGCAAGTCTAGGGAGAGAGGTGGACCACTGGGAAGCTTGCTGGTGTCAGAGGCCCCTAGGGGGAGGGCCAGGGGGCACCCTGGGGCCTCTATTGCAAGTCTAGGGAGAGAGGTGGACCACTGGGAAGCTTGCTGGTGTCAGAGGCCCCTAAGGGGAGGGCCAGGGGGCACCCTGGGGCCTCTATTGCAAGTCCAAGGAGAGAGGTGGACCTCTGGGCAGCTTGCTTGGGTCAGGGGCCCCTAGGTGGAGGGTCACGGGGCACCCTGGGGCCTCTATTGCAAGTCCAGGGAGAGAGGTGGACCCCTCGGTAGCTTGCTGGGATCAGAGACCTCTAGGTGGAGGGCCAATGGGCACCCTGGGTTCTCTACTGCAAGTCCAGGGAGAGATGTGGACCCCTGGTTAGCTTGCTGGGGTCAGAGGCCCCTAGGTGGAGGGCCACGGGGTACCCTGGGGCCTCTACTGCAAATCCAGGGAGAGAGGTGGAGCCCTGGGTAGCTTGCTGGGGTCAGTAGCCCCTGGTTGGAGGGCCAGGGGGCACCCTGGGGCCTATACTGCAAGTCCAAGGAGAGAGGTGGACCCCTGGGTAGCTTTGCTGGGGTCAGAGGCCCCTAGTTGGAGGGCCAGGGGGCACCCTGGGGCCTATACTGCAAGTCCAGGAAGAGAGGTGGACCCCTGGGTAGCTTGCTGGACTCAGAGGCCCCTAGGTGGAGGGCCAGGGGGCACCCTGGGGCCTCTATTGCAAGTCCAGGGAGAGAGGTGGACCCCTGGGCAGCTTGCTTGGGTCAGGGGCCCCTAGGTGGAGGACCAGGGGGCACCCTGGGGCCTATACTGCAAGTCCAGGGAGAGAGTTGGAGCCCTGGGTAGCTTGCTGGGATCAGAGGGCCCAATGTGGAGGGCCATGGGGCACCCTGGGGACTCTATTGCAAGTCCAGGGAGATAGGTAGGCCCCTGGGTAGCTTGCTGGGGTCAGAGGTCCCTTGGTGGAAGGCCACTGGGTACCCTGGGGCCTCTACTGCAAGTCCAGGGAGAGAGGTGGACCCCTGGGTAGCTTGCTGGGGTCATAGGCCCCTAGGTGGAGGGCCTGAGGGCACACTGGGGCCTATACTGCAAGTCCAGGGAGAGAGCTGGACCCCTGGGTAGCTTGCTGGTGTCAGATGCCCCTAGGTGGAGGGCCAGAGGGCACCCTGGGGCCTATACTGCAAGTCCAAGGAGAGAGGTGGACCCCTGGGTAGCTTGCTGGTGTTAGATGCCCCTAGTTGGAGGGCCAGGGGGCACCCTGGGTCCTATACTGCAAGTCCAGGGAGAGAGGTGGACCCCTGGGTAGCTTGCTGGGGTCAGATGCCCCTAGGTGGAGGGCCAGGGGGCACCCTGGGGCCTATACTGCAAGTCCAAGGAGAGAGGTGGACCCCTGGGTAGCTTGATGGGGTCAGAGGCCCCTAGTTGGAGGGCCAGGGGGTACACTGGGGCCTCTACTGCAAGTCCAGGGAGAGATGTGGACCCCTGGGTAGCTTAAGGGACTCAGAGGCCCCTAGGTGGAGGGCCAGGGGGCACCCTGGAAACTCTACTATAAGTCCAGGGAGAGAGGTGGACCCCTGGGTAGCTTGCTGGGGTCAGAGGCTCCTAGGTGGAGGGCCAGGGGTCACCCAGGGGCGTCTACTGCAAGTCCAGGGAGAGAGGTGGACCCCTCGGTAGCTTGCTGGGGTCAGAGACCCCTAGGTGGAGGGCCAATGGGCACCCTGGGGCCTCTACTGCAAGTCCAGGGAGAGAGGTGGAGCCCTGGGTAGCTTGCTGGGGTCAGTAGCCCATGAGTGGAGGGCAAGGGGGCACCCTGGGGCCTCTATTGCAAGTCCACGGAGGGAGCTGGACCCCTGGGTTACTTGCTGGGTTCAGAGGCCCCTAGGTGGAGGGCCACGGGGTACCCTGGGGCCTCTACTGCAAGTCCAGGGAGAGATGTGGACGCCTGGGTTGCTTGCTGGACTCAGAGGCCCCTAGGTGGAGGGCCAGGGGGCACCCTGGGGCCTCTATTGCAAGTCCAGGGAGACAGCTGGACACCTGGGTAGCTTGCTGGGGTCAGAGGCCCCTAGGTGGAGGGCCACGGGGTACCCTGGGGCCTCTACTGCAAGTCCAGGGAGAGAGGTGGAGCCCTGGGTAGCTTGCTGGGGCCAGTAGCCCCTGAGTGGAGGGCAAGGGGGCACCCTGGGGCCTCTACTGCAAGTCCAGGGAGAGAGGTGGAGCCCTGGGTAGCTTGCTGGAGTCAGAGGCCCCTAGGTGGAGGGCAAGGGGGCACCCTGTGGCCTATACTGCAAGTCCAGGGAGAGAGGTGGACCCCTGGGTAGCTTGCTGGGGTCAAAGGGCCCTAGGTGGAGGGCCAAGGGTCAACCTGGGGCCTCTACTGCATGTCCAGGGAGAGAGGTGGAGCCCTGGGTAGCTTGCTGGGGTCAGTAGCCCCTGGGTGGAGGGCAAGGGGGCACCCTGGGGCCTCTTTTGCAAGCCCAGGGAGAGAGCTGGACCTCTGGGTAGCTTGCTTGGGTCAGAGGCCCCTAGGTGGAGGGTCACGGGGCACCCTGGGGCCTCTATTGCAAGTCCAGGGAGTGAGGTGGACCCCTCGGTAGCTTGCTGGGATCAGAGACCCCTAGGTGGAGGGTCAATGGGCACCCTGGGTTCTCTACTGCAAGTCCAGGGAGAGATGTGGACCCCTGGGTAGCTTGCTGGGGTCAGAGGCCCCTAGGTGGAGGGCCACGGGGTACCGTAGGGGCCTCTACTGCAAGTCCAGGGAGAGAGGTGGAGCCCTGGGTAGCTTGCTGGGGTCAGAGGCCCCAGGTGGAGGTCCAGAGGGCAGCCTAGGGCCTCTACTACAAGTCCAGGGAGAGAGGTGGAGCCCTGGGTAGCTTGCTGGGGTCAGTAGCCCCTAGTTGAAGGGCCAGGGGGCACCCTGGGACCTATACTGCAAGTCCAGGAAGAGAGGTGGACCCCTGGGTAGCTTGCTGGGGTCAGAGGCCCCTAGGTGAAGGGCCATGGGGCACCCTGGGGAAACTACTGCAAGTCCAGGGAGATAGGCAGGCCCCAGGGCAGCTTGCTGGGGTCAGAGGCCCCTAGGTGGAGGGCCAAGGGTCACCCTGGGGCCTAGTCTGCAAGTGTAGGGAGAGAGGTGGACCCCTGGGTAGCTTTCTGGGGTCAGAGGCCCCTAGGTGGAGGGCCAAGGGGCACCCTGGGGCCTCTATTGCAAGTCCAGGGAGAGAGGTGGACCTTTGGGCAGCTTGCTTGGGTCAGGGGCCCCTAGGTGGAGGACCAGGGGGCACCCTGGGGCCTATACTGCTAGTCCAGGGAGAGAGTTGGAGCCCTGGGTAGCTTGCTGGGGTCAGAGGGCCCTAGGTGGAGGGCCATGGGGCACCCTGGGGACTCTACTGCAAGTCCAGGGAGATAGGTAGGCCCCTGGGTAGCTTGCTGAGGTCAGATGCCCCTAGGTGGAGGGCCAATGGGCACCCTGGGGCCTCTACTGCAAGTCCAGGGAGAGATGTGGACCCCTGGGTAGCTTGCTGGGGTCTCTAGCCACTGGGTGGAGGGCAAGGGGGCACCCTGGGGCCTCTATTGCAAGTCCAGGGAGAGAGCTGGACCCCTGGGTAGCTTGCTGGGTTCAAAGGCCCCTAGGTGGAGGGCCACGAGGTACCCTGGGGCCTCTACTGCAAGTCCAGGGAGAGATGTGGACCCCTGGGTAGCTTGCTGGGGTCAGAGGCCCCTAGGTGGAGGGCCACGGGGTACCCTGGGGCCTCTACTGCAAGTCCAGGGAGAGAGGTGGACCACTGGGAAGCTTGCTGGTGTCAGAGGCCCCTAGGGGGAGGGCCAGGGGGCACCCTGGGGCCTCTATTGCAAGTCTAGGGAGAGAGGTGGACCACTGGGAAGCTTGCTTGGGTCAGGGGCCCCTAGGTGGAGGGTCACGGGGCACCCTGGGGCCTCTATTGCAAGTCCAGGGAGAGAGGTGGACCCCTCGGTAGCTTGCTGGGATCAGAGACCTCTAGGTGGAGGGCCAATGGGCACCCTGGGTTCTCTACTGCAAGTCCAGGGAGAGATGTGGACCCCTGGGTAGCTTGCTGGGGTCAGAGGCCCCTAGGTGGAGGGCCACGGGGTACCCTGGGGCCTCTACTGCAAATCCAGGGAGAGAGGTGGAGCCCTGGGTAGCTTGCTGGGGTCAGTAGCCCCTGGTTGGAGGGCCAGGGGGCACCCTGGGGCCTATACTGCAAGTCCAAGGAGAGAGGTGGACCCCTGGGTAGCTTTGCTGGGGTCAGAGGCCCCTAGTTGGAGGGCCAGGGGGCACCCTGGGGCCTATACTGCAAGTCCAGGAAGAGAGGTGGACCCCTGGGTAGCTTGCTGGACTCAGAGGCCCCTAGGTGGAGGGCCAGGGGGCACCCTGGGGCCTCTATTGCAAGTCCAGGGAGAGAGGTGGACCCCTGGGCAGCTTGCTTGGGTCAGGGGCCCCTAGGTGGAGGACCAGGGGGCACCCTGGGGCCTATACTGCAAGTCCAGGGAGAGAGTTGGAGCCCTGGGTAGCTTGCTGGGATCAGAGGGCCCAAGGTGGAGGGCCATGGGGCACCCTGGGGACTCTACTGCAAGTCCAGGGAGATAGGTAGGCCCCTGGGTAGCTTGCTGGGGTCAGAGGTCCCTTGGTGGAAGGCCACTGGGTACCCTGGGGCCTCTACTGCAAGTCCAGGGAGAGAGGTGGACCCCTGGGTAGCTTGCTGGGGTCATAGGCCCCTAGGTGGAGGGCCTGAGGGCACACTGGGGCCTATACTGCAAGTCCAGGGAGAGAGCTGGACCCCTGGGTAGCTTGCTGGTGTCAGATGCCCCTAGGTGGAGGGCCAGAGGGCACCCTGGGGCCTATACTGCAAGTCCAAGGAGAGAGGTGGACCCCTGGGTAGCTTGCTGGTGTTAGATGCCCCTAGTTGGAGGGCCAGGGGGCACCCTGGGTCCTATACTGCAAGTCCAGGGAGAGAGGTGGACCCCTGGGTAGCTTGCTGGGGTCAGATGCCCCTAGGTGGAGGGCCAGGGGGCACCCTGGGGCCTATACTGCAAGTCCAAGGAGAGAGGTGGACCCCTGGGTAGCTTGATGGGGTCAGAGGCCCCTAGTTGGAGGGCCAGGGGGTACCCTGGGGCCTCTACTGCAAGTCCAGGGAGAGATGTGGACCCCTGGGTAGCTTAAGGGACTCAGAGGCCCCTAGGTGGAGGGCCAGGGGGCACCCTGGAAACTCTACTATAAGTCCAGGGAGAGAGGTGGACCCCTGGGTAGCTTGCTGGGGTCAGAGGCTCCTAGGTGGAGGGCCAGGGGTCACCCAGGGGCGTCTACTGCAAGTCCAGGGAGAGAGGTGGACCCCTCGGTAGCTTGCTGGGGTCAGAGACCCCTAGGTGGAGGGCCAATGGGCACCCTGGGGCCTCTACTGCAAGTCCAGGGAGAGAGGTGGAGCCCTGGGTAGCTTGCTGGGGTCAGTAGCCCATGAGTGGAGGGCAAGGGGGCACCCTGGGGCCTCTATTGCAAGTCCACGGAGGGAGCTGGACCCCTGGGTTACTTGCTGGGTTCAGAGGCCCCTAGGTGGAGGGCCACGGGGTACCCTGGGGCCTCTACTGCAAGTCCAGGGAGAGATGTGGACGCCTGGGTTGCTTGCTGGACTCAGAGGCCCCTAGGTGGAGGGCCAGGGGGCACCCTGGGGCCTCTATTGCAAGTCCAGGGAGACAGCTGGACACCTGGGTAGCTTGCTGGGGTCAGAGGCCCCTAGGTGGAGGGCCACGGGGTACCCTGGGGCCTCTACTGCAAGTCCAGGGAGAGAGGTGGAGCCCTGGGTAGCTTGCTGGGGCCAGTAGCCCCTGAGTGGAGGGCAAGGGGGCACCCTGGGGCCTCTACTGCAAGTCCAGGGAGAGAGGTGGAGCCCTGGGTAGCTTGCTGGAGTCAGAGGCCCCTAGGTGGAGGGCAAGGGGGCACCCTGTGGCCTATACTGCAAGTCCAGGGAGAGAGGTGGACCCCTGGGTAGCTTGCTGGGGTCAAAGGGCCCTAGGTGGAGGGCCAAGGGTCAACCTGGGGCCTCTACTGCATGTCCAGGGAGAGAGGTGGAGCCCTGGGTAGCTTGCTAAGGTCAGATGCCCCTAGGTGGAGGGCCAGAGGGCAGCCTAGGGCCTTTACTACAAGTCCAGGGAGAGAGGTGGAGCCCTGGGTAGCTTGCTGGGGTCAGTAGCCCCTGGGTGGAGGGCAAGGGGGCACCCTGGGGCCTCTTTTGCAAGCCCAGGGAGAGAGCTGGACCCCTGGGTAGCTTGCTTGGGTCAGAGGCCCCTAGGTGGAGGGTCACGGGGCACCCTGGGGCCTCTATTGCAAGTCCAGGGAGTGAGGTGGACCCCTCGGTAGCTTGCTGGGATCAGAGACCCCTAGGTGGAGGGTCAATGGGCACCCTGGGTTCTCTACTGCAAGTCCAGGGAGAGATGTGGACCCCTGGGTAGCTTGCTGGGGTCAGAGGCCCCTAGGTGGAGGGCCACGGGGTACCGTAGGGGCCTCTACTGCAAGTCCAGGGAGAGAGGTGGAGCCCTGGGTAGCTTGCTGGGGTCAGAGGCCCCAGGTGGAGGTCCAGAGGGCAGCCTAGGGCCTCTACTACAAGTCCAGGGAGAGAGGTGGAGCCCTGGGTAGCTTGCTGGGGTCAGTAGCCCCTAGTTGGAGGGCCAGGGGGCACCCTGGGACCTATACTGCAAGTCCAGGAAGAGAGGTGGACCCCTGGGTAGCTTGCTGGGGTCAGAGGCCCCTAGGTGAAGGGCCATGGGGCACCCTGGGGAAACTACTGCAAGTCCAGGGAGATAGGCAGGCCCCAGGGCAGCTTGCTGGGGTCAGAGGCCCCTAGGTGGAGGGCCAAGGGTCACCCTGGGGCCTAGTCTGCAAGTGTAGGGAGAGAGGTGGACCCCTGGGTAGCTTTCTGGGGTCAGAGGCCCCTAGGTGGAGGGCCAAGGGGCACCCTGGGGCCTCTATTGCAAGTCCAGGGAGAGAGGTGGACCTTTGGGCAGCTTGCTTGGGTCAGGGGCCCCTAGGTGGAGGACCAGGGGGCACCCTGGGGCCTATACTGCTAGTCCAGGGAGAGAGTTGGAGCCCTGGGTAGCTTGCTGGGGTCAGAGGGCCCTAGGTGGAGGGCCATGGGGCACCCTGGGGACTCTACTGCAAGTCCAGGGAGATAGGTAGGCCCCTGGGTAGCTTGCTGAGGTCAGATGCCCCTAGGTGGAGGGCCAATGGGCACCCTGGGGCCTCTACTGCAAGTCCAGGGAGAGATGTGGACCCCTGGGTAGCTTGCTGGGGTCAGTAGCCACTGGGTGGAGGGCAAGGGGGCACCCTGGGGCCTCTATTGCAAGTCCAGGGAGAGAGCTGGACCCCTGGGTAGCTTGCTGGGTTCAAAGGCCCCTAGGTGGAGGGCCACGAGGTACCCTGGGGCCTCTACTGCAAGTCCAGGGAGAGATGTGGACCCCTGGGTAGCTTGCTGGGGTCAGAGGCCCCTAGGTGGAGGGCCACGGGGTACCCTGGGGCCTCTACTGCAAGTCCAGGGAGAGAGGTGAATCACAGGGAAGTTTGCTGGTGTCAGAGGCCCCTAGGGAGAGGGCCAGGGGTCACCATAGGGCCTCTACTATAAGTCCAGGGAGAGAGGTGGACCCCTGGGTAACTTGCTGGGTTCAGAGTCCCCTGGGTGGAGGGCCAGGGGTACCCTGGGGCCTCTACTGCAAGTCCAGGGAGAGAGTTGGACCCCTGGGTAGCTTGCTGGGGTCAGAGAGCCCTACGTGGAGGGCCATGGGGCACCCTGGGGACACTACTGCAAGTCCAGGGAGATAGGCAGGCCCCTGGGCAGCTTGCTGGGGTCAGAGGCCCCTAGGTGGAGGGCCAAGGGTCACCCTGGTGCCTAGTCTGCAAGTCTAGGGAGAGAGGTAGGTTGACCCCTGGGTAGCTTTCTGGGGTCAGAGGCCCCTAGGTGGAGGGCCAAGGGGCACCCTGGGGCCTCTATTGCAAGTCCAGGGAGAGAGGTGGACCTTTGGGCAGCTTGCTTGGGTCAGGGGCCCCTAGGTGGAGGACCAGGGGGCACCCTGGGGCCTATACTGCTAGTCCAGGGAGAGAGTTGGAGCCCTGGGTAGCTTGCTGGGGTCAGAGGGCCCTAGGTGGAGGGCCATGGGGCACCCTGGGGACTCTACTGCAAGTCCAGGGAGATAGGTAGGCCCCTGGGTAGCTTGCTGAGGTCAGATGCCCCTAGGTGGAGGGCCAATGGGCACCCTGGGGCCTCTACTGCAAGTCCAGGGAGAGATGTGGACCCCTGGGTAGCTTGCTGGGGTCAGTAGCCACTGGGTGGAGGGCAAGGGGGCACCCTGGGGCCTCTATTGCAAGTCCAGGGAGAGAGCTGGACCCCTGGGTAGCTTGCTGGGTTCAAAGGCCCCTAGGTGGAGGGCCACGAGGTACCCTGGGGCCTCTACTGCAAGTCCAGGGAGAGATGTGGACCCCTGGGTAGCTTGCTGGGGTCAGAGGCCCCTAGGTGGAGGGCCACGGGGTACCCTGGGGCCTCTACTGCAAGTCCAGGGAGAGAGGTGAATCACAGGGAAGTTTGCTGGTGTCAGAGGCCCCTAGGGAGAGGGCCAGGGGTCACCATAGGGCCTCTACTATAAGTCCAGGGAGAGAGGTGGACCCCTGGGTAACTTGCTGGGTTCAGAGTCCCCTGGGTGGAGGGCCAGGGGTACCCTGGGGCCTCTACTGCAAGTCCAGGGAGAGAGTTGGACCCCTGGGTAGCTTGCTGGGGTCAGAGAGCCCTACGTGGAGGGCCATGGGGCACCCTGGGGACATTACTGCAAGTCCAGGGAGATAGGCAGGCCCCTGGGCAGCTTGCTGGGGTCAGAGGCCCCTAGGTGGAGGGCCAAGGGTCACCCTGGTGCCTAGTCTGCAAGTCTAGGGAGAGAGGTAGGTTGACCCCTGGGTAGCTTTCTGGGGTCAGAGGCCCCTAGGTGGAGGGCCAAGGGGCACCCTGGGGCCTCTATTGCAAGTCCAGGGAGAGAGGTGGACCCCTGGGCAGCTTGCTTGGGTCAGGGGCCCCTAGGTGGAGGACCAAGGGGCACCCTGGGGCCTATACTGCAAGTCCAGGGAGAGAGTTGGAGCCCTGGGTAGCTTTTTGGGAATCAGAGGTTCCAAGGTGGAGGGCCATGGGGCACCCTGGGGACTCTACTGCAAGTCCATGGAGATAGGTAGGCCCCTGGGTAGCTTGCTGGGATCAGAGGTCCCTAGGTGGAGGGCCAAGGGTCACCCTGTGGCCTCTACTGCAAGTCTAGGGAGAGAGGTGGACCACTGGGAAGCTTGCTGGTGTCAGAGGCCCCTAGGGGGAGGGCCAGGGGGCACCCTGGGGCCTCTATTACAAGTCCAGGGAGAGAGGTGGACCTCTGGGCAGCTTGCTTGGGTCAGGGGCCCCTGGTGGAGGACCAGGGGGCACCCTGGGGCCTATACTGCTAGTCCAGGGAGAGAGTTGGAGCCCTGGGTAGCTTGCTGGGGTCAGAGGGCCCTAGGTGGAGGGCCATGGGGCACCCTGGGGACTCTACTGCAAGTCCAGGGAGATAGGTAGGCCCCTGGGTAGCTTGCTGGGGTCAGAGGCCCCTATGTGGAGGGCCAAGGGTCACCCTGGGGCCTAGTCTGCAAGTCTAGGGAGAGAGGTGGACCCCTGGGTAGCTTTCTGGGGTCAGAGGCCCCTAGGTGGAGGGCCAAGGGGCACCCTGTGGCCTCTATTGCAAGTCCAGGGAGAGAGGTGGACCCCTGGGCAGCTTGCTTGGGTCAGGGGCCCCTAGGTGGAGGACAAGGGGGCACCCAGGGGCGTCTACTGCAAGTCCAGGGAGAGATGTGGACCCCTGGGTAGCTTGCTGGGGTCAGAGGCCCCTAGGTGGAGGGCCAAGGGGCACCCTGTGGCCTCTACTGCAAGTCCAGGGAGAGAGGTGGACCCCTCGGTAGATTGCTGGGGTCAGAGGCCCCTAGGTGGAGGGCCAATGGGCACCCTGGGGCCTCTACTGCAAGACCAGGGAGAGAGGTGAAGCCCTGGGTAGCTTGCTGGGGTCAGAGGCCAAGAGGTGGAGGGCCAGAGGGCAGCCTAGGGCCTCTACTGCAAGTCCAGGGAGAGATGTGAATCACTGGGAAGCTTGCTGGGGTCAGTAGCCCCTAAGGGGAGGGCCAGGGGGACCGTAGGGCCTCTACTATAAGTCCAGGGAGAGAGGTGGACCCCTGGTTAGCTTGCTGGGTTCAGAGGCCCCTGGGTGGAGGGCCACGGGGTGCCCTGGGGCCTCTACTGCAAGTCCAGGGAGAGAGTTGGACCCCTGGGTAGCTTGCTGGGGTCAGAGGGCCCTACGTGGAGGGCCATGGGGCACCCTGGGGACACTACTGCAATTCCAGGGAGATAGGCAGGCCCCTGGGCAGCTTGCTGAGGTCAGAGGCCCCTAGGTGGAGGGCCAAGGGTCACCCTGGGGCCTAGTCTGCAAGTCTAGGGAGAGATGTGGACCCCTGGGTAGCTTGCTGGGTTCAGAGGCCCCTGGGTGGAGGGCCACGGGGTGTCCTGGGGCCTATACTGCATGTCCAGGGAGAGAGTTGGAGCCCTGGGTAGCTTGCTGGGGTCAGAGGGCCCAAGGTGGAGGGCCATGGGGCACCCTGGGGACTCTACTGCAAGTCCAGGGAGATAGGTAGGCCCCTGGGTAGCTTGCTGGGGTCAGAGGTCCCTAGGTAGTGGGCCAAGGGTCACCCTGGGGCCTCTACTGCAAGTCTAGGGTCACCCTGGGGCCTAGTCTGCAAGTCTACGGAGAGAAGTAGACCCCTGGGTAGCTTTCTGGGGTCAGAGGCCCCTAGGTGGAGGGCCCAGGGGCACCCTGGGGCCTCTATTGCAAGTCCAGGGAGAGATGTGGACCCCTGGGCAGCTTGCTTGGGTCAGGGGCCCCTGGTTGGAGGACCAGGGGGCACCCTGGGGCGTATACTGCAAGTCCAGGGAGAGAGTTGGAGCCCTGGGTAGCTTGCTGGGGTCAGAGGGCCCAAGGTGGAGGGCCATGGGGCACCCTGGGGACTCTACTGCAAGTCCATGGAGATAGGTAGGCCCCTGGGGAGCTTGCTGGGATCAGAGGTCCCTAGGTGGAGGGCCAAGGGTCACCCTGGGGCCTCTACTGCAAGTCTAGGGATAGAGGTGGACCACTGGGAAGCTTGCTGGGGTCAGAGGGCCCTACGTGGAGGGCCATGGGGCACCCTGGGGACACTACTGCAATTCCAGGGAGATAGGCAGGCCCCTGGGCAGCTTGCTGGGGTCAGAGGCCCCTAGGTGGAGGGCCAAGGGTCACCCTGGGGCCTAGTCTGCAAGTCTAGGGAGAGATGTGGACCCCTGGGTAGCTTGCTGGGTTCAGAGGCCCCTGGGTGGAGGGCCACGGGGTGTCCTGGGGCCTATACTGCAAGTCCAGGGAGAGAGTTGGAGCCCTGGGTAGCTTGCTGGGGTCAGAGGGCCCAAGATGGAGGGCCATGGGGCACCCTGGGGACTCTACTGCAAGTCCAGGGAGATAGGTAGGCCCCTGGGTAGCTTGCTGGGGTCAGAGGTCCCTAGGTAGAGGGCCAAGGGTCACCCTGGGGCCTCTACTGCACGTCTAGGGTCACCCTGGGGCCTAGTCTGCAAGTCTACGGAGAGAGGTAGACCCCTGGGTAGCTTTCTGGGGTCAGAGGCCCCTAGGTGGAGGGCCCAGGGGCACCCTGGGGCCTCTATTGCAAGTCCAGGGAGAGAGGTGGACCCCTGGGCAGCTTGCTTGGGTCAGGGGCCCCTGGTTGGAGGACCAGGGGGCACCCTGGGGCATATACTGCAAGTCCAGGGAGAGAGTTGGAGCCCTGGGTAGCTTGCTGGGGTCAGAGGGCCCAAGGTGGAGGGCCATGGGGCACCCTGGTGACTCTACTGCAAGTCCATGGAGATAGGTAGGCCCCTGGGGAGCTTGCTGGGATCAGAGGTCCCTAGATGGAGGGCCAAAGGTCACCCTGGGGCCTCTACTGCAAGTCTAGGGATAGAGGTGGACCACTGGGAAGCTTGCTGGTGTCAGAGGCCCCTAGGGGGAGGGCCAGGGGGCACCCTGGGGCCTCTATTAAAGTCCAGGGAGAGAGGTGGACCTCTGGGCAGCTTGCTTGGGTCAGGGACCCCTGGTGGAGGACCAGGGGGCACCCTGGGGCCTATACTGCTAGTCCAGGGAGAGAGTTGGAGCCCTGGGTAGCTTGCTGGGGTCAGAGGGCCCAAGGTGGAGGGCCATGGGGCACCCTGGGGACTCTACTGCAAGTCCAGGGAGATAGGTAGGCCCCTGGGTAGCTTGCTGGGGTCAGAGGTCCCTAGGTGGAGGGCCAAGGGTCACCCTGGGGCCTCTAATGCAAGTCTAGGGAGAGAGGTGGACCACTGGGAAGCTTGCTGGTGTCAGAGGCCCCTAGGGGGAGGGCCAGGGGGCACCCTGGGGCCTCTATTGCAAGTCTAGGGAGAGAGGTGGACCACTGGGAAGCTTGCTGGTGTCAAAGGCCCCTAAGGGGAGGGCCAGGGGGCACCCTGGGGCCTCTATTGCAAGTCCAGGGAGAGAGGTGGACCTCTGGGCAGCTTGCTTGGGTCAGGGGCCCCTAGGTGGAGGGTCACGGGGCACCCTGGGGCCTCTATTGCAAGTCCAGGGAGAGAGGTGGACCCCTCGGTAGCTTGCTGGGATCAGAGACCTCTAGGTGGAGGGCCAATGGGCACCCTGGGTTCTCTACTGCAAGTCCAGGGAGAGAGGTGGACCCCTGGGTAGCTTGCTGGGGTCAGAGGCCCCTAGGTGGAGGGCCACGGGGTACCCTGGGGCCTCTACTGCAAATCCAGGGAGAGAGGTGGAGCCCTGGGTAGCTTGCTGGGGTCAGTAGCCCCTGGTTGGAGGGCCAGGGGGCACCCTGGGGCCTATACTGCAAGTCCAAGGAGAGAGGTGGACCCCTGGGTAGCTTTGCTGGGGTCAGAGGCCCCTAGTTGGAGGGCCAGGGGGCACCCTGGGGCCTATACTGCAAGTCCAGGAAGAGAGGTGGACCCCTGGGTAGCTTGCTGGACTCAGAGGCCCCTAGGTGGAGGGCCAGGGGGCACCCTGGGGCCTCTATTGCAAGTCCAGGGAGAGAGGTGGACCCCTGGGCAGCTTGCTTGGGTCAGGGGCCCCTAGGTGGAGGACCAGGGGGCACCCTGGGGCCTATACTGCAAGTCCAGGGAGAGAGTTGGAGCCCTGGGTAGCTTGCTGGGATCAGAGGGCCCAAGGTGGAGGGCCATGGGGCACCCTGGGGACTCTACTGCAAGTCCAGGGAGATAGGTAGGCCCCTGGGTAGCTTGCTGGGGTCAGAGGTCCCTTGGTGGAAGGCCACGGGGTACCCTGGGGCCTCTACTGCAAGTCCAGGGAGAGAGGTGGACCCCTGGGTAGCTTGCTGGGGTCATAGGCCCCTAGGTGGAGGGCCTGAGGGCACACTGGGGCCTATACTGCAAGTCCAGGGAGAGAGCTGGACCCCTGGGTAGCTTGCTGGTGTCAGATGCCCCTAGGTGGAGGGCCAGAGGGCACCCTGGGGCCTATACTGCAAGTCCAAGGAGAGAGGTGGACCCCTGGGTAGCTTGCTGGTGTTAGATGCCCCTAGTTGGAGGGCCAGGGGGCACCCTGGGTCCTATACTGCAAGTCCAGGGAGAGAGGTGGACCCCTGGGTAGCTTGCTGGGGTCAGATGCCCCTAGGTGGAGGGCCAGGGGGCACCCTGGGGCCTATACTGCAAGTCCAAGGAGAGAGGTGGACCCCTGGGTAGCTTGATGGGGTCAGAGGCCCCTAGTTGGAGGGCCAGGGGGTACCCTGGGGCCTCTACTGCAAGTCCAGGGAGAGATGTGGACCCCTGGGTAGCTTAAGGGACTCAGAGGCCCCTAGGTGGAGGGCCAGGGGGCACCCTGGAAACTCTACTATAAGTCCAGGGAGAGAGGTGGACCCCTGGGTAGCTTGCTGGGGTCAGAGGCTCCTAGGTGGAGGGCCAGGGGTCACCCAGGGGCGTCTACTGCAAGTCCAGGGAGAGAGGTGGACCCCTCGGTAGCTTGCTGGGGTCAGAGACCCCTAGGTGGAGGGCCAATGGGCACCCTGGGGCCTCTACTGCAAGTCCAGGGAGAGAGGTGGACCCCTCGGTAGCTTGCTGGGATCAGACACCCCTAGGTGGAGGGCCAATGGGCACCCTGGGTTCTCTACTGCAAGTCCAGGGAGAGATGTGGACCCCTGGGTAGCTTGCTGGGGTCAGAGGCCCCTAGGTGGAGGGCCACGGGGTACCCTGGGGCCTCTACTGCAAATCCAGGGAGAGAGGTGGAGCCCTGGGTAGCTTGCTGGGGTCAGTAGCCCCTGGTTGGAGGGCCAGGGGGCACCCTGGGGCCTATACTGCAAGTCCAAGGAGAGAGATGGACCCTTGGGTAGCTTTGCTGGGGTCAGAGGCCCCTAGTTGGAGGGCCAGGGGGCACCCTGGGGCCTATACTGCAAGTCCAGGAAGAGAGGTGGACCCCTGGGTAGCTTGCTGGACTCAGAGGCCCCTAGGTGGAGGGCCATGGGGCACCCTGGGGACTCTACTGCAAGTCCAGGGAGATAGGTAGGCCCCTGGGAAGCTTGCTGGGGTCAGAGGTCCCTTGGTGGAAGGCCACGGGGTACCCTGGGGCCTCTACTGCAAGTCCAGGGAGAGAGGTGGACCCCTGGGTAGCTTGCTGGGGTCATAGGCCCCTAGGTGGAGGGCCAGAGGGCACACTGGGGCCTATACTGCAAGTCCAGGGAGAGAGCTGGACCCCTGGGTAGCTTGCTGGTGTCAGATGCCCCTAGGTGGAGGGCCAGAGGGCACCCTGGGGCCTATACTGCAAGTCCATGGAGAGAGGTGGACCCCTGGGTAGCTTGCTGGTGTTAGATGCCCCTAGGTGGAGGGCCAATGGGCACCCTGGGGCCACTACTGCAAGTCCAGGGAGAGAGGTGGAGCCCTGGATAGCTTGCTGAGGTCAAATGCCCCTAGGTGGAGGGCCAGAGGGCAGCCTATTGCCTCTACTACAAGTCCAGGGAGAGAGGTGGAGCCCTGGGTAGCTTGCTGGGGTCAGTAGCCCATGAGTGGAGGGCAAGGGGGCACCCTGGGGCCTCTATTGCAAGTCCACGGAGGGAGCTGGACCCCTGGGTTACTTGCTGGGTTAAGAGGCCCCTAGGTGGAGGGCCACGGGGTACCCTGGGGCCTCTACTGCAAGTCCAGGGAGAGATGTGGACGCCTGGGTTGTTTGGTGGACTCAGAGGCCCCTAGGTGGAGGGCCAGGGGGCACCCTGGGGCCTCTATTGCAAGTCCAGGGAGACAGCTGGACACCTGGGTAGCTTGCTGGGGTCAGAGGCCCCTAGGTGGAGGGCCACGGGGTACCCTGGGGCCTCTACTGCAAGTCCAGGGAGAGAGGTGGAGCCCTGGGTAGCTTGCTGGGGCCAGTAGCCCCTGAGTGGAGGGCAAGGGGGCACCCTGGGGCCTCTACTGCAAGTCCAGGGAGAGAGGTGGAGCCCTGGGTAGCTTGCTGGAGTCAGAGGCCCCTAGGTGGAGGGCAAGGGGGCACCCTGTGGCCTATACTGCAAGTCCAGGGAGAGAGGTGGACCCCTGGGTAGCTTGCTGGGGTCAAAGGTTCCTAGGTGGAGGGCCAAGGGTCAACCTGGGGCCTCTACTGCATGTCCAGGGAGAGAGGTGGAGCCCTGGGTAGCTTGCTGGGGTCAGATGCCCCTAGGTGGAGGGCCAGAGGGCAGCCTAGGGCCTTTACTACAAGTCCAGGGAGAGAGGTGGAGCCCTGGGTAGCTTGCTGGGGTCAGTAGCCCCTGGGTGGAGGGCAAGGGGGCACCCTGGGGCCTCTTTTGCAAGCCCAGGGAGAGAGCTGGACCCCTGGGTAGCTTGCTTGGGTCAGAGACCCCTAGGTGGAGGGTCACGGGGCACCCTGGGGCCTCTATTGCAAGTCCAGGGAGTGAGGTGGACCCCTCCGTAGCTTGCTGGGATCAGAGACCCCTAGGTGGAGGGCCAATGGGCACCCTGGGTTCTCTACTGCAAGTCCAGGGAGAGATGTGGACCCCTGGGTAGCTTGCTGGGGTCAGAGGCCCCTAGGTGGAGGGCAACGGGGTACCCTGGGGCCTCTACTGCAAATCCAGGGAGAGAGGTGGAGCCCTGGGTAGCTTGCTGGGGTCAGTAGCCCCTGGGTGGAGGGCCAGGGGGCACCCTGGGGCCTATACTGCAAGTCCAAGGAGAGAGGTGGACCCCTGGGTAGCTTTGCTGGGGTCAGAGGCCCCTAGTTGGAGGGCCAGGGGGCACCCTGGGGCCTATACTGCAAGTCCAGGAAGAGAGGTGGACCCCTGGGTAGCTTGCTGGGGTCAGAGGCCCCTAGGTGGAGGGTCACGGGGCACCCTGGGGCCTCTATTGCAAGTCAAGGGAGAGAGGTGGACCCCTCGGTAGCTTGCTGGGGTCAGAGACCCCTAGGTGGAGGGCCAATGGGCACCCTGGGGCCTCTACTGCAAGTCCAGGGAGAGATGTGGACCCCTGGGTAGCTTGCTGGGGTCAGTAGCCACTGGGTGGAGGGCAAGGGGGCACCCTGGGGCCTCTATTGCAAGTCCAGGGAGAGAGCTGGACCCCTGGGTAGCTTGCTGGGTTCAAAGGCCCCTAGGTGGAGGGCCACGAGGTGCCCTGGGGCCTCTACTGCAAGTCCAGGGAGAGATGTGGACCCCTGGGTAGCTTGCTGGGGTCAGAGGCCCCTAGGTGGAGGGCCACGGGGTACCCTGGGGCCTCTACTGCAAGTCCAGGGAGAGAGGTGAATCACTCGGAAGTTTGCTGGTGTCAGAGGCCCCTAGGGAGAGGGCCAGGGGTCACCATAGGGCCTCTACTATAAGTCCAGGGAGAGAGGTGGACCCCTGGGTAACTTGCTGGGTTCAGAGTCCCCTGGGTGGAGGGCCAGGGGTACCCTGGGGCCTCTACTGCAAGTCCAGGGAGAGAGTTGGACCCCTGGGTAGCTTGCTGGGGTCAGAGAGCCCTACGTGGAGGGCCATGGGGCACCCTGGGGACACTACTGCAAGTCCAGGGAGATAGGCAGGCCCCTGGGCAGCTTGCTGGGGTCAGAGGCCCCTAGGTGGAGGGCAACGGGGTACCCTGGGGCCTCTACTGCAAATCCAGGGAGAGAGGTGGAGCCCTGGGTAGCTTGCTGGGGTCAGTAGCCCCTGGGTGGAGGGCCAGGGGGCACCCTGGGGCCTATACTGCAAGTCCAAGGAGAGAGGTGGACCCCTGGGTAGCTTTGCTGGGGTCAGAGGCCCCTAGATGGAGGGCCAGGGGGCACCCTGGGGCCTATACTGCAAGTCCAGGAAGAGAGGTGGACCCCTGGGTAGCTTGCTGGGGTCAGAGGCCCCTAGGTGGAGGGTCACGGGGCACCCTGGGGCCTCTATTGCAAGTCAAGGGAGAGAGGTGGACCCCTCGGTAGCTTGCTGGGGTCAGAGACCCCTAGGTGGAGGGCCAATGGGCACCCTGGGGCACCCTGGGGCCTCTATTGCAAGTCCTCTACTGCAAGTCCAGGGAGAGAGTTGGACCCCTGGGTAGCTTGCTGGGGTCAGAGGGCCCTACGTGGAGGGCCATGGGGCACCCTGGGGACACTACTGCAATTCCAGGGAGATAGGCAGGCCCCTGGGCAGCTTGTTGGGGTCAGAGGCCCCTAGGTGGAGGGCCAAGGGTCACCCTGGGGCCTAGTCTGCAAGTCTAGGGAGAGATGTGGACCCCTGGGTAGCTTGCTGGGTTCAGAGGCCCCTGGGTGGAGGGCCACGGGGTGTCCTGGGGCCTATACTGCAAGTCCAGGGAGAGAGTTGGAGCCCTGGGTAGCTTGCTGGGGTCAGAGGGCCCAAGGTGGAGGGTCACGGGGCACCCTGGGGCCTCTATTGCAAGTCCAGGGAGAGAGGTGGACCCCTCGGTAGCTTGCTGGGATCAGAGACCCCTAGGTGGAGGGCCAATGGGCACCCTGGGTTCTCTACTGCAAGTCCAGGGAGAGATGTGGACCCCTGGGTAGCTTGCTGGGGTCAGAGGCCCCTAGGTGGAGGGCCACGGGGTACCCTGGGGCCTCTACTGCAAATCCAGGGAGAGAGGTGGAGCCCTGGGTAGCTTGCTGGGGTCAGTAGCCCCTGGTTGGAGGGCCAGGAGGCACCCTGGGGCCTATACTGCAAGTCCAAGGAGAGAGGTGGACCCCTAGGTGGAGGGCCAATGGGCACCCTGGGTTCTCTACTGCAAGTCCAGGGAGAGATGTGGACCCCTGGGTAGCTTGCTGGGGTCAGAGGCCCCTAGGTGGAGGGCCAATGGGCACCCTAGGGCCTCTGCTGCAAGTCCAGGGAGAGAGGTGGAGCCCTGGGTAGCTTGCTGGGGTCAAAGGCCCCTAGGTGGAGGGCCAGAGGGCAGCCTAGGGCCTCTACTACAAGTCCAGGGAGAGAGGTGGAGCCCTGGGTAGCTTGCTGGGGTCAGTAGCCCCCGATGGAGGGCAAGGAGCACCCTGGGGCCTCTATTGCAAGTCCACGGAGGGAGCTGGACCCCTGAGTAGCTTGCTGGGTTCAGAGGCCCCTAGGTGAAGGGCCACGGGGTACCCTGGGGCCTCTACTGCAAGTCCAGGGAGAGATGTGGACCCCTGGGTAGCTTGCTGGACTCAGAGGCCCCTAGGTGGAGGGCCAGGGGGCACCCTGTGGCCTCTATTGCAAGTCCAGGAAGAAAGCTGGACCCCTGGGTAGCTTGCTGGGGTCAGAGGCCCCTAGGTGGAGGGCCACGGGGTACCCTAGGGGCCTCTACTGCAAGTCCAGGGAGAGAGGTGGAGCCCTGGGTAGCTTGCTGGGGCCAGTAGCCCCTGGGTGGAGGGCAAGGGGGCACCCTGGGGCCTCTACTGCAAGTCCAGGGAGAGAGGTGGAGCCCTGGGTAGCTTGCTGGGGTCAGAGGCCCCTAGGTGGAGGGCAAGGGGGCACCCTGTGGCCTATACTGCAAGTCCAGGGAGAGAGGTGGACCCCTGGGTAGCTTGCTGGGGTCAAAGGGCCCTAGGTGGAGGGCCAAGGGTCAACCTGGGGACTCTACTGCATGTCCAGGGAGAGAGGTGGAGCCCTGGGTAGCTTGCTGGGGTCAGAGGCCCCAGGTGGAGGGCCAGAGGGCAGCCTAGGGCCTCTACTACAAGTCCAGGGAGAGAGGTGGAGCCCTGGGTAGCTTGCTGGGGTCAGTAGCCCCTAGTTGGAGGGCCAGGGGGCACCCTGGGACCTATACTGCAAGTCCAGGAAGAGAGGTGGACCCCTGGGTAGCTTGCTGGGGTCAGAGGCCCCTAGGTGAAGGGCCATGGGGCACCCTGGGGAAACTACTGCAAGTCCAGGGAGATAGGCAGGCCCCAGGGCAGCTTGCTGGGGTCAGAGGCCCCTAGGTGGAGGGCCAAGGGTCACCCTGGGGCCTAGTCTGCAAGTGTAGGGAGAGAGGTGGACCCCTGGGTAGCTTTCTGGGGTCAGAGGCCCCTGAGTGGAGGGCCAAGGGGCACCCTGGGGCCTCTATTGCAAGTCCAGGGAGAGAGGTGGACCTCTGGGCAGCTTGCTTGGGTCAGGGGCCCCTAGGTGGAGGACCAGGGGGCACCCTGGGGCCTATACTGCTAGTCCAGGGAGAGAGTTGGAGCCCTGGGTAGCTTGCTGGGGTCAGAGGGCCCTAGGTGGAGGGCCATGGGGCACCCTGGGGCCTCTACTGCAAGTCCAGGGAGATAGGTGGAGCCCTGGGTAGCTTGTTGGGGTCAAAGGCCCCTAGGTGGAGGGTCAGAGGGCAGCCTAGGGCCTCTACTACAAGTCCAGGGAGAGAGGTGGAGCCCTGGGTAGCTTTCTGGGGTCAGTAGCCCCTTAGTGGAGGGCAAGGGGGCACCCTGGGGCCTCTATTGCAAGTCCACGGAGGGAGCTGGACCCCTGGGTAACTTGCTGGGTTCAGAGGCCCCTAGGTGGAGGGCCACGGGGTACCCTGGGTCCTCTACTGCAAGTCCAGGGAGAGATGTGGACAACTGGGTTGCTTGCTGGACTTAGAGGCCCCTAGGTGGAGGGCCAGGGGGCACCCTGGGGCCTCTATTGCAAGTCCAGGGAGACAGCTGGACCCCTGGGTAGCTTGCTGGGGTCAGAGGCCCCTAGAAGGAGGGCCACGGGGTACCCTGGGGCCTCTACTGCAAGTCCAGGGAGAGAGGTGGAGCCCTGGGTAGCTTGCTGGGGCCAGTAGCCCCTGAGTGGAGGGCAAGGGGGCACCCTGGGGCCTCTACTGCAAGTCCAGGGAGAGAGGTGGAGCCCTGGGTAGCTTGCTGAGGTCAAATGCCCCTAGGTGGAGGGCCACGGGGTACCCTGGGGCCTCTACTGCAAGTCCAGGGAGAGAGGTGGAGCCCTGGGTAGCTTGCTGGGGCCAGTAGCCCCTGAGTGGAGGGCAAGGGGGCACCCTGGGGCCTCTACTGCAAGTCCAGGGAGAGAGGTGGAGCCCTGGGTAGCTTGCTGGAGTCAGAGGCCCCTAGGTGGAGGGCAAGGGGGCACCCTGTGGCCTATACTGCAAGTCCAGGGAGAGAGGTGGACCCCTGGGTAGCTTGCTGGGGTCAAAGGGCCCTAGGTGGAGGGCCAAGGGTCAACCTGGGGCCTCTACTGCATGTCCAGGGAGAGAGGTGGAGCCCTGGGTAGCTTGCTGGGGTCAGATGCCCCTAGGTGGAGGGCCAGAGGGCAGCCTAGGGCCTTTACTACAAGTCCAGGGAGAGAGGTGGAGCCCTGGGTAGCTTGCTGGGGTCAGTAGCCCCTGGGTGGAGGGCAAGGGGGCACCCTGGGGCCTCTTTTGCAAGCCCAGGGAGAGAGCTGGACCCCTGGGTAGCTTGCTTGGGTCAGAGGCCCCTAGGTGGAGGGTGACGGGGCACCCTGGGGCCTCTAATGCAAGTCCAGGGAGTGAGGTGGACCCCTCGGTAGCTTGCTGGGATCAGAGACCCCTAGGTGGAGGGCCAATGGGCACCCTGGGTTCTCTACTGCAAGTCCAGGGAGAGATGTGGACCCCTGGGTAGCTTGCTGGGGTCAGAGGCCCCTAGGTGGAGGGCAACGGGGTACCCTGGGGCCTCTACTGCAAATCCAGGGAGAGAGGTGGAGCCCTGGGTAGCTTGCTGGGGTCAGTAGCCCCTGGGTGGAGGGCCAGGGGGCACCCTGGGGCCTATACTGCAAGTCCAAAGAGAGAGGTGGACCCCTGGGTAGCTTTGCTGGAGTCAGAGGCCCCTAGTTGGAGGGCCAGGGGGCACCCTGGGGCCTATACTGCAAGTCCAGGAAGAGAGGTGGACCCCTGGGTAGCTTGCTGGGGTCAGAGGCCCCTAGGTGGAGGGTCACGGGGCACCCTGGGGCCTCTATTGCAAGTCAAGGGAGAGAGGTGGACCCCTCGGTAGCTTGCTGGGGTCAGAGACCCCTAGGTGGAGGGCCAATGGGCACCCTGGGGCACCCTGGGGCCTCTATTGCAAGTGCTCTACTGCAAGTCCAGGGAGAGAGTTGAACCCCTGGGTAGCTTGCTGGGGTCAGAGGGCCCTACGTGGAGGGCCATGGGGCACCCTGGGGACACTACTGCAATTCCAGGGAGATAGGCAGGCCCCTTGGCAGCTTGCTGGGGTCAGAGGCCCCTAGGTGGAGGGCCAAGGGTCACCCTGGGGCCTAGTCTGCAAGTCTAGGGAGAGATGTGGACCCCTGGGTAGCTTGCTGGGTTCAGAGGCCCCTGGGTGGAGGGCCACGGGGTGTCCTGGGGCCTATACTGCATGTCCAGGGAGAGAGTTGGAGCCCTGGGTAGCTTGCTGGGGTCAGAGGGCCCAAGGTGGAGGGCCATGGGGCACCCTGGGGACTCTACTGCAAGTCCAGGGAGATAGGTAGGCCCCTGGGTAGCTTGCTGGGGTCAGAGGTCCCTAGGTAGTGGGCCAAGGGTCACCCTGGGGCCTCTACTGCAAGTCTAGGGTCACCCTGGGGCCTAGTCTGCAAGTCTACGGAGAGAAGTAGACCCCTGGGTAGCTTTCTGGGGTCAGAGGCCCCTAGGTGGAGGGCCCAGGGGCACCCTGGGGCCTCTATTGCAAGTCCAGGGAGAGATGTGGACCCCTGGGCAGCTTGCTTGGGTCAGGGGCCCCTGGTTGGAGGACCAGGGGGCACCCTGGGGCGTATACTGCAAGTCCAGGGAGAGAGTTGGAGCCCTGGGTAGCTTGCTGGGGTCAGAGGGCCCAAGGTGGAGGGCCATGGGGCACCCTGGGGACTCTACTGCAAGTCCATGGAGATAGGTAGGCCCCTGGGGAGCTTGCTGGGATCAGAGGTCCCTAGGTGGAGGGCCAAGGGTCACCCTGGGGCCTCTACTGCAAGTCTAGGGATAGAGGTGGACCACTGGGAAGCTTGCTGGGGTCAGAGGGCCCTACGTGGAGGGCCATGGGGCACCCTGGGGACACTACTGCAATTCCAGGGAGATAGGCAGGCCCCTGGGCAGCTTGCTGGGGTCAGAGGCCCCTAGGTGGAGGGCCAAGGGTCACCCTGGGGCCTAGTCTGCAAGTCTAGGGAGAGATGTGGACCCCTGGGTAGCTTGCTGGGTTCAGAGGCCCCTGGGTGGAGGGCCACGGGGTGTCCTGGGGCCTATACTGCAAGTCCAGGGAGAGAGTTGGAGCCCTGGGTAGCTTGCTGGGGTCAGAGGTCCCTAGGTAGAGGGCCAAGGGTCACCCTGGGGCCTCTACTGCACGTCTAGGGTCACCCTGGGGCCTAGTCTGCAAGTCTACGGAGAGAGGTAGACCCCTGGGTAGCTTTCTGGGGTCAGAGGCCCCTAGGTGGAGGGCCCAGGGGCACCCTGGGGCCTCTATTGCAAGTCCAGGGAGAGAGGTGGACCCCTGGGCAGCTTGCTTGGGTCAGGGGCCCCTGGTTGGAGGACCAGGGGGCACCCTGGGGCGTATACTGCAAGTCCAGGGAGAGAGTTGGAGCCCTGGGTAGCTTGCTGGGGTCAGAGGGCCCAAGGTGGAGGGCCATGCGGCACCCTGGGGACTCTACTGCAAGTCCATGGAGATAGGTAGGCCCCTGGGGAGCTTGCTGGGATCAGAGGTCCCTAGATGGAGGGCCAAGGGTCACCCTGGGGCCTCTACTGCAAGTCTAGGGATAGAGGTGGACCACTGGGAAGCTTGCTGGTGTCAGAGGCCCCTAGGGGGAGGGCCAGGGGGCACCCTGGGGCCTCTATTAAAGTCCAGGGAGAGAGGTGGACCTCTGGGCAGCTTGCTTGGGTCAGGGACCCCTGGTGGAGGACCAGGGGGCACCCTGGGGCCTATACTGCTAGTCCAGGGAGAGAGTTGGAGCCCTGGGTAGCTTGCTGGGGTCAGAGGGCCCAAGGTGGAGGGCCATGGGGCACCCTGGGGACTCTACTGCAAGTCCAGGGAGATAGGTAGGCCCCTGGGTAGCTTGCTGGGGTCAGAGGTCCCTAGGTGGAGGGCCAAGGGTCACCCTGGGGCCTCTAATGCAAGTCTAGGGATAGAGGTGGACCACTGGGAAGCTTGCTGGTGTCAGAGGCCCCTAGGGGGAGGGCCAGGGGGCACCCTGGGGCCTCTATTGCAAGTCTAGGGAGAGAGGTGGACCACTGGGAAGCTTGCTGGTGTCAAAGGCCCCTAAGGGGAGGGCCAGGGGGCACCCTGGGGCCTCTATTGCAAGTCCAGGGAGCGAGGTGGACCTCTGGGCAGCTTGCTTGGGTCAGGGGCCCCTAGGTGGAGGGTCACGGGGCACCCTGGGGCCTCTATTGCAAGTCCAGGGAGAGAGGTGGACCCCTCGGTAGCTTGCTGGGATCAGAGACCTCTAGGTGGAGGGCCAATGGGCACCCTGGGTTCTCTACTGCAAGTCCAGGGAGAGATGTGGACCCCTGGGTAGCTTGCTGGGGTCAGAGGCCCCTAGGTGGAGGGCAACGGGGTACCCTGGGGCCTCTACTGCAAATCCAGGGAGAGAGGTGGAGCCCTGGGTAGCTTGCTGGGGTCAGTAGCCCCTGGGTGGAGGGCCAGGGGGCACCCTGGGGCCTATACTGCAAGTCCAAGGAGAGAGGTGGACCCCTGGGTAGCTTTGCTGGGGTCAGAGGCCCCTAGTTGGAGGGCCAGGGGGCACCCTGGGGCCTATACTGCAAGTCCAGGAAGAGAGGTGGACCCCTGGGTAGCTTGCTGGGGTCAGAGGCCCCTAGGTGGAGGGTCACGGGGCACCCTGGGGCCTCTATTGCAAGTCAAGGGAGAGAGGTGGACCCCTCGGTAGCTTGCTGGGGTCAGAGACCCCTAGGTGGAGGGCCAATGGGCACCCTGGGGCCTCTACTGCAAGTCCAGGGAGAGATGTGGACCCCTGGGTAGCTTGCTGGGGTCAGTAGCCACTGGGTGGAGGGCAAGGGGGCACCCTGGGGCCTCTATTGCAAGTCCAGGGAGAGAGCTGGACCCCTGGGTAGCTTGCTGGGTTCAAAGGCCCCTAGGTGGAGGGCCACAAGGTACCCTGGGGCCTCTACTGCAAGTCCAGGGAGAGATGTGGACCCCTGGGTAGCTTGCTGGGGTCAGAGGCCCCTAGGTGGAGGGCCACGGGGTACCCTGGGGCCTCTACTGCAAGTCCAGGGAGAGAGGTGAATCACTGGGAAGTTTGCTGGTGTCAGAGGCCCCTAGGGAGAGGGCCAGGGGTCACCATAGGGCTCTACTATAAGTCCAGGGAGAGAGGTGGACCCCTGGGTAACTTGCTGGGTTCAGAGTCCCCTGGGTGGAGGGCCAGGGGTACCCTGGGGCCTCTACTGCAAGTCCAGGGAGAGAGTTGGACCCCTGGGTAGCTTGCTGGGGTCAGAGAGCCCTACGTGGAGGGCCATGGGGCACCCTGGGGACACTACTGCAAGTCCAGGGAGATAGGCAGGCCCCTGGGCAGCTTGCTGGGGTCAGAGGCCCCTAGGTGGAGGGCAACGGGGTACCCTGGGGCCTCTACTGCAAATCCAGGGAGAGAGGTGGAGCCCTGGGTAGCTTGCTGGGGTCAGTAGCCCCTGGGTGGAGGGCCAGGGGGCACCCTGAGGCCTATACTGCAAGTCCAAGGAGAGAGGTGGACCCCTGGGTAGCTTTGCTGGGGTCAGAGGCCCCTAGATGGAGGGCCAGGGGGCAAACTGGGGCCTATACTGCAAGTCCAGGAAGAGAGGTGGACCCCTGGGTAGCTTGCTGGGGTCAGAGGCCCCTAGGTGGAGGGTCACGGGGCACCCTGGGGCCTCTATTGCAAGTCAAGGGAGAGAGGTGGACCCCTCGGTAGCTTGCTGGGGTCAGAGACCCCTAGGTGGAGGGCCAATGGGCACCCTGGGGCACCCTGGGGCCTCTATTGCAAGTCCTCTACTGCAAGTCCAGGGAGAGAGTTGGACCCCTGGGTAGCTTGCTGGGGTCAGAGGGCCCTACGTGGAGGGCCATGGGGCACCCTGGGGACACTACTGCAATTCCAGGGAGATAGGCAGGCCCCTGGGCAGCTTGTTGGGGTCAGAGGCCCCTAGGTGGAGGGCCAAGGGTCACCCTGGGGCCTAGTCTGCAAGTCTAGGGAGAGATGTGGACCCCTGGGTAGCTTGCTGGGTTCAGAGGCCCCTGGGTGGAGGGCCACGGGGTGTCCTGGGGCCTATACTGCAAGTCCAGGGAGAGAGTTGGAGCCCTGGGTAGCTTGCTGGGGTCAGAGGGCCCAAGGTGGAGGGTCACGGGGCACCCTGGGGCCTCTATTGCAAGTCCAGGGAGAGAGGTGGACCCCTCGGTAGCTTGCTGGGATCAGAGACCCCTAGGTGGAGGGCCAATGGGCACCCTGGGTTCTCTACTGCAAGTCCAGGGAGAGATGTGGACCCCTGGGTAGCTTGCTGGGGTCAGAGGCCCCTAGGTGGAGGGCCACGGGGTACCCTGGGGCCTCTACTGCAAATCCAGGGAGAGAGGTGGAGCCCTGGGTAGCTTGCTGGGGTCAGTAGCCCCTGGTTGGAGGGCCAGGAGGCACCCTGGGGCCTATACTGCAAGTCCAAGGAGAGAGGTGGACCCCTAGGTGGAGGGCCAATGGGCACCCTGGGTTCTCTACTGCAAGTCCAGGGAGAGATGTGGACCCCTGGGTAGCTTGCTGGGGTCAGAGGCCCCTAGGTGGAGGGCCAATGGGCACCCTAGGGCCTCTGCTGCAAGTCCAGGGAGAGAGGTGGAGCCCTGGGTAGCTTGCTGGGGTCAAAGGCCCCTAGGTGGAGGGCCAGAGGGCAGCCTAGGGCCTCTACTACAAGTCCAGGGAGAGAGGTGGAGCCCTGGGTAGCTTGCTGGGGTCAGTAGCCCCCGATGGAGGGCAAGGGGCACCCTGGGGCCTCTATTGCAAGTCCACGGAGGGAGCTGGACCCCTGAGTAGCTTGCTGGGTTCAGAGGCCCCTAGGTGAAGGGCCACGGGGTACCCTGGGGCCTCTACTGCAAGTCCAGGGAGAGATGTGGACCCCTGGGTAGCTTGCTGGACTCAGAGGCCCCTAGGTGGAGGGCCAGGGGGCACCCTGTGGCCTCTATTGCAAGTCCAGGAAGAAAGCTGGACCCCTGGGTAGCTTGCTGGGTTCAGAGGCCCCTAGGTGGAGGGCCACGGGGTACCCTAGGGGCCTCTACTGCAAGTCCAGGGAGAGAGGTGGAGCCCTGGGTAGCTTGCTGGGGCCAGTAGCCCCTGGGTGGAGGGCAAGGGGGCACCCTGGGGCCTCTACTGCAAGTCCAGGGAGAGAGGTGGAGCCCTGGGTAGCTTGCTGGGGTCAGAGGCCCCTAGGTGGAGGGCAAGGGGGCACCCTGTGGCCTATACTGCAAGTCCAGGGAGAGAGGTGGACCCCTGGGTAGCTTGCTGGGGTCAAAGGGCCCTAGGTGGAGGGCCAAGGGTCAACCTGGGGACTCTACTGCATGTCCAGGGAGAGAGGTGGAGCCCTGGGTAGCTTGCTGGGGTCAGAGGCCCCAGGTGGAGGGCCAGAGGGCAGCCTAGGGCCTCTACTACAAGTCCAGGGAGAGAGGTGGAGCCCTGGGTAGCTTGCTGGGGTCAGTAGCCCCTAGTTGGAGGGCCAGGGGGCACCCTGGGACCTATACTGCAAGTCCAGGAAGAGAGGTGGACCCCTGGGTAGCTTGCTGGGGTCAGAGGCCCCTAGGTGAAGGGCCATGGGGCACCCTGGGGAAACTACTGCAAGTCCAGGGAGATAGGCAGGCCCCAGGGCAGCTTGCTGGGGTCAGAGGCCCCTAGGTGGAGGGCCAAGGGTCACCCTGGGGCCTAGTCTGCAAGTGTAGGGAGAGAGGTGGACCCCTGGGTAGCTTTCTGGGGTCAGAGGCCCCTGAGTGGAGGGCCAAGGGGCACCCTGGGGCCTCTATTGCAAGTCCAGGGAGAGAGGTGGACCTCTGGGCAGCTTGCTTGGGTCAGGGGCCCCTAGGTGGAGGACCAGGGGGCACCCTGGGGCCTATACTGCTAGTCCAGGGAGAGAGTTGGAGCCCTGGGTAGCTTGCTGGGGTCAGAGGGCCCTAGGTGGAGGGCCATGGGGCACCCTGGGGCCTCTACTGCAAGTCCAGGGAGATAGGTGGAGCCCTGGGTAGCTTGTTGGGGTCAAAGGCCCCTAGGTGGAGGGTCAGAGGGCAGCCTAGGGCCTCTACTACAAGTCCAGGGAGAGAGGTGGAGCCCTGGGTAGCTTTCTGGGGTCAGTAGCCCCTTAGTGGAGGGCAAGGGGGCACCCTGGGGCCTCTATTGCAAGTCCACGGAGGGAGCTGGACCCCTGGGTAACTTGCTGGGTTCAGAGGCCCCTAGGTGGAGGGCCACGGGGTACCCTGGGTCCTCTACTGCAAGTCCAGGGAGAGATGTGGACAACTGGGTTGCTTGCTGGACTTAGAGGCCCCTAGGTGGAGGGCCAGGGGGCACCCTGGGGCCTCTATTGCAAGTCCAGGGAGACAGCTGGACCCCTGGGTAGCTTGCTGGGGTCAGAGGCCCCTAGAAGGAGGGCCACGGGGTACCCTGGGGCCTCTACTGCAAGTCCAGGGAGAGAGGTGGAGCCCTGGGTAGCTTGCTGGGGCCAGTAGCCCCTGAGTGGAGGGCAAGGGGGCACCCTGGGGCCTCTACTGCAAGTCCAGGGAGATAGGTGGAGCCCTGGGTAGCTTGTTGGGGTCAAAGGCCCCTAGGTGGAGGGTCAGAGGGCAGCCTAGGGCCTCTACTACAAGTCCAGGGAGAGAGGTGGAGCCCTGGGTAGCTTTCTGGGGTCAGTAGCCCCTTAGTGGAGGGCAAGGGGGCACCCTGGGGCCTCTATTGCAAGTCCACGGAGGGAGCTGGACCCCTGGGTAACTTGCTGGGTTCAGAGGCCCCTAGGTGGAGGGCCACGGGGTACCCTGGGTCCTCTACTGCAAGTCCAGGGAGAGATGTGGACAACTGGGTTGCTTGCTGGACTTAGAGGCCCCTAGGTGGAGGGCCAGGGGGCACCCTGGGGCCTCTATTGCAAGTCCAGGGAGACAGCTGGACCCCTGGGTAGCTTGCTGGGGTCAGAGGCCCCTAGAAGGAGGGCCACGGGGTACCCTGGGGCCTCTACTGCAAGTCCAGGGAGAGAGGTGGAGCCCTGGGTAGCTTGCTGGGGCCAGTAGCCCCTGAGTGGAGGGCAAGGGGGCACCCTGGGGCCTCTACTGCAAGTCCAGGGAGAGAGGTGGAGCCCTGGGTAGCTTGCTGAGGTCAAATGCCCCTAGGTGGAGGGCCACGGGGTACCCTGGGGCCTCTACTGCAAGTCCAGGGAGAGAGGTGGAGCCCTGGGTAGCTTGCTGGGGCCAGAAGCCCCTGAGTGGAGGGCAAGGGGGCACCCTGGGGCCTCTACTGCAAGTCCAGGGAGAGAGGTGGAGCCCTGGGTAGCTTGCTGGAGTCAGAGGCCCCTAGGTGGAGGGCAAGGGGGCACCCTGTGGCCTATACTGCAAGTCCAGGGAGAGAGGTGGACCCCTGGGTAGCTTGCTGGGGTCAAAGGGCCCTAGGTGGAGGGCCAAGGGTCAACCTGGGGCCTCTACTGCATGTCCAGGGAGAGAGGTGGAGCCCTGGGTAGCTTGCTGGGGTCAGATGCCCCTAGGTGGAGGGCCAGAGGGCAGCCTAGGGCCTTTACTACAAGTCCAGGGAGAGAGGTGGAGCCCTGGGTAGCTTGCTGGGGTCAGTAGCCCCTGGGTGGAGGGCAAGGGGGCACCCTGGGGCCTCTTTTGCAAGCCCAGGGAGAGAGCTGGACCCCTGGGTAGCTTGCTTGGGTCAGAGGCCCCTAGGTGGAGGGTGACGGGGCACCCTGGGGCCTCTATTGCAAGTCCAGGGAGTGAGGTGGACCCCTCGGTAGCTTGCTGGGATCAGAGACCCCTAGGTGGAGGGCCAATGGGCACCCTGGGTTCTCTACTGCAAGTCCAGGGAGAGATGTGGACCCCTGGGTAGCTTGCTGGGGTCAGAGGCCCCTAGGTGGAGGGCAACGGGGTACCCTGGGGCCTCTACTGCAAATCCAGGGAGAGAGGTGGAGCCCTGGGTAGCTTGCTGGGGTCAGTAGCCCCTGGGTGGAGGGCCAGGGGGCACCCTGGGGCCTATACTGCAAGTCCAAGGAGAGAGGTGGACCCCTGGGTAGCTTTGCTGGAGTCAGAGGCCCCTAGTTGGAGGGCCAGGGGGCACCCTGGGGCCTATACTGCAAGTCCAGGAAGAGAGGTGGACCCCTGGGTAGCTTGCTGGGGTCAGAGGCCCCTAGGTGGAGGGTCACGGGGCACCCTGGGGCCTCTATTGCAAGTCAAGGGAGAGAGGTGGACCCCTCGGTAGCTTGCTGGGGTCAGAGACCCCTAGGTGGAGGGCCAATGGGCACCCTGGGGCACCCTGGGGCCTCTATTGCAAGTCCTCCACTGCAAGTCCAGGGAGAGAGTTGAACCCCTGGGTAGCTTGCTGGGGTCAGAGGGCCCTACGTGGAGGGCCATGGGGCACCCTGGGGACACTACTGCAATTCCAGGGAGATAGGCAGGCCCCTTGGCAGCTTGCTGGGGTCAGAGGCCCCTAGGTGGAGGGCCAAGGGTCACCCTGGGGCCTAGTCTGCAAGTCTAGGGAGAGATGTGGACCCCTGGGTAGCTTGCTGGGTTCAGATGCCCCTGGGTGGAGGGCCACGGGGTGTCCTGGGGCCTATACTGCATGTCCAGGGAGAGAGTTGGAGCCCTGGGTAGCTTGCTGGGGTCAGAGGGCCCAAGGTGGAGGGCCATGGGGCACCCTGGGGACTCTACTGCAAGTCCAGGGAGATAGGTAGGCCCCTGGGTAGCTTGCTGGGGTCAGAGGTCCCTAGGTAGTGGGCCAAGGGTCACCCTGGGGCCTCTACTGCAAGTCTAGGGTCACCCTGGGGCCTAGTCTGCAAGTCTACGGAGAGAAGTAGACCCCTGGGTAGCTTTCTGGGGTCAGAGGCCCCTAGGTGGAGGGCCCAGGGGCACCCTGGGGCCTCTATTGCAAGTCCAGGGAGAGATGTGGACCCCTGGGCAGCTTGCTTGGGTCAGGGGCCCCTGGTTGGAGGACCAGGGGGCACCCTGGGGCGTATACTGCAAGTCCAGGGAGAGAGTTGGAGCCCTGGGTAGCTTGCTGGGGTCAGAGGGCCCAAGGTGGAGGGCCATGGGGCACCCTGGGGACTCTACTGCAAGTCCATGGAGATAGGTAGGCCCCTGGGGAGCTTGCTGGGATCAGAGGTCCCTAGGTGGAGGGCCAAGGGTCACCCTGGGGCCTCTACTGCAAGTCTAGGGATAGAGGTGGACCACTGGGAAGCTTGCTGGGGTCAGAGGGCCCTACGTGGAGGGCCATGGGGCACCCTGGGGACACTACTGCAATTCCAGGGAGATAGGCAGGCCCCTGGGCAGCTTGCTGGGGTCAGAGGCCCCTAGGTGGAGGGCCAAGGGTCACCCTGGGGCCTAGTCTGCAAGTCTAGGGAGAGATGTGGACCCCTGGGTAGCTTGCTGGGTTCAGAGGCCCCTGGGTGGAGGGCCACGGGGTGTCCTGGGGCCTATACTGCAAGTCCAGGGAGAGAGTTGGAGCCCTGGGTAGCTTGCTGGGGTCAGAGGTCCCTAGGTAGAGGGCCAAGGGTCACCCTGGGGCCTCTACTGCACGTCTAGGGTCACCCTGGGGCCTAGTCTGCAAGTCTACGGAGAGAGGTAGACCCCTGGGTAGCTTTCTGGGGTCAGAGGCCCCTAGGTGGAGGGCCCAGGGGCACCCTGGGGCCTCTATTGCAAGTCCAGGGAGAGAGGTGGACCCCTGGGCAGCTTGCTTGGGTCAGGGGCCCCTGGTTGGAGGACCAGGGGGCACCCTGGGGCGTATACTGCAAGTCCAGGGAGAGAGTTGGAGCCCTGGGTAGCTTGCTGGGGTCAGAGGGCCCAAGGTGGAGGGCCATGGGGCACCCTGGGGACTCTACTGCAAGTCCATGGAGATAGGTAGGCCCCTGGGGAGCTTGCTGGGATCAGAGGTCCCTAGATGGAGGGCCAAGGGTCACCCTGGGGCCTCTACTGCAAGTCTAGGGATAGAGGTGGACCACTGGGAAGCTTGCTGGTGTCAGAGGCCCCTAGGGGGAGGGCCAGGGGGCACCCTGGGGCCTCTATTAAAGTCCAGGGAGAGAGGTGGACCTCTGGGCAGCTTGCTTGGGTCAGGGACCCCTGGTGGAGGACCAGGGGGCACCCTGGGGCCTATACTGCTAGTCCAGGGAGAGAGTTGGAGCCCTGGGTAGCTTGCTGGGGTCAGAGGGCCCAAGGTGGAGGGCCATGGGGCACCCTGGGGACTCTACTGCAAGTCCAGGGAGATAGGTAGGCCCCTGGGTAGCTTGCTGGGGTCAGAGGTCCCTAGGTGGAGGGCCAAGGGTCACCCTGGGGCCTCTAATGCAAGTCTAGGGATAGAGGTGGACCACTGGGAAGCTTGCTGGTGTCAGAGGCCCCTAGGGGGAGGGCCAGGGGGCACCCTGGGGCCTCTATTGCAAGTCTAGGGAGAGAGGTGGACCACTGGGAAGCTTGCTGGTGTCAAAGGCCCCTAAGGGGAGGGCCAGGGGGCACCCTGGGGCCTCTATTGCAAGTCCAGGGAGAGAGGTGGACCTCTGGGCAGCTTGCTTGGGTCAGGGGCCCCTAGGTGGAGGGTCACGGGGCACCCTGGGGCCTCTATTGCAAGTCCAGGGAGAGAGGTGGACCCCTCGGTAGCTTGCTGGGATCAGAGACCTCTAGGTGGAGGGCCAATGGGCACCCTGGGTTCTCTACTGCAAGTCCAGGGAGAGATGTGGACCCCTGGGTAGCTTGCTGGGGTCAGAGGCCCCTAGGTGGAGGGCCACGGGGTACCCTGGGGCCTCTACTGCAAATCCAGGGAGAGAGGTGGAGCCCTGGGTAGCTTGCTGGGGTCAGTAGCCCCTGGTTGGAGGGCCAGGGGGCACCCTGGGGCCTATACTGCAAGTCCAAGGAGAGAGGTGGACCCCTGGGTAGCTTTGCTGGGGTCAGAGGCCCCTAGTTGGAGGGCCAGGGGGCACCCTGGGGCCTATACTGCAAGTCCAGGAAGAGAGGTGGACCCCTGGGTAGCTTGCTGGACTCAGAGGCCCCTAGGTGGAGGGCCAGGGGGCACCCTGGGGCCTCTATTGCAAGTCCAGGGAGAGAGGTGGACCCCTGGGCAGCTTGCTTGGGTCAGGGGCCCCTAGGTGGAGGACCAGGGGGCACCCTGGGGCCTATACTGCAAGTCCAGGGAGAGAGTTGGAGCCCTGGGTAGCTTGCTGGGATCAGAGGGCCCAAGGTGGAGGGCCATGGGGCACCCTGGGGACTCTACTGCAAGTCCAGGGAGATAGGTAGGCCCCTGGGTAGCTTGCTGGGGTCAGAGGTCCCTTGGTGGAAGGCCACGGGGTACCCTGGGGCCACTACTGCAAGTCCAGGGAGAGAGGTGGACCCCTGGGTAGCTTGCTGGGGTCATAGGCCCCTAGGTGGAGGGCCTGAGGGCACACTGGGGCCTATACTGCAAGTCCAGGGAGAGAGCTGGACCCCTGGGTAGCTTGCTGGTGTCAGATGCCCCTAGGTGGAGGGCCAGAGGGCACCCTGGGGCCTATACTGCAAGTCCAAGGAGAGAGGTGGACCCCTGGGTAGCTTGCTGGTGTTAGATGCCCCTAGTTGGAGGGCCAGGGGGCACCCTGGGTCCTATACTGCAAGTCCAGGGAGAGAGGTGGACCCCTGGGTAGCTTGCTGGGGTCAGATGCCCCTAGGTGGAGGGCCAGGGGGCACCCTGGGGCCTATACTGCAAGTCCAAGGAGAGAGGTGGACCCCTGGGTAGCTTGATGGGGTCAGAGGCCCCTAGTTGGAGGGCCAGGGGGTACCCTGGGGCCTCTACTGCAAGTCCAGGGAGAGATGTGGACCCCTGGGTAGCTTAAGGGACTCAGAGGCCCCTAGGTGGAGGGCCAGGGGGCACCCTGGAAACTCTACTATAAGTCCAGGGAGAGAGGTGGACCCCTGGGTAGCTTGCTGGGGTCAGAGGCTCCTAGGTGGAGGGCCAGGGGTCACCCAGGGGCGTCTACTGCAAGTCCAGGGAGAGAGGTGGACCCCTCGGTAGCTTGCTGGGGTCAGAGACCCCTAGGTGGAGGGCCAATGGGCACCCTGGGGCCTCTACTGCAAGTCCAGGGAGAGAGGTGGAGCCCTGGGTAGCTTGCTGGGGTCAGTAGCCCATGAGTGGAGGGCAAGGGGGCACCCTGGGGCCTCTATTGCAAGTCCACGGAGGGAGCTGGACCCCTGGGTTACTTGCTGGGTTCAGAGGCCCCTAGGTGGAGGGCCACGGGGTACCCTGGGGCCTCTACTGCAAGTCCAGGGAGAGATGTGGACGCCTGGGTTGCTTGCTGGACTCAGAGGCCCCTAGGTGGAGGGCCAGGGGGCACCCTGGGGCCTCTATTGCAAGTCCAGGGAGACAGCTGGACACCTGGGTAGCTTGCTGGGGTCAGAGGCCCCTAGGTGGAGGGCCACGGGGTACCCTGGGGCCTCTACTGCAAGTCCAGGGAGAGAGGTGGAGCCCTGGGTAGCTTGCTGGGGCCAGTAGCCCCTGAGTGGAGGGCAAGGGGGCACCCTGGGGCCTCTACTGCAAGTCCAGGGAGAGAGGTGGAGCCCTGGGTAGCTTGCTGGAGTCAGAGGCCCCTAGGTGGAGGGCAAGGGGGCACCCTGTGGCCTATACTGCAAGTCCAGGGAGAGAGGTGGACCCCTGGGTAGCTTGCTGGGGTCAAAGGGCCCTAGGTGGAGGGCCAAGGGTCAACCTGGGGCCTCTACTGCATGTCCAGGGAGAGAGGTGGAGCCCTGGGTAGCTTGCTAAGGTCAGATGCCCCTAGGTGGAGGGCCAGAGGGCAGCCTAGGGCCTTTACTACAAGTCCAGGGAGAGAGGTGGAGCCCTGGGTAGCTTGCTGGGGTCAGTAGCCCCTGGGTGGAGGGCAAGGGGGCACCCTGGGGCCTCTTTTGCAAGCCCAGGGAGAGAGCTGGACCCCTGGGTAGCTTGCTTGGGTCAGAGGCCCCTAGGTGGAGGGTCACGGGGCACCCTGGGGCCTCTATTGCAAGTCCAGGGAGTGAGGTGGACCCCTCGGTAGCTTGCTGGGATCAGAGACCCCTAGGTGGAGGGTCAATGGGCACCCTGGGTTCTCTACTGCAAGTCCAGGGAGAGATGTGGACCCCTGGGTAGCTTGCTGGGGTCAGAGGCCCCTAGGTGGAGGGCCACGGGGTACCGTAGGGGCCTCTACTGCAAGTCCAGGGAGAGAGGTGGAGCCCTGGGTAGCTTGCTGGGGTCAGAGGCCCCAGGTGGAGGTCCAGAGGGCAGCCTAGGGCCTCTACTACAAGTCCAGGGAGAGAGGTGGAGCCCTGGGTAGCTTGCTGGGGTCAGTAGCCCCTAGTTGGAGGGCCATGGGGCACCCTGGGACCTATACTGCAAGTCCAGGAAGAGAGGTGGACCCCTGGGTAGCTTGCTGGGGTCAGAGGCCCCTAGGTGAAGGGCCATGGGGCACCCTGGGGAAACTACTGCAAGTCCAGGGAGATAGGCAGGCCCCAGGGCAGCTTGCTGGGGTCAGAGGCCCCTAGGTGGAGGGCCAAGGGTCACCCTGGGGCCTAGTCTGCAAGTGTAGGGAGAGAGGTGGACCCCTGGGTAGCTTTCTGGGGTCAGAGGCCCCTAGGTGGAGGGCCAAGGGGCACCCTGGGGCCTCTATTGCAAGTCCAGGGAGAGAGGTGGACCTCTGTGCAGCTTGCTTGGGTCAGGGGCCCCTAGGTGGAGGACCAGGGGGCACCCTGGGGCCTATACTGCTAGTCCAGGGAGAGAGTTGGAGCCCTGGGTAGCTTGCTGGGGTCAGAGGGCCCTAGGTGGAGGGCCATGGGGCACCCTGGGGACTCTACTGCAAGTCCAGGGAGATAGGTAGGCCCCTGGGTAGCTTGCTGGGGTCAGATGCCCCTAGGTGGAGGGCCAATGGGCACCCTGGGGCCTCAACTGCAAGTCCAGGGAGAGATGTGGACCCCTGGGTAGCTTGCTGGGGTCAGTAGCCACTGGGTGGAGGGCAAGGGGGCACCCTGGGGCCTCTATTGCAAGTCCAGGGAGAGAGCTGGACCCCTGGGTAGCTTGCTGGGTTCAAAGGCCCCTAGGTGGAGGGCCACGAGGTACCCTGGGGCCTCTACTGCAAGTCCAGGGAGAGATGTGGACCCCTGGGTAGCTTGCTGGGGTCAGAGGCCCCTAGGTGGAGGGCCACGGGGTACCCTGGGGCCTCTACTGCAAGTCCAGGGAGAGAGGTGAATCACAGGGAAGTTTGCTGGTGTCAGAGGCCCCTAGGGAGAGGGCCAGGGGTCACCATAGGGCCTCTACTATAAGTCCAGGGAGAGAGGTGGACCCCTGGGTAACTTGCTGGGTTCAGAGTCCCCTGGGTGGAGGGCCAGGGGTACCCTGGGGCCTCTACTGCAAGTCCAGGGAGAGAGTTGGACCCCTGGGTAGCTTGCTGGGGTCAGAGAGCCCTACGTGGAGGGCCATGGGGCACCCTGGGGACACTACTGCAAGTCCAGGGAGATAGGCAGGCCCCTGGGCAGCTTGCTGGGGTCAGAGGCCCCTAGGTGGAGGGCCAAGGGTCACCCTGGTGCCTAGTCTGCAAGTCTAGGGAGAGAGGTAGGTTGACCCCTGGGTAGCTTTCTGGGGTCAGAGGCCCCTAGGTGGAGGGCCAAGGGGCACCCTGGGGCCTCTATTGCAAGTCCAGGGAGAGAGGTGGACCCCTGGGCAGCTTGCTTGGGTCAGGGGCCCCTAGGTGGAGGACCAAGGGGCACCCTGGGGCCTATACTGCAAGTCCAGGGAGAGAGTTGGAGCCCTGGGTAGCTTTTTGGGAATCAGAGGTCCCTAGGTGGAGGGCCAAGGGTCACCCTGTGGCCTCTACTGCAAGTCTAGGGAGAGAGGTGGACCACTGGGAAGCTTGCTGGTGTCAGAGGCCCCTAGGGGGAGGGCCAGGGGGCACCCTGGGGCCTCTATTACAAGTCCAGGGAGAGAGGTGGACCTCTGGGCAGCTTGCTTGGGTCAGGGGCCCCTGGTGGAGGACCAGGGGGCACCCTGGGGCCTATACTGCTAGTCGAAGGAGAGAGTTGGAGCCCTGGGTAGCTTGCTGGGGTCAGAGGGCCCTAGGTGGAGGGCCATGGGGCACCCTGGGGACTCTACTGCAAGTCCAGGGAGATAGGTAGGCCCCTGGGTAGCTTGCTGGGGTCAGAGGCCCCTATGTGGAGGGCCAAGGGTCACCCTGGGGCCTAGTCTGCAAGTCTAGGGAGAGAGGTGGACCCCTGGGTAGCTTTCTGGGGTCAGAGGCCCCTAGGTGGAGGGCCAAGGGGCACCCTGTGGCCTCTATTGCAAGTCCAGGGAGAGAGGTGGACCCCTGGGCAGCTTGCTTGGGTCAGGGGCCCCTAGGTGGAGGACAAGGGGGCACCCAGGGGCGTCTACTGCAAGTCCAGGGAGAGATGTGGACCCCTGGGTAGCTTGCTGGGGTCAGAGGCCCCTAGGTGGAGGGCCAAGGGGCACCCTGTGGCCTCTACTGCAAGTCCAGGGAGAGAGGTGGACCCCTCGGTAGATTGCTGGGGTCATAGGCCCCTAGGTGGAGGGCCAATGGGCACCCTGGGGCCTCTACTGCAAGACCAGGGAGAGAGGTGAAGCCCTGGGTAGCTTGCTGGGGTCAGAGGCCAAGAGGTGGAGGGCCAGAGGGCAGCTTAGGGCCTCTACTGCAAGTCCAGGGAGAGATGTGAATCACTGGGAAGCTTGCTGGGGTCAGTAGCCCCTAAGGGGAGGGCCAGGGGGCACCGTAGGGCCTCTACTATAAGTCCAGGGAGAGAGGTGGACCCCTGGTTAGCTTGCTGGGTTCAGAGGCCCCTGGGTGGAGGGCCACGGGGTGCCCTGGGGCCTCTACTGCAAGTCCAGGGAGAGAGTTGGACCCCTGGGTAGCTTGCTGTGGTCAGAGGGCCCTACGTGGAGGGCCATGGGGCACCCTGGGGACACTACTGCAATTCCAGGGAGATAGGCAGGCCCCTGGGCAGCTTGCTGGGGTCAGAGGCCCCTAGGTGGAGGGCCAAGGGTCACCCTGGGGCCTAGTCTGCAAGTCTAGGGAGAGATGTGGACCCCTGGGTAGCTTGCTGGGTTCAGAGGCCCCTGGGTGGAGGGCCACAGGGTGTCCTGGGGCCTATACTGCATGTCCAGGGAGAGAGTTGGAGCCCTGGGTAGCTTGCTGGGGTCAGAGGGCCCAAGGTGGAGGGCCATGGGGCACCCTGGGGACTCTACTGCAAGTCCAGGGAGATAGGTAGGCCCCTGGGTAGCTTGCTGGGGTCAGAGGTCCCTAGGTAGTGGGCCAAGGGTCACCCTGGGGCCTCTACTGCAAGTCTAGGGTCACCCTGGGGCCTAGTCTGCAAGTCTACGGAGAGAAGTAGACCCCTGGGTAGCTTTCTGGGGTCAGAGGCCCCTAGGTGGAGGGCCCAGGGGCACCCTGGGGCCTCTATTGCAAGTCCAGGGAGAGATGTGGACCCCTGGGCAGCTTGCTTGGGTCAGGGGCCCCTGGTTGGAGGACCAGGGGGCACCCTGGGGCGTATACTGCAAGTCCAGGGAGAGAGTTGGAGCCCTGGGTAGCTTGCTGGGGTCAGAGGGCCCAAGGTGGAGGGCCATGGGGCACCCTGGGGACTCTACTGCAAGTCCATGGAGATAGGTAGGCCCCTGGGGAGCTTGCTGGGATCAGAGGTCCCTAGGTGGAGGGCCAAGGGTCACCCTGGGGCCTCTACTGCAAGTCTAGGGATAGAGGTGGACCACTGGGAAGCTTGCTGGGGTCAGAGGGCCCTACGTGGAGGGCCATGGGGCACCCTGGGGACACTACTGCAATTCCAGGGAGATAGGCAGGCCCCTGGGCAGCTTGCTGGGGTCAGAGGCCCCTAGGTGGAGGGCCAAGGGTCACCCTGGGGCCTAGTCTGCAAGTCTAGGGAGAGATGTGGACCCCTGGGTAGCTTGCTGGGTTCAGAGGCCCCTGGGTGGAGGGCCACGGGGTGTCCTGGGGCCTATACTGCAAGTCCAGGGAGAGAGTTGGAGCCCTGGGTAGCTTGCTGGGGTCAGAGGGCCCAAGGTGGAGGGCCATGGGGCACCCTGGGGACTCTACTGCAAGTCCAGGGAGATAGGTAGGCCCCTGGGTAGCTTGCTGGGGTCAGAGGTCCCTAGGTAGAGGGCCAAGGGTCACCCTGGGGCCTCTACTGCACGTCTAGGGTCACCCTGGGGCCTAGTCTGCAAGTCTACGGAGAGAGGTAGACCCCTGGGTAGCTTTCTGGGGTCAGAGGCCCCTAGGTGGAGGGCCCAGGGGCACCCTGGGGCCTCTATTGCAAGTCCAGGGAGAGAGGTGGACCCCTGGGCAGCTTGCTTGGGTCAGGGGCCCCTGGTTGGAGGACCAGGGGGCACCCTGGGGCGTATACTGCAAGTCCAGGGAGAGAGTTGGAGCCCTGGGTAGCTTGCTGGGGTCAGAGGGCCCAAGGTGGAGGGCCATGGGGCACCCTGGGGACTCTACTGCAAGTCCATGGAGATAGGTAGGCCCCTGGGGAGCTTGCTGGGATCAGAGGTCCCTAGATGGAGGGCCAAAGGTCACCCTGGGGCCTCTACTGCAAGTCTAGGGATAGAGGTGGACCACTGGGAAGCTTGCTGGTGTCAGAGGCCCCTAGGGGGAGGGCCAGGGGGCACCCTGGGGCCTCTATTAAAGTCCAGGGAGAGAGGTGGACCTCTGGGCAGCTTGCTTGGGTCAGGGACCCCTGGTGGAGGACCAGGGGGCACCCTGGGGCCTATACTGCTAGTCCAGGGAGAGAGTTGGAGCCCTGGGTAGCTTGCTGGGGTCAGAGGGCCCAAGGTGGAGGGCCATGGGGCACCCTGGGGACTCTACTGCAAGTCCAGGGAGATAGGTAGGCCCCTGGGTAGCTTGCTGGGGTCAGAGGTCCCTAGGTGGAGGGCCAAGGGTCACCCTGGGGCCTCTAATGCAAGTCTAGGGAGAGAGGTGGACCACTGGGAAGCTTGCTGGTGTCAGAGGCCCCTAGGGGGAGGGCCAGGGGGCACCCTGGGGCCTCTATTGCAAGTCTAGGGAGAGAGGTGGACCACTGGGAAGCTTGCTGGTGTCAAAGGCCCCTAAGGGGAGGGCCAGGGGGCACCCTGGGGCCTCTATTGCAAGTCCAGGGAGAGAGGTGGACCTCTGGGCAGCTTGCTTGGGTCAGGGGCCCCTAGGTGGAGGGTCACGGGGCACCCTGGGGCCTCTATTGCAAGTCCAGGGAGAGAGGTGGACCCCTCGGTAGCTTGCTGGGATCAGAGACCTCTAGGTGGAGGGCCAATGGGCACCCTGGGTTCTCTACTGCAAGTCCAGGGAGAGAGGTGGACCCCTGGGTAGCTTGCTGGGGTCAGAGGCCCCTAGGTGGAGGGCCACGGGGTACCCTGGGGCCTCTACTGCAAATCCAGGGAGAGAGGTGGAGCCCTGGGTAGCTTGCTGGGGTCAGTAGCCCCTGGTTGGAGGGCCAGGGGGCACCCTGGGGCCTATACTGCAAGTCCAAGGAGAGAGGTGGACCCCTGGGTAGCTTTGCTGGGGTCAGAGGCCCCTAGTTGGAGGGCCAGGGGGCACCCTGGGGCCTATACTGCAAGTCCAGGAAGAGAGGTGGACCCCTGGGTAGCTTGCTGGACTCAGAGGCCCCTAGGTGGAGGGCCAGGGGGCACCCTGGGGCCTCTATTGCAAGTCCAGGGAGAGAGGTGGACCCCTGGGCAGCTTGCTTGGGTCAGGGGCCCCTAGGTGGAGGACCAGGGGGCACCCTGGGGCCTATACTGCAAGTCCAGGGAGAGAGTTGGAGCCCTGGGTAGCTTGCTGGGATCAGAGGGCCCAAGGTGGAGGGCCATGGGGCACCCTGGGGACTCTACTGCAAGTCCAGGGAGATAGGTAGGCCCCTGGGTAGCTTGCTGGGGTCAGAGGTCCCTTGGTGGAAGGCCACGGGGTACCCTGGGGCCTCTACTGCAAGTCCAGGGAGAGAGGTGGACCCCTGGGTAGCTTGCTGGGGTCATAGGCCCCTAGGTGGAGGGCCTGAGGGCACACTGGGGCCTATACTGCAAGTCCAGGGAGAGAGCTGGACCCCTGGGTAGCTTGCTGGTGTCAGATGCCCCTAGGTGGAGGGCCAGAGGGCACCCTGGGGCCTATACTGCAAGTCCAAGGAGAGAGGTGGACCCCTGGGTAGCTTGCTGGTGTTAGATGCCCCTAGTTGGAGGGCCAGGGGGCACCCTGGGTCCTATACTGCAAGTCCAGGGAGAGAGGTGGACCCCTGGGTAGCTTGCTGGGGTCAGATGCCCCTAGGTGGAGGGCCAGGGGGCACCCTGGGGCCTAAACTGCAAGTCCAAGGAGAGAGGTGGACCCCTGGGTAGCTTGATGGGGTCAGAGGCCCCTAGTTGGAGGGCCAGGGGGTACCCTGGGGCCTCTACTGCAAGTCCAGGGAGAGATGTGGACCCCTGGGTAGCTTAAGGGACTCAGAGGCCCCTAGGTGGAGGGCCAGGGGGCACCCTGGAAACTCTACTATAAGTCCAGGGAGAGAGGTGGACCCCTGGGTAGCTTGCTGGGGTCAGAGGCTCCTAGGTGGAGGGCCAGGGGTCACCCAGGGGCGTCTACTGCAAGTCCAGGGAGAGAGGTGGACCCCTCGGTAGCTTGTTGGGGTCAGAGACCCCTAGGTGGAGGGCCAATGGGCACCCTGGGGCCTCTACTGCAAGTCCAGGGAGAGAGGTGGAGCCCTGGGTAGCTTGCTGGGGTCAAATGCCCCTAGGTGGAGGGCCAGAGGGCAGCCTAGGGCCTCTACTACAAGTCCAGGGAGAGAGGTGGAGCCCTGGGTAGCTTGCTGGGGTCAGTAGCCCATGAGTGGAGGGCAAGGGGGCACCCTGGGGCCTCTATTGCAAGTCCACGGAGGGAGCTGGACCCCTGGGTTACTTGCTGGGTTCAGAGGCCCCTAGGTGGAGGGCCACGGGGTACCCTGGGGCCTCTACTGCAAGTCCAGGGAGAGATGTGGACGCCTGGGTAGCTTGCTGGGGTCAAATGCCCCTAGGTGGAGGGCCAGGGGGCACCCTGGGGCCTCTATTGCAAGTCCAGGGAGAGAGGTGGACCCCTGGGTAGCTTGCTGGGGTCAAAGGGCCCTAGGTGGAGGGCCAAGGGTCAACCTGGGGCCTCTACTGCATGTCCAGGGAGAGAGGTGGAGCCCTGGGTAGCTTGCTGGGGTCAGAGGCCCCTAGGTGGAGGGTCACAGGGCACCCTGGGGCCTCTATTGCAAGTCCAGGGAGAGAGGTGGACCCCTCGGTAGCTTGCTGGGATCAGAGACCCCTAGGTGGAGGGCCAATGGGCACCCTGGGTTCTCTACTGCAAGTCCAGGGAGAGATGTGGACCCCTGGGTAGCTTGCTGGGGTCAGAGGCCCCTAGGTGGAGGGCCACGGGGTACCCTGGGGCCTCTACTGCAAATCCAGGGAGAGAGGTGGAGCCATGGGTAGCATGCTGGGGTCAGTAGCCCCTGGTTGGAGGGCCATGGGGCACCCTGGGGCCTATACTGCAAGTCCAAGGAGAGAGGTGGACCCCTGGGTAGCTGTGCTGGGGTCAGAGGCCCCTAGTTGGAGGGCCAGGGGGCACCCTGGGGCCTATACTGCAAGTCCAGGAAGAGAGGTGGACCCCTGGGTAGCTTGCTGGACTCAGAGGCCCCTAGGTGGAGGGCCAGGGGGCACCCTGGGGCCTCTATTGCAAGTCCAGGGAGAGAGGTGGACCCCTGGGCAGCTTGCTTGGGTCAGGGGCCCCTAGGTGGAGGACCAGGGGGCACCCTGGGGCCTATACTGCAAGTCCAGGGAGAGAGTTGGAGCCCTGGGTAGCTTGCTGGGATCAGAGGGCCCAAGGTGGAGGGCCATGGGGCACCCTGGGGACTCTACTGCAAGTCCAGGGAGATAGGTAGGCCCCTGGGTAGCTTGCTGGGGTCAGAGGTCCCTTGGTGGAAGACCACGGGGTACCCTGGGGCCTCTACTGCAAGTCCAGGGAGAGAGGTGGACCCCTGGGTAGCTTGCTGGGGTCATAGGCCCCTAGGTGGAGGGCCAGAGGGCACACTGGGGCCTATACTGCAAGTCCAGGGAGAGAGCTGGACCCCTGGGTAGCTTGCTGGTGTCATATGCCCCTAGGTGGAGGGCCAGAGGGCACCCTGGGGCCTATACTGCAAGTCGATGGAGATGGAGAGAGGTGGACCTCTGGGTAGCTTGCTGGTGTTAGATGCCCCTAGTTGGAGGGCCAGGGGGCACCCTGGGTCCTATACTGCAAGTCCAGGGAGAGAGGTGGACCCCTGGGTAGCTTGCTGGGGTCAGATGCCCCTAGGTGGAGGGCCAGGGGGCACCCTGGGGCCTATACTGCAAGTCCAAGGAGAGAGGTGGACCCCTTGGTAGCTTGCTGGGGTCAGAGGCCCCTAGTTGGAGGGCCAGGGGGTACCCTGGGGCCTCTACTGCAAGTCCAGGGAGAGATGTGGACCCCTGGGTAGCTTAAGGGACTCAGTGGCCCCTAGGTGGAGGGCCAGGGGGCACCCTGGAAACTCTACTATAAGTCCAGGGAGAGAGGTGGACCCCTGGGTAGCTTGCTGGGGTCAGAGGCTCCTAGGTGGAGGGCCAGGGGTCACCCAGGGGCGTCTACTGCAAGTCCAGGGAGAGAGGTGGACCCCTCGGTAGCTTGCTGGGGTCAGAGACCCCTAGGTGGAGGGCCAATGGGCACCCTGGGGCCTCTGCTGCAAGTCCAGGGAGAGAGGTGGACCCCTCGGTAGCTTGCTGGGATCAGACACCCCTAGGTGGAGGGCCAATGGGCACCCTGGGTTCTCTACTGCAAGTCCAGGGAGAGATGTGGACCCCTGGGTAGCTTGCTGGGGTCAGAGGCCCCTAGGTGGCGGGCCACGGGGTACCCTGGGGCCTCTACTGCAAATCCAGGGAGAGAGGTGGAGCCCTGGGTAGCTTGCTGGGGTCAGTAGCCCCTGGTTGGAGGGCCAGGGGGCACCCTGGGGCCTATACTGCAAGTCCAAGGAGAGAGATGGACCCCTGGGTAGCTTTGCTGGGGTCAGAGGCCCCTAGTTGGAGGGCCAGGGGGCACCCTGGGGCCTATACTGCAAGTCCAGGAAGAGAGGTGGACCCCTGGGTAGCTTGCTGGACTCAGAGGCCCCTAGGTGGAGGGCCATGGGGCACCCTGGGGACTCTACTGCAAGTCCAGGGAGATAGGTAGGCCCCTGGGAAGCTTGCTGGGGTCAGAGGTCCCTTGGTGGAAGGCCACGGGGTACCCTGGGGCCTCTACTGCAAGTCCAGGGAGAGAGGTGGACCCCTGGGTAGCTTGCTGGGGTCATAGGCCCCTAGGTGGAGGGCCAGAGGGCACACTGGGGCCTATACTGCAAGTCCAGGGAGAGAGCTGGACCCCTGGGTAGCTTGCTGGTGTCAGATGCCCCTAGGTGGAGGGCCAGAGGGCACCCTGGGGCCTATACTGCAAGTCCATGGAGAGAGGTGGACCCCTGGGTAGCTTGCTGGTGTTAGATGCCCCTAGTTGGAGGCCCAGGGGGCACCCTGGGTCCTATACAGCAAGTCCAGGGAGAGAGGTGGACCCCTGGGTAGCTTGCTGGGGTCAGATGCCCCTAGGTGGAGGGCCAGGGGGCACCCTGGGGCCTATACTGCAAGTCCAAGGAGAGAGGTGGACCCCTGGGTAGCTTGCTGGGGTCAGAGGCCCCTAGTTGGAGGGCCAGGGGGTACCCTGGGGCCTCTACTGCAAGTCCAGGGAGAGATGTGGACCCCTGGGTAGCTTAAGGGACTCAGAGGCCCCTAGGTGGAGGGCCAGGGGGCACCCTGGAAACTCTACTATAAGTCCAGGGAGAGAGGTGGACCCCTGGGTAGCTTGCTGGGGTCAGAGGCTCCTAGGTGGAGGGCCAGGGGTCACCCAGGGGCGTCTACTGCAAGTCCAGGGAGAGAGGTGGACCCCTCGGTAGCTTGCTGGGGTCAGAGACCCCTAGGTGGAGGGCCAATGGGCACCCTGGGGCCACTACTGCAAGTCCAGGGAGAGAGGTGGAGCCCTGGGTAGCTTGCTGAGGTCAAATGCCCCTAGGTGGAGGGCCAGAGGGCAGCCTAGGGCCTCTACTACAAGTCCAGGGAGAGAGGTGGAGCCCTGGGTAGCTTGCTGGGGTCAGTAGCCCATGAGTGGAGGGCAAGGGGGCACCCTGGGGCCTCTATTGCAAGTCCACGGAGGGAGCTGGACCCCTGGGTTACTTGCTGGGTTCAGAGGCCCCTAGGTGGAGGGCCACGGGGTACCCTGGGGCCTCTACTGCAAGTCCAGGGAGAGATGTGGACGCCTGGGTTGTTTGCTGGACTCAGAGGCCCCTAGGTGGAGGGCCAGGGGGCACCCTGGGGCCTCTATTGCAAGTCCAGGGAGACAGCTGGACACCTGGGTAGCTTGCTGGGGTCAGAGGCCCCTAGGTGGAGGGCCACGGGGTACCCTGGGGCCTCTACTGCAAGTCCAGGGAGAGAGGTGGAGCCCTGGGTAGCTTGCTGGGGCCAGTAGCCCCTGAGTGGAGGGCAAGGGGGCACCCTGGGGCCTCTACTGCAAGTCCAGGGAGAGAGGTGGAGCCCTGGGTAGCTTGCTGGAGTCAGAGGCCCCTAGGTGGAGGGCAAGGGGGCACCCTGTGGCCTATACTGCAAGTCCAGGGAGAGAGGTGGACCCCTGGGTAGCTTGCTGGGGTCAAAGGGCCCTAGGTGGAGGGCCAAGGGTCAACCTGGGGCCTCTACTGCATGTCCAGGGAGAGAGGTGGAGCCCTGGGTAGCTTGCTGGGGTCAGATGCCCCTAGGTGGAGGGCCAGAGGGCAGCCTAGGGCCTTTACTACAAGTCCAGGGAGAGAGGTGGAGCCCTGGGTAGCTTGCTGGGGTCAGTAGCCCCTGGGTGGAGGGCAAGGGGGCACCCTGGGGCCTCTTTTGCAAGCCCAGGGAGAGAGCTGGACCCCTGGGTAGCTTGCTTGGGTCAGAGACCCCTAGGTGGAGGGTCACGGGGCACCCTGGGGCCTCTATTGCAAGTCCAGGGAGTGAGGTGGACCCCTCCGTAGCTTGCTGGGATCAGAGACCCCTAGGTGGAGGGCCAATGGGCACCCTGGGTTCTCTACTGCAAGTCCAGGGAGAGATGTGGACCCCTGGGTAGCTTGCTGGGGTCAGAGGCCCCTAGGTGGAGGGCAACGGGGTACCCTGGGGCCTCTACTGCAAATCCAGGGAGAGAGGTGGAGCCCTGGGTAGCTTGCTGGGGTCAGTAGCCCCTGGGTGGAGGGCCAGGGGACACCCTGGGGCCTATACTGCAAGTCCAAGGAGAGAGGTGGACCCCTGGGTAGCTTTGCTGGGGTCAGAGGCCCCTAGTTGGAGGGCCAGGGGGCACCCTGGGGCCTATACTGCAAGTCCAGGAAGAGAGGTGGACCCCTGGGTAGCTTGCTGGGGTCAGAGGCCCCTAGGTGGAGGGTCACGGGGCACCCTGGGGCCTCTATTGCAAGTCAAGGGAGAGAGGTGGACCCCTCGGTAGCTTGCTGGGATCAGAGACCCCTAGGTGGAGGGCCAATGGGCACCCTGGGGCACCCTGGGGCCTCTATTGCAAGTCCTCTACTGCAAGACCAGGGAGAGAGTTGGACCCCTGGGTAGCTTGCTGGGGTCAGAGGGCCCTACGTGGAGGGCCATGGGGCACCCTGGGGACACTACTGCAATTCCAGGGAGATAGGCAGGCCCCTGGGCAGCTTGTTGGGGTCAGAGGCCCCTAGGTGGAGGGCCAAGGGTCACCCTGGGGCCTAGTCTGCAAGTCTAGGGAGAGATGTGGACCCCTGGGTAGCTTGCTGGGTTCAGAGGCCCCTGGGTGGAGGGCCACGGGGTGTCCTGGGGCCTATACTGCAAGTCCAGGGAGAGAGTTGGAGCCCTGGGTAGCTTGCTGGGGTCAGAGGGCCCAAGGTGGAGGGTCACGGGGCACCCTGGGGCCCCTATTGCAAGTCCAGGGAGAGAGGTGGACCCCTCGGTAGCTTGCTGGGATCAGAGACCCCTAGGTGGAGGGCCAATGGGCACCCTGGGTTCTCTACTGCAAGTCCAGGGAGAGATGTGGACCCCTGGGTAGCTTGCTGGGGTCAGAGGCCCCTAGGTGGAGGGCCACGGGGTACCCTGGGGCCTCTACTGCAAATCCAGGGAGAGAGGTGGAGCCCTGGGTAGCTTGCTGGGGTCAGTAGCCCCTGGTTGGAGGGCCAGGAGGCACCCTGGGGCCTATACTGCAAGTCCAAGGAGAGAGGTGGACCCCTAGGTGGAGGGCCAATGGGCACCCTGGGTTCTCTACTGCAAGTCCAGGGAGAGATGTAAACCCCTGGGTAGCTTGCTGGGGTCAGAGGCCCCTAGGTGGAGGGCCAATGGGCACCCTAGGGCCTCTGCTGCAAGTCCAGGGAGAGAGGTGGAGCCCTGGGTAGCTTGCTGGGGTCAAAGGCCCCTAGGTGGAGGGCCAGAGGGCAGCCTAGGGCCTCTACTACAAGTCCAGGGAGAGAGGTGGAGCCCTGGGTAGCTTGCTGGGGTCAGTAGCCCCCGATGGAGGGCAAGGGGCACCCTGGGGCCTCTATTGCAAGTCCACGGAGGGAGCTGGACCCCTGAGTAGCTTGCTGGGTTCAGAGGCCCCTAGGTGAAGGGCCACGGGGTACCCTGGGGCCTCTACTGCAAGTCCAGGGAGAGATGTGGACCCCTGGGTAGCTTGCTGGACTCAGAGGCCCCTAGGTGGAGGGCCAGGGGGCACCCTGTGGCCTCTATTGCAAGTCCAGGAAGAAAGCTGGACCCCTGGGTAGCTTGCTGGGGTCAGAGGCCCCTAGGTGGAGGGCCACGGGGTACCCTAGGGGCCTCTACTGCAAGTCCAGGGAGAGAGGTGGAGCCCTGGGTAGCTTGCTGGGGCCAGTAGCCCCTGGGTGGAGGGCAAGGGGGCACCCTGGGGCCTCTACTGCAAGTCCAGGGAGAGAGGTGGAGCCCTGGGTAGCTTGCTGGGGTCAGAGGCCCCTAGGTGGAGGGCAAGGGGGCACCCTGTGGCCTATACTGCAAGTCCAGGGAGAGAGGTGGACCCCTGGGTAGCTTGCTGGGGTCAAAGGGCCCTAGGTGGAGGGCCAGGGGTCAACCTGGGGACTCTACTGCATGTCCAGGGAGAGAGGTGGAGCCCTGGGTAGCTTGCTGGGGTCAGTAGCCCCTAGTTGGAGGGCCAGGGGGCACCCTGGGACCTATACTGCAAGTCCAGGAAGAGAGGTGGACCCCTGGGTAGCTTGCTGGGGTCAGAGGCCCCTAGGTGAAGGGCCATGGGGCACCCTGGGGAAACTACTGCAAGTCCAGGGAGATAGGCAGGCCCCAGGGCAGCTTGCTGGGGTCAGAGGCCCCTAGGTGGAGGGCCAAGGGTCACCCTGGGGCCTAGTCTGCAAGTGTAGGGAGAGAGGTGGACCCCTGGGTAGCTTTCTGGGGTCAGAGGCCCCTGAGTGGAGGGCCAAGGGGCACCCTGGGGCCTCTATTGCAAGTCCAGGGAGAGAGGTGGACCTCTGGGCAGCTTGCTTGGGTCAGGGGCCCCTAGGTGGAGGACCAGGGGGCACCCTGGGGCCTATACTGCTAGTCCAGGGAGAGAGTTGGAGCCCTGGGTAGCTTGCTGGGGTCAGAGGGCCCTAGGTGGAGGGCCATGGGGCACCCTGGGGACTCTACTGCAAGTCCAGGGAGATAGGTAGGCCCCTGGGTAGCTTGCTGGGGTCAGATGCCCCTAGGTGGAGGACCAGAGGGCACCCTGGGGCCTATACTGCAAGTCCAGGGAGAGAGGTGGACCCCGGGGTAGCTTGCTGGTGTTAGATGCCCCTAGTTGGAGGGCCAGGGGGCACCTTGGGTCCTATACTGCAAGTCCAGGGAGAGAGGTGGACCCCTGGGTAGCTTGCTGGGGTCAGATGCCCCTAGGTGGAGGGCCAGGGGGCACCCTGGGGCCTAAACTGCAAGTCCAAGGAGAGAGGTGGACCCCTGGGTAGCTTGCTGGACTCAGAGGCCCCTAGGTGGAGGGCCAGGGGGCAGCCTGGAAACTCTACTATAAGTCCAGGGAGAGAGGTGGACCCCTTGGTAGCTTGCTGGGGTCAGAGGCCCCTAGGTGGAGGGCCAGGGGTCACCCAGGGGCGTCTACTGCAAGTCAAGGGAGAGAGTTGGACCCCTTGGTAGCTTGCTGGGGTCAGAGACCCCTAGGTGGAGGGCCAATGGGCACCCTGGGGCCTCTACTGCAAGTCCAGGGAGAGAGGTGGAGCCCTGGGTAGCTTGCTGGGGCCAGTAGCCCCTGAGTGGAGGGCAAGGGGGCACCCTGGGGCCTCTACTGCAAGTCCAGGGAGAGAGGTGGAGCCCTGGGTAGCTTGCTGAGGTCAAATGCCCCTAGGTGGAGGGCCACGGGGTACCCTGGGGCCTCTACTGCAAGTCCAGGGAGAGAGGTGGAGCCCTGGGTAGCTTGCTGGGGCCAGTAGCCCCTGAGTGGAGGGCAAGGGGGCACCCTGGGGCCTCTACTGCAAGTCCAGGGAGAGAGGTGGAGCCCTGGGTAGCTTGCTGGAGTCAGAGGCCCCTAGGTGGAGGGCAAGGGGGCACCCTGTGGCCTATACTGCAAGTCCAGGGAGAGAGGTGGACCCCTGGGTAGCTTGCTGGGGTCAAAGGGCCCTAGGTGGAGGGCCAAGGGTCAACCTGGGGCCTCTAATGCATGTCCAGGGAGAGAGGTGGAGCCCTGGGTAGCTTGCTGGGGTCAGATGCCCCTAGGTGGAGGGCCAGAGGGCAGCCTAGGGCCTTTACTACAAGTCCAGGGAGAGAGGTGGAGCCCTGGGTAGCTTGCTGGGGTCAGTAGCCCCTGGGTGGAGGGCAAGGGGGCACCCTGGGGCCTCTTTTGCAAGCCCAGGGAGAGAGCTGGACCCCTGGGTAGCTTGCTTGGGTCAGAGGCCCCTAGGTGGAGGGTGACGGGGCACCCTGGGGCCTCTATTGCAAGTCCAGGGAGTGAGGTGGACCCCTCGGTAGCTTGCTGGGATCAGAGACCCCTAGGTGGAGGGCCAATGGGCACCCTGGGTTCTCTACTGCAAGTCCAGGGAGAGATGTGGACCCCTGGGTAGCTTGCTGGGGTCAGAGGCCCCTAGGTGGAGGGCAACGGGGTACCCTGGGGCCTCTACTGCAAATCCAGGGAGAGAGGTGGAGCCCTGGGTAGCTTGCTGGGGTCAGTAGCCCCTGGGTGGAGGGCCAGGGGGCACCCTGGGGCCTATACTGCAAGTCCAAGGAGAGAGGTGGACCCCTGGGTAGCTTTGCTGGAGTCAGAGGCCCCTAGTTGGAGGGCCAGGGGGCACCCTGGGGCCTATACTGCAAGTCCAGGAAGAGAGGTGGACCCCTGGGTAGCTTGCTGGGGTCAGAGGCCCCTATGTGGAGGGTCACGGGGCACCCTGGGGCCTCTATTGCAAGTCAAGGGAGAGAGGTGGACCCCTCGGTAGCTTGCTGGGGTCAGAGACCCCTAGGTGGAGGGCCAATGGGCACCCTGGGGCACCCTGGGGCCTCTATTGCAAGTCCTCTACTGCAAGTCCAGGGAGAGAGTTGAACCCCTGGGTAGCTTGCTGGGGTCAGAGGGCCCTACGTGGATGGCCATGGGGCACCCTGGGGACACTACTGCAATTCCAGGGAGATAGGCAGGCCCCTTGGCAGCTTGCTGGGGTCAGAGGCCCCTAGGTGGAGGGCCAAGGGTCACCCTGGGGCCTAGTCTGCAAGTCTAGGGAGAGATGTGGACCCCTGGGTAGCTTGCTGGGTTCAGAGGCCCCTGGGTGGAGGGCCACGGGGTGTCCTGGGGCCTATACTGCATGTCCAGGGAGAGAGTTGGAGCCCTGGGTAGCTTGCTGGGGTCAGAGGGCCCAAGGTGGAGGGCCATGGGGCACCCTGGGGACTCTACTGCAAGTCCAGGGAGATAGGTAGGCCCCTGGGTAGCTTGCTGGGGTCAGAGGTCCCTAGGTAGTGGGCCAAGGGTCACCCTGGGGCCTCTACTGCAAGTCTAGGGTCACCCTGGGGCCTAGTCTGCAAGTCTACGGAGAGAAGTAGACCCCTGGGTAGCTTTCTGGGGTCAGAGGCCCCTAGGTGGAGGGCCCAGGGGCACCCTGGGGCCTCTATTGCAAGTCCAGGGAGAGATGTGGACCCCTGGGCAGCTTGCTTGGGTCAGGGGCCCCTGGTTGGAGGACCAGGGGGCACCCTGGGGCGTATACTGCAAGTCCAGGGAGAGAGTTGGAGCCCTGGGTAGCTTGCTGGGGTCAGAGGGCCCAAGGTGGAGGGCCATGGGGCACCCTGGGGACTCTACTGCAAGTCCATGGAGATAGGTAGGCCCCTGGGGAGCTTGCTGGGATCAGAGGTCCCTAGGTGGAGGGCCAAGGGTCACCCTGGGGCCTCTACTGCAAGTCTAGGGATAGAGGTGGACCACTGGGAAGCTTGCTGGGGTCAGAGGGCCCTACGTGGAGGGCCTTGGGGCACCCTGGGGACACTACTGCAATTCCAGGGAGATAGGCAGGCCCCTGGGCAGCTTGCTGGGGTCAGAGGCCCCTAGGTGGAGGGCCAGAGGGCAGCCTAGGGCCTCTACTTCAAGTCCAGGGAGAGATGTGAATCACTGGGAAGCTTGCTGGGGTCAGTAGCCCCTAAGGGGAGGGCCAGGGGGCACCGTAGGGCCTCTACTATAAGTCCAGGGAGAGAGGTGGACCCCTGGTTAGCTTGCTGGGTTCAGAGGCCCCTGGGTGGAGGGCCACGGGGTGCCCTGGGGCCTCTACTGCAAGTCCAGGGAGAGAGTTGGACCCCTGGGTAGCTTGCTGGGGTCAGAGGGCCCTACGTGGAGGGCCATGGGGCACCCTGGGGACACTACTGCAATTCCAGGGAGATAGGCAGGCCCCTGGGCAGCTTGCTGGGGTCAGAGGCCCCTAGGTGGAGGGCCAAGGGTCACCCTGGGGCCTAGTCTGCAAGTCTAGGGAGAGATGTGGACCCCTGGGTAGCTTGCTGGGTTCAGAGGCCCCTGGGTGGAGGGCCACGGGGTGTGCTGGGGCCTATACTGCAAGTCCAGGGAGAGAGTTGGAGCCCTGGGTAGCTTGCTGGGGTCAGAGGGCCCAAGGTGGAGGGCCATGGGGCACCCTGGGGACTCTACTGCAAGTCCAGGGAGATAGGTAGGCCCCTGGGTAGCTTGCTGGGGTCAGAGGTCCCTAGGTAGAGGGCCAAGGGTCACCCTGGGGCCTCTACTGCACGTCTAGGGTCACCCTGGGGCCTAGTCTGCAAGTCTACGGAGAGAGGTAGACCCCTGGGTAGCTTTCTGGGGTCAGAGGCCCCTAGGTGGAGGGCCCAGGGGCACCCTGGGGCCTCTATTGCAAGTCCAGGGAGAGAGGTGGACCCCTGGGCAGCTTGCTTGGGTCAGGGGCCCCTGGTTGGAGGACCAGGGGGCACCCTGGGGCGTATACTGCAAGTCCAGGGAGAGAGTTGGAGCCCTGGGTAGCTTGCTGGGGTCAGAGGGCCCAAGGTGGAGGGCCATGGGGCACCCTGGGGACTCTACTGCAAGTCCATGGAGATAGGTAGGCCCCTGGGGAGCTTGCTGGGATCAGAGGTCCCTAGGTGGAGGGCCAAGGGTCACCCTGGGGCCTCTACTGCAAGTCTAGGGATAGAGGTGGACCACTGGGAAGCTTGCTGGTGTCAGAGGCCCCTAGGGGGAGGGCCAGGGGGCACCCTGGGGCCTCTATTAAAGTCCAGGGAGAGAGGTGGACCTCTGGGCAGCTTGCTTGGGTCAGGGACCCCTGGTGGAGGACCAGGGGGCACCCTGGGGCCTATACTGCTAGTCCAGGGAGAGAGTTGGAGCCCTGGGTAGCTTGCTGGGGTCAGAGGGCCCAAGGTGGAGGGCCATGGGGCACCCTGGGGACTCTACTGCAAGTCCAGGGAGATAGGTAGGCCCCTGGGTAGCTTGCTGGGGTCAGAGGTCCCTAGGTGGAGGGCCAAGGGTCACCCTGGGGCCTCTAATGCAAGTCTAGGGAGAGAGGTGGACCACTGGGAAGCTTGCTGGTGTCAGAGGCCCCTAGGGGGAGGGCCAGGGGGCACCCTGGGGCCTCTATTGCAAGTCTAGGGAGAGAGGTGGACCACTGGGAAGCTTGCTGGTGTCAGAGGCCCCTAAGGGGAGGGCCAGGGGGCACCCTGGGGCCTCTATTGCAAGTCCAAGGAGAGAGGTGGACCTCTGGGCAGCTTGCTTTGGTCAGGGGCCCCTAGGTGGAGGGTCACGGGGCACCCTGGGGCCTCTATTGCAAGTCCAGGGAGAGAGGTGGACCCCTCGGTAGCTTGCTGGGGTCAGAGGGCCCTACGTGGAGGGCCATGGGGCACCCTGGGGACACTACTGCAATTCCAGGGAGATAGGCAGGCCCCTGGGCAGCTTGCTGGGGTCAGAGGCCCCTAGGTGGAGGGCCAAGGGTCACCCTGGGGCCTAGTCTGCAAGTCTAGGGAGAGATGTGGACCCCTGGGTAGCTTGCTGGGTTCAGAGGCCCCTGGGTGGAGGGCCACGGGGTGTGCTGGGGCCTATACTGCAAGTCCAGGGAGAGAGTTGGAGCCCTGGGTAGCTTGCTGGGGTCAGAGGGCCCAAGGTGGAGGGCCATGGGGCACCCTGGGGACTCTACTGCAAGTCCAGGGAGATAGGTAGGCCCCTGGGTAGCTTGCTGGGGTCAGAGGTCCCTAGGTAGAGGGCCAAGGGTCACCCTGGGGCCTCTACTGCACGTCTAGGGTCACCCTGGGGCCTAGTCTGCAAGTCTACGGAGAGAGGTAGACCCCTGGGTAGCTTTCTGGGGTCAGAGGCCCCTAGGTGGAGGGCCCAGGGGCACCCTGGGGCCTCTATTGCAAGTCCAGGGAGAGAGGTGGACCCCTGGGCAGCTTGCTTGGGTCAGGGGCCCCTGGTTGGAGGACCAGGGGGCACCCTGGGGCGTATACTGCAAGTCCAGGGAGAGAGTTGGAGCCCTGGGTAGCTTGCTGGGGTCAGAGGGCCCAAGGTGGAGGGCCATGGGGCACCCTGGGGACTCTACTGCAAGTCCATGGAGATAGGTAGGCCCCTGGGGAGCTTGCTGGGATCAGAGGTCCCTAGGTGGAGGGCCAAGGGTCACCCTGGGGCCTCTACTGCAAGTCTAGGGATAGAGGTGGACCACTGGGAAGCTTGCTGGTGTCAGAGGCCCCTAGGGGGAGGGCCAGGGGGCACCCTGGGGCCTCTATTAAAGTCCAGGGAGAGAGGTGGACCTCTGGGCAGCTTGCTTGGGTCAGGGACCCCTGGTGGAGGACCAGGGGGCACCCTGGGGCCTATACTGCTAGTCCAGGGAGAGAGTTGGAGCCCTGGGTAGCTTGCTGGGGTCAGAGGGCCCAAGGTGGAGGGCCATGGGGCACCCTGGGGACTCTACTGCAAGTCCAGGGAGATAGGTAGGCCCCTGGGTAGCTTGCTGGGGTCAGAGGTCCCTAGGTGGAGGGCCAAGGGTCACCCTGGGGCCTCTAATGCAAGTCTAGGGAGAGAGGTGGACCACTGGGAAGCTTGCTGGTGTCAGAGGCCCCTAGGGGGAGGGCCAGGGGGCACCCTGGGGCCTCTATTGCAAGTCTAGGGAGAGAGGTGGACCACTGGGAAGCTTGCTGGTGTCAGAGGCCCCTAAGGGGAGGGCCAGGGGGCACCCTGGGGCCTCTATTGCAAATCCAAGGAGAGAGGTGGACCTCTGGGCAGCTTGCTTTGGTCAGGGGCCCCTAGGTGGAGGGTCACGGGGCACCCTGGGGCCTCTATTGCAAGTCCAGGGAGAGAGGTGGACCCCTCGGTAGCTTGCTGGGATCAGAGACCTCTAGGTGGAGGGCCAATGGGCACCCTGGGTTCTCTACTGCAAGTCCAGGGAGAGATGTGGACCCCTGGGTAGCTTGCTGGGGTCAGAGGCCCCTAGGTGGAGGGCCACGGGGTACCCTGGGGCCTCTACTGCAAATCCAGGGAGAGAGGTGGAGCCCTGGGTAGCTTGCTGGGGTCAGTAGCCCCTGGTTGGAGGGCCAGGGGGCACCCTGGGGCCTATACTGCAAGTCCAAGGAGAGAGGTGGACCCCTGGGTAGCTTTGCTGGGGTCAGAGGCCCCTAGTTGGAGGGCCAGGGGGCACCCTGGGGCCTATACTGCAAGTCCAGGAAGAGAGGTGGACCCCTGGGTAGCTTGCTGGACTCAGAGGCCCCTAGGTGGAGGGCCAGGGGGCACCCTGGGGCCTCTATTGCAAGTCCAGGGAGAGAGGTGGACCCCTGGGCAGCTTGCTTGGGTCAGGGGCCCCTAGGTGGAGGACCAGGGGGCACCCTGGGGCCTATACTGCAAGTCCAGGGAGAGAGTTGGAGCCCTGGGTAGCTTGCTGGGATCAGAGGGCCCAAGGTGGAGGGCCATGGGGCACCCTGGGGACTCTACTGCAAGTCCAGGGAGATAGGTAGGCCCCTGGGTAGCTTGCTGGGGTCAGAGGTCCCTTGGTGGAAGGCCACGGGGTACCCTGGGGCCTCTACTGCAAGTCCAGGGAGAGAGGTGGACCCCTGGGTAGCTTGCTGGGGTCATAGGCCCCTAGGTGGAGGGTCTGAGGGCACACTGGGGCCTATACTGCAAGTCCAGGGAGAGAGCTGGACCCCTGGGTAGCTTGCTGGTGTCAGATGCCCCTAGGTGGAGGGCCAGAGGGCACCCTGGGGCCTATACTGCAAGTCCAAGGAGAGAGGTGGACCCCTGGGTAGCTTGCTGGTGTTAGATGCCCCTAGTTGGAGGGCCAGGGGGCACCCTGGGTCCTATACTGCAAGTCCAGGGAGAGAGGTGGACCCCTGGGTAGCTTGCTGGGGTCAGATGCCCCTAGGTGGAGGGCCAGGGGGCACCCTGGGGCCTATACTGCAAGTCCAAGGAGAGAGGTGGACCCCTGGGTAGCTTGATGGGGTCAGAGGCCCCTAGTTGGAGGGCCAGGGGGTACCCTGGGGCCTCTACTGCAAGTCCAGGGAGAGATGTGGACCCCTGGGTAGCTTAAGGGACTCAGAGGCCCCTAGGTGGAGGGCCAGGGGGCACCCTGGAAACTCTACTATAAGTCCAGGGAGAGAGGTGGACCCCTGGGTAGCTTGCTGGGGTCAGAGGCTCCTAGGTGGAGGGCCAGGGGTCACCCAGGGGCGTCTACTGCAAGTCCAGGGAGAGAGGTGGACCCCTCGGTAGCTTGCTGGGGTCAGAGACCCCTAGGTGGAGGGCCAATGGGCACCCTGGGGCCTCTACTGCAAGTCCAGGGAGAGAGGTGGAGCCCTGGGTAGCTTGCTGGGGTCAGTAGCCCATGAGTGGAGGGCAAGGGGGCACCCTGGGGCCTCTATTGCAAGTCCACGGAGGGAGCTGGACCCCTGGGTTACTTGCTGGGTTCAGAGGCCCCTAGGTGGAGGGCCACGGGGTACCCTGGGGCCTCTACTGCAAGTCCAGGGAGAGATGTGGACGCCTGGGTTGCTTGCTGGACTCAGAGGCCCCTAGGTGGAGGGCCAGGGGGCACCCTGGGGCCTCTATTGCAAGTCCAGGGAGACAGCTGGACACCTGGGTAGCTTGCTGGGGTCAGAGGCCCCTAGGTGGAGGGCCACGGGGTACCCTGGGGCCTCTACTGCAAGTCCAGGGAGAGAGGTGGAGCCCTGGGTAGCTTGCTGGGGCCAGTAGCCCCTGAGTGGAGGGCAAGGGGGCACCCTGGGGCCTCTACTGCAAGTCCAGGGAGAGAGGTGGAGCCCTGGGTAGCTTGCTGGAGTCAGAGGCCCCTAGGTGGAGGGCAAGGGGGCACCCTGTGGCCTATACTGCAAGTCCAGGGAGAGAGGTGGACCCCTGGGTAGCTTGCTGGGGTCAAAGGGCCCTAGGTGGAGGGCCAAGGGTCAACCTGGGGCCTCTACTGCATGTCCAGGGAGAGAGGTGGAGCCCTGGGTAGCTTGCTAAGGTCAGATGCCCCTAGGTGGAGGGCCAGAGGGCAGCCTAGGGCCTTTACTACAAGTCCAGGGAGAGAGGTGGAGCCCTGGGTAGCTTGCTGGGGTCAGTAGCCCCTGGGTGGAGGGCAAGGGGGCACCCTGGGGCCTCTTTTGCAAGCCCAGGGAGAGAGCTGGACCCCTGGGTAGCTTGCTTGGGTCAGAGGCCCCTAGGTGGAGGGTCACGGGGCACCCTGGGGCCTCTATTGCAAGTCCAGGGAGTGAGGTGGACCCCTCGGTAGCTTGCTGGGATCAGAGACCCCTAGGTGGAGGGTCAATGGGCACCCTGGGTTCTCTACTGCAAGTCCAGGGAGAGATGTGGACCCCTGGGTAGCTTGCTGGGGTCAGAGGCCCCTAGGTGGAGGGCCACGGGGTACCGTAGGGGCCTCTACTGCAAGTCCAGGGAGAGAGGTGGAGCCCTGGGTAGCTTGCTGGGGTCAGAGGCCCCAGGTGGAGGTCCAGAGGGCAGCCTAGGGCCTCTACTACAAGTCCAGGGAGAGAGGTGGAGCCCTGGGTAGCTTGCTGGGGTCAGTAGCCCCTAGTTGGAGGGCCAGGGGGCACCCTGGGACCTATACTGCAAGTCCAGGAAGAGAGGTGGACCCCTGGGTAGCTTGCTGGGGTCAGAGGCCCCTAGGTGAAGGGCCATGGGGCACCCTGGGGAAACTACTGCAAGTCCAGGGAGATAGGCAGGCCCCAGGGCAGCTTGCTGGGGTCAGAGGCCCCTAGGTGGAGGGCCAAGGGTCACCCTGGGGCCTAGTCTGCAAGTGTAGGGAGAGAGGTGGACCCCTGGGTAGCTTTCTGGGGTCAGAGGCCCCTAGGTGGAGGGCCAAGGGGCACCCTGGGGCCTCTATTGCAAGTCCAGGGAGAGAGGTGGACCTCTGGGCAGCTTGCTTGGGTCAGGGGCCCCTAGGTGGAGGACCAGGGGGCACCCTGGGGCCTATACTGCTAGTCCAGGGAGAGAGTTGGAGCCCTGGGTAGCTTGCTGGGGTCAGAGGGCCCTAGGTGGAGGGCCATGGGGCACCCTGGGGACTCTACTGCAAGTCCAGGGAGATAGGTAGGCCCCTGGGTAGCTTGCTGGGGTCAGATGCCCCTAGGTGGAGGGCCAATGGGCACCCTGGGGCCTCTACTGCAAGTCCAGGGAGAGATGTGGACCCCTGGGTAGCTTGCTGGGGTCAGTAGCCACTGGGTGGAGGGCAAGGGGGCACCCTGGGGCCTCTATTGCAAGTCCAGGGAGAGAGCTGGACCCCTGGGTAGCTTGCTGGGTTCAAAGGCCCCTAGGTGGAGGGCCACGAGGTACCCTGGGGCCTCTACTGCAAGTCCAGGGAGAGATGTGGACCCCTGGGTAGCTTGCTGGGGTCAGAGGCCCCTAGGTGGAGGGCCACGGGGTACCCTGGGGCCTCTACTGCAAGTCCAGGGAGAGAGGTGAATCACAGGGAAGTTTGCTGGTGTCAGAGGCCCCTAGGGAGAGGGCCAGGGGTCACCATAGGGCCTCTACTATAAGTCCAGGGAGAGAGGTGGACCCCTGGGTAACTTGCTGGGTTCAGAGTCCCCTGGGTGGAGGGCCAGGGGTACCCTGGGGCCTCTACTGCAAGTCCAGGGAGAGAGTTGGACCCCTGGGTAGCTTGCTGGGGTCAGAGAGCCCTACGTGGAGGGCCATGGGGCACCCTGGGGACACTACTGCAAGTCCAGGGAGATAGGCAGGCCCCTGGGCAGCTTGCTGGGGTCAGAGGCCCCTAGGTGGAGGGCCAAGGGTCACCCTGGTGCCTAGTCTGCAAGTCTAGGGAGAGAGGTAGGTTGACCCCTGGGTAGCTTTCTGGGGTCAGAGGCCCCTAGGTGGAGGGCCAAGGGGCACCCTGGGGCCTCTATTGCAAGTCCAGGGAGAGAGGTGGACCCCTGGGCAGCTTGCTTGGGTCAGGGGCCCCTAGGTGGAGGACCAAGGGGCACCCTGGGGCCTATACTGCAAGTCCAGGGAGAGAGTTGGAGCCCTGGGTAGCTTTTTGGGAATCAGAGGTTCCAAGGTGGAGGGCCATGGGGCACCCTGGGGACTCTACTGCAAGTCCATGGAGATAGGTAGGCCCCTGGGTAGCTTGCTGGGATCAGAGGTCCCTAGGTGGAGGGCCAAGGGTCACCCTGTGGCCTCTACTGCAAGTCTAGGGAGAGAGGTGGACCACTGGGAAGCTTGCTGGTGTCAGAGGCCCCTAGGGGGAGGGCCAGGGGGCACCCTGGGGCCTCTATTACAAGTCCAGGGAGAGAGGTGGACCTCTGGGCAGCTTGCTTGGGTCAGGGGCCCCTGGTGGAGGACCAGGGGGCACCCTGGGGCCTATACTGCTAGTCCAGGGAGAGAGTTGGAGCCCTGGGTAGCTTGCTGGGGTCAGAGGGCCCTAGGTGGAGGGCCATGGGGCACCCTGGGGACTCTACTGCAAGTCCAGGGAGATAGGTAGGCCCCTGGGTAGCTTGCTGGGGTCAGAGGCCCCTATGTGGAGGGACAAGGGTCACCCTGGGGCCTAGTCTGCAAGTCTAGGGAGAGAGGTGGACCCCTGGGTAGCTTTCTGGGGTCAGAGGCCCCTAGGTGGAGGGCCAAGGGGCACCCTGTGGCCTCTATTGCAAGTCCAGGGAGAGAGGTGGACCCCTGGGCAGCTTGCTTGGGTCAGGGGCCCCTAGGTGGAGGACAAGGGGGCACCCAGGGGCGTCTACTGCAAGTCCAGGGAGAGATGTGGACCCCTGGGTAGCTTGCTGGGGTCAGAGGCCCCTAGGTGGAGGGCCAAGGGGCACCCTGTGGCCTCTACTGCAAGTCCAGGGAGAGAGGTGGACCCCTCGGTAGATTGCTGGGGTCAGAGAGCCCTACGTGGAGGGCCATGGGGCACCCTGGGGACACTACTGCAAGTCCAGGGAGATAGGCAGGCCCCTGGGCAGCTTGCTGGGGTCAGAGGCCCCTAGGTGGAGGGCCAAGGGTCACCCTGGTGCCTAGTCTGCAAGTCTAGGGAGAGAGGTAGGTTGACCCCTGGGTAGCTTTCTGGGGTCAGAGGCCCCTAGGTGGAGGGCCAAGGGGCACCCTGGGGCCTCTATTGCAAGTCCAGGGAGAGAGGTGGACCCCTGGGCAGCTTGCTTGGGTCAGGGGCCCCTAGGTGGAGGACCAAGGGGCACCCTGGGGCCTATACTGCAAGTCCAGGGAGAGAGTTGGAGCCCTGGGTAGCTTTTTGGGAATCAGAGGTTCCAAGGTGGAGGGCCATGGGGCACCCTGGGGACTCTACTGCAAGTCCATGGAGATAGGTAGGCCCCTGGGTAGCTTGCTGGGATCAGAGGTCCCTAGGTGGAGGGCCAAGGGTCACCCTGTGGCCTCTACTGCAAGTCTAGGGAGAGAGGTGGACCACTGGGAAGCTTGCTGGTGTCAGAGGCCCCTAGGGGGAGGGCCAGGGGGCACCCTGGGGCCTCTATTACAAGTCCAGGGAGAGAGGTGGACCTCTGGGCAGCTTGCTTGGGTCAGGGGCCCCTGGTGGAGGACCAGGGGGCACCCTGGGGCCTATACTGCTAGTCCAGGGAGAGAGTTGGAGCCCTGGGTAGCTTGCTGGGGTCAGAGGGCCCTAGGTGGAGGGCCATGGGGCACCCTGGGGACTCTACTGCAAGTCCAGGGAGATAGGTAGGCCCCTGGGTAGCTTGCTGGGGTCAGAGGCCCCTATGTGGAGGGCCAAGGGTCACCCTGGGGCCTAGTCTGCAAGTCTAGGGAGAGAGGTGGACCCCTGGGTAGCTTTCTGGGGTCAGAGGCCCCTAGGTGGAGGGCCAAGGGGCACCCTGTGGCCTCTATTGCAAGTCCAGGGAGAGAGGTGGACCCCTGGGCAGCTTGCTTGGGTCAGGGGCCCCTAGGTGGAGGACAAGGGGGCACCCAGGGGCGTCTACTGCAAGTCCAGGGAGAGATGTGGACCCCTGGGTAGCTTGCTGGGGTCAGAGGCCCCTAGGTGGAGGGCCAAAGGGCACCCTGTGGCCTCTACTGCAAGTCCAGGGAGAGAGGTGGACCCCTCGGTAGATTGCTGGGGTCAGAGGCCCCTAGGTGGAGGGCCAATGGGCACCCTGGGGCCTCTACTGCAAGACCAGGGAGAGAGGTGAAGCCCGGGTAGCTTGCTGGGGTCAGAGGCCAAGAGGTGGAGGGCCAGAGGGCAGCCTAGGGCCTCTACTGCAAGTCCAGGGAGAGATGTGAATCACTGGGAAGCTTGCTGGGGTCAGTAGCCCCTAAGGGGAGGGCCAGGGGGCACCGTAGGGCCTCTACTATAAGTCCAGGGAGAGAGGTGGACCCCTGGTTAGCTTGCTGGGTTCAGAGGCCCCTGGGTGGAGGGCCACGGGGTGCCCTGGGGCCTCTACTGCAAGTCCAGGGAGAGAGTTGGACCCCTGGGTAGCTTGCTGGGGTCAGAGGGCCCTACGTGGAGGGCCATGGGGCACCCTGGGGACACTACTGCAATTCCAGGGAGATAGGCAGGCCCCTGGGCAGCTTGCTGGGGTCAGAGGCCCCTAGGTGGAGGGCCAAGGGTCACCCTGGGGCCTAGTCTGCAAGTCTAGGGAGAGATGTGGACCCCTGGGTAGCTTGCTGGGTTCAGAGGCCCCTGGGTGGAGGGCCACGGGGTGTCCTGGGGCCTATACTGCATGTCCAGGGAGAGAGTTGGAGCCCTGGGTAGCTTGCTGGGGTCAGAGGGCCCAAGGTGGAGGGCCATGGGGCACCCTGGGGACTCTACTGCAAGTCCAGGGAGATAGGTAGGCCCCTGGGTAGCTTGCTGGGGTCAGAGGTCCCTAGGTAGTGGGCCAAGGGTCACCCTGGGGCCTCTACTGCAAGTCTAGGGTCACCCTGGGGCCTAGTCTGCAAGTCTACGGAGAGAAGTAGACCCCTGGGTAGCTTTCTGGGGTCAGAGGCCCCTAGGTGGAGGGCCCAGGGGCACCCTGGGGCCTCTATTGCAAGTCCAGGGAGAGATGTGGACCCCTGGGCAGCTTGCTTGGGTCAGGGGCCCCTGGTTGGAGGACCAGGGGGCACCCTGGGGCGTATACTGCAAGTCCAGGGAGAGAGTTGGAGCCCTGGGTAGCTTGCTGGGGTCAGAGGGCCCAAGGTGGAGGGCCATGGGGCACCCTGGGGACTCTACTGCAAGTCCATGGAGATAGGTAGGCCCCTGGGGAGCTTGCTGGGATCAGAGGTCCCTAGGTGGAGGGCCAAGGGTCACCCTGGGGCCTCTACTGCAAGTCTAGGGATAGAGGTGGACCACTGGGAAGCTTGCTGGGGTCAGAGGGCCCTACGTGGAGGGCCATGGGGCACCCTGGGGACACTACTGCAATTCCAGGGAGATAGGCAGGCCCCTGGGCAGCTTGCTGGGGTCAGAGGCCCCTAGGTGGAGGGCCAAGGGTCACCCTGGGGCCTAGTCTGCAAGTCTAGGGAGAGATGTGGACCCCTGGGTAGCTTGCTGGTGTCAGATGCCCCTAGGTGGAGGGCCAGAGGGCACCCTGGGGCCTATACTGCAAGTCCAAGGAGAGAGGTGGACCCCTGGGTAGCTTGCTGGTGTTAGATGCCCCTAGTTGGAGGGCCAGGGGGCACCCTGGGTCCTATACTGCAAGTCCAGGGAGAGATGTGGACCCCTGGGTAGCTTGCTGGGGTCAGATGCCCCTAGGTGGAGGGCCAGGGGGCACCCTGGGGCCTATACTGCAAGTCCAAGGAGAGAGGTGGACCCCTGGGTAGCTTGATGGGGTCAGAGGCCCCTAGTTGGAGGGCCAGGGGGTACCCTGGGGCCTCTACTGCAAGTCCAGGGAGAGATGTGGACCCCTGGGTAGCTTAAGGGACTCAGAGGCCCCTAGGTGGAGGGCCAGGGGGCACCCTGGAAACTCTACTATAAGTCCAGGGAGAGAGGTGGACCCCTGGGTAGCTTGCTGGGGTCAGAGGCTCCTAGGTGGAGGGCCAGGGGTCACCCAGGGGCGTCTACTGCAAGTCCAGGGAGAGAGGTGGACCCCTCGGTAGCTTGCTGGGGTCAGAGACCCCTAGGTGGAGGGCCAATGGGCACCCTGGGGCCTCTACTGCAAGTCCAGGGAGAGAGGTGGAGCCCTGGGTAGCTTGCTGGGGTCAGTAGCCCATGAGTGGAGGGCAAGGGGGCACCCTGGGGCCTCTATTGCAAGTCCACGGAGGGAGCTGGACCCCTGGGTTACTTGCTGGGTTCAGAGGCCCCTAGGTGGAGGGCCACGGGGTACCCTGGGGCCTCTACTGCAAGTCCAGGGAGAGATGTGGACGCCTGGGTTGCTTGCTGGACTCAGAGGCCCCTAGGTGGAGGGCCAGGGGGCACCCTGGGGCCTCTATTGCAAGTCCAGGGAGACAGCTGGACACCTGGGTAGCTTGCTGGGGTCAGAGGCCCCTAGGTGGAGGGCCACGGGGTACCCTGGGGCCTCTACTGCAAGTCCAGGGAGAGAGGTGGAGCCCTGGGTAGCTTGCTGGGGCCAGTAGCCCCTGAGTGGAGGGCAAGGGGGCACCCTGGGGCCTCTACTGCAAGTCCAGGGAGAGAGGTGGAGCCCTGGGTAGCTTGCTGGAGTCAGAGGCCCCTAGGTGGAGGGCAAGGGGGCACCCTGTGGCCTATACTGCAAGTCCAGGGAGAGAGGTGGACCCCTGGGTAGCTTGCTGGGGTCAAAGGGCCCTAGGTGGAGGGCCAAGGGTCAACCTGGGGCCTCTACTGCATGTCCAGGGAGAGAGGTGGAGCCCTGGGTAGCTTGCTAAGGTCAGATGCCCCTAGGTGGAGGGCCAGAGGGCAGCCTAGGGCCTTTACTACAAGTCCAGGGAGAGAGGTGGAGCCCTGGGTAGCTTGCTGGGGTCAGTAGCCCCTGGGTGGAGGGCAAGGGGGCACCCTGGGGCCTCTTTTGCAAGCCCAGGGAGAGAGCTGGACCCCTGGGTAGCTTGCTTGGGTCAGAGGCCCCTAGGTGGAGGGTCACGGGGCACCCTGGGGCCTCTATTGCAAGTCCAGGGAGTGAGGTGGACCCCTCGGTAGCTTGCTGGGATCAGAGACCCCTAGGTGGAGGGTCAATGGGCACCCTGGGTTCTCTACTGCAAGTCCAGGGAGAGATGTGGACCCCTGGGTAGCTTGCTGGGGTCAGAGGCCCCTAGGTGGAGGGCCACGGGGTACCGTAGGGGCCTCTACTGCAAGTCCAGGGAGAGAGGTGGAGCCCTGGGTAGCTTGCTGGGGTCAGAGGCCCCAGGTGGAGGTCCAGAGGGCAGCCTAGGGCCTCTACTACAAGTCCAGGGAGAGAGGTGGAGCCCTGGGTAGCTTGCTGGGGTCAGTAGCCCCTAGTTGGAGGGCCAGGGGGCACCCTGGGACCTATACTGCAAGTCCAGGAAGAGAGGTGGACCCCTGGGTAGCTTGCTGGGGTCAGAGGCCCCTAGGTGAAGGGCCATGGGCCACCCTGGGGAAACTACTGCAAGTCCAGGGAGATAGGCAGGCCCCAGGGCAGCTTGCTGGGGTCAGAGGCCCCTAGGTGGAGGGCCAAGGGTCACCCTGGGGCCTAGTCTGCAAGTGTAGGGAGAGAGGTGGACCCCTGGGTAGCTTTCTGGGGTCAGAGGCCCCTAGGTGGAGGGCCAAGGGGCACCCTGGGGCCTCTATTGCAAGTCCAGGGAGAGAGGTGGACCTCTGGGCAGCTTGCTTGGGTCAGGGGCCCCTAGGTGGAGGACCAGGGGGCACCCTGGGGCCTATACTGCTAGTCCAGGGAGAGAGTTGGAGCCCTGGGTAGCTTGCTGGGGTCAGAGGGCCCTAGGTGGAGGGCCATGGGGCACCCTGGGGACTCTACTGCAAGTCCAGGGAGATAGGTAGGCCCCTGGGTAGCTTGCTGGGGTCAGATGCCCCTAGGTGGAGGGCCAATGGGCACCCTGGGGCCTCTACTGCAAGTCCAGGGAGAGATGTGGACCCCTGGGTAGCTTGCTGGGGTCAGTAGCCACTGGGTGGAGGGCAAGGGGGCACCCTGGGGCCTCTATTGCAAGTCCAGGGAGAGAGCTGGACCCCTGGGTAGCTTGCTGGGTTCAAAGGCCCCTAGGTGGAGGGCCACGAGGTACCCTGGGGCCTCTACTGCAAGTCCAGGGAGAGATGTGGACCCCTGGGTAGCTTGCTGGGGTCAGAGGCCCCTAGGTGGAGGGCCACGGGGTACCCTGGGGCCTCTACTGCAAGTCCAGGGAGAGAGGTGAATCACAGGGAAGTTTGCTGGTGTCAGAGGCCCCTAGGGAGAGGGCCAGGGGTCACCATAGGGCCTCTACTATAAGTCCAGGGAGAGAGGTGGACCCCTGGGTAACTTGCTGGGTTCAGAGTCCCCTGGGTGGAGGGCCAGGGGTACCCTGGGGCCTCTACTGCAAGTCCAGGGAGAGAGTTGGACCCCTGGGTAGCTTGCTGGGGTCAGAGAGCCCTACGTGGAGGGCCATGGGGCACCCTGGGGACACTACTGCAAGTCCAGGGAGATAGGCAGGCCCCTGGGCAGCTTGCTGGGGTCAGAGGCCCCTAGGTGGAGGGCCAAGGGTCACCCTGGTGCCTAGTCTGCAAGTCTAGGGAGAGAGGTAGGTTGACCCCTGGGTAGCTTTCTGGGGTCAGAGGCCCCTAGGTGGAGGGCCAAGGGGCACCCTGGGGCCTCTATTGCAAGTCCAGGGAGAGAGGTGGACCCCTGGGCAGCTTGCTTGGGTCAGGGGCCCCTAGGTGGAGGACCAAGGGGCACCCTGGGGCCTATACTGCAAGTCCAGGGAGAGAGTTGGAGCCCTGGGTAGCTTTTTGGGAATCAGAGGTTCCAAGGTGGAGGGCCATGGGGCACCCTGGGGACTCTACTGCAAGTCCATGGAGATAGGTAGGCCCCTGGGTAGCTTGCTGGGATCAGAGGTCCCTAGGTGGAGGGCCAAGGGTCACCCTGTGGCCTCTACTGCAAGTCTAGGGAGAGAGGTGGACCACTGGGAAGCTTGCTGGTGTCAGAGGCCCCTAGGGGGAGGGCCAGGGGGCACCCTGGGGCCTCTATTACAAGTCCAGGGAGAGAGGTGGACCTCTGGGCAGCTTGCTTGGGTCAGGGGCCCCTGGTGGAGGACCAGGGGGCACCCTGGGGCCTATACTGCTAGTCCAGGGAGAGAGTTGGAGCCCTGGGTAGCTTGCTGGGGTCAGAGGGCCCTAGGTGGAGGGCCATGGGGCACCCTGGGGACTCTACTGCAAGTCCAGGGAGATAGGTAGGCCCCTGGGTAGCTTGCTGGGGTCAGAGGCCCCTATGTGGAGGGCCAAGGGTCACCCTGGGGCCTAGTCTGCAAGTCTAGGGAGAGAGGTGGACCCCTGGGTAGCTTTCTGGGGTCAGAGGCCCCTAGGTGGAGGGCCAAGGGGCACCCTGTGGCCTCTATTGCAAGTCCAGGGAGAGAGGTGGACCCCTGGGCAGCTTGCTTGGGTCAGGGGCCCCTAGGTGGAGGACAAGGGGGCACCCAGGGGCGTCTACTGCAAGTCCAGGGAGAGATGTGGACCCCTGGGTAGCTTGCTGGGGTCAGAGGCCCCTAGGTGGAGGGCCAAGGGGCACCCTGTGGCCTCTACTGCAAGTCCAGGGAGAGAGGTGGACCCCTCGGTAGATTGCTGGGGTCAGAGAGCCCTACGTGGAGGGCCATGGGGCACCCTGGGGACACTACTGCAAGTCCAGGGAGATAGGCAGGCCCCTGGGCAGCTTGCTGGGGTCAGAGGCCCCTAGGTGGAGGGCCAAGGGTCACCCTGGTGCCTAGTCTGCAAGTCTAGGGAGAGAGGTAGGTTGACCCCTGGGTAGCTTTCTGGGGTCAGAGGCCCCTAGGTGGAGGGCCAAGGGGCACCCTGGGGCCTCTATTGCAAGTCCAGGGAGAGAGGTGGACCCCTGGGCAGCTTGCTTGGGTCAGGGGCCCCTAGGTGGAGGACCAAGGGGCACCCTGGGGCCTATACTGCAAGTCCAGGGAGAGAGTTGGAGCCCTGGGTAGCTTTTTGGGAATCAGAGGTTCCAAGGTGGAGGGCCATGGGGCACCCTGGGGACTCTACTGCAAGTCCATGGAGATAGGTAGGCCCCTGGGTAGCTTGCTGGGATCAGAGGTCCCTAGGTGGAGGGCCAAGGGTCACCCTGTGGCCTCTACTGCAAGTCTAGGGAGAGAGGTGGACCACTGGGAAGCTTGCTGGTGTCAGAGGCCCCTAGGGGGAGGGCCAGGGGGCACCCTGGGGCCTCTATTACAAGTCCAGGGAGAGAGGTGGACCTCTGGGCAGCTTGCTTGGGTCAGGGGCCCCTGGTGGAGGACCAGGGGGCACCCTGGGGCCTATACTGCTAGTCCAGGGAGAGAGTTGGAGCCCTGGGTAGCTTGCTGGGGTCAGAGGGCCCTAGGTGGAGGGCCATGGGGCACCCTGGGGACTCTACTGCAAGTCCAGGGAGATAGGTAGGCCCCTGGGTAGCTTGCTGGGGTCAGAGGCCCCTATGTGGAGGGCCAAGGGTCACCCTGGGGCCTAGTCTGCAAGTCTAGGGAGAGAGGTGGACCCCTGGGTAGCTTTCTGGGGTCAGAGGCCCCTAGGTGGAGGGCCAAGGGGCACCCTGTGGCCTCTATTGCAAGTCCAGGGAGAGAGGTGGACCCCTGGGCAGCTTGCTTGGGTCAGGGGCCCCTAGGTGGAGGACAAGGGGGCACCCAGGGGCGTCTACTGCAAGTCCAGGGAGAGATGTGGACCCCTGGGTAGCTTGCTGGGGTCAGAGGCCCCTAGGTGGAGGGCCAAAGGGCACCCTGTGGCCTCTACTGCAAGTCCAGGGAGAGAGGTGGACCCCTCGGTAGATTGCTGGGGTCAGAGGCCCCTAGGTGGAGGGCCAATGGGCACCCTGGGGCCTCTACTGCAAGACCAGGGAGAGAGGTGAAGCCCTGGGTAGCTTGCTGGGGTCAGAGGCCAAGAGGTGGAGGGCCAGAGGGCAGCCTAGGGCCTCTACTGCAAGTCCAGGGAGAGATGTGAATCACTGGGAAGCTTGCTGGGGTCAGTAGCCCCTAAGGGGAGGGCCAGGGGGCACCGTAGGGCCTCTACTATAAGTCCAGGGAGAGAGGTGGACCCCTGGTTAGCTTGCTGGGTTCAGAGGCCCCTGGGTGGAGGGCCACGGGGTGCCCTGGGGCCTCTACTGCAAGTCCAGGGAGAGAGTTGGACCCCTGGGTAGCTTGCTGGGGTCAGAGGGCCCTACGTGGAGGGCCATGGGGCACCCTGGGGACACTACTGCAATTCCAGGGAGATAGGCAGGCCCCTGGGCAGCTTGCTGGGGTCAGAGGCCCCTAGGTGGAGGGCCAAGGGTCACCCTGGGGCCTAGTCTGCAAGTCTAGGGAGAGATGTGGACCCCTGGGTAGCTTGCTGGGTTCAGAGGCCCCTGGGTGGAGGGCCACGGGGTGTCCTGGGGCCTATACTGCATGTCCAGGGAGAGAGTTGGAGCCCTGGGTAGCTTGCTGGGGTCAGAGGGCCCAAGGTGGAGGGCCATGGGGCACCCTGGGGACTCTACTGCAAGTCCAGGGAGATAGGTAGGCCCCTGGGTAGCTTGCTGGGGTCAGAGGTCCCTAGGTAGTGGGCCAAGGGTCACCCTGGGGCCTCTACTGCAAGTCTAGGGTCACCCTGGGGCCTAGTCTGCAAGTCTACGGAGAGAAGTAGACCCCTGGGTAGCTTTCTGGGGTCAGAGGCCCCTAGGTGGAGGGCCCAGGGGCACCCTGGGGCCTCTATTGCAAGTCCAGGGAGAGATGTGGACCCCTGGGCAGCTTGCTTGGGTCAGGGGCCCCTGGTTGGAGGACCAGGGGGCACCCTGGGGCGTATACTGCAAGTCCAGGGAGAGAGTTGGAGCCCTGGGTAGCTTGCTGGGGTCAGAGGGCCCAAGGTGGAGGGCCATGGGGCACCCTGGGGACTCTACTGCAAGTCCATGGAGATAGGTAGGCCCCTGGGGAGCTTGCTGGGATCAGAGGTCCCTAGGTGGAGGGCCAAGGGTCACCCTGGGGCCTCTACTGCAAGTCTAGGGATAGAGGTGGACCACTGGGAAGCTTGCTGGGGTCAGAGGGCCCTACGTGGAGGGCCATGGGGCACCCTGGGGACACTACTGCAATTCCAGGGAGATAGGCAGGCCCCTGGGCAGCTTGCTGGGGTCAGAGGCCCCTAGGTGGAGGGCCAAGGGTCACCCTGGGGCCTAGTCTGCAAGTCTAGGGAGAGATGTGGACCCCTGGGTAGCTTGCTGGGTTCAGAGGCCCCTGGGTGGAGGGCCACGGGGTGTCCTGGGGCCTATACTGCAAGTCCAGGGAGAGAGTTGGAGCCCTGGGTAGCTTGCTGGGGTCAGAGGGCCCAAGGTGGAGGGCCATGGGGCACCCTGGCGACTCTACTGCAAGTCCAGGGAGATAGGTAGGCCCCTGGGTAGCTTGCTGGGGTCAGAGGTCCCTAGGTAGAGGGCCAAGGGTCACCCTGGGGCCTCTACTGCACGTCTAGGGTCACCCTGGGGCCTAGTCTGCAAGTCTACGGAGAGAGGTAGACCCCTGGGTAGCTTTCTGGGGTCAGAGGCCCCTAGGTGGAGGGCCCAGGGGCACCCTGGGGCCTCTATTGCAAGTCCAGGGAGAGAGGTGGACCCCTGGGCAGCTTGCTTGGGTCAGGGGCCCCTGGTTGGAGGACCAGGGGGCACCCTGGGGCGTATACTGCAAGTCCAGGGAGAGAGTTGGAGCCCTGGGTAGCTTGCTGGGGTCAGAGGGCCCAAGGTGGAGGGCCATGGGGCACCCTGGGGACTCTACTGCAAGTCCATGGAGATAGGTAGGCCCCTGGGGAGCTTGCTGGGATCAGAGGTCCCTAGATGGAGGGCCAAAGGTCACCCTGGGGCCTCTACTGCAAGTCTAGGGATAGAGGTGGACCACTGGGAAGCTTGCTGGTGTCAGAGGCCCCTAGGGGGAGGGCCAGGGGGCACCCTGGGGCCTCTATTAAAGTCCAGGGAGAGAGGTGGACCTCTGGGCAGCTTGCTTGGGTCAGGGACCCCTGGTGGAGGACCAGGGGGCACCCTGGGGCCTATACTGCTAGTCCAGGGAGAGAGTTGGAGCCCTGGGTAGCTTGCTGGGGTCAGAGGGCCCAAGGTGGAGGGCCATGGGGCACCCTGGGGACTCTACTGCAAGTCCAGGGAGATAGGTAGGCCCCTGGGTAGCTTGCTGGGGTCAGAGGTCCCTAGGTGGAGGGCCAAGGGTCACCCTGGGGCCTCTAATGCAAGTCTAGGGAGAGAGGTGGACCACTGGGAAGCTTGCTGGTGTCAGAGGCCCCTAGGGGGAGGGCCAGGGGGCACCCTTGGGCCTCTATTGCAAGTCTAGGGAGAGAGGTGGACCACTGGGAAGCTTGCTGGTGTCAAAGGCCCCTAAGGGGAGGGCCAGGGGGCACCCTGGGGCCTCTATTGCAAGTCCAGGGAGAGAGGTGGACCTCTGGGCAGCTTGCTTGGGTCAGGGGCCCCTAGGTGGAGGGTCACGGGGCACCCTGGGGCCTCTATTGCAAGTCCAGGGAGAGAGGTGGACCCCTCGGTAGCTTGCTGGGATCAGAGACCTCTAGGTGGAGGGCCAATGGGCACCCTGGGTTCTCTACTGCAAGTCCAGGGAGAGAGGTGGACCCCTGGGTAGCTTGCTGGGGTCAGAGGCCCCTAGGTGGAGGGCCACGGGGTACCCTGGGGCCTCTACTGCAAATCCAGGGAGAGAGGTGGAGCCCTGGGTAGCTTGCTGGGGTCAGTAGCCCCTGGTTGGAGGGCCAGGGGGCACCCTGGGGCCTATACTGCAAGTCCAAGGAGAGAGGTGGACCCCTGGGTAGCTTTGCTGGGGTCAGAGGCCCCTAGTTGGAGGGCCAGGGGGCACCCTGGGGCCTATACTGCAAGTCCAGGAAGAGAGGTGGACCCCTGGGTAGCTTGCTGGACTCAGAGGCCCCTAGGTGGAGGGCCAGGGGGCACCCTGGGGCCTCTATTGCAAGTCCAGGGAGAGAGTTGGAGCCCTGGGTAGCTTGCTGGGATCAGAGGGCCCAAGGTGGAGGGCCATGGGGCACCCTGGGGACTCTACTGCAAGTCCAGGGAGCAAGGTAGGCCCCTGGGTAGCTTGCTGGGGTCAGAGGTCCCTTGGTGGAAGGCCACGGGGTACCCTGGGGCCTCTACTGCAAGTCCAGGGAGAGAGGTGGACCCCTGGGTAGCTTGCTGGGGTCATAGGCCCCTAGGTGGAGGGCCTGAGGGCACACTGGGGCCTATACTGCAAGTCCAGGGAGAGAGCTGGACCCCTGGGTAGCTTGCTGGTGTCAGATGCCCCTAGGTGGAGGGCCAGAGGGCACCCTGGGGCCTATACTGCAAGTCCAAGGAGAGAGGTGGACCCCTGGGTAGCTTGCTGGTGTTAGATGCCCCTAGTTGGAGGGCCAGGGGGCACCCTGGGTCCTATACTGCAAGTCCAGGGAGAGAGGTGGACCCCTGGGTAGCTTGCTGGGGTCAGATGCCCCTAGGTGGAGGGCCAGGGGGCACCCTGGGGCCTATACTGCAAGTCCAAGGAGAGAGGTGGACCCCTGGGTAGCTTGATGGGGTCAGAGGCCCCTAGTTGGAGGGCCAGGGGGTACCCTGGGGCCTCTACTGCAAGTCCAGGGAGAGATGTGGACCCCTGGGTAGCTTAAGGGACTCAGAGGCCCCTAGGTGGAGGGCCAGGGGGCACCCTGGAAACTCTACTATAAGTCCAGGGAGAGAGGTGGACCCCTGGGTAGCTTGCTGGGGTCAGAGGCTCCTAGGTGGAGGGCCAGGGGTCACCCAGGGGCGTCTACTGCAAGTCCAGGGAGAGAGGTGGACCCCTCGGTAGCTTGCTGGGGTCAGAGACCCCTAGGTGGAGGGCCAATGGGCACCCTGGGGCCTCTACTGCAAGTCCAGGGAGAGAGGTGGAGCCCTGGGTAGCTTGCTGGGGTCAAATGCCCCTAGGTGGAGGGCCAGAGGGCAGCCTAGGGCCTCTACTACAAGTCCAGGGAGAGAGGTGGAGCCCTGGGTAGCTTGCTGGGGTCAGTAGCCCATGAGTGGAGGGCAAGGGGGCACCCTGGGGCCTCTATTGCAAGTCCACGGAGGGAGCTGGACCCCTGGGTTACTTGCTGGGTTCAGAGGCCCCTAGGTGGAGGGCCACGGGGTACCCTGGGGCCTCTACTGCAAGTCCAGGGAGAGATGTGGACGCCTGGGTAGCTTGCTGGGGTCAAATGCCCCTAGGTGGAGGGCCAGGGGGCACCCTGGGGCCTCTATTGCAAGTCCAGGGAGAGAGGTGGACCCCTGGGTAGCTTGCTGGGGTCAAAGGGCCCTAGGTGGAGGGCCAAGGGTCAACCTGGGGCCTCTACTGCATGTCCAGGGAGAGAGGTGGAGCCCTGGGTAGCTTGCTGGGGTCAGAGGCCCCTAGGTGGAGGGTCACAGGGCACCCTGGGGCCTCTATTGCAAGTCCAGGGAGAGAGGTGGACCCCTCGGTAGCTTGCTGGGATCAGAGACCCCTAGGTGGAGGGCCAATGGGCACCCTGGGTTCTCTACTGCAAGTCCAGGGAGAGATGTGGACCCCTGGGTAGCTTGCTGGGGTCAGAGGCCCCTAGGTGGAGGGCCACGGGGTACCCTGGGGCCTCTACTGCAAATCCAGGGAGAGAGGTGGAGCCATGGGTAGCATGCTGGGGTCAGTAGCCCCTGGTTGGAGGGCCAGGGGGCACCCTGGGGCCTATACTGCAAGTCCAAGGAGAGAGGTGGACCCCTGGGTAGCTGTGCTGGGGTCAGAGGCCCCTAGTTGGAGGGCCAGGGGGCACCCTGGGGCCTATACTGCAAGTCCAGGAAGAGAGGTGGACCCCTGGGTAGCTTGCTGGACTCAGAGGCCCCTAGGTGGAGGGCCAGGGGGCACCCTGGGGCCTCTATTGCAAGTCCAGGGAGAGAGGTGGACCCCTGGGCAGCTTGCTTGGGTCAGGGGCCCCTAGGTGGAGGACCAGGGGGCACCCTGGGGCCTATACTGCAAGTCCAGGGAGAGAGTTGGAGCCCTGGGTAGCTTGCTGGGATCAGAGGGCCCAAGGTGGAGGGCCATGGGGCACCCTGGGGACTCTACTGCAAGTCCAGGGAGATAGGTAGGCCCCTGGGTAGCTTGCTGGGGTCAGAGGTCCCTTGGTGGAAGACCACGGGGTACCCTGGGGCCTCTACTGCAAGTCCAGGGAGAGAGGTGGACCCCTGGGTAGCTTGCTGGGGTCATAGGCCCCTAGGTGGAGGGCCAGAGGGCACACTGGGGCCTATACTGCAAGTCCAGGGAGAGAGCTGGACCCCTGGGTAGCTTGCTGGTGTCATATGCCCCTAGGTGGAGGGCCAGAGGGCACCCTGGGGCCTATACTGCAAGTCCATGGAGATGGAGAGAGGTGGACCCCTGGGTAGCTTGCTGGTGTTAGATGCCCCTAGTTGGAGGGCCAGGGGGCACCCTGGGTCCTATACTGCAAGTCCAGGGAGAGAGGTGGACCCCTGGGTAGCTTGCTGGGGTCAGATGCCCCTAGGTGGAGGGCCAGGGGGCACCCTGGGGCCTATACTGCAAGTCCAAGGAGAGAGGTGGACCCCTTGGTAGCTTGCTGGGGTCAGAGGCCCCTAGTTGGAGGGCCAGGGGGTACCCTGGGGCCTCTACTGCAAGTCCAGGGAGAGATGTGGACCCCTGGGTAGCTTAAGGGACTCAGTGGCCCCTAGGTGGAGGGCCAGGGGGCACCCTGGAAACTCTACTATAAGTCCAGGGAGAGAGGTGGACCCCTGGGTAGCTTGCTGGGGTCAGAGGCTCCTAGGTGGAGGGCCAGGGGTCACCCAGGGGCGTCTACTGCAAGTCCAGGGAGAGAGGTGGACCCCTCGGTAGCTTGCTGGGGTCAGAGACCCCTAGGTGGAGGGCCAATGGGCACCCTGGGGCCTCTGCTGCAAGTCCAGGGAGAGAGGTGGACCCCTCGGTAGCTTGCTGGGATCAGACACCCCTAGGTGGAGGGCCAATGGGCACCCTGGGTTCTCTACTGCAAGTCCAGGGAGAGATGTGGACCCCTGGGTAGCTTGCTGGGGTCAGAGGCCCCTAGGTGGAGGGCCACGGGGTACCCTGGGGCCTCTACTGCAAATCCAGGGAGAGAGGTGGAGCCCTGGGTAGCTTGCTGGGGTCAGTAGCCCCTGGTTGGAGGGCCAGGGGGCACCCTGGGGCCTATACTGCAAGTCCAAGGAGAGAGATGGACCCTTGGGTAGCTTTGCTGGGGTCAGAGGCCCCTAGTTGGAGGGCCAGGGGGCACCCTGGGGCCTATACTGCAAGTCCAGGAAGAGAGGTGGACCCCTGGGTAGCTTGCTGGACTCAGAGGCCCCTAGGTGGAGGGCCATGGGGCACCCTGGGGACTCTACTGCAAGTCCAGGGAGATAGGTAGGCCCCTGGGAAGCTTGCTGGGGTCAGAGGTCCCTTGGTGGAAGGCCACGGGGTACCCTGGGGCCTCTACTGCAAGTCCAGGGAGAGAGGTGGACCCCTGGGTAGCTTGCTGGGGTCATAGGCCCCTAGGTGGAGGGCCAGAGGGCACACTGGGGCCTATACTGCAAGTCCAGGGAGAGAGCTGGACCCCTGGGTAGCTTGCTGGTGTCAGATGCCCCTAGGTGGAGGGCCAGAGGGCACCCTGGGGCCTATACTGCAAGTCCATGGAGAGAGGTGGACCCCTGGGTAGCTTGCTGGTGTTAGATGCCCCTAGTTGGAGGCCCAGGGGGCACCCTGGGTCCTATACAGCAAGTCCAGGGAGAGAGGTGGACCCCTGGGTAGCTTGCTGGGGTCAGATGCCCCTAGGTGGAGGGCCAGGGGGCACCCTGGGGCCTATACTGCAAGTCCAAGGAGAGAGGTGGACCCCTGGGTAGCTTGCTGGGGTCAGAGGCCCCTAGTTGGAGGGCCAGGGGGTACCCTGGGGCCTCTACTGCAAGTCCAGGGAGAGATGTGGACCCCTGGGTAGCTTAAGGGACTCAGAGGCCCCTAGGTGGAGGGCCAGGGGGCACCCTGGAAACTCTACTATAAGTCCAGGGAGAGAGGTGGACCCCTGGGTAGCTTGCTGGGGTCAGAGGCTCCTAGGTGGAGGGCCAGGGGTCACCCAGGGGCGTCTACTGCAAGTCCAGGGAGAGAGGTGGACCCCTCGGTAGCTTGCTGGGGTCAGAGACCCCTAGGTGGAGGGCCAATGGGCACCCTGGGGCCACTACTGCAAGTCCAGGGAGAGAGGTGGAGCCCTGGGTAGCTTGCTGAGGTCAAATGCCCCTAGGTGGAGGGCCAGAGGGCAGCCTATTGCCTCTACTACAAGTCCAGGGAGAGAGGTGGAGCCCTGGGTAGCTTGCTGGGGTCAGTAGCCCATGAGTGGAGGGCAAGGGGGCACCCTGGGGCCTCTATTGCAAGTCCACGGAGGGAGCTGGACCCCTGGGTTACTTGCTGGGTTCAGAGGCCCCTAGGTGGAGGGCCACGGGGTACCCTGGGGCCTCTACTGCAAGTCCAGGGAGAGATGTGGACGCCTGGGTTGTTTGCTGGACTCAGAGGCCCCTAGGTGGAGGGCCAGGGGGCACCCTGGGGCCTCTATTGCAAGTCCAGGGAGACAGCTGGACACCTGGGTAGCTAGCTGGGGTCAGAGGCCCCTAGGTGGAGGGCCACGGGGTACCCTGGGGCCTCTACTGCAAGTCCAGGGAGAGAGGTGGAGCCCTGGGTAGCTTGCTGGGGCCAGTAGCCCCTGAGTGGAGGGCAAGGGGGCACCCTGGGGCCTCTACTGCAAGTCCAGGGAGAGAGGTGGAGCCCTGGGTAGCTTGCTGGAGTCAGAGGCCCCTAGGTGGAGGGCAAGGGGGCACCCTGTGGCCTATACTGCAAGTCCAGGGAGAGAGGTGGACCCCTGGGTAGCTTGCTGGGGTCAAAGGGCCCTAGGTGGAGGGCCAAGGGTCAACCTGGGGCCTCTACTGCATGTCCAGGGAGAGAGGTGGAGCCCTGGGTAGCTTGCTGGGGTCAGATGCCCCTAGGTGGAGGGCCAGAGGGCAGCCTAGGGCCTTTACTACAAGTCCAGGGAGAGAGGTGGAGCCCTGGGTAGCTTGCTGGGGTCAGTAGCCCCTGGGTGGAGGGCAAGGGGGCACCCTGGGGCCTCTTTTGCAAGCCCAGGGAGAGAGCTGGACCCCTGGGTAGCTTGCTTGGGTCAGAGACCCCTAGGTGGAGGGTCACGGGGCACCCTGGGGCCTCTATTGCAAGTCCAGGGAGTGAGGTGGACCCCTCCGTAGCTTGCTGGGATCAGAGACCCCTAGGTGGAGGGCCAATGGGCACCCTGGGTTCTCTACTGCAAGTCCAGGGAGAGATGTGGACCCCTGGGTAGCTTGCTGGGGTCAGAGGCCCCTAGGTGGAGGGCAACGGGGTACCCTGGGGCCTCTACTGCAAATCCAGGGAGAGAGGTGGAGCCCTGGGTAGCTTGCTGGGGTCAGTAGCCCCTGGGTGGAGGGCCAGGGGGCACCCTGGGGCCTATACTGCAAGTCCAAGGAGAGAGGTGGACCCCTGGGTAGCTTTGCTGGGGTCAGAGGCCCCTAGTTGGAGGGCCAGGGGGCACCCTGGGGCCTATACTGCAAGTCCAGGAAGAGAGGTGGACCCCTGGGTAGCTTGCTGGGGTCAGAGGCCCCTAGGTGGAGGGTCACGGGGCACCCTGGGGCCTCTATTGCAAGTCAAGGGAGAGAGGTGGACCCCTCGGTAGCTTGCTGGGGTCAGAGACCCCTAGGTGGAGGGCCAATGGGCACCCTGGGGCCTCTACTGCAAGTCCAGGGAGAGATGTGGACCCCTGGGTAGCTTGCTGGGGTCAGTAGCCACTGGGTGGAGGGCAAGGGGGCACCCTGTGGCCTCTATTGCAAGTCCAGGGAGAGAGCTGGACCCCTGGGTAGCTTGCTGGGTTCAAAGGCCCCTAGGTGGAGGGCCACGAGGTACCCTGGGGCCTCTACTGCAAGTCCAGGGAGAGATGTGGACCCCTGGGTAGCTTGCTGGGGTCAGAGGCCCCTAGGTGGAGGGCCACGGGGTACCCTGGGGCCTCTACTGCAAGTCCAGGGAGAGAGGTGAATCACTGGGAAGTTTGCTGGTGTCAGAGGCCCCTAGGGAGAGGGCCAGGGGTCACCATAGGGCCTCTACTATAAGTCCAGGGAGAGAGGTGGACCCCTGGGTAACTTGCTGGGTTCAGAGTCCCCTGGGTGGAGGGCCAGGGGTACCCTGGGGCCTCTACTGCAAGTCCAGGGAGAGAGTTGGACCCCTGGGTAGCTTGCTGGGGTCAGAGAGCCCTACGTGGAGGGCCATGGGGCACCCTGGGGACACTACTGCAAGTCCAGGGAGATAGGCAGGCCCCTGGGCAGCTTGCTGGGGTCAGAGGCCCCTAGGTGGAGGGCAACGGGGTACCCTGGGGCCTCTACTGCAAATCCAGGGAGAGAGGTGGAGCCCTGGGTAGCTTGCTGGGGTCAGTAGCCCCTGGGTGGAGGGCCAGGGGGCACCCTGGGGCCTATACTGCAAGTCCAAGGAGAGAGGTGGACCCCTGGGTAGCTTTGCTGGGGTCAGAGGCCCCTAGATGGAGGGCCAGGGGGCACCCTGGGGCCTATACTGCAAGTCCAGGAAGAGAGGTGGACCCCTGGGTAGCTTGCTGGGGTCAGAGGCCCCTAGGTGGAGGGTCACGGGGCACCCTGGGGCCTCTATTGCAAGTCAAGGGAGAGAGGTGGACCCCTCGGTAGCTTGCTGGGGTCAGAGACCCCTAGGTGGAGGGCCAATGGGCACCCTGGGGCACCCTGGGGCCTCTATTGCAAGTCCTCTACTGCAAGTCCAGGGAGAGAGTTGAACCCCTGGGTAGCTTGCTGGGGTCAGAGGGCCCTACGTGGAGGGCCATGGGGCACCCTGGGGACACTACTGCAATTCCAGGGAGATAGGCAGGCCCCTTGGCAGCTTGCTGGGGTCAGAGGCCCCTAGGTGGAGGGCCAAGGGTCACCCTGGGGCCTAGTCTGCAAGTCTAGGGAGAGATGTGGACCCCTGGGTAGCTTGCTGGGTTCAGAGGCCCCTGGGTGGAGGGCCACGGGGTGTCCTGGGGCCTATACTGCATGTCCAGGGAGAGAGTTGGAGCCCTGGGTAGCTTGCTGGGGTCAGAGGGCCCAAGGTGGAGGGCCATGGGGCACCCTGGGGACTCTACTGCAAGTCCAGGGAGATAGGTAGGCCCCTGGGTAGCTTGCTGGGGTCAGAGGTCCCTAGGTAGTGGGCCAAGGGTCACCCTGGGGCCTCTACTGCAAGTCTAGGGTCACCCTGGGGCCTAGTCTGCAAGTCTACGGAGAGAAGTAGACCCCTGGGTAGCTTTCTGGGGTCAGAGGCCCCTAGGTGGAGGGCCCAGGGGCACCCTGGGGCCTCTATTGCAAGTCCAGGGAGAGATGTGGACCCCTGGGCAGCTTGCTTGGGTCAGGGGCCCCTGGTTGGAGGACCAGGGGGCACCCTGGGGCGTATACTGCAAGTCCAGGGAGAGAGTTGGAGCCCTGGGTAGCTTGCTGGGGTCAGAGGGCCCAAGGTGGAGGGCCATGGGGCACCCTGGGGACTCTACTGCAAGTCCATGGAGATAGGTAGGCCCCTGGGGAGCTTGCTGGGATCAGAGGTCCCTAGGTGGAGGGCCAAGGGTCACCCTGGGGCCTCTACTGCAAGTCTAGGGATAGAGGTGGACCACTGGGAAGCTTGCTGGGGTCAGAGGGCCCTACGTGGAGGGCCATGGGGCACCCTGGGGACACTACTGCAATTCCAGGGAGATAGGCAGGCCCCTGGGCAGCTTGCTGGGGTCAGAGGCCCCTAGGTGGAGGGCCAGAGGGCAGCCTAGGGCCTCTACTTCAAGTCCAGGGAGAGATGTGAATCACTGGGAAGCTTGCTGGGGTCAGTAGCCCCTAAGGGGAGGGCCAGGGGGCACCGTAGGGCCTCTACTATAAGTCCAGGGAGAGAGGTGGACCCCTGGTTAGCTTGCTGGGTTCAGAGGCCCCTGGGTGGAGGGCCACGGGGTGCCCTGGGGCCTCTACTGCAAGTCCAGGGAGAGAGTTGGACCCCTGGGTAGCTTGCTGGGGTCAGAGGGCCCTACGTGGAGGGCCATGGGGCACCCTGGGGACACTACTGCAATTCCAGGGAGATAGGCAGGCCCCTGGGCAGCTTGCTGGGGTCAGAGGCCCCTAGGTGGAGGGCCAAGGGTCACCCTGGGGCCTAGTCTGCAAGTCTAGGGAGAGATGTGGACCCCTGGGTAGCTTGCTGGGTTCAGAGGCCCCTGGGTGGAGGGCCACGGGGTGTGCTGGGGCCTATACTGCAAGTCCAGGGAGAGAGTTGGAGCCCTGGGTAGCTTGCTGGGGTCAGAGGGCCCAAGGTGGAGGGCCATGGGGCACCCTGGGGACTCTACTGCAAGTCCAGGGAGATAGGTAGGCCCCTGGGTAGCTTGCTGGGGTCAGAGGTCCCTAGGTAGAGGGCCAAGGGTCACCCTGGGGCCTCTACTGCACGTCTAGGGTCACCCTGGGGCCTAGTCTGCAAGTCTACGGAGAGAGGTAGACCCCTGGGTAGCTTTCTGGGGTCAGAGGCCCCTAGGTGGAGGGCCCAGGGGCACCCTGGGGCCTCTATTGCAAGTCCAGGGAGAGAGGTGGACCCCTGGGCAGCTTGCTTGGGTCAGGGGCCCCTGGTTGGAGGACCAGGGGGCACCCTGGGGCGTATACTGCAAGTCCAGGGAGAGAGTTGGAGCCCTGGGTAGCTTGCTGGGGTCAGAGGGCCCAAGGTGGAGGGCCATGGGGCACCCTGGGGACTCTACTGCAAGTCCATGGAGATAGGTAGGCCCCTGGGGAGCTTGCTGGGATCAGAGGTCCCTAGGTGGAGGGCCAAGGGTCACCCTGGGGCCTCTACTGCAAGTCTAGGGATAGAGGTGGACCACTGGGAAGCTTGCTGGTGTCAGAGGCCCCTAGGGGGAGGGCCAGGGGGCACCCTGGGGCCTCTATTAAAGTCCAGGGAGAGAGGTGGACCTCTGGGCAGCTTGCTTGGGTCAGGGACCCCTGGTGGAGGACCAGGGGGCACCCTGGGGCCTATACTGCTAGTCCAGGGAGAGAGTTGGAGCCCTGGGTAGCTTGCTGGGGTCAGAGGGCCCAAGGTGGAGGGCCATGGGGCACCCTGGGGACTCTACTGCAAGTCCAGGGAGATAGGTAGGCCCCTGGGTAGCTTGCTGGGGTCAGAGGTCCCTAGGTGGAGGGCCAAGGGTCACCCTGGGGCCTCTAATGCAAGTCTAGGGAGAGAGGTGGACCACTGGGAAGCTTGCTGGTGTCAGAGGCCCCTAGGGGGAGGGCCAGGGGGCACCCTGGGGCCTCTATTGCAAGTCTAGGGAGAGAGGTGGACCACTGGGAAGCTTGCTGGTGTCAGAGGACCCTAAGGGGAGGGCCAGGGGGCACCCTGGGGCCTCTATTGCAAGTCCAAGGAGAGAGGTGGACCTCTGGGCAGCTTGCTTTGGTCAGGGGCCCCTAGGTGGAGGGTCACGGGGCACCCTGGGGCCTCTATTGCAAGTCCAGGGAGAGAGGTGGACCCCTCGGTAGCTTGCTGGGGTCAGAGGGCCCTACGTGGAGGGCCATGGGGCACCCTGGGGACACTACTGCAATTCCAGGGAGATAGGCAGGCCCCTGGGCAGCTTGCTGGGGTCAGAGGCCCCTAGGTGGAGGGCCAAGGGTCACCCTGGGGCCTAGTCTGCAAGTCTAGGGAGAGATGTGGACCCCTGGGTAGCTTGCTGGGTTCAGAGGCCCCTGGGTGGAGGGCCACGGGGTGTGCTGGGGCCTATACTGCAAGTCCAGGGAGAGAGTTGGAGCCCTGGGTAGCTTGCTGGGGTCAGAGGGCCCAAGGTGGAGGGCCATGGGGCACCCTGGGGACTCTACTGCAAGTCCAGGGAGAGAGTTGGAGCCCTGGGTAGCTTGCTGGGGTCAGAGGGCCCAAGGTGGAGGGCCATGGGGCACCCTGGGGACTCTACTGCAAGTCCAGGGAGATAGGTAGGCCCCTGGGTAGCTTGCTGGGGTCAGAGGTCCCTAGGTAGAGGGCCAAGGGTCACCCTGGGGCCTCTACTGCACGTCTAGGGTCACCCTGGGGCCTAGTCTGCAAGTCTACGGAGAGAGGTAGACCCCTGGGTAGCTTTCTGGGGTCAGAGGCCCCTAGGTGGAGGGCCCAGGGGCACCCTGGGGCCTCTATTGCAAGTCCAGGGAGAGAGGTGGACCCCTGGGCAGCTTGCTTGGGTCAGGGGCCCCTGGTTGGAGGACCAAGGGGCACCCTGGGGCGTATACTGCAAGTCCAGGGAGAGAGTTGGAGCCCTGGGTAGCTTGCTGGGGTCAGAGGGCCCAAGGTGGAGGGCCATGGGGCACCCTGGGGACTCTACTGCAAGTCCATGGAGATAGGTAGGCCCCTGGGGAGCTTGCTGGGATCAGAGGTCCCTAGGTGGAGGGCCAAGGGTCACCCTGGGGCCTCTACTGCAAGTCTAGGGATAGAGGTGGACCACTGGGAAGCTTGCTGGTGTCAGAGGCCCCTAGGGGGAGGGCCAGGGGGCACCCTGGGGCCTCTATTAAAGTCCAGGGAGAGAGGTGGACCTCTGGGCAGCTTGCTTGGGTCAGGGACCCCTGGTGGAGGACCAGGGGGCACCCTGGGGCCTATACTGCTAGTCCAGGGAGAGAGTTGGAGCCCTGGGTAGCTTGCTGGGGTCAGAGGGCCCAAGGTGGAGGGCCATGGGGCACCCTGGGGACTCTACTGCAAGTCCAGGGAGATAGGTAGGCCCCTGGGTAGCTTGCTGGGGTCAGAGGTCCCTAGGTGGAGGGCCAAGGGTCACCCTGGGGCCTCTAATGCAAGTCTAGGGAGAGAGGTGGACCACTGGGAAGCTTGCTGGTGTCAGAGGCCCCTAGGGGGAGGGCCAGGGGGCACCCTGGGGCCTCTATTGCAAGTCTAGGGAGAGAGGTGGACCACTGGGAAGCTTGCTGGTGTCAGAGGCCCCTAAGGGGAGGGCCAGGGGGCACCCTGGGGCCTCTATTGCAAGTCCAAGGAGAGAGGTGGACCTCTGGGCAGCTTGCTTTGGTCAGGGGCCCCTAGGTGGAGGGTCACGGGGCACCCTGGGGCCTCTATTGCAAGTCCAGGGAGAGAGGTGGACCCCTCGGTAGCTTGCTGGGATCAGAGACCTCTAGGTGGAGGGCCAATGGGCACCCTGGGTTCTCTACTGCAAGTCCAGGGAGAGATGTGGACCCCTGGGTAGCTTGCTGGGGTCAGAGGCCCCTAGGTGGAGGGCCACGGGGTACCCTGGGGCCTCTACTGCAAATCCAGGGAGAGAGGTGGAGCCCTGGGTAGCTTGCTGGGGTCAGTAGCCCCTGGTTGGAGGGCCAGGGGGCACCCTGGGGCCTATACTGCAAGTCCAAGGAGAGAGGTGGACCCCTGGGTAGCTTTGCTGGGGTCAGAGGCCCCTAGTTGGAGGGCCAGGGGGCACCCTGGGGCCTATACTGCAAGTCCAGGAAGAGAGGTGGACCCCTGGGTAGCTTGCTGGACTCAGAGGCCCCTAGGTGGAGGGCCAGGGGGCACCCTGGGGCCTCTATTGCAAGTCCAGGGAGAGAGGTGGACCCCTGGGCAGCTTGCTTGGGTCAGGGGCCCCTAGGTGGAGGACCAGGGGGCACCCTGGGGCCTATACTGCAAGTCCAGGGAGAGAGTTGGAGCCCTGGGTAGCTTGCTGGGATCAGAGGGCCCAAGGTGGAGGGCCATGGGGCACCCTGGGGACTCTACTGCAAGTCCAGGGAGATAGGTAGGCCCCTGGGTAGCTTGCTGGGGTCAGAGGTCCCTTGGTGGAAGGCCACGGGGTACCCTGGGGCCTCTACTGCAAGTCCAGGGAGAGAGGTGGACCCCTGGGTAGCTTGCTGGGGTCATAGGCCCCTAGGTGGAGGGTCTGAGGGCACACTGGGGCCTATACTGCAAGTCCAGGGAGAGAGCTGGACCCCTGGGTAGCTTGCTGGTGTCAGATGCCCCTAGGTGGAGGGCCAGAGGGCACCCTGGGGCCTATACTGCAAGTCCAAGGAGAGAGGTGGACCCCTGGGTAGCTTGCTGGTGTTAGATGCCCCTAGTTGGAGGGCCAGGGGGCACCCTGGGTCCTATACTGCAAGTCCAGGGAGAGAGGTGGACCCCTGGGTAGCTTGCTGGGGTCAGATGCCCCTAGGTGGAGGGCCAGGGGGCACCCTGGGGCCTATACTGCAAGTCCAAGGAGAGAGGTGGACCCCTGGGTAGCTTGATGGGGTCAGAGGCCCCTAGTTGGAGGGCCAGGGGGTACCCTGGGGCCTCTACTGCAAGTCCAGGGAGAGATGTGGACCCCTGGGTAGCTTAAGGGACTCAGAGGCCCCTAGGTGGAGGGCCAGGGGGCACCCTGGAAACTCTACTATAAGTCCAGGGAGAGAGGTGGACCCCTGGGTAGCTTCCTGGGGTCAGAGGCTCCTAGGTGGAGGGCCAGGGGTCACCCAGGGGCGTCTACTGCAAGTCCAGGGAGAGAGGTGGACCCCTCGGTAGCTTGCTGGGGTCAGAGACCCCTAGGTGGAGGGCCAATGGGCACCCTGGGGCCTCTACTGCAAGTCCAGGGAGAGAGGTGGAGCCCTGGGTAGCTTGCTGGGGTCAGTAGCCCATGAGTGGAGGGCAAGGGGGCACCCTGGGGCCTCTATTGCAAGTCCACGGAGGGAGCTGGACCCCTGGGTTACTTGCTGGGTTCAGAGGCCCCTAGGTGGAGGGCCACGGGGTACCCTGGGGCCTCTACTGCAAGTCCAGGGAGAGATGTGGACGCCTGGGTTGCTTGCTGGACTCAGAGGCCCCTAGGTGGAGGGCCAGGGGGCACCCTGGGGCCTCTATTGCAAGTCCAGGGAGACAGCTGGACACCTGGGTAGCTTGCTGGGGTCAGAGGCCCCTAGGTGGAGGGCCACGGGGTACCCTGGGGCCTCTACTGCAAGTCCAGGGAGAGAGGTGGAGCCCTGGGTAGCTTGCTGGGGCCAGTAGCCCCTGAGTGGAGGGCAAGGGGGCACCCTGGGGCCTCTACTGCAAGTCCAGGGAGAGAGGTGGAGCCCTGGGTAGCTTGCTGGAGTCAGAGGCCCCTAGGTGGAGGGCAAGGGGGCACCCTGTGGCCTATACTGCAAGTCCAGGGAGAGAGGTGGACCCCTGGGTAGCTTGCTGGGGTCAAAGGGCCCTAGGTGGAGGGCCAAGGGTCAACCTGGGGCCTCTACTGCATGTCCAGGGAGAGAGGTGGAGCCCTGGGTAGCTTGCTAAGGTCAGATGCCCCTAGGTGGAGGGCCAGAGGGCAGCCTAGGGCCTTTACTACAAGTCCAGGGAGAGAGGTGGAGCCCTGGGTAGCTTGCTGGGGTCAGTAGCCCCTGGGTGGAGGGCAAGGGGGCACCCTGGGGCCTCTTTTGCAAGCCCAGGGAGAGAGCTGGACCCCTGGGTAGCTTGCTTGGGTCAGAGGCCCCTAGGTGGAGGGTCACGGTGCACCCTGGGGCCTCTATTGCAAGTCCAGGGAGTGAGGTGGACCCCTCGGTAGCTTGCTGGGATCAGAGACCCCTAGGTGGAGGGTCAATGGGCACCCTGGGTTCTCTACTGCAAGTCCAGGGAGAGATGTGGACCCCTGGGTAGCTTGCTGGGGTCAGAGGCCCCTAGGTGGAGGGCCACGGGGTACCGTAGGGGCCTCTACTGCAAGTCCAGGGAGAGAGGTGGAGCCCTGGGTAGCTTGCTGGGGTCAGAGGCCCCAGGTGGAGGTCCAGAGGGCAGCCTAGGGCCTCTACTACAAGTCCAGGGAGAGAGGTGGAGCCCTGGGTAGCTTGCTGGGGTCAGTAGCCCCTAGTTGGAGGTCCAGGGGGCACCCTGGGACCTATACTGCAAGTCCAGGAAGAGAGGTGGACCCCTGGGTAGCTTGCTGGGGTCAGAGGCCCCTAGGTGAAGGGCCATGGGGCACCCTGGGGAAACTACTGCAAGTCCAGGGAGATAGGCAGGCCCCAGGGCAGCTTGCTGGGGTCAGAGGCCCCTAGGTGGAGGGCCAAGGGTCACCCTGGGGCCTAGTCTGCAAGTGTAGGGAGAGAGGTGGACCCCTGGGTAGCTTTCTGGGGTCAGAGGCCCCTAGGTGGAGGGCCAAGGGGCACCCTGGGGCCTCTATTGCAAGTCCAGGGAGAGAGGTGGACCTCTGGGCAGCTTGCTTGGGTCAGGGGCCCCTAGGTGGAGGACCAGGGGGCACCCTGGGGCCTATACTGCTAGTCCAGGGAGAGAGTTGGAGCCCTGGGTAGCTTGCTGGGGTCAGAGGGCCCTAGGTGGAGGGCCATGGGGCACCCTGGGGACTCTACTGCAAGTCCAGGGAGATAGGTAGGCCCCTGGGTAGCTTGCTGGGGTCAGATGCCCCTAGGTGGAGGGCCAATGGGCACCCTGGGGCCTCTACTGCAAGTCCAGGGAGAGATGTGGACCCCTGGGTAGCTTGCTGGGGTCAGTAGCCACTGGGTGGAGGGCAAGGGGGCACCCTGGGGCCTCTATTGCAAGTCCAGGGAGAGAGCTGGACCCCTGGGTAGCTTGCTGGGTTCAAAGGCCCCTAGGTGGAGGGCCACGAGGTACCCTGGGGCCTCTACTGCAAGTCCAGGGAGAGATGTGGACCCCTGGGTAGCTTGCTGGGGTCAGAGGCCCCTAGGTGGAGGGCCACGGGGTACCCTGGGGCCTCTACTGCAAGTCCAGGGAGAGAGGTGAATCACAGGGAAGTTTGCTGGTGTCAGAGGCCCCTAGGGAGAGGGCCAGGGGTCACCATAGGGCCTCTACTATAAGTCCAGGGAGAGAGGTGGACCCCTGGGTAACTTGCTGGGTTCAGAGTCCCCTGGGTGGAGGGCCAGGGGTACCCTGGGGCCTCTACTGCAAGTCCAGGGAGAGAGTTGGACCCCTGGGTAGCTTGCTGGGGTCAGAGAGCCCTACGTGGAGGGCCATGGGGCACCCTGGGGACACTACTGCAAGTCCAGGGAGATAGGCAGGCCCCTGGGCAGCTTGCTGGGGTCAGAGGCCCCTAGGTGGAGGGCCAAGGGTCACCCTGGTGCCTAGTCTGCAAGTCTAGGGAGAGAGGTAGGTTGACCCCTGGGTAGCTTTCTGGGGTCAGAGGCCCCTAGGTGGAGGGCCAAGGGGCACCCTGGGGCCTCTATTGCAAGTCCAGGGAGAGAGGTGGACCCCTGGGCAGCTTGCTTGGGTCAGGGGCCCCTAGGTGGAGGACCAAGGGGCACCCTGGGGCCTATACTGCAAGTCCAGGGAGAGAGTTGGAGCCCTGGGTAGCTTTTTGGGAATCAGTGGTTCCAAGGTGGAGGGCCATGGGGCACCCTGGGGACTCTACTGCAAGTCCATGGAGATAGGTAGGCCCCTGGGTAGCTTGCTGGGATCAGAGGTCCCTAGGTGGAGGGCCAAGGGTCACCCTGTGGCCTCTACTGCAAGTCTAGGGAGAGAGGTGGACCACTGGGAAGCTTGCTGGTGTCAGAGGCCCCTAGGGGGAGGGCCAGGGGGCACCCTGGGGCCTCTATTACAAGTCCAGGGAGAGAGGTGGACCTCTGGGCAGCTTGCTTGGGTCAGGGGCCCCTGGTGGAGGACCAGGGGGCACCCTGGGGCCTATACTGCTAGTCCAGGGAGAGAGTTGGAGCCCTGGGTAGCTTGCTGGGGTCAGAGGGCCCTAGGTGGAGGGCCATGGGGCACCCTGGGGACTCTACTGCAAGTCCAGGGAGATAGGTAGGCCCCTGGGTAGCTTGCTGGGGTCAGAGGCCCCTATGTGGAGGGCCAAGGGTCACCCTGGGGCCTAGTCTGCAAGTCTAGGGAGAGAGGTGGACCCCTGGGTAGCTTTCTGGGGTCAGAGGCCCCTAGGTGGAGGGCCAAGGGGCACCCTGTGGCCTCTATTGCAAGTCCAGGGAGAGAGGTGGACCCCTGGGCAGCTTGCTTGGGTCAGGGGCCCCTAGGTGGAGGACAAGGGGGCACCCAGGGGCGTCTACTGCAAGTCCAGGGAGAGATGTGGACCCCTGGGTAGCTTGCTGGGGTCAGAGGCCCCTAGGTGGAGGGCAAAGGGGCACCCTGTGGCCTCTACTGCAAGTCCAGGGAGAGAGGTGGACCCCTCGGTAGATTGCTGGGGTCAGAGAGCCCTACGTGGAGGGCCATGGGGCACCCTGGGGACACTACTGCAAGTCCAAGGAGATAGGCAGGCCCCTGGGCAGCTTGCTGGGGTCAGAGGCCCCTAGGTGGAGGGCCAAGGGTCACCCTGGTGCCTAGTCTGCAAGTCTAGGGAGAGAGGTAGGTTGACCCCTGGGTAGCTTTCTGGGGTCAGAGGCCCCTAGGTGGAGGGCCAAGGGGCACCCTGGGGCCTCTATTGCAAGTCCAGGGAGAGAGGTGGACCCCTGGGCAGCTTGCTTGGGTCAGGGGCCCCTAGGTGGAGGACCAAGGGGCACCCTGGGGCCTATACTGCAAGTCCAGGGAGAGAGTTGGAGCCCTGGGTAGCTTTTTGGGAATCAGAGGTTCCAAGGTGGAGGGCCATGGGGCACCCTGGGGACTCTACTGCAAGTCCATGGAGATAGGTAGGCCCCTGGGTAGCTTGCTGGGATCAGAGGTCCCTAGGTGGAGGGCCAAGGGTCACCCTGTGGCCTCTACTGCAAGTCTAGGGAGAGAGGTGGACCACTGGGAAGCTTGCTGGTGTCAGAGGCCCCTAGGGGGAGGGCCAGGGGGCACCCTGGGGCCTCTATTACAAGTCCAGGGAGAGAGGTGGACCTCTGGGCAGCTTGCTTGGGTCAGGGGCCCCTGGTGGAGGACCAGGGGGCACCCTGGGGCCTATACTGCTAGTCCAGGGAGAGAGTTGGAGCCCTGGGTAGCTTGCTGGGGTCAGAGGGCCCTAGGTGGAGGGCCATGGGGCACCCTGGGGACTCTACTGCAAGTCCAGGGAGATAGGTAGGCCCCTGGGTAGCTTGCTGGGGTCAGAGGCCCCTATGTGGAGGGCCAAGGGTCACCCTGGGGCCTAGTCTGCAAGTCTAGGGAGAGAGGTGGACCCCTGGGTAGCTTTCTGGGGTCAGAGGCCCCTAGGTGGAGGGCCAAGGGGCACCCTGTGGCCTCTATTGCAAGTCCAGGGAGAGAGGTGGACCCCTGGGCAGCTTGCTTGGGTCAGGGGCCCCTAGGTGGAGGACAAGGGGGCACCCAGGGGCGTCTACTGCAAGTCCAGGGAGAGATGTGGACCCCTGGGTAGCTTGCTGGGGTCAGAGGCCCCTAGGTGGAGGGCCAAGGGGCACCCTGTGGCCTCTACTGCAAGTCCAGGGAGAGAGGTGGACCCCTCGGTAGATTGCTGGGGTCAGAGGCCCCTAGGTGGAGGGCCAATGGGCACCCTGGGGCCTCTACTGCAAGACCAGGGAGAGAGGTGAAGCCCTGGGTAGCTTGCTGGGGTCAGAGGCCAAGAGGTGGAGGGCCAGAGGGCAGCCTAGGGCCTCTACTGCAAGTCCAGGGAGAGATGTGAATCACTGGGAAGCTTGCTGGGGTCAGTAGCCCCTAAGGGGAGGGCCAGGGGGCACCGTAGGGCCTCTACTATAAGTCCAGGGAGAGAGGTGGACCCCTGGTTAGCTTGCTGGGTTCAGAGGCCCCTGGGTGGAGGGCCACGGGGTGCCCTGGGGCCTCTACTGCAAGTCCAGGGAGAGAGTTGGACCCCTGGGTAGCTTGCTGGGGTCAGAGGGCCCTACGTGGAGGGCCATGGGGCACCCTGGGGACACTACTGCAATTCTAGGGAGATAGGCAGGCCCCTGGGCAGCTTGCTGGGGTCAGAGGCCCCTAGGTGGAGGGCCAAGGGTCACCCTGGGGCCTAGTCTGCAAGTCTAGGGAGAGATGTGGACCCCTGGGTAGCTTGCTGGGTTCAGAGGCCCCTGGGTGGAGGGCCACGGGGTGTCCTGGGGCCTATACTGCATGTCCAGGGAGAGAGTTGGAGCCCTGGGTAGCTTGCTGGGGTCAGAGGGCCCAAGGTGGAGGGCCATGGGGCACCCTGGGGACTCTACTGCAAGTCCAGGGAGATAGGTAGGCCCCTGGGTAGCTTGCTGGGGTCAGAGGTCCCTAGGTAGTGGGCCAAGGGTCACCCTGGGGCCTCTACTGCAAGTCTAGGGTCACCCTGGGGCCTAGTCTGCAAGTCTACGGAGAGAAGTAGACCCCTGGGTAGCTTTCTGGGGTCAGAGGCCCCTAGGTGGAGGGCCCAGGGGCACCCTGGGGCCTCTATTGCAAGTCCAGGGAGAGATGTGGACCCCTGGGCAGCTTGCTTGGGTCAGGGGCCCCTGGTTGGAGGACCAGGGGGCACCCTGGGGCGTATACTGCAAGTCCAGGGAGAGAGTTGGAGCCCTGGGTAGCTTGCTGGGGTCAGAGGGCCCAAGGTGGAGGGCCATGGGGCACCCTGGGGACTCTACTGCAAGTCCATGGAGATAGGTAGGCCCCTGGGGAGCTTGCTGGGATCAGAGGTCCCTAGGTGGAGGGCCAAGGGTCACCCTGGGGCCTCTACTGCAAGTCTAGGGATAGAGGTGGACCACTGGGAAGCTTGCTGGGGTCAGAGGGCCCTACGTGGAGGGCCATGGGGCACCCTGGGGACACTACTGCAATTCCAGGGAGATAGGCAGGCCCCTGGGCAGCTTGCTGGGGTCAGAGGCCCCTAGGTGGAGGGCCAAGGGTCACCCTGGGGCCTAGTCTGCAAGTCTAGGGAGAGATGTGGACCCCTGGGTAGCTTGCTGGGTTCAGAGGCCCCTGGGTGGAGGGCCACGGGGTGTCCTGGGGCCTATACTGCAAGTCCAGGGAGAGAGTTGGAGCCCTGGGTAGCTTGCTGGGGTCAGAGGGCCCAAGGTGGAGGGCCATGGGGCACCCTGGGGACTCTACTGCAAGTCCAGGGAGATAGGTAGGCCCCTGGGTAGCTTGCTGGGGTCAGAGGTCCCTAGGTAGAGGGCCAAGGGTCACCCTGGGGCATCTACTGCACGTCTAGGGTCACCCTGGGGCCTAGTCTGCAAGTCTACGGAGAGAGGTAGACCCCTGGGTAGCTTTCTGGGGTCAGAGGCCCCTAGGTGGAGGGCCCAGGGGCACCCTGGGGCCTCTATTGCAAGTCCAGGGAGAGAGGTGGACCCCTGGGCAGCTTGCTTGGGTCAGGGGCCCCTGGTTGGAGGACCAGGGGGCACCCTGGGGCGTATACTGCAAGTCCAGGGAGAGAGTTGGAGCCCTGGGTAGCTTGCTGGGGTCAGAGGGCCCAAGGTGGAGGGCCATGGGGCACCCTGGGGACTCTACTGCAAGTCCATGGAGATAGGTAGGCCCCTGGGGAGCTTGCTGGGATCAGAGGTCCCTAGATGGAGGGCCAAAGGTCACCCTGGGGCCTCTACTGCAAGTCTAGGGATAGAGGTGGACCACTGGGAAGCTTGCTGGTGTCAGAGGCCCCTAGGGGGAGGGCCAGGGGGCACCCTGGGGCCTCTACTGCAAATCCAGGGAGAGAGGTGGAGCCCTGGGTAGCTTGCTGGGGTCAGTAGCCCCTGGTTGGAGGGCCAGGGGGCACCCTGGGGCCTATACTGCAAGTCCAAGGAGAGAGATGGACCCTTGGGTAGCTTTGCTGGGGTCAGAGGCCCCTAGTTGGAGGGCCAGGGGGCACCCTGGGGCCTATACTGCAAGTCCAGGAAGAGAGGTGGACCCCTGGGTAGCTTGCTGGACTCAGAGGCCCCTAGGTGGAGGGCCATGGGGCACCCTGGGGACTCTACTGCAAGTCCAGGGAGATAGGTAGGCCCCTGGGAAGCTTGCTGGGGTCAGAGGTCCCTTGGTGGAAGGCCACGGGGTACCCTGGGGCCTCTACTGCAAGTCCAGGGAGAGAGGTGGACCCCTGGGTAGCTTGCTGGGGTCATAGGCCCCTAGGTGGAGGGCCAGAGGGCACACTGGGGCCTATACTGCAAGTCCAGGGAGAGAGCTGGACCCCTGGGTAGCTTGCTGGTGTCAGATGCCCCTAGGTGGAGGGCCAGAGGGCACCCTGGGGCCTATACTGCAAGTCCATGGAGAGAGGTGGACCCCTGGGTAGCTTGCTGGTGTTAGATGCCCCTAGTTGGAGGCCCAGGGGGCACCCTGGGTCCTATACAGCAAGTCCAGGGAGAGAGGTGGACCCCTGGGTAGCTTGCTGGGGTCAGATGCCCCTAGGTGGAGGGCCAGGGGGCACCCTGGGGCCTATACTGCAAGTCCAAGGAGAGAGGTGGACCCCTGGGTAGCTTGCTGGGGTCAGAGGCCCCTAGTTGGAGGGCCAGGGGGTACCCTGGGGCCTCTACTGCAAGTCCAGGGAGAGATGTGGACCCCTGGGTAGCTTAAGGGACTCAGAGGCCCCTAGGTGGAGGGCCAGGGGGCACCCTGGAAACTCTACTATAAGTCCAGGGAGAGAGGTGGACCCCTGGGTAGCTTGCTGGGGTCAGAGGCTCCTAGGTGGAGGGCCAGGGGTCACCCAGGGGCGTCTACTGCAAGTCCAGGGAGAGAGGTGGACCCCTCGGTAGCTTGCTGGGGTCAGAGACCCCTAGGTGGAGGGCCAATGGGCACCCTGGGGCCACTACTGCAAGTCCAGGGAGAGAGGTGGAGCCCTGGGTAGCTTGCTGAGGTCAAATGCCCCTAGGTGGAGGGCCAGAGGGCAGCCTATTGCCTCTACTACAAGTCCAGGGAGAGAGGTGGAGCCCTGGGTAGCTTGCTGGGGTCAGTAGCCCATGAGTGGAGGGCAAGGGGGCACCCTGGGGCCTCTATTGCAAGTCCACGGAGGGAGCTGGACCCCTGGGTTACTTGCTGGGTTCAGAGGCCCCTAGGTGGAGGGCCACGGGGTACCCTGGGGCCTCTACTGCAAGTCCAGGGAGAGATGTGGACGCCTGGGTTGTTTGCTGGACTCAGAGGCCCCTAGGTGGAGGGCCAGGGGGCACCCTGGGGCCTCTATTGCAAGTCCAGGGAGACAGCTGGACACCTGGGTAGCTTGCTGGGGTCAGAGGCCCCTAGGTGGAGGGCCACGGGGTACCCTGGGGCCTCTACTGCAAGTCCAGGGAGAGAGGTGGAGCCCTGGGTAGCTTGCTGGGGCCAGTAGCCCCTGAGTGGAGGGCAAGGGGGCACCCTGGGGCCTCTACTGCAAGTCCAGGGAGAGAGGTGGAGCCCTGGGTAGCTTGCTGGAGTCAGAGGCCCCTAGGTGGAGGGCAAGGGGGCACCCTGTGGCCTATACTGCAAGTCCAGGGAGAGAGGTGGACCCCTGGGTAGCTTGCTGGGGTCAAAGGGCCCTAGGTGGAGGGCCAAGGGTCAACCTGGGGCCTCTACTGCATGTCCAGGGAGAGAGGTGGAGCCCTGGGTAGCTTGCTGGGGTCAGATGCCCCTAGGTGGAGGGCCAGAGGGCAGCCTAGGGCCTTTACTACAAGTCCAGGGAGAGAGGTGGAGCCCTGGGTAGCTTGCTGGGGTCAGTAGCCCCTGGGTGGAGGGCAAGGGGGCACCCTGGGGCCTCTTTTGCAAGCCCAGGGAGAGAGCTGGACCCCTGGGTAGCTTGCTTTTGTCAGAGACCCCTAGGTGGAGGGTCACGGGGCACCCTGGGGCCTCTATTGCAAGTCCAGGGAGTGAGGTGGACCCCTCCGTAGCTTGCTGGGATCAGAGACCCCTAGGTGGAGGGCCAATGGGCACCCTGGGTTCTCTACTGCAAGTCCAGGGAGAGATGTGGACCCCTGGGTAGCTTGCTGGGGTCAGAGGCCCCTAGGTGGAGGGCAACGGGGTACCCTGGGGCCTCTACTGCAAATCCAGGGAGAGAGGTGGAGCCCTGGGTAGCTTGCTGGGGTCAGTAGCCCCTGGGTGGAGGGCCAGGGGGCACCCTGGGGCCTATACTGCAAGTCCAAGGAGAGAGGTGGACCCCTGGGTAGCTTTGCTGGGGTCAGAGGCCCCTAGTTGGAGGGCCAGGGGGCACCCTGGGGCCTATACTGCAAGTCCAGGAAGAGAGGTGGACCCCTGGGTAGCTTGCTGGGGTCAGAGGCCCCTAGGTGGAGGGTCACGGGGCACCCTGGGGCCTCTATTGCAAGTCAAGGGAGAGAGGTGGAGCCCTGGGTAGCTTGCTGGGGTCAGTAGCCCATGAGTGGAGGGCAAGGGGGCACCCTGGGGCCTCTATTGCAAGTCCACGGAGGGAGCTGGACCCCTGGGTTACTTGCTGGGTTCAGAGGCCCCTAGGTGGAGGGCCACGGGGTACCCTGGGGCCTCTACTGCAAGTCCAGGGAGAGATGTGGACGCCTGGGTTGCTTGCTGGACTCAGAGGCCCCTAGGTGGAGGGCCAGGGGGCACCCTGGGGCCTCTATTGCAAGTCCAGGGAGACAGCTGGACACCTGGGTAGCTTGCTGGGGTCAGAGGCCCCTAGGTGGAGGGCCACGGGGTACCCTGGGGCCTCTACTGCAAGTCCAGGGAGAGAGGTGGAGCCCTGGGTAGCTTGCTGGGGCCAGTAGCCCCTGAGTGGAGGGCAAGGGGGCACCCTGGGGCCTCTACTGCAAGTCCAGGGAGAGAGGTGGAGCCCTGGGTAGCTTGCTGGAGTCAGAGGCCCCTAGGTGGAGGGCAAGGGGGCACCCTGTGGCCTATACTGCAAGTCCAGGGAGAGAGGTGGACCCCTGGGTAGCTTGCTGGGGTCAAAGGGCCCTAGGTGGAGGGCCAAGGGTCAACCTGGGGCCTCTACTGCATGTCCAGGGAGAGAGGTGGAGCCCTGGGTAGCTTGCTAAGGTCAGATGCCCCTAGGTGGAGGGCCAGAGGGCAGCCTAGGGCCTTTACTACAAGTCCAGGGAGAGAGGTGGAGCCCTGGGTAGCTTGCTGGGGTCAGTAGCCCCTGGGTGGAGGGCAAGGGGGCACCCTGGGGCCTCTTTTGCAAGCCCAGGGAGAGAGCTGGACCCCTGGGTAGCTTGCTTGGGTCAGAGGCCCCTAGGTGGAGGGTCACGGTGCACCCTGGGGCCTCTATTGCAAGTCCAGGGAGTGAGGTGGACCCCTCGGTAGCTTGCTGGGATCAGAGACCCCTAGGTGGAGGGTCAATGGGCACCCTGGGTTCTCTACTGCAAGTCCAGGGAGAGATGTGGACCCCTGGGTAGCTTGCTGGGGTCAGAGGCCCCTAGGTGGAGGGCCACGGGGTACCGTAGGGGCCTCTACTGCAAGTCCAGGGAGAGAGGTGGAGCCCTGGGTAGCTTGCTGGGGTCAGAGGCCCCAGGTGGAGGTCCAGAGGGCAGCCTAGGGCCTCTACTACAAGTCCAGGGAGAGAGGTGGAGCCCTGGGTAGCTTGCTGGGGTCAGTAGCCCCTAGTTGGAGGGCCAGGGGGCACCCTGGGACCTATACTGCAAGTCCAGGAAGAGAGGTGGACCCCTGGGTAGCTTGCTGGGGTCAGAGGCCCCTAGGTGAAGGGCCATGGGGCACCCTGGGGAAACTACTGCAAGTCCAGGGAGATAGGCAGGCCCCAGGGCAGCTTGCTGGGGTCAGAGGCCCCTAGGTGGAGGGCCAAGGGTCACCCTGGGGCCTAGTCTGCAAGTGTAGGGAGAGAGGTGGACCCCTGGGTAGCTTTCTGGGGTCAGAGGCCCCTAGGTGGAGGGCCAAGGGGCACCCTGGGGCCTCTATTGCAAGTCCAGGGAGAGAGGTGGACCTCTGGGCAGCTTGCTTGGGTCAGGGGCCCCCAGGTGGAGGACCAGGGGGCACCCTGGGGCCTATACTGCTAGTCCAGGGAGAGAGTTGGAGCCCTGGGTAGCTTGCTGGGGTCAGAGGGCCCTAGGTGGAGGGCCATGGGGCACCCTGGGGACTCTACTGCAAGTCCAGGGAGATAGGTAGGCCCCTGGGTAGCTTGCTGGGGTCAGATGCCCCTAGGTGGAGGGCCAATGGGCACCCTGGGGCCTCTACTGCAAGTCCAGGGAGAGATGTGGACCCCTGGGTAGCTTGCTGGGGTCAGTAGCCACTGGGTGGAGGGCAAGGGGGCACCCTGGGGCCTCTATTGCAAGTCCAGGGAGAGAGCTGGACCCCTGGGTAGCTTGCTGGGTTCAAAGGCCCCTAGGTGGAGGGCCACGAGGTACCCTGGGGCCTCTACTGCAAGTCCAGGGAGAGATGTGGACCCCTGGGTAGCTTGCTGGGGTCAGAGGCCCCTAGGTGGAGGGCCACGGGGTACCCTGGGGCCTCTACTGCAAGTCCAGGGAGAGAGGTGAATCACAGGGAAGTTTGCTGGTGTCAGAGGCCCCTAGGGAGAGGGCCAGGGGTCACCATAGGGCCTCTACTATAAGTCCAGGGAGAGAGGTGGACCCCTGGGTAACTTGCTGGGTTCAGAGTCCCCTGGGTGGAGGGCCAGGGGTACCCTGGGGCCTCTACTGCAAGTCCAGGGAGAGAGTTGGACCCCTGGGTAGCTTGCTGGGGTCAGAGAGCCCTACGTGGAGGGCCATGGGGCACCCTGGGGACACTACTGCAAGTCCAGGGAGATAGGCAGGCCCCTGGGCAGCTTGCTGGGGTCAGAGGCCCCTAGGTGGAGGGCCAAGGGTCACCCTGGTGCCTAGTCTGCAAGTCTAGGGAGAGAGGTAGGTTGACCCCTGGGTAGCTTTCTGGGGTCAGAGGCCCCTAGGTGGAGGGCCAAGGGGCACCCTGGGGCCTCTATTGCAAGTCCAGGGAGAGAGGTGGACCCCTGGGCAGCTTGCTTGGGTCAGGGGCCCCTAGGTGGAGGACCAAGGGGCACCCTGGGGCCTATACTGCAAGTCCAGGGAGAGAGTTGGAGCCCTGGGTAGCTTTTTGGGAATCAGAGGTTCCAAGGTGGAGGGCCATGGGGCACCCTGGGGACTCTACTGCAAGTCCATGGAGATAGGTAGGCCCCTGGGTAGCTTGCTGGGATCAGAGGTCCCTAGGTGGAGGGCCAAGGGTCACCCTGTGGCCTCTACTGCAAGTCTAGGGAGAGAGGTGGACCACTGGGAAGCTTGCTGGTGTCAGAGGCCCCTAGGGGGAGGGCCAGGGGGCACCCTGGGGCCTCTATTACAAGTCCAGGGAGAGAGGTGGACCTCTGGGCAGCTTGCTTGGGTCAGGGGCCCCTGGTGGAGGACCAGGGGGCACCCTGGGGCCTATACTGCTAGTCCAGGGAGAGAGTTGGAGCCCTGGGTAGCTTGCTGGGGTCAGAGGGCCCTAGGTGGAGGGCCATGGGGCACCCTGGGGACTCTACTGCAAGTCCAGGGAGATAGGTAGGCCCCTGGGTAGCTTGCTGGGGTCAGAGGCCCCTATGTGGAGGGCCAAGGGTCACCCTGGGGCCTAGTCTGCAAGTCTAGGGAGAGAGGTGGACCCCTGGGTAGCTTTCTGGGGTCAGAGGCCCCTAGGTGGAGGGCCAAGGGGCACCCTGTGGCCTCTATTGCAAGTCCAGGGAGAGAGGTGGACCCCTGGGCAGCTTGCTTGGGTCAGGGGCCCCTAGGTGGAGGACAAGGGGGCACCCAGGGGCGTCTACTGCAAGTCCAGGAAGAGATGTGGACCCCTGGGTAGCTTGCTGGGGTCAGAGGCCCCTAGGTGGAGGGCCAAGGGGCACCCTGTGGCCTCTACTGCAAGTCCAGGGAGAGAGGTGGACCCCTCGGTAGATTGCTGGGGTCAGAGAGCCCTACGTGGAGGGCCATGGGGCACCCTGGGGACACTACTGCAAGTCCAAGGAGATAGGCAGGCCCCTGGGCAGCTTGCTGGGGTCAGAGGCCCCTAGGTGGAGGGCCAAGGGTCACCCTGGTGCCTAGTCTGCAAGTCTAGGTAGAGAGGTAGGTTGACCCCTGGGTAGCTTTCTGGGGTCAGAGGCCCCTAGGTGGAGGGCCAAGGGGCACCCTGGGGCCTCTATTGCAAGTCCAGGGAGAGAGGTGGACCCCTGGGCAGCTTGCTTGGGTCAGGGGCCCCTGGTTGGAGGGCCATGGGGCACCCTGGGGACTCTACTGCAAGTCCAGGGAGATAGGTAGGCCCCTGGGTAGCTTGCTGGGGTCAGATGCCCCTAGGTGGAGGGCCAATGGGCACCCTGGGGCCTCTACTGCAAGTCCAGGGAGAGATGTGGACCCCTGGGTAGCTTGCTGGGGTCAGTAGCCACTGGGTGGAGGGCAAGGGGGCACCCTGGGGCCTCTATTGCAAGTCCAGGGAGAGAGCTGGACCCCTGGGTAGCTTGCTGGGTTCAAAGGCCCCTAGGTGGAGGGCCACGAGGTACCCTGGGGCCTCTACTGCAAGTCCAGGGAGAGATGTGGACCCCTGGGTAGCTTGCTGGGGTCAGAGGCCCCTAGGTGGAGGGCCACGGGGTACCCTGGGGCCTCTACTACAAGTCCAGGGAGAGAGGTGAATCACAGGGAAGTTTGCTGGTGTCAGAGGCCCCTAGGGAGAGGGCCAGGGGTCACCATAGGGCCTCTACTATAAGTCCAGGGAGAGAGGTGGACCCCTGGGTAACTTGCTGGGTTCAGAGTCCCCTGGGTGGAGGGCCAGGGGTACCCTGGGGCCTCTACTGCAAGTCCAGGGAGAGAGTTGGACCCCTGGGTAGCTTGCTGGGGTCAGAGAGCCCTACGTGGAGGGCCATGGGGCACCCTGGGGACACTACTGCAAGTCCAGGGAGATAGGCAGGCCCCTGGGCAGCTTGCTGGGGTCAGAGGCCCCTAGGTGGAGGGCCAAGGGTCACCCTGGTGCCTAGTCTGCAAGTCTAGGCAGAGAGGTAGGTTGACCCCTGGGTAGCTTTCTGGGGTCAGAGGCCCCTAGGTGGAGGGCCAAGGGGCACCCTGGGGCCTCTATTGCAAGTCCAGGGAGAGAGGTGGACCCCTGGGCAGCTTGCTTGGGTCAGGGGCCCCTAGGTGGAGGACCAAGGGGCACCCTGGGGCCTATACTGCAAGTCCAGGGAGAGAGTTGGAGCCCTGGGTAGCTTTTTGGGAATCAGAGGTTCCAAGGTGGAGGGCCATGGGGCACCCTGGGGACTCTACTGCAAGTCCATGGAGATAGGTAGGCCCCTGGGTAGCTTGCTGGGATCAGAGGTCCCTAGGTGGAGGGCCAAGGGTCACCCTGTGGCCTCTACTGCAAGTCTAGGGAGAGAGGTGGACCACTGGGAAGCTTGCTGGTGTCAGAGGCCCCTAGGGGGAGGGCCAGGGGGCACCCTGGGGCCTCTATTACAAGTCCAGGGAGAGAGGTGGACCTCTGGGCAGCTTGCTTGGGTCAGGGGCCCCTGGTGGAGGACCAGGGGGCACCCTGGGGCCTATACTGCTAGTCCAGGGAGAGAGTTGGAGCCCTGGGTAGCTTGCTGGGGTCAGAGGGCCCTAGGTGGAGGGCCATGGGGCACCCTGGGGACTCTACTGCAAGTCCAGGGAGATAGGTAGGCCCCTGGGTAGCTTGCTGGGGTCAGAGGCCCCTATGTGGAGGGCCAAGGGTCACCCTGGGGCCTAGTCTGCAAGTCTAGGGAGAGAGGTGGACCCCTGGGTAGCTTTCTGGGGTCAGAGGCCCCTAGGTGGAGGGCCAAGGGGCACCCTGTGGCCTCTATTGCAAGTCCAGGGAGAGAGGTGGACCCCTGGGCAGCTTGCTTGGGTCAGGGGCCCCTAGGTGGAGGACAAGGGGGCACCCAGGGGCGTCTACTGCAAGTCCAGGGAGAGATGTGGACCCCTGGGTAGCTTGCTGGGGTCAGAGGCCCCTAGGTGGAGGGCCAAGGGGCACCCTGTGGCCTCTACTGCAAGTCCAGGGAGAGAGGTGGACCCCTCGGTAGATTGCTGGGGTCAGAGAGCCCTACGTGGAGGGCCATGGGGCACCCTGGGGACACTACTGCAAGTCCAAGGAGATAGGCAGGCCCCTGGGCAGCTTGCTGGGGTCAGAGGCCCCTAGGTGGAGGGCCAAGGGTCACCCTGGTGCCTAGTCTGCAAGTCTAGGGAGAGAGGTAGGTTGACCCCTGGGTAGCTTTCTGGGGTCAGAGGCCCCTAGGTGGAGGGCCAAGGGGCACCCTGGGGCCTCTATTGCAAGTCCAGGGAGAGAGGTGGACCCCTGGGCAGCTTGCTTGGGTCAGGGGCCCCTAGGTGGAGGACCAAGGGGCACCCTGGGGCCTATACTGCAAGTCCAGGGAGAGAGTTGGAGCCCTGGGTAGCTTTTTGGGAATCAGAGGTTCCAAGGTGGAGGGCCATGGGGCACCCTGGGGACTCTACTGCAAGTCCATGGAGATAGGTAGGCCCCTGGGTAGCTTGCTGGGATCAGAGGTCCCTAGGTGGAGGGCCAAGGGTCACCCTGTGGCCTCTACTGCAAGTCTAGGGAGAGAGGTGGACCACTGGGAAGCTTGCTGGTGTCAGAGGCCCCTAGGGGGAGGGCCAGGGGGCACCCTGGGGCCTCTATTACAAGTCCAGGGAGAGAGGTGGACCTCTGGGCAGCTTGCTTGGGTCAGGGGCCCCTGGTGGAGGACCAGGGGGCACCCTGGGGCCTATACTGCTAGTCCAGGGAGAGAGTTGGAGCCCTGGGTAGCTTGCTGGGGTCAGAGGGCCCTAGGTGGAGGGCCATGGGGCACCCTGGGGACTCTACTGCAAGTCCAGGGAGATAGGTAGGCCCCTGGGTAGCTTGCTGGGGTCAGAGGCCCCTATGTGGAGGGCCAAGGGTCACCCTGGGGCCTAGTCTGCAAGTCTAGGGAGAGAGGTGGACCCCTGGGTAGCTTTCTGGGGTCAGAGGCCCCTAGGTGGAGGGCCAAGGGGCACCCTGTGGCCTCTATTGCAAGTCCAGGGAGAGAGGTGGACCCCTGGGCAGCTTGCTTGGGTCAGGGGCCCCTAGGTGGAGGACAAGGGGGCACCCAGGGGCGTCTACTGCAAGTCCAGGGAGAGATGTGGACCCCTGGGTAGCTTGCTGGGGTCAGAGGCCCCTAGGTGGAGGGCCAAGGGGCACCCTGTGGCCTCTACTGCAAGTCCAGGGAGAGAGGTGGACCCCTCGGTAGATTGCTGGGGTCAGAGGCCCCTAGGTGGAGGGCCAATGGGCACCCTGGGGCCTCTACTGCAAGACCAGGGAGAGAGGTGAAGCCCTGGGTAGCTTGCTGGGGTCAGAGGCCAAGAGGTGGAGGGCCAGAGGGCAGCCTAGGGCCTCTACTGCAAGTCCAGGGAGAGATGTGAATCACTGGGAAGCTTGCTGGGGTCAGTAGCCCCTAAGGGGAGGGCCAGGGGGCACCGTAGGGCCTCTACTATAAGTCCAGGGAGAGAGGTGGACCCCTGGTTAGCTTGCTGGGTTCAGAGGCCCCTGGGTGGAGGGCCACGGGGTGCCCTGGGGCCTCTACTGCAAGTCCAGGGAGAGAGTTGGACCCCTGGGTAGCTTGCTGGGGTCAGAGGGCCCTACGTGGAGGGCCATGGGGCACCCTGGGGACACTACTGCAATTCCAGGGAGATAGGCAGGCCCCTGGGCAGCTTGCTGGGGTCAGAGGCCCCTAGGTGGAGGGCCAAGGGTCACCCTGGGGCCTAGTCTGCAAGTCTAGGGAGAGATGTGGACCCCTGGGTAGCTTGCTGGGTTCAGAGGCCCCTGGGTGGAGGGCCACGGGGTGTCCTGGGGCCTATACTGCATGTCCAGGGAGAGAGTTGGAGCCCTGGGTAGCTTGCTGGGGTCAGAGGGCCCAAGGTGGAGGGCCATGGGGCACCCTGGGGACTCTACTGCAAGTCCAGGGAGATAGGTAGGCCCCTGGGTAGCTTGCTGGGGTCAGAGGTCCCTAGGTAGTGGGCCAAGGGTCACCCTGGGGCCTCTACTGCAAGTCTAGGGTCACCCTGGGGCCTAGTCTGCAAGTCTACGGAGAGAAGTAGACCCCTGGGTAGCTTTCTGGGGTCAGAGGCCCCTAGGTGGAGGGCCCAGGGGCACCCTGGGGCCTCTATTGCAAGTCCAGGGAGAGATGTGGACCCCTGGGCAGCTTGCTTGGGTCAGGGGCCCCTGGTTGGAGGACCAGGGGGCACCGTGGGGCGTATACTGCAAGTCCAGGGAGAGAGTTGGAGCCCTGGGTAGCTTGCTGGGGTCAGAGGGCCCAAGGTGGAGGGCCATGGGGCACCCTGGGGACTCTACTGCAAGTCCATGGAGATAGGTAGGCCCCTGGGGAGCTTGCTGGGATCAGAGGTCCCTAGGTGGAGGGCCAAGGGTCACCCTGGGGCCTCTACTGCAAGTCTAGGGATAGAGGTGGACCACTGGGAAGCTTGCTGGGGTCAGAGGGCCCTACGTGGAGGGCCATGGGGCACCCTGGGGACACTACTGCAATTCCAGGGAGATAGGCAGGCCCCTGGGCAGCTTGCTGGGGTCAGAGGCCCCTAGGTGGAGGGCCAAGGGTCACCCTGGGGCCTAGTCTGCAAGTCTAGGGAGAGATGTGGACCCCTGGGTAGCTTGCTGGGTTCAGAGGCCCCTGGGTGGAGGGCCACGGGGTGTCCTGGGGCCTATACTGCAAGTCCAGGGAGAGAGTTGGAGCCCTGGGTAGCTTGCTGGGGTCAGAGGGCCCAAGGTGGAGGGCCATGGGGCACCCTGGGGACTCTACTGCAAGTCCAGGGAGATAGGTAGGCCCCTGGGTAGCTTGCTGGGGTCAGAGGTCCCTAGGTAGAGGGCCAAGGGTCACCCTGGGGCCTCTACTGCACGTCTAGGGTCACCCTGGGGCCTAGTCTGCAAGTCTACGGAGAGAGGTAGACCCCTGGGTAGCTTTCTGGGGTCAGAGGCCCCTAGGTGGAGGGCCCAGGGGCACCCTGGGGCCTCTATTGCAAGTCCAGGGAGAGAGGTTGACCCCTGGGCAGCTTGCTTGGGTCAGGGGCCCCTGGTTGGAGGACCAGGGGGCACCCTGGGGCGTATACTGCAAGTCCAGGGAGAGAGTTGGAGCCCTGGGTAGCTTGCTGGGGTCAGAGGGCCCAAGGTGGAGGGCCATGGGGCACCCTGGGGACTCTACTGCAAGTCCATGGAGATAGGTAGGCCCCTGGGGAGCTTGCTGGGATCAGAGGTCCCTAGATGGAGGGCCAAAGGTCACCCTGGGGCCTCTACTGCAAGTCTAGGGATAGAGGTGGACCACTGGGAAGCTTGCTGGTGTCAGAGGCCCCTAGGGGGAGGGCCAGGGGGCACCCTGGGGCCTCTATTAAAGTCCAGGGAGAGAGGTGGACCTCTGGGCAGCTTGCTTGGGTCAGGGACCCCTGGTGGAGGACCAGGGGGCACCCTGGGGCCTATACTGCTAGTCCAGGGAGAGAGTTGGAGCCCTGGGTAGCTTGCTGGGGTCAGAGGGCCCAAGGTGGAGGGCCATGGGGCACCCTGGGGACTCTACTGCAAGTCCAGGGAGATAGGTAGGCCCCTGGGTAGCTTGCTGGGGTCAGAGGTCCCTAGGTGGAGGGCCAAGGGTCACCCTGGGGCCTCTAATGCAAGTCTAGGGAGAGAGGTGGACCACTGGGAAGCTTGCTGGTGTCAGAGGCCCCTAGGGGGAGGGCCAGGGGGCACCCTGGGGCCTCTATTGCAAGTCTAGGGAGAGAGGTGGACCACTGGGAAGCTTGCTGGTGTCAAAGGCCCCTAAGGGGAGGGCCAGGGGGCACCCTGGGGCCTCTATTGCAAGTCCAGGGAGAGAGGTGGACCTCTGGGCAGCTTGCTTGGGTCAGGGGCCCCTAGGTGGAGGGTCACGGGGCACCCTGGGGCCTCTATTGCAAGTCCAGGGAGAGAGGTGGACCCCTCGGTAGCTTGCTGGGATCAGAGACCTCTAGGTGGAGGGCCAATGGGCACCCTGGGTTCTCTACTGCAAGTCCAGGGAGAGAGGTGGACCCCTGGGTAGCTTGCTGGGGTCAGAGGCCCCTAGGTGGAGGGCCACGGGGTACCCTGGGGCCTCTACTGCAAATCCAGGGAGAGAGGTGGAGCCCTGGGTAGCTTGCTGGGGTCAGTAGCCCCTGGTTGGAGGGCCAGGGGGCACCCTGGGGCCTATACTGCAAGTCCAAGGAGAGAGGTGGACCCCTGGGTAGCTTTGCTGGGGTCAGAGGCCCCTAGTTGGAGGGCCAGGGGGCACCCTGGGGCCTATACTGCAAGTCCAGGAAGAGAGGTGGACCCCTGGGTAGCTTGCTGGACTCAGAGGCCACTAGGTGGAGGGCCAGGGGGCACCCTGGGGCCTCTATTGCAAGTCCAGGGAGAGAGGTGGACCCCTGGGCAGCTTGCTTGGGTCAGGGGCCCCTAGGTGGAGGACCAGGGGGCACCCTGGGGCCTATACTGCAAGTCCAGGGAGAGAGTTGGAGCCCTGGGTAGCTTGCTGGGATCAGAGGGCCCAAGGTGGAGGGCCATGGGGCACCCTGGGGACTCTACTGCAAGTCCAGGGAGATAGGTAGGCCCCTGGGTAGCTTGCTGGGGTCAGAGGTCCCTTGGTGGAAGGCCACGGGGTACCCTGGGGCCTCTACTGCAAGTCCAGGGAGAGAGGTGGACCCCTGGGTAGCTTGCTGGGGTCATAGGCCCCTAGGTGGAGGGCCTGAGGGCACACTGGGGCCTATACTGCAAGTCCAGGGAGAGAGCTGGACCCCTGGGTAGCTTGCTGGTGTCAGATGCCCCTAGGTGGAGGGCCAGAGGGCACCCTGGGGCCTATACTGCAAGTCCAAGGAGAGAGGTGGACCCCTGGGTAGCTTGCTGGTGTTAGATGCCCCTAGTTGGAGGGCCAGGGGGCACCCTGGGTCCTATACTGCAAGTCCAGGGAGAGAGGTGGACCCCTGGGTAGCTTGCTGGGGTCAGATGCCCCTAGGTGGAGGGCCAGGGGGCACCCTGGGGCCTATACTGCAAGTCCAAGGAGAGAGGTGGACCCCTGGGTAGCTTGATGGGGTCAGAGGCCCCTAGTTGGAGGGCCAGGGGGTACCCTGGGGCCTCTACTGCAAGTCCAGGGAGAGATGTGGACCCCTGGGTAGCTTAAGGGACTCAGAGGCCCCTAGGTGGAGGGCCAGGGGGCACCCTGGAAACTCTACTATAAGTCCAGGGAGAGAGCTGGACCCCTGGGTAGCTTGCTGGGGTCAGAGGCTCCTAGGTGGAGGGCCAGGGGTCACCCAGGGGCGTCTACTGCAAGTCCAGGGAGAGAGGTGGACCCCTCGGTAGCTTGCTGGGGTCAGAGACCCCTAGGTGGAGGGCCAATGGGCACCCTGGGGCCTCTACTGCAAGTCCAGGGAGAGAGGTGGAGCCCTGGGTAGCTTGCTGGGGTCAAATGCCCCTAGGTGGAGGGCCAGAGGGCAGCCTAGGGCCTCTACTACAAGTCCAGGGAGAGAGGTGGAGCCCTGGGTAGCTTGCTGGGGTCAGTAGCCCATGAGTGGAGGGCAAGGGGGCACCCTGGGGCCTCTATTGCAAGTCCACGGAGGGAGCTGGACCCCTGGGTTACTTGCTGGGTTCAGAGGCCCCTAGGTGGAGGGCCACGGGGTACCCTGGGGCCTCTACTGCAAGTCCAGGGAGAGATGTGGACGCCTGGGTAGCTTGCTGGGGTCAAATGCCCCTAGGTGGAGGGCCAGGGGGCACCCTGGGGCCTCTATTGCAAGTCCAGGGAGAGAGGTGGACCCCTGGGTAGCTTGCTGGGGTCAAAGGGCCCTAGGTGGAGGGCCAAGGGTCAACCTGGGGCCTCTACTGCATGTCCAGGGAGAGAGGTGGAGCCCTGGGTAGCTTGCTGGGGTCAGAGGCCCCTAGGTGGAGGGTCACAGGGCACCCTGGGGCCTCTATTGCAAGTCCAGGGAGAGAGGTGGACCCCTCGGTAGCTTGCTGGGATCAGAGACCCCTAGGTGGAGGGCCAATGGGCACCCTGGGTTCTCTACTGCAAGTCCAGGGAGAGATGTGGACCCCTGGGTAGCTTGCTGGGGTCAGAGGCCCCTAGGTGGAGGGCCACGGGGTACCCTGGGGCCTCTACTGCAAATCCAGGGAGAGAGGTGGAGCCATGGGTAGCATGCTGGGGTCAGTAGCCCCTGGTTGGAGGGCCAGGGGGCACCCTGGGGCCTATACTGCAAGTCCAAGGAGAGAGGTGGACCCCTGGGTAGCTGTGCTGGGGTCAGAGGCCCCTAGTTGGAGGGCCAGGGGGCACCCTGGGGCCTATACTGCAAGTCCAGGAAGAGAGGTGGACCCCTGGGTAGCTTGCTGGACTCAGAGGCCCCTAGGTGGAGGGCCAGGGGGCACCCTGGGGCCTCTATTGCAAGTCCAGGGAGAGAGGTGGACCCCTGGGCAGCTTGCTTGGGTCAGGGGCCCCTAGGTGGAGGACCAGGGGGCACCCTGGGGCCTATACTGCAAGTCCAGGGAGAGAGTTGGAGCCCTGGGTAGCTTGCTGGGATCAGAGGGCCCAAGGTGGAGGGCCATGGGGCACCCTGGGGACTCTACTGCAAGTCCAGGGAGATAGGTAGGCCCCTGGGTAGCTTGCTGGGGTCAGAGGTCCCTTGGTGGAAGACCACGGGGTACCCTGGGGCCTCTACTGCAAGTCCAGGGAGAGAGGTGGACCCCTGGGTAGCTTGCTGGGGTCATAGGCCCCTAGGTGGAGGGCCAGAGGGCACACTGGGGCCTATACTGCAAGTCCAGGGAGAGAGCTGGACCCCTGGGTAGCTTGCTGGTGTCATATGCCCCTAGGTGGAGGGCCAGAGGGCACCCTGGGGCCTATACTGCAAGTCCATGGAGATGGAGAGAGGTGGACCCCTGGGTAGCTTGCTGGTGTTAGATGCCCCTAGTTGGAGGGCCAGGGGGCACCCTGGGTCCTATACTGCAAGTCCAGGGAGAGAGGTGGACCCCTGGGTAGCTTGCTGGGGTCAGATGCCCCTAGGTGGAGGGCCAGGGGGCACCCTGGGGCCTATACTGCAAGTCCAAGGAGAGAGGTGGACCCCTTGGTAGCTTGCTGGGGTCAGAGGCCCCTAGTTGGAGGGCCAGGGGGTACCCTGGGGCCTCTACTGCAAGTCCAGGGAGAGATGTGGACCCCTGGGTAGCTTAAGGGACTCAGTGGCCCCTAGGTGGAGGGCCAGGGGGCACCCTGGAAACTCTACTATAAGTCCAGGGAGAGAGGTGGACCCCTGGGTAGCTTGCTGGGGTCAGAGGCTCCTAGGTGGAGGGCCAGGGGTCACCCAGGGGCGTCTACTGCAAGTCCAGGGAGAGAGGTGGACCCCTCGGTAGCTTGCTGGGGTCAGAGACCCCTAGGTGGAGGGCCAATGGGCACCCTGGGGCCTCTGCTGCAAGTCCAGGGAGAGAGGTGGACCCCTCGGTAGCTTGCTGGGATCAGACACCCCTAGGTGGAGGGCCAATGGGCACCCTGGGTTCTCTACTGCAAGTCCAGGGAGAGATGTGGACCCCTGGGTAGCTTGCTGGGGTCAGAGGCCCCTAGGTGGAGGGCCACGGGGTACCCTGGGGCCTCTACTGCAAATCCAGGGAGAGAGGTGGAGCCCTGGGTAGCTTGCTGGGGTCAGTAGCCCCTGGTTGGAGGGCCAGGGGGCACCCTGGGGCCTATACTGCAAGTCCAAGGAGAGAGATGGACCCTTGGGTAGCTTTGCTGGGGTCAGAGGCCCCTAGTTGGAGGGCCAGGGGGCACCCTGGGGCCTATACTGCAAGTCCAGGAAGAGAGGTGGACCCCTGGGTAGCTTGCTGGACTCAGAGGCCCCTAGGTGGAGGGCCATGGGGCACCCTGGGGACTCTACTGCAAGTCCAGGGAGATAGGTAGGCCCCTGGGAAGCTTGCTGGGGTCAGAGGTCCCTTGGTGGAAGGCCACGGGGTACCCTGGGGCCTCTACTGCAAGTCCAGGGAGAGAGGTGGACCCCTGGGTAGCTTGCTGGGGTCATAGGCCCCTAGGTGGAGGGCCAGAGGGCACACTGGGGCCTATACTGCAAGTCCAGGGAGAGAGCTGGACCCCTGGGTAGCTTGCTGGTGTCAGATGCCCCTAGGTGGAGGGCCAGAGGGCACCCTGGGGCCTATACTGCAAGTCCATGGAGAGAGGTGGACCCCTGGGTAGCTTGCTGGTGTTAGATGCCCCTAGTTGGAGGCCCAGGGGGCACCCTGGGTCCTATACAGCAAGTCCAGGGAGAGAGGTGGACCCCTGGGTAGCTTGCTGGGGTCAGATGCCCCTAGGTGGAGGGCCAGGGGGCACCCTGGGGCCTATACTGCAAGTCCAAGGAGAGAGGTGGACCCCTGGGTAGCTTGCTGGGGTCAGAGGCCCCTAGTTGGAGGGCCAGGGGGTACCCTGGGGCCTCTACTGCAAGTCCAGGGAGAGATGTGGACCCCTGGGTAGCTTAAGGGACTCAGAGGCCCCTAGGTGGAGGGCCAGGGGGCACCCTGGAAACTCTACTATAAGTCCAGGGAGAGAGGTGGACCCCTGGGTAGCTTGCTGGGGTCAGAGGCTCCTAGGTGGAGGGCCAGGGGTCACCCAGGGGCGTCTACTGCAAGTCCAGGGAGAGAGGTGGACCCCTCGGTAGCTTGCTGGGGTCAGAGACCCCTAGGTGGAGGGCCAATGGGCACCCTGGGGCCACTACTGCAAGTCCAGGGAGAGAGGTGGAGCCCTGGGTAGCTTGCTGAGGTCAAATGCCCCTAGGTGGAGGGCCAGAGGGCAGCCTATTGCCTCTACTACAAGTCCAGGGAGAGAGGTGGAGCCCTGGGTAGCTTGCTGGGGTCAGTAGCCCATGAGTGGAGGGCAAGGGGGCACCCTGGGGCCTCTATTGCAAGTCCACGGAGGGAGCTGGACCCCTGGGTTACTTGCTGGGTTCAGAGGCCCCTAGGTGGAGGGCCACGGGGTACCCTGGGGCCTCTACTGCAAGTCCAGGGAGAGATGTGGACGCCTGGGTTGTTTGCTGGACTCAGAGGCCCCTAGGTGGAGGGCCAGGGGGCACCCTGGGGCCTCTATTGCAAGTCCAGGGAGACAGCTGGACACCTGGGTAGCTTGCTGGGGTCAGAGGCCCCTAGGTGGAGGGCCACGGGGTACCCTGGGGCCTCTACTGCAAGTCCAGGGAGAGAGGTGGAGCCCTGGGTAGCTTGCTGGGGCCAGTAGCCCCTGAGTGGAGGGCAAGGGGGCACCCTGGGGCCTCTACTGCAAGTCCAGGGAGAGAGGTGGAGCCCTGGGTAGCTTGCTGGAGTCAGAGGCCCCTAGGTGGAGGGCAAGGGGGCACCCTGTGGCCTATACTGCAAGTCCAGGGAGAGAGGTGGACCCCTGGGTAGCTTGCTGGGGTCAAAGGGCCCTAGGTGGAGGGCCAAGGGTCAACCTGGGGCCTCTACTGCATGTCCAGGGAGAGAGGTGGAGCCCTGGGTAGCTTGCTGGGGTCAGATGCCCCTAGGTGGAGGGCCAGAGGGCAGCCTAGGGCCTTTACTACAAGTCCAGGGAGAGAGGTGGAGCCCTGGGTAGCTTGCTGGGGTCAGTAGCCCCTGGGTGGAGGGCAAGGGGGCACCCTGGGGCCTCTTTTGCAAGCCCAGGGAGAGAGCTGGACCCCTGGGTAGCTTGCTTGGGTCAGAGGCCCCTAGGTGGAGGGTCACGGGGCACCCTGGGGCCTCTATTGCAAGTCCAGGGAGTGAGGTGGACCCCTCCGTAGCTTGCTGGGATCAGAGACCCCTAGGTGGAGGGCCAATGGGCACCCTGGGTTCTCTACTGCAAGTCCAGGGAGAGATGTGGACCCCTGGGTAGCTTGCTGGGGTCAGAGGCCCCTAGGTGGAGGGCAACGGGGTACCCTGGGGCCTCTACTGCAAATCCAGGGAGAGAGGTGGAGCCCTGGGTAGCTTGCTGGGGTCAGTAGCCCCTGGGTGGAGGGCCAGGGGGCACCCTGGGGCCTATACTGCAAGTCCAAGGAGAGAGGTGGACCCCTGGGTAGCTTTGCTGGGGTCAGAGGCCCCTAGTTGGAGGGCCAGGGGGCACCCTGGGGCCTATACTGCAAGTCCAGGAAGAGAGGTGGACCCCTGGGTAGCTTGCTGGGGTCAGAGGCCCCTAGGTGGAGGGTCACGGGGCACCCTGGGGCCTCTATTGCAAGTCAAGGGAGAGAGGTGGACCCCTCGGTAGCTTGCTGGGGTCAGAGACCCCTAGGTGGAGGGCCAATGGGCACCCTGGGGCCTCTACTGCAAGTCCAGGGAGAGATGTGGACCCCTGGGTAGCTTGCTGGGGTCAGTAGCCACTGGGTGGAGGGCAAGGGGGCACCCTGGGGCCTCTATTGCAAGTCCAGGGAGAGAGCTGGACCCCTGGGTAGCTTGCTGGGTTCAAAGGCCCCTAGGTGGAGGGCCACGAGGTACCCTGGGGCCTCTACTGCAAGTCCAGGGACAGATGTGGACCCCTGGGTAGCTTGCTGGGGTCAGAGGCCCCTAGGTGGAGGGCCACGGGGTACCCTGGGGCCTCTACTGCAAGTCCAGGGAGAGAGGTGAATCACTGGGAAGTTTGCTGGTGTCAGAGGCCCCTAGGGAGAGGGCCAGGGGTCACCATAGGGCCTCTACTATAAGTCCAGGGAGAGAGGTGGACCCCTGGGTAACTTGCTGGGTTCAGAGTCCCCTGGGTGGAGGGCCAGGGGTACCCTGGGGCCTCTACTGCAAGTCCAGGGAGAGAGTTGGACCCCTGGGTAGCTTGCTGGGGTCAGAGAGCCCTACGTGGAGGGCCATGGGGCACCCTGGGGACACTACTGCAAGTCCAGGGAGATAGGCAGGCCCCTGGGCAGCTTGCTGGGGTCAGAGGCCCCTAGGTGGAGGGCAACGGGGTACCCTGGGGCCTCTACTGCAAATCCAGGGAGAGAGGTGGAGCCCTGGGTAGCTTGCTGGGGTCAGTAGCCCCTTGGTGGAGGGCCAGGGGGCACCCTGGGGCCTATACTGCAAGTCCAAGGAGAGAGGTGGACCCCTGGGTAGCTTTGCTGGGGTCAGAGGCCCCTAGATGGAGGGCCAGGGGGCACCCTGGGGCCTATACTGCAAGTCCAGGAAGAGAGGTGGACCCCTGGGTAGCTTGCTGGGGTCAGAGGCCCCTAGGTGGAGGGTCACGGGGCACCCTGGGGCCTCTATTGCAAGTCAAGGGAGAGAGGTGGACCCCTCGGTAGCTTGCTGGGGTCAGAGACCCCTAGGTGGAGGGCCAATGGGCACCCTGGGGCACCCTGGGGCCTCTATTGCAAGTCCTCTACTGCAAGTCCAGGGAGAGAGTTGGACCCCTGGGTAGCTTGCTGGGGTCAGAGGGCCCTACGTGGAGGGCCATGGGGCACCCTGGGGACACTACTGCAATTCCAGGGAGATAGGCAGGCCCCTGGGCAGCTTGTTGGGGTCAGAGGCCCCTAGGTGGAGGGCCAAGGGTCACCCTGGGGCCTAGTCTGCAAGTCTAGGGAGAGATGTGGACCCCTGGGTAGCTTGCTGGGTTCAGAGGCCCCTGGGTGGAGGGCCACGGGGTGTCCTGGGGCCTATACTGCAAGTCCAGGGAGAGAGTTGGAGCCCTGGGTAGCTTGCTGGGGTCAGAGGGCCCAAGGTGGAGGGTCACGGGGCACCCTGGGGCCTCTATTGCAAGTCCAGGGAGAGAGGTGGACCCCTCGGTAGCTTGCTGGGATCAGAGACCCCTAGGTGGAGGGCCAATGGGCACCCTGGGTTCTCTACTGCAAGTCCAGGGAGAGATGTGGACCCCTGGGTAGCTTGCTGGGGTCAGAGGCCCCTAGGTGGAGGGCCACGGGGTACCCTGGGGCCTCTACTGCAAATCCAGGGAGAGAGGTGGAGCCCTGGGTAGCTTGCTGGGGTCAGTAGCCCCTGGTTGGAGGGCCAGGAGGCACCCTGGGGCCTATACTGCAAGTCCAAGGAGAGAGGTGGACCCCTAGGTGGAGGGCCAATGGGCACCCTGGGTTCTCTACTGCAAGTCCAGGGAGAGATGTGGACCCCTGGGTAGCTTGCTGGGGTCAGAGGCCCCTAGGTGGAGGGCCAATGGGCACCCTAGGGCCTCTGCTGCAAGTCCAGGGAGAGAGGTGGAGCCCTGGGTAGCTTGCTGGGGTCAAAGGCCCCTAGGTGGAGGGCCAGAGGGCAGCCTAGGGCCTCTACTACAAGTCCAGGGAGAGAGGTGGAGCCCTGGGTAGCTTGCTGGGGTCAGTAGCCCCCGATGGAGGGCAAGGGGCACCCTGGGGCCTCTATTGCAAGTCCACGGAGGGAGCTGGACCCCTGAGTAGCTTGCTGGGTTCAGAGGCCCCTAGGTGAAGGGCCACGGGGTACCCTGGGGCCTCTACTGCAAGTCCAGGGAGAGATGTGGACCCCTGGGTAGCTTGCTGGACTCAGAGGCCCCTAGGTGGAGGGCCAGGGGGCACCCTGTGGCCTCTATTGCAAGTCCAGGAAGAAAGCTGGACCCCTGGGTAGCTTGCTGGGGTCAGAGGCCCCTAGGTGGAGGGCCACGGGGTACCCTAGGGGCCTCTACTGCAAGTCCAGGGAGAGAGGTGGAGCCCTGGGTAGCTTGCTGGGGCCAGTAGCCCCTGGGTGGAGGGCAAGGGGGCACCCTGGGGCCTCTACTGCAAGTCCAGGGAGAGAGGTGGAGCCCTGGGTAGCTTGCTGGGGTCAGAGGCCCCTAGGTGGAGGGCAAGGGGGCACCCTGTGGCCTATACTTCAAGTCCAGGGAGAGAGGTGGACCCCTGGGTAGCTTGCTGGGGTCAAAGGGCCCTAGGTGGAGGGCCAAGGGTCAACCTGGGGACTCTACTGCATGTCCAGGGAGAGAGGTGGAGCCCTGGGTAGCTTGCTGGGGTCAGAGGCCCCAGGTGGAGGGCCAGAGGGCAGCCTAGGGCCTCTACTACAAGTCCAGGGAGAGAGGTGGAGCCCTGGGTAGCTTGCTGGGGTCAGTAGCCCCTAGTTGGAGGGCCAGGGGGCACCCTGGGTCCTATACTGCAAGTCCAGGGAGAGAGGTGGACCCCTGGGTAGCTTGCTGGGGTCAGATGCCCCTAGGTGGAGGGCCAGGGGGCACCCTGGGGCCTATACTGCAAGTCCAAGGAGAGAGGTGGACCCCTTGGTAGCTTGCTGGGGTCAGAGGCCCCTAGTTGGAGGGCCAGGGGGTACCCTGGGGCCTCTACTGCAAGTCCAGGGAGAGATGTGGACCCCTGGGTAGCTTAAGGGACTCAGTGGCCCCTAGGTGGAGGGCCAGGGGGCACCCTGGAAACTCTACTATAAGTCCAGGGAGAGAGGTGGACCCCTGGGTAGCTTGCTGGGGTCAGAGGCTCCTAGGTGGAGGGCCAGGGGTCACCCAGGGGCGTCTACTGCAAGTCCAGGGAGAGAGGTGGACCCCTCGGTAGCTTGCTGGGGTCAGAGACCCCTAGGTGGAGGGCCAATGGGCACCCTGGGGCCTCTGCTGCAAGTCCAGGGAGAGAGGTGGACCCCTCGGTAGCTTGCTGGGATCAGACACCCCTAGGTGGAGGGCCAATGGGCACCCTGGGTTCTCTACTGCAAGTCCAGGGAGAGATGTGGACCCCTGGGTAGCTTGCTGGGGTCAGAGGCCCCTAGGTGGAGGGCCACGGGGTACCCTGGGGCCTCTACTGCAAATCCAGGGAGAGAGGTGGAGCCCTGGGTAGCTTGCTGGGGTCAGTAGCCCCTGGTTGGAGGGCCAGGGGGCACCCTGGGGCCTATACTGCAAGTCCAAGGAGAGAGATGGACCCTTGGGTAGCTTTGCTGGGGTCAGAGGCCCCTAGTTGGAGGGCCAGGGGGCACCCTGGGGCCTATACTGCAAGTCCAGGAAGAGAGGTGGACCCCTGGGTAGCTTGCTGGACTCAGAGGCCCCTAGGTGGAGGGCCATGGGGCACCCTGGGGACTCTACTGCAAGTCCAGGGAGATAGGTAGGCCCCTGGGAAGCTTGCTGGGGTCAGAGGTCCCTTGGTGGAAGGCCACGGGGTACCCTGGGGCCTCTACTGCAAGTCCAGGGAGAGAGGTGGACCCCTGGGTAGCTTGCTGGGGTCATAGGCCCCTAGGTGGAGGGCCAGAGGGCACACTGGGGCCTATACTGCAAGTCCAGGGAGAGAGCTGGACCCCTGGGTAGCTTGCTGGTGTCAGATGCCCCTAGGTGGAGGGCCAGAGGGCACCCTGGGGCCTATACTGCAAGTCCATGGAGAGAGGTGGACCCCTGGGTAGCTTGCTGGTGTTAGATGCCCCTAGTTGGAGGCCCAGGGGGCACCCTGGGTCCTATACAGCAAGTCCAGGGAGAGAGGTGGACCCCTGGGTAGCTTGCTGGGGTCAGATGCCCCTAGGTGGAGGGCCAGGGGGCACCCTGGGGCCTATACTGCAAGTCCAAGGAGAGAGGTGGACCCCTGGGTAGCTTGCTGGGGTCAGAGGCCCCTAGTTGGAGGGCCAGGGGGTACCCTGGGGCCTCTACTGCAAGTCCAGGGAGAGATGTGGACCCCTGGGTAGCTTAAGGGACTCAGAGGCCCCTAGGTGGAGGGCCAGGGGGCACCCTGGAAACTCTACTATAAGTCCAGGGAGAGAGGTGGACCCCTGGGTAGCTTGCTGGGGTCAGAGGCTCCTAGGTGGAGGGCCAGGGGTCACCCAGGGGCGTCTACTGCAAGTCCAGGGAGAGAGGTGGACCCCTCGGTAGCTTGCTGGGGTCAGAGACCCCTAGGTGGAGGGCCAATGGGCACCCTGGGGCCACTACTGCAAGTCCAGGGAGAGAGGTGGAGCCCTGGGTAGCTTGCTGAGGTCAAATGCCCCTAGGTGGAGGGCCAGAGGGCAGCCTATTGCCTCTACTACAAGTCCAGGGAGAGAGGTGGAGCCCTGGGTAGCTTGCTGGGGTCAGTAGCCCATGAGTGGAGGGCAAGGGGGCACCCTGGGGCCTCTATTGCAAGTCCACGGAGGGAGCTGGACCCCTGGGTTACTTGCTGGGTTCAGAGGCCCCTAGGTGGAGGGCCACGGGGTACCCTGGGGCCTCTACTGCAAGTCCAGGGAGAGATGTGGACGCCTGGGTTGTTTGCTGGACTCAGAGGCCCCTAGGTGGAGGGCCAGGGGGCACCCTGGGGCCTCTATTGCAAGTCCAGGGAGACAGCTGGACACCTGGGTAGCTTGCTGGGGTCAGAGGCCCCTAGGTGGAGGGCCACGGGGTACCCTGGGGCCTCTACTGCAAGTCCAGGGAGAGAGGTGGAGCCCTGGGTAGCTTGCTGGGGCCAGTAGCCCCTGAGTGGAGGGCAAGGGGGCACCCTGGGGCCTCTACTGCAAGTCCAGGGAGAGAGGTGGAGCCCTGGGTAGCTTGCTGGAGTCAGAGGCCCCTAGGTGGAGGGCAAGGGGGCACCCTGTGGCCTATACTGCAAGTCCAGGGAGAGAGGTGGACCCCTGGGTAGCTTGCTGGGGTCAAAGGGCCCTAGGTGGAGGGCCAAGGGTCAACCTGGGGCCTCTACTGCATGTCCAGGGAGAGAGGTGGAGCCCTGGGTAGCTTGCTGGGGTCAGATGCCCCTAGGTGGAGGGCCAGAGGGCAGCCTAGGGCCTTTACTACAAGTCCAGGGAGAGAGGTGGAGCCCTGGGTAGCTTGCTGGGGTCAGTAGCCCCTGGGTGGAGGGCAAGGGGGCACCCTGGGGCCTCTTTTGCAAGCCCAGGGAGAGAGCTGGACCCCTGGGTAGCTTGCTTGGGTCAGAGGCCCCTAGGTGGAGGGTCACGGGGCACCCTGGGGCCTCTATTGCAAGTCCAGGGAGTGAGGTGGACCCCTCCGTAGCTTGCTGGGATCAGAGACCCCTAGGTGGAGGGCCAATGGGCACCCTGGGATCTCTACTGCAAGTCCAGGGAGAGATGTGGACCCCTGGGTAGCTTGCTGGGGTCAGAGGCCCCTAGGTGGAGGGCAACGGGGTACCCTGGGGCCTCTACTGCAAATCCAGGGAGAGAGGTGGAGCCCTGGGTAGCTTGCTGGGGTCAGTAGCCCCTGGGTGGAGGGCCAGGGGGCACCCTGGGGCCTATACTGCAAGTCCAAGGAGAGAGGTGGACCCCTGGGTAGCTTTGCTGGGGTCAGAGGCCCCTAGTTGGAGGGCCAGGGGGCACCCTGGGGCCTATACTGCAAGTCCAGGAAGAGAGGTGGACCCCTGGGTAGCTTGCTGGGGTCAGAGGCCCCTAGGTGGAGGGTCACGGGGCACCCTGGGGCCTCTATTGCAAGTCAAGGGAGAGAGGTGGACCCCTCGGTAGCTTGCTGGGGTCAGAGACCCCTAGGTGGAGGGCCAATGGGCACCCTGGGGCCTCTACTGCAAGTCCAGGGAGAGATGTGGACCCCTGGGTAGCTTGCTGGGGTCAGTAGCCACTGGGTGGAGGGCAAGGGGGCACCCTGGGGCCTCTATTGCAAGTCCAGGGAGAGAGCTGGACCCCTGGGTAGCTTGCTGGGTTCAAAGGCCCCTAGGTGGAGGGCCACGAGGTACCCTGGGGCCTCTACTGCAAGTCCAGGGACAGATGTGGACCCCTGGGTAGCTTGCTGGGGTCAGAGGCCCCTAGGTGGAGGGCCACGGGGTACCCTGGGGCCTCTACTGCAAGTCCAGGGAGAGAGGTGAATCACTGGGAAGTTTGCTGGTGTCAGAGGCCCCTAGGGAGAGGGCCAGGGGTCACCATAGGGCCTCTACTATAAGTCCAGGGAGAGAGGTGGACCCCTGGGTAACTTGCTGGGTTCAGAGTCCCCTGGGTGGAGGGCCAGGGGTACCCTGGGGCCTCTACTGCAAGTCCAGGGAGAGAGTTGGACCCCTGGGTAGCTTGCTGGGGTCAGAGAGCCCTACGTGGAGGGCCATGGGGCACCCTGGGGACACTACTGCAAGTCCAGGGAGATAGGCAGGCCCCTGGGCAGCTTGCTGGGGTCAGAGGCCCCTAGGTGGAGGGCAACGGGGTACCCTGGGGCCTCTACTGCAAATCCAGGGAGAGAGGTGGAGCCCTGGGTAGCTTGCTGGGGTCAGTAGCCCCTTGGTGGAGGGCCAGGGGGCACCCTGGGGCCTATACTGCAAGTCCAAGGAGAGAGGTGGACCCCTGGGTAGCTTTGCTGGGGTCAGAGGCCCCTAGATGGAGGGCCAGGGGGCACCCTGGGGCCTATACAGCAAGTCCAGGAAGAGAGGTGGACCCCTGGGTAGCTTGCTGGGGTCAGAGGCCCCTAGGTGGAGGGTCACGGGGCACCCTGGGGCCTCTATTGCAAGTCAAGGGAGAGAGGTGGACCCCTCGGTAGCTTGCTGGGGTCAGAGACCCCTAGGTGGAGGGCCAATGGGCACCCTGGGGCACCCTGGGGCCTCTATTGCAAGTCCTCTACTGCAAGTCCAGGGAGAGAGTTGGACCCCTGGGTAGCTTGCTGGGGTCAGAGGGCCCTACGTGGAGGGCCATGGGGCACCCTGGGGACACTACTGCAATTCCAGGGAGATAGGCAGGCCCCTGGGCAGCTTGTTGGGGTCAGAGGCCCCTAGGTGGAGGGCCAAGGGTCACCCTGGGGCCTAGTCTGCAAGTCTAGGGAGAGATGTGGACCCCTGGGTAGCTTGCTGGGTTCAGAGGCCCCTGGGTGGAGGGCCACGGGGTGTCCTGGGGCCTATACTGCAAGTCCAGGGAGAGAGTTGGAGCCCTGGGTAGCTTGCTGGGGTCAGAGGGCCCAAGGTGGAGGGTCACGGGGCACCCTGGGGCCTCTATTGCAAGTCCAGGGAGAGAGGTGGACCCCTCGGTAGCTTGCTGGGATCAGAGACCCCTAGGTGGAGGGCCAATGGGCACCCTGGGTTCTCTACTGCAAGTCCAGGGAGAGATGTGGACCCCTGGGTAGCTTGCTGGGGTCAGAGGCCCCTAGGTGGAGGGCCACGGGGTACCCTGGGGCCTCTACTGCAAATCCAGGGAGAGAGGTGGAGCCCTGGGTAGCTTGCTGGGGTCAGTAGCCCCTGGTTGGAGGGCCAGGAGGCACCCTGGGGCCTATACTGCAAGTCCAAGGAGAGAGGTGGACCCCTAGGTGGAGGGCCAATGGGCACCCTGGGTTCTCTACTGCAAGTCCAGGGAGAGATGTGGACCCCTGGGTAGCTTGCTGGGGTCAGAGGCCCCTAGGTGGAGGGCCAATGGGCACCCTAGGGCCTCTGCTGCAAGTCCAGGGAGAGAGGTGGAGCCCTGGGTAGCTTGCTGGGGTCAAAGGCCCCTAGGTGGAGGGCCAGAGGGCAGCCTAGGGCCTCTACTACAAGTCCAGGGAGAGAGGTGGAGCCCTGGGTAGCTTGCTGGGGTCAGTAGCCCCCGATGGAGGGCAAGGGGCACCCTGGGGCCTCTATTGCAAGTCCACGGAGGGAGCTGGACCCCTGAGTAGCTTGCTGGGTTCAGAGGCCCCTAGGTGAAGGGCCACGGGGTACCCTGGGGCCTCTACTGCAAGTCCAGGGAGAGATGTGGACCCCTGGGTAGCTTGCTGGACTCAGAGGCCCCTAGGTGGAGGGCCAGGGGGCACCCTGTGGCCTCTATTGCAAGTCCAGGAAGAAAGCTGGACCCCTGGGTAGCTTGCTGGGGTCAGAGGCCCCTAGGTGGAGGGCCACAGGGTACCCTAGGGGCCTCTACTGCAAGTCCAGGGAGAGAGGTGGAGCCCTGGGTAGCTTGCTGGGGCCAGTAGCCCCTGGGTGGAGGGCAAGGGGGCACCCTGGGGCCTCTACTGCAAGTCCAGGGAGAGAGGTGGAGCCCTGGGTAGCTTGCTGGGGTCAGAGGCCCCTAGGTGGAGGGCAAGGGGGCACCCTGTGGCCTATACTGCAAGTCCAGGGAGAGAGGTGGACCCCTGGGTAGCTTGCTGGGGTCAAAGGGCCCTAGGTGGAGGGCCAAGGGTCAACCTGGGGACTCTACTGCATGTCCAGGGAGAGAGGTGGAGCCCTGGGTAGCTTGCTGGGGTCAGAGGCCCCAGGTGGAGGGCCAGAGGGCAGCCTAGGGCCTCTACTACAAGTCCAGGGAGAGAGGTGGAGCCCTGGGTAGCTTGCTGGGGTCAGTAGCCCCTAGTTGGAGGGCCAGGGGGCACCCTGGGACCTATACTGCAAGTCCAGGAAGAGAGGTGGACCCCTGGGTAGCTTGCTGGGGTCAGAGGCCCCTAGGTGAAGGGCCATGGGGCACCCTGGGGAAACTACTGCAAGTCCAGGGAGATAGGCAGGCCCCAGGGCAGCTTGCTGGGGTCAGAGGCCCCTAGGTGGAGGGCCAAGGGTCACCCTGGGGCCTAGTCTGCAAGTGTAGGGAGAGAGGTGGACCCCTGGGTAGCTTTCTGGGGTCAGAGGCCCCTGAGTGGAGGGCCAAGGGGCACCCTGGGGCCTCTATTGCAAGTCCAGGGAGAGAGGTGGACCTCTGGGCAGCTTGCTTGGGTCAGGGGCCCCTAGGTGGAGGACCAGGGGGCACCCTGGGGCCTATACTGCTAGTCCAGGGAGAGAGTTGGAGCCCTGGGTAGCTTGCTGGGGTCAGAGGGCCCTAGGTGGAGGGCCATGGGGCACCCTGGGGCCTCTACTGCAAGTCCAGGGAGATAGGTGGAGCCCTGGGTAGCTTGTTGGGGTCAAAGGCCCCTAGGTGGAGGGTCAGAGGGCAGCCTAGGGCCTCTACTACAAGTCCAGGGAGAGAGGTGGAGCCCTGGGTAGCTTTCTGGGGTCAGTAGCCCCTTAGTGGAGGGCAAGGGGGCACCCTGGGGCCTCTATTGCAAGTCCACGGAGGGAGCTGGACCCCTGGGTAACTTGCTGGGTTCAGAGGCCCCTAGGTGGAGGGCCAGGGGGTACCCTGGGTCCTCTACTGCAAGTCCAGGGAGAGATGTGGACAACTGGGTTGCTTGCTGGACTTAGAGGCCCCTAGGTGGAGGGCCAGGGGGCACCCTGGGGCCTCTATTGCAAGTCCAGGGAGACAGCTGGACCCCTGGGTAGCTTGCTGGGGTCAGAGGCCCCTAGAAGGAGGGCCACGGGGTACCCTGGGGCCTCTACTGCAAGTCCAGGGAGAGAGGTGGAGCCCTGGGTAGCTTGCTGGGGCCAGTAGCCCCTGAGTGGAGGGCAAGGGGGCACCCTGGGGCCTCTACTGCAAGTCCAGGGAGAGAGGTGGAGCCCTGGGTAGCTTGCTGAGGTCAAATGCCCCTAGGTGGAGGGCCACGGGGTACCCTGGGGCCTCTACTGCAAGTCCAGGGAGAGAGGTGGAGCCCTGGGTAGCTTGCTGGGGCCAGTAGCCCCTGAGTGGAGGGCAAGGGGGCACCCTGGGGCCTCTACTGCAAGTCCAGGGAGAGAGGTGGAGCCCTGGGTAGCTTGCTGGAGTCAGAGGCCCCTAGGTGGAGGGCAAGGGGGCACCCTGTGGCCTATACTGCAAGTCCAGGGAGAGAGGTGGACCCCTGGGTAGCTTGCTGGGGTCAAAGGGCCCTAGGTGGAGGGCCAAGGGTCAACCTGGGGCCTCTACTGCATGTCCAGGGAGAGAGGTGGAGCCCTGGGTAGCTTGCTGGGGTCAGATGCCCCTAGGTGGAGGGCCAGAGGGCAGCCTAGGGCATTTACTACAAGTCCAGGGAGAGAGGTGGAGCCCTGGGTAGCTTGCTGGGGTCAGTAGCCCCTGGGTGGAGGGCAAGGGGGCACCCTGGGGCCTCTTTTGCAAGCCCAGGGAGAGAGCTGGACCCCTGGGTAGCTTGCTTGGGTCAGAGGCCCCTAGGTGGAGGGTGACGGGGCACCCTGGGGCCTCTATTGCAAGTCCAGGGAGTGAGGTGGACCCCTCGGTAGCTTGCTGGGATCAGAGACCCCTAGGTGGAGGGCCAATGGGCACCCTGGGTTCTCTACTGCAAGTCCAGGGAGAGATGTGGACCCCTGGGTAGCTTGCTGGGGTCAGAGGCCCCTAGGTGGAGGGCAACGGGGTACCCTGGGGCCTCTACTGCAAATCCAGGGAGAGAGGTGGAGCCCTGGGTAGCTTGCTGGGGTCAGTAGCCCCTGGGTGGAGGGCCAGGGGGCACCCTGGGGCCTATACTGCAAGTCCAATGAGAGAGGTGGACCCCTGGGTAGCTTTGCTGGAGTCAGAGGCCCCTAGTTGGAGGGCCAGGGGGCACCCTGGGGCCTATACTGCAAGTCCAGGAAGAGAGGTGGACCCCTGGGTAGCTTGCTGGGGTCAGAGGCCCCTAGGTGGAGGGTCACGGGGCACCCTGGGGCCTCTATTGCAAGTCAAGGGAGAGAGGTGGACCCCTCGGTAGCTTGCTGGGGTCAGAGACCCCTAGGTGGAGGGCCAATGGGCACCCTGGGGCACCCTGGGGCCTCTATTGCAAGTCCTCTACTGCAAGTCCAGGGAGAGAGTTGAACCCCTGGGTAGCTTGCTGGGGTCAGAGGGCCCTACGTGGAGGGCCATGGGGCACCCTGGGGACACTACTGCAATTCCAGGGAGATAGGCAGGCCCCTTGGCAGCTTGCTGGGGTCAGAGGCCCCTAGGTGGAGGGCCAAGGGTCACCCTGGGGCCTAGTCTGCAAGTCTAGGGAGAGATGTGGACCCCTGGGTAGCTTGCTGGGTTCAGAGGCCCCTGGGTGGAGGGCCACGGGGTGTCCTGGGGCCTATACTGCATGTCCAGGGAGAGAGTTGGAGCCCTGGGTAGCTTGCTGGGGTCAGAGGGCCCAAGGTGGAGGGCCATGGGGCACCCTGGGGACTCTACTGCAAGTCCAGGGAGATAGGTAGGCCCCTGGGTAGCTTGCTGGGGTCAGAGGTCCCTAGGTAGTGGGCCAAGGGTCACCCTGGGGCCTCTACTGCAAGTCTAGGGTCACCCTGGGGCCTAGTCTGCAAGTCTACGGAGAGAAGTAGACCCCTGGGTAGCTTTCTGGGGTCAGAGGCCCCTAGGTGGAGGGCCCAGGGGCACCCTGGGGCCTCTATTGCAAGTCCAGGGAGAGATGTGGACCCCTGGGCAGCTTGCTTGGGTCAGGGGCCCCTGGTTGGAGGACCAGGGGGCACCCTGGGGCGTATACTGCAAGTCCAGGGAGAGAGTTGGAGCCCTGGGTAGCTTGCTGGGGTCAGAGGGCCCAAGGTGGAGGGCCATGGGGCACCCTGGGGACTCTACTGCAAGTCCATGGAGATAGGTAGGCCCCTGGGGAGCTTGCTGGGATCAGAGGTCCCTAGGTGGAGGGCCAAGGGTCACCCTGGGGCCTCTACTGCAAGTCTAGGGATAGAGGTGGACCACTGGGAAGCTTGCTGGGGTCAGAGGGCCCTACGTGGAGGGCCATGGGGCACCCTGGGGACACTACTGCAATTCCAGGGAGATAGGCAGGCCCCTGGGCAGCTTGTTGGGGTCAGAGGCCCCTAGGTGGAGGGCCAAGGGTCACCCTGGGGCCTAGTCTGCAAGTCTAGGGAGAGATGTGGACCCCTGGGTAGCTTGCTGGGTTCAGAGGCCCCTGGGTGGAGGGCCACGGGGTGTCCTGGGGCCTATACTGCAAGTCCAGGGAGAGAGTTGGAGCCCTGGGTAGCTTGCTGGGGTCAGAGGGCCCAAGGTGGAGGGCCATGGGGCACCCTGGGGACTCTACTGCAAGTCCAGGGAGATAGGTAGGCCCCTGGGTAGCTTGCTGGGGTCAGAGGTCCCTAGGTAGAGGGCCAAGGGTCACCCTGGGGCCTCTACTGCACGTCTAGGGTCACCCTGGGGCCTAGTCTGCAAGTCTACGGAGAGAGGTAGACCCCTGGGTAGCTTTCTGGGGTCAGAGGCCCCTAGGTGGAGGGCCCAGGGGCACCCTGGGGCCTCTATTGCAAGTCCAGGGAGAGAGGTGGACCCCTGGGCAGCTTGCTTGGGTCAGGGGCCCCTGGTTGGAGGACCAGGGGGCACCCTGGGGCGTATACTGCAAGTCCAGGGAGAGAGTTGGAGCCCTGGGTAGCTTGCTGGGGTCAGAGGGCCCAAGGTGGAGGGCCATGGGGCACCCTGGGGACTCTACTGCAAGTCCATGGAGATAGGTAGGCCCCTGGGGAGCTTGCTGGGATCAGAGGTCCCTAGATGGAGGGCCAAAGGTCACCCTGGGGCCTCTACTGCAAGTCTAGGGATAGAGGTGGACCACTGGGAAGCTTGCTGGTGTCAGAGGCCCCTAGGGGGAGGGCCAGGGGGCACCCTGGGGCCTCTATTGCAAGTCCAGGGAGAGAGGTGGACCTCTGGGCAGCTTGCTTGGGTCAGGGGCCCCTAGGTGGAGGACCAGGGGGCACCCTGGGGCCTATACTGCTAGTCCAGGGAGAGAGGTGGAGCCCTGGGTAGCTTGCTGGGGTCAGTAGCCCCTGGTTGGAGGGCCAGGAGGCACCCTGGGGCCTATACTGCAAGTCCAAGGAGAGAGGTGGACCCCTAGGTGGAGGGCCAATGGGCACCCTGGGTTCTCTACTGCAAGTCCAGGGAGAGATGTGGACCCCTGGGTAGCTTGCTGGGGTCAGAGGCCCCTAGGTGGAGGGCCAATGGGCACCCTAGGGCCTCTGCTGCAAGTCCAGGGAGAGAGGTGGAGCCCTGGGTAGCTTGCTGGGGTCAAAGGCCCCTAGGTGGAGGGCCAGAGGGCAGCCTAGGGCCTCTACTACAAGTCCAGGGAGAGAGGTGGAGCCCTGGGTAGCTTGCTGGGGTCAGTAGCCCCCGATGGAGGGCAAGGGGCACCCTGGGGCCTCTATTGCAAGTCCACGGAGGGAGCTGGACCCCTGAGTAGCTTGCTGGGTTCAGAGGCCCCTAGGTGAAGGGCCACGGGGTACCCGGGGGCCTCTACTGCAAGTCCAGGGAGAGATGTGGACCCCTGGGTAGCTTGCTGGACTCAGAGGCCCCTAGGTGGAGGGCCAGGGGGCACCCTGTGGCCTCTATTGCAAGTCCAGGAAGAAAGCTGGACCCCTGGGTAGCTTGCTGGGGTCAGAGGCCCCTAGGTGGAGGGCCACGGGGTACCCTAGGGGCCTCTACTGCAAGTCCAGGGAGAGAGGTGGAGCCCTGGGTAGCTTGCTGGGGCCAGTAGCCCCTGGGTGGAGGGCAAGGGGGCACCCTGGGGCCTCTACTGCAAGTCCAGGGAGAGAGGTGGAGCCCTGGGTAGCTTGCTGGGGTCAGAGGCCCCTAGGTGGAGGGCAAGGGGGCACCCTGTGGCCTATACTGCAAGTCCAGGGAGAGAGGTGGACCCCTGGGTAGCTTGCTGGGGTCAAAGGGCCCTAGGTTGAGGGCCAAGGGTCAACCTGGGGACTCTACTGCATGTCCAGGGAGAGAGGTGGAGCCCTGGGTAGCTTGCTGGGGTCAGAGGCCCCAGGTGGAGGGCCAGAGGGCAGCCTAGGGCCTCTACTACAAGTCCAGGGAGAGAGGTGGAGCCCTGGGTAGCTTGCTGGGGTCAGTAGCCCCTAGTTGGAGGGCCAGGGGGCACCCTGGGACCTATACTGCAAGTCCAGGAAGAGAGGTGGACCCCTGGGTAGCTTGCTGGGGTCAGAGGCCCCTAGGTGAAGGGCCATGGGGCACCCTGGGGAAACTACTGCAAGTCCAGGGAGATAGGCAGGCCCCAGGGCAGCTTGCTGGGGTCAGAGGCCCCTAGGTGGAGGGCCAAGGGTCACCCTGGGGCCTAGTCTGCAAGTGTAGGGAGAGAGGTGGACCCCTGGGTAGCTTTCTGGGGTCAGAGGCCCCTGAGTGGAGGGCCAAGGGGCACCCTGGGGCCTCTATTGCAAGTCCAGGGAGAGAGGTGGACCTCTGGGCAGCTTGCTTGGGTCAGGGGCCCCTAGGTGGAGGACCAGGGGGCACCCTGGGGCCTATACTGCTAGTCCAGGGAGAGAGTTGGAGCCCTGGGTAGCTTGCTGGGGTCAGAGGGCCCTAGGTGGAGGGCCATGGGGCACCCTGGGGCCTCTACTGCAAGTCCAGGGAGATAGGTGGAGCCCTGGGTAGCTTGTTGGGGTCAAAGGCCCCTAGGTGGAGGGTCAGAGGGCAGCCTAGGGCCTCTACTACAAGTCCAGGGAGAGAGGTGGAGCCCTGGGTAGCTTTCTGGGGTCAGTAGCCCCTTAGTGGAGGGCAAGGGGGCACCCTGGGGCCTCTATTGCAAGTCCACGGAGGGAGCTGGACCCCTGGGTAACTTGCTGGGTTCAGAGGCCCCTAGGTGGAGGGCCAGGGGGTACCCTGGGTCCTCTACTGCAAGTCCAGGGAGAGATGTGGACAACTGGGTTGCTTGCTGGACTTAGAGGCCCCTAGGTGGAGGGCCAGGGGGCACCCTGGGGCCTCTATTGCAAGTCCAGGGAGACAGCTGGACCCCTGGGTAGCTTGCTGGGGTCAGAGGCCCCTAGAAGGAGGGCCACGGGGTACCCTGGGGCCTCTACTGCAAGTCCAGGGAGAGAGGTGGAGCCCTGGGTAGCTTGCTGGGGCCAGTAGCCCCTGAGTGGAGGGCAAGGGGGCACCCTGGGGCCTCTACTGCAAGTCCAGGGAGAGAGGTGGAGCCCTGGGTAGCTTGCTGAGGTCAAATGCCCCTAGGTGGAGGGCCACGGGGTACCCTGGGGCCTCTACTGCAAGTCCAGGGAGAGAGGTGGAGCCCTGGGTAGCTTGCTGGGGCCAGTAGCCCCTGAGTGGAGGGCAAGGGGGCACCCTGGGGCCTCTACTGCAAGTCCAGGGAGAGAGGTGGAGCCCTGGGTAGCTTGCTGGAGTCAGAGGCCCCTAGGTGGAGGGCAAGGGGGCACCCTGTGGCCTATACTGCAAGTCCAGGGAGAGAGGTGGACCCCTGGGTAGCTTGCTGGGGTCAAAGGGCCCTAGGTGGAGGGCCAAGGGTCAACCTGGGGCCTCTACTGCATGTCCAGGGAGAGAGGTGGAGCCCTGGGTAGCTTGCTGGGGTCAGATGCCCCTAGGTGGAGGGCCAGAGGGCAGCCTAGGGCATTTACTACAAGTCCAGGGAGAGAGGTGGAGCCCTGGGTAGCTTGCTGGGGTCAGTAGCCCCTGGGTGGAGGGCAAGGGGGCACCCTGGGGCCTCTTTTGCAAGCCCAGGGAGAGAGCTGGACCCCTGGGTAGCTTGCTTGGGTCAGAGGCCCCTAGGTGGAGGGTGACGGGGCACCCTGGGGCCTCTATTGCAAGTCCAGGGAGTGAGGTGGACCCCTCGGTAGCTTGCTGGGATCAGAGACCCCTAGGTGGAGGGCCAATGGGCACCCTGGGTTCTCTACTGCAAGTCCAGGGAGAGATGTGGACCCCTGGGTAGCTTGCTGGGGTCAGAGGCCCCTAGGTGGAGGGCAACGGGGTACCCTGGGGCCTCTACTGCAAATCCAGGGAGAGAGGTGGAGCCCTGGGTAGCTTGCTGGGGTCAGTAGCCCCTGGGTGGAGGGCCAGGGGGCACCCTGGGGCCTATACTGCAAGTCCAAGGAGAGAGGTGGACCCCTGGGTAGCTTTGCTGGAGTCAGAGGCCCCTAGTTGGAGGGCCAGGGGGCACCCTGGGGCCTATACTGCAAGTCCAGGAAGAGAGGTGGACCCCTGGGTAGCTTGCTGGGGTCAGAGGCCCCTAGGTGGAGGGTCACGGGGCACCCTGGGGCCTCTATTGCAAGTCAAGGGAGAGAGGTGGACCCCTCGGTAGCTTGCTGGGGTCAGAGACCCCTAGGTGGAGGGCCAATGGGCACCCTGGGGCACCCTGGGGCCTCTATTGCAAGTCCTCTACTGCAAGTCCAGGGAGAGAGTTGAACCCCTGGGTAGCTTGCTGGGGTCAGAGGGCCCTACGTGGAGGGCCATGGGGCACCCTGGGGACACTACTGCAATTCCAGGGAGATAGGCAGGCCCCTTGGCAGCTTGCTGGGGTCAGAGGCCCCTAGGTGGAGGGCCAAGGGTCACCCTGGGGCCTAGTCTGCAAGTCTAGGGAGAGATGTGGACCCCTGGGTAGCTTGCTGGGTTCAGAGGCCCCTGGGTGGAGGGCCACGGGGTGTCCTGGGGCCTATACTGCATGTCCAGGGAGAGAGTTGGAGCCCTGGGTAGCTTGCTGGGGTCAGAGGGCCCAAGGTGGAGGGCCATGGGGCACCCTGGGGACTCTACTGCAAGTCCAGGGAGATAGGTAGGCCCCTGGGTAGCTTGCTGGGGTCAGAGGTCCCTAGGTAGTGGGCCAAGGGTCACCCTGGGGCCTCTACTGCAAGTCTAGGGTCACCCTGGGGCCTAGTCTGCAAGTCTACGGAGAGAAGTAGACCCCTGGGTAGCTTTCTGGGGTCAGAGGCCCCTAGGTGGAGGGCCCAGGGGCACCCTGGGGCCTCTATTGCAAGTCCAGGGAGAGATGTGGACCCCTGGGCAGCTTGCTTGGGTCAGGGGCCCCTGGTTGGAGGACCAGGGGGCACCCTGGGGCGTATACTGCAAGTCCAGGGAGAGAGTTGGAGCCCTGGGTAGCTTGCTGGGGTCAGAGGGCCCAAGGTGGAGGGCCATGGGGCACCCTGGGGACTCTACTGCAAGTCCATGGAGATAGGTAGGCCCCTGGGGAGCTTGCTGGGATCAGAGGTCCCTAGGTGGAGGGCCAAGGGTCACCCTGGGGCCTCTACTGCAAGTCTAGGGATAGAGGTGGACCACTGGGAAGCTTGCTGGGGTCAGAGGGCCCTACGTGGAGGGCCATGGGGCACCCTGGGGACACTACTGCAATTCCAGGGAGATAGGCAGGCCCCTGGGCAGCTTGCTGGGGTCAGAGGCCCCTAGGTGGAGGGCCAAGGGTCACCCTGGGGCCTAGTCTGCAAGTCTAGGGAGAGATGTGGACCCCTGGGTAGCTTGCTGGGTTCAGAGGCCCCTGGGTGGAGGGCCACGGGGTGTCCTGGGGCCTATACTGCAAGTCCAGGGAGAGAGTTGGAGCCCTGGGTAGCTTGCTGGGGTCAGAGGTCCCTAGGTAGAGGGCCAAGGGTCACCCTGGGGCCTCTACTGCACGTCTAGGGTCACCCTGGGGCCTAGTCTGCAAGTCTACGGAGAGAGGTAGACCCCTGGGTAGCTTTCTGGGGTCAGAGGCCCCTAGGTGGAGGGCCCAGGGGCACCCTGGGGCCTCTATTGCAAGTCCAGGGAGAGAGGTGGACCCCTGGGCAGCTTGCTTGGGTCAGGGGCCCCTGGTTGGAGGACCAGGGGGCACCCTGGGGCGTATACTGCAAGTCCAGGGAGAGAGTTGGAGCCCTGGGTAGCTTGCTGGGGTCAGAGGGCCCAAGGTGGAGGGCCATGGGGCACCCTGGGGACTCTACTGCAAGTCCATGGAGATAGGTAGGCCCCTGGGGAGCTTGCTGGGATCAGAGGTCCCTAGATGGAGGGCCAAGGGTCACCCTGGGGCCTCTACTGCAAGTCTAGGGATAGAGGTGGACCACTGGGAAGCTTGCTGGTGTCAGAGGCCCCTAGGGGGAGGGCCAGGGGGCACCCTGGGGCCTCTATTAAAGTCCAGGGAGAGAGGTGGACCTCTGGGCAGCTTGCTTGGGTCAGGGACCCCTGGTGGAGGACCAGGGGGCACCCTGGGGCCTATACTGCTAGTCCAGGGAGAGAGTTGGAGCCCTGGGTAGCTTGCTGGGGTCAGAGGGCCCAAGGTGGAGGGCCATGGGGCACCCTGGGGACTCTACTGCAAGTCCAGGGAGATAGGTAGGCCCCTGGGTAGCTTGCTGGGGTCAGAGGTCCCTAGGTGGAGGGCCAAGGGTCACCCTGGGGCCTCTAATGCAAGTCTAGGGATAGAGGTGGACCACTGGGAAGCTTGCTGGTGTCAGAGGCCCCTAGGGGGAGGGCCAGGGGGCACCCTGGGGCCTCTATTGCAAGTCTAGGGAGAGAGGTGGACCACTGGGAAGCTTGCTGGTGTCAAAGGCCCCTAAGGGGAGGGCCAGGGGGCACCCTGGGGCCTCTATTGCAAGTCCAGGGAGAGAGGTGGACCTCTGGGCAGCTTGCTTGGGTCAGGGGCCCCTAGGTGGAGGGTCACGGGGCACCCTGGGGCCTCTATTGCAAGTCCAGGGAGAGAGGTGGACCCCTCGGTAGCTTGCTGGGATCAGAGACCTCTAGGTGGAGGGCCAATGGGCACCCTGGGTTCTCTACTGCAAGTCCAGGGAGAGATGTGGACCCCTGGGTAGCTTGCTGGGGTCAGAGGCCCCTAGGTGGAGGGCCACGGGGTACCCTGGGGCCTCTACTGCAAATCCAGGGAGAGAGGTGGAGCCCTGGGTAGCTTGCTGGGGTCAGTAGCCCCTGGTTGGAGGGCCAGGGGGCACCCTGGGGCCTATACTGCAAGTCCAAGGAGAGAGGTGGACCCCTGGGTAGCTTTGCTGGGGTCAGAGGCCCCTAGTTGGAGGGCCAGGGGGCACCCTGGGGCCTATACTGCAAGTCCAGGAAGAGAGGTGGACCCCTGGGTAGCTTGCTGGACTCAGAGGCCCCTAGGTGGAGGGCCAGGGGGCACCCTGGGGCCTCTATTGCAAGTCCAGGGAGAGAGGTGGACCCCTGGGCAGCTTGCTTGGGTCAGGGGCCCCTAGGTGGAGGACCAGGGGGCACCCTGGGGCCTATACTGCAAGTCCAGGGAGAGAGTTGGAGCCCTGGGTAGCTTGCTGGGATCAGAGGGCCCAAGGTGGAGGGCCATGGGGCACCCTGGGGACTCTACTGCAAGTCCAGGGAGATAGGTAGGCCCCTGGGTAGCTTGCTGGGGTCAGAGGTCCCTTGGTGGAAGGCCACGGGGTACCCTGGGGCCTCTACTGCAAGTCCAGGGAGAGAGGTGGACCCCTGGGTAGCTTGCTGGGGTCATAGGCCCCTAGGTGGAGGGCCTGAGGGCACACTGGGGCCTATACTGCAAGTCCAGGGAGAGAGCTGGACCCCTGGGTAGCTTGCTGGTGTCAGATGCCCCTAGGTGGAGGGCCAGAGGGCACCCTGGGGCCTATACTGCAAGTCCAAGGAGAGAGGTGGACCCCTGGGTAGCTTGCTGGTGTTAGATGCCCCTAGTTGGAGGGCCAGGGGGCACCCTGGGTCCTATACTGCAAGTCCAGGGAGAGAGGTGGACCCCTGGGTAGCTTGCTGGGGTCAGATGCCCCTAGGTGGAGGGCCAGGGGGCACCCTGGGGCCTATACTGCAAGTCCAAGGAGAGAGGTGGACCCCTGGGTAGCTTGATGGGGTCAGAGGCCCCTAGTTGGAGGGCCAGGGGGTACCCTGGGGCCTCTACTGCAAGTCCAGGGAGAGATGTGGACCCCTGGGTAGCTTAAGGGACTCAGAGGCCCCTAGGTGGAGGGCCAGGGGGCACCCTGGAAACTCTACTATAAGTCCAGGGAGAGAGGTGGACCCCTGGGTAGCTTGCTGGGGTCAGAGGCTCCTAGGTGGAGGGCCAGGGGTCACCCAGGGGCGTCTACTGCAAGTCCAGGGAGAGAGGTGGACCCCTCGGTAGCTTGCTGGGGTCAGAGACCCCTAGGTGGAGGGCCAATGGGCACCCTGGGGCCTCTACTGCAAGTCCAGGGAGAGAGGTGGAGCCCTGGGTAGCTTGCTGGGGTCAGTAGCCCATGAGTGGAGGGCAAGGGGGCACCCTGGGGCCTCTATTGCAAGTCCACGGAGGGAGCTGGACCCCTGGGTTACTTGCTGGGTTCAGAGGCCCCTAGGTGGAGGGCCACGGGGTACCCTGGGGCCTCTACTGCAAGTCCAGGGAGAGATGTGGACGCCTGGGTTGCTTGCTGGACTCAGAGGCCCCTAGGTGGAGGGCCAGGGGGCACCCTGGGGCCTCTATTGCAAGTCCAGGGAGACAGCTGGACACCTGGGTAGCTTGCTGGGGTCAGAGGCCCCTAGGTGGAGGGCCACGGGGTACCCTGGGGCCTCTACTGCAAGTCCAGAGAGAGAGGTGGAGCCCTGGGTAGCTTGCTGGGGCCAGTAGCCCCTGAGTGGAGGGCAAGGGGGCACCCTGGGGCCTCTACTGCAAGTCCAGGGAGAGAGGTGGAGCCCTGGGTAGCTTGCTGGAGTCAGAGGCCCCTAGGTGGAGGGCAAGGGGGCACCCTGTGGCCTATACTGCAAGTCCAGGGAGAGAGGTGGACCCCTGGGTAGCTTGCTGGGGTCAAAGGGCCCTAGGTGGAGGGCCAAGGGTCAACCTGGGGCCTCTACTGCATGTCCAGGGAGAGAGGTGGAGCCCTGGGTAGCTTGCTAAGGTCAGATGCCCCTAGGTGGAGGGCCAGAGGGCAGCCTAGGGCCTTTACTACAAGTCCAGGGAGAGAGGTGGAGCCCTGGGTAGCTTGCTGGGGTCAGTAGCCCCTGGGTGGAGGGCAAGGGGGCACCCTGGGGCCTCTTTTGCAAGCCCAGGGAGAGAGCTGGACCCCTGGGTAGCTTGCTTGGGTCTGAGGCCCCTAGGTGGAGGGTCACGGGGCACCCTGGGGCCTCTATTGCAAGTCCAGGGAGTGAGGTGGACCCCTCGGTAGCTTGCTGGGATCAGAGACCCCTAGGTGGAGGGTCAATGGGCACCCTGGGTTCTCTACTGCAAGTCCAGGGAGAGATGTGGACCCCTGGGTAGCTTGCTGGGGTCAGAGGCCCCTAGGTGGAGGGCCACGGGGTACCGTAGGGGCCTCTACTGCAAGTCCAGGGAGAGAGGTGGAGCCCTGGGTAGCTTGCTGGGGTCAGAGGCCCCAGGTGGAGGTCCAGAGGGCAGCCTAGGGCCTCTACTACAAGTCCAGGGAGAGAGGTGGAGCCCTGGGTAGCTTGCTGGGGTCAGTAGCCCCTAGTTGGAGGGCCAGGGGGCACCCTGGGACCTATACTGCAAGTCCAGGAAGAGAGGTGGACCCCTGGGTAGCTTGCTGGGGTCAGAGGCCCCTAGGTGAAGGGCCATGGGGCACCCTGGGGAAACTACTGCAAGTCCAGGGAGATAGGCAGGCCCCAGGGCAGCTTGCTGGGGTCAGAGGCCCCTAGGTGGAGGGCCAAGGGTCACCCTGGGGCCTAGTCTGCAAGTGTAGGGAGAGAGGTGGACCCCTGGGTAGCTTTCTGGGGTCAGAGGCCCCTAGGTGGAGGGCAAAGGGGCACCCTGGGGCCTCTATTGCAAGTCCAGGGAGAGAGGTGGACCTCTGGGCAGCTTGCTTGGGTCAGGGGCCCCTAGGTGGAGGACCAGGGGGCACCCTGGGGCCTATACTGCTAGTCCAGGGAGAGAGTTGGAGCCCTGGGTAGCTTGCTGGGGTCAGAGGGCCCTAGGTGGAGGGCCATGGGGCACCCTGGGGACTCTACTGCAAGTCCAGGGAGATAGGTAGGCCCCTGGGTAGCTTGCTGGGGTCAGATGCCCCTAGGTGGAGGGCCAATGGGCACCCTGGGGCCTCTACTGCAAGTCCAGGGAGAGATGTGGACCCCTGGGTAGCTTGCTGGGGTCAGTAGCCACTGGGTGGAGGGCCAATGGGCACCCTGGGGCCTCTACTGCAAGTCCAGGGAGAGAGGTGAATCACAGGGAAGTTTGCTGGTGTCAGAGGCCCCTAGGGAGAGGGCCAGGGGTCACCATAGGGCCTCTACTATAAGTCCAGGGAGAGAGGTGGACCCCTGGGTAACTTGCTGGGTTCAGAGTCCCCTGGGTGGAGGGCCAGGGGTACCCTGGGGCCTCTACTGCAAGTCCAGGGAGAGAGTTGGACCCCTGGGTAGCTTGCTGGGGTCAGAGAGCCCTACGTGGAGGGCCATGGGGCACCCTGGGGACACTACTGCAAGTCCAGGGAGATAGGCAGGCCCCTGGGCAGCTTGCTGGGGTCAGAGGCCCCTAGGTGGAGGGCCAAGGGTCACCCTGGTGCCTAGTCTGCAAGTCTAGGGAGAGAGGTAGGTTGACCCCTGGGTAGCTTTCTGGGGTCAGAGGCCCCTAGGTGGAGGGCCAAGGGGCACCCTGGGGCCTCTATTGCAAGTCCAGGGAGAGAGGTGGACCCCTGGGCAGCTTGCTTGGGTCAGGGGCCCCTAGGTGGAGGACCAAGGGGCACCCTGGGGCCTATACTGCAAGTCCAGGGAGAGAGTTGGAGCCCTGGGTAGCTTTTTGGGAATCAGAGGTTCCAAGGTGGAAGGCCATGGGGCACCCTGGGGACTCTACTGCAAGTCCATGGAGATAGGTAGGCCCCTGGGTAGCTTGCTGGGATCAGAGGTCCCTAGGTGGAGGGCCAAGGGTCACCCTGTGGCCTCTACTGCAAGTCTAGGGAGAGAGGTGGACCACTGGGAAGCTTGCTGGTGTCAGAGGCCCCTAGGGGGAGGGCCAGGGGGCACCCTGGGGCCTCTATTACAAGTCCAGGGAGAGAGGTGGACCTCTGGGCAGCTTGCTTGGGTCAGAGGCCCCTGGTGGAGGACCAGGGGGCACCCTGGGGCCTATACTGCTAGTCGAAGGAGAGAGTTGGAGCCCTGGGTAGCTTGCTGGGGTCAGAGGGCCCTAGGTGGAGGGCCATGGGGCACCCTGGGGACTCTACTGCAAGTCCAGGGAGATAGGTAGGCCCCTGGGTAGCTTGCTGGGGTCAGAGGCCCCTATGTGGAGGGCCAAGGGTCACCCTGGGGCCTAGTCTGCAAGTCTAGGGAGAGAGGTGGACCCCTGGGTAGCTTTCTGGGGTCAGAGGCCCCTAGGTGGAGGGCCAAGGGGCACCCTGTGGCCTCTATTGCAAGTCCAGGGAGAGAGGTGGACCCCTGGGCAGCTTGCTTGGGTCAGGGGCCCCTAGGTGGAGGACAAGGGGGCACCCAGGGGCGTCTACTGCAAGTCCAGGGAGAGATGTGGACCCCTGGGTAGCTTGCTGGGGTCAGAGGCCCCTAGGTGGAGGGCCAAGGGGCACCCTGTGGCCTCTACTGCAAGTCCAGGGAGAGAGGTGGACCCCTCGGTAGATTGCTGGGGTCAGAGGCCCCTAGGTGGAGGGCCAATGGGCACCCTGGGGCCTCTACTGCAAGACCAGGGAGAGAGGTGAAGCCCTGGGTAGCTTGCTGGGGTCAGAGGCCAAGAGGTGGAGGGCCAGAGGGCAGCCTAGGGCCTCTACTGCAAGTCCAGGGAGAGATGTGAATCACTGGGAAGCTTGCTGGGGTCAGTAGCCCCTAAGGGGAGGGCCAGGGGGCACCGTAGGGCCTCTACTATAAGTCCAGGGAGAGAGGTGGACCCCTGGTTAGCTTGCTGGGTTCAGAGGCCCCTGGGTGGAGGGCCACGGGGTGCCCTGGGGCCTCTACTGCAAGTCCAGGGAGAGAGTTGGACCCCTGGGTAGCTTGCTGTGGTCAGAGGGCCCTACGTGGAGGGCCATGGGGCACCCTGGGGACACTACTGCAATTCCAGGGAGATAGGCAGGCCCCTGGGCAGCTTGCTGGGGTCAGAGGCCCCTAGGTGGAGGGCCAAGGGTCACCCTGGGGCCTAGTCTGCAAGTCTAGGGAGAGATGTGGACCCCTGGGTAGCTTGCTGGGTTCAGAGGCCCCTGGGTGGAGGGCCACGGGGTGTCCTGGGGCCTATACTGCATGTCCAGGGAGAGAGTTGGAGCCCTGGGTAGCTTGCTGGGGTCAGAGGGCCCAAGGTGGAGGGCCATGGGGCACCCTGGGGACTCTACTGCAAGTCCAGGGAGATAGGTAGGCCCCTGGGTAGCTTGCTGGGGTCAGAGGTCCCTAGGTAGTGGGCCAAGGGTCACCCTGGGGCCTCTACTGCAAGTCTAGGGTCACCCTGGGGCCTAGTCTGCAAGTCTACGGAGAGAAGTAGACCCCTGGGTAGCTTTCTGGGGTCAGAGGCCCCTAGGTGGAGGGCCCAGGGGCACCCTGGGGCCTCTATTGCAAGTCCAGGGAGAGATGTGGACCCCTGGGCAGCTTGCTTGGGTCAGGGGCCCCTGGTTGGAGGACCAGGGGGCACCCTGGGGCGTATACTGCAAGTCCAGGGAGAGAGTTGGAGCCCTGGGTAGCTTGCTGGGGTCAGAGGGCCCAAGGTGGAGGGCCATGGGGCACCCTGGGGACTCTACTGCAAGTCCATGGAGATAGGTAGGCCCCTGGGGAGCTTGCTGGGATCAGAGGTCCCTAGGTGGAGGGCCAAGGGTCACCCTGGGGCCTCTACTGCAAGTCTAGGGATAGAGGTGGACCACTGGGAAGCTTGCTGGGGTCAGAGGGCCCTACGTGGAGGGCCATGGGGCACCCTGGGGACACTACTGCAATTCCAGGGAGATAGGCAGGCCCCTGGGCAGCTTGCTGGGGTCAGAGGCCCCTAGGTGGAGGGCCAAGGGTCACCCCGGGGCCTAGTCTGCAAGTCTAGGGAGAGATGTGGACCCCTGGGTAGCTTGCTGGGTTCAGAGGCCCCTGGGTGGAGGGCCACGGGGTGTCCTGGGGCCTATACTGCAAGTCCAGGGAGAGAGTTGGAGCCCTGGGTAGCTTGCTGGGGTCAGAGGGCCCAAGGTGGAGGGCCATGGGGCACCCTGGGGACTCTACTGCAAGTCCAGGGAGATAGGTAGGCCCCTGGGTAGCTTGCTGGGGTCAGAGGTCCCTAGGTAGAGGGCCAAGGGTCACCCTGGGGCCTCTACTGCACGTCTAGGGTCACCCTGGGGCCTAGTCTGCAAGTCTACGGAGAGAGGTAGACCCCTGGGTAGCTTTCTGGGGTCAGAGGCCCCTAGGTGGAGGGCCCAGGGGCACCCTGGGGCCTCTATTGCAAGTCCAGGGAGAGAGGTGGACCCCTGGGCAGCTTGCTTGGGTCAGGGGCCCCTGGTTGGAGGACCAGGGGGCACCCTGGGGCGTATACTGCAAGTCCAGGGAGAGAGTTGGAGCCCTGGGTAGCTTGCTGGGGTCAGAGGGCCCAAGGTGGAGGGCCATGGGGCACCCTGGGGACTCTACTGCAAGTCCATGGAGATAGGTAGGCCCCTGGGGAGCTTGCTGGGATCAGAGGTCCCTAGATGGAGGGCCAAAGGTCACCCTGGGGCCTCTACTGCAAGTCTAGGGATAGAGGTGGACCACTGGGAAGCTTGCTGGTGTCAGAGGCCCCTAGGGGGAGGGCCAGGGGGCACCCTGGGGCCTCTATTAAAGTCCAGGGAGAGAGGTGGACCTCTGGGCAGCTTGCTTGGGTCAGGGACCCCTGGTGGAGGACCAGGGGGCACCCTGGGGCCTATACTGCTAGTCCAGGGAGAGAGTTGGAGCCCTGGGTAGCTTGCTGGGGTCAGAGGGCCCAAGGTGGAGGGCCATGGGGCACCCTGGGGACTCTACTGCAAGTCCAGGGAGATAGGTAGGCCCCTGGGTAGCTTGCTGGGGTCAGAGGTCCCTAGGTGGAGGGCCAAGGGTCACCCTGGGGCCTCTAATGCAAGTCTAGGGAGAGAGGTGGACCACTGGGAAGCTTGCTGGTGTCAGAGGCCCCTAGGGGGAGGGCCAGGGGGCACCCTGGGGCCTCTATTGCAAGTCTAGGGAGAGAGGTGGACCACTGGGAAGCTTGCTGGTGTCAAAGGCCCCTAAGGGGAGGGCCAGGGGGCACCCTGGGGCCTCTATTGCAAGTCCAGGGAGAGAGGTGGACCTCTGGGCAGCTTGCTTGGGTCAGGGGCCCCTAGGTGGAGGGTCACGGGGCACCCTGGGGCCTCTATTGCAAGTCCAGGGAGAGAGGTGGACCCCTCGGTAGCTTGCTGGGATCAGAGACCTCTAGGTGGAGGGCCAATGGGCACCCTGGGTTCTCTACTGCAAGTCCAGGGAGAGAGGTGGACCCCTGGGTAGCTTGCTGGGGTCAGAGGCCCCTAGGTGGAGGGCCACGGGGTACCCTGGGGCCTCTACTGCAAATCCAGGGAGAGAGGTGGAGCCCTGGGTAGCTTGCTGGGGTCAGTAGCCCCTGGTTGGAGGGCCAGGGGGCACCCTGGGGCCTATACTGCAAGTCCAAGGAGAGAGGTGGACCCCTGGGTAGCTTTGCTGGGGTCAGAGGCCCCTAGTTGGAGGGCAAGGGGGCACCCTGGGGCCTATACTGCAAGTCCAGGAAGAGAGGTGGACCCCTGGGTAGCTTGCTGGACTCAGAGGCCCCTAGGTGGAGGGCCAGGGGGCACCCTGGGGCCTCTATTGCAAGTCCAGGGAGAGAGGTGGACCCCTGGGCAGCTTGCTTGGGTCAGGGGCCCCTAGGTGGAGGACCAGGGGGCACCCTGGGGCCTATACTGCAAGTCCAGGGAGAGAGTTGGAGCCCTGGGTAGCTTGCTGGGATCAGAGGGCCCAAGGTGGAGGGCCATGGGGCACCCTGGGGACTCTACTGCAAGTCCAGGGAGATAGGTAGGCCCCTGGGTAGCTTGCTGGGGTCAGAGGTCCCTTGGTGGAAGGCCACGGGGTACCCTGGGGCCTCTACTGCAAGTCCAGGGAGAGAGGTGGACCCCTGGGTAGCTTGCTGGGGTCATAGGCCCCTAGGTGGAGGGCCTGAGGGCACACTGGGGCCTATACTGCAAGTCCAGGGAGAGAGCTGGACCCCTGGGTAGCTTGCTGGTGTCAGATGCCCCTAGGTGGAGGGCCAGAGGGCACCCTGGGGCCTATACTGCAAGTCCAAGGAGAGAGGTGGACCCCTGGGTAGCTTGCTGGTGTTAGATGCCCCTAGTTGGAGGGCCAGGGGGCACCCTGGGTCCTATACTGCAAGTCCAGGGAGAGAGGTGGACCCCTGGGTAGCTTACTGGGGTCAGATGCCCCTAGGTGGAGGGCCAGGGGGCACCCTGGGGCCTAAACTGCAAGTCCAAGGAGAGAGGTGGACCCCTGGGTAGCTTGATGGGGTCAGAGGCCCCTAGTTGGAGGGCCAGGGGGTACCCTGGGGCCTCTACTGCAAGTCCAGGGAGAGATGTGGACCCCTGGGTAGCTTAAGGGACTCAGAGGCCCCTAGGTGGAGGGCCAGGGGGCACCCTGGAAACTCTACTATAAGTCCAGGGAGAGAGGTGGACCCCTGGGTAGCTTGCTGGGGTCAGAGGCTCCTAGGTGGAGGGCCAGGGGTCACCCAGGGGCGTCTACTGCAAGTCCAGGGAGAGAGGTGGACCCCTCGGTAGCTTGTTGGGGTCAGAGACCCCTAGGTGGAGGGCCAATGGGCACCCTGGGGCCTCTACTGCAAGTCCAGGGAGAGAGGTGGAGCCCTGGGTAGCTTGCTGGGGTCAAATGCCCCTAGGTGGAGGGCCAGAGGGCAGCCTAGGGCCTCTACTACAAGTCCAGGGAGAGAGGTGGAGCCCTGGGTAGCTTGCTGGGGTCAGTAGCCCATGAGTGGAGGGCAAGGGGGCACCCTGGGGCCTCTATTGCAAGTCCACGGAGGGAGCTGGACCCCTGGGTTACTTGCTGGGTTCAGAGGCCCCTAGGTGGAGGGCCACGGGGTACCCTGGGGCCTCTACTGCAAGTCCAGGGAGAGATGTGGACGCCTGGGTAGCTTGGTGGGGTCAAATGCCCCTAGGTGGAGGGCCAGGGGGCACCCTGGGGCCTCTATTGCAAGTCCAGGGAGAGAGGTGGACCCCTGGGTAGCTTGCTGGGGTCAAAGGGCCCTAGGTGGAGGGCCAAGGGTCAACCTGGGGCCTCTACTGCATGTCCAGGGAGAGAGGTGGAGCCCTGGGTAGCTTGCTGGGGTCAGAGGCCCCTAGGTGGAGGGTCACAGGGCACCCTGGGGCCTCTATTGCAAGTCCAGGGAGAGAGGTGGACCCCTCGGTAGCTTGCTGGGATCAGAGACCCCTAGGTGGAGGGCCAATGGGCACCCTGGGTTCTCTACTGCAAGTCCAGGGAGAGATGTGGACCCCTGGGTAGCTTGCTGGGGTCAGAGGCCCCTAGGTGGAGGGCCACGGGGTACCCTGGGGCCTCTACTGCAAATCCAGGGAGAGAGGTGGAGCCATGGGTAGCATGCTGGGGTCAGTAGCCCCTGGTTGGAGGGCCATGGGGCACCCTGGGGCCTATACTGCAAGTCCAAGGAGAGAGGTGGACCCCTGGGTAGCTGTGCTGGGGTCAGAGGCCCCTAGTTGGAGGGCCAGGGGGCACCCTGGGGCCTATACTGCAAGTCCAAGAAGAGAGGTGGACCCCTGGGTAGCTTGCTGGACTCAGAGGCCCCTAGGTGGAGGGCCAGGGGGCACCCTGGGGCCTCTATTGCAAGTCCAGGGAGAGAGGTGGACCCCTGGGCAGCTTGCTTGGGTCAGGGGCCCCTAGGTGGAGGACCAGGGGGCACCCTGGGGCCTATACTGCAAGTCCAGGGAGAGAGTTGGAGCCCTGGGTAGCTTGCTGGGATCAGAGGGCCCAAGGTGGAGGGCCATGGGGCACCCTGGGGACTCTACTGCAAGTCCAGGGAGATAGGTAGGCCCCTGGGTAGCTTGCTGGGGTCAGAGGTCCCTTGGTGGAAGACCACGGGGTACCCTGGGGCCTCTACTGCAAGTCCAGGGAGAGAGGTGGACCCCTGGGTAGCTTGCTGGGGTCATAGGCCCCTAGGTGGAGGGCCAGAGGGCACACTGGGGCCTATACTGCAAGTCCAGGGAGAGAGCTGGACCCCTGGGTAGCTTGCTGGTGTCATATGCCCCTAGGTGGAGGGCCAGAGGGCACCCTGGGGCCTATACTGCAAGTCGATGGAGATGGAGAGAGGTGGACCTCTGGGTAGCTTGCTGGTGTTAGATGCCCCTAGTTGGAGGGCCAGGGGGCACCCTGGGTCCTATACTGCAAGTCCAGGGAGAGAGGTGGACCCCTGGGTAGCTTGCTGGGGTCAGATGCCCCTAGGTGGAGGGCCAGGGGGCACCCTGGGGCCTATACTGCAAGTCCAAGGAGAGAGGTGGACCCCTTGGTAGCTTGCTGGGGTCAGAGGCCCCTAGTTGGAGGGCCAGGGGGTACCCTGGGGCCTCTACTGCAAGTCCAGGGAGAGATGTGGACCCCTGGGTAGCTTAAGGGACTCAGTGGCCCCTAGGTGGAGGGCCAGGGGGCACCCTGGAAACTCTACTATAAGTCCAGGGAGAGAGGTGGACCCCTGGGTAGCTTGCTGGGGTCAGAGGCTCCTAGGTGGAGGGCCAGGGGTCACCCAGGGGCGTCTACTGCAAGTCCAGGGAGAGAGGTGGACCCCTCGGTAGCTTGCTGGGGTCAGAGACCCCTAGGTGGAGGGCCAATGGGCACCCTGGGGCCTCTGCTGCAAGTCCAGGGAGAGAGGTGGACCCCTCGGTAGCTTGCTGGGATCAGACACCCCTAGGTGGAGGGCCAATGGGCACCCTGGGTTCTCTACTGCAAGTCCAGGGAGAGATGTGGACCCCTGGGTAGCTTGCTGGGGTCAGAGGCCCCTAGGTGGCGGGCCACGGGGTACCCTGGGGCCTCTACTGCAAATCCAGGGAGAGAGGTGGAGCCCTGGGTAGCTTGCTGGGGTCAGTAGCCCCTGGTTGGAGGGCCAGGGGGCACCCTGGGGCCTATACTGCAAGTCCAAGGAGAGAGATGGACCCCTGGGTAGCTTTGCTGGGGTCAGAGGCCCCTAGTTGGAGGGCCAGGGGGCACCCTGGGGCCTATACTGCAAGTCCAGGAAGAGAGGTGGACCCCTGGGTAGCTTGCTGGACTCAGAGGCCCCTAGGTGGAGGGCCATGGGGCACCCTGGGGACTCTACTGCAAGTCCAGGGAGATAGGTAGGCCCCTGGGAAGCTTGCTGGGGTCAGAGGTCCCTTGGTGGAAGGCCACGGGGTACCCTGGGGCCTCTACTGCAAGTCCAGGGAGAGAGGTGGACCCCTGGGTAGCTTGCTGGGGTCATAGGCCCCTAGGTGGAGGGCCAGAGGGCACACTGGGACCTATACTGCAAGTCCAGGGAGAGAGCTGGACCCCTGGGTAGCTTGCTGGTGTCAGATGCCCCTAGGTGGAGGGCCAGAGGGCACCCTGGGGCCTATACTGCAAGTCCATGGAGAGAGGTGGACCCCTGGGTAGCTTGCTGGTGTTAGATGCCCCTAGTTGGAGGCCCAGGGGGCACCCTGGGTCCTATACAGCAAGTCCAGGGAGAGAGGTGGACCCCTGGGTAGCTTGCTGGGGTCAGATGCCCCTAGGTGGAGGGCCAGGGGGCACCCTGGGGCCTATACTGCAAGTCCAAGGAGAGAGGTGGACCCCTGGGTAGCTTGCTGGGGTCAGAGGCCCCTAGTTGGAGGGCCAGGGGGTACCCTGGGGCCTCTACTGCAAGTCCAGGGAGAGATGTGGACCCCTGGGTAGCTTAAGGGACTCAGAGGCCCCTAGGTGGAGGGCCAGGGGGCACCCTGGAAACTCTACTATAAGTCCAGGGAGAGAGGTGGACCCCTGGGTAGCTTGCTGGGGTCAGAGGCTCCTAGGTGGAGGGCCAGGGGTCACCCAGGGGCGTCTACTGCAAGTCCAGGGAGAGAGGTGGACCCCTCGGTAGCTTGCTGGGGTCAGAGACCCCTAGGTGGAGGGCCAATGGGCACCCTGGGGCCACTACTGCAAGTCCAGGGAGAGAGGTGGAGCCCTGGGTAGCTTGCTGAGGTCAAATGCCCCTAGGTGGAGGGCCAGAGGGCAGCCTAGGGCCTCTACTACAAGTCCAGGGAGAGAGGTGGAGCCCTGGGTAGCTTGCTGGGGTCAGTAGCCCATGAGTGGAGGGCAAGGGGGCACCCTGGGGCCTCTATTGCAAGTCCACGGAGGGAGCTGGACCCCTGGGTTACTTGCTGGGTTCAGAGGCCCCTAGGTGGAGGGCCACGGGGTACCCTGGGGCCTCTACTGCAAGTCCAGGGAGAGATGTGGACGCCTGGGTTGTTTGCTGGACTCAGAGGCCCCTAGGTGGAGGGCCAGGGGGCACCCTGGGGCCTCTATTGCAAGTCCAGGGAGACAGCTGGACACCTGGGTAGCTTGCTGGGGTCAGAGGCCCCTAGGTGGAGGGCCACGGGGTACCCTGGGGCCTCTACTGCAAGTCCAGGGAGAGAGGTGGAGCCCTGGGTAGCTTGCTGGGGCCAGTAGCCCCTGAGTGGAGGGCAAGGGGGCACCCTGGGGCCTCTACTGCAAGTCCAGGGAGAGAGGTGGAGCCCTGGGTAGCTTGCTGGAGTCAGAGGCCCCTAGGTGGAGGGCAAGGGGGCACCCTGTGGCCTATACTGCAAGTCCAGGGAGAGAGGTGGACCCCTGGGTAGCTTGCTGGGGTCAAAGGGCCCTAGGTGGAGGGCCAAGGGTCAACCTGGGGCCTCTACTGCATGTCCAGGGAGAGAGGTGGAGCCCTGGGTAGCTTGCTGGGGTCAGATGCCCCTAGGTGGAGGGCCAGAGGGCAGCCTAGGGCCTTTACTACAAGTCCAGGGAGAGAGGTGGAGCCCTGGGTAGCTTGCTGGGGTCAGTAGCCCCTGGGTGGAGGGCAAGGGGGCACCCTGGGGCCTCTTTTGCAAGCCCAGGGAGAGAGCTGGACCCCTGGGTAGCTTGCTTGGGTCAGAGACCCCTAGGTGGAGGGTCACGGGGCACCCTGGGGCCTCTATTGCAAGTCCAGGGAGTGAGGTGGACCCCTCCGTAGCTTGCTGGGATCAGAGACCCCTAGGTGGAGGGCCAATGGGCACCCTGGGTTCTCTACTGCAAGTCCAGGGAGAGATGTGGACCCCTGGGTAGCTTGCTGGGGTCAGAGGCCCCTAGGTGGAGGGCAACGGGGTACCCTGGGGCCTCTACTGCAAATCCAGGGAGAGAGGTGGAGCCCTGGGTAGCTTGCTGGGGTCAGTAGCCCCTGGGTGGAGGGCCAGGGGGCACCCTGGGGCCTATACTGCAAGTCCAAGGAGAGAGGTGGACCCCTGGATAGCTTTGCTGGGGTCAGAGGCCCCTAGTTGGAGGGCCAGGGGGCACCCTGGGGCCTATACTGCAAGTCCAGGAAGAGAGGTGGACCCCTGGGTAGCTTGCTGGGGTCAGAGGCCCCTAGGTGGAGGGTCACGGGGCACCCTGGGGCCTCTATTGCAAGTCAAGGGAGAGAGGTGGACCCCTCGGTAGCTTGCTGGGATCAGAGACCCCTAGGTGGAGGGCCAATGGGCACCCTGGGGCACCCTGGGGCCTCTATTGCAAGTCCTCTACTGCAAGTCCAGGGAGAGAGTTGGACCCCTGGGTAGCTTGCTGGCGTCAGAGGGCCCTACGTGGAGGGCCATGGGGCACCCTGGGGACACTACTGCAATTCCAGGGAGATAGGCAGGCCCCTGGGCAGCTTGTTGGGGTCAGAGGCCCCTAGGTGGAGGGCCAAGGGTCACCCTGGGGCCTAGTCTGCAAGTCTAGGGAGAGATGTGGACCCCTGGGTAGCTTGCTGGGTTCAGAGGCCCCTGGGTGGAGGGCCACGGGGTGTCCTGGGGCCTATACTGCAAGTCCAGGGAGAGAGTTGGAGCCCTGGGTAGCTTGCTGGGGTCAGAGGGCCCAAGGTGGAGGGTCACGGGGCACCCTGGGGCCTCTATTGCAAGTCCAGGGAGAGAGGTGGACCCCTCGGTAGCTTGCTGGGATCAGAGACCCCTAGGTGGAGGGCCAATGGGCACCCTGGGTTCTCTACTGCAAGTCCAGGGAGAGATGTGGACCCCTGGGTAGCTTGCTGGGTTCAGAGGCCCCTAGGTGGAGGGCTACGGGGTACCCTGGGGCCTCTACTGCAAATCCAGGGAGAGAGGTGGAGCCCTGGGTAGCTTGCTGGGGTCAGTAGCCCCTGGTTGGAGGGCCAGGAGGCACCCTGGGGCCTATACTGCAAGTCCAAGGAGAGAGGTGGACCCCTAGGTGGACGGCCAATGGGCACCCTGGGTTCTCTACTGCAAGTCCAGGGAGAGATGTGGACCCCTGGGTAGCTTGCTGGGGTCAGAGGCCCCTAGGTGGAGGGCCAATGGGCACCCTAGGGCCTCTGCTGCAAGTCCAGGGAGAGAGGTGGAGCCCTGGGTAGCTTGCTGGGGTCAAAGGCCCCTAGGTGGAGGGCCAGAGGGCAGCCTAGGGCCTCTACTACAAGTCCAGGGAGAGAGGTGGAGCCCTGGGTAGCTTGCTGGGGTCAGTAGCCCCCGATGGAGGGCAAGGGGCACCCTGGGGCCTCTATTGCAAGTCCACGGAGGGAGCTGGACCCCTGAGTAGCTTGCTGGGTTCAGAGGCCCCTAGGTGAAGGGCCACGGGGTACCCTGGGGCCTCTACTGCAAGTCCAGGGAGAGATGTGGACCCCTGGGTAGCTTGCTGGACTCAGAGGCCCCTAGGTGGAGGGCCAGGGGGCACCCTGTGGCCTCTATTGCAAGTCCAGGAAGAAAGCTGGACCCCTGGGTAGCTTGCTGGGGTCAGAGGCCCCTAGGTGGAGGGCCACGGGGTACCCTAGGGGCCTCTACTGCAAGTCCAGGGAGAGAGGTGGAGCCCTGGGTAGCTTGCTGGGGCCAGTAGCCCCTGGGTGGAGGGCAAGGGGGCACCCTGGGGCCTCTACTGCAAGTCCAGGGAGAGAGGTGGAGCCCTGGGTAGCTTGCTGGGGTCAGAGGCCCCTAGGTGGAGGGCAAGGGGGCACCCTGTGGCCTATACTGCAAGTCCAGGGAGAGAGGTGGACCCCTGGGTAGCTTGCTGGGGTCAAAGGGCCCTAGGTGGAGGGCCAAGGGTCAACCTGGGGACTCTACTGCATGTCCAGGGAGAGAGGTGGAGCCCTGGGTAGCTTGCTGGGGTCAGAGGCCCCAGGTGGAGGGCCAGAGGGCAGCCTAGGGCCTCTACTACAAGTCCAGGGAGAGAGGTGGAGCCCTGGGTAGCTTGCTGGGGTCAGTAGCCCCTAGTTGGAGGGCCAGGGGGCACCCTGGGACCTATACTGCAAGTCCAGGAAGAGAGGTGGACCCCTGGGTAGCTTGCTGGGGTCAGAGGCCCCTAGGTGAAGGGCCATGGGGCACCCTGGGGAAACTACTGCAAGTCCAGGGAGATAGGCAGGCCCCAGGGCAGCTTGCTGGGGTCAGAGGCCCCTAGGTGGAGGGCCAAGGGTCACCCTGGGGCCTAGTCTGCAAGTGTAGGGAGAGAGGTGGACCCCTGGGTAGCTTTCTGGGGTCAGAGGCCCCTGAGTGGAGGGCCAAGGGGCACCCTGGGGCCTCTATTGCAAGTCCAGGGAGAGAGGTGGACCTCTGGGCAGCTTGCTTGGGTCAGGGGCCCCTAGGTGGAGGACCAGGGGGCACCCTGGGGCCTATACTGCTAGTCCAGGGAGAGAGTTGGAGCCCTGGGTAGCTTGCTGGGGTCAGAGGGCCCTAGGTGGAGGGCCATGGGGCACCCTGGGGACTCTACTGCAAGTCCAGGGAGATAGGTAGGCCCCTGGGTAGCTTGCTGGGGTCAGATGCCCCTAGGTGGAGGACCAGAGGGCACCCTGGGGCCTATACTGCAAGTCCAGGGAGAGAGGTGGACCCCTGGGTAGCTTGCTGGTGTTAGATGCCCCTAGTTGGAGGGCCAGGGGGCACCTTGGGTCCTTTACTGCAAGTCCAGGGAGAGAGGTGGACCCCTGGGTAGCTTGCTGGGGTCAGATGCCCCTAGGTGGAGGGCCAGGGGGCACCCTGGGGCCTAAACTGCAAGTCCAAGGAGAGAGGTGGACCCCTGGGTAGCTTGCTGGACTCAGAGGCCCCTAGGTGGAGGGCCAGGGGGCAGCCTGGAAACTCTACTATAAGTCCAGGGAGAGAGGTGGACCCCTTGTTAGCTTGCTGGGGTCAGAGGCCCCTAGGTGGAGGGCCAGGGGTCACCCAGGGGCGTCTACTGCAAGTCAAGGGAGAGAGTTGGACCCCTTGGTAGCTTGCTGGGGTCAGACACCCCTAGGTGGAGGGCCAATGGGCACCCTGGGGCCTCTACTGCAAGTCCAGGGAGAGAGGTGGAGCCCTGGGTAGCTTGTTGGGGTCAAAGGCCCCTAGGTGGAGGGTCAGAGGGCAGCCTAGGGCCTCTACTACAAGTCCAGGGAGAGAGGTGGAGCCCTGGGTAGCTTTCTGGGGTCAGTAGCCCCTTAGTGGAGGGCAAGGGGGCACCCTGGGGCCTCTATTGCAAGTCCACGGAGGGAGCTGGACCCCTGGGTAACTTGCTGGGTTCAGAGGCCCCTAGGTGGAGGGCCACGGGGTACCCTGGGTCCTCTACTGCAAGTCCAGGGAGAGATGTGGACAACTGGGTTGCTTGCTGGACTTAGAGGCCCCTAGGTGGAGGGCCAGGGGGCACCCTGGGGCCTCTATTGCAAGTCCAGGGAGACAGCTGGACCCCTGGGTAGCTTGCTGGGGTCAGAGGCCCCTAGAAGGAGGGCCACGGGGTACCCTGGGGCCTCTACTGCAAGTCCAGGGAGAGAGGTGGAGCCCTGGGTAGCTTGCTGGGGCCAGTAGCCCCTGAGTGGAGGGCAAGGGGGCACCCTGGGGCCTCTACTGCAAGTCCAGGGAGAGAGGTGGAGCCCTGGGTAGCTTGCTGAGGTCAAATGCCCCTAGGTGGAGGGCCACGGGGTACCCTTGGGCCTCTACTGCAAGTCCAGGGAGAGAGGTGGAGCCCTGGGTAGCTTGCTGGGGCCAGTAGCCCCTGAGTGGAGGGCAAGGGGGCACCCTGGGGCCTCTACTGCAAGTCCAGGGAGAGAGGTGGAGCCCTGGGTAGCTTGCTGGAGTCAGAGGCCCCTAGGTGGAGGGCAAGGGGGCACCCTGTGGCCTATACTGCAAGTCCAGGGAGAGAGGTGGACCCCTGGGTAGCTTGCTGGGGTCAAAGGGCCCTAGGTGGAGGGCCAAGGGTCAACCTGGGGCCTCTAATGCATGTCCAGGGAGAGAGGTGGAGCCCTGGGTAGCTTGCTGGGGTCAGATGCCCCTAGGTGGAGGGCCAGAGGGCAGCCTAGGGCCTTTACTACAAGTCCAGGGAGAGAGGTGGAGCCCTGGGTAGCTTGCTGGGGTCAGTAGCCCCTGGGTGGAGGGCAAGGGGGCACCCTGGGGCCTCTTTTGCAAGCCCAGGGAGAGAGCTGGACCCCTGGGTAGCTTGCTTGGGTCAGAGGCCCCTAGGTGGAGGGTGACGGGGCACCCTGGGGCCTCTATTGCAAGTCCAGGGAGTGAGGTGGACCCCTCGGTAGCTTGCTGGGATCAGAGACCCCTAGGTGGAGGGCCAATGGGCACCCTGGGTTCTCTACTGCAAGTCCAGGGAGAGATGTGGACCCCTGGGTAGCTTGCTGGGGTCAGAGGCCCCTAGGTGGAGGGCAACGGGGTACCCTGGGGCCTCTACTGCAAATCCAGGGAGAGAGGTGGAGCCCTGGGTAGCTTGCTGGGGTCAGTAGCCCCTGGGTGGAGGGCCAGGGGGCACCCTGGGGCCTATACTGCAAGTCCAAGGAGAGAGGTGGACCCCTGGGTAGCTTTGCTGGAGTCAGAGGCCCCTAGTTGGAGGGCCAGGGGGCACCCTGGGGCCTATACTGCAAGTCCAGGAAGAGAGGTGGACCCCTGGGTAGCTTGCTGGGGTCAGAGGCCCCTATGTAAAGGGTCACGGGGCACCCTGGGGCCTCTATTGCAAGTCAAGGGAGAGAGGTGGACCCCTCGGTAGCTTGCTGGGGTCAGAGACCCCTAGGTGGAGGGCCAATGGGCACCCTGGGGCACCCTGGGGCCTCTATTGCAAGTCCTCTACTGCAAGTCCAGGGAGAGAGTTGAACCCCTGGGTAGCTTGCTGGGGTCAGAGGGCCCTACGTGGAGGGCCATGGGGCACCCTGGGGACACTACTGCAATTCCAGGGAGATAGGCAGGCCCCTTGGCAGCTTGCTGGGGTCAGAGGCCCCTAGGTGGAGGGCCAAGGGTCACCCTGGGGCCTAGTCTGCAAGTCTAGGGAGAGATGTGGACCCCTGGGTAGCTTGCTGGGTTCAGAGGCCCCTGGGTGGAGGGCCACGGGGTGTCCTGGGGCCTATACTGCATGTCCAGGGAGAGAGTTGGAGCCCTGGGTAGCTTGCTGGGGTCAGAGGGCCCAAGGTGGAGGGCCATGGGGCACCCTGGGGACTCTACTGCAAGTCCAGGGAGATAGGTAGGCCCCTGGGTAGCTTGCTGGGGTCAGAGGTCCCTAGGTAGTGGGCCAAGGGTCACCCTGGGGCCTCTACTGCAAGTCTAGGGTCACCCTGGGGCCTAGTCTGCAAGTCTACGGAGAGAAGTAGACCCCTGGGTAGCTTTCTGGGGTCAGAGGCCCCTAGGTGGAGGGCCCAGGGGCACCCTGGGGCCTCTATTGCAAGTCCAGGGAGAGATGTGGACCCCTGGGCAGCTTGCTTGGGTCAGGGGCCCCTGGTTGGAGGACCAGGGGGCACCCTGGGGCGTATACTGCAAGTCCAGGGAGAGAGTTGGAGCCCTGGGTAGCTTGCTGGGGTCAGAGGGCCCAAGGTGGAGGGCCATGGGGCACCCTGGGGACTCTACTGCAAGTCCATGGAGATAGGTAGGCCCCTGGGGAGCTTGCTGGGATCAGAGGTCCCTAGGTGGAGGGCCAAGGGTCACCCTGGGGCCTCTACTGCAAGTCTAGGGATAGAGGTGGACCACTGGGAAGCTTGCTGGGGTCAGAGGGCCCTACGTGGAGGGCCATGGGGCACCCTGGGGACACTACTGCAATTCCAGGGAGATAGGCAGGCCCCTGGGCAGCTTGCTGGGGTCAGAGGCCCATAGGTGGAGGGCCAAGGGTCACCCTGGGGCCTAGTCTGCAAGTCTAGGGAGAGATGTGGACCCCTGGGTAGCTTGCTGGGTTCAGAGGCCCCTGGGTGGAGGGCCACGGGGTGTCCTGGGGCCTATACTGCAAGTCCAGGGAGAGAGTTGGAGCCCTGGGTAGCTTGCTGAGGTCAGAGGGCCCAAGGTGGAGGGCCATGGGGCACCCTGGGGACTCTACTGCAAGTCCAGGGAGATAGGTAGGCCCCTGGGTAGCTTGCTGGGGTCAGAGGTCCCTAGGTAGAGGGCCAAGGGTCACCCTGGGGCCTCTACTGCACGTCTAGGGTCACCCTGGGGCCTAGTCTGCAAGTCTACGGAGAGAGGTAGACCCCTGGGTAGCTTTCTGGGGTCAGAGGCCCCTAGGTGGAGGGCCCAGGGGCACCCTGGGGCCTCTATTGCAAGTCCAGGGAGAGAGGTGGACCCCTGGGCAGCTTGCTTGGGTCAGGGGCCCCTGGTTGGAGGACCAGGGGGCACCCTGGGGCGTATACTGCAAGTCCAGGGAGAGAGTTGGAGCCCTGGGTAGCTTGCTGGGGTCAGAGGGCCCAAGGTGGAGGGCCATGGGGCACCCTGGGGACTCTACTGCAAGTCCATGGAGATAGGTAGGCCCCTGGGGAGCTTGCTGGGATCAGAGGTCCCTAGATGGAGGGCCAAGGGTCACCCTGGGGCCTCTACTGCAAGTCTAGGGATAGAGGTGGACCACTGGGAAGCTTGCTGGTGTCAGAGGCCCCTAGGGGGAGGGCCAGGGGGCACCCTGGGGCCTCTATTAAAGTCCAGGGAGAGAGGTGGACCTCTGGGCAGCTTGCTTGGGTCAGGGACCCCTGGTGGAGGACCAGGGGGCACCCTGGGGCCTATACTGCTAGTCCAGGGAGAGAGTTGGAGCCCTGGGTAGCTTGCTGGGGTCAGAGGGCCCAAGGTGGAGGGCCATGGGGCACCCTGGGGACTCTACTGCAAGTCCAGGGAGATAGGTAGGCCCCTGGGTAGCTTGCTGGGGTCAGAGGTCCCTAGGTGGAGGGCCAAGGATCACCCTGGGGCCTCTAATGCAAGTCTAGGGATAGAGGTGGACCACTGGGAAGCTTGCTGGTGTCAGAGGCCCCTAGGGGGAGGGCCAGGGGGCACCCTGGGGCCTCTATTGCAAGTCTAGGGAGAGAGGTGGACCACTGGGAAGCTTGCTGGTGTCAAAGGCCCCTAAGGGGAGGGCCAGGGGGCACCCTGGGGCCTCTATTGCAAGTCCAGGGAGAGAGGTGGACCTCTGGGCAGCTTGCTTGGGTCAGGGGCCCCTAGGTGGAGGGTCACGGGGCACCCTGGGGCCTCTATTGCAAGTCCAGGGAGAGAGGTGGACCCCTCGGTAGCTTGCTGGGATCAGAGACCTCTAGGTGGAGGGCCAATGGGCACCCTGGGTTCTCTACTGCAAGTCCAGGGAGAGAGGTGGACCCCTGGGTAGCTTGCTGGGGTCAGAGGCCCCTAGGTGGAGGGCCACGGGGTACCCTGGGGCCTCTACTGCAAATCCAGGGAGAGAGGTGGAGCCCTGGGTAGCTTGCTGGGGTCAGTAGCCCCTGGTTGGAGGGCCAGGGGGCACCCTGGGGCCTATACTGCAAGTCCAAGGAGAGAGGTGGACCCCTGGGTAGCTTTGCTGGGGTCAGAGGCCCCTAGTTGGAGGGCCAGGGGGCACCCTGGGGCCTATACTGCAAGTCCAGGAAGAGAGGTGGACCCCTGGGTAGCTTGCTGGACTCAGAGGCCCCTAGGTGGAGGGCCAGGGGGCACCCTGGGGCCTCTATTGCAAGTCCAGGGAGAGAGGTGGACCCCTGGGCAGCTTGCTTGGGTCAGGGGCCCCTAGGTGGAGGACCAGGGGGCACCCTGGGGCCTATACTGCAAGTCCAGGGAGAGAGTTGGAGCCCTGGGTAGCTTGCTGGGATCAGAGGGCCCAAGGTGGAGGGCCATGGGGCACCCTGGGGACTCTACTGCAAGTCCAGGGAGATAGGTAGGCCCCTGGGTAGCTTGCTGGGGTCAGAGGTCCCTTGGTGGAAGGCCACGGGGTACCCTGGGGCCTCTACTGCAAGTCCAGGGAGAGAGGTGGACCCCTGGGTAGCTTGCTGGGGTCATAGGCCCCTAGGTGGAGGGCCTGAGGGCACACTGGGGCCTATACTGCAAGTCCAGGGAGAGAGCTGGACCCCTGGGTAGCTTGCTGGTGTCAGATGCCCCTAGGTGGAGGGCCAGAGGGCACCCTGGGGCCTATACTGCAAGTCCAAGGAGAGAGGTGGACCCCTGGGTAGCTTGCTGGTGTTAGATGCCCCTAGTTGGAGGGCCAGGGGGCACCCTGGGTCCTATACTGCAAGTCCAGGGAGAGAGGTGGACCCCTGGGTAGCTTGCTGGGGTCAGATGCCCCTAGGTGGAGGGCCAGGGGGCACCCTGGGGCCTAAACTGCAAGTCCAAGGAGAGAGGTGGACCCCTGGGTAGCTTGATGGGGTCAGAGGCCCCTAGTTGGAGGGCCAGGGGGTACCCTGGGGCCTCTACTGCAAGTCCAGGGAGAGATGTGGACCCCTGGGTAGCTTAAGGGACTCAGAGGCCCCTAGGTGGAGGGCCAGGGGGCACCCTGGAAACTCTACTATAAGTCCAGGGAGAGAGATGGACCCCTGGGTAGCTTGCTGGGGTCAGAGGCTCCTAGGTGGAGGGCCAGGGGTCACCCAGGGGCGTCTACTGCAAGTCCAGGGAGAGAGGTGGACCCTTCGGTAGCTTGTTGGGGTCAGAGACCCCTAGGTGGAGGGCCAATGGGCACCCTGGGGCCTCTACTGCAAGTCCAGGGAGAGAGGTGGAGCCCTGGGTAGCTTGCTGGGGTCAAATGCCCCTAGGTGGAGGGCCAGAGGGCAGCCTAGGGCCTCTACTACAAGTCCAGGGAGAGAGGTGGAGCCCTGGGTAGCTTGCTGGGGTCAGTAGCCCATGAGTGGAGGGCAAGGGGGCACCCTGGGGCCTCTATTGCAAGTCCACGGAGGGAGCTGGACCCCTGGGTTACTTGCTGGGTTCAGAGGCCCCTAGGTGGAGGGCCACGGGGTACCCTGGGGCCTCTACTGCAAGTCCAGGGAGAGATGTGGACGCCTGGGTAGCTTGCTGGGGTCAAATGCCCCTAGGTGGAGGGCCAGGGGGCACCCTGGGGCCTCTATTGCAAGTCCAGGGAGAGAGGTGGACCCCTGGGTAGCTTGCTGGGGTCAAAGGGCCCTAGGTGGAGGGCCAAGGGTCAACCTGGGGCCTCTACTGCATGTCCAGGGAGAGAGGTGGAGCCCTGGGTAGCTTGCTGGGGTCAGAGGCCCCTAGGTGGAGGGTCACAGGGCACACTGGGGCCTCTATTGCAAGTCCAGGGAGAGAGGTGGACCCCTCGGTAGCTTGCTGGGATCAGAGACCCCTAGGTGGAGGGCCAATGGGCACCCTGGGTTCTCTACTGCAAGTCCAGGGAGAGAGGTGGACCCCTGGGTAGCTTGCTGGGGTCAGATGCCCCTAGGTGGAGGGCCAGGGGGCACCCTGGGGCCTAAACTGCAAGTCCAAGGAGAGAGGTGGACCCCTGGGTAGCTTGATGGGGTCAGAGGCCCCTAGTTGGAGGGCCAGGGGGCACCCTGGGTCCTATACTGCAAGTCCAGGGAGAGAGGTGGACCCCTGGGTAGCTTGCTGGGGTCAGATGCCCCTAGGTGGAGGGCCAGGGGGCACCCTGGGGCCTAAACTGCAAGTCCAAGGAGAGAGGTGGACCCCTGGGTAGCTTGATGGGGTCAGAGGCCCCTAGTTGGAGGGCCAGGGGGTACCCTGGGGCCTCTACTGCAAGTCCAGGGAGAGATGTGGACCCCTGGGTAGCTTAAGGGACTCAGAGGCCCCTAGGTGGAGGGCCAGGGGGCACCCTGGAAACTCTACTATAAGTCCAGGGAGAGAGATGGACCCCTGGGTAGCTTGCTGGGGTCAGAGGCTCCTAGGTGGAGGGCCAGGGGTCACCCAGGGGCGTCTACTGCAAGTCCAGGGAGAGAGGTGGACCCTTCGGTAGCTTGTTGGGGTCAGAGACCCCTAGGTGGAGGGCCAATGGGCACCCTGGGGCCTCTACTGCAAGTCCAGGGAGAGAGGTGGAGCCCTGGGTAGCTTGCTGGGGTCAAATGCCCCTAGGTGGAGGGCCAGAGGGCAGCCTAGGGCCTCTACTACAAGTCCAGGGAGAGAGGTGGAGCCCTGGGTAGCTTGCTGGGGTCAGTAGCCCATGAGTGGAGGGCAAGGGGGCACCCTGGGGCCTCTATTGCAAGTCCACGGAGGGAGCTGGACCCCTGGGTTACTTGCTGGGTTCAGAGGCCCCTAGGTGGAGGGCCACGGGGTACCCTGGGGCCTCTACTGCAAGTCCAGGGAGAGATGTGGACGCCTGGGTAGCTTGCTGGGGTCAAATGCCCCTAGGTGGAGGGCCAGGGGGCACCCTGGGGCCTCTATTGCAAGTCCAGGGAGAGAGGTGGACCCCTGGGTAGCTTGCTGGGGTCAAAGGGCCCTAGGTGGAGGGCCAAGGGTCAACCTGGGGCCTCTACTGCATGTCCAGGGAGAGAGGTGGAGCCCTGGGTAGCTTGCTGGGGTCAGAGGCCCCTAGGTGGAGGGTCACAGGGCACACTGGGGCCTCTATTGCAAGTCCAGGGAGAGAGGTGGACCCCTCGGTAGCTTGCTGGGATCAGAGACCCCTAGGTGGAGGGCCAATGGGCACCCTGGGTTCTCTACTGCAAGTCCAGGGAGAGATGTGGACCCCTGGGTAGCTTGCTGGGGTCAGAGGCCCCTAGGTGGAGGGCCACGGGGTACCCTGGGGCCTCTACTGCAAATCCAGGGAGAGAGGTGGAGCCATGGGTAGCATGCTGGGGTCAGTAGCCCCTGGTTGGAGGGCCATGGGGCACCCTGGGGCCTATACTGCAAGTCCAAGGAGAGAGGTGGACCCCTGGGTAGCTGTGCTGGGGTCAGAGGCCCCTAGTTGGAGGGCCAGGGGGCACCCTGGGGCCTATACTGCAAGTCCAGGAAGAGAGGTGGACCCCTGGGTAGCTTGCTGGACTCAGAGGCCCCTAGGTGGAGGGCCAGGGGGCACCCTGGGGCCTCTATTGCAAGTCCAGGGAGAGAGGTGGACCCCTGGGCAGCTTGCTTGGGTCAGGGGCCCCTAGGTGGAGGACCAGGGGGCACCCTGGGGCCTATACTGCAAGTCCAGGGAGAGAGTTGGAGCCCTGGGTAGCTTGCTGGGATCAGAGGGCCCAAGGTGGAGGGCCATGGGGCACCCTGGGGACTCTACTGCAAGTCCAGGGAGATAGGTAGGCCCCTGGGTAGCTTGCTGGGGTCAGAGGTCCCTTGGTGGAAGACCACGGGGTACCCTGGGGCCTCTACTGCAAGTCCAGGGAGAGAGGTGGACCCCTGGGTAGCTTGCTGGGGTCATAGGCCCCTGGGTGGAGGGCCAGAGGGCACACTGGGGCCTATACTGCAAGTCCAGGGAGAGAGCTGGACCCCTGGGTAGCTTGCTGGTGTCATATGCCCCTAGGTGGAGGGCCAGAGGGCACCCTGGGGCCTATACTGCAAGTCCATGGAGATGGAGAGAGGTGGACCTCTAGGTAGCTTGCTGGTGTTAGATGCCCCTAGTTGGAGGGCCAGGGGGCACCCTGGGTCCTATACTGCAAGTCCAGGGAGAGAGGTGGACCCCTGGGTAGCTTGCTGGGGTCAGATGCCCCTAGGTGGAGGGCCAGGGGGCACCCTGGGGCCTATACTGCAAGTCCAAGGAGAGAGGTGGACCCCTTGGTAGCTTGCTGGGGTCAGAGGCCCCTAGTTGGAGGGCCAGGGGGTACCCTGGGGCCTCTACTGCAAGTCCAGGGAGAGATGTGGACCCCTGGGTAGCTTAAGGGACTCAGTGGCCCCTAGGTGGAGGGCCAGGGGGCACCCTGGAAACTCTACTATAAGTCCAGGGAGAGAGGTGGACCCCTGGGTAGCTTGCTGGGGTCAGAGGCTCCTAGGTGGAGGGCCAGGGGTCACCCAGGGGCGTCTACTGCAAGTCCAGGGAGAGAGGTGGACCCCTCGGTAGCTTGCTGGGGTCAGAGACCCCTAGGTGGAGGGCCAATGGGCACCCTGGGGCCTCTGCTGCAAGTCCAGGGAGAGAGGTGGACCCCTCGGTAGCTTGCTGGGATCAGACACCCCTAGGTGGAGGGCCAATGGGCACCCTGGGTTCTCTACTGCAAGTCCAGGGAGAGATGTGGACCCCTGGGTAGCTTGCTGGGGTCAGAGGCCCCTAGGTGGAGGGCCACGGGGTACCCTGGGGCCTCTACTGCAAATCCAGGGAGAGAGGTGGAGCCCTGGGTAGCTTGCTGGGGTCAGTAGCCCCTGGTTGGAGGGCCAGGGGGCACCCTGGGGCCTATACTGCAAGTCCAAGGAGAGAGATGGACCCCTGGGTAGCTTTGCTGGGGTCAGAGGCCCCTAGTTGGAGGGCCAGGGGGCACCCTGGGGCCTATACTGCAAGTCCAGGAAGAGAGGTGGACCCCTGGGTAGCTTGCTGGACTCAGAGGCCCCTAGGTGGAGGGCCATGGGGCACCCTGGGGACTCTACTGCAAGTCCAGGGAGATAGGTAGGCCCCTGGGAAGCTTGCTGGGGTCAGAGGTCCCTTGGTGGAAGGCCACGGGGTACCCTGGGGCCTCTACTGCAAGTCCAGGGAGAGAGGTGGACCCCTGGGTAGCTTGCTGGGGTCATAGGCCCCTAGGTGGAGGGCCAGAGGGCACACTGGGGCCTATACTGCAAGTCCAGGGAGAGAGCTGGACCCCTGGGTAGCTTGCTGGTGTCAGATGCCCCTAGGTGGAGGGCCAGAGGGCACCCTGGGGCCTATACTGCAAGTCCATGGAGAGAGGTGGACCCCTGGGTAGCTTGCTGGTGTTAGATGCCCCTAGTTGGAGGCCCAGGGGGCACCCTGGGTCCTATACAGCAAGTCCAGGGAGAGAGGTGGACCCCTGGGTAGCTTGCTGGGGTCAGATGCCCCTAGGTGGAGGGCCAGGGGGCACCCTGGGGCCTATACTGCAAGTCCAAGGAGAGAGGTGGACCCCTGGGTAGCTTGCTGGGGTCAGAGGCCCCTAGTTGGAGGGCCAGGGGGTACCCTGGGGCCTCTACTGCAAGTCCAGGGAGAGATGTGGACCCCTGGGTAGCTTAAGGGACTCAGAGGCCCCTAGGTGGAGGGCCAGGGGGCACCCTGGAAACTCTACTATAAGTCCAGGGAGAGAGGTGGACCCCTGGGTAGCTTGCTGGGGTCAGAGGCTCCTAGGTGGAGGGCCAGGGGTCACCCAGGGGCGTCTACTGCAAGTCCAGGGAGAGAGGTGGACCCCTCGGTAGCTTGCTGGGGTCAGAGACCCCTAGGTGGAGGGCCAATGGGCACCCTGGGGCCACTACTGCAAGTCCAGGGAGAGAGGTGGAGCCCTGGGTAGCTTGCTGAGGTCAAATGCCCCTAGGTGGAGGGCCAGAGGGCAGCCTAGGGCCTCTACTACAAGTCCAGGGAGAGAGGTGGAGCCCTGGGTAGCTTGCTGGGGTCAGTAGCCCATGAGTGGAGGGCAAGGGGGCACCCTGGGGCCTCTATTGCAAGTCCACGGAGGGAGCTGGACCCCTGGGTTACTTGCTGGGTTCAGAGGCCCCTAGGTGGAGGGCCACGGGGTACCCTGGGGCCTCTACTGCAAGTCCAGGGAGAGATGTGGACGCCTGGGTTGTTTGCTGGACTCAGAGGCCCCTAGGTGGAGGGCCAGGGGGCACCCTGGGGCCTCTATTGCAAGTCCAGGGAGACAGCTGGACACCTGGGTAGCTTGCTGGGGTCAGAGGGCCCTAGGTGGAGGGCCACGGGGTACCCTGGGGCCTCTACTGCAAGTCCAGGGAGAGAGGTGGAGCCCTGGGTAGCTTGCTGGGGCCAGTAGCCCCTGAGTGGAGGGCAAGGGGGCACCCTGGGGCCTCTACTGCAAGTCCAGGGAGAGAGGTGGAGCCCTGGGTAGCTTGCTGGAGTCAGAGGCCCCTAGGTGGAGGGCAAGGGGGCACCCTGTGGCCTATACTGCAAGTCCAGGGAGAGAGGTGGACCCCTGGGTAGCTTGCTGGGGTCAAAGGGCCCTAGGTGGAGGGCCAAGGGTCAACCTGGGGCCTCTACTGCATGTCCAGGGAGAGAGGTGGAGCCCTGGGTAGCTTGCTGGGGTCAGATGCCCCTAGGTGGAGGGCCAGAGGGCAGCCTAGGGCCTTTACTACAAGTCCAGGGAGAGAGGTGGAGCCCTGGGTAGCTTGCTGGGGTCAGTAGCCCCTGGGTGGAGGGCAAGGGGGCACCCTGGGGCCTCTTTTGCAAGCCCAGGGAGAGAGCTGGACCCCTGGGTAGCTTGCTTGGGTCAGAGACCCCTAGGTGGAGGGTCACGGGGCACCCTGGGGCCTCTATTGCAAGTCCAGGGAGTGAGGTGGACCCCTCCGTAGCTTGCTGGGATCAGAGACCCCTAGGTGGAGGGCCAATGGGCACCCTGGGTTCTCTACTGCAAGTCCAGGGAGAGATGTGGACCCCTGGGTAGCTTTCTGGGGTCAGAGGCCCCTAGGTGGAGGGCAACGGGGTACCCTGGGGCCTCAACTGCAAATCCAGGGAGAGAGGTGGAGCCCTGGGTAGCTTGCTGGGGTCAGTAGCCCCTGGGTGGAGGGCCAAGGGTCACCCTGGGGCCTCTACTGCAAGTCTAGGGATAGAGGTGGACCACTGGGAAGCTTGCTGGGGTCAGAGGGCCCTACGTGGAGGGCCATGGGGCACCCTGGGGACACTACTGCAATTCCAGGGAGATAGGCAGGCCCCTGGGCAGCTTGCTGGGGTCAGAGGCCCCTAGGTGGAGGGCCAAGGGTCACCCTGGGGCCTAGTCTGCAAGTCTAGGGAGAGATGTGGACCCCTGGGTAGCTTGCTGGGTTCAGAGGCCCCTGGGTGGAGGGCCACGGGGTGTCCTGGGGCCTATACTGCAAGTCCAGGGAGAGAGTTGGAGCCCTGGGTAGCTTGCTGGGGTCAGAGGGCCCAAGGTGGAGGGCCATGGGGCACCCTGGGGACTCTACTGCAAGTCCAGGGAGATAGGTAGGCCCCTGGGTAGCTTGCTGGGGTCAGAGGTCCCTAGGTAGAGGGCCAAGGGTCACCCTGGGGCCTCTACAGCACGTCTAGGGTCACCCTGGGGCCTAGTCTGCAAGTCTACGGAGAGAGGTAGACCCCTGGGTAGCTTTCTGGGGTCAGAGGCCCCTAGGTGGAGGGCCCAGGGGCACCCTGGGGCCTCTATTGCAAGTCCAGGGAGAGAGGTGGACCCCTGGGCAGCTTGCTTGGGTCAGGGGCCCCTGGTTGGAGGACCAGGGGGCACCCTGGGGCGTATACTGCAAGTCCAGGGAGAGAGTTGGAGCCCTGGGTAGCTTGCTGGGGTCAGAGGGCCCAAGGTGGAGGGCCATGGGGCACCCTGGGGACTCTACTGCAAGTCCATGGAGATAGGTAGGCCCCTGGGGAGCTTGCTGGGATCAGAGGTCCCTAGATGGAGGGCCAAGGGTCACCCTGGGGCCTCTACTGCAAGTCTAGGGATAGAGGTGGACCACTGGGAAGCTTGCTGGTGTCAGAGGCCCCTAGGGGGAGGGCCAGGGGGCACCCTGGGGCCTCTATTAAAGTCCAGGGAGAGAGGTGGACCTCTGGGCAGCTTGCTTGGGTCAGGGACCCCTGGTGGAGGACCAGGGGGCACCCTGGGGCCTATACTGCTAGTCCAGGGAGAGAGTTGGAGCCCTGGGTAGCTTGCTGGGGTCAGAGGGCCCAAGGTGGAGGGCCATGGGGCACCCTGGGGACTCTACTGCAAGTCCAGGGAGATAGGTAGGCCCCTGGGTAGCTTGCTGGGGTCAGAGGTCCCTAGGTGGAGGGCCAAGGGTCACCCTGGGGCCTCTAATGCAAGTCTAGGGAGAGAGGTGGACCACTGGGAAGCTTGCTGGTGTCAGAGGCCCCTAGGGGGAGGGCCAGGGGGCACCCTGGGGCCTCTATTGCAAGTCTAGGGAGAGAGGTGGACCACTGGGAAGCTTGCTGGTGTCAAAGGCCCCTAAGGGGAGGGCCAGGGGGCACCCTGGGGCCTCTATTGCAAGTCCAGGGAGAGAGGTGGACCTCTGGGCAGCTTGCTTGGGTCAGGGGCCCCTAGGTGGAGGGTCACGGGGCACCCTGGGGCCTCTATTGCAAGTCCAGGGAGAGAGGTGGACCCCTCGGTAGCTTGCTGGGATCAGAGACCTCTAGGTGGAGGGCCAATGGGCACCCTGGGTTCTCTACTGCAAGTCCAGGGAGAGAGGTGGACCCCTGGGTAGCTTGCTGGGGTCAGAGGCCCCTAGGTGGAGGGCCACGGGGTACCCTGGGGCCTCTACTGCAAATCCAGGGAGAGAGGTGGAGCCCTGGGTAGCTTGCTGGGGTCAGTAGCCCCTGGTTGGAGGGCCAGGGGGCACCCTGGGGCCTATACTGCAAGTCCAAGGAGAGAGGTGGACCCCTGGGTAGCTTGCTGGACTCAGAGGCCCCTAGGTGGAGGGCCAGGGGGCACCCTGGGGCCATTATTGCAAGTCCAGGGAGAGAGGTGGACCCCTGGGCAGCTTGCTTGGGTCAGGGGCCCCTAGGTGGAGGACCAGGGGGCACCCTGGGGCCTATACTGCAAGTCCAGGGAGAGAGTTGGAGCCCTGGGTAGCTTGCTGGGATCAGAGGGCCCAAGGTGGAGGGCCATGGGGCACCCTGGGGACTCTACTGCAAGTCCAGGGAGATAGGTAGGCCCCTGGGTAGCTTGCTGGGGTCAGAGAACCCTTGGTGGAAGGCCACGGGGTACCCTGGGGCCTCTACTGCAAGTCCAGGGAGAGAGGTGGACCCCTGGGTAGCTTGCTGGGGTCATAGGCCCCTAGGTGGAGGGCCTGAGGGCACACTGGGGCCTATACTGCAAGTCCAGGGAGAGAGCTGGACCCCTGGGTAGCTTGCTGGTGTCAGATGCCCCTAGGTGGAGGGCCAGAGGGCACCCTGGGGCCTATACTGCAAGTCCAAGGAGAGAGGTGGACCCCTGGGTAGCTTGCTGGTGTTAGATGCCCCTAGTTGGAGGGCCAGGGGGCACCCTGGGTCCTATACTGCAAGTCCAGGGAGAGAGGTGGACCCCTGGGTAGCTTGCTGGGGTCAGATGCCCCTAGGTGGAGGGCCAGGGGGCACCCTGGGGCCTATACTGCAAGTCCAAGGAGAGAGGTGGACCCCTGGGTAGCTTGATGGGGTCAGAGGCCCCTAGTTGGAGGGCCAGGGGGTACCCTGGGGCCTCTACTGCAAGTCCAGGGAGAGATGTGGACCCCTGGGTAGCTTAAGGGACTCAGAGGCCCCTAGGTGGAGGGCCAGGGGGCACCCTGGAAACTCTACTATAAGTCCAGGGAGAGAGGTGGACCCCTGGGTAGCTTGCTGGGGTCAGAGGCTCCTAGGTGGAGGGCCAGGGGTCACCCAGGGGCGTCTACTGCAAGTCCAGGGAGAGAGGTGGACCCCTCGGTAGCTTGCTGGGGTCAGAGACCCCTAGGTGGAGGGCCAATGGGCACCCTGGGGCCTCTACTGCAAGTCCAGGGAGAGAGGTGGAGCCCTGGGTAGCTTGCTGGGGTCAAATGCCCCTAGGTGGAGGGCCAGAGGGCAGCCTAGGGCCTCTACTACAAGTCCAGGGAGAGAGGTGGAGCCCTGGGTAGCTTGCTGGGGTCAGTAGCCCATGAGTGGAGGGCAAGGGGGCACCCTGGGGCCTCTATTGCAAGTCCACGGAGGGAGCTGGACCCCTGGGTTACTTGCTGGGTTCAGAGGCCCCTAGGTGGACGGCCACGGGGTACCCTGGGGCCTCTACTGCAAGTCCAGGGAGAGATGTGGACGCCTGGGTAGCTTGCTGGGGTCAAATGCCCCTAGGTGGAGGGCCAGGGGGCACCCTGGGGCCTCTATTGCAAGTCCAGGGAGAGAGGTGGACCCCTGGGTAGCTTGCTGGGGTCAAAGGGCCCTAGGTGGAGGGCCAAGGGTCAACCTGGGGCCTCTACTGCATGTCCAGGGAGAGAGGTGGAGCCCTGGGTAGCTTGCTGGGGTCAAAGGGCCCTAGGTGGAGGGCCAAGGGTCAACCTGGGGCCTCTACTGCATGTCCAGGGAGAGAGGTGGAGCCCTGGGTAGCTTGCTGGGGTCAGATGCCCCTAGGTGGAGGGCCACGGGGTACCCTGGGGCCTCTACTGCAAGTCCAGGGAGAGAGGTGAATCACTGGGAAGTTTGCTGGTGTCAGAGGCCCCTAGGGAGAGGGCCAGGGGTCACCAGAGGGCCTCTACTATAAGTCCAGGGAGAGAGGTGGACCCCTGGGTAACTTGCTGGGTTCAGAGTCACCTGGGTGGAGGGCCAGGGGTACCCTGGGGCCTCTACTGCAAGTCCAGGGAGAGAGTTGGACCCCTGGGTAGCTTGCTGGGGTCAGAGAGCCCTACGTGGAGGGCCATGGGGCACCCTGGGGACACTACTGCAAGTCCAGGGAGATAGGCAGGCCCCTGGGCAGCTTGCTGGGGTCAGAGGCCCCTAGGTGGAGGGCCAAGGGTCACCCTGGTGCCTAGTCTGCAAGTCTAGGGAGAGAGGTGGACCCCTGGGTAGCTTTCTGGGGTCAGAGGCCCCTAGGTGGAGGGCCAAGGGGCACCCTGGGGCCTCTATTGCAAGTCCAGGGAGAGATGTGGACCCCTGGGCAGCTTGCTTGGGTCAGGGGCCCCTAGGTGGAGGACCAAGGGGCACCCTGGGGCCTATACTGCAAGTCCAGGGAGAGAGTTGGAGCCCTGGGTAGCTTTTTGGGAATCAGAGGTTCCAAGGTGGAGGGCCATGGGGCACCCTGGGGACTCTACTGCAAGTCCATGGAGATAGGTAGGCCCCTGGGTAGCTTGCTGGGATCAGAGGTCCCTAGGTGGAGGGCCAAGGGTCACCCTGTGGCCTCTACTGCAAGTCTAGGGAGAGAGGTGGACCACTGGGAAGCTTGCTGGTGTCAGAGGCCCCTAGGGGGAGGGCCAGGGGGCACCCTGGGGCCTCTATTACAAGTCCAGGGAGAGAGGTGGACCTCTGGGCAGCTTGCTTGGGTCAGGGGCCCCTGGTGGAGGACCAGGGGGCACCCTGGGGCCTATACTGCTAGTCCAGGGAGAGAGTTGGAGCCCTGGGTAGCTTGCTGGGGTCAGAGGGCCCTAGGTGGAGGGCCATGGGGCACCCTGGGGACTCTACTGCAAGTCCAGGGAGATAGGTAGGCCCCTGGGTAGCTTGCTGGGGTCAGAGGCCCCTAGGTGGAGGGCCAAGGTTCACCCTGGGGCCTAGTCTGCAAGTCTAGGGAGAGAGGTGGACCCCTGGGTAGCTTTCTGGGGTCAGAGGCCCCTAGGTGGAGGGCCAAGGGGCACCCTGTGGCCTCTATTGCAAGTCCAGGGAGAGAGGTGGACCCCTGGGCAGCTTGCTTGGGTCAGGGGCCCCTAGGTGGAGGACCAGGGGGCACCCAGGGGCGTCTACTGCAGGTCCAGGGAGAGATGTGGACCCCTGGGTAGCTTGCTGGGGTCAGAGGCCCCTAGGTGGAGGGCCAAGGGGCACCCTGTGGCCTCTACTGCAAGTCCAGGGAGAGAGGTGGACCCCTCGGTAGATTGCTGGGGTCAGAGGCCCCTAGGTGGAGGGCCAATGGGCACCCTGGGGCCTCTACTGCAAGACCAGGGAGAGAGGTGGAGCCCTGGGTAGCTTGCTGGGGTCAGAGGCCAAGAGGTGGAGGGCCAGAGGGCAGCCTAGGGCCTCTACTTCAAGTCCAGGGAGAGATGTGAATCACTGGGAAGCTAGCTGGGGTCAGTAGCCCCTAAGGGGAGGGCCAGTGGGCACCGTAGGGCCTCTACTATAAGTCCAGGGAGAGAGGTGGACCCCTGGTTAGCTTGCTGGGTTCAGAGGCCCCTGGGTGGAGGGCCACGGGGTGCCCTGGGGCCTCTACTGCAAGTCCAGGGAGAGAGTTGGACCCCTGGGTAGCTTGCTGGGGTCAGAGGGCCCTACGTGGAGGGCCATGGGGCACCCTGGGGACACTACTGCAATTCCAGGGAGATAGGCAGGCCCCTGGGCAGCTTGCTGGGGTCAGAGGCCCCTAGGTGGAGGGCCAAGGGTCACCCTGGGGCCTAGTCTGCAAGTCTAGGGAGAGATGTGGACCCCTGGGTAGCTTGCTGGGTTCAGAGGCCCCTGGGTGGAGGGCCACGGGGTGTCCTGGGGCCTATACTGCAAGTCCAGGGAGAGAGTTGGAGCCCTGGGTAGCTTGCTGGGGTCAGAGGGCCCAAGGTGGAGGGCCATGGGGCACCCTGGGGACTCTACTGCAAGTCCAGGGAGATAGGTAGGCCCCTGGGTAGCTTGCTGGGGTCAGAGGTCCCTAGGTAGAGGGCCAAGGGTCACCTTGGGGCCTCTACTGCACGTCTAGGGTCACCCTGGGGCCTAGTCTGCAAGTCTACGGAGAGAGGTAGACCCCTGGGTAGCTTTCTGGGGTCAGAGGCCCCTAGGTGGAGGGCCCAGGGGGCACCCTGGGGCCTCTATTAAAGTCCAGGGAGAGAGGTGGACCTCTGGGCAGCTTGCTTGGGTCAGGGACCCCTGGTGGAGGACCAGGGGGCACCCTGGGGCCTATACTGCTAGTCCAGGGAGAGAGTTGGAGCCCTGGGTAGCTTGCTGGGGTCAGAGGGCCCAAGGTGGAGGGCCATGGGGCACCCTGGGGACTCTACTGCAAGTCCAGGGAGATAGGTAGGCCCCTGGGTAGCTTGCTGGGGTCAGAGGTCCCTAGGTGGAGGGCCAAGGGTCACCCTGGGGCCTCTAATGCAAGTCTAGGGAGAGAGGTGGACCACTGGGAAGCTTGCTGGTGTCAGAGGCCCCTAGGGGGAGGGCCAGGGGGCACCCTGGGGCCTCTATTGCAAGTCTAGGGAGAGAGGTGGACCACTGGGAAGCTTGCTGGTGTCAGAGGCCCCTAAGGGGAGGGCCAGGGGGCACCCTGGGGCCTCTATTGCAAGTCCAGGGAGAGAGGTGGACCCCTGGGCAGCTTGCTTGGGTCAGGGGCCCCTAGGTGGAGGACCAGGGGGCACCCTTGGGCCTATACTGCAAGTCCAGGGAGAGAGTTGGAGCCCTGGGTAGCTTGCTGGGATCAGAGGGCCCAAGGTGGAGGGCCATGGGGCACCCTGGGGACTCTACTGCAAGTCCAGGGAGATAGGTAGGCCCCTGGGTAGCTTGCTGGGGTCAGAGGTCCCTTGGTGGAAGGCCACGGGGTACCCTGGGGCCTCTACTGCAAGTCCAGGGAGAGAGGTGGACCCCTGGGTAGCTTGCTGGTGTTAGATGCCCCTAGTTGGAGGGCCAGGGGGCACCCTGGGTCCTATACTGCAAGTCCAGGGAGAGAGGTGGACCCCTGGGTAGCTTGCTGGGGTCAGATGCCCCTAGGTGGAGGGCCAGGGGGCACCCTGGGGCCTATACTGCAAGTCCAAGGAGAGAGGTGGACCCCTGGGTAGCTTGATGGGGTCAGAGGCCCCTAGTTGGAGGGCCAGGGGGTACCCTGGGGCCTCTACTGCAAGTCCAGGGAGAGATGTGGACCCCTGGGTAGCTTAAGGGACTCAGAGGCCCCTAGGTGGAGGGCCAGGGGGCACCCTGGAAACTCTACTATAAGTCCAGGGAGAGAGGTGGACCCCTGGGTAGCTTGCTGGGGTCAGAGGCTCCTAGGTGGAGGGCCAGGGGTCACCCAGGGGCGTCTACTGCAAGTCCAGGGAGAGAGGTGGACCCCTCGGTAGCTTGCTGGGGTCAGAGACCCCTAGGTGGAGGGCCAATGGGCACCCTGGGGCCTCTACTGCAAGTCCAGGGAGAGAGGTGGAGCCCTGGGTAGCTTGCTGGGGTCAAATGCCCCTAGGTGGAGGGCCAGTGGGGCAGCCTAGGGCCTCTACTACAAGTCCAGGGAGAGAGGTGGAGCCCTGGGTAGCTTGCTGGGGTCAGTAGCCCATGAGTGGAGGGCAAGGGGGCACCCTGGGGCCTCTATTGCAAGTCCACGGAGGGAGCTGGACCCCTGGGTTACTTGCTGGGTTCAGAGGCCCCTAGGTGGAGGGCCACGGGGTACCCTGGGGCCTCTACTGCAAGTCCAGGGAGAGATGTGGACGCCTGGGTTGCTTGCTGGACTCAGAGGCCCCTAGGTGGAGGGCCAGGGGGCACCCTGGGGCCTCTATTGCAAGTCCAGGGAGACAGCTGGACACCTGGGTAGCTTGCTGGGGTTAGAGGCCCCTAGGTGGAGGGCCACGGGGTACCCTGGGGCCTCTACTGCAAGTCCAGGGAGAGAGGTGGAGCCCTGGGTAGCTTGCTGGGGCCAGTAGCCCCTGAGTGGAGGGCAAGGGGGCACCCTGGGGCCTCTAATGCAAGTCCAGGGAGAGAGGTGGAGCCCTGGGTAGCTTGCTGGAGTCAGAGGCCCCTAGGTGGAGGGCAAGGGGGCACCCTGTGGCCTATACTGCAAGTCCAGGGAGAGAGGTGGACCCCTGGGTAGCTTGCTGGGGTCAAAGGGCCCTAGGTGGAGGGCCAAGGGTCAACCTGGGGCCTCTACTGCATGTCCAGGGAGAGAGGTGGAGCCCTGGGTAGCTTGCTAAGGTCAGATGCCCCTAGGTGGAGGGCCAGAGGGCAGCCTAGGGCCTTTACTACAAGTCCAGGGAGAGAGGTGGAGCCCTGGGTAGCTTGCTGGGATCAGAGACCCCTAGGTGGAGGGCCACGGGGTACCCTGGGGCCTCTTTTGCAAGCCCAGGGAGAGAGCTGGACCCCTGGGTAGCTTGCTTGGGTCAGAGGCCCCTAGGTGGAGGGTCACGGGGCACCCTGGGGCCTCTATTGCAAGTCCAGGGAGTGAGGTGGACCCCTCGGTAGCTTGCTGGGATCAGAGACCCCTAGGTGGAGGGTCAATGGGCACCCTGGGTTCTCTACTGCAAGTCCAGGGAGAGATGTGGACCCCTGGGTAGCTTGCTGGGGTCAAAGTCCCCTAGGTGGAGGGCCACGGGGTACCGTAGGGGCCTCTACTGCAAGTCCAGGGAGAGAGGTGGAGCCCTGGGTAGCTTGCTGGGGTCAGAGGCCCCAGGTGGAGGTCCAGAGGGCAGCCTAGGGCCTCTACTACAAGTCCAGGGAGAGAGGTGGAGCCCTGGGTAGCTTGCTGGGGTCAGTAGCCCCTAGTTGGAGGGCCAGGGGGCACCCTGGGACCTATACTGCAAGTCCAGGAAGAGAGGTGGACCCCTGGGTAGCTTGCTGGGGTCAGAGGCCCCTAGGTGAAGGGCCATGGGGCACCCTGGGGAAACTACTGCAAGTCCAGGGAGATAGGCAGGCCCCAGGGCAGCTTGCTGGGGTCAGAGGCCCCTAGGTGGAGGGCCAAGGGGCACCCTGGGGCCTCTATTGCAAGTCCAGGGAGAGAGGTGGACCTCTGGGCAGCTTGCTTGGGTCAGGGGCCCCTAGGTGGAGGACCAGGGGGCACCCTGGGGCCTATACTGCTAGTCCAGGGAGAGAGTTGGAGCCCTGGGTAGCTTGCTGGGGTCAGAGGGCCCTAGGTGGAGGGCCATGGGGCACCCTGGGGACTCTACTGCAAGTCCAGGGAGATAGGTAGGCCCCTGGGTAGCTTTCTGGGGTCAGATGCCCCTAGGTGGAGGGCCAGAGGGCACCCTGGGGCCTATACTGCAAGTCCAGGGAGAGAGGTGGACCCCTGGGTAGCTTGCTTGTGTTAGATGCCCCTAGTTGGAGGGCCAGGAGGCACCCTGGGTCCTATACTGCAAGTCCAGGGAGAGAGGTGGACCCCTGGGTAGCTTGCTGGGGTCAGATGCCCCTAGGTGGAGGGCCAGGGGGCACCCTGGGGCCTATACTGCAAGTCCAAGGAGAGAGGTGGACCCCTGGGTAGCTTGCTGGGGTCAGAGGCCCATAGTTGGAGGGCCAGGGGGTACCCTGGGGCCTCTACTGCAAGTCCAGGGAGAGATGTGGACCCCTGGGTAGCTTGCTGGACTCAGAGGCCCCTAGGTGGAGGGCCAGGGGGCAGCCTGGAAACTCTACTATAAGTCCAGGGAGAGAGGTGGACCCCTCGGTAGCTTGCTGGGGTCAGAGGCCCCTAGGTGGAGGGCCAGGGGTCACCCAGGGGCGTCTACTGCAAGTCCAGGGAGAGAGTTGGACCCCTCGGTAGCTTGCTGGGGTCAGAGACCCCTAGTTGGAGGGTCAATGGGCACCCTGGGGCCTCTACTGCAAGTCCAGGGAGAGAGGTGGAGCCCTGGGTAGCTTGCTGGGGTCAAAGGCCCCTAGGTGGAGGGCCAGAGGGCAGCCTAGGGCCTCTACTACAAGTCCAGGGAGAGAGGTGGAGCCCTGGGTAGCTTTCTGGGGTCAGTAACCCCTTAGTGGAGGGCAAGGGGGCACCCTGGGGCCTCTATTGCAAGTCCACGGAGGGAGCTGGACCCCTGGGTAACTTGCTGGGTTCAGAGGCCCCTAGGTGGAGGGCCACGGGGTACCCTGGGTCCTCTACTGCAAGTCCAGGGAGAGATGTGGACGCCTGGGTTGCTTGCTGGACTTAGAGGCCCCTAGGTGGAGGGCCAGGGGGCACCCTGGGGCCTCTATTGCAAGTCCAGGGAGACAGCTGGACCCCTGGGTAGCTTGCTGGGGTCAGAGGCCCCCAGAAGGAGGGCCACGGGGTACCCTGGGGCCTCTACTGCAAGTCCAGGGAGAGAGGTGGAGCCCTGGGTAGCTTGCTGGGGCCAGTAGCCCCTGAGTGGAGGGCAAGGGGGCACCCTGGGGCCTCTACTGCAAGTCCAGGGAGAGAGGTGGAGCCCTGGGTAGCTTGCTGGGGTCAGAAGCCCCTAGGTGGAGGGCAAGGGGGCACCCTGTGGCCTATACTGCAAGTCCAGGGAGAAAGGTGGACCCCTGGGTAGCTTGCTGGGGTCAAAGGGCCCTAGGTGGAGGGCCAAGGGTCAACCTGGGGCCTCTACTGCATGTCCAGGGAGAGAGGTGGAGCCCTGGGTAGCTTGCTGGGGTCAGAGGCCCCTAGGTGGAGGGCCAAGGGTCACCCTGGGGCCTAGTCTGCAAGTCTAGGGAGAGATGTGGACCCCTGGGTAGCTTGCTGGGTTCAGAGGCCCCTGGGTGGAGGGCCACGGGGTGTCCTGGGGCCTATACTGCAAGTCCAGGGAGAGAGTTGGAGCACTGGGTAGCTTGCTGGGGTCAGAGGGCCCAAGGTGGAGGGCCATGGGGCACCCTGGGGACTCTACTGCAAGTCCAGGGAGATAGGTAGGCCCCTGGGTAGCTTGCTGGGGTCAGAGGTCCCTAGGTAGAGGGCCAAGGGTCACCCTGGGGCCTCTACTGCACGTCTAGGGTCACCCTGGGGCCTAGTCTGCAAGTCTACGGAGAGAGGTAGACCCCTGGGTAGCTTTCTGGGGTCAGAGGCCCCTAGGTGGAGGGCCCAGGGGGCACCCTGGGGCCTCTATTAAAGTCCAGGGAGAGAGGTGGACCTCTGGGCAGCTTGCTTGGGTCAGGGACCCCTGGTGGAGGACCAGGGGGCACCCTGGGGCCTATACTGCTAGTCCAGGGAGAGAGTTGGAGCCCTGGGTAGCTTGCTGGGGTCAGAGGGCCCAAGGTGGAGGGCCATGGGGCACCCTGGGGACTCTACTGCAAGTCCAGGGAGATAGGTAGGCCCCTGGGTAGCTTGCTGGGGTCAGAGGTCCCTAGGTGGAGGGCCAAGGGTCACCCTGGGGCCTCTAATGCAAGTCTAGGGAGAGAGGTGGACCACTGGGAAGCTTGCTGGTGTCAGAGGCCCCTAGGGGGAGGGCCAGGGGGCACCCTGGGGCCTCTATTGCAAGTCTAGGGAGAGAGGTGGACCACTGGGAAGCTTGCTGGTGTCAGAGGCCCCTAAGGGGAGGGCCAGAGGGCACCCTGGGGCCTATACTGCAAGTCCAAGGAGAGAGGTGGACCCCTGGGTAGCTTGCTGGTGTTAGATGCCCCTAGTTGGAGGGCCAGGGGGCACCCTGGGTCCTATACTGCAAGTCCAGGGAGAGAGGTGGACCCCTGGGTAGCTTGCTGGGGTCAGATGCCCCTAGGTGGAGGGCCAGGGGGCACCCTGGGGCCTATACTGCAAGTCCAAGGAGAGAGGTGGACCCCTGGGTAGCTTGATGGGGTCAGAGGCCCCTAGTTGGAGGGCCAGGGGGTACCCTGGGGCCTCTACTGCAAGTCCAGGGAGAGATGTGGACCCCTGGGTAGCTTAAGGGACTCAGAGGCCCCTAGGTGGAGGGCCAGGGGGCACCCTGGAAACTCTACTATAAGTCCAGGGAGAGAGGTGGACCCCTGGGTAGCTTGCTGGGGTCAGAGGCTCCTAGGTGGAGGGCCAGGGGTCACCCAGGGGCGTCTACTGCAAGTCCAGGGAGAGAGGTGGACCCCTCGGTAGCTTGCTGGGGTCAGAGACCCCTAGGTGGAGGGCCAATGGGCACCCTGGGGCCTCTACTGCAAGTCCAGGGAGAGAGGTGGAGCCCTGGGTAGCTTGCTGGGGTCAAATGCCCCTAGGTGGAGGGCCAGTGGGGCAGCCTAGGGCCTCTACTACAAGTCCAGGGAGAGAGGTGGAGCCCTGGGTAGCTTGCTGGGGTCAGTAGCCCATGAGTGGAGGGCAAGGGGGCACCCTGGGGCCTCTATTGCAAGTCCACGGAGGGAGCTGGACCCCTGGGTTACTTGCTGGGTTCAGAGGCCCCTAGGTGGAGGGCCACGGGGTACCCTGGGGCCTCTACTGCAAGTCCAGGGAGAGATGTGGACGCCTGGGTTGCTTGCTGGACTCAGAGGCCCCTAGGTGGAGGGCCAGGGGGCACCCTGGGGCCTCTATTGCAAGTCCAGGGAGACAGCTGGACACCTGGGTAGCTTGCTGGGGTCAGAGGCCCCTAGGTGGAGGGCCACGGGGTACCCTGGGGCCTCTACTGCAAGTCCAGGGAGAGAGGTGGAGCCCTGGGTAGCTTGCTGGGGCCAGTAGCCCCTGAGTGGAGGGCAAGGGGGCACCCTGGGGCCTCTACTGCAAGTCCAGGGAGAGAGGTGGAGCCCTGGGTAGCTTGCTGGAGTCAGAGGCCCCTAGGTGGAGGGCAAGGGGGCACCCTGTGGCCTATACTGCAAGTCCAGGGAGAGAGGTGGACCCCTGGGTAGCTTGCTGGGGTCAAAGGGCCCTAGGTGGAGGGCCAAGGGTCAACCTGGGGCCTCTACTGCATGTCCAGGGAGAGAGGTGGAGCCCTGGGTAGCTTGCTAAGGTCAGATGCCCCTAGGTGGAGGGCCAGAGGGCAGCCTAGGGCCTTTACTACAAGTCCAGGGAGAGAGGTGGAGCCCTGGGTAGCTTGCTGGGATCAGAGACCCCTAGGTGGAGGGCCACGGGGTACCCTGGGGCCTCTTTTGCAAGCCCAGGGAGAGAGCTGGACCCCTGGGTAGCTTGCTTGGGTCAGAGGCCCCTAGGTGGAGGGTCACGGGGCACCCTGGGGCCTCTATTGCAAGTCCAGGGAGTGAGGTGGACCCCTCGGTAGCTTGCTGGGATCAGAGACCCCTAGGTGGAGGGTCAATGGGCACCCTGGGTTCTCTACTGCAAGTCCAGGGAGAGATGTGGACCCCTGGGTAGCTTGCTGGGGTCAGAGGCCCCTAGGTGGAGGGCCACGGGGTACCGTAGGGGCCTCTACTGCAAGTCCAGGGAGAGAGGTGGAGCCCTGGGTAGCTTGCTGGGGTCAGAGGCCCCAGGTGGAGGTGAAGAGGGCAGCCTAGGGCCTCTACTACAAGTCCAGGGAGAGAGGTGGAGCCCTGGGTAGCTTGCTGGGGTCAGTAGCCCCTAGTTGGAGGGCCAGGGGGCACCCTGGGACCTATACTGCAAGTCCAGGAAGAGAGGTGGACCCCTGGGTAGCTTGCTGGGGTCAGAGGCCCCTAGGTGAAGGGCCATGGGGCACCCTGGGGAAACTACTGCAAGTCCAGGGAGATAGGCAGGCCCCAGGGCAGCTTGCTGGGGTCAGAGGCCCCTAGGTGGAGGGCCAAGGGTCACCCTGGGGCCTAGTCTGCAAGTGTAGGGAGAGAGGTGGACCCCTGGGTAGCTTTCTGGGGTCAGAGGCCCCTAGGTGGAGGGCCAAGGGGCACCCTGGGGCCTCTATTGCAAGTCCAGGGAGAGAGGTGGACCTCTGGGCAGCTTGCTTGGGTCAGGGGCCCCTAGGTGGAGGACCAGGGGGCACCCTGGGGCCTATACTGCTAGTCCAGGGAGAGAGTTGGAGCCCTGGGTAGCTTGCTGGGGTCAGAGGGCCCTAGGTGGAGGGCCATGGGGCACCCTGGGGACTCTACTGCAAGTCCAGGGAGATAGGTAGGCCCCTGGGTAGCTTTCTGGGGTCAAATGCCCCTAGGGGGAGGGCCAGAGGGCACCCTGGGGCCTATACTGCAAGTCCAGGGAGAGAGGTGGACCCCTGGGTAGCTTGCTTGTGTTAGATGCCCCTAGTTGGAGGGCCAGGGGGCACCCTGGGTCCTATACTGCAAGTCCAGGGAGAGAGGTGGACCCCTGGGTAGCTTGCTGGGGTCAGATGCCCCTAGGTGGAGGGCCAGGGGGCACCCTGGGGCCTATACTGCAAGTCCAAGGAGAGAGGTGGACCCCTGGGTAGCTTGCTGGGGTCAGAGGCCCATAGTTGGAGGGCCAGGGGGTACCCTGGGGCCTCTACTGCAAGTCCAGGGAGAGATGTGGACCCCTGGGTAGCTTGCTGGACTCAGAGGCCCCTAGGTGGAGGGCCAGGGGGCAGCCTGGAAACTCTACTATAAGTCCAGGGAGAGAGGTGGACCCCTCGGTAGCTTGCTGGGGTCAGAGGCCCCTAGGTGGAGGGCCAGGGGTCACCCAGGGGCGTCTACTGCAAGTCCAGGGAGAGAGTTGCACCCCTCGGTAGCTTGCTGGGGTCAGAGACCCCTAGTTGGAGGGCCAATGGGCACCCTGGGGCCTCTACTGCAAGTCCAGGGAGAGAGGTGGAGCCCTGGGTAGCTTGCTGGGGTCAAAGGCCCCTAGGTGGAGGGCCAGAGGGCAGCCTAGGGCCTCTACTACAAGTCCAGGGAGAGAGGTGGAGCCCTGGGTAGCTTTCTGGGGTCAGTAACCCCTTAGTGGAGGGCAAGGGGGCACCCTGGGGCCTCTATTGCAAGTCCACGGAGGGAGCTGGACCCCTGGGTAACTTGCTGGGTTCAGAGGCCCCTAGGTGGAGGGCCACGGGGTACCCTGGGTCCTCTACTGCAAGTCCAGGGAGAGATGTGGACGCCTGGGTTGCTTGCTGGACTTAGAGGCCCCTAGGTGGAGGGCCAGGGGGCACCCTGGGGCCTCTATTGCAAGTCCAGGGAGACAGCTGGACCCCTAGGTAGCTTGCTGGGGTCAGAGGCCCCCAGAAGGAGGGCCACGGGGTACCCTGGGGCCTCTACTGCAAGTCCAGGGAGAGAGGTGGAGCCCTGGGTAGCTTGCTGGGGCCAGTAGCCCCTGAGTGGAGGGCAAGGGGGCACCCTGGGGCCTCTACTGCAAGTCCAGGGAGAGAGGTGGAGCCCTGGGTAGCTTGCTGGGGTCAGAAGCCCCTAGGTGGAGGGCAAGGGGGCACCCTGTGGCCTATACTGCAAGTCCAGGGAGAGAGGTGGACCCCTGGGTAGCTTGCTGGGGTCAAAGGGCCCTAGGTGGAGGGCCAAGGGTCAACCTGGGGCCTCTACTGCATGTCCAGGGAGAGAGGTGGAGCCCTGGGTAGCTTGCTGGGGTCAGAGGCCCCTAGGTGGAGGGTCACAGGGCACCCTGGGGCCTCTAATGCAAGTCCAGGGAGAGAGGTGGACCCCTCGGTAGCTTGCTGGGATCAGAGACCCCTAGGTGGAGGGCCAATGGGCACCCTGGGTTCTCTACTGCAAGTCCAGGGAGAGATGTGGACCCCTGGGTAGCTTGCTGGGGTCAGAGGCCCCTAGGTGGAGGGCCACGGGGTACCCTGGGGCCTCTACTGCAAATCCAGGGAGAGAGGTGGAGCCATGGGTAGCATGCTGGGGTCAGTAGCCCCTGGTTGGAGGGCCAGGGGGCACCCTGGGGCCTATACTGCAAGTCCAAGGAGAGAGGTGGACCCCTGGGTAGCTGTGCTGGGGTCAGAGGCCCCTAGTTGGAGGGCCAGGGGGCACCCTGGGGCCTATACTGCAAGTCCAGGAAGAGAGGTGGACCCCTGGGTAGCTTGCTGGACTCAGAGGCCCCTAGGTGGAGGGCCAGGGGGCACCCTGGGGCCTCTATTGCAAGTCCAGGGAGAGAGGTGGACCCCTGGGCAGCTTGCTTGGGTCAGGGGCCCCTAGGTGGAGGACCAGGGGGCACCCTGGGGCCTATACTGCAAGTCCAGGGAGAGAGTTGGAGCCCTGGGTAGCTTGCTGGGATCAGAGGGCCCAAGGTGGAGGGCCATGGGGCACCCTGGGGACTCTACTGCAAGTCCAGGGAGATAGGTAGGCCCCTGGGTAGCTTGCTGGGGTCAGAGGTCCCTTGGTGGAAGACCACGGGGTACCCTGGGGCCTCTACTGCAAGTCCAGGGAGAGAGGTGGACCCCTGGGTAGCTTGCTGGGGTCATAGGCCCCTAGGTGGAGGGCCAGAGGGCACACTGGGGCCTATACTGCAAGTCCAGGGAGAGAGCTGGACCCCTGGGTAGCTTGCTGGTGTCATATGCCCCTAGGTGGAGGGCCAGAGGGCACCCTGGGGCCTATACTGCAAGTCCATGGAGATGGAGAGAGGTGGACCCCTGGGTAGCTTGCTGGTGTTAGATGCCCCTAGTTGGAGGGCCAGGGGGCACCCTGGGTCCTATACTGCAAGTCCAGGGAGAGAGGTGGACCCCTGGGTAGCTTGCTGGGGTCAGATGCCCCTAGGTGGAGGGCCAGGGGGCACCCTGGGGCCTATACTGCAAGTCCAAGGAGAGAGGTGGACCCCTTGGTAGCTTGCTGGGGTCAGAGGCCCCTAGTTGGAGGGCCAGGGGGTACCCTGGGGCCTCTACTGCAAGTCCAGGGAGAGATGTGGACCCCTGGGTAGCTTGCTGGGGTCAGAGGCCCCTAGGTGGAGGGCCAATGGGCACCCTGGGGCCTCTGCTGCAAGTCCAGGGAGAGAGGTGGACCCCTCGGTAGCTTGCTGGGATCAGACACCCCTAGGTGGAGGGCCAATGGGCACCCTGGGTTCTCTACTGCAAGTCCAGGGAGAGATGTGGACCCCTGGGTAGCTTGCTGGGGTCAGAGGCCCCTAGGTGGAGGGCCACGGGGTACCCTGGGGCCTCTACTGCAAATTCAGGGAGAGAGGTGGAGCCCTGGGTAGCTTGCTGGGGTCAGTAGCCCCTGGTTGGAGGGCCAGGGGGCACCCTGGGGCCTATACTGCAAGTCCAAGGAGAGAGATGGACCCCTGGGTAGCTTTCTGGGGTCAGAGGCCCCTAGGTGGAGGGCCAAGGGGCACCCTGTGGCCTCTATTGCAAGTCCAGGGAGAGAGGTGGACCCCTGGGCAGCTTGCTTGGGTCAGGGGCCCCTAGGTGGAGGACAAGGGGGCACCCAGGGGCGTCTACTGCAAGTCCAGGGAGAGATGTGGACCCCTGGGTAGCTTGCTGGGGTCAAAGGCCCCTAGGTGGAGGGCCAAGGGGCACCCTGTGGCCTCTACTGCAAGTCCAGGGAGAGAGGTGGACCCCTCGGTAGATTGCTGGGGTCAGAGGCCCCTAGGTGGAAGGCCAATGGGCACCCTGGGGCCTCTACTGCAAGACCAGGGAGAGAGGTGAAGCCCTGGGTAGCTTGCTGGGGTCAGAGGCCAAGAGGTGGAGGGCCAGAGGGCAGCCTAGGGCCTCTACTGCAAGTCCAGGGAGAGATGTGAATCACTGGGAAGCTTGCTGGGGTCAGTAGCCCCTAAGGGGAGGGCCAGGGGGCACCGTAGGGCCTCTACTATAAGTCCAGGGAGAGAGGTGGACCCCTGGTTAGCTTGCTGGGTTCAGAGGCCCCTGGGTGGAGGGCCACGGGGTGCCCTGGGGCCTCTACTGCAAGTCCAGGGAGAGAGTTGGACCCCTGGGTAGCTTGCTGGGGTCAGAGGGCCCTACGTGGAGGGCCATGGGGCACCCTGGGGACACTACTGCAATTCCAGGGAGATAGGCAGGCCCCTGGGCAGCTTGCTGGGGTCAGAGGCCCCTAGGTGGAGGGCCAAGGGTCACCCTGGGGCCTAGTCTGCAAGTCTAGGGAGAGATGTGGACCCCTGGGTAGCTTGCTGGGTTCAGAGGCCCCTGGGTGGAGGGCCACGGGGTGTCCTGGGGCCTATACTGCATGTCCAGGGAGAGAGTTGGAGCCCTGGGTAGCTTGCTGGGGTCAGAGGGCCCAAGGTGGAGGGCCATGGGGCACCCTGGGGACTCTACTGCAAGTCCAGGGAGATAGGTAGGCCCCTGGGTAGCTTGCTGGGGTCAGAGGTCCCTAGGTAGTGGGCCAAGGGTCACCCTGGGGCCTCTACTGCAAGTCTAGGGTCACCCTGGGGCCTAGTCTGCAAGTCTACGGAGAGAGGTAGACCCCTGGGTAGCTTTCTGGGGTCAGAGGCCCCTAGGTGGAGGGCCCAGGGGCACCCTGGGGCCTCTATTGCAAGTCCAGGGAGAGATGTGGACCCCTGGGCAGCTTGCTTGGGTCAGGGGCCCCTGGTTGGAGGACCAGGGGGCACCCTGGGGCGTATACTGCAAGTCCAGGGAGAGAGTTGGAGCCCTGGGTAGCTTGCTGGGGTCAGAGGGCCCAAGGTGGAGGGCCATGGGGCACCCTGGGGACTCTACTGCAAGTCCATGGAGATAGGTAGGCCCCTGGGGAGCTTGCTGGGATCAGAGGTCCCTAGGTGGAGGGCCAAGGGTCACCCTGGGGCCTCTACTGCAAGTCTAGGGATAGAGGTGGACCACTGGGAAGCTTGCTGGGGTCAGAGGGCCCTACGTGGAGGGCCATGGGGCACCCTGGGGACACTACTGCAATTCCAGGGAGATAGGCAGGCCCCTGGGCAGCTTGCTGGGGTCAGAGGCCCCTAGGTGGAGGGCCAAGGGTCACCCTGGGGCCTAGTCTGCAAGTCTAGGGAGAGATGTGGACCCCTGGGTAGCTTGCTGGGTTCAGAGGCCCCTGGGTGGAGGGCCACGGGGTGTCCTGGGGCCTATACTGCAAGTCCAGGGAGAGAGTTGGAGCCCTGGGTAGCTTGCTGGGGTCAGAGGGCCCAAGGTGGAGGGCCATGGGGCACCCTGGGGACTCTACTGCAAGTCCAGGGAGATAGGTAGGCCCCTGGGTAGCTTGCTGGGGTCAGAGGTCCCTAGGTAGTGGGCCAAGTGTCACCCTGGGGCCTCTACTGCAAGTCTAGGGTCACCCTGGGGCCTAGTCTGCAAGTCTACGGAGAGAGGTAGACCCCTGGGTAGCTTTCTGGGGTCAGAGGCCCCTAGGTGGAGGGCCCAGGGACACCCTGGGGCCTCTATTGCAAGTCCAGGGAGAGATGTGGACCCCTGGGCAGCTTGCTTGGGTCAGGGGACCCTGGTTGGAGGACCAGGGGGCACCCTGGGGCGTATACTGCAAGTCCAGGGAGAGAGTTGGAGCCCTGGGTAGCTTGCTGGGGTCAGAGGGCCCAAGGTGGAGGGCCATGGGGCACCCTGGGGACTCTACTGCAAGTCCATGGAGATAGGTAGGCCCCTGGGGAGCTTGCTGGGATCAGAGGTCCCTAGGTGGAGGGCCAAGGGTCACCCTGGGGCCTCTACTGCAAGTCTAGGGATAGAGGTGGACCACTGGGAAGCTTGCTGGGGTCAGAGGGCCCTACGTGGAGGGCCATGGGGCACCCTGGGGACACTACTGCAATTCCAGGGAGATAGGCAGGCCCCTGGGCAGCTTGCTGGGGTCAGAGGCCCCTAGGTGGAGGGCCAAGGGTCACCCTGGGGCCTAGTCTGCAAGTCTAGGGAGAGATGTGGACCCCTGGGTAGCTTGCTGGGTTCAGAGGCCCCTGGGTGGAGGGCCACGGGGTGTCCTGGGGCCTATACTGCAAGTCCAGGGAGAGAGTTGGAGCCCTGGGTAGCTTGCTGGGGTCAGAGGGCCCAAGGTGGAGGGCCATGGGGCACCCTGGGGACTCTACTGCAAGTCCAGGGAGATAGGTAGGCCCCTGGGTAGCTTGCTGGGGTCAGAGGTCCCTAGGTAGAGGGCCAAGGGTCACCCTGGGGCCTCTACTGCACGTCTAGGGTCACCCTGGGGCCTAGTCTGCAAGTCTACGGAGAGAGGTAGACCCCTGGGTAGCTTTCTTGGGTCAGAGGCCCCTAGGTGGAGGGCCCAGGGGCACCCTGGGGCCTCTATTGCAAGTCCAGGGAGAGAGGTGGACCCCTGGGCAGCTTGCTTGGGTCAGGGGCCCCTGGTTGGAGGACCAGGGGGCACCCTGGGGCGTATACTGCAAGTCCAGGGAGAGAGTTGGAGCCCTGGGTAGCTTGCTGGGGTCAGAGGGCCCAAGGTGGAGGGCCATGGGGCACCCTGGGGACTCTACTGCAAGTCCATGGAGATAGGTAGGCCCCTGGGGAGCTTGCTGGGATCAGAGGTCCCTAGGTGGAGGGCCAAGGGTCACCCTGGGGCCTCTACTGCAAGTCTAGGGATAGAGGTGGACCACTGGGAAGCTTGCTGGTGTCAGAGGCCCCTAGGGGGAGGGCCAGGGGGCACCCTGGGGCCTCTATTAAAGTCCAGGGAGAGAGGTGGACCTCTGGGCAGCTTGCTTGGGTCAGGGACCCCTGGTGGAGGACCAGGGGGCACCCTGGGGCCTATACTGCTAGTCCAGGGAGAGAGTTGGAGCCCTGGGTAGCTTGCTGGGGTCAGAGGGCCCAAGGTGGAGGGCCATGGGGCACCCTGGGGACTCTACTGCAAGTCCAGGGAGATAGGTAGGCCCCTGGGTAGCTTGCTGGGGTCAGAGGTCCCTAGGTGGAGGGCCAAGGGTCACCCTGGGGCCTCTAATGCAAGTCTAGGGAGAGAGGTGGACCACTGGGAAGCTTGCTGGTGTCAGAGGCCCCTAGGGGGAGGGCCAGGGGGCACCCTGGGGCCTCTATTGCAAGTCTAGGGAGAGAGGTGGACCACTGGGAAGCTTGCTGGTGTCAGAGGCCCCTAAGGGGAGGGCCAGGGGGCACCCTGGGGCCTCTATTGCAAGTCCAGGGAGAGAGGTGGACCTCTGGGCAGCTTGCTTGGGTCAGGGGCCCCTAGGTGGAGGGTCACGGGGCACCCTGGGGCCTCTATTGCAAGTCCAGGGAGAGAGGTGGACCCCTCGGTAACTTGCTGGGATCAGAGACCTCTAGGTGGAGGGCCAATGGGCACCCTGGGTTCTCTACTGCAAGTCCAGGGAGAGAGGTGGACCCCTGGGTAGCTTGCTGGGGTCAGAGGCCCCTAGGTGGAGGGCCACGGGGTACCCTGGGGCCTCTACTGCAAATCCAGGGAGAGAGGTGGAGCCCTGGGTAGCTTGCTGGGGTCAGTAGCCCCTGGTTGGAGGGCCAGGGGGCACCCTGGGGCCTATACTGCAAGTCCAAGGAGAGAGGTGGACCCCTGGGTAGCTTTGCTGGGGTCAGAGGCCCCTAGTTGGAGGGCCAGGGGGCACCCTGGGGCCTATACTGCAAGTCCAGGAAGAGAGGTGGACCCCTGGGTAGCTTGCTGGACTCAGAGGCCCCTAGGTGGAGGGCCAGGGGGCACCCTGGGGCCTCTATTGCAAGTCCAGGGAGAGAGGTGGACCCCTGGGCAGCTTGCTTGGGTCAGGGGCCCCTAGGTGGAGGACCAGGGGGCACCCTGGGGCCTATACTGCAAGTCCAGGGAGAGAGTTGGAGCCCTGGGTAGCTTGCTGGGATCAGAGGGCCCAAGGTGGAGGGCCATGGGGCACCCTGGGGACTCTACTGCAAGTCCAGGGAGATAGGTAGGCCCCTGGGTAGCTTGCTGGGGTCAGAGGTCCCTTGGTGGAAGGCCACGGGGTACCCTGGGGCCTCTACTGCAAGTCCAGGGAGAGAGGTGGACCCCTGGGTAGCTTGCTGGGGTCATAGGCCCCTAGGTGGAGGGCCTGAGGGCACACTGGGGCCTATACTGCAAGTCCAGGGAGAGAGCTGGACCCCTGGGTAGCTTGCTGGTGTCAGATGCCCCTAGGTGGAGGGCCAGAGGGCACCCTGGGGCCTATACTGCAAGTCCAAGGAGAGAGGTGGACCCCTGGGTAGCTTGCTGGTGTTAGATGCCCCTAGTTGGAGGGCCAGGGGGCACCCTGGGTCCTATACTGCAAGTCCAGGGAGAGAGGTGGACCCCTGGGTAGCTTGCTGGGGTCAGATGCCCCTAGGTGGAGGGCCAGGGGGCACCCTGGGGCCTATACTGCAAGTCCAAGGAGAGAGGTGGACCCCTGGGTAGCTTGATGGGGTCAGAGGCCCCTAGTTGGAGGGCCAGGGGGTACCCTGGGGCCTCTACTGCAAGTCCAGGGAGAGATGTGGACCCCTGGGTAGCTTAAGGGACTCAGAGGCCCCTAGGTGGAGGGCCAGGGGGCACCCTGGAAACTCTACTATAAGTCCAGGGAGAGAGGTGGACCCCTGGGTAGCTTGCTGGGGTCAGAGGCTCCTAGGTGGAGGGCCAGGGGTCACCCAGGGGCGTCTACTGCAAGTCCAGGGAGAGAGGTGGACCCCTCGGTAGCTTGCTGGGGTCAGAGACCCCTAGGTGGAGGGCCAATGGGCACCCTGGGGCCTCTACTGCAAGTCCAGGGAGAGAGGTGGAGCCCTGGGTAGCTTGCTGGGGTCAAATGCCCCTAGGTGGAGGGCCAGAGGGCAGCCTAGGGCCTCTACTACAAGTCCAGGGAGAGAGGTGGAGCCCTGGGTAGCTTGCTGGGGTCAGTAGCCCATGAGTGGAGGGCAAGGGGGCACCCTGGGGCCTCTATTGCAAGTCCACGGAGGGAGCTGGACCCCTGGGTTACTTGCTGGGTTCAGAGGCCCCTAGGTGGAGGGCCACGGGGTACCCTGGGGCCTCTACTGCAAGTCCAGGGAGAGATGTGGACGCCTGGGTAGCTTGCTGGGGTCAAATGCCCCTAGGTGGAGGGCCAGGGGGCACCCTGGGGCCTCTATTGCAAGTCCAGGGAGACAGCTGGACACCTGGGTAGCTTGCTGGGGTCAGAGGCCCCTAGGTGGAGGGCCACGGGGTACCCTGGGGCCTCTACTGCAAGTCCAGGGAGAGAGGTGGAGCCCTGGGTAGCTTGCTGGGGCCAGTAGCCCCTGAGTGGAGGGCATGGGGGCACCCTGGGGCCTCTACTGCAAGTCCAGGGAGAGAGGTGGAGCCCTGGGTAGCTTGCTGGAGTCAGAGGCCCCTAGGTGGAGGGCAAGGGGGCACCCTGTGGCCTATACTGCAAGTCCAGGGAGAGAGGTGGACCCCTGGGTAGCTTGCTGGGGTCAAAGGGCCCTAGGTGGAGGGCCAAGGGTCAACCTGGGGCCTCTACTGCATGTCCAGGGAGAGAGGTGGAGCCCTGGGTAGCTTGCTGGGGTCAGATGCCCCTAGGTGGAGGGCCAGAGGGCAGCCTAGGGCCTTTACTACAAGTCCAGGGAGAGAGGTGGAGCCCTGGGTAGCTTGCTGGGGTCAGTAGCCCCTGGGTGGAGGGCAAGGGGGCACCCTGGGGCCTCTTTTGCAAGCCCAGGGAGAGAGCTGGACCCCTGGGTAGCTTGCTTGGGTCAGAGACCCCTAGGTGGAGGGTCACGGGGCACCCTGGGGCCTCTATTGCAAGTCCAGGGAGTGAGGTGGACCCCTCCGTAGCTTGCTGGGATCAGAGACCCCTAGGTGGAGGGCCAATGGGCACCCTGGGTTCTCTACTGCAAGTCCAGGGAGAGATGTGGACCCCTGGGTAGCTTGCTGGGGTCAGAGGCCCCTAGGTGGAGGGCAACGGGGTACCCTGGGGCCTCTACTGCAAATCCAGGGAGAGAGGTGGAGCCCTGGGTAGCTTGCTGGGGTCAGTAGCCCCTGGGTGGAGGGCCAGGGGGCACCCTGGGGCCTATACTGCAAGTCCAAGGAGAGAGGTGGACCCCTGGGTAGCTTTGCTGGGGTCAGAGGCCCCTAGTTGGAGGGCCAGGGGGCACCCTGGGGCCTATACTGCAAGTCCAGGAAGAGAGGTGGACCCCTGGGTAGCTTGCTGGGGTCAGAGGCCCCTAGGTGGAGGGTCACGGGGCACCCTGGGGCCTCTATTGCAAGTCAAGGGAGAGAGGTGGACCCCTCGGTAGCTTGCTGGGGTCAGAGACCCCTAGGTGGAGGGCCAATGGGCACCCTGGGGCCTCTACTGCAAGTCCAGGGAGAGATGTGGACCCCTGGGTAGCTTGCTGGGGTCAGTAGCCACTGGGTGGAGGGCAAGGGGGCACCCTGGGGCCTCTATTGCAAGTCCAGGGAGAGAGCTGGACCCCTGGGTAGCTTGCTGGGTTCAAAGGCCCCTAGGTGGAGGGCCACGAGGTACCCTGGGGCCTCTACTGCAAGTCCAGGGAGAGATGTGGACCCCTGGGTAGCTTGCTGGGGTCAGAGGCCCCTAGGTGGAGGGCCACGGGGTACCCTGGGGCCTCTACTGCAAGTCCAGGGAGAGAGGTGAATCACAGGGAAGTTTGCTGGTGTCAGAGGCCCCTAGGGAGAGGGCCAGGGGTCACCATAGGGCCTCTACTATAAGTCCAGGGAGAGAGGTGGACCCCTGGGTAACTTGCTGGGTTCAGAGTCCCCTGGGTGGAGGGCCAGGGGTACCCTGGGGCCTCTACTGCAAGTCCAGGGAGAGAGTTGGACCCCTGGGTAGCTTGCTGGGGTCAGAGAGCCCTACGTGGAGGGCCATGGGGCACCTTGGGGACACTACTGCAAGTCCAGGGAGATAGGCAGGCCCCTGGGCAGCTTGCTGGGGTCAGAGGCCCCTAGGTGGAGGGCCAAGGGTCACCCTGGTGCCTAGTCTGCAAGTCTAGGGAGAGAGGTAGGTTGACCCCTGGGTAGCTTTCTGGGGTCAGAGGCCCCTAGGTGGAGGGCCAAGGGGCACCCTGGGGCCTCTATTGCAAATCCAGGGAGAGAGGTGGACCCCTGGGCAGCTTGCTTGGGTCAGGGGCCCCTAGGTGGAGGACCAAGGGGCACCCTGGGGCCTATACTGCAAGTCCAGGGAGAGAGTTGGAGCCCTGGGTAGCTTTTTGGGAATCAGAGGTTCCAAGGTGGAGGGCCATGGGGCACCCTGGGGACTCTACTGCAAGTCCATGGAGATAGGTAGGCCCCTGGGTAGCTTGCTGGGATCAGAGGTCCCTAGGTGGAGGGCCAAGGGTCACCCTGTGGCCTCTACTGCAAGTCTAGGGAGAGAGGTGGACCACTGGGAAGCTTGCTGGTGTCAGAGGCCCCTAGGGGGAGGGCCAGGGGGCACCCTGGGGCCTCTATTACAAGTCCAGGGAGAGAGGTGGACCTCTGGGCAGCTTGCTTGGGTCAGGGGCCCCTAGTGGAGGACCAGGGGGCACCCTGGGGCCTATACTGCTAGTCCAGGGAGAGAGTTGGAGCCCTGGGTAGCTTGCTGGGGTCAGAGGGCCCTAGGTGGAGGGCCATGGGGCACCCTGGGGACTCTACTGCAAGTCCAGGGAGATAGGTAGGCCCCTGGGTAGCTTGCTGGGGTCAGAGGCCCCTATGTGGAGGGCCAAGGGTCACCCTGGGGCCTAGTCTGCAAGTCTAGGGAGAGAGGTGGACCCCTGGGTAGCTTTCTGGGGTCAGAGGCCCCTAGGTGGAGGGCCAAGGGGCACCCTGTGGCCTCTATTGCAAGTCCAGGGAGAGAGGTGGACCCCTGGGCAGCTTGCTTGGGTCAGGGGCCCCTAGGTGGAGGACAAGGGGGCACCCAGGGGCGTCTACTGCAAGTCCAGGGAGAGATGTGGACCCCTGGGTAGCTTGCTGGGGTCAGAGGCCCCTAGGTGGAGGGCCAAGGGGCACCCTGTGGCCTCTACTGCAATACCAGGGAGAGAGGTGGACCCCTCGGTAGATTGCTGGGGTCAGAGGCCCCTAGGTGGAGGGCCAATGGGCACCCTGGGGCCTCTACTGCAAGACCAGGGAGAGAGGTGAAGCCCTGGGTAGCTTGCTGGGGTCAGAGGCCAAGAGGTGGAGGGCCAGAGGGCAGCCTAGGGCCTCTACTGCAAGTCCAGGGAGAGATGTGGACCCCTGGGTAGCTTGCTGGACTCAGAGGCCCCTAGGTGGAGGGCCAGGGGGCACCCTGGGGCCTCTATTGCAAGTCCAGGGAGAGAGTTGGAGCCCTGGGTAGCTTGCTGGGGTCAGAGGGCCCTAGGTGGAGGGCCATGGGGCACCCTGGGGACTCTACTGCAAGTCCAGGGAGATAGGTAGGCCCCTGGGTAGCTTGCTGGGGTCAGATGCCCCTAGGTGGAGGGCCAGAGAGCACCCTGGGGCCTATACTGCAAGTCCAGGGAGAGAGGTGGACCCCTGGGTAGCTTGCTGGTGTTAGATGCCCCTAGTTGGAGGGCCAGGGGGCACCCTGGGTCCTATACTGCAAGTCCAGGGAGAGAGGTGGACCCCTGGGTAGCTTGCTGGGGTCAGATGCCCCTAGGTGGAGGGCCAGGGGGCACCCTGGGGCCTATACTGCAAGTCCAAGGAGAGAGGTGGACCCCTGGGTAGCTTGCTGGGGTCAGAGGCCCCTAGTTGGAGGGCCAGGGGGTACCCTGGGGCCTCTACTGCAAGTCCAGGGAGAGATGTGGACCCCTGGGTAGCTTGCTGGACTCAGAGGCCCCTAGGTGGAGGGCCAGGGGGCAGCCTGGAAACTCTACTATAAGTCCAGGGAGAGAGGTGGATCCCTTGGTAGCTTGCTGGGGTCAGAGGCCCCTAGGTGGAGGGCCAGGGGTCACCCAGGGGCGTCTACTGCAAGTCCAGGGAGAGAGTTGGACCCCTCGGTAGCTTGCTGGGGTCAGAGACCCCTAGGTGGAGGGCCAATGGGCACCCTGGGGCCTCTACTGCAAGTCCAGGGAGAGAGGTGGAGCCCTGGGTAGCTTGCTGGGGTCAAAGGCCCCTAGGTGGAGGGCCAGAGGGCAGCCTAGGGCCTCTACTACAAGTCCAGGGAGAGAGGTGGAGCCCTGGGTAGCTTTCTGGGGTCAGTAGCCCCTTAGTGGAGGGCAAGGGGGTACCCTGGGGCCTCTATTGCAAGTCCACGGAGGGAGCTGGACCCCTGGGTAACTTGCTGGGTTCAGAGGCCCCTAGGTGGAGGGCCACGGGGTACCCTGGGTCCTCTACTGCAAGTCCAGGGAGAGATGTGGACGCCTGGGTTGCTTGCTGGACTTAGAGGCCCCTAGGTGGAGGGCCAGGGGGCACCCTGGCGCCTCTATTGCAAGTCCAGGGAGACAGCTGGACCCCTGGGTAGCTTGCTGGGGTCAGAGGCCCCTAGAAGGAGGGCCACGGGGTACCCTGGGGCCTCTACTGCAAGTCCAGGGAGAGAGGTGGAGCCCTGGGTAGCTTGCTGGGGCCAGTAGCCCCTGAGTGGAGGGCAAGGGGGCACCCTGGGGCCTCTACTGCAAGTCCAGGGAGAGAGGTGGAGCCCTGGGTAGCTTGCTGGGGTCAGAGGCCCCTAGGTGGAGGGCAAGGGGGCACCCTGTGGCCTATACTGCAAGTCCTGGGAGAGAGGTGGACCCCTGGGTAGCTTGCTGGGGTCAAAGGGCCCTAGGTGGAGGGCCAAGGGTCAACCTGGGGCCTCTACTGCATGTCCAGGGAGAGAGGTGGAGCCCTGGGTAGCTTGCTGGGGTCAGAGGCCCCTAGGTGGAGGGTCACGGGGCACCCTGGGGCCTCTATTGCAAGTCCAGGGAGAGAGGTGGACCCCTCGGTAGCTTGCTGGGATCAGAGACCCCTAGGTGGAGGGCCAATGGGCACCCTGGGTTCTCTACTGCAAGTCCAGGGAGAGATGTGGACCCCTGGGTAGCTTGCTGGGGTCAGAGGCCCCTAGGTGGAGGGCCACGGGGTACCCTGGGGCCTCTACTGCAAATCCAGGGAGAGAGGTGGAGCCCTGGGTAGCTTGCTGGGGTCAGTAGCCCCTGGTTGGAGGGCCAGGGGGCACCCTGGGGCCTATACTGCAAGTCCAAGGAGAGAGGTGGACCCCTGGGTAGCTTTGCTGGGGTCAGAGGCCCCTAGTTGGAGGGCCAGGGGGCACCCTGGGGCCTATACTGCAAGTCCAGGAAGAGAGGTGGACCCCTGGGTAGCTTGCTGGACTCAGAGGCCCCTAGGTGGAGGGCCAGGGGGCACCCTGGGGCCTCTAGTGCAAGTCCAGGGAGAGAGGTGGACCCCTGGGCAGCTTGCTTGGGTCAGGGGCCCCTAGGTGGAGAACCAGGTGGCACCCTGGGGCCTATACTGCAAGTCCAGGGAGATAGTTGGAGCCCTGGGTAGCTTGCTGGGATCAGAGGGCCCAAGGTGGAGGACCATGGGGCACCCTGTGGACTCTACTGCAAGTCCAGGGAGATAGGTAGGCCCCTGGGTAGCTAGCTGGGGTCAGAGGTCCCATGGTGGAAGGCCACGGGGTACCCTGGGGCCTCTACTGCAAGTCCAGGGAGAGAGGTGGACCCCTGGGTAGCTTGCTGGGGTCATAGGCCCCTAGGTGGAGGGCCAGAGGGCACACTGGGGCCTATACTGCAAGTCCAGGGAGAGAGCTGGACCCCTGGGTAGCTTGCTGGTGTCAGATGCCCCTAGGTGGAGGGCCAGAGGGCACCCTGGGGCCTATACTGCAAGTCCATGGAGATGGAGAGAGGTGGACCCCTGGGTAGCTTGCTGGTGTTAGATGCCCCTAGTTGGAGGGCCAGGGGGCACCCTGGGTCCTATACTGCAAGTCCAGGGAGAGAGGTGGACCCCTGGGTAGCTTGCTGGGGTCAGATGCCCCTAGGTGGAGGGCCAGGGGGCACCCTGGGGCCTATACTGCAAGTCCAAGGAGAGAGGTGGACCCCTGGGTAGCTTGCTGGGGTCAGAGGCCCCTAGTTGGAGGGCCAGGGGGTACCCTGGGGCCTCTACTGCAAGTCCAGGGAGAGATGTGGACCCCTGGGTAGCTTAAGGGACTCAGAGGCCCCTAGGTGGAGGGCCAGGGGGCACCCTGGAAACTCTACTATAAGTCCAGGGAGAGAGGTGGACCCCTGGGTAGCTTGCTGGGGTCAGAGGCTCCTAGGTGGAGGGCCAGGGGTCACCCAGGGGCGTCTACTGCAAGTCCAGGGAGAGAGGTGGACCCCTCGGTAGCTTGCTGGGGTCAGAGACCCCTAGGTGGAGGGCCAATGGGCACCCTGGGGCCTCTACTGCAAGTCCAGGGAGAGAGGTGGACCCCTCGGTAGCTTGCTGGGATCAGAGAACCCTAGGTGGAGGGCCAATGGGCACCCTGGGTTCTCTACTGCAAGTCCAGGGAGAGATGTGGACCCCTGGGTAGCTTGCTGGGGTCAGAGGCCCCTAGGTGGAGGGCCACGGGGTACCCTGGGGCCTCTACTGCAAATCCAGGGAGAGAGGTGGAGCCCTGGGTAGCTTGCTGGGGTCAGTAGCCCCTGGTTGGAGGGCCAGGGGGCACCCTGGGGCCTATACTGCAAGTCCAAGGAGAGAGGTGGACCCCTGGGTAGCTTTGCTGGGGTCAGAGGCCCCTAGTTGGAGGGCCAGGGGGCACCCTGGGGCCTATACTGCAAGTCCAGGAAGAGAGGTGGACCCCTGGGTAGCTTGCTGGACTCAGAGGCCCCTAGGTGGAGGGCCAGGGGGCACCCTGGGGCCTCTATTGCAAGTCCAGGGAGAGAGGTGGACCCCTGGGCAGCTTGCTTGGGTCAGGGGCCCCTAGGTGGAGGACCAGGGGGCACCCTGGGGCCTATACTGCAAGTCCAGGGAGAGAGTTGGAGCCCTGGGTAGCTTGCTGGGATCAGAGGGCCCAAGGTGGAGGGCCATGGGGCACCCTGGGGACTCTACTGCAAGTCCAGGGAGATAGGTAGGCCCCTGGGAAGCTTGCTGGGGTCAGAGGTCCCTTGGTGGAAGGCCACGGGGTACCCTGGGGCCTCTACTGCAAGTCCAGGGAGAGAGGTGGACCCCTGGGTAGCTTGCTGGGGTCATAGGCCCCTAGGTGGAGGGCCAGAGGGCACACTGGGGCCTATACTGCAAGTACAGGGAGAGAGCTGGACCCCTGGGTAGCTTGCTGGTGTCAGATGCCCCTAGGTGGAGGGCCAGAGGGCTCCCTGGGGCCTATACTGCAAGTCCATGGAGAGAGGTGGACCCCTGGGTAGCTTGCTGGTGTTAGATGCCCCTAGTTGGAGGGCCAGGGGGCACCCTGGGTCCTATACTGCAAGTCCAGGGAGAGAGGTGGACCCCTGGGTAGCTTGCTGGGGTCAGATGCCCCTAGGTGGAGGGCCAGGGGGCACCCTGGGGCCTATACTGCAAGTCCAAGGAGAGAGGTGGACCCCTGGGTAGCTTGCTGGGGTCAGAGGCCCCTAGTTGGAGGGCCAGGGGGTACCCTGGGGCCTCTACTGCAAGTCCAGGGAGAGATGTGGACCCCTGGGTAGCTTAAGGGACTCAGAGGCCCCTAGGTGGAGGGCCAGGGGGCACCCTGGAAACTCTACTATAAGTCCAGGGAGAGAGGTGGACCCCTGGGTAGCTTGCTGGGGTCAGAGGCTCCTAGATGGAGGGCCAGGGGTCACCCAGGGGCGTCTACTGCAAGTCCAGGGAGAGAGGTGGACCCCTCGGTAGCTTGCTGGGGTCAGAGACCCCTAGGTGGAGGGCCAATGGGCACCCTGGGGCCTCTACTGCAAGTCCAGGGAGAGAGGTGGAGCCCTGGGTAGCTTGCTGAGGTCAAATGCCCCTAGGTGGAGGGCCAGAGGGCAGCCTAGGGCCTCTACTACAAGTCCAGGGAGAGAGGTGGAGCCCTGGGTAGCTTGCTGGGGTCAGTAGCCCATGAGTGGAGGGCAAGGGGGCACCCTGGGGCCTCTATTGCAAGTCCACGGAGGGAGCTGGACCCCTGGGTTACTTGCTGGGTTCAGAGGCCCCTAGGTGGAGGGCCACGGGGTACCCTGGGGCCTCTACTGCAAGTCCAGGGAGAGATGTGGACGCCTGGGTTGCTTGCTGGACTCAGAGGCCCCTAGGTGGAGGGCCAGGGGGCACCCTGGGGCCTCTATTGCAAGTCCAGGGAGACAGCTGGACACCTGGGTAGCTTGCTGGGGTCAGAGGCCCCTAGGTGGAGGGCCACGGGGTACCCTGGGGCCTCTACTGCAAGTCCAGGGAGAGAGGTGGAGCCCTGGGTAGCTTGCTGGGGCCAGTAGCCCCTGAGTGGAGGGCAAGGGGGCACCCTGGGGCCTCTACTGCAAGTCCAGGGAGAGAGGTGGAGCCCTGGGTAGCTTGCTGGAGTCAGAGGCCCCTAGGTGGAGGGCAAGGGGGCACCCTGTGGCCTATACTGCAAGTCCAGGGAGAGAGGTGGACCCCTGGGTAGCTTGCTGGGGTCAAAGGGCCCTAGGTGGAGGGCCAAGGGTCAACCTGGGGCCTCTACTGCAAGTCCAGGGAGAGAGGTGGACCCCTGGGTAGCTTGCTGGTGTTAGATGCCCCTAGTTGGAGGGCCAGGGGGCACCCTGGGTCCTATACTGCAAGTCCAGGGAGAGAGGTGGACCCCTGGGTAGCTTGCTGGGGTCAGAGGCCCCTAGTTGGAGGGCCAGGGGGTACCCTGGGGCCTCTACTGCAAGTCCAGGGAGAGATGTGGACCCCTGTGTAGCTTGCTGGACTCAGAAGCCCCTAGGTGGAGGGCCAGGGGGCACCCTGGAAACTTTACTATAAGTCCAGGGAGAGAGGTGGACCCCTGGGTAGCTTGCTGGGGTCAGAGACCCCTAGGTGGAGGGCCAATGGGCACCCTTGGGCCCCTACTGCAAGTCCAGGGAGAGAGGGGGAGCCCTGGGTAGCTTGCTGGGGTCAAAGGCCCCTAGGTGGAGGGCCAGAGGGCAGCCTAGGGCCTCTACTACAAGTCCAGGGAGAGAGGTTGAGCCCTGGGTAGCTTGCTGGGGTCAGTAGCCCCAAATGGAGGGCAAGGGGCACCCTGGGGCCTCTATTGCAAGTCCACGGAGGGAGCTGGACCCCTGAGTAGCTTGCTGGGTTCAGAGGCCCCTAGGTGGAGGGCCAAGGGGTACCCTGGGGCCTCTACTGCAAGTCCAGGGAGAGATGTGGACCCCTGGGTAGCTTGCTGGGGTCAGAGGCCCCTAGGTGGAGGGCCAGGGGGCACCCTGGGGCCTCTACTAAAAGTCCAGGGAGAGAGGTGGACCCCTGGGTAGCTTGCTGGGGTCAGAGACCCCTAGGTGGAGGGCCAATGGGCACCCTGCGGCCTCTACTGCAAGTCCAGGGAGAGAGGTGGAGCCCTGGGTAGCTTGCTGGGGTCAGAGGCCCCTAAGTGGGGGGCCAAATGGGGCAGCCTAGGGCCTCTACTTAAAGTCTAGGGAGAGAGGTGGAGCCCTGGGTAGCTTGCTGGGGTCAGTAGCCCCTGGGTGGAGGGCAAGGGGGCACCCTGGGGCCTCTATTGCAATTCCAGGGAGAGAGCTGGACCCCTGGGTAGCTTGCTGGGTTCAGAGGCCCCTAGGTGGAGGGCCACGGGGTTCCCAGGGGCCTCTACTGCAAGTCCAGGGAGAGATGTGGACCCCTGGGTAGCTTGCTGGGGTCAGAGGCCCCTAGGTGGAGGGCCACAGGGTACCTTGGGGCCTCTACTGCAAGTTCAGGGAGAGAGCTGGAGCCATGGGTAGCTTGCTGGGGTCAGTAGCCCCTGGGTGGAGGGCAAGGGGGCACCCTGGGGCTTCTACTGCAAGTCCAGGGAGAGATGTGGACCCCTGGGTAGCTTGCCGGGTTCAAAGGGCCCTAGGTGGAGGGCTATGGGGCACCCTGGGGACTCTACTGCAAGTTCAAGGAGATAGGCAGGCCCCTGGGCAGCTTGCTGGGGTCAGACGGCCCTAGGTGGAGGGCCAAGGGTCAACCTGAGGCCTCTACTGCAAGTCCAGAGAGAGAAGTGAATCACTGGGAAGCTTGTTGGTGTCAGAGGCCCCTAGGGGGAGGGCCAGGGGGCACCGTAGGGCCTCTACTATAAATCCAGGGAGAGATGTGGACCCCTGGGTCGCTTGCTGGGGTCAGAGGCCCCTAGGTGGAGGGCCAGGGGGCACCCAGGGGCGTCTACTGCAAGTCCAGGGAGAGATGTGGACCCCTGGGTACTTTGCTGGGGTCAGAGGCCCCTAGGCGGAGGGCCAATGGGCACCCTGGGGCCTCTACTGCAAGTCCAGGGAGAGAGGTGAAGCCCTGGGTAGCTTTCTGGGGTCAGAGGCCAATAGGTGGAGGGCCAGAGGGCAGCCTAGGGCCTCTGCTGCAAGTCCAGGGAGAGAGGTGAATCACTGGGAAGCTTGCTGGGGTCAGTAGCCCCTAAGGGGAGGGCCAGGGGAAACCGTAGGGCCTCTACTATAAATCCAGGGAGAAAGGTGGACCCCTGGGTAGCTTTCTGGGGTCAGAGGCACCTAGGTGGAGGGCCAAGGGGCACCCTGGGGCCTCTATTGCAAGTCCAGGGAGAGAGGTGGACTCCTGGGCAGCTTGCTGGGGTCAGAGGGCCCAAGGTGGAGGGCCATGGGGCACCTTGGGGACTCTACTGCAAGTCCAGGGAGATAGGTAGGCCCCAGGGTAGCTTGCTGGGGTCAGAGGTCCCTTGGTGGAGGGCCACGGGGTACCCTGGGGCCTCTGCTGCAAGTCCAGGGAGAGATGTGGACCCCTGGGTAGCTTGCTGGGGTCAGAGGCCCCTAGGTGGAGGGCCAGAGGGCACACTGGGGCCTATACTGCAAGTCCAGGGAGAGAGGTGGACCCCTGGGTAGCTTGCTGGTGTCAGATGCAACTAAGTGGAGGGCCAGAGGGCACCCTGGGGCCTATACTGCAAGTCCAGGGAGACAGGTGGACCCCTGGGTAGCTTGCTGGTGTTAGATGCCCCTAGTTGGAGGGCCAGGAGGCACCCTGGGTCCTATACTGCAAGTCCAGGGAGAGAGGTGGACCCCTGGGTAGCTTGCTGGGGTCAGATGCCCCTAGGTGGAGGGCCAGGGGGCACCCTGGTGCCTATACTGCAAGTCCAAGGAGAGAGGTGGACGCCTGGGTAGCTTGCTGGGGTCAGAGGCCCCTAGTTGGAGGGCCATGGGGTACCCTGGGGCCTCTACTGCAAGTCCAGGGAGAGATGTGGACCCCTGGGTAGCTTGCTGGACTCAGAGGCCCCTAGGTGGAGGGCCAGGGGGCTCCCTGGAAACTCTACTATAAGTCCAGGGAGAGAGGTGGACCCCTGGGTAGCTTGCTGGGGTCAGAGGCCCCTAGGTGGAGGGCCAGGGGTCACCCAGGGGCGTCTACTGCAAGTCCAGGGAGAGAGGTGGACCCCTCGGTAGCTTGCTGGGGTCAGTGACCCCTAGTTGGAGGGCCAATGGGCACCCTGGGGCCTCTACTGCAAGTCCAGGGAGAGAGGTGGAGCCCTGGGTAGGTTGCTGGGGTCAAAGGCCCCTAGGTGGAGGGCCAGAGGGCAGCCTAGGGCCTCTACTACAAGTCCAGGGAGAGAGGTGGAGCCCTGGGTAGCTTGCTGGGGTCAGTAGCCCCCGATGGAGGGCAAGGGGCACCCAGGGGCCTCTATTGCAAGTCCACGGAGGGAGCTGGACCCCTGAGTAGCTTGCTGGGTTCAGAGGCCCCTAGGTGGAGGGCCACGGGGTACCCTGGGGCCTCTACTGCAAGTCCAGGGAGAGATGTGGACCCCTGGGTAGCTTGCTGGACTCAGGGGCCCCTAGGTGGAGGGCCAGGGGGCACCCTGGGGCCTCTATTGCAAGTCCAGGAAGAAAGCTGGACCCCTGGGTAGCTTGCTGGGGTCAGAGGCCCCTAGGTGGAGGGCCACGGGGTACCCTAGGGGCCTCTACTGCAAGTCCAGGGAGAGAGGTGGAGCCCTGGGTAGCTTGCTGGGGCCAGTAGCCCCTGGGTGGAGGGCAAGGGGGCACCCTGGGGCCTCTACTGCAAGTCCAGGGAGAGAGGTGGAGCCCTGGGTAGCTTGCTGGGGTCAGAGGCCCCTAGGTGGAGGGCAAGGGGGCACCCTGTGGCCTATACTGCAAGTCCAGGGAGAGAGGTGGACCCCTGGGTAGCTTGCTGGGGTCAAAGGGCCCTAGGTGGAGGGCCAAGGGTCAACCTGGGGACTCTACTGCATGTCCAGGGAGAGAGGTGGAGCCCTGGTTAGCTTGCTGGGGTCAGAGGCCCCAGGTGGAGGGCCAGAGGGCAGCCTAGGGCCTCTACTACAAGTCCAGGGAGAGAGGTGGAGCCCTGGGTAGCTTGCTGGGGTCAGTTGCCCCTAGTTGGAGGGCCAGGGGGCACCCTGGGACCTATACTGCAAGTCCAGGAAGAGAGGTGGACCCCTGGGTAGCTTGCTGGGGTCAGAGGCCCCTAGGTGAAGGGCCATGGGGCACCCTGGGGAAACTACTGCAAGTCCAGGGAGATAGGCAGGCCCCAGGGCAGCTTGCTGGGGTCAGAGGCCCCTAGGTGGAGGGCCAAGGGTCACCCTGGGGCCTAGTCTGCAAGTGTAGGGAGAGAGGTGGACCCCTGGGTAGCTTTCTGGGGTCAGAGGCCCCTAGGTGGAGGGCCAAGGGGCACCCTGGGGCCTCTATTGCAAGTCCAGGGAGAGAGGTGGACCCCTGGGCAGCTTGCTTGGGTCAGGGGCCCCTAGATGGAGGACCAGGGGGCACCCTGGGGCCTATACTGCTAGTCCAGGGAGAGAGTTGGAGCCCTGGGTAGCTTGCTGGGGTCAGAGGGCCCTAGGTGGAGGGCCAGAGGGCACCCTGGGGCCTATACTGCAAGTCCAGGGAGAGAGGTGGACCCCTGGGTAGCTTGCTGGTGTTAGATGCCCCTAGTTGGAGGGCCAGGGGGCACCCTGGGTCCTATACTGCAAGTCCAGGGAGAGAGGTGGACCCCTGGGTAGCTTGCTGGGGTCAGATGCCCCTAGGTGGAGGGCCAGGGGGCACCCTGGGGCCTATACTGCAAGTCCAAGGAGAGAGGTGGACCACTGGGTAGCTTGCTGGGGTCAGAGGCCCCTAGTTGGAGGGCCAGGGGGTACCCTGGGGCCTCTACTGCAAGTCCAGGGAGAGATGTGGACCCCTGGGTAGCTTGCTGGACTCAGAGGCCCCTAGGTGGAGGGCCAGGGGGCAGCCTGGAAACTCTACTATAAGTCCAGGGAGAGAGGTGGACCCCTTGGTAGCTTGCTGGGGTCAGAGGCCCCTAGGTGGAGGGCCAGGGGTCACCCAGGGGCGTCTACTGCAAGTCCAGGGAGAGAGGTGGACCCCTCGGTAGCTTGCTGGGGTCAGAGACCCCTAGGTGGAGGGCCAATGGGCACCCTGGGCCCTCTACTGCAAGTCCAGGGAGAGAGGTGGAGCCCTGGGTAGCTTGCTGGGGTCAAAGGCCCCTAGGTGGAGGGCCAGAGGGCAGCCTAGGGCCTCTACTACAAGTCCAGGGTGAGAGGTGGAGCCCTGGGTAGCTTTCTGGGGTCAGTAGCCCCTTAGTGGAGGGCAAGGGGGCACCCTGGGGCCTCTATTGCAAGTCCACGGAGGGAGCTGGACCCCTGGGTAACTTGCTGGGTTCAGAGGCCCCTAGGTGGAGGGCCACGGGGTACCCTGGGTCCTCTACTGCAAGTCCAGGGAGAGATGTGGACGCCTGGGTTGCTTGCTGGACTTAGAGGCCCCTAGGTGGAGGGCCAGGGGGCACCCTGGGGCCTCTATTGCAAGTCCAGGGAGACAGCTGGACCCCTGGGTAGCTTGCTGGGGTCAGAGGCCCCTAGGTGGAGGGCCACGGGGTACCCTGGGGCCTCTACTGCAAGTCCAGGGAGAGAGGTGGAGCCCTGGGTAGCTTGCTGGGGCCAGTAGCCCCTGAGTGGAGGGCAAGAAGGCACCCTGGGGCCTCTACTGCAAGTCCAGGGAGAGAGGTGGAGCCCTGGGTAGCTTGCTGGGGTCAGAGGCCCCTAGGTGGAGGGCAAGGGGGCACCCTGTGGCCTATACTGCAAGTCCAGGGAGAGAGGTGGACCCCTGGGTAGCTTGCTGGGGTCCAAGGGCCCTAGGTGGAGGGCCAAGGGTCAACCTGGGGCCTCTACTGCATGTCCAGGGAGAGAGGTGGAGCCCTGGGTAGCTTGCTGAGGTCAGAGGCCCCTAGGTGGAGGGTCACGGGGCACCCTGGGGCCTCTATTGCAAGTCCAGGGAGAGAGGTGGACCCCTCGGTAGCTTGCTGGGATCAGAGACCCCTAGGTGGAGGGCCAATGGGCACCCTGGGTTCTCTACTGCAAGTCCAGGGAGAGATGTGGACCCCTGGGTAGCTTGCTGGGGTCAGAGGCCCCTAGGTGGAGGGCCACGGGGTACCCTGGGGCCTCTACTGCAAATCCAGGGAGAGAGGTGGAGCCCTGGGTAGCTTGCTGGGGTCAGTAGCCCCTGGTTGGAGTGCCAGGAGGCACCCTGGGGCCTATACTGCAAGTCCAAGGAGAGAGGTGGACCCCTAGGTAGCTTTGCTGGGGTCAGAGGCCCCTAGTTGGAGGGCCAGGGGGCACCCTGGGGCCTATACTGCAAGTCCAGGAAGAGAGGTGGACCCCTGGGTAGCTTGCTGGACTCAGAGGCCCCTAGGTGGAGGGCCAGGGGGCACCCTGGGGCCTCTATTGCAAGTCCAGGGAGAGAGGTGGACCCCTGGGCAGCTTGCTTGGTTCAGGGGCCCCTAGGTGGAGGACCAGGGGGCACCCTGGGGCCTATACTGCAAGTCCAGGGAGAGAGTTGGAGCCCTGGGTAGCTTGCTGGGATCAGAGGGCCCAAGGTGGAGGGCCATGGGGCACCCTGGGGACTCTACTGCAAGTCCAGGGAGATAGGTAGGCCCCTGGGTAGCTTGCTGGGGTCAGAGGTCCCTTGGTGGAAGGCCACGGGGTACCCTGGGGCCTCTACTGCAAGTCCAGGGAGAGAGGTGGACCCCTGGGTAGCTTGCTGGTGTTAGATGCCCCTAGTTGGAGGGCCAGGAGGCACCCTGGGTCCTATACTGCAAGTCCAGGGAGAGAGGTGGACCCCTGGGTAGCTTGCTGGGGTCAGATGCCCCTAGGTGGAGGGCCAGGGGGCACCCTGGTGCCTATACTGCAAGTCCAAGGAGAGAGGTGGACGCCTGGGTAGCTTGCTGGGGTCAGAGGCCCCTAGTTGGAGGGCCAGGGGGTACCCTGGGGCCTCTACTGCAAGTCCAGGGAGAGATGTGGACCCCTGGGTAGCTTGCTGGACTCAGAGGCCCCTAGGTGGAGGGCCAGGGGGCACCCTGGAAACTCTACTATAAGTCCAGGGAGAGAGGTGGAACCCTGGGTAGCTTGCTGGGGTCAGAGGCCCCTAGGTGGAGGGCCAGGGGTCACCCAGGGGCGTCTACTGCAAGTCCAGGGAGAGAGGTGGACCCCTCGGTAGCTTGCTGGGGTCAGAGACCCCTAGGTGGAGGGCCAATGGGCACCCTGGGGCCTCTACTGCAAGTCCAGGGAGAAAGGTGGAGCCCTGGGTAGCTTGCTGGGGTCAAAGGCCCCTAGGTGGAGGGCCAGAGGGCAGCCTAGGGCCTCTACTACAAGTCCAGGTTGAGAGGTGGAGCCCTGGGTAGCTTGCTGGGGTCAGTAGCCCCCGATGGAGGGCAAGGGGCACCCTGGGGCCTCTATTGCAAGTCCACGGAGGGAGCTGGACCCCTGAGTAGCTTGCTGGGTTCAGAGGCCCCTAGGTGAAGGGCCACGGGGTACCCTGGGGCCTCTACTGCAAGTCCAGGGAGAGATGTGGACCCCTGGGTAGCTTGCTGGACTCAGAGGCCCCTAGGTGGAGGGCCAGGGGGCACCCTGTGGCCTCTATTGCAAGTCCAGGAAGAAAGCTGGACCCCTGGGTAGCTTGCTGGGGTCAGAGGCCCCTAGGTGGAGGGCCACGGGGTACCCTAGGGGCCTCTACTGCAAGTCCAGGGAGAGAGGTGGAGCCCTGGGTAGCTTGCTGGGGCCAGTAGCCCCTGGGTGGAGGGCAAGGGGGCACCCTGGGGCCTCTACTGCAAGTCCAGGGAGAGAGGTGGAGCCCTGGGTAGCTTGCTGGGGTCAGAGGCCCCTAGGTGGAGGGCAAGGGGGCACCCTGTGGCCTATACTGCAAGTCCAGGGAGAGAGGTGGACCCCTGGGTAGCTTGCTGGGGTCAAAGGGCCCTAGGTGGAGGGCCAAGGGTCAACCTGGGGACTCTACTGCATGTCCAGGGAGAGAGGTGGAGTCCTGGGTAGCTTGCTGGGGTCAGAGGCCCCAGGTGGAGGGCCAGAGGGCAGCCTAGGGCCTCTACTACAAGTCCAGGGAGAGAGGTGGAGCCCTGGGTAGCTTGCTGGGGTCAGTAGCCCCTAGTTGGAGGGCCAGGTGGCACCCTGGGACCTATACTGCAAGTCCAGGAAGAGAGGTGGTCCCCTGGGTAGCTTGCTGGGGTCAGAGGCCCCTAGGTGAAGGGCCATGGGGCACCCTGGGGAAACTAATGCAAGTCCAGGGAGATAGGCAGGCCCCAGGGCAGCTTGCTGGGGTCAGAGGCCCCTAGGTGGAGGGCCAAGGGTCACCCTGGGGCCTAGTCTGCAAGTGTAGGGAGAAAGGTGGACCCCTGGGTAGCTTTCTGGGGTCAGAGGCCCCTGAGTGGAGGGCCAAGGGGCACCCTGGGGCCTCTATTGCAAGTCCAGGGAGAGAGGTGGACCTCTGGGCAGCTTGCTTGGGTCAGGGGCCCCTAGGTGGAGGACCAGGGGGCACCCTGGGGCCTATACTGCTAGTCCAGGGAGAAAGTTGGAGCCCTGGGTAGCTTGCTGGGGTCAGAGGGCCCTAGGTGGAGGGCCATGGGGCACCCTGGGGACTCTACTGCAAGTCCAGGGAGATAGGTAGTCCCCTGGGTAGCTTGCTGGGGTCAGATGCCCCTAGGTGGAGGGCCAGAGGGCACCCTGGGGCCTATACTGCAAGTCCAGGGAGAGAGGTGGACCCCTGGGTAGCTTGCTGGTGTTAGATGCCCCTAGTTGGAGGGCCAGGGGGCACCCTGGGTCCTATACTGCAAGTCCAGGGAGAGAGGTGGACCCCTGGGTAGCTTGCTGGGGTCAGATGCCCCTAGGTGGAGGGCCAGGGGGCACCCTGGGGCCTATACTGCAAGTCCAAGGAGAGAGGTGGACCCCTGGGTAGCTTGCTGGGGTCAGAGGCCCCTAGTTGGAGGGCCAGGGGGTACCCTGGGGCCTCTACTGCAAGTCCAGGGAGAGATGTGGACCCCTGGGTAGCTTGCTGGACTCAGAGGCCCCTAGGTGGAGGGCCAGGGGGCAGCCTGGAAACTCTACTATAAGTCCAGGGAGAGAGGTGGACCCCTTGGTAGCTTGCTGGGGTCAGAGGCCCCTAGGTGGAGGGCCAGGGGTCACCCAGGGGCGTCTACTGCAAGTCCAGGGAGAGAGTTGGACCCCTCGGTAGCTTGCTGGGGTCAGAGACCCCTAGGTGGAGGGCCAATGGGCACCCTGGGGCCTCTACTGCAAGTCCAGGGAGAGAGGTGGAGCCCTGGGTAGCTTGCTGGGGTCAAAGGCCCCTAGGTGGAGGGCCAGAGGGCAGCCTAGGGCCTCTACTACAAGTCCAGGGAGAGAGGTGGAGCCCTGGGTAGCTTTCTGGGGTCAGTAGCCCCTTAGTGGAGGGCAAGGGGGCACCCTGGGGCCTCTATTGCAAGTCCACGGAGGGAGCTGGACCCCTGCGTTGCTTGCTGGACTCAGAGGCCCCTAGGTGGAGGGCCAGGGGGCACCCTGGGGCCTCTATTGCAAGTCCAGGGAGACAGCTGGACACCTGGGTAGCTTGCTGGGGTCAGAGGCCCCTAGGTGGAGGGCCACGGGGCACCCTGGGGCCTCTACTGCAAGTCCAGGGAGAGAGGTGGAGCCCTGGGTAGCTTGCTGGGGTCAGAGGCCCCTAGGTGGAGGGCCAGAGGGCAGCCTAGGGCCTCTACTACAAGTCCAGGGAGAGAGGTGGAGCCCTGGGTAGCTTGCTGGGGTCAGTAGCCTATGAGTGGAGGGCAAGGGGGCACCCTGGGGCCTCTATTGCAAGTCCACGGAGGGAGCTGGACCCCTGGGTTACTTGCTGGGTTCAGAGGCCCCTAGGTGGAGGGCCACGGGGTACCCTGGGGCCTCTACTGCAAGTCCAGGGAGAGATGTGGACGCCTGGGTTGTTTGCTGGACTCAGAGGCCCCTAGGTGGAGGGCCAGGGGGCACCCTGGGGCCTCTATTGCAAGTCCAGGGAGACAGCTGGACACCTGGGTAGCTTGCTGGGGTCAGAGGCCCCTAGGTGGAGGGCCACGGGGTACCCTGGGGCCTCTACTGCAAGTCCAGGGAGAGAGGTGGGGCCCTGGGTAGCTTGCTGGGGCCAGTAGCCCCTGAGTGGAGGGCAAGGGGGCACCCTGGGGCCTCTACTGCAAGTCCAGGGAGAGAGGTGGAGCCCTGGGTAGCTTGCTGGAGTCAGAGGCCCCTAGGTGGAGGGCAAGGGGGCACCCTGTGGCCTATACTGCAAGTCCAGGGAGAGAGGTGGACCCCTGGGTAGCTTGCTGGGGTCAAAGGGCCCTAGGTGGAGGGCCAAGGATCAACCTGGGGCCTCTACTGCATGTCCAGGGAGAGAGGTGGAGCCCTGGGTAGCTTGCTGGGGTCAGATGCCCCTAGGTGGAGGGCCAGAGGGCAGCCTAGGGCCTTTACTACAAGTCCAGGGAGAGAGGTGGAGCCCTGGGTAGCTTGCTGGGGTCAGTAGCCCCTGGGTGGAGGGCAAGGGGGCTCCCTGGGGCCTCTTTTGCAAGCCAGGGAGAGAGCTGGACCCCTGGGTAGCTTGCTTGGGTCAGAGGCCCCTAGGTGGAGGGTCACGGGGCACCCTGGGGCCTCTATTGCAAGTCCAGGGAGTGAGGTGGACCCCTCGGTAGCTTGCTGGGATCAGAGACCCCTAGGTGGAGGGCCAATGGGCACCCTGGGTTCTCTACTGCAAGTCTAGGGAGAGATGTGGACCCCTGGGTAGCTTGCTGGGGTCAGAGGCCCCTAGGTGGAGGGCAACGGGGTACCCTGGGGCCTCTACTGCAAATCCAGGGAGAGAGGTGGAGCCCTGGGTAGCTTGCTGGGGTCAGTAGCCCCTGGGTGGAGGGCCAGGGGGCACCCTGGGGCCTATACTGCAAGTCCAAGGAGAGAGGTGGACCCCTGGGTAGCTTTGCTGGGGTCAGAGGCCCCTAGATGGAGGGCCAGGGGGCACCCTGGGGCCTATACTGCAAGTCCAGGAAGAGAGGTGGACCCCTGGGTAGCTTGCTGGGGTCAGAGGCCCCTAGGTGGAGGGTCACGGGGCACCCTGGGGCCTCTATTGCAAGTCAAGGGAGAGAGGTGGACCCCTCGGTGGCTTGCTGGGGTCAGAGACCCCTACGTGGAGGGCCAATGGGCACCCTGGGGCACCCTGGGGCCTCTATTGCAAGTCCTCTACTGCAAGTCCAGGGAGAGAGTTGGACCCCTGGGTAGCTTGCTGGGGTCAGAGGGCCCTACGTGGAGGGCCATGGGGCACCCTGGGGACACTACTGCAATTCCAGGGAGATAGGCAGGCCCCTGGGCAGCTTGTTGGGGTCAGAGGCCCCTAGGTGGAGGGCCAAGGGTCACCCTGGGGCCTAGTCTGCAAGTCTAGGGAGAGATGTGGACCCCTGGGTAGCTTGCTGGGTTCAGAGGCCCCTGGGTGGAGGGCCACGGGGTGTCCTGGGGCCTTTACTGCAAGTCCAGGGAGAGAGTTGGAGCCCTGGGTAGCTTGCTGGGGTCAGAGGGCCCAAGGTGGAGGGTCACGGGGCACCCTGGGGCCTCTATTGCAAGTCCAGGGAGAGAGGTGGACCCCTCGGTAGCTTGCTGGGATCAGAGACCCCTAGGTGGAGGGCCAATGGGCACCCTGGGTTCTCTACTGCAAGTCCAGGGAGAGATGTGGACCCCTGGGTAGCTTGCTGGGGTCAGAGGCCCCTAGGTGGAGGGCCACGGGGTACCCTGGGGCCTCTACTGCAAATCCAGGGAGAGAGGTGGAGCCCTGGGTAGCTTGCTGGGGTCAGTAGCCCCTGGTTGGAGGGCCAGGAGGCACCCTGGGGCCTATACTGCAAGTCCAAGGAGAGAGGTGGACCCCTAGGTGGAGGGCCAATGGGCACCCTGGGTTCTCTACTGCAAGTCCAGGGAGAGATGTGGACCCCTGGGTAGCTTGCTGGGGTCAGAGGCCCCTAGGTGGAGGGCCAATGGGCACCCTAGGGCCTCTGCTGCAAGTCCAGGGAGAGAGGTGGAGCCCTGGGTAGCTTGCTGGGGTCAAAGGCCCCTAGGTGGAGGGCCAGAGGGCAGCCTAGGGCCTCTACTACAAGTCCAGGGAGAGAGGTGGAGCCCTGGGTAGCTTGCTGGGGTCAGTAGCCCCCGATGGAGGGCAAGGGGCACCCTGGGGCCTCTATTGCAAGTCCACGGAGGGAGCTGGACCCCTGAGTAGCTTGCTGGGTTCAGAGGCCCCTAGGTGAAGGGCCACGGGGTACCCTGGGGCCTCTACTGCAAGTCCAGGGAGAGATGTGGACCCCTGGGTAGCTTGCTGGACTCAGAGGCCCCTAGGTGGAGGGCCAGGGGGCACCCTGTGGCCTCTATTGCAAGTCCAGGAAGAAAGCTGGACCCCTGGGTAGCTTGCTGGGGTCAGAGGCCCCTAGGTGGAGGGCCACGGGGTACCCTAGGGGCCTCTACTGCAAGTCCAGGGAGAGAGGTGGAGCCCTGGGTAGCTTGCTGGGGCCAGTAGCCCCTGGGTGGAGGGCAAGGGGGCACCCTGGGGCCTCTACTGCAAGTCCAGGGAGAGAGGTGGAGCCCTGGGTAGCTTGCTGGGGTCAGAGGCCCCTAGGTGGAGGGCAAGGGGGCACCCTGTGGCCTATACTGCAAGTCCAGGGAGAGAGGTGGACCCCTGGGTAGCTTGCTGGGGTCAAAGGGCCCTAGGTGGAGGGCCAAGGGTCAACCTGGGGACTCTACTGCATGTCCAGGGAGAGAGGTGGAGCCCTGGGTAGCTTGCTGGGGTCAGAGGCCCCAGGTGGAGGGCCAGAGGGCAGCCTAGGGCCTCTACTACAAGTCCAGGGAGAGAGGTGGAGCCCTGGGTAGCTTGCTGGGGTCAGTAGCCCCTAGTTGGAGGGCCAGGGGGCACCCTGGGACCTATACTGCAAGTCCAGGAAGAGAGGTGGACCCCTGGGTAGCTTGCTGGGGTCAGAGGCCCCTAGGTGAAGGGCCATGGGGCACCCTGGGGAAACTACTGCAAGTCCAGGGAGATAGGCAGGCCCCAGGGCAGCTTGCTGGGGTCAGAGGCCCCTAGGTGGAGGGCCAAGGGTCACCCTGGGGCCTAGTCTGCAAGTGTAGGGAGAGAGGTGGACCCCTGGGTAGCTTTCTGGGGTCAGAGGCCCCTGAGTGGAGGGCCAAGGGGCACCCTGGGGCCTCTATTGCAAGTCCAGGGAGAGAGGTGGACCTCTGGGCAGCTTGCTTGGGTCAGGGGCCCCTAGGTGGAGGACCAGGGGGCACCCTGGGGCCTATACTGCTAGTCCAGGGAGAGAGTTGGAGCCCTGGGTAGCTTGCTAGGGTCAGAGGGCCCTAGGTGGAGGGCCATGGGGCACCCTGGGGACTCTACTGCAAGTCCAGGGAGATAGGTAGGCCCCTGGGTAGCTTGCTGGGGTCAGATGCCCCTAGGTGGAGGGCCAGAGGGCACCCTGGGGCCTATACTGCAAGTCCAGGGAGAGAGGTGGACCCCTGGGTAGCTTGCTGGTGTTAGATGCCCCTAGTTGGAGGGCCAGGGGGCACCTTGGGTCCTATACTGCAAGTCCAGGGAGAGAGGTGGACCCCTGGGTAGCTTGCTGGGGTCAGATGCCCCTAGGTGGAGGGCCAGGGGGCACCCTGGGGCCTATACTGCAAGTCCAAGGAGAGAGGTGGACCCCTGGGTAGCTTGCTGGACTCAGAGGCCCCTAGGTGGAGGGCCAGGGGGCAGCCTGGAAACTCTACTATAAGTCCAGGGAGAGAGGTGGACCCCTTGGTAGCTTGCTGGGGTCAGAGGCCCCTAGGTGGAGGGCCAGGGGTCACCCAGGGGCGTCTACTGCAAGTCAAGGGAGAGAGTTGGACCCCTTGGTAGCTTGCTGGGGTCAGAGACCCCTAGGTGGAGGGCCAATGGGCACCCTGGGGCCTCTACTGCAAGTCCAGGGAGAGAGGTGGAGCCCTGGGTAGCTTGCTGGGGTCAAAGGCCCCTAGGTGGAGGGCCAGAGGGCAGCCTAGGGCCTCTACTACAAGTCCAGGGAGAGAGGTGGAGCCCTGGGTAGCTTTCTGGGGTCAGTAGCCCCTTGGTGGAGGGCAAGGGGGCACCCTGGGGCCTCTATTGCAAGTCCACGGAGGGAGCTGGACCCCTGGGTAACTTGCTGGGTTCAGAGGCCCCTAGGTGGAGGGCCACGGGGTACCCTGGGTCCTCTACTGCAAGTCCAGGGAGAGATGTGGACAACTGGGTTGCTTGCTGGACTTAGAGGCCCCTAGGTGGAGGGCCAGGGGGCACCCTGGGGCCTCTATTGCAAGTCCAGGGAGACAGCTGGACCCCTGGGTAGCTTGCTGGGGTCAGAGGCCCCTAGAAGGAGGGCCACGGGGTACCCTGGGGCCTCTACTGCAAGTCCAGGGAGAGAGGTGGAGCCCTGGGTAGCTTGCTGGGGCCAGTAGCCCCTGAGTGGAGGGCAAGGGGGCACCCTGGGGCCTCTACTGCAAGTCCAGGGAGAGAGGTGGAGCCCTGGGTAGCTTGCTGAGGTCAAATGCCCCTAGGTGGAGGGCCACGGGGTACCCTGGGGCCTCTACTGCAAGTCCAGGGAGAGAGGTGGAGCCCTGGGTAGCTTGCTGGGGCCAGTAGCCCCTGAGTGGAGGGCAAGGGGGCACCCTGGGGCCTCTACTGCAAGTCCAGGGAGAGAGGTGGAGCCCTGGGTAGCTTGCTGGAGTCAGAGGCCCCTAGGTGGAGGGCAAGGGGGCACCCTGTGGCCTATACTGCAAGTCCAGGGAGAGAGGTGGACCCCTGGGTAGCTTGCTGGGGTCAAAGGGCCCTAGGTGGAGGGCCAAGGGTCAACCTGGGGCCTCTACTGCATGTCCAGGGAGAGAGGTGGAGCCCTGGGTAGCTTGCTGGGGTCAGATGCCCCTAGGTGGAGGGCCAGAGGGCAGCCTAGGGCCTTTACTACAAGTCCAGGGAGAGAGGTGGAGCCCTGGGTAGCTTGCTGGGGTCAGTAGCCCCTGGGTGGAGGGCAAGGGGGCACCCTGGGGCCTCTTTTGCAAGCCCAGGGAGAGAGCTGGACCCCTGGGTAGCTTGCTTGGGTCAGAGGCCCCTAGGTGGAGGGTGACGGGGCACCCTGGGGCCTCTATTGCAAGTCCAGGGAGTGAGGTGGACCCCTCGGTAGCTTCCTGGGATCAGAGACCCCTAGGTGGAGGGCCAATGGGCACCCTGGGTTCTCTACTGCAAGTCCAGGGAGAGATGTGGACCCCTGGGTAGCTTGCTGGGGTCAGAGGCCCCTAGGTGGAGGGCAACGGGGTACCCTGGGGCCTCTACTGCAAATCCAGGGAGAGAGGTGGAGCCCTGGGTAGCTTGCTGGGGTCAGTAGCCCCTGGGTGGAGGGCCAGGGGGCACCCTGGGGCCTATACTGCAAGTCCAAGGAGAGAGGTGGACCCCTGGGTAGCTTTGCTGGAGTCAGAGGCCCCTAGTTGGAGGGCCAGGTGGCACCCTGGGGCCTATACTGCAAGTCCAGGAAGAGAGGTGGACCCCTGGGTAGCTTGCTGGGGTCAGAGGCCCCTAGGTGGAGGGTCACGGGGCACCCTGGGGCCTCTATTGCAAGTCAAGGGAGAGAGGTGGACCCCTCGGTAGCTTGCTGGGGTCAGAGACCCCTAGGTGGAGGGCCAATGGGCACCCTGGGGCACCCTGGGGCCTCTATTGCAAGTCCTCTACTGCAAGTCCAGGGAGAGAGTTGGACCCCTGGGTAGCTTGCTGGGGTCAGAGGGCCCTACGTGGAGGGCCATGGGGCACCCTGGGGACACTACTGCAATTCCAGGGAGATAGGCAGGCCCCTGGGCAGCTTGTTGGGGTCAGAGGCCCCTAGGTGGAGGGCCAAGGGTCACCCTGGGGCCTAGTCTGCAAGTCTAGGGAGAGATGTGGACCCCTGGGTAGCTTGCTGGGTTCAGAGGCCCCTGGGTGGAGGGCCATGGGGTGTCCTGGGGCCTATACTGCAAGTCCAGGGAGAGAGTTGGAGCCCTGGGTAGCTTGCTGGGGTCAGAGGGCCCAAGGTGGAGGGCCATGGGGCACCCTGGGGACTCTACTGCAAGTCCAGGGAGATAGGTAGGCCCCTGGGTAGCTTGCTGGGGTCAGAGGTCCCTAGGTAGAGGGCCAAGGGTCACCCTGGGGCCTCTACTGCAAGTCTAGGGTCACCCTGGGGCCTAGTCTGCAAGTCTACGGAGAGAGGTAGACCCCTGGGTAGCTTTCTGGGGTCAGAGGCCCCTAGGTGGAGGGCCCAGGGGCACCCTGGGGCCTCTATTGCAAGTCGAGGGAGAGAGGTGGACCCCTGGGCAGCTTGCTTGGGTCAGGGGCCCCTGGTTGGAGGACCAGGGGGCACCCTGGGACGTATACTGCAAGTCCATGGAGAGGGTTGGAGCCCTGGGTAGCTTGCTGGGGTCAGAGGGCCCAAGGTGGAGGGCCATGGGGCACCCTGGGGACTCTACTGCAAGTCCATGGAGATAGGTAGGCCCCTGGGGAGCTTGCTGGGATCAGAGGTCCCTAGGTGGAGGGCCAAGGGTCACCCTGGGGCCTCTACTGAAAGTCTAGGGATAGAGGTGGACCACTGGGAAGCTTGCTGGTGTCAGAGGCCCCTAGGGGGAGGGCCAGGGGGCACCCTGGGGCCTCTATTAAAGTCCAGGGAGAGAGGTGGACCTCTGGGCAGCTTGCTTGGGTCAGGGACCCCTGGTGGAGGACCAGGGGGCACCCTGGGGCCTATACTGTTAGTCCAGGGAGAGAGTTGGAGCCCTGGGTAGCTTGCTGGGGTCAGAGGGCCAAAGGTGGAGGGCCATGGGGCACCCTGGGGACTCTACTGCAAGTCCAGGGAGATAGGTAGGCCCCTGGGTAGCTTGCTGGGGTCAGAGGTCCCTAGGTGGAGGGCCAAGGGTCACCCTGGGGCCTCTAATGCAAGTCTAGGGAGAGAGGTGGACCACTGGGAAGCTTGCTGGTGTCAGAGGCCCCTAGGGGGAGGGCCAGGGGGCACCCTGGGGCCTCTATTGCAAGTCTAGGGAGAGAGGTGGACCACTGGGAAGCTTGCTGGTGTCAGAGGCCCCTAAGGGGAGGGCCAGGGGGCACCCTGGGGCCTCTATTGCTAGTCCAGGGAGAGAGGTGGACCTCTGGGCAGCTTGCTTGGGTCAGGGGCCCCTAGGTGGAGGACCAGGGGGCACCCTGGGGCCTATACTGCAAGTCCAGGGAGAGAGTTGGAGCCCTGGGTAGCTTGCTGGGATCAGAGGGCCCAAGGTGGAGGGCCATGGGGCACCCTGGGGACTCTACTGCAAGTCCAGGGAGATAGGTAGGCCCCTGGGTAGCTTGCTGGGGTCAGAGGTCCCTTGGTGGAAGGCCACGGGGTACCCTGGGGCCTCTACTGCAAGTCCAGGGAGAGAGGTGGACCCCTGGGTAGCTTGCTGGGGTCATAGGCCCCTAGGTGGAGGGCCTGAGGGCACACTGGGGCCTATACTGCAAGTCCAGGGAGAGAGCTGGACCCCTGGGTAGCTTGCTGGTGTCAGATGCCCCTAGGTGGAGGGCCAGAGGGCACCCTGGGGCCTATACTGCAAGTCCAAGGAGAGAGGTGGACCCCTGGGTAGCTTGCTGGGGTCAGAAGCCCCTGGGTGGAGGGCAAGGGGGCACCCTGGGGCCTCTTTTGCAAGCCCAGGGAGAGAGCTGGACCCCTGGGTAGCTTGCTTGGGTCAGAGGCCCCTAGGTGGAGGGTCACGGGGCACCCTGGGGCCTCTATTGCAAGTCCAGGGAGTGAGGTGGACCCCTCGGTAGCTTGCTGGGATCAGAGACCCCTAGGTGGAGGGCCAATGGGCACCCTGGGTTCTCTACTGCAAGTCCAGGGAGAGATGTGGACCCCTGGGTAGCTTGCTGGGGTCAGAGGCCCCTAGGTGGAGGGCAACGGGGTACCCTGGGGCCTCTACTGCAAATCCAGGGAGAGAGGTGGAGCCCTGGGTAGCTTGCTGGGGTCAGTAGCCCCTGGGTGGAGGGCCAGGGGGCACCCTGGGGCCTATACTGCAAGTCCAAGGAGAGAGGTGGACCCTTGGGTAGCTTTGCTGGGGTCAGAGGCCCCTAGTTGGAGGGCCAGGGGGCACCCTGGGGCCTATACTGCAAGTCCAGGAAGAGAGGTGGACCCCTGGGTAGCTTGCTGGGGTCAGAGGCCCCTAGGTGGAGGGTCACGGGGCACCCTGGGGCCTCTATTGCAAGTCAAGGGAGAGAGGTGGACCCCTCGGTAGCTTGCTGGGGTCAGAGACCCCTAGGTGGAGGGCCAATGGGCACCCTGGGGCCTCTACTGCAAGTCCAGGGAGAGATGTGGACCCCTGGGTAGCTTGCTGGGGTCAGTAGCCACTTGGTGGAGGGCAAGGGGGCACCCTGGGGCCTCTATTGCAAGTCCAGGGAGAGAGCTGGACCCCTGGGTAGCTTGCTGGGTTCAAAGGCCCCTAGGTGGAGGGCCACGAGGTACCCTGGGGCCTCTACTGCAAGTCCAGGGAGAGATGTGGACCCCTGGGTAGCTTGCTGGGGTCAGAGGCCCCTAGGTGGAGGGCCACGGGGTACCCTGGGGCCTCTACTGCAAGTCCAGGGAGAGAGGTGAATCACAGGGAAGTTTGCTGGTGTCAGAGGCCCCTAGGGAGAGGGCCAGGGGTCACCATAGGGCCTCTACTATAAGTCCAGGGAGAGAGGTGGACCCCTGGGTAACTTGCTGGGTTCAGAGTCCCCTGGGTGGAGGGCCAGGGGTACCCTGGGGCCTCTACTGCAAGTCCAGGGAGAGAGTTGGACCCCTGGCTAGCTTGCTGGGGTCAGAGAGCCCTACGTGGAGGGCCATGGGGCACCCTGGGGACACTACTGCAAGTCCAGGGAGATAGGCAGGCCCCTGGGCAGCTTGCTGGGGTCAGAGGCCCCTAGGTGGAGGGCCAAGGGTCACCCTGGTGCCTAGTCTGCAAGTCTAGGGAGAGAGGTGGACCCCTGGGTAGCTTTCTGGGGTCAGAGGCCCCTAGGTGGAGGGCCAAGGGGCACCCTGGGGCCTCTATTGCAAGTCCAGGGAGAGATGTGGACCCCTGGGCAGCTTGCTTGGGTCAGGGGCCCCTAGGTGGAGGACCAAGGGGCACCCTGGGGTATATACTGCAAGTCCAGGGAGAGAGTTGGAGCCCTGGGTAGCTTTTTGGGAATCAGAGGTTCCAAGGTGGAGGGCCATGGGGCACCCTGGGGACTCTACTGCAAGTCCATGGAGATAGGTAGGCCCCTGGGTAGCTTGCTGGGATCAGAGGTCCCTAGGTGGAGGGCCAAGGGTCACCCTGTGGCCTCTACTGCAAGTCTAGGGAGAGAGGTGGACCACTGGGAAGCTTGCTGGTGTCAGAGGCCCCTAGGGGGAGGGCCAGGGGGCACCCTGGGGCCTCTATTACAAGTCCAGGGAGAGAGGTGGACCTCTGGGCAGCTTGCTTGGGTCAGGGGCCCCTGGTGGAGGACCAGGGGGCACCCTGGGGCCTATACTGCTAGTCCAGGGAGAGAGTTGGAGCCCTGGGTAGCTTGCTGGGGTCAGAGGGCCCTAGGTGGAGGGCCATGGGGCACCCTGGGGACTCTACTGCAAGTCCAGGGAGATAGGTAGGCCCCTGGGTAGCTTGCTGGGGTCAGAGGCCCCTAGGTGGAGGGCCAAGGTTCACCCTGGGGCCTAGTCTGCAAGTCTAGGGAGAGAGGTGGACCCCTGGGTAGCTTTCTGGGGTCAGAGGCCCCTAGGTGGAGGGCCAAGGGGCACCCTGTGGCCTCTATTGCAAGTCCAGGGAGAGAGGTGGACCCCTGGGCAGCTTGCTTGGGTCAGGGGCCCCTAGGTGGAGGACCAGGGGGCACCCAGGGGCGTCTACTGCAAGTCCAGGGAGAGATGTGGACCCCTGGGTAGCTTGCTGGGGTCAGAGGCCCCTAGGTGGAGGGCCAAGGGGCACCCTGTGGCCTCTACTGCAAGTCCAGGGAGAGAGGTGGACCCCTCGGTAGATTGCTGGGGTCAGAGGCCCCTAGGTGGAGGGCCAATGGGCACCCTGGGGCCTCTACTGCAAGACCAGGGAGAGAGGTGAAGCCCTGGGTAGCTTGCTGGGGTCAGAGGCCAAGAGGTGGAGGGCCAGAGGGCAGCCTAGGGCCTCTACTTCAAGTCCAGGGAGAGATGTGAATCACTGGGAAGCTTGCTGGGGTCAGTAGCCCCTAAGGGGAGGGCCAGGGGGAACTGTAGGGCCTCTACTATAAGTCCAGGGAGAGAGGTGGACCCCTGGTTAGCTTGCTGGGTTCAGAGGCCCCTGGGTGGAGGGCCACGGGGTGCCCTGGGGCCTCTACTGCAAGTCCAGGGAGAGAGTTGGACCCCTGGGTAGCTTGCTGGGGTCAGAGGGCCCTACGTGGAGGGCCATGGGGCACCCTGGGGACACTACTGCAATTCCAGGGAGATAGGTAGGCCCCTGGGTAGCTTGCTGGGGTCAGAGGTCCCTAGGTAGAGGGCCAAGGGTCACCCTGGGGCCTCTACTGCACGTCTAGGGTCACCCTGGGGCCTAGTCTGCAAGTCTACGGAGAGAGGTAGACCCCTGGGTAGCTTTCTGGGGTCAGAGGCCCCTAGGTGGAGGGCCCAGGGGCACCCTGGGGCCTCTATTGCAAGTCCAGGGAGAGAGGTGGACCCCTGGGCAGCTTGCTTGGGTCAGGGGCCCCTGGTTGGAGGACCAGGGGGCACCCTGGGGCGTATACTGCAAGTCCAGGGAGAGAGTTGGAGCCCTGGGTAGCTTGCTGGGGTCAGAGGGCCCAAGGTGGAGGGCCATGGGGCACCCTGGGGACTCTACTGCAAGTCCATGGAGATAGGTAGGCCCCTGGGGAGCTTGCTGGGATCAGAGGTCCCTAGGTGGAGGGCCAAGGGTCACCCTGGGGCCTCTACTGCAAGTCTAGGGATAGAGGTGGACCACTGGGAAGCTTGCTGGTGTCAGAGGCCCCTAGGGGGAGGGCCAGGGGGCACCCTGGGGCCTCTATTAAAGTCCAGGGAGAGAGGTGGACCTCTGGGCAGCTTGCTTGGGTCAGGGACCCCTGGTGGAGGACCAGGGGGCACCCTGGGGCCTATACTGCTAGTCCAGGGAGAGAGTTGGAGCCCTGGGTAGCTTGCTGGGGTCAGAGGGCCCAAGGTGGAGGGCCATGGGGCACCCTGGGGACTCTACTGCAAGTCCAGGGAGATAGGTAGGCCCCTGGGTAGCTTGCTGGGGTCAGAGGTCCCTAGGTGGAGGGCCAAGGGTCACCCTGGGGCCTCTAATGCAAGTCTAGGGAGAGAGGTGGACCACTGGGAAGCTTGCTGGTGTCAGAGGCCCCTAGGGGGAGGGCCAGGGGGCACCCTGGGGCCTCTATTGCAAGTCTAGGGAGAGAGGTGGACCACTGGGAAGCTTGCTGGTGTCAGAGGCCCCTAAGGGGAGGGCCAGGGGGCACCCTGGGGCCTCTATTGCAAGTCCAGGGAGAGAGGTGGACCTCTGGGCAGCTTGCTTGGGTCAGGGGCCCCTAGGTGGAGGGTCACGGGGCACCCTGGGGCCTCTATTGCAAGTCCAGGGAGAGAGGTGGACCCCTCGGTAGCTTGCTGGGATCAGAGACCTCTAGGTGGAGGGCCAATGGGCACCCTGGGTTCTCTACTGCAAGTCCAGGGAGAGATGTGGACCCCTGGGTAGCTTGCTGGGGTCAGAGGCCCCTAGGTGGAGGGCCACGGGGTACCCTGGGGCCTCTACTGCAAATCCAGGGAGAGAGGTGGAGCCCTGGGTAGCTTGCTGGGGTCAGTAGCCCCTGGTTGGAGGGCCAGGGGGCACCCTGGGGCCTATACTGCAAGTCCAAGGAGAGAGGTGGACCCCTGGGTAGCTTTGCTGGGGTCAGAGGCCCCTAGTTGGAGGGCCAGGGGGCACCCTGGGGCCTATACTGCAAGTCCAGGAAGAGAGGTGGACCCCTGGGTAGCTTGCTGGACTCAGAGGCCCCTAGGTGGAGGGCCAGGGGGCACCCTGGGGCCTCTATTGCAAGTCCAGGGAGAGAGGTGGACCCCTGGGCAGCTTGCTTGGGTCAGGGGCCCCTAGGTGGAGGACCAGGGGGCACCCTGGGGCCTATACTGCAAGTCCAGGGAGAGAGTTGGAGCCCTGGGTAGCTTGCTGGGATCAGAGGGCCCAAGGTGGAGGGCCATGGGGCACCCTGGGGACTCTACTGCAAGTCCAGGGAGATAGGTAGGCCCCTGGGTAGCTTGCTGGGGTCAGAGGTCCCTTGGTGGAAGGCCACGGGGTACCCTGGGGCCTCTACTGCAAGTCCAGGGAGAGAGGTGGACCCCTGGGTAGCTTGCTGGGGTCATAGGCCCCTAGGTGGAGGGCCTGAGGGCACACTGGGGCCTATACTGCAAGTCCAGGGAGAGAGCTGGACCCCTGGGTAGCTTGCTGGTGTCAGATGCCCCTAGGTGGAGGGCCAGAGGGCACCCTGGGGCCTATACTGCAAGTCCAAGGAGAGAGGTGGACCCCTGGGTAGCTTGCTGGTGTTAGATGCCCCTAGTTGGAGGGCCAGGGGGCACCCTGGGTCCTATACTGCAAGTCCAGGGAGAGAGGTGGACCCCTGGGTAGCTTGCTGGGGTCAGATGCCCCTAGGTGGAGGGCCAGGGGGCACCCTGGGGCCTATACTGCAAGTCCAAGGAGAGAGGTGGACCCCTGGGTAGCTTGATGGGGTCAGAGGCCCCTAGTTGGAGGGCCAGGGGGTACCCTGGGGCCTCTACTGCAAGTCCAGGGAGAGATGTGGACCCCTGGGTAGCTTAAGGGACTCAGAGGCCCCTAGGTGGAGGGCCAGGGGGCACCCTGGAAACTCTACTATAAGTCCAGGGAGAGAGGTGGACCCCTGGGTAGCTTGCTGGGGTCAGAGGCTCCTAGGTGGAGGGCCAGGGGTCACCCAGGGGCGTCTACTGCAAGTCCAGGGAGAGAGGTGGACCCCTCGATAGCTTGCTGGGGTCAGAGACCCCTAGGTGGAGGGCCAATGGGCACCCTGGGGCCTCTACTGCAAGTCCAGGGAGAGAGGTGGAGCCCTGGGTAGCTTGCTGGGGTCAAATGCCCCTAGGTGGAGGGCCAGAGGGCAGCCTAGGGCCTCTACTACAAGTCCAGGGAGAGAGGTGGAGCCCTGGGTAGCTTGCTGGGGTCAGTAGCCCATGAGTGGAGGGCAAGGGGGCACCCTGGGGCCTCTATTGCAAGTCCACGGAGGGAGCTGGACCCCTGGGTTACTTGCTGGGTTCAGAGGCCCCTAGGTGGAGGGCCACGGGGTACCCTGGGGCCTCTACTGCAAGTCCAGGGAGAGATGTGGACGCCTGGGTTGCTTGCTGGACTCAGAGGCCCCTAGGTGGAGGGCCAGGGGGCACCCTGGGGCCTCTATTGCAAGTCCAGGGAGACAGCTGGACACCTGGGTAGCTTGCTGGGGTCAGAGGCCCCTAGGTGGAGGGCCACGGGGTACCCTGGGGCCTCTACTGCAAGTCCAGGGAGAGAGGTGGAGCCCTGGGTAGCTTGCTGGGGCCAGTAGCCCCTGAGTGGAGGGCAAGGGGGCACCCTGGGGCCTCTACTGCAAGTCCAGGGAGAGAGGTGGAGCCCTGGGTAGCTTGCTGGAGTCAGAGGCCCCTAGGTGGAGGGCAAGGGGGCACCCTGTGGCCTATACTGCAAGTCCAGGGAGAGAGGTGGACCCCTGGGTAGCTTGCTGGGGTCAAAGGGCCCTAGGTGGAGGGCCAAGGGTCAACCTGGGGCCTCTACTGCATGTCCAGGGAGAGAGGTGGAGCCCTGGGTAGCTTGCTAAGGTCAGATGCCCCTAGGTGGAGGGCCAGAGGGCAGCCTAGGGCCTTTACTACAAGTCCAGGGAGAGAGGTGGAGCCCTGGGTAGCTTGCTGGGGTCAGTAGCCCCTGGGTGGAGGGCAAGGGGGCACCCTGGGGCCTCTTTTGCAAGCCCAGGGAGAGAGCTGGACCCCTGGGTAGCTTGCTTGGGTCAGAGGCCCCTAGGTGGAGGGTCACGGGGCACCCTGGGGCCTCTATTGCAAGTCCAGGGAGTGAGGTGGACCCCTCGGTAGCTTGCTGGGATCAGAGACCCCTAGGTGGAGGGTCAATGGGCACCCTGGGTTCTCTACTGCAAGTCCAGGGAGAGATGTGGACCCCTGGGTAGCTTGCTGGGGTCAGAGGCCCCTAGGTGGAGGGCCAAGGGGTACCGTAGGGGCCTCTACTGCAAGTCCAGGGAGAGAGGTGGAGCCCTGGGTAGCTTGCTGGGGTCAGAGGCCCCAGGTGGAGGTCCAGAGGGCAGCCTAGGGCCTCTACTACAAGTCCAGGGAGAGAGGTGGAGCCCTGGGTAGCTTGCTGGGGTCAGTAGCCCCTAGTTGGAGGGCCAGGGGGCACCCTGGGACCTATACTGCAAGTCCAGGAAGAGAGGTGGACCCCTGGGTAGCTTAAGGGACTCAGAGGCCCCTAGGTGGAGGGCCAGGGGGCACCCTGGAAACTCTACTATAAGTCCAGGGAGAGAGGTGGACCCCTGGGTAGCTTGCTGGGGTCAGAGGCTCCTAGGTGGAGGGCCAGGGGTCACCCAGGGGCGTCTACTGCAAGTCCAGGGAGAGAGGTGGACCCCTCGGTAGCTTGCTGGGGTCAGAGACCCCTAGGTGGAGGGCCAATGGGCACCCTGGGGCCACTACTGCAAGTCCAGGGAGAGAGGTGGAGCCCTGGGTAGCTTGCTGAGGTCAAATGCCCCTAGGTGGAGGGCCAGAGGGCAGCCTAGGGCCTCTACTACAAGTCCAGGGAGAGAGGTGGAGCCCTGGGTAGCTTGCTGGGGTCAGTAGCCCATGAGTGGAGGGCAAGGGGGCACCCTGGGGCCTCTATTGCAAGTCCACGGAGGGAGCTGGACCCCTGGGTTACTTGCTGGGTTCAGAGGCCCCTAGGTGGAGGGCCAGGGGGTACCCTGGGGCCTCTACTGCAAGTCCAGGGAGAGATGTGGACGCCTGGGTTGTTTGCTGGACTCAGAGGCCCCTAGGTGGAGGGCCTGGGGGCACCCTGGGGCCTCTATTGCAAGTCCAGGGAGACAGCTGGACACCTGGGTAGCTTGCTGGGGTCAGAGGCCCCTAGGTGGAGGGCCACGGGGTACCCTGGGGCCTCTACTGCAAGTCCAGGGAGAGAGGTGGAGCCCTGGGTAGCTTGCTGGGGCCAGTAGCCCCTGAGTGGAGGGCAAGGGGGCACCCTGGGGCCTCTACTGCAAGTCCAGGGAGAGAGGTGGAGCCCTGGGTAGCTTGCTGGAGTCAGAGGCCCCTAGGTGGAGGGCAAGGGGGCACCCTGTGGCCTATACTGCAAGTCCAGGGAGAGAGGTGGACCCCTGGGTAGCTTGCTGGGGTCAAAGGGCCCTAGGTGGAGGGCCAAGGGTCAACCTGGGGCCTCTACTGCAAGTCCAGGGAGAGAGGTGGACCCCTGGGTAGCTTGCTGGTGTTAGATGCCCCTAGTTGGAGGGCCAGGGGGCACCCTGGGTCCTATACTGCAAGTCCAGGGAGAGAGGTGGACCCCTGGGTAGCTTGCTGGGGTCAGAGGCCCCTAGTTGGAGGGCCAGGGGGTACCCTGGGGCCTCTACTGCAAGTCCAGGGAGAGAGGTGGAGCCCTGGGTAGCTTGCTGGGGTCAGTAGCCCCTAGTTGGAGGGCCAGGGGGCACCCTGGGACCTATACTGCAAGTCCAGGAAGAGAGGTGGACCCCTGGGTAGCTTAAGGGACTCAGAGGCCCCTAGGTGGAGGGCCAGGGGGCACCCTGGAAACTCTACTATAAGTCCAGGGAGAGAGGTGGACCCCTGGGTAGCTTGCTGGGGTCAGAGGCTCCTAGGTGGAGGGCCAGGGGTCACCCAGGGGCGTCTACTGCAAGTCCAGGGAGAGAGGTGGACCCCTCGGTAGCTTGCTGGGGTCAGAGACCCCTAGGTGGAGGGCCAATGGGCACCCTGGGGCCACTACTGCAAGTCCAGGGAGAGAGGTGGAGCCCTGGGTAGCTTGCTGAGGTCAAATGCCCCTAGGTGGAGGGCCAGAGGGCAGCCTAGGGCCTCTACTACAAGTCCAGGGAGAGAGGTGGAGCCCTGGGTAGCTTGCTGGGGTCAGTAGCCCATGAGTGGAGGGCAAGGGGGCACCCTGGGGCCTCTATTGCAAGTCCACGGAGGGAGCTGGACCCCTGGGTTACTTGCTGGGTTCAGAGGCCCCTAGGTGGAGGGCCAGGGGGTACCCTGGGGCCTCTACTGCAAGTCCAGGGAGAGATGTGGACGCCTGGGTTGTTTGCTGGACTCAGAGGCCCCTAGGTGGAGGGCCTGGGGGCACCCTGGGGCCTCTATTGCAAGTCCAGGGAGACAGCTGGACACCTGGGTAGCTTGCTGGGGTCAGAGGCCCCTAGGTGGAGGGCCACGGGGTACCCTGGGGCCTCTACTGCAAGTCCAGGGAGAGAGGTGGAGCCCTGGGTAGCTTGCTGGGGCCAGTAGCCCCTGAGTGGAGGGCAAGGGGGCACCCTGGGGCCTCTACTGCAAGTCCAGGGAGAGAGGTGGAGCCCTGGGTAGCTTGCTGGAGTCAGAGGCCCCTAGGTGGAGGGCAAGGGGGCACCCTGTGGCCTATACTGCAAGTCCAGGGAGAGAGGTGGACCCCTGGGTAGCTTGCTGGGGTCAAAGGGCCCTAGGTGGAGGGCCAAGGGTCAACCTGGGGCCTCTACTGCAAGTCCAGGGAGAGAGGTGGACCCCTGGGTAGCTTGCTGGTGTTAGATGCCCCTAGTTGGAGGGCCAGGGGGCACCCTGGGTCCTATACTGCAAGTCCAGGGAGAGAGGTGGACCCCTGGGTAGCTTGCTGGGGTCAGAGGCCCCTAGTTGGAGGGCCAGGGGGTACCCTGGGGCCTCTACTGCAAGTCCAGGGAGAGATGTGGACCCCTGTGTAGCTTGCTGGACTCAGAAGCCCCTAGGTGGAGGGCCAGGGGGCACCCTGGAAACTCTACTATAAGTCCAGGGAGAGAGGTGGACCCCTGGGTAGCTTGCTGGGGTCAGAGACCCCTAGGTGGAGGGCCAATGGGCACCCTTGGGCCTCTACTGCAAGTCCAGGGAGAGAGGGGGAGCCCTGGGTAGCTTGCTGGGGTCAAAGGCCCCTAGGTGGAGGGCCAGAGGGCAGCCTAGGGCCTCTACTACAAGTCCAGGGAGAGAGGTTGAGCCCTGGGTAGCTTGCTGGGGTCAGTAGCCCCTAATGGAGGGCAAGGGGCACCCTGGGGCCTCTATTGCAAGTCCACGGAGGGAGCTGGACCCCTGAGTAGCTTGCTGGGTTCAGAGGCCCCTAGGTGGAGGGCCAAGGGGTACCCTGGGGCCTCTACTGCAAGTCCAGGGAGAGATGTGGACCCCTGGGTAGCTTGCTGGGGTCAGAGGCCCCTAGGTGGAGGGCAAGGGGGCACCCTGGGGCCTCTACTAAAAGTCCAGGGAGAGAGATGGACCCCTGGGTAGCTTGCTGGGGTCAGAGACCCCTAGGTGGAGGGCCAATGGGCACCCTGCGGCCTCTACTGCAAGTCCAGGGAGAGAGGTGGAGCCCTGGGTAGCTTGCTGGGGTCAGAGGCCCCTAAGTGGGGGGCCAGAGGGCAGCCTAGGGCCTCTACTTAAAGTCTAGGGAGAGAGGTGGAGCCCTGGGTAGCTTGCTGGGGTCAGTAGCCCCTGGGTGGAGGGCAAGGGGGCACCCTGGGGCCTCTATTGCAATTCCAGGGAGAGAGCTGGACCCCTGGGTAGCTTGCTGGGTTCAGAGGCCCCTAGGTGGAGGGCCATGGGGTTCCCAGGGGCCTCTACTGCAAGTCCAGGGAGAGATGTGGACCCCTGGGTAGCTTGCTGGGGTCAGAGGCCCCTAGGTGGAGGGCCACAGGGTACCTTGGGGCCTCTACTGCAAGTTCAGGGAGAGAGCTGGAGCCATGGGTAGCTTGCTGGGGTCAGTAGCCCCTGGGTGGAGGGCAAGGGGGCACCCTGGGGCTTCTACTGCAAGTCCAGGGAGAGATGTGGACCCCTGGGTAGCTTGCCGGGTTCAAAGGGCCCTAGGTGGAGGGCTATGGGGCACCCTGGGGACTCTACTGCAAGTTCAAGGAGATAGGCAGGCCCCTGGGCAGCTTGCTGGGGTCAGACGGCCCTAGGTGGAGGGCCAAGGGTCAACCTGAGGCCTCTACTGCAAGTCCAGAGAGAGAAGTGAATCACTGGGAAGCTTGTTGGTGTCAGAGGCCCCTAGGGGGAGGGCCAGGGGGCACCGTAGGGCCTCTACTATAAATCCAGGGAGAGATGTGGACCCCTGGGTACTTTGCTGGGGTCAGAGGCCCCTAGGCGGAGGGCCAATGGGCACCCTGGGGCCTCTACTGCAAGTCCAGGGAGAGAGGTGAAGCCCTGGGTAGCTTTCTGGGGTCAGATGCCCCTAGGTGGAGGGCCAGGGGGCACCCTGGGGCCTATACTGCAAGTCCAAGGAGAGAGGTGGACCCCTTGGTAGCTTGCTGGGGTCAGAGGCCCCTAGTTGGAGGGCCAGGGGGTACCCTGGGGCCTCTACTGCAAGTCCAGGGAGAGATGTGGACCCCTGGGTAGCTTAAGGGACTCAGTGGCCCCTAGGTGGAGGGCCAGGGGGCACCCTGGAAACTCTACTATAAGTCCAGGGAGAGAGGTGGACCCCTGGGTAGCTTGCTGGGGTCAGAGGCTCCTAGGTGGAGGGCCAGGGGTCACCCAGGGGCGTCTACTGCAAGTCCAGGGAGAGAGGTGGACCCCTCGGTAGCTTGCTGGGGTCAGAGACCCCTAGGTGGAGGGCCAATGGGCACCCTGGGGCCTCTGCTGCAAGTCCAGGGAGAGAGGTGGACCCCTCGGTAGCTTGCTGGGATCAGACACCCCTAGGTGGAGGGCCAATGGGCACCCTGGGTTCTCTACTGCAAGTCCAGGGAGAGATGTGGACCCCTGGGTAGCTTGCTGGGGTCAGAGGCCCCTAGGTGGAGGGCCACGGGGTACCCTGGGGCCTCTACTGCAAATCCAGGGAGAGAGGTGGAGCCCTGGGTAGCTTGCTGGGGTCAGTAGCCCCTGGTTGGAGGGCCAGGGGGCACCCTGGGGCCTATACTGCAAGTCCAAGGAGAGAGATGGACCCCTGGGTAGCTTTGCTGGGGTCAGAGGCCCCTAGTTGGAGTGCCAGGGGGCACCCTGGGGCCTATACTGCAAGTCCAGGAAGAGAGGTGGACCCCTGGGTAGCTTGCTGGACTCAGAGGCCCCTAGGTGGAGGGCCATGGGGCACCCTGGGGACTCTACTGCAAGTCCAGGGAGATAGGTAGGCCCCTGGGAAGCTTGCTGGGGTCAGAGGTCCCTTGGTGGAAGGCCACGGGGTACCCTGGGGCCTCTACTGCAAGTCCAGGGAGAGAGGTGGACCCCTGGGTAGCTTGCTGGGGTCATAGGCCCCTAGGTGGAGGGCCAGAGGGCACACTGGGGCCTATACTGCAAGTCCAGGGAGAGAGCTGGACCCCTGGGTAGCTTGCTGGTGTCAGATGCCCCTAGGTGGAGGGCCAGAGGGCACCCTGGGGCCTATACTGCAAGTCCATGGAGAGAGGTGGACCCCTGGGTAGCTTGCTGGTGTTAGATGCCCCTAGTTGGAGGCCCAGGGGGCACCCTGGGTCCTATACAGCAAGTCCAGGGAGAGAGGTGGACCCCTGGGTAGCTTGCTGGGGTCAGATGCCCCTAGGTGGAGGGCCAGGGGGCACCCTGGGGCCTATACTGCAAGTCCAAGGAGAGAGGTGGACCCCTGGGTAGCTTGCTGGGGTCAGAGGCCCCTAGTTGGAGGGCCAGGGGGTACCCTGGGGCCTCTACTGCAAGTCCAGGGAGAGATGTGGACCCCTGGGTAGCTTAAGGGACTCAGAGGCCCCTAGGTGGAGGGCCAGGGGGCACCCTGGAAACTCTACTATAAGTCCAGGGAGAGAGGTGGACCCCTGGGTAGCTTGCTGGGGTCAGAGGCTCCTAGGTGGAGGGCCAGGGGTCACCCAGGGGCGTCTACTGCAAGTCCAGGGAGAGAGGTGGACCCCTCGGTAGCTTGCTGGGGTCAGAGACCCCTAGGTGGAGGGCCAATGGGCACCCTGGGGCCACTACTGCAAGTCCAGGGAGAGAGGTGGAGCCCTGGGTAGCTTGCTGAGGTCAAATGCCCCTAGGTGGAGGGCCAGAGGGCAGCCTAGGGCCTCTACTACAAGTCCAGGGAGAGAGGTGGAGCCCTGGGTAGCTTGCTGGGGTCAGTAGCCCATGAGTGGAGGGCAAGGGGGCACCCTGGGGCCTCTATTGCAAGTCCACGGAGGGAGCTGGACCCCTGGGTTACTTGCTGGGTTCAGAGGCCCCTAGGTGGAGGGCCACGGGGTACCCTGGGGCCTCTACTGCAAGTCCAGGGAGAGATGTGGACGCCTGGGTTGTTTGCTGGACTCAGAGGCCCCTAGGTGGAGGGCCAGGGGGCACCCTGGGGCCTCTATTGCAAGTCCAGGGAGACAGCTGGACACCTGGGTAGCTTGCTGGGGTCAGAGGCCCCTAGGTGGAGGGCCACGGGGTACCCTGGGGCCTCTACTGCAAGTCCAGGGAGAGAGGTGGAGCCCTGGGTAGCTTGCTGGGGCCAGTAGCCCCTGAGTGGAGGGCAAGGGGGCACCCTGGGGCCTCTACTGCAAGTCCAGGGAGAGAGGTGGAGCCCTGGGTAGCTTGCTGGAGTCAGAGGCCCCTAGGTGGAGGGCAAGGGGGCACCCTGTGGCCTATACTGCAAGTCCAGGGAGAGAGGTGGACCCCTGGGTAGCTTGCTGGGGTCAAAGGGCCCTAGGTGGAGGGCCAAGGGTCAACCTGGGGCCTCTACTGCATGTCCAGGGAGAGAGGTGGAGCCCTGGGTAGCTTGCTGGGGTCAGATGCCCCTAGGTGGAGGGCCAGAGGGCAGCCTAGGGCCTTTACTACAAGTCCAGGGAGAGAGGTGGAGCCCTGGGTAGCTTGCTGGGGTCAGTAGCCCCTGGGTGGAGGGCAAGGGGGCACCCTGGGGCCCCTTTTGCAAGCCCAGGGAGAGAGCTGGACCCCTGGGTAGCTTGCTTGGGTCAGAGACCCCTAGGTGGAGGGTCACGGGGCACCCTGGGGCCTCTATTGCAAGTCCAGGGAGTGAGGTGGACCCCTCCGTAGCTTGCTGGGATCAGAGACCCCTAGGTGGAGGGCCAATGGGCACCCTGGGTTCTCTACTGCAAGTCCAGGGAGAGATGTGGACCCCTGGGTAGCTTGCTGGGGTCAGAGGCCCCTAGGTGGAGGGCAACGGGGTACCCTGGGGCCTCTACTGCAAATCCAGGGAGAGAGGTGGAGCCCTGGGTAGCTTGCTGGGGTCAGTAGCCCCTGGGTGGAGGGCCAGGGGGCACCCTGGGGCCTATACTGCAAGTCCAAGGAGAGAGGTGGACCCCTGGGTAGCTTTGCTGGGGTCAGAGGCCCCTAGTTGGAGGGCCAGGGGGCACCCTGGGGCCTATACTGCAAGTCCAGGAAGAGAGGTGGACCCCTGGGTAGCTTGCTGGGGTCAGAGGCCCCTAGGTGGAGGGTCACGGGGCACCCTGGGGCCTCTATTGCAAGTCAAGGGAGAGAGGTGGACCCCTCGGTAGCTTGCTGGGATCAGAGACCCCTAGGTGGAGGGCCAATGGGCACCCTGGGGCACCCTGGGGCCTCTATTGCAAGTCCTCTACTGCAAGTCCAGGGAGAGAGTTGGACCCCTGGGTAGCTTGCTGGGGTCAGAGGGCCCTACGTGGAGGGCCATGGGGCACCCTGGGGACACTACTGCAATTCCAGGGAGATAGGCAGGCCCCTGGGCAGCTTGTTGGGGTCAGAGGCCCCTAGGTGGAGGGCCAAGGGTCACCCTGGGGCCTAGTCTGCAAGTCTAGGGAGAGATGTGGACCCCTGGGTAGCTTGCTGGGTTCAGAGGCCCCTGGGTGGAGGGCCACGGGGTGTCCTGGGGCCTATACTGCAAGTCCAGGGAGAGAGTTGGAGCCCTGGGTAGCTTGCTGGGGTCAGAGGGCCCAAGGTGGAGGGTCACGGGGCACCCTGGGGCCTCTATTGCAAGTCCAGGGAGAGAGGTGGACCCCTCGGTAGCTTGCTGGGATCAGAGACCCCTAGGTGGAGGGCCAATGGGCACCCTGGGTTCTCTACTGCAAGTCCAGGGAGAGATGTGGACCCCTGGGTAGCTTGCTGGGGTCAGAGGCCCATAGGTGGAGGGCCACGGGGTACCCTGGGGCCTCTACTGCAAATCCAGGGAGAGAGGTGGAGCCCTGGGTAGCTTGCTGGGGTCAGTAGCCCCTGGTTGGAGGGCCAGGAGGCACCCTGGGGCCTATACTGCAAGTCCAAGGAGAGAGGTGGACCCCTAGGTGGAGGGCCAATGGGCACCCTGGGTTCTCTACTGCAAGTCCAGGGAGAGATGTGGACCCCTGGGTAGCTTGCTGGGGTCAGAGGCCCCTAGGTGGAGGGCCAATGGGCACCCTAGGGCCTCTGCTGCAAGTCCAGGGAGAGAGGTGGAGCCCTGGGTAGCTTGCTGGGGTCAAAGGCCCCTAGGTGGAGGGCCAGAGGGCAGCCTAGGGCCTCTACTACAAGTCCAGGGAGAGAGGTGGAGCCCTGGGTAGCTTGCTGGGGTCAGTAGCCCCCGATGGAGGGCAAGGGGCACCCTGGGGCCTCTATTGCAAGTCCACGGAGGGAGCTGGACCCCTGAGTAGCTTGCTGGGTTCAGAGGCCCCTAGGTGAAGGGCCACGGGGTACCCTGGGGCCTCTACTGCAAGTCCAGGGAGAGATGTGGACCCCTGGGTAGCTTGCTGGACTCAGAGGCCCCTAGGTGGAGGGCCAGGGGGCACCCTGTGGCCTCTATTGCAAGTCCAGGAAGAAAGCTGGACCCCTGGGTAGCTTGCTGGGGTCAGAGGCCCCTAGGTGGAGGGCCACGGGGTACCCTAGGGGCCTCTACTGCAAGTCCAGGGAGAGAGGTGGAGCCCTGGGTAGCTTGCTGGGGCCAGTAGCCCCTGGGTGGAGGGCAAGGGGGCACCCTGGGGCCTCTACTGCAAGTCCAGGGAGAGAGGTGGAGCCCTGGGTAGCTTGCTGGGGTCAGAGGCCCCTAGGTGGAGGGCAAGGGGGCACCCTGTGGCCTATACTGCAAGTCCAGGGAGAGAGGTGGACCCCTGGGTAGCTTGCTGGGGTCAAAGGGCCCTAGGTGGAGGGCCAAGGGTCAACCTGGGGACTCTACTGCATGTCCAGGGAGAGAGGTGGAGCCCTGGGTAGCTTGCTGGGGTCAGAGGCCCCAGGTGGAGGGCCAGAGGGCAGCCTAGGGCCTCTACTACAAGTCCAGGGAGAGAGGTGGAGCCCTGGGTAGCTTGCTGGGGTCAGTAGCCCCTAGTTGGAGGGCCAGGGGGCACCCTGGGACCTATACTGCAAGTCCAGGAAGAGAGGTGGACCCCTGGGTAGCTTGCTGGGGTCAGAGGCCCCTAGGTGAAGGGCCATGGGGCACCCTGGGGAAACTACTGCAAGTCCAGGGAGATAGGCAGGCCCCAGGGCAGCTTGCTGGGGTCAGAGGCCCCTAGGTGGAGGGCCAAGGGTCACCCTGGGGCCTAGTCTGCAAGTGTAGGGAGAGAGGTGGACCCCTGGGTAGCTTTCTGGGGTCAGAGGCCCCTGAGTGCAGGGCCAAGGGGCACCCTGGGGCCTCTATTGCAAGTCCAGGGAGAGAGGTGGACCTCTGGGCAGCTTGCTTGGGTCAGGGGCCCCTAGGTGGAGGACCAGGGGGCACCCTGGGGCCTATACTGCTAGTCCAGGGAGAGAGTTGGAGCCCTGGGTAGCTTGCTGGGGTCAGAGGGCCCTAGGTGGAGGGCCATGGGGCACCCTGGGGACTCTACTGCAAGTCCAGGGAGATAGGTAGGCCCCTGGGTAGCTTGCTGGGGTCAGATGCCCCTAGGTGGAGGACCAGAGGGCACCCTGGGGCCTATACTGCAAGTCCAGGGAGAGAGGTGGACCCCTGGGTAGCTTGCTGGTGTTAGATGCCCCTAGTTGGAGGGCCAGGGGGCACCTTGGGTCCTATACTGCAAGTCCAGGGAGAGAGGTGGACCCCTGGGTAGCTTGCTGGGGTCAGATGCCCCTAGGTGGAGGGCCAGGGGGCACCCTGGGGCCTAAACTGCAAGTCCAAGGAGAGAGGTGGACCCCTGGGTAGCTTGCTGGACTCAGAGGCCCCTAGGTGGAGGGCCAGGGGGCAGCCTGGAAACTCTACTATAAGTCCAGGGAGAGAGGTGGACCCCTTGGTAGCTTGCTGGGGTCAGAGGCCCCTAGGTGGAGGGCCAGGGGTCACCCAGGGGCGTCTACTGCAAGTCAAGGGAGAGAGTTGGACCCCTTGGTAGCTTGCTGGGGTCAGAGACCCCTAGGTGGAGGGCCAATGGGCACCCTGGGGCCTCTACTGCAAGTCCAGGGAGAGAGGTGGAGCCCTGGGTAGCTTGTTGGGGTCAAAGGCCCCTAGGTGGAGGGTCAGAGGGCAGCCTAGGGCCTCTACTACAAGTCCAGGGAGAGAGGTGGAGCCCTGGGTAGCTTTCTGGGGTCAGTAGCCCCTTAGTGGAGGGCAAGGGGGCACCCTGGGGCCTCTATTGCAAGTCCACGGAGGGAGCTGGACCCCTGGGTAACTTGCTGGGTTCAGAGGCCCCTAGGTGGAGGGCCACGGGGTACCCTGGGTCCTCTACTGCAAGTCCAGGGAGAGATGTGGACAACTGGGTTGCTTGCTGGGGTCAGAGGCCCCTAGAAGGAGGGCCACGGGGTACCCTGGGGCCTCTACTGCAAGTCCAGGGAGAGAGGTGGAGCCCTGGGTAGCTTGCTGGGGCCAGTAGCCCCTGAGTGGAGGGCAAGGGGGCACCCTGGGGCCTCTACTGCAAGTCCAGGGAGAGAGGTGGAGCCCTGGGTAGCTTGCTGAGGTCAAATGCCCCTAGGTGGAGGGCCACGGGGTACCCTGGGGCCTCTACTGCAAGTCCAGGGAGAGAGGTGGAGCCCTGGGTAGCTTGCTGGGGCCAGTAGCCCCTGAGTGGAGGGCAAGGGGGCACCCTGGGGCCTCTACTGCAAGTCCAGGGAGAGAGGTGGAGCCCTGGGTAGCTTGCTGGAGTCAGAGGCCCCTAGGTGGAGGGCAAGGGGGCACCCTGTGGCCTATACTGCAAGTCCAGGGAGAGAGGTGGACCCCTGGGTAGCTTGCTGGGGTCAAAGGGCCCTAGGTGGAGGGCCAAGGGTCAACCTGGGGCCTCTACTGCATGTCCAGGGAGAGAGGTGGAGCCCTGGGTAGCTTGCTGGGGTCAGATGCCCCTAGGTGGAGGGCCAGAGGGCAGCCTAGGGCCTTTACTACAAGTCCAGGGAGAGAGGTGGAGCCCTGGGTAGCTTGCTGGGGTCAGTAGCCCCTGGGTGGAGGGCAAGGGGGCACCCTGGGGCCTCTTTTGCAAGCCCAGGGAGAGAGCTGGACCCCTGGGTAGCTTGCTTGGGTCAGAGGCCCCTAGGTGGAGGGTGACGGGGCACCCTGGGGCCTCTATTGCAAGTCCAGGGAGTGAGGTGGACCCCTCGGTAGCTTGCTGGGATCAGAGACCCCTAGGTGGAGGGCCAATGGGCACCCTGGGTTCTCTACTGCAAGTCCAGGGAGAGATGTGGACCCCTGGGTAGCTTGCTGGGGTCAGAGGCCCCTAGGTGGAGGGCAACGGGGTACCCTGGGGCCTCTACTGCAAATCCAGGGAGAGAGGTGGAGCCCTGGGTAGCTTGCTGGGGTCAGTAGCCCCTGGGTGGAGGGCCAGGGGGCACCCTGGGGCCTATACTGCAAGTCCAAGGAGAGAGGTGGACCCCTGGGTAGCTTTGCTGGAGTCAGAGGCCCCTAGTTGGAGGGCCAGGGGGCACCCTGGGGCCTATACTGCAAGTCCAGGAAGAGAGGTGGACCCCTGGGTAGCTTGCTGGGGTCAGAGGCCCCTAGGTGGAGGGTCACGGGGCACCCTGGGGCCTCTATTGCAAGTCAAGGGAGAGAGGTGGACCCCTCGGTAGCTTGCTGGGGTCAGAGACCCCTAGGTGGAGGGCCAATGGGCACCCTGGGGCACCCTGGGGCCTCTATTGCAAGTCCTCTACTGCAAGTCCAGGGAGAGAGTTGGACCCCTGGGTAGCTTGCTGGGGTCAGAGGGCCCTACGTGGAGGGCCATGGGGCACCCTGGGGACACTACTGCAATTCCAGGGAGATAGGCAGGCCCCTGGGCAGCTTGCTGGGGTCAGAGGCCCCTAGGTGGAGGGCCAAGGGTCACCCTGGGGCCTAGTCTGCAAGTCTAGGGAGAGATGTGGACCCCTGGGTAGCTTGCTGGGTTCAGAGGCCCCTGGGTGGAGGGCCACGGGGTGTCCTGGGGCCTATACTGCATGTCCAGGGAGAGAGTTGGAGCCCTGGGTAGCTTGCTGGGGTCAGAGGGCCCAAGGTGGAGGGCCATGGGGCACCCTGGGGACTCTACTGCAAGTCCAGGGAGATAGGTAGGCCCCTGGGTAGCTTGCTGGGGTCAGAGGTCCCTAGGTAGTGGGCCAAGGGTCACCCTGGGGCCTCTACTGCAAGTCTAGGGTCACCCTGGGGCCTAGTCTGCAAGTCTACGGAGAGAAGTAGACCCCTGGGTAGCTTTCTGGGGTCAGAGGCCCCTAGGTGGAGGGCCCAGGGGCACCCTGGGGCCTCTATTGCAAGTCCAGGGAGAGATGTGGACCCCTGGGCAGCTTGCTTGGGTCAGGGGCCCCTGGTTGGAGGACCAGGGGGCACCCTGGGGCGTATACTGCAAGTCCAGGGAGAGAGTTGGAGCCCTGGGTAGCTTGCTGGGGTCAGAGGGCCCAAGGTGGAGGGCCATGGGGCACCCTGGGGACTCTACTGCAAGTCCATGGAGATAGGTAGGCCCCTGGGGAGCTTGCTGGGATCAGAGGTCCCTAGGTGGAGGGCCAAGGGTCACCCTGGGGCCTCTACTGCAAGTCTAGGGATAGAGGTGGACCACTGGGAAGCTTGCTGGGGTCAGAGGGCCCTACGTGGAGGGCCATGGGGCACCCTGGGGACACTACTGCAATTCCAGGGAGATAGGCAGGCCCCTGGGCAGCTTGCTGGTGTCAGAGGCCCCTAGGTGGAGGGCCAAGGGTCACCCTGGGGCCTAGTCTGCAAGTCTAGGGAGAGATGTGGACCCCTGGGTAGCTTGCTGGGTTCAGAGGCCCCTGGGTGGAGGGCCACGGGGTGTCCTGGGGCCTATACTGCAAGTCCAGGGAGAGAGTTGGAGCCCTGGGTAGCTTGCTGGGGTCAGAGGGCCCAAGGTGGAGGGCCATGGGGCACCCTGGGGACTCTACTGCAAGTCCAGGGAGATAGGTAGGCCCCTGGGTAGCTTGCTGGGGTCAGAGGTCCCTAGGTAGAGGGCCAAGGGTCACCCTGGGGCCTCTACTGCACGTCTAGGGTCACCCTGGGGCCTAGTCTGCAAGTCTACGGAGAGAGGTAGACCCCTGGGTAGCTTTCTGGGGTCAGAGGCCCCTAGGTGGAGGGCCCAGGGGCACCCTGGGGCCTCTATTGCAAGTCCAGGGAGAGAGGTGGACCCCTGGGCAGCTTGCTTGGGTCAGGGGCCCCTGGTTGGAGGACCAGGGGGCACCCTGGGGCGTATACTGCAAGTCCAGGGAGAGAGTTGGAGCCCTGGGTAGCTTGCTGGGGTCAGAGGGCCCAAGGTGGAGGGCCATGGGGCACCCTGGGGACTCTACTGCAAGTCCATGGAGATAGGTAGGCCCCTGGGGAGCTTGCTGGGATCAGAGGTCCCTAGATGGAGGGCCAAGGGTCACCCTGGGGCCTCTACTGCAAGTCTAGGGATAGAGGTGGACCACTGGGAAGCTTGCTGGTGTCAGAGGCCCCTAGGGGGAGGGCCAGGGGGCACCCTGGGGCCTCTATTAAAGTCCAGGGAGAGAGGTGGACCTCTGGGCAGCTTGCTTGGGTCAGGGACCCCTGGTGGAGGACCAGGGGGCACCCTGGGGCCTATACTGCTAGTCCAGGGAGAGAGTTGGAGCCCTGGGTAGCTTGCTGGGGTCAGAGGGCCCAAGGTGGAGGGCCATGGGGCACCCTGGGGACTCTACTGCAAGTCCAGGGAGATAGGTAGGCCCCTGGGTAGCTTGCTGGGGTCAGAGGTCCCTAGGTGGAGGGCCAAGGGTCACCCTGGGGCCTCTAATGCAAGTCTAGGGAGAGAGGTGGACCACTGGGAAGCTTGCTGGTGTCAGAGGCCCCTAGGGGGAGGGCCAGGGGGCACCCTGGGGCCTCTATTGCAAGTCTAGGGAGAGAGGTGGACCACTGGGAAGCTTGCTGGTGTCAAAGGCCCCTAAGGGGAGGGCCAGGGGGCACCCTGGGGCCTCTATTGCAAGTCCAGGGAGAGAGGTGGACCTCTGGGCAGCTTGCTTGGGTCAGGGGCCCCTAGGTGGAGGGTCACGGGGCACCCTGGGGCCTCTATTGCAAGTCCAGGGAGAGAGGTGGACCCCTCGGTAGCTTGCTGGGATCAGAGACCTCTAGGTGGAGGGCCAATGGGCACCCTGGGTTCTCTACTGCAAGTCCAGGGAGAGAGGTGGACCCCTGGGTAGCTTGCTGGGGTCAGAGGCCCCTAGGTGGAGGGCCACGGGGTACCCTGGGGCCTCTACTGCCAGGGAGAGAGGTGGAGCCCTGGGTAGCTTGCTGGGGTCAGTAGCCCCTGGTTGGAGGGCCAGGGGGCACCCTGGGGCCTATACTGCAAGTCCAAGGAGAGAGGTGGACCCCTGGGTAGCTTTGCTGGGGTCAGAGGCCCCTAGTTGGAGGGCCAGGGGGCACCCTGGGGCCTATACTGCAAGTCCAGGAAGAGAGGTGGACCCCTGGGTAGCTTGCTGGACTCAGAGGCCCCTAGGTGGAGGGCCAGGGGGCACCCTGGGGCCTCTATTGCAAGTCCAGGGAGAGAGGTGGACCCCTGGGCAGCTTGCTTGGGTCAGGGGCCCCTAGGTGGAGGACCAGGGGGCACCCTGGGGCCTATACTGCAAGTCCAGGGAGAGAGTTGGAGCCCTGGGTAGCTTGCTGGGATCAGAGGGCCCAAGTTGGAGGGCCATGGGGCACCCTGGGGACTCTACTGCAAGTCCAGGGAGATAGGTAGGCCCCTGGGTAGCTTGCTGGGGTCAGAGGTCCCTTGGTGGAAGGCCACGGGGTACCCTGGGGCCTCTACTGCAAGTCCAGGGAGAGAGCTGGACCCCTGGGTAGCTTGCTGGTGTTAGATGCCCCTAGTTGGAGGGCCAGGGGGCACCCTGGGTCCTATACTGCAAGTCCAGGGAGAGAGGTGGACCCCTGGGTAGCTTGCTGGGGTCAGATGCCCCTAGGTGGAGGGCCAGGGGGCACCCTGGGGCCTATACTGCAAGTCCAAGGAGAGAGGTGGACCCCTGGGTAGCTTGATGGGGTCAGAGGCCCCTAGTTGGAGGGCCAGGGGGTACCCTGGGGCCTCTACTGCAAGTCCAGGGAGAGATGTGGACCCCTGGGTAGCTTAAGGGACTCAGAGGCCCCTAGGTGGAGGGCCAGGGGGCACCCTGGAAACTCTACTATAAGTCCAGGGAGAGAGGTGGACCCCTGGGTAGCTTGCTGGGGTCAGAGGCTCCTAGGTGGAGGGCCAGGGGTCACCCAGGGGCGTCTACTGCAAGTCCAGGGAGAGAGGTGGACCCCTCGGTAGCTTGCTGGGGTCAGAGACCCCTAGGTGGAGGGCCAATGGGCACCCTGGGGCCTCTACTGCAAGTCCAGGGAGAGAGGTGGAGCCCTGGGTAGCTTGCTGGGGTCAAATGCCCCTAGGTGGAGGGCCAGAGGGCAGCCTAGGGCCTCTACTACAAGTCCAGGGAGAGAGGTGGAGCCCTGGGTAGCTTGCTGGGGTCAGTAGCCCATGAGTGGAGGGCAAGGGGGCACCCTGGGGCCTCTATTGCAAGTCCACGGAGGGAGCTGGACCCCTGGGTTACTTGCTGGGTTCAGAGGCCCCTAGGTGGAGGGCCACGGGGTACCCTGGGGCCTCTACTGCAAGTCCAGGGAGAGATGTGGACGCCTGGGTAGCTTGCTGGGGTCAAATGCCCCTAGGTGGAGGGCCAGGGGGCACCCTGGGGCCTCTATTGCAAGTCCAGGGAGAGAGGTGGACCCCTGGGTAGCTTGCTGGGGTCAAAGGGCCCTAGGTGGAGGGCCAAGGGTCAACCTGGGGCCTCTACTGCATGTCCAGGGAGAGAGGTGGAGCCCTGGGTAGCTTGCTGGGGTCAAAGGGCCCTAGGTGGAGGGCCAAGGGTCAACCTGGGGCCTCTACTGCATGTCCAGGGAGAGAGGTGGAGCCCTGGGTAGCTTGCTGGGGTCAGATGCCCCTAGGTGGAGGGCCACAGGGTACCCTGGGGCCTCTACTGCAAGTCCAGGGAGAGAGGTGAATCACTGGGAAGTTTGCTGGTGTCAGAGGCCCCTAGGGAGAGGGCCAGGGGTCACCATAGGGCCTCTACTATAAGTCCAGGGAGAGAGGTGGACCCCTGGGTAACTTGCTGGGTTCAGAGTCACCTGGGTGGAGGGCCAGGGGTACCCTGGGGCCTCTACTGCAAGTCCAGGGAGAGAGTTGGACCCCTGGGTAGCTTGCTGGGGTCAGAGAGCCCTACGTGGAGGGCCATGGGGCACCCTGGGGACACTACTGCAAGTCCAGGGAGATAGGCAGGCCCCTGGGCAGCTTGCTGGGGTCAGAGGCCCCTAGGTGGAGGGCCAAGGGTCACCCTGGTGCCTAGTCTGCAAGTCTAGGGAGAGAGGTGGACCCCTGGGTAGCTTTCTGGGGTCAGAGGCCCCTAGGTGGAGGGCCAAGGGGCACCCTGGGGCCTCTATTGCAAGTCCAGGGAGAGATGTGGACCCCTGGGCAGCTTGCTTGGGTCAGGGGCCCCTAGGTGGAGGACCAAGGGGCACCCTGGGGCCTATACTGCAAGTCCAGGGAGAGAGTTGGAGCCCTGGGTAGCTTTTTGGGAATCAGAGGTTCCAAGGTGGAGGGCCATGGGGCACCCTGGGGACTCTACTGCAAGTCCATGGAGATAGGTAGGCCCCTGGGTAGCTTGCTGGGATCAGAGGTCCCTAGGTGGAGGGCCAAGGGTCACCCTGTGGCCTCTACTGCAAGTCTAGGGAGAGAGGTGGACCACTGGGAAGCTTGCTGGTGTCAGAGGCCCCTAGGGGGAGGGCCAGGGGGCACCCTGGGGCCTCTATTACAAGTCCAGGGAGAGAGGTGGACCTCTGGGCAGCTTGCTTGGGTCAGGGGCCCCTGGTGGAGGACCAGGGGGCACCCTGGGGCCTATACTGCTAGTCCAGGGAGAGAGTTGGAGCCCTGGGTAGCTTGCTGGGGTCAGAGGGCCCTAGGTGGAGGGCCATGGGGCACCCTGGGGACTCTACTGCAAGTCCAGGGAGATAGGTAGGCCCCTGGGTAGCTTGCTGGGGTCAGAGGCCCCTAGGTGGAGGGCCAAGGTTCACCCTGGGGCCTAGTCTGCAAGTCTAGGGAGAGAGGTGGACCCCTGGGTAGCTTTCTGGGGTCAGAGGCCCCTAGGTGGAGGGCCAAGGGGCACCCTGTGGCCTCTATTGCAAGTCCAGGGAGAGAGGTGGACCCCTGGGCAGCTTGCTTGGGTCAGGGGCCCCTAGGTGGAGGACCAGGGGGCACCCAGGGGCGTCTACTGCAGGTCCAGGGAGAGATGTGGACCCCTGGGTAGCTTGCTGGGGTCAGAGGCCACTAGGTGGAGGGCCAAGGGGCACCCTGTGGCCTCTACTGCAAGTCCAGGGAGAGAGGTGGACCCCTCGGTAGATTGCTGGGGTCAGAGGCCCCTAGGTGGAGGGCCAATGGGCACCCTGGGGCCTCTACTGCAAGACCAGGGAGAGAGGTGAAGCCCTGGGTAGCTTGCTGGGGTCAGAGGCCAAGAGGTGGAGGGCCAGAGGGCAGCCTAGGGCCTCTACTTCAAGTCCAGGGAGAGATGTGAATCACTGGGAAGCTTGCTGGGGTCAGTAGCCCCTAAGGGGAGGGCCAGTGGGCACCGTAGGGCCTCTACTATAAGTCCAGGGAGAGAGGTGGACCCCTGGTTAGCTTGCTGGGTTCAGAGGCCCCTGGGTGGAGGGCCACGGGGTGCCCTGGGGCCTCTACTGCAAGTCCAGGGAGAGAGTTGGACCCCTGGGTAGCTTGCTGGGGTCAGAGGGCCCTACGTGGAGGGCCATGGGGCACCCTGGGGACACTACTGCAATTCCAGGGAGATAGGCAGGCCCCTGGGCAGCTTGCTGGGGTCAGAGGCCCCTAGGTGGAGGGCCAAGGGTCACCCTGGGGCCTAGTCTGCAAGTCTAGGGAGAGATGTGGACCCCTGGGTAGCTTGCTGGGTTCAGAGGCCCCTGGGTGGAGGGCCACGGGGTGTCCTGGGGCCTATACTGCAAGTCCAGGGAGAGAGTTGGAGCCCTGGGTAGCTTGCTGGGGTCAGAGGGCCCAAGGTGGAGGGCCATGGGGCACCCTGGGGACTCTACTGCAAGTCCAGGGAGATAGGTAGGCCCCTGGGTAGCTTGCTGGGGTCAGAGGTCCCTAGGTAGAGGGCCAAGGGTCACCCTGTGGCCTCTACTGCACGTCTAGGGTCACCCTGGGGCCTAGTCTGCAAGTCTACGGAGAGAGGTAGACCCCTGGGTAGCTTTCTGGGGTCAGACGGCCCCTAGGTGGAGGGCCCAGGGGGCACCCTGGGGCCTCTATTAAAGTCCAGGGAGAGAGGTGGACCTCTGGGCAGCTTGCTTGGGTCAGGGACCCCTGGTGGAGGACCAGGGGGCACCCTGGGGCCTATACTGCTAGTCCAGGGAGAGAGTTGGAGCCCTGGGTAGCTTGCTGGGGTCAGAGGGCCCAAGGTGGAGGGCCATGGGGCACCCTGGGGACTCTACTGCAAGTCCAGGGAGATAGGTAGGCCCCTGGGTAGCTTGCTGGGGTCAGAGGTCCCTAGGTGGAGGGCCAAGGGTCACCCTGGGGTCTCTAATGCAAGTCTAGGGAGAGAGGTGGACCACTGGGAAGCTTGCTGGTGTCAGAGGCCCCTAGGGGGAGGGCCAGGGGGCACCCTGGGGCCTCTATTGCAAGTCTAGGGAGAGAGGTGGACCACTGGGAAGCTTGCTGGTGTCAGAGGCCCCTAAGGGGAGGGCCAGGGGGCACCCTGGGGCCTCTATTGCAAGTCCAGGGAGAGAGGTGGACCCCTGGGCAGCTTGCTTGGGTCAGGGGCCCCTAGGTGGAGGACCAGGGGGCACCCTGGGGCCTATACTGCAAGTCCAGGGAGAGAGTTGGAGCCCTGGGTAGCTTGCTGGGATCAGAGGGCCCAAGGTGGAGGGCCATGGGGCACCCTGGGGACTCTACTGCAAGTCCAGGGAGATAGGTAGGCCCCTGGGTAGCTTGCTGGGGTCAGAGGTCCCTTGGTGGAAGGCCACGGGGTACCCTGGGGCCTCTACTGCAAGTCCAGGGAGAGAGGTGGACCCCTGGGTAGCTTGCTGGGGTCATAGGCCCCTAGGTGGAGGGCCTGAGGGCACACTGGGGCCTATACTGCAAGTCCAGGGAGAGAGCTGGACCCCTGGGTAGCTTGCTGGTGTCAGATGCCCCTAGGTGGAGGGCCAGAGGGCACCCTGGGGCCTATACTGCAAGTCCAAGGAGAGAGGTGGACCCCTGGGTAGCTTGCTGGTGTTAGATGCCCCTAGTTGGAGGGCCAGGGGGCACCCTGGGTCCTATACTGCAAGTCCAGGGAGAGAGGTGGACCCCTGGGTAGCTTGCTGGGGTCAGATGCCCCTAGGTGGAGGGCCAGGGGGCACCCTGGGGCCTATACTGCAAGTCCAAGGAGAGAGGTGGACCCCTGGGTAGCTTGATGGGGTCAGAGGCCCCTAGTTGGAGGGCCAGGGGGTACCCTGGGGCCTCTACTGCAAGTCCAGGGAGAGATGTGGACCCCTGGGTAGCTTAAGGGACTCAGAGGCCCCTAGGTGGAGGGCCAGGGGGCACCCTGGAAACTCTACTATAAGTCCAGGGAGAGAGGTGGACCCCTGGGTAGCTTGCTGGGGTCAGAGGCTCCTAGGTGGAGGGCCAGGGGTCACCCAGGGGCGTCTACTGCAAGTCCAGGGAGAGAGGTGGACCCCTCGGTAGCTTGCTGGGGTCAGAGACCCCTAGGTGGAGGGCCAATGGGCACCCTGGGGCCTCTACTGCAAGTCCAGGGAGAGAGGTGGAGCCCTGGGTAGCTTGCTGGGGTCAAATGCCCCTAGGTGGAGGGCCAGTGGGGCAGCCTAGGGCCTCTACTACAAGTCCAGGGAGAGAGGTGGAGCCCTGGGTAGCTTGCTGGGGTCAGTAGCCCATGAGTGGAGGGCAAGGGGGCACCCTGGGGCCTCTATTGCAAGTCCACGGAGGGAGCTGGACCCCTGGGTTACTTGCTGGGTTCAGAGGCCCCTAGGTGGAGGGCCACGGGGTACCCTGGGGCCTCTACTGCAAGTCCAGGGAGAGATGTGGACGCCTGGGTTGCTTGCTGGACTCAGAGGCCCCTAGGTGGAGGGCCAGGGGGCACCCTGGGGCCTCTATTGCAAGTCCAGGGAGACAGCTGGACACCTGGGTAGCTTGCTGGGGTCAGAGGCCCCTAGGTGGAGGGCCACGGGGTACCCTGGGGCCTCTACTGCAAGTCCAGGGAGAGAGGTGGAGCCCTGGGTAGCTTGCTGGGGCCAGTAGCCCCTGAGTGGAGGGCAAGGGGGCACCCTGGGGCCTCTACTGCAAGTCCAGGGAGAGAGGTGGAGCCCTGGGTAGCTTGCTGGAGTCAGAGGCCCCTAGGTGGAGGGCAAGGGGGCACCCTGTGGCCTATACTGCAAGTCCAGGGAGAGAGGTGGACCCCTGGGTAGCTTGCTGGGGTCAAAGGGCCCTAGGTGGAGGGCCAAGGGTCAACCTGGGGCCTCTACTGCATGTCCAGGGAGAGAGGTGGAGCCCTGGGTAGCTTGCTAAGTTCAGATGCCCCTAGGTGGAGGGCCAGAGGGCAGCCTAGGGCCTTTACTACAAGTCCAGGGAGAGAGGTGGAGCCCTGGGTAGCTTGCTGGGATCAGAGACCCCTAGGTGGAGGGCCACGGGGTACCCTGGGGCCTCTTTTGCAAGCCCAGGGAGAGAGCTGGACCCCTGGGTAGCTTGCTTGGGTCAGAGGCCCCTAGGTGGAGGGTCACGGGGCACCCTGGGGCCTCTATTGCAAGTCCAGGGAGTGAGGTGGACCCCTCGGTAGCTTGCTGGGATCAGAGACCCCTAGGTGGAGGGTCAATGGGCACCCTGGGTTCTCTACTGCAAGTCCAGGGAGAGATGTGGACCCCTGGGTAGCTTGCTGGGGTCAAAGGCCCCTAGGTGGAGGGCCACGGGGTACCGTAGGGGCCTCTACTGCAAGTCCAGGGAGAGAGGTGGAGCCCTGGGTAGCTTGCTGGGGTCAGAGGCCCCAGGTGGAGGTCCAGAGGGCAGCCTAGGGCCTCTACTACAAGTCCAGGGAGAGAGGTGGAGCCCTGGGTAGCTTGCTGGGGTCAGTAGCCCCTAGTTGGAGGGCCAGGGGGCACCCTGGGACCTATACTGCAAGTCCAGGAAGAGAGGTGGACCCCTGGGTAGCTTGCTGGGGTCAGAGGCCCCTAGGTGAAGGGCCATGGGGCACCCTGGGGAAACTACTGCAAGTCCAGGGAGATAGGCAGGCCCCAGGGCAGCTTGCTGGGGTCAGAGGCCCCTAGGTGGAGGGCCAAGGGGCACCCTGGGGCCTCTATTGCAAGTCCAGGGAGAGAGGTGGACCTCTGGGCAGCTTGCTTGGGTCAGGGGCCCCTAGGTGGAGGACCAGGGGGCACCCTGGGGCCTATACTGCTAGTCCAGGGAGAGAGTTGGAGCCCTGGGTAGCTTGCTGGGGTCAGAGGGCCCTAGGTGGAGGGCCATGGGGCACCCTGGGGACTCTACTGCAAGTCCAGGGAGATAGGTAGGCCCCTGGGTAGCTTTCTGGGGTCAGATGCCCCTAGGTGGAGGGCCAGAGGGCACCCTGGGGCCTATACTGCAAGTCCAGGGAGAGAGGTGGACCCCTGGGTAGCTTGCTTGTGTTAGATGCCCCTAGTTGGAGGGCCAGGGGGCACCCTGGGTCCTATACTGCAAGTCCAGGGAGAGAGGTGGACCCCTGGGTAGCTTGCTGGGGTCAGATGCCCCTAGGTGGAGGGCCAGGGGGCACCCTGGGGCCTATACTGCAAGTCCAAGGAGAGAGGTGGACCCCTGGGTAGCTTGCTGGGGTAAGAGGCCCATAGTTGGAGGGCCAGGGGGTACCCTGGGGCCTCTACTGCAAGTCCAGGGAGAGATGTGGACCCCTGGGTAGCTTGCTGGACTCAGAGGCCCCTAGGTGGAGGGCCAGGGGGCAGCCTGGAAACTCTACTATAAGTCCAGGGAGAGAGGTGGACCCCTCGGTAGCTTGCTGGGGTCAGAGGCCCCTAGGTGGAGGGCCAGGGGTCACCCAGGGGCGTCTACTGCAAGTCCAGGGAGAGAGTTGGACCCCTCGGTAGCTTGCTGGGGTCAGAGACCCCTAGTTGGAGGGCCAATGGGCACCCTGGGGCCTCTACTGCAAGTCCAGGGAGAGAGGTGGAGCCCTGGGTAGCTTGCTGGGGTCAAAGGCCCCTAGGTGGAGGGCCAGAGGGCAGCCTAGGGCCTCTACTACAAGTCCAGGGAGAGAGGTGGAGCCCTGGGTAGCTTTCTGGGGTCAGTAACCCCTTAGTGGAGGGCAAGGGGGCACCCTGGGGCCTCTATTGCAAGTCCACGGAGGGAGCTGGACCCCTGGGTAACTTGCTGGGTTCAGAGGCCCCTAGGTGGAGGGCCACGGGGTACCCTGGGTCCTCTACTGCAAGTCCAGGGAGAGATGTGGACGCCTGGGTTGCTTGCTGGACTTAGAGGCCCCTAGGTGGAGGGCCAGGGGGCACCCTGGGGCCTCTATTGCAAGTCCAGGGAGACAGCTGGACCCCTGGGTAGCTTGCTGGGGTCAGAGGCCCCCAGAAGGAGGGCCACGGGGTACCCTGGGGCCTCTACTGCAAGTCCAGGGAGAGAGGTGGAGCCCTGGGTAGCTTGCTGGGGCCAGTAGCCCCTGAGTGGAGGGCAAGGGGGCACCCTGGGGCCTCTACTGCAAGTCCAGGGAGAGAGGTGGAGCCCTGGGTAGCTTGCTGGGGTCAGAAGCCCCTAGGTGGAGGGCAAGGGGGCACCCTGTGGCCTATACTGCAAGTCCAGGGAGAGAGGTGGACCCCTGGGTAGCTTGCTGGGGTCAAAGGGCCCTAGGTGGAGGGCCAAGGGTCAACCTGGGGCCTCTACTGCATGTCCAGGGAGAGAGGTGGAGCCCTGGGTAGCTTGCTGGGGTCAGAGGCCCCTAGGTGGAGGGCCAAGGGTCACCCTGGGGCCTAGTCTGCAAGTCTAGGGAGAGATGTGGACCCCTGGGTAGCTTGCTGGGTTCAGAGGCCCCTGGGTGGAGGGCCACGGGGTGTCCTGGGGCCTATACTGCAAGTCCAGGGAGAGAGTTGGAGCCCTGGGTAGCTTGCTGGGGTCAGAGGGCCCAAGGTGGAGGGCCATGGGGCACCCTGGGGACTCTACTGCAAGTCCAGGGAGATAGGTAGGCCCCTGGGTAGCTTGCTGGGGTCAGAGGTCCCTAGGTAGAGGGCCAAGGGTCACCCTGGGGCCTCTACTGCACGTCTAGGGTCACCCTGGGGCCTAGTCTGCAAGTCTACGGAGAGAGGTAGACCCCTGGGTAGCTTTCTGGGGTCAGAGGCCCCTAGGTGGAGGGCCCAGGGGGCACCCTGGGGCCTCTATTAAAGTCCAGGGAGAGAGGTGGACCTCTGGGCAGCTTGCTTGGGTCAGGGACCCCTGGTGGAGGACCAGGGGGCACCCTGGGGCCTATACTGCTAGTCCAGGGAGAGAGTTGGAGCCCTGGGTAGCTTGCTGGGGTCAGAGGGCCCAAGGTGGAGGGCCATGGGGCACCCTGGGGACTCTACTGCAAGTCCAGGGAGATAGGTAGGCCCCTGGGTAGCTTGCTGGGGTCAGAGGTCCCTAGGTGGAGGGCCAAGGGTCACCCTGGGGCCTCTAATGCAAGTCTAGGGAGAGAGGTGGACCACTGGGAAGCTTGCTGGTGTCAGAGGCCCCTAGGGGGAGGGCCAGGGGGCACCCTGGGGCCTCTATTGCAAGTCTAGGGAGAGAGGTGGACCACTGGGAAGCTTGCTGGTGTCAGAGGCCCCTAAGGGGAGGGCCAGGGGGCACCCTGGGGCCTCTATTGCAAGTCCAGGGAGAGAGGTGGACAACTGGGCAGCTTGCTTGGGTCAGGGGCCCCTAGGTGGAGGACCAGGGGGCACCCTGGGGCCTATACTGCAAGTCCAGGGAGAGAGTTGGAGCCCTGGGTAGCTTGCTGGGATCAGAGGGCCCAAGGTGGAGGGCCATGGGGCACCCTGGGGACTCTACTGCAAGTCCAGGGAGATAGGTAGGCCCCTGGGTAGCTTGCTGGGGTCAGAGGTCCCTTGGTGGAAGGCCACGGGGTACCCTGGGGCCTCTACTGCAAGTCCAGGGAGAGAGGTGGACCCCTGGGTAGCTTGCTGGGGTCATAGGCCCCTAGGTGGAGGGCCTGAGGGCACACTGGGGCCTATACTGCAAGTCCAGGGAGAGAGCTGGACCCCTGGGTAGCTTGCTGGTGTCAGATGCCCCTAGGTGGAGGGCCAGAGGGCACCCTGGGGCCTATACTGCAAGTCCAAGGAGAGAGGTGGACCCCTGGGTAGCTTGCTGGTGTTAGATGCCCCTAGTTGGAGGGCCAGGGGGCACCCTGGGTCCTATACTGCAAGTCCAGGGATAGAGGTGGACCCCTGGGTAGCTTGCTGGGGTCAGATGCCCCTAGGTGGAGGGCCAGGGGGCACCCTGGGGCCTATACTGCAAGTCCAAGGAGAGAGGTGGACCCCTGGGTAGCTTGATGGGGTCAGAGGCCCCTAGTTGGAGGGCCAGGGGGTACCCTGGGGCCTCTACTGCAAGTCCAGGGAGAGATGTGGACCCCTGGGTAGCTTAAGGGACTCAGAGGCCCCTAGGTGGAGGGCCAGGGGGCACCCTGGAAACTCTACTATAAGTCCAGGGAGAGAGGTGGACCCCTGGGTAGCTTGCTGGGGTCAGAGGCTCCTAGGTGGAGGGCCAGGGGTCACCCAGGGGCGTCTACTGCAAGTCCAGGGAGAGAGGTGGACCCCTCGGTAGCTTGCTGGGGTCAGAGACCCCTAGGTGGAGGGCCAATGGGCACCCTGGGGCCTCTACTGCAAGTCCAGGGAGAGAGGTGGAGCCCTGGGTAGCTTTCTGGGGTCAAATGCCCCTAGGTGGAGGGCCAGTGGGGCAGCCTAGGGCCTCTACTACAAGTCCAGGGAGAGAGGTGGAGCCCTGGGTAGCTTGCTGGGGTCAGTAGCCCATGAGTGGAGGGCAAGGGGGCACCCTGGGGCCTCTATTGCAAGTCCACGGAGGGAGCTGGACCCCTGGGTTACTTGCTGGGTTCAGAGGCCCCTAGGTGGAGGGCCACGGGGTACCCTGGGGCCTCTACTGCAAGTCCAGGGAGAGATGTGGACGCCTGGGTTGCTTGCTGGACTCAGAGGCCCCTAGGTGGAGGGCCAGGGGGCACCCTGGGGCCTCTATTGCAAGTCCAGGGAGACAGCTGGACACCTGGGTAGCTTGCTGGGGTCAGAGGCCCCTAGGTGGAGGGCCACGGGGTACCCTGGGGCCTCTACTGCAAGTCCAGGGAGAGAGGTGGAGCCCTGGGTAGCTTGCTGGGGCCAGTAGCCCCTGAGTGGAGGGCAAGGGGGCACCCTGGGGCCTCTACTGCAAGTCCAGGGAGAGAGGTGGAGCCCTGGGTAGCTTGCTGGAGTCAGAGGCCCCTAGGTGGAGGGCAAGGGGGCACCCTGTGGCCTATACTGCAAGTCCAGGGAGAGAGGTGGACCCCTGGGTAGCTTGCTGGGGTCAAAGGGCCCTAGGTGGAGGGCCAAGGGTCAACCTGGGGCCTCTACTGCATGTCCAGGGAGAGAGGTGGAGCCCTGGGTAGCTTGCTAAGGTCAGATGCCCCTAGGTGGAGGGCCAGAGGGCAGCCTAGGGCCTTTACTACAAGTCCAGGGAGAGAGGTGGAGCCCTGGGAAGCTTGCTGGGATCAGAGACCCCTAGGTGGAGGGCCACGGGGTACCCTGGGGCCTCTTTTGCAAGCCCAGGGAGAGAGCTGGACCCCTGGGTAGCTTGCTTGGGTCAGAGGCCCCTAGGTGGAGGGTCACGGGGCACCCTGGGGCCTCTATTGCAAGTCCAGGGAGTGAGGTGGACCCCTCGGTAGCTTGCTGGGATCAGAGACCCCTAGGTGGAGGGTCAATGGGCACCATGGGTTCTCTACTGCAAGTCCAGGGAGAGATGTGGACCCCTGGGTAGCTTGCTGGGGTCAGAGGCCCCTAGGTGGAGGGCCACGGGGTACCGTAGGGGCCTCTACTGCAAGTCCAGGGAGAGAGGTGGAGCCCTGGGTAGCTTGCTGGGGTCAGAGGCCCCAGGTGGAGGTCCAGAGGGCAGCCTAGGGCCTCTACTACAAGTCCAGGGAGAGAGGTGGAGCCCTGGGTAGCTTGCTGGGGTCAGTAGCCCCTAGTTGGAGGGCCAGGGGGCACCCTGGGACCTATACTGCAAGTCCAGGAAGAGAGGTGGACCCCTGGGTAGCTTGCTGGGGTCAGAGGCCCCTAGGTGAAGGGCCATGGGGCACCCTGGGGAAACTACTGCAAGTCCAGGGAGATAGGCAGGCCCCAGGGCAGCTTGCTGGGGTCAGAGGCCCCTAGGTGGAGGGCCAAGGGTCACCCTGGGGCCTAGTCTGCAAGTGTAGGGAGAGAGGTGGACCCCTGGGTAGCTTTCTGGGGTCAGAGGCCCCTAGGTGGAGGGCCAAGGGGCACCCTGGGGCCTCTATTGCAAGTCCAGGGAGAGAGGTGGACCTCTGGGCAGCTTGCTTGGGTCAGGGGCCCCTAGGTGGAGGACCAGGGGGCACCCTGGGGCCTATACTGCTAGTCCAGGGAGAGAGTTGGAGCCCTGGGTAGCTTGCTGGGGTCAGAGGGCCCTAGGTGGAGGGCCATGGGGCACCCTGGGGACTCTACTGCAAGTCCAGGGAGATAGGTAGGCCCCTGGGTAGCTTTCTGGGGTCAGATGCCCCTAGGTTGAGGGCCAGAGGGCACCCTGGGGCCTATACTGCAAGTCCAGGGAGAGAGGTGGACCCCTGGGTAGCTTGCTTGTGTTAGATGCCCCTAGTTGGAGGGCCAGGGGGCACCCTGGGTCCTATACTGCAAGTCCAGGGAGAGAGGTGGACCCCTGGGTAGCTTGCTGGGGTCAGATGCCCCTAGGTGGAGGGCCAGGGGGCACCCTGGGGCCTATACTGCAAGTCCAAGGAGAGAGGTGGACCCCTGGGTAGCTTGCTGGGGTCAGAGGCCCATAGTTGGAGGGCCAGGGGGTACCCTGGGGCCTCTACTGCAAGTCCAGGGAGAGATGTGGACCCCTGGGTAGCTTGCTGGACTCAGAGGCCCCTAGGTGGAGGGCCAGGGGGCAGCCTGGAAACTCTACTATAAGTCCAGGGAGAGAGGTGGACCCCTCGGTAGCTTGCTGGGGTCAGAGGCCCCTAGGTGGAGGGCCAGGGGTCACCCAGGGGCGTCTACTGCAAGTCCAGGGAGAGAGTTGGACCCCTCGGTAGCTTGCTGGGGTCAGAGACCCCTAGTTGGAGGGCCAATGGGCACCCTGGGGCCTCTACTGCAAGTCCAGGGAGAGAGGTGGAGCCCTGGGTAGCTTGCTGGGGTCAAAGGCCCCTAGGTGGAGGGCCAGAGGGCAGCCTAGGGCCTCTACTACAAGTCCAGGGAGAGAGGTGGAGCCCTGGGTAGCTTTCTGGGGTCAGTAACCCCTTAGTGGAGGGCAAGGGGGCACCCTGGGGCCTCTATTGCAAGTCCACGGAGGGAGCTGGACCCCTGGGTAACTTGCTGGGTTCAGAGGCCCCTAGGTGGAGGGCCACGGGGTACCCTGGGTCCTCTACTGCAAGTCCAGGGAGAGATGTGGACGCCTGGGTTGCTTGCTGGACTTAGAGGCCCCTAGGTGGAGGGCCAGGGGGCACCCTGGGGCCTCTATTGCAAGTCCAGGGAGACAGCTGGACCCCTGGGTAGCTTGCTGGGGTCAGAGGCCCCCAGAAGGAGGGCCACGGGGTACCCTGGGGCCTCTACTGCAAGTCCAGGGAGAGAGGTGGAGCCCTGGGTAGCTTGCTGGGGCCAGTAGCCCCTGAGTGGAGGGCAAGGGGGCACCCTGGGGCCTCTACTGCAAGTCCAGGGAGAGAGGTGGAGCCCTGGGTAGCTTGCTGGGGTCAGTAGCCCCTAGGTGGAGGGCAAGGGGGCACCCTGTGGCCTATACTGCAAGTCCAGGGAGAGAGGTGGACCCCTGGGTAGCTTGCTGGGGTCAAAGGGCCCTAGGTGGAGGGCCAAGGGTCAACCTGGGGCCTCTACTGCATGTCCAGGGAGAGAGGTGGAGCCCTGGGTAGCTTGCTGGGGTCAGAGGCCCCCAGAAGGAGGGCCACGGGGTACCCTGGGGCCTCTACTGCAAGTCCAGGGAGAGAGGTGGAGCCCTGGGTAGCTTGCTGGGGCCAGTAGCCCCTGAGTGGAGGGCAAGGGGGCACCCTGGGGCCTCTACTGCAAGTCCAGGGAGAGAGGTGGAGCCCTGGGTAGCTTGCTGGGGTCAGAAGCCCCTAGGTGGAGGGCAAGGGGGCACCCTGTGGCCTATACTGCAAGTCCAGGGAGAGAGGTGGACCCCTGGGTAGCTTGCTGGGGTCAAAGGGCCCTAGGTGGAGGGCCAAGGGTCAACCTGGGGCCTCTACTGCATGTCCAGGGAGAGAGGTGGAGCCCTGGGTAGCTTGCTGGGGTCAGAGGCCCCTAGGTGGAGGGTCACAGGGCACCCTGGGGCCTCTATTGCAAGTCCAGGGAGAGAGGTGGACCCCTCGGTAGCTTGCTGGGATCAGAGACCCCTAGGTGGAGGGCCAATGGGCACCCTGGGTTCTCTACTGCAAGTCCAGGGAGAGATGTGGACCCCTGGGTAGCTTGCTGGGGTCAGAGGCCCCTAGGTGGAGGGCCACGGGGTACCCTGGGGCCTCTATTGCAAATCCAGGGAGAGAGGTGGAGCCATGGGTAGCATGCTGGGGTCAGTAGCCCCTGGTTGGAGGGCCAGGGGGCACCCTGGGGACTCTACTGCAAGTCCAGGGAGATAGGTAGGCCCCTGGGTAGCTTGCTGGGGTCAGAGGTCCCTTGGTGGAAGACCACGGGGTACCCTGGGGCCTCTACTGCAAGTCCAGGGAGAGAGGTGGACCCCTGGGTAGCTTGCTGGGGTCATAGGCCCCTAGGTGGAGGGCCAGAGGGCACACTGGGGCCTATACTGCAAGTCCAGGGAGAGAGCTGGACCCCTGGGTAGCTTGCTGGTGTCATATGCCCCTAGGTGGAGGGCCAGAGGGCACCCTGGGGCCTATACTGCAAGTCCATGGAGATGGAGAGAGGTGGACCCCTGGGTAGCTTGCTGGTGTTAGATGCCCCTAGTTGGAGGGCCAGGGGGCACCCTGGGTCCTATACTGCAAGTCCAGGGAGAGAGGTGGACCCCTGGGTAGCTTAAGGGACTCAGTGGCCCCTAGGTGGAGGGCCAGGGGGCACCCTGGAAACTCTACTATAAGTCCAGGGAGAGAGGTGGACCCCTGGGTAGCTTGCTGGGGTCAGAGGCTCCTAGGTGGAGGGCCAGGGGTCACCCAGGGGCGTCTACTGCAAGTCCAGGGAGAGAGGTGGACCCCTCGGTAGCTTGCTGGGGTCAGAGACCCCTAGGTGGAGGGCCAATGGGCACCCTGGGGCCTCTGCTGCAAGTCCAGGGAGAGAGGTGGACCCCTCGGTAGCTTGCTGGGATCAGACACCCCTAGGTGGAGGGCCAATGGGCACCCTGGGTTCTCTACTGCAAGTCCAGGGAGAGATGTGGACCCCTGGGTAGCTTGCTGGGGTCAGAGGCCCCTAGGTGGAGGGCCACGGGGTACCCTGGGGCCTCTACTGCAAATCCAGGGAGAGAGGTGGAGCCCTGGGTAGCTTGCTGGGGTCAGTAGCCCCTGGTTGGAGGGCCAGGGGGCACCCTGGGGCCTATACTGCAAGTCCAAGGAGAGAGATGGACCCCTGGGTAGCTTTCTGGGGTCAGAGGCCCCTAGGTGGAGGGCCAAGGGGCACCCTGTGGCCTCTATTGCAAGTCCAGGGAGAGACGTGGACCCCTGGGCAGCTTGCTTGGGTCAGGGGCCCCTAGGTGGAGGACAAGGGGGCACCCAGGGGCGTCTACTGCAAGTCCAGGGAGAGATGTGGACCCCTGGGTAGCTTGCTGGGGTCAGAGGCCCCTAGGTGGAGGGCCAAGGGGCACCCTGTGGCCTCTACTGCAAGTCCAGGGAGAGAGGTGGACCCCTCGGTAGATTGCTGGGGTCAGAGGCCCCTAGGTGGAGGGCCAATGGGCACCCTGGGGCCTCTACTGCAAGACCAGGGAGAGAGGTGAAGCCCTGGGTAGCTTGCTGGGGTCAGAGGCCAAGAGGTGGAGGGCCAGAGGGCAGCCTAGGGCCTCTACTGCAAGTCCAGGGAGAGATGTGAATCACTGGGAAGCTTGCTGGGGTCAGTAGCCCCTAAGGGGAGGGCCAGGGGGAACCGTAGGGCCTCTACTATAAGTCCAGGGAGAGAGGTGGACCCCTGGTTAGCTTGCTGGGTTCAGAGGCCCCTGGGTGGAGGGCCACGGGGTGCCCTGGGGCCTCTACTGCAAGTCCAGGGAGAGAGTTGGACCCCTGGGTAGCTTGCTGGGGTCAGAGGGCCCTACGTGGAGGGCCATGGGGCACCCTGGGGACACTACTGCAATTCCAGGGAGATAGGCAGGCCCCTGGGCAGCTTGCTGGGGTCAGAGGCCCCTAGGTGGAGGGCCAAGGGTCACCCTGGGGCCTAGTCTGCAAGTCTAGGGAGAGATGTGGACCCCTGGGTAGCTTGCTGGGTTCAGAGGCCCCTGGGTGGAGGGCCACGGGGTGTCCTGGGGCCTATACTGCATGTCCAGGGAGAGAGTTGGAGCCCTGGGTAGCTTGCTGGGGTCAGAGGGCCCAAGGTGGAGGGCCATGGGGCACCCTGGGGACTCTACTGCAAGTCCAGGGAGATAGGTAGGCCCCTGGGTAGCTTGCTGGGGTCAGAGGTCCCTAGGTAGTGGGCCAAGGGTCACCCTGGGGCCTCTACTGCAAGTCTAGGGTCACCCTGGGGCCTAGTCTGCAAGTCTACGGAGAGAGGTAGACCCCTGGGTAGCTTTCTGGGGTCAGAGGCCCCTAGGTGGAGGGCCCAGGGGCACCCTGGGGCCTCTATTGCAAGTCCAGGGAGAGATGTGGACCCCTGGGCAGCTTGCTTGGGTCAGGGGCCCCTGGTTGGAGGACCAGGGGGCACCCTGGGGCGTATACTGCAAGTCCAGGGAGAGAGTTGGAGCCCTGGGTAGCTTGCTGGGGTCAGAGGGCCCAAGGTGGAGGGCCATGGGGCACCCTGGGGACTCTACTGCAAGTCCATGGAGATAGGTAGGCCCCTGGGGAGCTTGCTGGGATCAGAGGTCCCTAGGTGGAGGGCCAAGGGTCACCCTGGGGCCTCTACTGCAAGTCTAGGGATAGAGGTGGACCACTGGGAAGCTTGCTGGGGTCAGAGGGCCCTACGTGGAGGGCCATGGGGCACCCTGGGGACACTACTGCAATTCCAGGGAGATAGGCAGGCCCCTGGGCAGCTTGCTGGGGTCAGAGGCCCCTAGGTGGAGGGCCAAGGGTCACCCTGGGGCCTAGTCTGCAAGTCTAGGGAGAGATGTGGACCCCTGGGTAGCTTGCTGGGTTAAGAGGCCCCTGGGTGGAGGGCCACGGGGTGTCCTGGGGCCTATACTGCAAGTCCAGGGAGAGAGTTGGAGCCCTGGGTAGCTTGCTGGGGTCAGAGGGCCCAAGGTGGAGGGCCATGGGGCACCCTGGGGACTCTACTGCAAGTCCAGGGAGATAGGTAGGCCCCTGGGTAGCTTGCTGGGGTCAGAGGTCCCTAGGTAGAGGGCCAAGGGTCACCCTGGGGCCTCTACTGCACGTCTAGGGTCACCCTGGGGCCTAGTCTGCAAGTCTACGGAGAGAGGTAGACCCCTGGATAGCTTTCTGGGGTCAGAGGCCCCTAGGTGGAGGGCCCAGGGGCACCCTGGGGCCTCTATTGCAAGTCCAGGGAGAGAGGTGGACCCCTGGTCAGCTTGCTTGGGTCAGGGGCCCCTGGTTGGAGGACCAGGGGGCACCCTGGGGCGTATACTGCAAGTCCAGGGAGAGAGTTGGAGCCCTGGGTAGCTTGCTGGGGTCAGAGGGCCCAAGGTGGAGGGCCATGGGGCACCCTGGGGACTCTACTGCAAGTCCATGGAGATAGGTAGGCCCCTGGGGAGCTTGCTGGGATCAGAGGTCCCTAGGTGGAGGGCCAAGGGTCACCCTGGGGCCTCTACTGCAAGTCTAGGGATAGAGGTGGATCACTGGGAAGCTTGCTGGTGTCAGAGGCCCCTAGGGGGAGGGCCAGGGGGCACCCTGGGGCCTCTATTAAAGTCCAGGGAGAGAGGTGGACCTCTGGGCAGCTTGCTTGGGTCAGGGACCCCTGGTGGAGGACCAGGGGGCACCCTGGGGCCTATACTGCTAGTCCAGGGAGAGAGTTGGAGCCCTGGGTAGCTTGCTGGGGTCAGAGGGCCCAAGGTGGAGGGCCATGGGGCACCCTGGGGACTCTACTGCAAGTCCAGGGAGATAGGTAGGCCCCTGGGTAGCTTGCTGGGGTCAGAGGTCCCTAGGTGGAGGGCCAAGGGTCACCCTGGGGCCTCTAATGCAAGTCTAGGGAGAGAGGTGGACCACTGGGAAGCTTGCTGGTGTCAGAGGCCCCTAGGGGGAGGGCCAGGGGGCACCCTGGGGCCTCTATTGCAAGTCTAGGGAGAGAGGTGGACCACTGGGAAGCTTGCTGGTGTCAGAGGCCCCTAAGGGGAGGGCCAGGGGGCACCCTGGGGCCTCTATTGCAAGTCCAGGGAGAGAGGTGGACCTCTGGGCAGCTTGCTTGGGTCAGGGGCCCCTAGGTGGAGGGTCACGGGGCACCCTGGGGCCTCTATTGCAAGTCCAGGGAGAGAGGTGGACCCCTCGGTAGCTTGCTGGGATCAGAGACCTCTAGGTGGAGGGCCAATGGGCACCCTGGGTTCTCTACTGCAAGTCCAGGGAGAGAGGTGGACCCCTGGGTAGCTTGCTGGGGTCAGAGGCCCCTAGGTGGAGGGCCACGGGGTACCCTGGGGCCTCTACTGCAAATCCAGGGAGAGAGGTGGAGCCCTGGGTAGCTTGCTGGGGTCAGTAGCCCCTGGTTGGAGGGCCAGGGGGCACCCTGGGGCCTATACTGCAAGTCCAAGGAGAGAGGTGGACCCCTGGGTAGCTTTGCTGGGGTCAGAGGCCCCTAGTTGGAGGGCCAGGGGGCACCCTGGGGCCTATACTGCAAGTCCAGGAAGAGAGGTGGACCCCTGGGTAGCTTGCTGGACTCAGAGGCCCCTAGGTGGAGGGCCAGGGGGCACCCTGGGGCCTCTATTGCAAGTCCAGGGAGAGAGGTGGACCCCTGGGCAGCTTGCTTGGGTCAGGGGCCCCTAGGTGGAGGACCAGGGGGCACCCTGGGGCCTATACTGCAAGTCCAGGGAGAGAGTTGGAGCCCTGGGTAGCTTGCTGGGATCAGAGGGCCCAAGGTGGAGGGCCATGGGGCACCCTGGGGACTCTACTGCAAGTCCAGGGAGATAGGTAGGCCCCTGGGTAGCTTGCTGGGGTCAGAGGTCCCTTGGTGGAAGGCCACGGGGTACCCTGGGGCCTCTACTGCAAGTCCAGGGAGAGAGGTGGACCCCTGGGTAGCTTGCTGGGGTCATAGGCCCCTAGGTGGAGGGCCTGAGGGCACACTGGGGCCTATACTGCAAGTCCAGGGAGAGAGCTGGACCCCTGGGTAGCTTGCTGGTGTCAGATGCCCCTAGGTGGAGGGCCAGAGGGCACCCAGGGGCCTATACTGCAAGTCCAAGGAGAGAGGTGGACCCCTGGGTAGCTTGCTGGTGTTAGATGCCCCTAGTTGGAGGGCCAGGGGGCACCCTGGGTCCTATACTGCAAGTCCAGGGAGAGAGGTGGACCCCTGGGTAGCTTGCTGGGGTCAGATGCCCCTAGGTGGAGGGCCAGGGGGCACCCTGGGGCCTATACTGCAAGTCCAAGGAGAGAGGTGGACCCCTGGGTAGCTTGATGGGGTCAGAGGCCCCTAGTTGGAGGGCCAGGGGGTACCCTGGGGCCTCTACTGCAAGTCCAGGGAGAGATGTGGACCCCTGGGTAGCTTAAGGGACTCAGAGGCCCCTAGGTGGAGGGCCAGGGGGCACCCTGGAAACTCTACTATAAGTCCAGGGAGAGAGGTGGACCCCTGGGTAGCTTGCTGGGGTCAGAGGCTCCTAGGTGGAGGGCCAGGGGTCACCCAGGGGCGTCTACTGCAAGTCCAGGGAGAGAGGTGGACCCCTCGGTAGCTTGCTGGGGTCAGAGACCCCTAGGTGGAGGGCCAATGGGCACCCTGGGGCCTCTACTGCAAGTCCAGGGAGAGAGGTGGAGCCCTGGGTAGCTTGCTGGGGTCAAATGCCCCTAGGTGGAGGGCCAGAGGGCAGCCTAGGGCCTCTACTACAAGTCCAGGGAGAGAGGTGGAGCCCTGGGTAGCTTGCTGGGGTCAGTAGCCCATGAGTGAAGGGCAAGGGGGCACCCTGGGGCCTCTATTGCAAGTCCACGGAGGGAGCTGGACCCCTGGGTTACTTGCTGGGTTCAGAGGCCCCTAGGTGGAGGGCCACGGGGTACCCTGGGGCCTCTACTGCAAGTCCAGGGAGAGATGTGGACGCCTGGGTAACTTGCTGGGGTCAAATGCCCCTAGGTGGAGGGCCAGGGGGCACCCTGGGGCCTCTATTGCAAGTCCAGGGAGACAGCTGGACACCTGGGTAGCTTGCTGGGGTCAGAGGCCCCTAGGTGGAGGGCCACGGGGTACCCTGGGGCCTCTACTGCAAGTCTAGGGAGAGAGGTGGAGCCCTGGGTAGCTTGCTGGGGCCAGTAGCCCCTGAGTGGAGGGCAAGGGGGCACCCTGGGGCCTCTACTGCAAGTCCAGGGAGAGAGGTGGAGCCCTGGGTAGCTTGCTGGAGTCAGAGGCCCCTAGGTGGAGGGCAAGGGGGCACCCTGTGGCCTATACTGCAAGTCCAGGGAGAGAGGTGGACCCCTGGGTAGCTTGCTGGGGTCAAAGGGCCCTAGGTGGAGGGCCAAGGGTCAACCTGGGGCCTCTACTGCATGTCCAGGGAGAGAGGTGGAGCCCTGGGTAGCTTGCTGGGGTCAGATGCCCCTAGGTGGAGGGCCAGAGGGCAGCCTAGGGCCTTTACTACAAGTCCAGGGAGAGAGGTGGAGCCCTGGGTAGCTTGCTGGGGTCAGTAGCCCCTGGGTGGAGGGCAAGGGGGCACCCTGGGGCCTCTTTTGCAAGCCCAGGGAGAGAGCTGGACCCCTGGGTAGCTTGCTTGGGTCAGAGACCCCTAGGTGGAGGGTCACGGGGCACCCTGGGGCCTCTATTGCAAGTCCAGGGAGTGAGGTGGACCCCTCCGTAGCTTGCTGGGATCAGAGACCCCTAGGTGGAGGGCCAATGGGCACCCTGGGTTCTCTACTGCAAGTCCAGGGAGAGATGTGGACCCCTGGGTAGCTTGCTGGGGTCAGAGGCCCCTAGGTGGAGGGCAACGGGGTACCCTGGGGCCTCTACTGCAAATCCAGGGAGAGAGGTGGAGCCCTGGGTAGCTTGCTGGGGTCAGTAGCCCCTGGGTGGAGGGCCAGGGGGCACCCTGGGGCCTATACTGCAAGTCCAAGGAGAGAGGTGGACCCCTGGGTAGCTTTGCTGGGGTCAGAGGCCCCTAGTTGGAGGGCCAGGGGGCACCCTGGGGCCTATACTGCAAGTCCAGGAAGAGAGGTGGACCCCTGGGTAGCTTGCTGGGGTCAGAGGCCCCTAGGTGGAGGGTCACGGGGCACCCTGGGGCCTCTATTGCAAGTCAAGGGAGAGAGGTGGACCCCTCGGTAGCTTGCTGGGGTCAGAGACCCCCAGGTGGAGGGCCAATGGGCACCCTGGGGCCTCTACTGCAAGTCCAGGGAGAGATGTGGACCCCTGGGTAGCTTGCTGGGGTCAGTAGCCACTGGGTGGAGGGCAAGGGGGCACCCTGGGGCCTCTATTGCAAGTCCAGGGAGAGAGCTGGACCCCTGGGTAGCTTGCTGGGTTCAAAGGCCCCTAGGTGGAGGGCCACGAGGTACCCTGGGGCCTCTACTGCAAGTCCAGGGAGAGATGTGGACCCCTGGGTAGCTTGCTGGGGTCAGAGGCCCCTAGGTGGAGGGCCACGGGGTACCCTGGGGCCTCTACTGCAAGTCCAGGGAGAGAGGTGAATCACAGGGAAGTTTGCTGGTGTCAGAGGCCCCTAGGGAGAGGGCCAGGGGTCACCATAGGGCCTCTACTATAAGTCCAGGGAGAGAGGTGGACCCCTGGGTAACTTGCTGGGTTCAGAGTCCCCTGGGTGGAGGGCCAGGGGTACCCTGGGGCCTCTACTGCAAGTCCAGGGAGAGAGTTGGACCCCTGGGTAGCTTGCTGGGGTCAGAGAGCCCTACGTGGAGGGCCATGGGGCACCCTGGGGACACTACTGCAAGTCCAGGGAGATAGGCAGGCCCCTGGGCAGCTTGCTGGGGTCAGAGGCCCCTAGGTGGAGGGCCAAGGGTCACCCTGGTGCCTAGTCTGCAAGTCTAGGGAGAGAGGTAGGTTAACCCCTGGGTAGCTTTCTGGGGTCAGAGGCCCCTAGGTGGAGGGCCAAGGGGCACCCTGGGGCCTCTATTGCAAGTCCAGGGAGAGAGGTGGACCCCTGGGCAGCTTGCTTGGGTCAGGGGCCCCTAGGTGGAGGACCAAGGGGCACCCTGGGGCCTATACTGCAAGTCCAGGGAGAGAGTTGGAGCCCTGGGTAGCTTTTTGGGAATCAGAGGTTCCAAGGTGGAGGGCCATGGGGCACCCTGGGGACTCTACTGCAAGTCCATGGAGATAGGTAGGCCCCTGGGTAGCTTGCTGGGATCAGAGGTCCCTAGGTGGAGGGCCAAGGGTCACCCTGTGGCCTCTACTGCAAGTCTAGGGAGAGAGGTGGACCACTGGGAAGCTTGCTGGTGTCAGAGGCCCCTAGGGGGAGGGCCAGGGGGCACCCTGGGGCCTCTATTACAAGTCCAGGGAGAGAGGTGGACCTCTGGGCAGCTTGCTTGGGTCAGGGGCCCCTGGTGGAGGACCAGGGGGCACCCTGGGGCCTATACTGCTAGTCCAGGGAGAGAGTTGGAGCCCTGGGTAGCTTGCTGGGGTCAGAGGGCCCTAGGTGGAGGGCCATGGGGCACCCTGGGGACTCTACTGCAAGTCCAGGGAGATAGGTAGGCCCCTGGGTAGCTTGCTGGGGTCAGAGGCCCCTATGTGGAGGGCCAAGGGTCACCCTGGGGCCTAGTCTGCAAGTCTAGGGAGAGAGGTGGACCCCTGGGTAGCTTTCTGGGGTCAGAGGCCCCTAGGTGGAGGGCCAAGGGGCACCCTGTGGCCACTATTGCAAGTCCAGGGAGAGAGGTGGACCCCTGGGCAGCTTGCTTGGGTCAGGGGCCCCTAGGTGGAGGACAAGGGGGCACCCAGGGGCGTCTACTGCAAGTCCAGGGAGAGATGTGGACCCCTGGGTAGCTTGCTGGGGTCAGAGGCCCCTAGGTGGAGGGCCAAGGGGCACCCTGTGGCCTCTACTGCAATACCAGGGAGAGAGGTGGACCCCTCGGTAGATTGCTGGGGTCAGAGGCCCCTAGGTGGAGGGCCAATGGGCACCCTGGGGCCTCTACTGCAAGACCAGGGAGAGAGGTGAAGCCCTGGGTAGCTTGCTGGGGTCAGAGGCCAAGAGGTGGAGGGCCAGAGGGCAGCCTAGGGCCTCTACTGCAAGTCCAGGGAGAGATGTGAATCACTGGGAAGCTTGCTGGGGTCAGTAGCCCCTAAGGGGAGGGCCAGGGGGCACCGTAGGGCCTCTACTATAAGTCCAGGGAGAGAGGTGGACCCCTGGTTAGCTTGCTGGGTTCAGAGGCCCCTGGGTGGAGGGCCACGGGGTGCCCTGGGGCCTCTACTGCAAGTCCAGGGAGAGAGTTGGACCCCTGGGTAGCTTGCTGGGGTCAGAGGGCCCTACGTGGAGGGCCATGGGGCACCCTGGGGACACTACTGCAATTCCAGGGAGATAGGCAGGCCCCTGGGCAGCTTGCTGCGGTCAGAGGCCCCTAGGTGGAGGGCCAAGGGTCACCCTGGGGCCTAGTCTGCAAGTCTAGGGAGAGATGTGGACCCCTGGGTAGCTTGCTGGGTTCAGAGGCCCCTGGGTGGAGGGCCACGGGGTGTCCTGGGGCCTATACTGCATGTCCAGGGAGAGAGTTGGAGCCCTGGGTAGCTTGCTGGGGTCAGAGGGCCCAAGGTGGAGGGCCACGGGGTGTCCTGGGGCCTATACTGCATGTCCAGGGAGAGAGGTAGGCCCCTGGGTAGCTTGCTGGGGTCAGAGGTCCCTAGGTAGTGGGCCAAGGGTCACCCTGGGGCCTCTACTGCAAGTCTAGGGTCACCCTGGGGCCTAGTCTGCAAGTCTACGGAGAGAGGTAGACCCCTGGGTAGCTTTCTGGGGTCAGAGGCCCCTAGGTGGAGGGCCCAGGGGCACCCTGGGGCCTCTATTGCAAGTCCAGGGAGAGATGTGGACCCCTGGGCAGCTTGCTTGGGTCAGGGGCCCCTGGTTGGAGGACCAGGGGGCACCCTGGGGCGTATACTGCAAGTCCAGGGAGAGAGTTGGAGCCCTGGGTAGCTTGCTGGGGTCAGAGGGCCCAAGGTGGAGGGCCATGGGGCACCCTGGGGACTCTACTGCAAGTCCATGGAGATAGGTAGGCCCCTGGGGAGCTTGCTGGGATCAGAGGTCCCTAGGTGGAGGGCCAAGGGTCACCCTGGGGCCTCTACTGCAAGTCTAGGGATAGAGGTGGACCACTGGGAAGCTTGCTGGGGTCAGAGGGCCCTACGTGGAGGGCCATGGGGCACCCTGGGGACACTACTGCAATTCCAGGGAGATAGGCAGGCCCCTGGGCAGCTTGCTGGGGTCAGAGGCCCCTAGGTGGAGGGCCAAGGGTCACCCTGGGGCCTAGTCTGCAAGTCTAGGGAGAGATGTGGACCCCTGGGTAGCTTGCTGGGTTCAGAGGCCCCTGGGTGGAGGGCCACGGGGTGTCCTGGGGCCTATACTGCAAGTCCAGGGAGAGAGTTGGAGCCCTGGGTAGCTTGCTGGGGTCAGAGGGCCCAAGGTGGAGGGCCATGGGGCACCCTGGGGACTGTACTGCAAGTCCAGGGAGATAGGTAGGCCCCTGGGTAGCGTGCTGGGGTCAGAGGTCCCTAGGTAGAGGGCCAAGGGTCACCCTAGGGCCTCTACTGCACGTCTAGGGTCACCCTGGGGCCTAGTCTGCAAGTCTACGGAGAGAGGTAGACCCCTGGGTAGCTTTCTGGGGTCAGAGGCCCCTAGGTGGAGGGCCCAGGGGCACCCTGGGGCCTCTATTGCAAGTCCAGGGAGAGAGGTGGACCCCTGGGCAGCTTGCTTGGGTCAGGGGCCCCTGGTTGGAGGACCAGGGGGCACCCTGGGGCGTATACTGCAAGTCCAGGGAGAGAGTTGGAGCCCTGGGTAGCTTGCTGGGGTCAGAGGGCCCAAGGTGGAGGGCCATGGGGCACCCTGGGGACTCTACTGCAAGTCCATGGAGATAGGTAGGCCCCTGGGGAGCTTGCTGGGATCAGAGGTCCCTAGGTGGAGGGCCAAGGGTCACCCTGGGGCCTCTACTGCAAGTCTAGGGATAGAGGTGGACCACTGGGAAGCTTGCTGGTGTCAGAGGCCCCTAGGGGGAGGGCCAGGGGGCACCCTGGGGCCTCTATTAAAGTCCAGGGAGAGAGGTGGACCTCTGGGCAGCTTGCTTGGGTCAGGGACCCCTGGTGGAGGACCAGGGGGCACCCTGGGGCCTATACTGCTAGTCCAGGGAGAGAGTTGGAGCCCTGGGTAGCTTGCTGGGGTCAGAGGGCCCAAGGTGGAGGGCCATGGGGCACCCTGGGGACTCTACTGCAAGTCCAGGGAGATAGGTAGGCCCCTGGGTAGCTTGCTGGGGTCAGAGGTCCCTAGGTGGAGGGCCAAGGGTCACCCTGGGGCCTCTAATGCAAGTCTAGGGAGAGAGGTGGACCACTGGGAAGCTTGCTGGTGTCAGAGGCCCCTAGGGGGAGGGCCAGGGGGCACCCTGGGGCCTCTATTGCAAGTCTAGGGAGAGAGGTGGACCACTGGGAAGCTTGCTGGTGTCAGAGGCCCCTAAGGGGAGGGCCAGGGGGCACCCTGGGGCCTCTATTGCAAGTCCAGGGAGAGAGGTGGACCTCTGGGCAGCTTGCTTGGGTCAGGGGCCCCTAGGTGGAGGGTCACGGGGCACCCTGGGGCCTCTATTGCAAGTCCAGGGAGAGAGGTGGACCCCTCGGTAGCTTGCTGGGATCAGAGACCTCTAGGTGGAGGGCCAATGGGCACCCTGGGTTCTCTACTGCAAGTCCAGGGAGAGAGGTGGAGCCCTGGGTAGCTTGCTGGGGTCAGAGGCCCCAGGTGGAGGTCCAGAGGGCAGCCTAGGGCCTCTACTACAAGTCCAGGGAGAGAGGTGGAGCCCTGGGTAGCTTGCTGGGGTCAGTAGCCCCTAGTTGGAGGGCCAGGGGGCACCCTGGGACCTATACTGCAAGTCCAGGAAGAGAGGTGGACCCCTGGGTAGCTTGCTGGGGTCAGAGGCCCCTAGGTGAAGGGCCATGGGGCACCCTGGGGAAACTACTGCAAGTCCAGGGAGATAGGCAGGCCCCAGGGCAGCTTGCTGGGGTCAGAGGCCCCTAGGTGGAGGGCCAAGGGTCACCCTGGGGCCTAGTCTGCAAGTGTAGGGAGAGAGGTGCACCCCTGGGTAGCTTTCTGGGGTCAGAGGCCCCTAGGTGGAGGGCCAAGGGGCACCCTGGGGCCTCTATTGCAAGTCCAGGGAGAGAGGTGGACCTCTGGGCAGCTTGCTTGGGTCAGGGGCCCCTAGGTGGAGGACCAGGGGGCACCCTGGGGCCTATACTGCTAGTCCAGGGAGAGAGTTGGAGCCCTGGGTAGCTTGCTGGGGTCAGAGGGCCCTAAGTGGAGGGCCATGGGGCACCCTGGGGACTCTACTGCAAGTCCAGGGAGATAGGTAGGCCCCAGGGTAGCTTGCTGGGGTCAGATGCCCCTAGGTGGAGGGCCAGAGGGCACCCTGGGGCCTATACTGCAAGTCCAGGGAGAGAGGTGGACCCCTGGGTAGCTTGCTTGTGTTAGATGCCCCTAGTTGGAGGGCCAGGGGGCACCCTGGGTCCTATACTGCAAGTCCAGGGAGAGAGGTGGACCCCTGGGTAGCTTGCTGGGGTCAGATGCCCCTAGGTGGAGGGCCAGGGGGCACCCTGGGGCCTATACTGCAAGTCCAAGGAGAGAGGTGGACCCCTGGGTAGCTTGCTGGGGTCAGAGGCCCCTAGTTGGAGGGCCACGGGGTACCCTGGGGCCTCTACTGCAAGTCCAGGGAGAGATGTGGACCCCTGGGTAGCTTGCTGGACTCAGAGGCCCCTAGGTGGAGGGCCAGGGGGCAGCCTGGAAACTCTACTATAAGTCCAGGGAGAGAGGTGGACCCCTCGGTAGCTTGCTGGGGTCAGAGGCCCCTAGGTGGAGGGCCAGGGGTCACCCAGGGGCGTCTACTGCAAGTCCAGGGAGAGAGTTGGACCCCTCGGTAGCTTGCTGGGGTCAGAGACCCCTAGTTGGAGGGCCAATGGGCACCCTTGGGCCTCTACTGCAAGTCCAGGGAGAGAGGTGGAGCCCTGGGTAGCTTGCTGGGGTCAAAGGCCCCTAGGTGGAGGGCCAGAGGGCAGCCTAGGGCCTCTACTACAAGTCCAGGGAGAGAGGTGGAGCCCTGGGTAGCTTTCTGGGGTCAGTAACCCCTTAGTGGAGGGCAAGGGGGCACCCTGGGGCCTCTATTGCAAGTCCACGGAGGGAGCTTGACCCCTGGGTAACTTGCTGGGTTCAGAGGCCCCTAGGTGGAGGGCCACGGGGTACCCTGGGTCCTCTACTGCAAGTCCAGGGAGAGATGTGGACGCCTGGGTTGCTTGCTGGACTTAGAGGCCCCTAGGTGGAGGGCCAGGGGGCACCCTGGGGCCTCTATTGCAAGTCCAGGGAGACAGCTGGACCCCTGGGTAGCTTGCTGGGGTCAGAGGCCCCTAGAAGGAGGGCCACGGGGTACCCTGGGGCCTCTACTGCAAGTCCAGGGAGAGAGGTGGAGCCCTGGGTAGCTTGCTGGGGCCAGTAGCCCCTGAGTGGAGGGCAAGGGGGCACCCTGGGGCCTCTACTGCAAGTCCAGGGAGAGAGGTGGAGCCCTGGGTAGCTTGCTGGGGTCAGAGGCCCCTAGGTGGAGGGCAAGGGGGCACCCTGTGGCCTATACTGCAAGTCCAGGGAGAGAGGTGGACCCCTGGGTAGCTTGCTGGGGTCAAAGGGCCCTAGGTGGAGGGCCAAGGGTCAACCTGGGGCCTCTACTGCATGTCCAGGGAGAGAGGTGGAGCCCTGTGTAGCTTGCTGGGGTCAGAGGCCCCTAGGTGGAGGGTCACAGGGCACCCTGGGGCCTCTATTGCAAGTCCAGGGAGAGAGGTGGACCCCTCGTTAGCTTGCTGGGATCAGAGACCCCTAGGTGGAGGGCCAATGGGCACCCTGGGTTCTCTACTGCAAGTCCAGGGAGAGATGTGGACCCCTGGGTAGCTTGCTGGGGTCAGAGGCCCCTAGGTGGAGGGCCACGGGGTACCCTGGGGCCTCTACTGCAAATCCAGGGAGAGAGGTGGAGCCATGGGTAGCATGCTGGGGTCAGTAGCCCCTGGTTGGAGGGCCAGGGGGCACCCTGGGGCCTATACTGCAAGTCCAAGGAGAGAGGTGGACCCCTGGGTAGCTATGCTGGGGTCAGGGGTCCCTAGTTGGAGGGCCAGGGGGCACCCTGGGGCCTATACTGCAAGTGCAGGAAGAGAGGTGGACCCCTGGGTAGCTTGCTGGACTCAGAGGCCCCTAGGTGGAGGGCCAGGGGGCACCCTGGGGCCTCTATTGCAAGTCCAGGGAGAGAGGTGGACCCCTGGGCAGCTTGCTTGGGTCAGGGGCCCCTAGGTGGAGGACCAGGGGGCACCCTGGGGCCTATACTGCAAGTCCAGGGAGAGAGTTGGAGCCCTGGGTAGCTTGCTGGGATCAGAGGGCCCAAGGTGGAGGGCCATGGGGCACCCTGGGGACTCTACTGCAAGTCCAGGGAGATAGGTAGGCCCCTGGGTAGCTTGCTGGGGTCAGAGGTCCCTTGGTGGAAGACCACGGGGTACCCTGGGGCCTCTACTGCAAGTCCAGGGAGAGAGGTGGACCCCTGGGTAGCTTGCTGGGGTCATAGGCCCCTAGGTGGAGGGCCAGAGGGCACACTGGGGCCTATACTGCAAGTCCAGGGAGAGAGCTGGACCCCTGGGTAGCTTGCTGGTGTCAGATGCCCCTAGGTGGAGGGCCAGAGGGCACCCTGGGGCCTATACTGCAAGTCCATGGAGATGGAGAGAGGTGGACCCCTGGGTAGCTTGCTGGTGTTAGATGCCCCTAGTTGGAGGGCCAGGGGGCACCCTGGGTCCTATACTGCAAGTCCAGGGAGAGAGGTGGACCCCTGGGTAGCTTGCTGGGGTCAGATGCCCCTAGGTGGAGGGCCAGGGGGCACCCTGGGGCCTATACTGCAAGTCCAAGGAGAGAGGTGGACCCCTGGGTAGCTTGCTGGGGTCAGAGGCCCCTAGTTGGAGGGCCAGGGGGTACCCTGGGGCCTCTACTGCAAGTCCAGGGAGAGATGTGGACCCCTGGGTAGCTTGCTGGACTCAGAGGCCCCTAGGTGGAGGGCCAGGGGGCAGCCTGGAAACTCTACTATAAGTCCAGGGAGAGAGGTGGACCCCTCGGTAGCTTGCTGGGGTCAGAGGCCCCTAGGTGGAGGGCCAGGGGTCACCCAGGGGCGTCTACTGCAAGTCCAGGGAGAGAGTTGGACCCCTCGGTAGCTTGCTGGGGTCAGAGACCCCTAGTTGGAGGGCCAATGGGCACCCTGGGGCCTCTACTGCAAGTCCAGGGAGAGAGGTGGAGCCCTGGGTAGCTTGCTGGGGTCAAAGGCCCCTAGGTGGAGGGCCAGAGGGCAGCCTAGGGCCTCTACTACAAGTCCAGGGAGAGAGGTGGAGCCCTGGGTAGCTTTCTGGGGTCAGTAACCCCTTAGTGGAGGGCAAGGGGGCACCCTGGGGCCTCTATTGCAAGTCCACGGAGGGAGCTTGACCCCTGGGTAACTTGCTGGGTTCAGAGGCCCCTAGGTGGAGGGCCACGGGGTACCCTGGGTCCTCTACTGCAAGTCCAGGGAGAGATGTGGACGCCTGGGTTGCTTGCTGGACTTAGAGGCCCCTAGATGGAGGGCCAGGGGGCACCCTGGGGCCTCTATTGCAAGTCCAGGGAGACAGCTGGACCCCTGGGTAGCTTGCTGGGGTCAGAGGCCCCTAGAAGGAGGGCCACGGGGTACCCTGGGGCCTCTACTGCAAGTCCAGGGAGAGAGGTGGAGCCCTGGGTAGCTTGCTGGGGCCAGTAGCCCCTGAGTGGAGGGCAAGGGGGCACCCTGGGGCCTCTACTGCAAGTGCAGGGAGAGAGGTGGAGCCCTGGGTAGCTTGCTGGGGTCAGAGGCCCCTAGGTGGAGGGCAAGGGGGCACCCTGTGGCCTATACTGCAAGTCCAGGGAGAGAGGTGGACCCCTGGGTAGCTTGCTGGGGTCAAAGGGCCCTAGGTGGAGGGCCAAGGGTCAACCTGGGGCCTCTACTGCATGTCCAGGGAGAGAGGTGGAGCCCTGTGTAGCTTGCTGGGGTCAGAGGCCCCTAGGTGGAGGGTCACAGGGCACCCTGGGGCCTCTATTGCAAGTCCAGGGAGAGAGGTGGACCCCTCGGTAGCTTGCTGGGATCAGAGACCCCTAGGTGGAGGGCCAATGGGCACCCTGGGTTCTCTACTGCAAGTCCAGGGAGAGATGTGGACCCCTGGGTAGCTTGCTGGGGTCAGAGGCCCCTAGGTGGAGGGCCACGGGGTACCCTGGGGCCTCTACTGCAAATCCAGGGAGAGAGGTGGAGCCATGGGTAGCATGCTGGGGTCAGTAGCCCCTGGTTGGAGGGCCAGGGGGCACCCTGGGGCCTATACTGCAAGTCCAAGGAGAGAGGTGGACCCCTGGGTAGCTGTGCTGGGGTCAGGGGTCCCTAGTTGGAGGGCCAGGGGGCACCCTGGGGCCTATACTGCAAGTGCAGGAAGAGAGGTGGACCCCTGGGTAGCTTGCTGGACTCAGAGGCCCCTAGGTGGAGGGCCAGGGGGCACCCTGGGGCCTCTATTGCAAGTCCAGGGAGAGAGGTGGACCCCTGGGCAGCTTGCTTGGGTCAGGGGCCCCTAGGTGGAGGACCAGGGGGCACCCTGGGGCCTATACTGCAAGTCCAGGGAGAGAGTTGGAGCCCTGGGTAGCTTGCTGGGATCAGAGGGCCCAAGGTGGAGGGCCATGGGGCACCCTGGGGACTCTACTGCAAGTCCAGGGAGATAGGTATGCCCCTGGGTAGCTTGCTGGGGTCAGAGGTCCCTTGGTGGAAGACCACGGGGTACCCTGGGGCCTCTACTGCAAGTCCAGGGAGAGAGGTGGACCCCTGGGTAGCTTGCTGGGGTCATAGGCCCCTAGGTGGAGGGCCAGAGGGCACACTGGGGCCTATACTGCAAGTCCAGGGAGAGAGCTGGACCCCTGGGTAGCTTGCTGGTGTCAGATGCCCCTAGGTGGAGGGCCAGAGGGCACCCTGGGGCCTATACTGCAAGTCCATGGAGATGGAGAGAGGTGGACCCCTGGGTAGCTTGCTGGTGTTAGATGCCCCTAGTTGGAGGGCCAGGGGGCACCCTGGGTCCTATACTGCAAGTCCAGGGAGAGAGGTGGACCCCTGGGTAGCTTGCTGGGGTCAGAGGCCCCTAGTTGGAGGGCCAGGGGGTACCCTGGGGCCTCTACTGCAAGTCCAGGGAGAGATGTGGACCCCTGGGTAGCTTAAGGGACTCAGTGGCCCCTAGGTGGAGGGCCAGGGGGCACCCTGGAAACTCTACTATAAGTCCAGGGAGAGAGGTGGACCCCTGGGTAGCTTGCTGGGGTCAGATGCCCCTAGGTGGAGGGCCAGGGGGCACCCTGGGGCCTATACTGCAAGTCCAAGGAGAGAGGTGGACCCCTGGGTAGCTTGCTGGGGTCAGAGGCCCCTAGTTGGAGGGCCAGGGGGTACCCTGGGGCCTCTACTGCAAGTCCAGGGAGAGATGTGGACCCCTGGGTAGCTTAAGGGACTCAGTGGCCCCTAGGTGGAGGGCCAGGGGGCACCCTGGAAACTCTACTATAAGTCCAGGGAGAGAGGTGGACCCCTCGGTAGCTTGCTGGGGTCATAGACCCCTAGGTGGAGGGCCAATGGACACCCTGGGGCCTCTGCTGCAAGTCCAGGGAGAGAGGTGGACCCCTCGGTAGCTTGCTGGGATCAGACACCCCTAGGTGGAGGGCCAATGGGCACCCTGGGTTCTCTACTGCAAGTCCAGGGAGAGATGTGGACCCCTGGGTAGCTTGCTGGGGTCAGAGGCCCCTAGGTGGAGGGCCACGGGGTACCCTGGGGCCTCTACTGCAAATCCAGGGAGAGAGGTGGAGCCCTGGGTAGCTTGCTGGGGCCAGTAGCCCCTGAGTGGAGGGCAAGGGGGCACCCTGGGGCCTCTATTGCAAGTCAAGGGAGAGAGGTGGACCCCTCGGTAGCTTGCTGGGGTCAGAGACCCCTAGGTGGAGGGCCAACGGGCACCCTGGGGCCTATACTGCAAGTCCAGGGAGAGATGTGGACCCCTGGGTAGCTTGCTGGGGTCAAAGGGCCCTAGGTGGAGGGCCAAGGGTCAACCTGGGGCCTCTACTGCATGTCCAGGGAGAGAGGTGGAGCCCTGGGTAGCTTGCTGGGGTCAGATGCCCCTAGGTGGAGGGCCAGAGGGCAGCCTAGGGCCTTTACTACAAGTCCAGGGAGAGAGGTGGAGCCCTGGGTAGCTTGCTGGGGTCAGTAGCCCCTGGGTGGAGGGCAAGGGGGCACCCTGGGGCCTCTTTTGCAAGCCCAGGGAGAGAGCTGGACCCCTGGGTAGCTTGCTTGGGTCAGAGACCCCTAGGTGGAGGGTCACGGGGCACCCTGGGGCCTCTATTGCAAGTCCAGGGAGTGAGGTGGACCCCTCCGTAGCTTGCTGGGATCAGAGACCCCTAGGTGGAGGGCCAATGGGCACCCTGGGTTCTCTACTGCAAGTCCAGGGAGAGATGTGGACCCCTGGGTAGCTTGCTGGGGTCAGAGGCCCCTAGGTGGAGGGCAACGGGGTACCCTGGGGCCTCTACTGCAAATCCAGGGAGAGAGGTGGAGCCCTGGGTAGCTTGCTGGGGTCAGTAGCCCCTGGGTGGAGGGCCAGGGGGCACCCTGGGGCCTATACTGCAAGTCCAAGGAGAGAGGTGGACCCCTGGGTAGCTTTGCTGGGGTCAGAGGCCCCTAGTTGGAGGGCCAGGGGGCACCCTGGGGCCTATACTGCAAGTCCAGGAAGAGAGGTGGACCCCTGGGTAGCTTGCTGGGGTCAGAGGCCCCTAGGTGGAGGGTCACGGGGCACCCTGGGGCCTCTATTGCAAGTCAAGGGAGAGAGGTGGACCCCTCGGTAGCTTGCTGGGGTCAGAGACCCCTAGGTGGAGGGCCAACGGGCACCCTGGGGCCTCTACTGCAAGTCCAGGGAGAGATGTGGACCCCTGGGTAGCTTGCTGGGGTCAGTAGCCACTGGGTGGAGGGCAAGGGGGCACCCTGGGGCCTCTATTGCAAGTCCAGGGAGAGAGCTGGACCCCTGGGTAGCTTGCTGGGTTCAAAGGCCCCTAGGTGGAGGGCCACGAGGTACCCTGGGGCCTCTACTGCAAGTCCAGGGAGAGATGTGGACACCTGGGTAGCTTGCTGGGGTCAGAGGCCCCTAGGTGGAGGGCCACGGGGTACCCTGGGGCCTCTACTGCAAGTCCAGGGAGAGAGGTGAATCACAGGGAAGTTTGCTGGTGTCAGAGGCCCAAAGGGAGAGGGCCAGGTGTCACCATAGGGCCTCTACTATAAGTCCAGGGAGAGAGGTGGACCCCTGGGTAACTTGCTGGGTTCAGAGTCCCCTGGGTGGAGGGCCAGGGGTACCCTGGGGCCTCTACTGCAAGTCCAGGGAGAGAGTTGGATCCCTGGGTAGCTTGCTGGGGTCAGAGAGCCCTACGTGGAGGGCCATGGGGCACCCTGGGGACACTACTGCAAGTCCAGGGAGATAGGCAGGCCCCTGGGCAGCTTGCTGGGGTCAGAGGCCCCTAGGTGGAGGGCCAAGGGTCACCCTGGTGCCTAGTCTGCAAGTCTAGGGAGAGAGGTAGGTTGACCCCTGGGTAGCTTTCTGGGGTCAGAGGCCCCTAGGTGGAGGGCCAAGGGGCACCCTGGGGCCTCTATTGCAAGTCCAGGGAGAGAGGTGGACCCCTGGGCAGCTTGCTTGGGTCAGGGGCCCCTAGGTGGAGGACCAAGGGGCACCCTGGGGCCTATACTGCAAGTCCAGGGAGAGAGTTGGAGCCCTGGGTAGCTTTTTGGGAATCAAAGGTTCCAAGGTGGAGGGCCATGGGGCACCCTGGGGACTCTACTGCAAGTCCATGGAGATAGGTAGGCCCCTGGGTAGCTTGCTGGGATCAGAGGTCCCTAGGTGGAGGGCCAAGGGTCACCTTGTGGCCTCTACTGCAAGTCTAGGGAGAGAGGTGGACCACTGGGAAGCTTGCTGGTGTCAGAGGCCCCTAGGGGGAGGGCCAGGGGGCACCCTGGGGCCTCTATTACAAGTCCAGGGAGAGAGGTGGACCTCTGGGCAGCTTGCTTGGGTCAGGGGCCCCTGGTGGAGGACCAGGGGGCACCCTGGGGCCTATACTGCTAGTCCAGGGAGAGAGTTGGAGCCCAGGGTAGCTTGCTGGGGTCAGAGGGCCCTAGGTGGAGGGCCATGGGGCACCCTGGGGACTCTACTGCAAGTCCAGGGAGATAGGTAGGCCCCTGGGTAGCTTGCTGGGGTCAGAGGCCCCTATGTGGAGGGCCAAGGGTCACCCTGGGGCCTAGTCTGCAATACTAGGGAGAGAGGTGGACCCCTGGGTAGCTTTCTGGGGTCAGAGGCCCCTAGGTGGAGGGCCAAGGGGCACCCTGTGGCCTCTATTGCAAGTCCAGGGAGAGAGGTGGACCCCTGGGCAGCTTGCTTGGGTCAGGGGCCCCTAGGTGGAGGACAAGGGGGCACCCAGGGGCGTCTACTGCAAGTCCAGGGAGAGATGTGGACCCCTGGGTAGCTTGCTGGGGTCAGAGGCCCCTAAGTGGAGGGCCAAGGGGCACCCTGTGGCCTCTACTGCAAGTCCAGGGAGAGATGTGGACCCCTCGGTAGATTGCTGGGGTCAGAGGCCCCTAGGTGGAGGGCCAATGGGCACCCTGGGGCCTCTACTGCAAGACCAGGGAGAGAGGTGAAGCCCTGGGTAGCTTGCTGGGGTCAGAGGCCAAGAGGTGGAGGGCCAGAGGGCAGCCTAGGGCCTCTACTGCAAGTCCAGGGAGAGATGTGAATCACTGGGAAGCTTGCTGGGGTCAGTAGCCCCTAAGGGGAGGACCAGGGGGCACCGTAGGGCCTCTACTATAAGTCCAGGGAGAGAGGTGGACCCCTGGTTAGCTTGCTGGGTTCAGAGGCCCCTGGGTGGAGGGCCACGGGGTGCCCTGGGGCCTCTACTGCAAGTCCAGGGAGAGAGTTGGACCCCTGGGTAGCTTGCTGGGGTCAGAGGGCCCTACGTGGAGGGCCATGGGGCACCCTGGGGACACTACTGCAATTCCAGGGAGATAGGCAGGCCCCTGGGCAGCTTGCTGGGGTCAGAGGCCCCTAGGTGGAGGGCCAAGGGTCACCCTGGGGCCTAGTCTGCAAGTCTAGGGAGAGATGTGGACCCCTGGGTAGCTTGCTGGGTTCAGAGGCCCCTGGGTGGAGGGCCACGGGGTGTCTTGGGGCCTATACTGCATGTCCAGGGAGAGAGTTGGAGCCCTGGGTAGCTTGCTGGGTTCAGAGGCCCCTGGGTGGAGGGCCACGGGGTGCCCTGGGGCCTCTACTGCAAGTCCAGGGAGAGAGTTGGACCCCTGGGTAGCTTGCTGGGGTCAGAGGGCCCTACGTGGAGGGCCATGGGGCACCCTGGGGACACTACTGCAATTCCAGGGAGATAGGCAGGCCCCTGGGCAGCTTGCTGGGGTCAGAGGCCCCTAGGTGGAGGGCCAAGGGTCACCCTGGGGCCTAGTCTGCAAGTCTAGGGAGAGATGTGGACCCCTGGGTAGCTTGCTGGGTTCAGAGGCCCCTGGGTGGAGGGCCACGGGGTGTCTTGGGGCCTATACTGCATGTCCAGGGAGAGAGTTGGAGCCCTGGGTAGCTTGCTGGGGTCAGAGGGCCCTAGGTGGAGGGCCATGGGGCACCCTGGGGACTCTACTGCAAGTCCAGGGAGATAGGTAGGCCCCTGGGTAGCTTGCTGGGGTCAGAGGTCCCTAGGTAGTGGGCCAAGGGTCACCCTGGGGCCTCTACTGCAAGTCTAGGGTCACCCTGGGGCCTAGTCTGCAAGTCTACGGAGAGAGGTAGACCCCTGGGTAGCTTTCTGGGGTCAGAGGCCCCTAGGTGGAGGGCCCAGGGGCACCCTGGGGCCTCTATTGCAAGTCCAGGGAGAGATGTGGACCCCTGGGCAGCTTGCTTGGGTCAGGGGCCCCTGGTTGGAGGACCAGGGGGCACCCTGGGGCGTATACTGCAAGTCCAGGGAGAGAGTTGGAGCCCTGGGTAGCTTGCTGGGGTCAGAGGGCCCAAGGTGGAGGGCCATGGGGCACCCTGGGGACTCTACTGCAAGTCCATGGAGATAGGTAGGCCCCTGGGGAGCTTGCTGGGATCAGAGGTCCCTAGGTGGAGGGCCAAGGGTCACCCTGGGGCCTCTACTGCAAGTCTAGGGATAGAGGTGGACCACTGGGAAGCTTGCTGGGGTCAGAGGGCCCTACGTGGAGGGCCAAGGGGCACCCTGGGGACACTACTGCAATTCCAGGGAGATAGGCAGGCCCCTGGGCAGCTTGCTGGGGTCAGAGGCCCCTAGGTGGAGGGCCAAGGGTCACCCTGGGGCCTAGTCTGCAAGTCTAGGGAGAGATGTGGACCCCTGGGTAGCTTGCTGGGTTCAGAGGCCCCTGGGTTTAGGGCCACGGGGTGTCCTGGGGCCTATACTGCAAGTCCAGGGAGAGAGTTGGAGCCCTGGGTAGCTTGCTGGGGTCAGAGGGCCCAAGGTGGAGGGTCATGGGGCACCCTGGGGACTCTACTGCAAGTCCAGGGAGATAGGTAGGCCCCTGGGTAGCTTGCTGGGGTCAGAGGTCCCTAGGTAGTGGGCCAAGGGTCACCCTGGGGCCTCTACTGCAAGTCTAGGGTCACCCTGGGGCCTAGTCTGCAAGTCTACGGAGAGAGGTAGACCCCTGGGTAGCTTTCTGGGGTCAGAGGCCCCTAGGTGGAGGGCCCAGGGGCACCCTGGGGCCTCTATTGCAAGTCCAGGGAGAGATGTGGACCCCTGGGCAGCTTGCTTGGGTCAGGGGCCCCTGGTTGGAGGACCAGGGGGCACCCTGGGGCGTATACTGCAAGTCCAGGGAGAGAGTTGGAGCCCTGGGTAGCTTGCTGGGGTCAGAGGGCCCAAGGTGGAGGGCCATGGGGCACCCTGGGGACTCTACTGCAAGTCCATGGAGATAGGTAGGCCCCTGGGGAGCTTGCTGGGATCAGAGGTCCCTAGGTGGAGGGCCAAGGGTCACCCTGGGGCCTCTACTGCAAGTCTAGGGATAGAGGTGGACCACTGGGAAGCTTGCTGGGGTCAGAGGGCCCTACGTGGAGGGCCATGGGGCACCCTGGGGACACTACTGCAATTCCAGGGAGATAGGCAGGCCCCTGGGCAGCTTGCTGGGGTCAGAGGCCCCTAGGTGGAGGGCCAAGGGTCACCCTGGGGCCTAGTCTGCAAGTCTAGGGAGAGATGTGGACCCCTGGGTAGCTTGCTGGGTTCAGAGGCCCCTGGGTTTAGGGCCACGGGGTGTCCTGGGGCCTATACTGCAAGTCCAGGGAGAGAGTTGGAGCCCTGGGTAGCTTGCTGGGGTCAGAGGGCCCAAGGTGGAGGGTCATGGGGCACCCTGGGGACTCTACTGCAAGTCCAGGGAGATAGGTAGGCCCCTGGGTAGCTTGCTGGGGTCAGAGGTCCCTAGGTAGTGGGCCAAGGGTCACCCTGGGGCCTCTACTGCAAGTCTAGGGTCACCCTGGGGCCTAGTCTGCAAGTCTACAGAGAGAGGTAGACCCCTGGGTAGCTTTCTGGGGTCAGAGGCCCCTAGGTGGAGGGCCCAGGGGCACCCTGGGGCCTCTATTGCAAGTCTAGGGAGAGATGTGGACCCCTGGGCAGCTTGCTTGGGTCAGGGGCCCCTGGTTGGAGGACCAGGGGGCACCCTGGGGCGTATACTGCAAGTCCAGGGAGAGAGTTGGAGCCCTGGGTAGCTTGCTGGGGTCAGAGGGCCCAAGGTGGAGGGCCATGGGGCACCCTGGGGACTCTACTGCAAGTCCATGGAGATAGGTAGGCCCCTGGGGAGCTTGCTGGGATCAGAGGTCCCTAGGTGGAGGGCCAAGGGTCACCCTGGGGCCTCTACTGCAAGTCTAGGGATAGAGGTGGACCACTGGGAAGCTTGCTGGTGTCAGAGGCCCCTAGGGGGAGGGCCAGGGGGCACCCTGGGGCCTCTATTAAAGTCCAGGGAGAGAGGTGGACCTCTGGGCAGCTTGCTTGGGTCAGGGACCCCTGGTGGAGGACCAGGGGGCACCCTGGGGCCTATACTGTTAGTCCAGGGAGAGAGTTGGAGCCCTGGGTAGCTTGCTGGGGTCAGAGGGCCCTAGGTGGAGGGCCATGGGGCACCCTGGGGACTCTACTGCAAGTCCAGGGAGATAGGTAGGCCCCTGGGTAGCTTGCTGGGGTCAGAGGCCCCTAGGTGGAGGGCCAAGGGTCACCCTGGGGCCTAGTCTGCAAGTCTAGGGAGAGAGGTGGACCCCTGGGTAGCTTTCTGGGGTCAGAGGCCCCTAGGTGGAGGGCCAAGGGGCACCCTGTGTCCTCTATTGCAAGTCCAGGGAGAGAGGTGGACCCCTGGGCAGCTTGCTTGGGTCAGGGGCCCCTAGGTGGAGGACCAGGGGGCACCCAGGGGCGTCTACTGCAAGTCCAGGGAGAGATGTGGACCCCTGGGTAGCTTTCTGGGGTCAGAGGCCCCTAGGTGGAGGGCCCAGGGGCACCCTGGGGCCTCTATTGCAAGTCCAGGGAGAGAGGTGGACCCATGGGCAGCTTGCTTGGGTCAGGGGCCCCTAGGTGGAGGACCAGGGGGCACCCTGGGGCGTATACTGCAAGTCCAGGGAGAGAGTTGGAGCCCTGGGTAGCTTGCTGGGGTCAGAGGGCCCAAGGTGGAGGGCCATGGGGCACCCTGGGGACTCTACTGCAAGTCCAGGGAGATAGGTAGGCCCCTGGGTATTTTGCTGGGGTCAGAGGTCCCTAGGTGGAGGGCCAAGGGTCACCCTGGGGCCTCTACTGCAAGTCTAGGGAGAGAGGTGGACCACTGGGAAGCTTGCTGGTGTCAGAGGCCCCTAGGGGGAGGGCCAGGGGGCACCCTGGGGCCTCTATTGCAAGTCTAGGGAGAGAGGTGGACCACTGGGAAGCTTGCTAGTGTCAGAGGCCCCTAGGGGGAGGGCCAAGGGGCACCCTGGGGCCTAGTCTGCAAGTATACGGAGAGAGGTAGACCCCTGGGTAGCTTTCTGGGGTCAGAGGCCCCTAGGTGGAGGGCCCAGGGGCACCCTGGGGCCTCTATTGCAAGTCCAGGGAGAGAGGTGGACCCCTGGGCAGCTTGCTTGGGTCAGGGGCCCCTGGGTGGAGGACCAGGGGGCACCCTGGGGCGTATACTGCAAGTCCAGGGAGAAAGTTGGAGCCCTGGGTTGCTTGCTGGGGTCAGAGGGCCCTAGGTGGAGGGCCAAGGGGCACCCTGTGGCCTCTACTGCAAGTCCAGGGAGAGAGGTGGACCCCTCGGTAGCTTGCTGGGGTCAGAGGCCCCTAGGTGGAGGGCCAATGGGCACCCTGGGGCCTCTACTGCAAGTCCAGGGAGAGAGGTGAAGCCCTGGGTAGCTTGCTGGGGTCAGAGGCCAAGAGGTGGAGGGCCAGAGGGCAGCCTAGGGCCTCTACTGCAAGTCCAGGGAGAGATGTGAATCACTGGGAAGCTTGCTGGGGTCAGAAGCCCCTAAGGGGAGGGCCAGGGGGCACCGTAGGGCCTCTACTATAAGTCCAGGGAGAGAGGTGGACCCCTGGTTAGCTTGCTGGGTTCAGAGGCCCCTGGGTGGAGGGCCACGGGGTGCCCTGGGGCCTCTACTGCAAGTCTAGGGAGAGAGTTGGACCCCTGGGTAGCTTGCTGGGGTCAGAGGGCCCTACGTGGAGGGCCATGGGGCACCCTGGGGACACTACTGCAAGTCCAGGGAGATAGGCAGGCCCCTGGGCAGCTTGCTGGGGTCAGAGGCCCCTAGGTGGAGGGCCAAGAGTCACCCTAGGGCCTAGTCTGCAAGTCTAGGGAGAGATGTGGACCCCTGGGTAGCTTGCTGGGTTCAGAGGCCCCTGGGTGGAGGGCCACGGGGTGTCCTGGGGCCTATACTGCTAGTCCAGGGAGAGAGTTGGAGCCCTGGGTAGCTTGCTGGGGTCAGAGGTCCCTAGGTGGAGGGCCACGGGGTACCCTGGGGCCTCTACTGCAAGTCCAGAGAGAGATGTGGACCCCTGGGTAGCTTGCTGGGGTCAGAGGCCCCTAGGTGGAGGGCCAGAGGGCACACTGGGGCCTATACTGCAAGTCCAGGGAGAGAGGTGGACCCCTTGGGTAGCTTACTGGTGTCAGATGCCCCTAAGTGGAGGGCCAGAGGGCACCCTGGGGCCTATACTGCAAGTCCAGGGAGAGAGGTGGACCCCTGGGTAGCTTGCTGGTGTTAGATGCCCCTAGTTGGAGGGCCAGGGGGCACCCTGGGTCCTATACTGCAAGTCCAGGGAGAGAGGTGGACCCCTGGGTAGCTTGCTGGGGTCAGATGCCCCTAGGTGGAGGGCCAGGGGGCACCCTGGGGCCTATACTAAAAGTCCAAGGAGAGAGGTGGACACCTGGGTAGCTTGCTGGGGTCAGAGGCCCCTAGTTGGAGGGCCAGGGGGTACCCTGGGGCCTCTACTGCAAGTCCAGGCAGAGATGTGGACCCCTGGGTAGCTTGCTGGACTCAGAGGCCCCTAGGTGGAGGGCCAGGGGGCACCCTGGAAACTCTACTATAAGTCCAGGGAGAGAGGTGGACCCCTGGGTAGCTTGCTGGGGTCAGAGGCCCCTAGGTGGAGGGCCAGGGGTCACCCAGGGGCGTCTACTGCAAGTCCAGGGACAGAGGTGGACCCCTCGGTAGCTTGCTGGGGTCAGAGACCCCTAGGTGGAGGGCCAATGGGCACCCTGGGGCCTCTACTGCAAGTCCAGGGAGAGAGGTGGAGCCCTGGGTAGCTTACTGGGGTCAAAGGCCCCTAGGTGGAGGGCCAGAGGGCAGCCTAGGGCCTCTACTACAAGTCCAGGTAGAGAGGTGGAGCCCTGGGTAGCTTGCTGGGGTCAGTAGCCCCTGGGTGGAGGGCAAGGGGGCACCCTGTGGCCTCTATTGCAAGTCCAGGGAGAGAGCTGGACCCCTGGGTAGCTTGCTGGGTTCAAAGGCCCCTAGGTGGAGGGCCACGAGGTACCCTGGGGCCTCTACTGCAAGTCCAGGGAGAGATATGGACCCCTGGGTAGCTTGCTGCGGTCAGAGGCCCTAGGTGGAGGGCCACGGGGTACCCTGGGGCCTCTACTGCAAGTCCAGGGAGAAAAGTGAATCACTGGGAAGCTTGCTGGTGTCAGAGGCCCCTAGGGGGAGGGCCAGGGGGCACCATAGGGCCTCTACTATAAGTTCAGGGAGAGAGGTGGACCCCTGGGTAGCTTGCTGGGTTCAGAGGCCCCTGGGTGGAGGGCCAGGGGTACCCTGGGGCCTCTACTGCAAGTCCAGGGAGAGAGTTGGACCCCTGGGTAGCTTGCTGGGGTCAGAGGGCCCTACGTGGAGGGCCATGGGGCACCCTGGGGACACTACTGCAAGTCCAGGGAGATGGGCAGGCCCCTGGGCAGCTTGCTGGGGTCAGAGCCCCCTAGGTGGAGGGCCACGGGGTTCCCAGGGGCCTCTACTGCAAGTCCAGGGAGAGATGTGGACCCCTGGGTAGCTTGCTGGGGTCAGAGGCCCCTAGGTGGAGGGCCACAGGGTACCTTGGGGCCTCTACTGCAAGTTTAGGGAGAGAGCTGGAGCCATGGGTAGCTTGCTGGGGTCAGTAGCCCCTGGGTGGAGGGCAAGGGGGCACCCTGGGGCCTCTACTGCAAGTCCAGGGAGAGATGTGGACCCCTGGGTAGCTTGCCGGGGTCAAAGGGCCCTAGGTGGAGGGCCATGGGGCACCCTGGGGACTCTACTGCAAGTTCAAGGAGATAGGCAGGCCCCTGGGCAGCTTGCTGGGGTCAGACGGCCCTAGGTGGAGGGCCAAGGGTCAACCTGAGGCCTCTACTGCAAGTCCAGTGAGAGAAGTGAATCACTGGGAAGCTTGTTGGTGTCAGAGGCCCCTAGGGGGAGGGCCAGGGGGCACCGTAGGGCCTCTACTATAAATCCAGGGAGAGATGTGGACCCCTGGGTCGCTTGCTGGGGTCAGAGGCCCCTAGGTGGAGGGCCAGGGGGCACCCAGGGGCGTCTACTGCAAGTCCAGGGAGAGATGTGGACCCCTGGGTAGCTTGCTGGGGTCAGAGGCCCCTAGGCGGAGGGCCAATGGGCACCCTGGGGCCTCTACTGCAAGTCCAGGGAGAGAGGTGAAGCCCTGGGTAGCTTTCTGGGGTCAGAGGCCAATAGGTGGAGGGCCAGAGGGCAGCCTAGGGCCTCTGCTGCAAGTCCAGGGAGAGAGGTGAATCACTGGGAAGCTTTCTGGGGTCAGTAGCCCCTAAGGGGAGGGCCAGGGGAAACCGTAGGGCCTCTACTATAAGTCCAGGGAGAAAGGTGGACCCCTGGGTAGCTTTCTGGGGTCAGAGGCCCCTAGGTGGAGGGCCAAGGGGCACCCTGGGGCCTCTAATGCAAGTCCAGAGAGAGAGGTGGACTCCTGGGCAGCTTGCTTGGGCCAGGGGCCCTTAGGTGGAGGACCAGGGGGCACCCTGGGACCTATACTGCAAGTCCAGGAAGAGAGGTGGACCCCTGGGTAGCTTGCTGGGGTCAGATGCCCCTAGGTGGAGGGCCAGAGGGCAGCCTAGGGCCTCTACTACAAGTCCAGGGAGAGAGGTGGAGCCCTGGGTAGCTTGCTGGGGTCAGTAGCCCCTGATGGAGGGCAAGGGGCACCCTGGGGCCTCTATTGCAAGTCCACGGAGGGAGCTGGACCCCTGAGTAGCTTGCTGGGTTCAGAGGCCCCTAGGTGGAGGGCCACGGGGTACCCTGGGGCCTCTACTGCAAGTCCAGGGAGAGATGTGGACCCCTGGGTAGCTTGCTGGACTCAGAGGCCCCTAGGTGGAGGGCCAGGGGGCAACCTGGGGCCTCTATTGCAAGTCCAGGAAGAAAGCTGGACCCCTGGGTAGCTTGCTGGGGTCAGTAGCCCCTGGGTGGAGGGCAAGGGGGCACCCTGGGGCCTCTACTGCAAGTCCAGGGAGAGAGGTGGAGCCCTGGGTAGCTTGCTGGGGTCAGAGGCCCCTAGGTGGAGGGCAAGGGGGCACCCTGTGGCCTATACTGCAAGTCCAGGGAGAGAGGTGGACCCCTGGGTAGCTTGCTGGGGTCAAAGGGCCCTAGGTGGAGGGCCAAGGGTCAACCTGGGGACTCTACTGCATGTCCAGGGAGAGAGGTGGAGCCCTGGGTAGCTTGCTGGGGTCAGAGGCCCCAGGTTGAGGGCCAGAGGGCAGCCTAGGGCCTCTACTACAAGTCCAGGGAGAGAGGTGGAGCCCTGGGTAGCTTGCTGGGGTCAGTAGCCCCTAGTTGGAGGGCCAGGGGGCACCCTGGGACCTATACTGCAAGTCCAGGAAGAGAGGTGGACCCCTGGGTAGCTTGCTGGGGTCAGAGGCCCCTAGGTGAAGGGCCATGGGGCACCCTGGGGAAACTACTGCAAGTCCAGGGAGATAGGCAGGCCCCAGGGCAGCTTGCTGGGGTCAGAGGCCCCTAGGTGGAGGGCCAAGGGTCACCCTGGGGCCTAGTCTGCAAGTGTAGGGAGAGAGGTGGACCCTTGGGTAGCTTTCTGGGGTCAGAGGCCCCTAGGTGGAGGGCCAAGGGGCACCCTGGGGCCTCTATTGCAAGTCCAGGGAGAGAGGTGGACCTATGGGCAGCTTGCTTGGGTCAGGGGCCCCTAGGTGGAGGACCAGGGGGCACCCTGGGGCCTATACTGCTAGTCCAGGGAGAGAGTTGGAGCCCTGGGTAGCTTGCTGGGGTCAGAGCGCCCTAGGTGGAGGGCCATGGGGCACCCTGGGGACTCTACTGCAAGTCCAGGAAGAGAGGTGGACCCCTGGGTAGCTTGCTGGACTCAGAGGCCCCTAGGTGGAGGGCCAGGGGGCACCCTGGGGCCTCTATTGCAAGTCCAGGGAGAGAGGTGGAGCCCTGGGTAGCTTGCTGGGATCAGAGGGCCCAAGGTGGAGGGCCATGGGGCACGCTGGGGACTCTACTGCAAGTCCTGGGAGATAGGTAGGCCCCTGGGTAGCTTGCTGGGGTCATAGGCCCCTAGGTGGAGGGCCAGAGGGCACACTGGGGCCTATACTGCAAGTCCAGGGAGAGAGCTGGACCCCTGGGTAGCTTGCTGGTGTCAGATGCCCCTAGGTGGAGGGCCAGAGGGCACCCTGGGGCCTATACTGCAAGTCCATGGAGAGAGGTGGACCCCTGGGTAGCTTGCTGGTGTTAGATGCCCCTAGTTGGAGGGCCAGGGGGCACCCTGGGTCCTATACTGCAAGTCCAGGGAGAGAGGTGGACCCCTGGGTAGCTTGCTGGGGTCAGATGCCCCTAGGCGGAGGGCCAGGGGGCACCCTGGGGCCTATACTGCAAGTCCAAGGAGAGAGGTGGACCCCTGGGTAGCTTGCTGGGGTCAGAGGCCCCTAGTTGGAGGGCCAGGGGGTACCCTGGGGCCTCTACTGCAAGTCCAGGGAGAGATGTGGAACCCTAGGTAGCTTAAGGGACTCAGAGGCCCCTAGGTGGATGGCCAGGGGGCACCCTGGAAACTCTACTATAAGTCCAGGGAGAGAGGTGGACCCCTGGGTAGCTTGCTGGGTTCAGAGGCCCCTAGGTGGAGGGCCACGGGGTTCCCAGGGGCCTCTACTGCAAGTCCAGGGAGAGATGTGGACCCCTGGGTAGCTTGCTGGGGTCAGAGGCCCCTAGGTGGAGGGCCACAGGGTACCTTGGGGCCTCTACTGCAAGTTCAGGGAGAGAGCTGGAGCCATGGGTAGCTTGCTGGGGTCAGTAGCCCCTGGGTGGAGGGCAAGGGGGCACCCTGGGGCCTCTACTGCAAGTCCAGGGAGAGATGTGGACCCCTGGGTAGCTTGCAGGGGTCAAAGGGCCCTAGGTGGAGGGCCATGGGGCACCCTGGGGACTCTACTGCAAGTTCAGGGAGATAGGCAGGCCCCTGGGCAGCTTGCAGGGGTCAAAGGGCCCTAGGTGGAGGGCCATGGGGCACCCTGGGGACTCTACTGCAAGTTCAGGGAGATAGGCAGGCCCCTGGGCAGCTTGCTGGGGTCAGACGGCCCTAGGTGGAGGGCCAAGGGTCAACCTGAGGCCTCTACTGCAAGTCCAGTGAGAGAAGTGAATCACTGGGAAGCTTTTTGGTGTCAGAGGCCCCTAGGGGGAGGGCCAGGGGGCACCGTAGGGCCTCTACTATAAATCCAGGGAGAGATGTGGACCCCTGGGTCGCTTGCTGGGCTCAGAGGCCCCTAGGTGGAGGGCCAGGGGGCACCCAGGGGCGTCTACTGCAAGTCCAGGGAGAGATGTAGACCCCTGGGTAGCTTGCTGGGGTCAGAGGCCCCTAGGCGGAGGGCCAATGGGCACCCTGGGGCCTCTACTGCAAGTCCAGGGAGAGAGGTGAAGCCCTGGGTAGCTTTCTGGGGTCAGAGGCCAATAGGTGGAGGGCCAGAGGGCAGCCTAGGGCCTCTGCTGCAAGTCCAGGGAGAGAGGTGAATCACTGGGAAGCTTGCTGGGGTCAGTAGCCCCTAAGGGGAGGGCCAGGGGGCACCGTCGGGCCTCTACTATAAGTCCAGGGAGAAAGGTGGACCCCTGGGTAGCTTTCTGGGGTCAGAGGCCCCTAGGTGGAGGGCCAAGGGGCACCCTGGGGACACTACTGCAAGTCCAGGGAGAGAGGTGGAGCCCTGGGTAGCTTGCTGGGGTCAAAGGTCCCTAGGTGGAGGGCCAGAGGGCAGCCTAGGGCCTCTACTACAAGTCCAGGGAGAGATGTGAATCACTGGGAAGCTTGCTGGGGTCAGAAGCCCCTAAGGGGAGGGCCAGGGGGCACCGTAGGGCCTCTACTATAAGTCCAGGGAGAGAGGTGGACCCCTGGTTAGCTTGCTGGGTTCAGAGGCCCCTGGGTGGAGGGCCACGGGGTGCCCTGGGGCCTCTACTGCAAGTCTAGGGAGAGAGTTGGACCCCTGGGTAGCTTGCTGGGGTCAGAGGGCCCTACGTGGAGGGCCATGGGGCACCCTGGGGACACTACTGCAAGTCCAGGGAGATAGGCAGGCCCCTGGGCAGCTTGCTGGGGTCAGAGGCCCCTAGGTGGAGGGCCAAGAGTCACCCTGGGGCCTAGTCTGCAAGTCTAGGGAGAGATGTGGACCCCTGGGTAGCTTGCTGGGTTCAGAGGCCCCTGGGTGGAGGGCCACGGGGTGTCCTGGGGCCTATACTGCAAGTCCAGGGAGAGAGTTGGAGCCCTGGGTAGCTTGCTGGGGTCAGAGGGCCCAAGGTGGAGGGCCATGGGGCACCCTGGGGACTCTACTGCAAGTCCAGGGAGATAGGTAGGCCCCTGGTTGGCTTGCTGGGGTCAGAGGTCCCTAGGTAGAGGGCCATGGGTCACCCTGGGGCCTCTACTGCAAGTCTAGGGAGAGAGGTGGACCACTGGGAAGCTTGCTGGTGTCAGAGGCCCCTAGGGGGAGGGCCAGGGGGCACCCTGGGGCCTCTATTGCAAGTCCAGGGAGAGAGGTGGACCTCTGGGCAGCTTGCTTGCGTCAGGGGCCCCTAGGTGGAGGACCAGGGGGCACCCTGGGGCCTATACTGCTAGTCCAGGGAGAGAGTTGGACCCCTGGGTAGTTTGCTGGGGTCAGAGGCCCCTAGGTGGAGGGCCAGGGGGCACCCTGGGGCCTCTACTAAAAGTCCAGGGAGAGAGGTGGACCCCTGGGTAGCTTGCTGGGGTCAGAGGCCCCTAGGTGGAGGGCCAGGGGCACCCAGCGGCGTCTACTGCAAGTCCACGGAGAGATGTGGACACCTGGGTAGCTTGCTGAAGTCAGAGGCCCCTAGGTGGAGGGTCACGGGGCACCCTGGGGCCTATATTGCAAGTCCAGGGAGAGAGGTGGACCCCTCAGTAGCTTGCTGGGTTCAGAGACCCCTAGGTGGAGGGCCAATGGGCACCCTGCGGCCTCTACTGCAAGTCCAGGGAGAGAGATGGAGCCCTGGGTAGCTTGCTGGGGTCAGAGGGCTCTAGATGGAGGGCAAGGGGGCACCCTGGGGCCTCTATTGCAATTCCAGGGAGAGAGCTGGACCCCAGGGTTGCTTGCTGGGTTCAGAGGCCCCTAGGGGGTGGGCCACGGGGTACCCAGGGGCCTCTACTGCAAGTCCAGGGAGAGATGTGGACCCCTGGGTAGCTTGCTGGGGTCAGAGGCCCCTAGGTGGAGGGCCACGGGGTACCCTGGGGCCTCTACTGCAAGTCCAGGGAGAGAGTTGGACCCCTGGGTAGCTTGCTGGGGTCAGAGGGCCCTACGTGGAGGGCCATGGGGCACCCTGGGGACACTACTGCAAGTCCAGGGAGATAGGCAGGCCCCTGGGCAGCTTGCTGGGGTCAGAGGCCCCTAGGTGGAGGGCCAAGGGTCACCCGGGGGCCTAGTCTGCAAGTCTAGGGAGAGAGGTGGACCCCTGGGTAGCTTTCTGGGGTCAGAGGCCCCTAGGTGGAGGGCCAAGGGGCACCCTGGGGCTTCTATTGCAAGTCCAGGAAGAGAGGTGGACCCCTGGGCAGCTTGCTTGGGTCAGGGGCCCCTAGGTGGAGGACCAGGGGGTACCCTGGGGCCTATACTGCAAGTCCAGGGGGAGAGTTGGAGCCCTGGGTAGCTTGCTGGGGTCAGAGGGCCCAAGGTGGAGGGCCATGGGGCACCCTGGGGACTCTACTGCAAGTCCAGGGAGATAGGTAGGCCCCTGGGTAGCTTGCTGGGGTCAGAGGTCCCTAGGTGGAGGGCCAAGGGTCACCCTGGGGCCTCTACTGCAAGTCTAGGGAGAGAGGTGGACCACTGGGAAGCTTGCTGGTGTCAGAGGCCCCTAGGGGGAGGGCCAAGGGGGCACCCTGGGGCCTCTATTGCAAGTCCAGGGAGAGAGGTGGACCTCTGGGCAGCTTGCTTGGGTCAGGGGCCCCTAGGTGGAGGACCAGGGGGCACCGTAGGGCCTATACTGCTAGTCCAGGGAGAGAGTTGGAGCCCTGAGTAGCTTGCTGGGGTCAGAGGGCCCTAGGTGGAGGGAAATGGGGCACCCTGGGGACTCTACTGCAAGTCCAGGGAGATAGGTGGACCCTGGGCAGCTTGCTGGGGTCAGAGGCCCCTAGGTGGAGGGCCAAGGGTCACCCTGGGGCCTCTACTGCAAGTCTAGGGAAAGAGGTGGACCACTGGGAAGCTTGCTGGTGTCAGAGGCCCCTAGGGGAAGGGCCAGGGGGCACCGTAGGGCCTCTACTGCAAGTCCAGGAAGAGAGGTGGACCCCTGGGTAGTTTGCTGGGGTCAGAGGCCCCTAGGTGGAGGGCCAGGGGGCACCCTGGGGCCTCTACTAAAAGTCCAGGGAGAGAGGTGGACCCCTGGGTAGCTTGGTGGGGTCAGAGGCCCCTAGGTGGAGGGCCAGGGGGCACCCAGCGGCGTCTACTGCAAATCCAAGGAGAGATGTGGACCCCTGGGTAGCTTGCTGAGGTCAGAGGCCCCGAGGTGGAGGGTCACGGGGCACCCTGGGGCCTCTATTGCAAGTACAGGGAGAGAGGTGGACCCCTCGGTAGCTTGCTGGGGTCAGAGACCCCTAGGTGGAGGGCAAATGGGCACCCTGCGGCCTCTACTGCAAGTCCAGGGAGAGAGGTGGAGCCCTGGGTAGCTTGCTGGGGTCAGAGGCCCCTAAGTGGAGGGCCAGAGGGCAGCCTAGGGCCTCTACTACAAGTCCAGGGAGAGAGGTGGAGCCCTGGGTAGCTTGCTGGGGTCAGTAGCCCCTGGGTGGAGGGAAAGGGGGCACCCTGGGGCCTCTATTGCAATTTCAGGGAGAGAGCTGGACCCCTGGGTAGCTTGCTGGGGTCTGAGGCCCCAAGGTGGAGGGCCACGGGGTACACTGGGGCCTCTACTGCAAGTTCAGGGAGAGAGGTGGAGCCCTGGGTAGCTTGGTGGGGTCAGTAGCCCCTGGGTGGAGGGCAAGGGGGCACCCTGGGGCCTCTGCTGCAAGTCCAGGGAGAGAGGTGGAGCCCTGGGTAGCTTGCTGGGTTCAGAGGCCCCTAGGTGTAGGGCAAGGCGGCACCCTGTGGCCTATACTGCAAGTCCAGGGAGAGAGGTGGACCCCTCGGTAGCTTGCTGGGGTCAGAGGCCCCTAGGTGGAGGGCCAATGGGCACCCTGGGGCCTCTACTGCAAGTCCAGGGAGAGAAGTGAAGCCCTGGGTAGCTTGCTGGGGTCAGAGGCCAATAGGTGGAGGGCCAGAGAGCAGCCTAGGGCCTCTACTGCAAGTCCAGTGAGAGAGGTGAATCACTGGGAAGCTTGCTGGGGTCAGTAGCCCCTAAGGGGAGGGCCAGGGGGCACCGTAGGGCCTCTACTATAAGTCCATGGAGAGAGGTGGACCCCTGGGTAGCTTGGTGGGGTCAGTAGCCCCTGGGTGGAGGGCCATAGGGCACCCTGGGGACACTACTGCAAGTCCAGGGAGATAGGCAGGCCCCTGGGCAGCTTGCTGGTGTCAGAGGCCCCTAGGTGGAGGGCTAAGGGTCACCCTGGGGCCTAGTCTGCAAGTCTAGGGAGAGAGCTGGACCCCTGGGTAGCTTGCTGGGGTCAGAGGCCCCTAGGTGGAGGGCCAAGGGGCACCCTGGGGCCTCTATTGCAAGTCCAGGGAGAGAGGTGGACCCCTGGGCAGCTTGCTTGGGTCAGGGGCCCCTAGGTGGAGGACCAGGGGGCACCCTGGGGCCTATACTGCAAGTCCAGGGAGAGAGTTGGAGCCCTGGGTAGCTTGCTGGGGTCAGAGGTCCCTAGGTGGAGGGCCAAGGGTCACCCTGGGGCCTCTACTGCAAGTCTAGGGAGAGAGGAGGACCACTGGGAAGCTTGCTGGTGTCAGAGGTCCCTAGGGGGAGGGCCAGGGGGCACCCTGGGGACTCTACTGCAAGTCCAGGGAGATAGGTGGACCCTGGGTAGCTTGCTGGGGTCAGAGGTCCCTAGGTGGAGGGCCAAGGGTCACCCTGGGGCCTCTACTGCAAGTCTAGGGAGAAAGGTGGACCACTGGGAAGCTTGCTGGTGTCAGAGGCCCCTAGGGGGAGGGCCAGGGGGCACCGTAGGGCCTTTACTGCAAGTCCAGGAAGAGAGGTGGACCCCTGGGTAGTTTGCTGGGGTCAGAGGCCCTTAGGTGGAGGGCCAGGGGGCACCCTGGGGCCTCTTCTAAAAGTCCAGGGAGAGAGGTGGACCCCTGGGTAGCTTGCTGGGGTCAGAGGCCCCTTGGTGGAGGGCCAGGGGGCACCCAGCGGCGTCTACTGCAAGTCCACGGAGAGATGTGGACCCCTGGGTAGCTTGCTGAGGTCAGAGGCCCCTAGGTGGAGGGTCACGGGGCACCCTGGGGCCTCTATTGCAAGTCCAGGGAGAGAGGTGGACCCCTCAGTAGCTTGCTGGGTTCAGAGACCCCTAGGTGGAGGGCCAATGGGCACCCTGCGGCCTCTACTGCAAGTCCAGGGAGAGAGGTGGAGCCCTGGGTAGCTTGCTGGGGTCAAAGGGCTCTAGATGGAGGGCAAGGGGGCACCCTGGGGACACTACTGCAAGTCCAGGGAGATAGGCAGGCCCCTGGGCAGCTTGCTGGGTTCAGAGACCCCTAGGTGGAGGGCCAATGGGCACCCTGCGGCCTCTACTGCAAGTCCAGGGAGAGAGGTGAATCACTGGGAAGCTTGATGGGGTCAGTAGGCCCTAAGGGGAGGGCCAGAGGGCACCGTAGGGCCTCTACTATAAGTCCAGGGAGAGAGGTGGACCCCTGGGTAGCTTGCTGGGGTCAGACGCCCCTAGGTGGAGGGCCATGGGGTACCCTGGGGCCTCTACTGCAAGTTCAGGGAGAGAGGTGGAGCCATGGGTAACTTGGTGGGGTCAGTAGCCCCTGGGTGGAGGGCAAGGGGGCACCCTGGGGCGTCTGCTGCAAGTCCAGGGAGAGAGGTGGAGCCCTGGGTAGCTTGCTGGGTTCAGAGGATCTTGGTGGAGGGCAAGGCGGCACCCTGTGGCCTATACTGCAAGTCCAGGGAGAGAGGTGGACCCCTCGGTAGCTTGCTGGGGTCAGAGGCCCCTAGGTGGAGGGCCAATGGGCACCCTGGATCCTATACTGCAAGTCCAGGGAGAGAGGTGAAGCCCTGGGTAGCTTGCTGGGGTCAGAGGCCAATAGTTGGAGGGCCAGAGGGCAGCCTAGGGCCTCTACTGCAAGTCCAGGGAGAGAGGTGAATCACTGGGAAGCTTGCTGGGGTCAGTAGCCCCTAAGGGGAGGGCCAGGGGGCACTGTAGGGCCTCTAATATAAGTCCAGGGAGAGAGGTGGACCCCTGGGTAGCTTTCTGGGTTCAGAAGCCCCTGGGTGGAGGGCCATGGGGTACCCTGGGGCCTCTACTGCAAGTCCAGGGAGAGAGTTGGACCCCTGGGTAGCTTGCTGGCGTCAGAGGGCCCTACGTGGAGGGCCATAGGGCACCCTGGGGACACTACTGCAAGTCCAGTGAGATAGGCAGGCCCCTGGGTAGCTTGCTGGTGTCAGAGGCCCTTAGGTGGAGGGTCAAGGGTCACCCTGGGGCCTAGTCTGCAAGTCTAGGGAGAGAGGATGACCCCTGGGTAGCTTTCTGGGGTCAGAGGCCCCTAGGTGGAGGGCCAAGGGGCACCCTGGGGCCTCTATTGCAAGTCCAGGGAGAGAGGTGGACCCCTGGGCAGCTTGCTTGGGTCAGGGGCCCCTAGGTGGAGGACCAGGGGGCACCCTGTGGCCTATACTGCAAGTCCAGGGAGAGAGTTGGAGCCCTGGGTAGCTTGCTGGGGTCAGAGGGCCCAAGGTGGAGGGCCATGGGGCACCCTGGGGACTTTACTGCAAGTCCAGGGAGATAGGTAGGCCCCTGGGTAGCTTGCTAGGGTCAGAGGTCCCTAGGTGGAGGGCCAAGGGTCACCCTGGGGCCTCTACTGCAAGTCCAGGGAGAGATGTGGACCCCTGGGTAGCTTGCTGGGGTCAGAGGCCCCTAGGTGGAGGGTCACGGGGCACCCTGGGGCCTCTATTGCAAGTCCAGGGAGAGAGGTGGACAACTCGGTAGCTTGCTGGGGTCAGAGACCCCTAGGTGGAGGGCCAATGGGCACCCTGGGGCCTCTACTGCAAGTCCAGGGAGAGAGGCTGAGCCCTGGGTAGCTTGCTGGGGTCAGAGGCCCCTAGGTGGAGGGCCAGAGGGCAGCCTAGGGCCTCTACTACAAGTCTAGGGAGAGAGGTGGAGCCCTGGGTAGCTTGCTGGGGTCAGTAGCCCTTGGGTGGAGGGCAAAAGGGCACCCTGGGGCCTCTATTGCAAGTCCAGAGAGAGAGCTGGACCCCTGGGTAGCTTGCTGGGTTCGGAGGCCCCTAGGTGGAGGACCAGGGGGCACCCTGGGGCCTCTACTGCAAGTCCAGGGAGAGATGTGGACCCCTGGGCAGCTTGCTTGGGTCCGTTGCCCCTAGGTGGAGTACCAGGGGGCACCCTGGGGCTTCTATTGCAAGTCCAGGGAGAGATGTGGACCCCTGGGTAGCTTGCTGGGGTCAGAGGGCCCTAGGTGGAGGGCCATGGGGCACCCTGGGGACTCTACTGCAAGTCCAGGGAGATAGGCAGGCACCTGGGCAGCTTGCTGGGCTCAGAAGCCCCTAGGTGGAGGGCCAAGGGTCACCCTGGGGCCTAGTCTGCAAGTCTAGGGAGAGAGGTGGACCACTGGGAAGCTTGCTGGTGTCAGAGGCCCCTAGGGGGAGGGCCAGGGGCCACCCTGGGGCCTCTATTGCAAGTCCAGGGAGAGAGGTGGACCTCTGGGCAGCTTGCTTGGGTCAGGGGCCCCTAGGTGGAGAACCAGGGGGCACCATGGGGCCTATACTGCTAGTCCAGGGAGAGAGTTGGAGCCCTGGGTAGCTTGCTGGGGTCAGAGGGGCCCTAGGTAGAGGGCCATGGGGCACCCTGGGGACTCTACTGCAAGTCCAGGGAGATAGGTGGACCCTGGGTAGCTTGCTGGGGTCAGAGGCCCCTAGGTGGAGGGCCAAGGATCACCCTGGGGCCTCTACTGCAAGTCTAGGGAGAGAGGTGGACCACTGGGAAGCTTGCTGGTGTCAGAGGCCCCTAGGGGGAGGGCCAGGGGAAACCGTAGGGCCTCTACTGCAAGTCCAGGAAGAGAGGTGGACCCCTTGGGTAGTTTGCTGGGGTCAGAGGCCCCTAGGTGGAGGGCCAGGGGGCACCCTGGGGCCTCTTCTAAAAGTCCAGGGAGAGAGGTGGACCCCTGGGTAGCTTGCTGGGGTCAGAGGCCCCTAGGTGGAGGGCCAGGGGGCACCCAGCGGCGTCTACTGCAAGTCCACGGAGAGATGTGGACCCCTGGGTAGCTTGCTGAGGTCAGAGGCCCCTAGGTGGAGGGTCACGTGGCACCCTGGGGCCTCTATTGCAAGTCCAGGGAGAGAGGTGGACCCCTCAGTAGCTTGCTGGGGTCAAAGGCCCCTAAGTGGAGGGCCAGAGGGCAGCCTAGGGCCTCTACTACAAGTCCAGGGAGAGAGGTTGAGCCCTGGGTAGCTTGCTGGGGTCAGTAGCCCCTGGGTGGAGGGAAAGGGGGCACCCTGGGGCCTCTATTGCAATTTCAGGGAGAGAGCTGGACCCCTGGGTAGCTTGCTGGGTTCAGAGGCCCCTAGGTGGAGGGCCACGGGGTACCCTGGGGCCTCTACTGCAAGTCTAGGGAGAGATGTGGACCCCTGGGTAGCTTGCAGGGGTCAGAGGCCCCTAGGTGGAGGGCCACAGGGTACCCTGGGGCCTCTACTGCAAGTTCAGGGAGAGAGGTGGAGCCATGGGTAGCTTGCTGGGGTCAGTAGCCCCTGGGTGGAGGGCAAGGGGGCACCCTGGGGCCTCTGCTGCAAGTCCAGGGAGAGAGGTGGAGCCCTGGGTAGCTTGCTGGGTTCAGAGGCCCCAAGGTGGAGGGCCAATGGGCACCCTGGGTCCTATACTGCAAGTCCAGGGAGAGAGGTGGACCCCTGGGTAGCTTGCTGGGGTCAGAGGCTCCTAGGTGGAGGGCCAGGGGTCACCCAGGGGCGTCTACTGCAAGTCCAGGGAGAGAGGTGGACCCCTCGGTAGCTTGCTGGGGTCAGAGACCCCTAGTTGGAGGGCCAGAGGGCAGCCTAGGGCCTCTACTGCAAGTCCAGGGAGAGAGGTGAATCACTGGGAAGCTTGCTGGGGTCAGTAGCCCCTAAGGGGAGGGCCAGGGGGCACTGTAGGGCCTCTAATATAAGTCCAGGGAGAGAGGTGGACCCCTGGGTAGCTTTCTGGGTTCAGAAGCCCCTGGGTGGAGGGCCATGGGGTACCCTGGGGCCTCTACTGCAAGTCCAGGGAGAGAGTTGGACCCCTGGGTAGCTTGCTGGCGTCAGAGGGCCCTACGTGGAGGGCCATAGGGCACCCTGGGGACACTACTGCAAGTCCAGTGAGATAGGCAGGCCCCTGGGTAGCTTGCTGGTGTCAGAGGCCCTTAGGTGGAGGGTCAAGGGTCACCCTGGGGCCTAGTCTGCAAGTCTAGGGAGAGAGGATGACCCCTGGGTAGCTTTCTGGGGTCAGAGGCCCCTAGGTGGAGGGCCAAGGGGCACCCTGGGGCCTCTATTGCAAGTCCAGGGAGAGAGGTGGACCCCTGGGCAGCTTGCTTGGGTCAGGGGCCCCTAGGTGGAGGACCAGGGGGCACCCTGTGGCCTATACTGCAAGTCCAGGGAGAGAGTTGGAGCCCTGGGTAGCTTGCTGGGGTCAGAGGGCCCAAGGTGGAGGGCCATGGGGCACCCTGGGGACTTTACTGCAAGTCCAGGGAGATAGGTAGGCCCCTGGGTAGCTTGCTAGGGTCAGAGGTCCCTAGGTGGAAGGCCAAGGGTCACCCTGGGGCCTCTACTGCAAGTCCAGGGAGAGATGTGGACCCCTGGGTAGCTTGCTGGGGTCAGAGGCCCCTAGGTGGAGGGTCACGGGGCACCCTGGGGCCTCTATTGCAAGTCCAGGGAGAGAGGTGGACAACTCGGTAGCTTGCTGGGGTCAGAGACCCCTAGGTGGAGGGCCAATGGGCACCCTGGGGCCTCTACTGCAAGTCCAGGGAGAGAGGCTGAGCCCTGGGTAGCTTGCTGGGGTCAGAGGCCCCTAGGTGGAGGGCCAGAGGGCAGCCTAGGGCCTCTACTACAAGTCTAGGGAGAGAGGTGGAGCCCTGGGTAGCTTGCTGGGGTCAGTAGCCCTTGGGTGGAGGGCAAAAGGGCACCCTGGGGCCTCTATTGCAAGTCCAGAGAGAGAGCTGGACCCCTGGGTAGCTTGCTGGGTTCGGAGGCCCCTAGGTGGAGGACCAGGGGGCACCCTGGGGCCTCTACTGCAAGTCCAGGGAGAGATGTGGACCCCTGGGCAGCTTGCTTGGGTCCGTTGCCCCTAGGTGGAGTACCAGGGGGCACCCTGGGGCCTCTATTGCAAGTCCAGGGAGAGATGTGGACCCCTGGGTAGCTTGCTGGGGTCAGAGGGCCCTAGGTGGAGGGCCATGGGGCACCCTGGGGACTCTACTGCAAGTCCAGGGAGATAGGCAGGCACCTGGGCAGCTTGCTGGGCTCAGAAGCCCCTAGGTGGAGGGCCAAGGGTCACCCTGGGGCCTAGTCTGCAAGTCTAGGGAGAGAGGTGGACCACTGGGAAGCTTGCTGGTGTCAGAGGCCCCTAGGGGGAGGGCCAGGGGCCACCCTGGGGCCTCTATTGCAAGTCCAGGGAGAGAGGTGGACCTCTGGGCAGCTTGCTTGGGTCAGGGGCCCCTAGGTGGAGAACCAGGGGGCACCATGGGGCCTATACTGCTAGTCCAGGGAGAGAGTTGGAGCCCTGGGTAGCTTGCTGGGGTCAGAGGGGCCCTAGGTGGAGGGCCATGGGGCACCCTGGGGACTCTACTGCAAGTCCAGGGAGATAGGTGGACCCTGGGTAGCTTGCTGGGGTCAGAGGCCCCTAGGTGGAGGGCCAAGGATCACCCTGGGGCCTCTACTGCAAGTCTAGGGAGAGAGGTGGACCACTGGGAAGCTTGCTGGTGTCAGAGGCCCCTAGGGGGAGGGCCAGGGGAAACCGTAGGGCCTCTACTGCAAGTCCAGGAAGAGAGGTGGACCCCTTGGGTAGTTTGCTGGGGTCAGAGGCCCCTAGGTGGAGGGCCAGGGGGCACCCTGGGGCCTCTTCTAAAAGTCCAGGGAGAGAGGTGGACCCCTGGGTAGCTTGCTGGGGTCAGAGGCCCCTAGGTGGAGGGCCAGGGGGCACCCAGCGGCGTCTACTGCAAGTCCACGGAGAGATGTGGACCCCTGGGTAGCTTGCTGAGGTCAGAGGCCCCTAGGTGGAGGGTCACGTGGCACCCTGGGGCCTCTATTGCAAGTCCAGGGAGAGAGGTGGACCCCTCAGTAGCTTGCTGGGGTCAGAGGCCCCTAAGTGGAGGGCCAGAGGGCAGCCTAGGGCCTCTACTACAAGTCCAGGGAGAGAGGTTGAGCCCTGGGTAGCTTGCTGGGGTCAGTAGCCCCTGGGTGGAGGGAAAGGGGGCACCCTGGGGCCTCTATTGCAATTTCAGGGAGAGAGCTGGACCCCTGGGTAGCTTGCTGGGTTCAGAGGCCCCTAGGTGGAGGGCCACGGGGTACCCTGGGGCCTCTACTGCAAGTCTAGGGAGAGATGTGGACCCCTGGGTAGCTTGCAGGGGTCAGAGGCCCCTAGGTGGAGGGCCACAGGGTACCCTGGGGCCTCTACTGCAAGTTCAGGGAGAGAGGTGGAGCCATGGGTAGCTTGCTGGGGTCAGTAGCCCCTGGGTGGAGGGCAAGGGGGCACCCTGGGGCCTCTGCTGCAAGTCCAGGGAGAGAGGTGGAGCCCTGGGTAGCTTGCTGGGTTCAGAGGCCCCAAGGTGGAGGGCCAATGGGCACCCTGGGTCCTATACTGCAAGTCCAGGGAGAGAGGTGGACCCCTGGGTAGCTTGCTGGGGTCAGAGGCTCCTAGGTGGAGGGCCAGGGGTCACCCAGGGGCGTCTACTGCAAGTCCAGGGAGAGAGGTGGACCCCTCGGTAGCTTGCTGGGGTCAGAGACCCCTAGGTGGAGGGCCAATGGGCACCCTGGGGCCTCTACTGCAAGTCCAGGGAGAGAGGTGGAGCCCTGGGTAGCTTTCTGGGGTCAAATGCCCCTAGGTGGAGGGCCAGTGGGGCAGCCTAGGGCCTCTACTACAAGTCCAGGGAGAGAGGTGGACCCCTGGGTAGCTTGCTGGGGTCAGTAGCCCATGAGTGGAGGGCAAGGGGGCACCCTGGGGCCTCTATTGCAAGTCCACGGAGGGAGCTGGACCCCTGGGTTACTTGCTGGGTTCAGAGGCCCCTAGGTGGAGGGCCACGGGGTACCCTGGGGCCTCTACTGCAAGTCCAGGGAGAGATGTGGACGCCTGGGTTGCTTGCTGGACTCAGAGGCCCCTAGGTGGAGGGCCAGGGGGCACCCTGGGGCCTCTATTGCAAGTCCAGGGAGACAGCTGGACACCTGGGTAGCTTGCTGGGGTCAGAGGCCCCTAGGTGGAGGGCCACGGGGTACCCTGGGGCCTCTACTGCAAGTCCAGGGAGAGAGGTGGAGCCCTGGGTAGCTTGCTGGGGCCAGTAGCCCCTGAGTGGAGGGCAAGGGGGCACCCTGGGGCCTCTACTGCAAGTCCAGGGAGAGAGGTGGAGCCCTGGGTAGCTTGCTGGAGTCAGAGGCCCCTAGGTGGAGGGCAAGGGGGCACCCTGTGGCCTATACTGCAAGTCCAGGGAGAGAGGTGGACCCCTGGGTAGCTTGCTGGGGTCAAAGGGCCCTAGGTGGAGGGCCAAGGGTCAACCTGGGGCCTCTACTGCATGTCCAGGGAGAGAGGTGGAGCCCTGGGTAGCTTGCTAAGGTCAGATGCCCCTAGGTGGAGGGCCAGAGGGCAGCCTAGGGCCTTTACTACAAGTCCAGGGAGAGAGGTGGAGCCCTGGGAAGCTTGCTGGGATCAGAGACCCCTAGGTGGAGGGCCACGGGGTACCCTGGGGCCTCTTTTGCAAGCCCAGGGAGAGAGCTGGACCCCTGGGTAGCTTGCTTGGGTCAGAGGCCCCTAGGTGGAGGGTCACGGGGCACCCTGGGGCCTCTATTGCAAGTCCAGGGAGTGAGGTGGACCCCTCGGTAGCTTGCTGGGATCAGAGACCCCTAGGTGGAGGGTCAATGGGCACCCTGGGTTCTCTACTGCAAGTCCAGGGAGAGATGTGGACCCCTGGGTAGCTTGCTGGGGTCAGAGGCCCCTAGGTGGAGGGCCACGGGGTACCGTAGGGGCCTCTACTGCAAGTCCAGGGAGAGAGGTGGAGCCCTGGGTAGCTTGCTGGGGTCAGAGGCCCCAGGTGGAGGTCCAGAGGGCAGCCTAGGGCCTCTACTACAAGTCCAGGGAGAGAGGTGGAGCCCTGGGTAGCTTGCTGGGGTCAGTAGCCCCTAGTTGGAGGGCCAGGGGGCACCCTGGGACCTATACTGCAAGTCCAGGAAGAGAGGTGGACCCCTGGGTAGCTTGCTGGGGTCAGAGGCCCCTAGGTGAAGGGCCATGGGGCACCCTGGGGAAACTACTGCAAGTCCAGGGAGATAGGCAGGCCCCAGGGCAGCTTGCTGGGGTCAGAGGCCCCTAGGTGGAGGGCCAAGGGTCACCCTGGGGCCTAGTCTGCAAGTGTAGGGAGAGAGGTGGACCCCTGGGTAGCTTTCTGGGGTCAGAGGCCCCTAGGTGGAGGGCCAAGGGGCACCCTGGGGCCTCTATTGCAAGTCCAGGGAGAGAGGTGGACCTCTGGGCAGCTTGCTTGGGTCAGGGGCCCCTAGGTGGAGGACCAGGGGGCACCCTGGGGCCTATACTGCTAGTCCAGGGAGAGAGTTGGAGCCCTGGGTAGCTTGCTGGGGTCAGAGGGCCCTAGGTGGAGGGCCATGGGGCACCCTGGGGACTCTACTGCAAGTCCAGGGAGATAGGTAGGCCCCTGGGTAGCTTTCTGGGGTCAGATGCCCCTAGGTTGAGGGCCAGAGGGCACCCTGGGGCCTATACTGCAAGTCCAGGGAGAGAGGTGGACCCCTGGGTAGCTTGCTTGTGTTAGATGCCCCTAGTTGGAGGGCCAGGGGGCACCCTGGGTCCTATACTGCAAGTCCAGGGAGAGAGGTGGACCCCTGGGTAGCTTGCTGGGGTCAGATGCCCCTAGGTGGAGGGCCAGGGGGCACCCTGGGGCCTATACTGCAAGTCCAAGGAGAGAGGTGGACCCCTGGGTAGCTTGCTGGGGTCAGAGGCCCATAGTTGGAGGGCCAGGGGGTACCCTGGGGCCTCTACTGCAAGTCCAGGGAGAGATGTGGACCCCTGGGTAGCTTGCTGGACTCAGAGGCCCCTAGGTGGAGGGCCAGGGGGCAGCCTGGAAACTCTACTATAAGTCCAGGGAGAGAGGTGGACCCCTCGGTAGCTTGCTGGGGTCAGAGGCCCCTAGGTGGAGGGCCAGGGGTCACCCAGGGGCGTCTACTGCAAGTCCAGGGAGAGAGTTGGACCCCTCGGTAGCTTGCTGGGGTCAGAGACCCCTAGTTGGAGGGCCAATGGGCACCCTGGGGCCTCTACTGCAAGTCCAGGGAGAGAGGTGGAGCCCTGGGTAGCTTGCTGGGGTCAAAGGCCCCTAGGTGGAGGGCCAGAGGGCAGCCTAGGGCCTCTACTACAAGTCCAGGGAGAGAGGTGGAGCCCTGGGTAGCTTTCTGGGGTCAGTAACCCCTTAGTGGAGGGCAAGGGGGCACCCTGGGGCCTCTATTGCAAGTCCACGGAGGGAGCTGGACCCCTGGGTAACTTGCTGGGTTCAGAGGCCCCTAGGTGGAGGGCCACGGGGTACCCTGGGTCCTCTACTGCAAGTCCAGGGAGAGATGTGGACGCCTGGGTTGCTTGCTGGACTTAGAGGCCCCTAGGTGGAGGGCCAGGGGGCACCCTGGGGCCTCTATTGCAAGTCCAGGGAGACAGCTGGACCCCTGGGTAGCTTGCTGGGGTCAGAGGCCCCCAGAAGGAGGGCCACGGGGTACCCTGGGGCCTCTACTGCAAGTCCAGGGAGAGAGGTGGAGCCCTGGGTAGCTTGCTGGGGCCAGTAGCCCCTGAGTGGAGGGCAAGGGGGCACCCTGGGGCCTCTACTGCAAGTCCAGGGAGAGAGGTGGAGCCCTGGGTAGCTTGCTGGGGTCAGTAGCCCCTAGGTGGAGGGCAAGGGGGCACCCTGTGGCCTATACTGCAAGTCCAGGGAGAGAGGTGGACCCCTGGGTAGCTTGCTGGGGTCAAAGGGCCCTAGGTGGAGGGCCAAGGGTCAACCTGGGGCCTCTACTGCATGTCCAGGGAGAGAGGTGGAGCCCTGGGTAGCTTGCTGGGGTCAGAGGCCCCCAGAAGGAGGGCCACGGGGTACCCTGGGGCCTCTACTGCAAGTCCAGGGAGAGAGGTGGAGCCCTGGGTAGCTTGCTGGGGCCAGTAGCCCCTGAGTGGAGGGCAAGGGGGCACCCTGGGGCCTCTACTGCAAGTCCAGGGAGAGAGGTGGAGCCCTGGGTAGCTTGCTGGGGTCAGAAGCCCCTAGGTGGAGGGCAAGGGGGCACCCTGTGGCCTATACTGCAAGTCCAGGGAGAGAGGTGGACCCCTGGGTAGCTTGCTGGGTTCAAAGGGCCCTAGGTGGAGGGCCAAGGGTCAACCTGGGGCCTCTACTGCATGTCCAGGGAGAGAGGTGGAGCCCTGGGTAGCTTGCTGGGGTCAGAGGCCCCTAGGTGGAGGGTCACAGGGCACCCTGGGGCCTCTATTGCAAGTCCAGGGAGAGAGGTGGACCCCTCGGTAGCTTGCTGGGATCAGAGACCCCTAGGTGGAGGGCCAATGGGCACCCTGGGTTCTCTACTGCAAGTCCAGGGAGAGATGTGGACCCCTGGGTAGCTTGCTGGGGTCAGAGGCCCCTAGGTGGAGGGCCACGGGGTACCCTGGGGCCTCTATTGCAAATCCAGGGAGAGAGGTGGAGCCATGGGTAGCATGCTGGGGTCAGTAGCCCCTGGTTGGAGGGCCAGGGGGCACCCTGGGGACTCTACTGCAAGTCCAGGGAGATAGGTAGGCCCCTGGGTAGCTTGCTGGGGTCAGAGGTCCCTTGGTGGAAGACCACGGGGTACCCTGGGGCCTCTACTGCAAGTCCAGGGAGAGAGGTGGACCCCTGGGTAGCTTGCTGGGGTCATAGGCCCCTAGGTGGAGGGCCAGAGGGCACACTGGGGCCTATACTGCAAGTCCAGGGAGAGAGCTGGACCCCTGGGTAGCTTGCTGGTGTCATATGCCCCTAGGTGGAGGGCCAGAGGGCACCCTGGGGCCTATACTGCAAGTCCATGGAGATGGAGAGAGGTGGACCCCTGGGTAGCTTGCTGGTGTTAGATGCCCCTAGTTGGAGGGCCAGGGGGCACCCTGGGTCCTATACTGCAAGTCCAGGGAGAGAGGTGGACCCCTGGGTAGCTTAAGGGACTCAGTGGCCCCTAGGTGGAGGGCCAGGGGGCACCCTGGGGACTCTACTGCAAGTCCAGGGAGATAGGTAGGCCCCTGGGTAGCTTTCTGGGGTCAGATGCCCCTAGGTTGAGGGCCAGAGGGCACCCTGGGGCCTATACTGCAAGTCCAGGGAGAGAGGTGGACCCCTGGGTAGCTTGCTTGTGTTAGATGCCCCTAGTTGGAGGGCCAGGGGGCACCCTGGGTCCTATACTGCAAGTCCAGGGAGAGAGGTGGACCCCTGGGTAGCTTGCTGGGGTCAGATGCCCCTAGGTGGAGGGCCAGGGGGCACCCTGGGGCCTATACTGCAAGTCCAAGGAGAGAGGTGGACCCCTGGGTAGCTTGCTGGGGTCAGAGGCCCATAGTTGGAGGGCCAGGGGGTACCCTGGGGCCTCTACTGCAAGTCCAGGGAGAGATGTGGACCCCTGGGTAGCTTGCTGGACTCAGAGGCCCCTAGGTGGAGGGCCAGGGGGCAGCCTGGAAACTCTACTATAAGTCCAGGGAGAGAGGTGGACCCCTCGGTAGCTTGCTGGGGTCAGAGGCCCCTAGGTGGAGGGCCAGGGGTCACCCAGGGGCGTCTACTGCAAGTCCAGGGAGAGAGTTGGACCCCTCGGTAGCTTGCTGGGGTCAGAGACCCCTAGTTGGAGGGCCAATGGGCACCCTGGGGCCTCTACTGCAAGTCCAGGGAGAGAGGTGGAGCCCTGGGTAGCTTGCTGGGGTCAAAGGCCCCTAGGTGGAGGGCCAGAGGGCAGCCTAGGGCCTCTACTACAAGTCCAGGGAGAGAGGTGGAGCCCTGGGTAGCTTTCTGGGGTCAGTAACCCCTTAGTGGAGGGCAAGGGGGCACCCTGGGGCCTCTATTGCAAGTCCACGGAGGGAGCTGGACCCCTGGGTAACTTGCTGGGTTCAGAGGCCCCTAGGTGGAGGGCCACGGGGTACCCTGGGTCCTCTACTGCAAGTCCAGGGAGAGATGTGGACGCCTGGGTTGCTTGCTGGACTTAGAGGCCCCTAGGTGGAGGGCCAGGGGGCACCCTGGGGCCTCTATTGCAAGTCCAGGGAGACAGCTGGACCCCTGGGTAGCTTGCTGGGGTCAGAGGCCCCCAGAAGGAGGGCCACGGGGTACCCTGGGGCCTCTACTGCAAGTCCAGGGAGAGAGGTGGAGCCCTGGGTAGCTTGCTGGGGCCAGTAGCCCCTGAGTGGAGGGCAAGGGGGCACCCTGGGGCCTCTACTGCAAGTCCAGGGAGAGAGGTGGAGCCCTGGGTAGCTTGCTGGGGTCAGTAGCCCCTAGGTGGAGGGCAAGGGGGCACCCTGTGGCCTATACTGCAAGTCCAGGGAGAGAGGTGGACCCCTGGGTAGCTTGCTGGGGTCAAAGGGCCCTAGGTGGAGGGCCAAGGGTCAACCTGGGGCCTCTACTGCATGTCCAGGGAGAGAGGTGGAGCCCTGGGTAGCTTGCTGGGGTCAGAGGCCCCCAGAAGGAGGGCCACGGGGTACCCTGGGGCCTCTACTGCAAGTCCAGGGAGAGAGGTGGAGCCCTGGGTAGCTTGCTGGGGCCAGTAGCCCCTGAGTGGAGGGCAAGGGGGCACCCTGGGGCCTCTACTGCAAGTCCAGGGAGAGAGGTGGAGCCCTGGGTAGCTTGCTGGGGTCAGAAGCCCCTAGGTGGAGGGCAAGGGGGCACCCTGTGGCCTATACTGCAAGTCCAGGGAGAGAGGTGGACCCCTGGGTAGCTTGCTGGGGTCAAAGGGCCCTAGGTGGAGGGCCAAGGGTCAACCTGGGGCCTCTACTGCATGTCCAGGGAGAGAGGTGGAGCCCTGGGTAGCTTGCTGGGGTCAGAGGCCCCTAGGTGGAGGGTCACAGGGCACCCTGGGGCCTCTATTGCAAGTCCAGGGAGAGAGGTGGACCCCTCGGTAGCTTGCTGGGATCAGAGACCCCTAGGTGGAGGGCCAATGGGCACCCTGGGTTCTCTACTGCAAGTCCAGGGAGAGATGTGGACCCCTGGGTAGCTTGCTGGGGTCAGAGGCCCCTAGGTGGAGGGCCACGGGGTACCCTGGGGCCTCTATTGCAAATCCAGGGAGAGAGGTGGAGCCATGGGTAGCATGCTGGGGTCAGTAGCCCCTGGTTGGAGGGCCAGGGGGCACCCTGGGGACTCTACTGCAAGTCCAGGGAGATAGGTAGGCCCCTGGGTAGCTTGCTGGGGTCAGAGGTCCCTTGGTGGAAGACCACGGGGTACCCTGGGGCCTCTACTGCAAGTCCAGGGAGAGAGGTGGACCCCTGGGTAGCTTGCTGGGGTCATAGGCCACTAGGTGGAGGGCCAGAGGGCACACTGGGGCCTATACTGCAAGTCCAGGGAGAGAGCTGGACCCCTGGGTAGCTTGCTGGTGTCATATGCCCCTAGGTGGAGGGCCAGAGGGCACCCTGGGGCCTATACTGCAAGTCCATGGAGATGGAGAGAGGTGGACCCCTGGGTAGCTTGCTGGTGTTAGATGCCCCTAGTTGGAGGGCCAGGGGGCACCCTGGGTCCTATACTGCAAGTCCAGGGAGAGAGGTGGACCCCTGGGTAGCTTAAGGGACTCAGTGGCCCCTAGGTGGAGGGCCAGGGGGCACCCTGGAAACTCTACTATAAGTCCAGGGAGAGAGGTGGACCCCTGGGTAGCTTGCTGGGGTCAGAGGCTCCTAGGTGGAGGGCCAGGGGTCACCCAGGGGCGTCTACTGCAAGTCCAGGGAGAGAGGTGGACCCCTCGGTAGCTTGCTGGGGTCAGAGACCCCTAGGTGGAGGGCCAATGGGCACCCTGGGGCCTCTGCTGCAAGTCCAGGGAGAGAGGTGGACCCCTCGGTAGCTTGCTGGGATCAGACACCCCTAGGTGGAGGGCCAATGGGCACCCTGGGTTCTCTACTGCAAGTCCAGGGAGAGATGTGGACCCCTGGGTAGCTTGCTGGGGTCAGAGGCCCCTAGGTGGAGGGCCACGGGGTACCCTGGGGCCTCTACTGCAAATCCAGGGAGAGAGGTGGAGCCCTGGGTAGCTTGCTGGGGTCAGTAGCCCCTGGTTGGAGGGCCAGGGGGCACCCTGGGGCCTATACTGCAAGTCCAAGGAGAGAGATGGACCCCTGGGTAGCTTTCTGGGGTCAGAGGCCCCTAGGTGGAGGGCCAAGGGGCACCCTGGGGACTCTACTGCAAGTCCAGGGAGATAGGTAGGCCCCTGGGTAGCTTGCTGGGGTCAGAGGCCCCTAGGTGGAGGGCCAACGGTCACCCTGGGGCCTACTCTGCAAGTCTAGGGAGAGAGGTGGACCCCTGGGTAGCTTTCTGGGGTCAGAGGCCCCTCTTGGAGGGCCAAGAGGCACCCTTGGGCCTCTATTGCAAAGCCAAGGAGAGAGGTGGACCCCTCGGTAGATTGCTGGGGTCAGAGGCCCCTAGGTGGAGGGCCAATGGGCACCCTGGGGCCTCTACTGCAAGACCAGGGAGAGAGGTGAAGCCCTGGGTAGCTTGCTGGGGTCAGAGGCCAAGAGGTGGAGGGCCAGAGGGCAGCCTAGGGCCTCTACTGCAAGTCCAGGGAGAGATGTGAATCACTGGGAAGCTTGCTGGGGTCAGTAGCCCCTAAGGGGAGGGCCAGGGGGAACCGTAGGGCCTCTACTATAAGTCCAGGGAGAGAGGTGGACCCCTGGTTAGCTTGCTGGGTTCAGAGGCCCCTGGGTGGAGGGCCACGGGGTGCCCTGGGGCCTCTACTGCAAGTCCAGGGAGAGAGTTGGACCCCTGGGTAGCTTGCTGGGGTCAGAGGGCCCTACGTGGAGGGCCATGGGGCACCCTGGGGACACTACTGCAATTCCAGGGAGATAGGCAGGCCCCTGGGCAGCTTGCTGGGGTCAGAGGCCCCTAGGTGGAGGGCCAAGGGTCACCCTGGGGCCTAGTCTGCAAGTCTAGGGAGAGATGTGGACCCCTGGGTAGCTTGCTGGGTTCAGAGGCCCCTGGGTGGAGGGCCACGGGGTGTCCTGGGGCCTATACTGCATGTCCAGGGAGAGAGTTGGAGCCCTGGGTAGCTTGCTGGGGTCAGAGGGCCCAAGGTGGAGGGCCATGGGGCACCCTGGGGACTCTACTGCAAGTCCAGGGAGATAGGTAGGCCCCTGGGTAGCTTGCTGGGGTCAGAGGTCCCTAGGTAGTGGGCCAAGGGTCACCCTGGGGCCTCTACTGCAAGTCTAGGGTCACCCTGGGGCCTAGTCTGCAAGTCTACGGAGAGAGGTAGACCCCTGGGTAGCTTTCTGGGGTCAGAGGCCCCTAGGTGGAGGGCCCAGGGGCACCCTGGGGCCTCTATTGCAAGTCCAGGGAGAGATGTGGACCCCTGGGCAGCTTGCTTGGGTCAGGGGCCCCTGGTTGGAGGACCAGGGGGCACCCTGGGGCGTATACTGCAAGTCCAGGGAGAGAGTTGGAGCCCTGGGTAGCTTGCTGGGGTCAGAGGGCCCAAGGTGGAGGGCCATGGGGCACCCTGGGGACTCTACTGCAAGTCCATGGAGATAGGTAGGCCCCTGGGGAGCTTGCTGGGATCAGAGGTCCCTAGGTGGAGGGCCAAGGGTCACCCTGGGGCCTCTACTGCAAGTCTAGGGATAGAGGTGGACCACTGGGAAGCTTGCTGGGGTCAGAGGGCCCTACGTGGAGGGCCATGGGGCACCCTGGGGACACTACTGCAATTCCAGGGAGATAGGCAGGCCCCTGGGCAGCTTGCTGGGGTCAGAGGCCCCTGGGTGGAGGGCCAAGGGTCACCCTGGGGCCTAGTCTGCAAGTCTAGGGAGAGATGTGGACCCCTGGGTAGCTTGCTGGGTTAAGAGGCCCCTGGGTGGAGGGCCACGGGGTGTCCTGGGGCCTATACTGCAAGTCCGGGGAGAGAGTTGGAGCCCTGGGTAGCTTGCTGGGGTCAGAGGGCCCAAGGTGGAGGGCCATGGGGCACCCTGGGGACTCTACTGCAAGTCCAGGGAGATAGGTAGGCCCCTGGGTAGCTTGCTGGGGTCAGAGGTCCCTAGGTAGAGGGCCAAGGGTCACCCTGGGGCCTCTACTGCACGTCTAGGGTCACCCTGGGGCCTAGTCTGCAAGTCTACGGAGAGAGGTAGACCCCTGGATAGCTTTCTGGGGTCAGAGGCCCCTAGGTGGAGGGCCCAGGGGCACCCTGGGGCCTCTATTGCAAGTCCAGGGAGAGAGGTGGACCCCTGGTCAGCTTGCTTGGGTCAGGGGCCCCTGGTTGGAGGACCAGGGGGCACCCTGGGGCGTATACTGCAAGTCCAGGGAGAGAGTTGGAGCCCTGGGTAGCTTGCTGGGGTCAGAGGGCCCAAGGTGGAGGGCCATGGGGCACCCTGGGGACTCTACTGCAAGTCCATGGAGATAGGTAGGCCCCTGGGGAGCTTGCTGGGATCAGAGGTCCCTAGGTGGAGGGCCAAGGGTCACCCTGGGGCCTCTACTGCAAGTCTAGGGATAGAGGTGGATCACTGGGAAGCTTGCTGGTGTCAGAGGCCCCTAGGGGGAGGGCCAGGGGGCACCCTGGGGCCTCTATTAAAGTCCAGGGAGAGAGGTGGACCTCTGGGCAGCTTGCTTGGGTCAGGGACCCCTGGTGGAGGACCAGGGGGCACCCTGGGGCCTATACTGCTAGTCCAGGGAGAGAGTTGGAGCCCTGGGTAGCTTGCTGGGGTCAGAGGGCCCAAGGTGGAGGGCCATGGGGCACCCTGGGGACTCTACTGCAAGTCCAGGGAGATAGGTAGGCCCCTGGGTAGCTTGCTGGGGTCAGAGGTCCCTAGGTGGAGGGCCAAGGGTCACCCTGGGGCCTCTAATGCAAGTCTAGGGAGAGAGGTGGACCACTGGGAAGCTTGCTGGTGTCAGAGGCCCCTAGGGGGAGGGCCAGGGGGCACCCTGGGGCCTCTATTGCAAGTCTAGGGAGAGAGGTGGACCACTGGGAAGCTTGCTGGTGTCAGAGGCCCCTAAGGGGAGGGCCAGGGGGCACCCTGGGGCCTCTATTGCAAGTCCAGGGAGAGAGGTGGACCTCTGGGCAGCTTGCTTGGGTCAGGGGCCCCTAGGTGGAGGGTCACGGGGCACCCTGGGGCCTCTATTGCAAGTCCAGGGAGAGAGGTGGACCCCTCGGTAGCTTGCTGGGATCAGAGACCTCTAGGTGGAGGGCCAATGGGCACCCTGGGTTCTCTACTGCAAGTCCAGGGAGAGAGGTGGACCCCTGGGTAGCTTGCTGGGGTCAGAGGCCCCTAGGTGGAGGGCCACGGGGTACCCTGGGGCCTCTACTGCAAATCCAGGGAGAGAGGTGGAGCCCTGGGTAGCTTGCTGGGGTCAGTAGCCCCTGGTTGGAGGGCCAGGGGGCACCCTGGGGCCTATACTGCAAGTCCAAGGAGAGAGGTGGACCCCTGGGTAGCTTGCTGGACTCAGAGGCCCCTAGGTGGAGGGCCAGGGGGCACCCTGGGGCCTCTATTGCAAGTCCAGGGAGAGAGGTGGACCCCTGGGCAGCTTGCTTGGGTCAGGGGCCCCTAGGTGGAGGACCAGGGGGCACCCTGGGGCCTATACTGCAAGTCCAGGGAGAGAGTTGGAGCCCTGGGTAGCTTGCTGGGATCAGAGGGCCCAAGGTGGAGGGCCATGGGGCACCCTGGGGACTCTACTGCAAGTCCAGGGAGATAGGTAGGCCCCTGGGTAGCTTGCTGGGGTCAGAGGTCCCTTGGTGGAAGGCCACGGGGTACCCTGGGGCCTCTACTGCAAGTCCAGGGAGAGAGGTGGACCCCTGGGTAGCTTGCTGGGGTCATAGGCCCCTAGGTGGAGGGCCTGAGGGCACACTGGGGCCTATACTGCAAGTCCAGGGAGAGAGCTGGACCCCTGGGTAGCTTGCTGGTGTCAGATGCCCCTAGGTGGAGGGCCAGAGGGCACCCTGGGGCCTATACTGCAAGTCCAAGGAGAGAGGTGGACCCCTGGGTAGCTTGCTGGTGTTAGATGCCCCTAGTTGGAGGGCCAGGGGGCACCCTGGGTCCTATACTGCAAGTCCAGGGAGAGAGGTGGACCCCTGGGTAGCTTGCTGGGGTCAGATGCCCCTAGGTGGAGGGCCAGGGGGCACCCTGGGGCCTATACTGCAAGTCCAAGGAGAGAGGTGGACCCCTGGGTAGCTTGATGGGGTCAGAGGCCCCTAGTTGGAGGGCCAGGGGGTACCCTGGGGCCTCTACTGCAAGTCCAGGGAGAGATGTGGACCCCTGGGTAGCTTAAGGGACTCAGAGGCCCCTAGGTGGAGGGCCAGGGGGCACCCTGGAAACTCTACTATAAGTCCAGGGAGAGAGGTGGACCCCTGGGTAGCTTGCTGGGGTCAGAGGCTCCTAGGTGGAGGGCCAGGGGTCACCCAGGGGCGTCTACTGCAAGTCCAGGGAGAGAGGTGGACCCCTCGGTAGCTTGCTGGGGTCAGAGACCCCTAGGTGGAGGGCCAATGGGCACCCTGGGGCCTCTACTGCAAGTCCAGGGAGAGAGGTGGAGCCCTGGGTAGCTTGCTGGGGTCAAATGCCCCTAGGTGGAGGGCCAGAGGGCAGCCTAGGGCCTCTACTACAAGTCCAGGGAGAGAGGTGGAGCCCTGGGTAGCTTGCTGGGGTCAGTAGCCCATGAGTGGAGGGCAAGGGGGCACCCTGGGGCCTCTATTGCAAGTCCACGGAGGGAGCTGGACCCCTGGGTTACTTGCTGGGTTCAGAGGCCCCTAGGTGGAGGGCCACGGGGTACCCTGGGGCCTCTACTGCAAGTCCAGGGAGAGATGTGGACGCCTGGGTAACTTGCTGGGGTCAAATGCCCCTAGGTGGAGGGCCAGGGGGCACCCTGGGGCCTCTATTGCAAGTCCAGGGAGACAGCTGGACACCTGGGTAGCTTGCTGGGGTCAGAGGCCCCTAGGTGGAGGGCCACGGGGTACCCTGGGGCCTCTACTGCAAGTCTAGGGAGAGAGGTGGAGCCCTGGGTAGCTTGCTGGGGCCAGTAGCCCCTGAGTGGAGGGCAAGGGGGCACCCTGGGGCCTCTACTGCAAGTCCAGGGAGAGAGGTGGAGCCCTGGGTAGCTTGCTGGAGTCAGAGGCCCCTAGGTGGAGGGCAAGGGGGCACCCTGTGGCCTATACTGCAAGTCCAGGGAGAGAGGTGGACCCCTGGGTAGCTTGCTGGGGTCAAAGGGCCCTAGGTGGAGGGCCAAGGGTCAACCTGGGGCCTATACTGCATGTCCAGGGAGAGAGGTGGAGCCCTGGGTAGCTTGCTGGGGTCAGATGCCCCTAGGTGGAGGGCCAGAGGGCAGCCTAGGGCCTTTACTACAAGTCCAGGGAGAGAGGTGGAGCCCTGGGTAGCTTGCTGGGGTCAGTAGCCCCTGGGTGGAGGGCAAGGGGGCACCCTGGGGCCTCTTTTGCAAGCCCAGGGAGAGAGCTGGACCCCTGGGTAGCTTGCTTGGGTCAGAGACCCCTAGGTGGAGGGTCACGGGGCACCCTGGGGCCTCTATTGCAAGTCCAGGGAGTGAGGTGGACCCCTCCGTAGCTTGCTGGGATCACAGACCCCTAGGTGGAGGGCCAATGGGCACCCTGGGTTCTCTACTGCAAGTCCAGGGAGAGATGTGGACCCCTGGGTAGCTTGCTGGGGTCAGAGGCCCCTAGGTGGAGGGCAACGGGGTACCCTGGGGCCTCTACTGCAAATCCAGGGAGAGAGGTGGAGCCCTGGGTAGCTTGCTGGGGTCAGTAGCCCCTGGGTGGAGGGCCAGGGGGCACCCTGGGGCCTATACTGCAAGTCCAAGGAGAGAGGTGGACCCCTGGGTAGCTTTGCTGGGGTCAGAGGCCCCTAGTTGGAGGGCCAGGGGGCACCCTGGGGCCTATACTGCAAGTCCAGGAAGAGAGGTGGACCCCTGGGTAGCTTGCTGGGGTCAGAGGCCCCTAGGTGGAGGGTCACGGGGCACCCTGGGGCCTCTATTGCAAGTCAAGGGAGAGAGGTGGACCCCTCGGTAGCTTGCTGGGGTCAGAGACCCCTAGGTGGAGGGCCAACGGGCACCCTGGGGCCTCTACTGCAAGTCCAGGGAGAGATGTGGACCCCTGGGTAGCTTGCTGGGGTCAGTAGCCACTGGGTGGAGGGCAAGGGGGCACCCTGGGGCCTCTATTGCAAGTCCAGGGAGAGAGCTGGACCCCTGGGTAGCTTGCTGGGTTCAAAGGCCCCTAGGTGGAGGGCCACGAGGTACCCTGGGGCCTCTACTGCAAGTCCAGGGAGAGATGTGGACCCCTGGGTAGCTTGCTGGGGTCAGAGGCCCCTAGGTGGAGGGCCACGGGGTACCCTGGGGCCTCTACTGCAAGTCCAGGGAGAGAGGTGAATCACAGGGAAGTTTGCTGGTGTCAGAGGCCCCTAGGGAGAGGGCCAGGTGTCACCATAGGGCCTCTACTATAAGTCCAGGGAGAGAGGTGGACCCCTGGGTAACTTGCTGGGTTCAGAGTCCCCTGGGTGGAGGGCCAGGGGTACCCTGGGGCCTCTACTGCAAGTCCAGGGAGAGAGTTGGATCCCTGGGTAGCTTGCTGGGGTCAGAGAGCCCTACGTGGAGGGCCATGGGGCACCCTGGGGACACTACTGCAAGTCCAGGGAGATAGGCAGGCCCCTGGGCAGCTTGCTGGGGTCAGAGGCCCCTAGGTGGAGGGCCAAGGGTCACCCTGGTGCCTAGTCTGCAAGTCTAGGGAGAGAGGTAGGTTGACCCCTGGGTAGCTTTCTGGGGTCAGAGGCCCCTAGGTGGAGGGCCAAGGGGCACCCTGGGGCCTCTATTGCAAGTCCAGGGAGAGAGGTGGACCCCTGGGCAGCTTGCTTGGGTCAGGGGCCCCTAGGTGGAGGACCAAGGGGCACCCTGGGGCCTATACTGCAAGTCCAGGGAGAGAGTTGGAGCCCTGGGTAGCTTTTTGGGAATCAAAGGTTCCAAGGTGGAGGGCCATGGGGCACCCTGGGGACTCTACTGCAAGTCCATGGAGATAGGTAGGCCCCTGGGTAGCTTGCTGGGATCAGAGGTCCCTAGGTGGAGGGCCAAGGGTCACCTTGTGGCCTCTACTGCAAGTCTAGGGAGAGAGGTGGACCACTGGGAAGCTTGCTGGTGTCAGAGGCCCCTAGGGGGAGGGCCAGGGGGCACCCTGGGGCCTCTATTACAAGTCCAGGGAGAGAGGTGGACCTCTGGGCAGCTTGCTTGGGTCAGGGGCCCCTGGTGGAGGACCAGGGGGCACCCTGGGGCCTATACTGCTAGTCCAGGGAGAGAGTTGGAGCCCAGGGTAGCTTGCTGGGGTCAGAGGGCCCTAGGTGGAGGGCCATGGGGCACCCTGGGGACTCTACTGCAAGTCCAGGGAGATAGGTAGGCCCCTGGGTAGCTTGCTGGGGTCAGAGGCCCCTATGTGGAGGGCCAAGGGTCACCCTGGGGCCTAGTCTGCAATACTAGGGAGAGAGGTGGACCCCTGGGTAGCTTTCTGGGGTCAGAGGCCCCTAGGTGGAGGGCCAAGGGGCACCCTGTGGCCTCTATTGCAAGTCCAGGGAGAGAGGTGGACCCCTGGGCAGCTTGCTTGGGTCAGGGGCCCCTAGGTGGAGGACAAGGGGGCACCCAGGGGCGTCTACTGCAAGTCCAGGGAGAGATGTGGACCCCTGGGTAGCTTGCTGGGGTCAGAGGCCCCTAAGTGGAGGGCCAAGGGGCACCCTGTGGCCTCTACTGCAAGTCCAGGGAGAGATGTGGACCCCTCGGTAGATTGCTGGGGTCAGAGGCCCCTAGGTGGAGGGCCAATGGGCACCCTGGGGCCTCTACTGCAAGACCAGGGAGAGAGGTGAAGCCCTGGGTAGCTTGCTGGGGTCAGAGGCCAAGAGGTGGAGGGCCAGAGGGCAGCCTAGGGCCTCTACTGCAAGTCCAGGGAGAGATGTGAATCACTGGGAAGCTTGCTGGGGTCAGTAGCCCCTAAGGGGAGGGCCAGGGGGCACCGTAGGGCCTCTACTATAAGTCCAGGGAGAGAGGTGGACCCCTGGTTAGCTTGCTGGGTTCAGAGGCCCCTGGGTGGAGGGCCACGGGGTGCCCTGGGGCCTCTACTGCAAGTCCAGGGAGAGAGTTGGACCCCTGGGTAGCTTGCTGGGGTCAGAGGGCCCTACGTGGAGGGCCATGGGGCACCCTGGGGACACTACTGCAATTCCAGGGAGATAGGCAGGCCCCTGGGCAGCTTGCTGGGGTCAGAGGCCCCTAGGTGGAGGGCCAAGGGTCACCCTGGGGCCTAGTCTGCAAGTCTAGGGAGAGATGTGGACCCCTGGGTAGCTTGCTGGGTTCAGAGGCCCCTGGGTGGAGGGCCACGGGGTGTCTTGGGGCCTATACTGCATGTACAGGGAGAGAGTTGGAGCCCTGGGTAGCTTGCTGGGTTCAGAGGCCCCTGGGTGGAGGGCCACGGGGTGCCCTGGGGCCTCTACTGCAAGTCCAGGGAGAGAGTTGGACCCCTGGGTAGCTTGCTGGGGTCAGAGGGCCCTACGTGGAGGGCCATGGGGCACCCTGGGGACACTACTGCAATTCCAGGGAGATAGGCAGGCCCCTGGGCAGCTTGCTGGGGTCAGAGGCCCCTAGGTGGAGGGCCAAGGGTCACCCTGGGGCCTAGTCTGCAAGTCTAGGGAGAGATGTGGACCCCTGGGTAGCTTGCTGGGTTCAGAGGCCCCTGGGTGGAGGGCCACGGGGTGTCTTGGGGCCTATACTGCATGTCCAGGGAGAGAGTTGGAGCCCTGGGTAGCTTGCTGGGGTCAGAGGGCCCTAGGTGGAGGGCCATGGGGCACCCTGGGGACTCTACTGCAAGTCCAGGGAGATAGGTAGGCCCCTGGGTAGCTTGCTGGGGTCAGAGGTCCCTAGGTAGTGGGCCAAGGGTCACCCTGGGGCCTCTACTGCAAGTCTAGGGTCACCCTGGGGCCTAGTCTGCAAGTCTACGGAGAGAGGTAGACCCCTGGGTAGCTTTCTGGGGTCAGAGGCCCCTAGGTGGAGGGCCCAGGGGCACCCTGGGGCCTCTATTGCAAGTCCAGGGAGAGATGTGGACCCCTGGGCAGCTTGCTTGGGTCAGGGGCCCCTGGTTGGAGGACCAGGGGGCACCCTGGGGCGTATACTGCAAGTCCAGGGAGAGAGTTGGAGCCCTGGGTAGCTTGCTGGGGTCAGAGGGCCCAAGGTGGAGGGCCATGGGGCACCCTGGGGACTCTACTGCAAGTCCATGGAGATAGGTAGGCCCCTGGGGAGCTTGCTGGGATCAGAGGTCCCTAGGTGGAGGGCCAAGGGTCACCCTGGGGCCTCTACTGCAAGTCTAGGGATAGAGGTGGACCACTGGGAAGCTTGCTGGGGTCAGAGGGCCCTACGTGGAGGGCCAAGGGGCACCCTGGGGACACTACTGCAATTCCAGGGAGATAGGCAGGCCCCTGGGCAGCTTGCTGGGGTCAGAGGCCCCTAGGTGGAGGGCCAAGGGTCACCCTGGGGCCTAGTCTGCAAGTCTAGGGAGAGATGTGGACCCCTGGGTAGCTTGCTGGGTTCAGAGGCCCCTGGGTTTAGGGCCACGGGGTGTCCTGGGGCCTATACTGCAAGTCCAGGGAGAGAGTTGGAGCCCTGGGTAGCTTGCTGGGGTCAGAGGGCCCAAGGTGGAGGGTCATGGGGCACCCTGGGGACTCTACTGCAAGTCCAGGGAGATAGGTAGGCCCCTGGGTAGCTTGCTGGGGTCAGAGGTCCCTAGGTAGTGGGCCAAGGGTCACCCTGGGGCCTCTACTGCAAGTCTAGGGTCACCCTGGGGCCTAGTCTGCAAGTCTACGGAGAGAGGTAGACCCCTGGGTAGCTTTCTGGGGTCAGAGGCCCCTAGGTGGAGGGCCCAGGGGCACCCTGGGGCCTCTATTGCAAGTCCAGGGAGAGATGTGGACCCCTGGGCAGCTTGCTTGGGTCAGGGGCCCCTGGTTGGAGGACCAGGGGGCACCCTGGGGCGTATACTGCAAGTCCAGGGAGAGAGTTGGAGCCCTGGGTAGCTTGCTGGGGTCAGAGGGCCCAAGGTGGAGGGCCATGGGGCACCCTGGGGACTCTACTGCAAGTCCATGGAGATAGGTAGGCCCCTGGGGAGCTTGCTGGGATCAGAGGTCCCTAGGTGGAGGGCCAAGGGTCACCCTGGGGCCTCTACTGCAAGTCTAGGGATAGAGGTGGACCACTGGGAAGCTTGCTGGGGTCAGAGGGCCCTACGTGGAGGGCCATGGGGCACCCTGGGGACACTACTGCAATTCCAGGGAGATAGGCAGGCCCCTGGGCAGCTTGCTGGGGTCAGAGGCCCCTAGGTGGAGGGCCAAGGGTCACCCTGGGGCCTAGTCTGCAAGTCTAGGGAGAGATGTGGACCCCTGGGTAGCTTGCTGGGTTCAGAGGCCCCTGGGTTTAGGGCCACGGGGTGTCCTGGGGCCTATACTGCAAGTCCAGGGAGAGAGTTGGAGCCCTGGGTAGCTTGCTGGGGTCAGAGGGCCCAAGGTGGAGGGTCATGGGGCACCCTGGGGACTCTACTGCAAGTCCAGGGAGATAGGTAGGCCCCTGGGTAGCTTGCTGGGGTCAGAGGTCCCTAGGTAGTGGGCCAAGGGTCACCCTGGGGCCTCTACTGCAAGTCTAGGGTCACCCTGGGGCCTAGTCTGCAAGTCTACAGAGAGAGGTAGACCCCTGGGTAGCTTTCTGGGGTCAGAGGCCCCTAGGTGGAGGGCCCAGGGGCACCCTGGGGCCTCTATTGCAAGTCTAGGGAGAGATGTGGACCCCTGGGCAGCTTGCTTGGGTCAGGGGCCCCTGGTTGGAGGACCAGGGGGCACCCTGGGGCGTATACTGCAAGTCCAGGGAGAGAGTTGGAGCCCTGGGTAGCTTGCTGGGGTCAGAGGGCCCAAGGTGGAGGGCCATGGGGCACCCTGGGGACTCTACTGCAAGTCCATGGAGATAGGTAGGCCCCTGGGGAGCTTGCTGGGATCAGAGGTCCCTAGGTGGAGGGCCAAGGGTCACCCTGGGGCCTCTACTGCAAGTCTAGGGATAGAGGTGGACCACTGGGAAGCTTGCTGGTGTCAGAGGCCCCTAGGGGGAGGGCCAGGGGGCACCCTGGGGCCTCTATTAAAGTCCAGGGAGAGAGGTGGACCTCTGGGCAGCTTGCTTGGGTCAGGGACCCCTGGTGGAGGACCAGGGGGCACCCTGGGGCCTATACTGTTAGTCCAGGGAGAGAGTTGGAGCCCTGGGTAGCTTGCTGGGGTCAGAGGGCCCTAGGTGGAGGGCCATGGGGCACCCTGGGGACTCTACTGCAAGTCCAGGGAGATAGGTAGGCCCCTGGGTAGCTTGCTGGGGTCAGAGGCCCCTAGGTGGAGGGCCAAGGGTCACCCTGGGGCCTAGTCTGCAAGTCTAGGGAGAGAGGTGGACCCCTGGGTAGCTTTCTGGGGTCAGAGGCCCCTAGGTGGAGGGCCAAGGGGCACCCTGTGTCCTCTATTGCAAGTCCAGGGAGAGAGGTGGACCCCTGGGCAGCTTGCTTGGGTCAGGGGCCCCTAGGTGGAGGACCAGGGGGCACCCAGGGGCGTCTACTGCAAGTCCAGGGAGAGATGTGGACCCCTGGGTAGCTTTCTGGGGTCAGAGGCCCCTAGGTGGAGGGCCCAGGGGCACCCTGGGGCCTCTATTGCAAGTCCAGGGAGAGAGGTGGACCCCTGGGCAGCTTGCTTGGGTCAGGGGCCCCTAGGTGGAGGACCAGGGGGCACCCTGGGGCGTATACTGCAAGTCCAGGGAGAGAGTTGGAGCCCTGGGTAGCTTGCTGGGGTCAGAGGGCCCAAGGTGGAGGGCCATGGGGCACCCTGGGGACTCTACTGCAAGTCCAGGGAGATAGGTAGGCCCCTGGGTATTTTGCTGGGGTCAGAGGTCCCTAGGTGGAGGGCCAAGGGTCACCCTGGGGCCTCTACTGCAAGTCTAGGGAGAGAGGTGGACCACTGGGAAGCTTGCTGGTGTCAGAGGCCCCTAGGGGGAGGGCCAGGGGGCACCCTGGGGCCTCTATTGCAAGTCTAGGGAGAGAGGTGGACCACTGGGAAGCTTGCTAGTGTCAGAGGCCCCTAGGGGGAGGGCCAAGGGGCACCCTGGGGCCTAGTCTGCAAGTATACGGAGAGAGGTAGACCCCTGGGTAGCTTTCTGGGGTCAGAGGCCCCTAGGTGGAGGGCCCAGGGGCACCCTGGGGCCTCTATTGCAAGTCCAGGGAGAGAGGTGGACCCCTGGGCAGCTTGCTTGGGTCAGGGGCCCCTGGGTGGAGGACCAGGGGGCACCCTGGGGCGTATACTGCAAGTCCAGGGAGAGAGTTGGAGCCCTGGGTTGCTTGCTGGGGTCAGAGGGCCCTAGGTGGAGGGCCAAGGGGCACCCTGTGGCCTCTACTGCAAGTCCAGGGAGAGAGGTGGACCCCTCGGTAGCTTGCTGGGGTCAGAGGCCCCTAGGTGGAGGGCCAATGGGCACCCTGGGGCCTCTACTGCAAGTCCAGGGAGAGAGGTGAAGCCCTGGGTAGCTTGCTGGGGTCAGAGGCCAAGAGGTGGAGGGCCAGAGGGCAGCCTAGGGCCTCTACTGCAAGTCCAGGGAGAGATGTGAATCACTGGGAAGCTTGCTGGGGTCAGAAGCCCCTAAGGGGAGGGCCAGGGGGCACCGTAGGGCCTCTACTATAAGTCCAGGGAGAGAGGTGGACCCCTGGTTAGCTTGCTGGGTTCAGAGGCCCCTGGGTGGAGGGCCACGGGGTGCCCTGGGGCCTCTACTGCAAGTCTAGGGAGAGAGTTGGACCCCTGGGTAGCTTGCTGGGGTCAGAGGGCCCTACGTGGAGGGCCATGGGGCACCCTGGGGACACTACTGCAAGTCCAGGGAGATAGGCAGGCCCCTGGGCAGCTTGCTGGGGTCAGAGGCCCCTAGGTGGAGGGCCAAGAGTCACCCTAGGGCCTAGTCTGCAAGTCTAGGGAGAGATGTGGACCCCTGGGTAGCTTGCTGGGTTCAGAGGCCCCTGGGTGGAGGGCCACGGGGTGTCCTGGGGCCTATACTGCTAGTCCAGGGAGAGAGTTGGAGCCCTGGGTAGCTTGCTGGGGTCAGAGGTCCCTAGGTGGAGGGCCACGGGGTACCCTGGGGCCTCTACTGCAAGTCCAGAGAGAGATGTGGACCCCTGGGTAGCTTGCTGGGGTCAGAGGCCCCTAGGTGGAGGGCCAGAGGGCACACTGGGGCCTATACTGCAAGTCCAGGGAGAGAGGTGGACCCCTTGGGTAGCTTACTGGTGTCAGATGCCCCTAAGTGGAGGGCCAGAGGGCACCCTGGGGCCTATACTGCAAGTCCAGGGAGAGAGGTGGACCCCTGGGTAGCTTGCTGGTGTTAGATGCCCCTAGTTGGAGGGCCAGGGGGCACCCTGGGTCCTATACTGCAAGTCCAGGGAGAGAGGTGGACCCCTGGGTAGCTTGCTGGGGTCAGATGCCCCTAGGTGGAGGGCCAGGGGGCACCCTGGGGCCTATACTAAAAGTCCAAGGAGAGAGGTGGACACCTGGGTAGCTTGCTGGGGTCAGAGGCCCCTAGTTGGAGGGCCAGGGGGTACCCTGGGGCCTCTACTGCAAGTCCAGGCAGAGATGTGGACCCCTGGGTAGCTTGCTGGACTCAGAGGCCCCTAGGTGGAGGGCCAGGGGGCACCCTGGAAACTCTACTATAAGTCCAGGGAGAGAGGTGGACCCCTGGGTAGCTTGCTGGGGTCAGAGGCCCCTAGGTGGAGGGCCAGGGGTCACCCAGGGGCGTCTACTGCAAGTCCAGGGACAGAGGTGGACCCCTCGGTAGCTTGCTGGGGTCAGAGACCCCTAGGTGGAGGGCCAATGGGCACCCTGGGGCCTCTACTGCAAGTCCAGGGAGAGAGGTGGAGCCCTGGGTAGCTTACTGGGGTCAAAGGCCCCTAGGTGGAGGGCCAGAGGGCAGCCTAGGGCCTCTACTACAAGTCCAGGTAGAGAGGTGGAGCCCTGGGTAGCTTGCTGGGGTCAGTAGCCCCTGGGTGGAGGGCAAGGGGGCACCCTGTGGCCTCTATTGCAAGTCCAGGGAGAGAGCTGGACCCCTGGGTAGCTTGCTGGGTTCAAAGGCCCCTAGGTGGAGGGCCACGAGGTACCCTGGGGCCTCTACTGCAAGTCCAGGGAGAGATATGGACCCCTGGGTAGCTTGCTGCGGTCAGAGGCCCTAGGTGGAGGGCCACGGGGTACCCTGGGGCCTCTACTGCAAGTCCAGGGAGAAAAGTGAATCACTGGGAAGCTTGCTGGTGTCAGAGGCCCCTAGGGGGAGGGCCAGGGGGCACCATAGGGCCTCTACTATAAGTCCAGGGAGAGAGGTGGACCCCTGGGTAGCTTGCTGGGTTCAGAGGCCCCTGGGTGGAGGGCCAGGGGTACCCTGGGGCCTCTACTGCAAGTCCAGGGAGAGAGTTGGACCCCTGGGTAGCTTGCTGGGGTCAGAGGGCCCTACGTGGAGGGCCATGGGGCACCCTGGGGACACTACTGCAAGTCCAGGGAGATGGGCAGGCCCCTGGGCAGCTTGCTGGGGTCAGAGCCCCCTAGGTGGAGGGCCACGGGGTTCCCAGGGGCCTCTACTGCAAGTCCAGGGAGAGATGTGGACCCCTGGGTAGCTTGCTGGGGTCAGAGGCCCCTAGGTGGAGGGCCACAGGGTACCTTGGGGCCTCTACTGCAAGTTCAGGGAGAGAGCTGGAGCCATGGGTAGCTTGCTGGGGTCAGTAGCCCCTGGGTGGAGGGCAAGGGGGCACCCTGGGGCCTCTACTGCAAGTCCAGGGAGAGATGTGGACCCCTGGGTAGCTTGCCGGGGTCAAAGGGCCCTAGGTGGAGGGCCATGGGGCACCCTGGGGACTCTACTGCAAGTTCAAGGAGATAGGCAGGCCCCTGGGCAGCTTGCTGGGGTCAGACGGCCCTAGGTGGAGGGCCAAGGGTCAACCTGAGGCCTCTACTGCAAGTCCAGTGAGAGAAGTGAATCACTGGGAAGCTTGTTGGTGTCAGAGGCCCCTAGGGGGAGGGCCAGGGGGCACCGTAGGGCCTCTACTATAAATCCAGGGAGAGATGTGGACCCCTGGGTCGCTTGCTGGGGTCAGAGGCCCCTAGGTGGAGGGCCAGGGGGCACCCAGGGGCGTCTACTGCAAGTCCAGGGAGAGATGTGGACCCCTGGGTAGCTTGCTGGGGTCAGAGGCCCCTAGGCGGAGGGCCAATGGGCACCCTGGGGCCTCTACTGCAAGTCCAGGGAGAGAGGTGAAGCCCTGGGTAGCTTTCTGGGGTCAGAGGCCAATAGGTGGAGGGCCAGAGGGCAGCCTAGGGCCTCTGCTGCAAGTCCAGGGAGAGAGGTGAATCACTGGGAAGCTTTCTGGGGTCAGTAGCCCCTAAGGGGAGGGCCAGGGGAAACCGTAGGGCCTCTACTATAAGTCCAGGGAGAAAGGTGGACCCCTGGGTAGCTTTCTGGGGTCAGAGGCCCCTAGGTGGAGGGCCAAGGGGCACCCTGGGGCCTCTAATGCAAGTCCAGAGAGAGAGGTGGACTCCTGGGCAGCTTGCTTGGGCCAGGGGCCCTTAGGTGGAGGACCAGGGGGCACCCTGGGACCTATACTGCAAGTCCAGGAAGAGAGGTGGACCCCTGGGTAGCTTGCTGGGGTCAGATGCCCCTAGGTGGAGGGCCAGAGGGCAGCCTAGGGCCTCTACTACAAGTCCAGGGAGAGAGGTGGAGCCCTGGGTAGCTTGCTGGGGTCAGTAGCCCCTGATGGAGGGCAAGGGGCACCCTGGGGCCTCTATTGCAAGTCCACGGAGGGAGCTGGACCCCTGAGTAGCTTGCTGGGTTCAGAGGCCCCTAGGTGGAGGGCCACGGGGTACCCTGGGGCCTCTACTGCAAGTCCAGGGAGAGATGTGGACCCCTGGGTAGCTTGCTGGACTCAGAGGCCCCTAGGTGGAGGGCCAGGGGGCAACCTGGGGCCTCTATTGCAAGTCCAGGAAGAAAGCTGGACCCCTGGGTAGCTTGCTGGGGTCAGTAGCCCCTGGGTGGAGGGCAAGGGGGCACCCTGGGGCCTCTACTGCAAGTCCAGGGAGAGAGGTGGAGCCCTGGGTAGCTTGCTGGGGTCAGAGGCCCCTAGGTGGAGGGCAAGGGGGCACCCTGTGGCCTATACTGCAAGTCCAGGGAGAGAGGTGGACCCCTGGGTAGCTTGCTGGGGTCAAAGGGCCCTAGGTGGAGGGCCAAGGGTCAACCTGGGGACTCTACTGCATGTCCAGGGAGAGAGGTGGAGCCCTGGGTAGCTTGCTGGGGTCAGAGGCCCCAGGTTGAGGGCCAGAGGGCAGCCTAGGGCCTCTACTACAAGTCCAGGGAGAGAGGTGGAGCCCTGGGTAGCTTGCTGGGGTCAGTAGCCCCTAGTTGGAGGGCCAGGGGGCACCCTGGGACCTATACTGCAAGTCCAGGAAGAGAGGTGGACCCCTGGGTAGCTTGCTGGGGTCAGAGGCCCCTAGGTGAAGGGCCATGGGGCACCCTGGGGAAACTACTGCAAGTCCAGGGAGATAGGCAGGCCCCAGGGCAGCTTGCTGGGGTCAGAGGCCCCTAGGTGGAGGGCCAAGGGTCACCCTGGGGCCTAGTCTGCAAGTGTAGGGAGAGAGGTGGACCCTTGGGTAGCTTTCTGGGGTCAGAGGCCCCTAGGTGGAGGGCCAAGGGGCACCCTGGGGCCTCTATTGCAAGTCCAGGGAGAGAGGTGGACCTATGGGCAGCTTGCTTGGGTCAGGGGCCCCTAGGTGGAGGACCAGGGGGCACCCTGGGGCCTATACTGCTAGTCCAGGGAGAGAGTTGGAGCCCTGGGTAGCTTGCTGGGGTCAGAGCGCCCTAGGTGGAGGGCCATGGGGCACCCTGGGGACTCTACTGCAAGTCCAGGAAGAGAGGTGGACCCCTGGGTAGCTTGCTGGACTCAGAGGCCCCTAGGTGGAGGGCCAGGGGGCACCCTGGGGCCTCTATTGCAAGTCCAGGGAGAGAGGTGGACCCCTGGGCAGCTTGCTTGGGTCAGGGGCCCCTAGGTGGAGGACCAGGGGAAACCCTGGGGCCTATACTGCAAGTCCAGGGAGAGAGTTGGAGCCCTGGGTAGCTTGCTGGGATCAGAGGGCCCAAGGTGGAGGGCCATGGGGCACGCTGGGGACTCTACTGCAAGTCCTGGGAGATAGGTAGGCCCCTGGGTAGCTTGCTGGGGTCAGAGGCCCCTAGGTGGAGGGCCAGAGGGCACACTGGGGCCTATACTGCAAGTCCAGGGAGAGAGCTGGACCCCTGGGTAGCTTGCTGGTGTCAGATGCCCCTAGGTGGAGGGCCAGAGGGCACCCTGGGGCCTATACTGCAAGTCCATGGAGAGAGGTGGACCCCTGGGTAGCTTGCTGGTGTTAGATGCCCCTAGTTGGAGGGCCAGGGGGCACCCTGGGTCCTATACTGCAAGTCCAGGGAGAGAGGTGGACCCCTGGGTAGCTTGCTGGGGTCAGATGCCCCTAGGCGGAGGGCCAGGGGGCACCCTGGGGCCTATACTGCAAGTCCAAGGAGAGAGGTGGACCCCTGGGTAGCTTGCTGGGGTCAGAGGCCCCTAGTTGGAGGGCCAGGGGGTACCCTGGGGCCTCTACTGCAAGTCCAGGGAGAGATGTGGAACCCTAGGTAGCTTAAGGGACTCAGAGGCCCCTAGGTGGATGGCCAGGGGGCACCCTGGAAACTCTACTATAAGTCCAGGGAGAGAGGTGGACCCCTGGGTAGCTTGCTGGGTTCAGAGGCCCCTAGGTGGAGGGCCACGGGGTTCCCAGGGGCCTCTACTGCAAGTCCAGGGAGAGATGTGGACCCCTGGGTAGCTTGCTGGGGTCAGAGGCCCCTAGGTGGAGGGCCACAGGGTACCTTGGGGCCTCTACTGCAAGTTCAGGGAGAGAGCTGGAGCCATGGGTAGCTTGCTGGGGTCAGTAGCCCCTGGGTGGAGGGCAAGGGGGCACCCTGGGGCCTCTACTGCAAGTCCAGGGAGAGATGTGGACCCCTGGGTAGCTTGCAGGGGTCAAAGGGCCCTAGGTGGAGGGCCATGGGGCACCCTGGGGACTCTACTGCAAGTTCAGGGAGATAGGCAGGCCCCTGGGCAGCTTGCAGGGGTCAAAGGGCCCTAGGTGGAGGGCCATGGGGCACCCTGGGGACTCTACTGCAAGTTCAGGGAGATAGGCAGGCCCCTGGGCAGCTTGCTGGGGTCAGACGGCCCTAGGTGGAGGGCCAAGGGTCAACCTGAGGCCTCTACTGCAAGTCCAGTGAGAGAAGTGAATCACTGGGAAGCTTTTTGGTGTCAGAGGCCCCTAGGGGGAGGGCCAGGGGGCACCGTAGGGCCTCTACTATAAATCCAGGGAGAGATGTGGACCCCTGGGTCGCTTGCTGGGCTCAGAGGCCCCTAGGTGGAGGGCCAGGGGGCACCCAGGGGCGTCTACTGCAAGTCCAGGGAGAGATGTAGACCCCTGGGTAGCTTGCTGGGGTCAGAGGCCCCTAGGCGGAGGGCCAATGGGCACCCTGGGGCCTCTACTGCAAGTCCAGGGAGAGAGGTGAAGCCCTGGGTAGCTTTCTGGGGTCAGAGGCCAATAGGTGGAGGGCCAGAGGGCAGCCTAGGGCCTCTGCTGCAAGTCCAGGGAGAGAGGTGAATCACTGGGAAGCTTGCTGGGGTCAGTAGCCCCTAAGGGGAGGGCCAGGGGGCACCGTCGGGCCTCTACTATAAGTCCAGGGAGAAAGGTGGACCCCTGGGTAGCTTTCTGGGGTCAGAGGCCCCTAGGTGGAGGGCCAAGGGGCACCCTGGGGACACTACTGCAAGTCCAGGGAGAGAGGTGGAGCCCTGGGTAGCTTGCTGGGGTCAAAGGTCCCTAGGTGGAGGGCCAGAGGGCAGCCTAGGGCCTCTACTACAAGTCCAGGGAGAGATGTGAATCACTGGGAAGCTTGCTGGGGTCAGAAGCCCCTAAGGGGAGGGCCAGGGGGCACCGTAGGGCCTCTACTATAAGTCCAGGGAGAGAGGTGGACCCCTGGTTAGCTTGCTGGGTTCAGAGGCCCCTGGGTGGAGGGCCACGGGGTGCCCTGGGGCCTCTACTGCAAGTCTAGGGAGAGAGTTGGACCCCTGGGTAGCTTGCTGGGGTCAGAGGGCCCTACGTGGAGGGCCATGGGGCACCCTGGGGACACTACTGCAAGTCCAGGGAGATAGGCAGGCCCCTGGGCAGCTTGCTGGGGTCAGAGGCCCCTAGGTGGAGGGCCAAGAGTCACCCTGGGGCCTAGTCTGCAAGTCTAGGGAGAGATGTGGACCCCTGGGTAGCTTGCTGGGTTCAGAGGCCCCTGGGTGGAGGGCCACGGGGTGTCCTGGGGCCTATACTGCAAGTCCAGGGAGAGAGTTGGAGCCCTGGGTAGCTTGCTGGGGTCAGAGGGCCCAAGGTGGAGGGCCATGGGGCACCCTGGGGACTCTACTGCAAGTCCAGGGAGATAGGTAGGCCCCTGGTTGGCTTGCTGGGGTCAGAGGTCCCTAGGTAGAGGGCCATGGGTCACCCTGGGGCCTCTACTGCAAGTCTAGGGAGAGAGGTGGACCACTGGGAAGCTTGCTGGTGTCAGAGGCCCCTAGGGGGAGGGCCAGGGGGCACCCTGGGGCCTCTATTGCAAGTCCAGGGAGAGAGGTGGACCTCTGGGCAGCTTGCTTGCGTCAGGGGCCCCTAGGTGGAGGACCAGGGGGCACCCTGGGGCCTATACTGCTAGTCCAGGGAGAGAGTTGGACCCCTGGGTAGTTTGCTGGGGTCAGAGGCCCCTAGGTGGAGGGCCAGGGGGCACCCTGGGGCCTCTACTAAAAGTCCAGGGAGAGAGGTGGACCCCTGGGTAGCTTGCTGGGGTCAGAGGCCCCTAGGTGGAGGGCCAGGGGCACCCAGCGGCGTCTACTGCAAGTCCACGGAGAGATGTGGACACCTGGGTAGCTTGCTGAAGTCAGAGGCCCCTAGGTGGAGGGTCACGGGGCACCCTGGGGCCTATATTGCAAGTCCAGGGAGAGAGGTGGACCCCTCAGTAGCTTGCTGGGTTCAGAGACCCCTAGGTGGAGGGCCAATGGGCACCCTGCGGCCTCTACTGCAAGTCCAGGGAGAGAGATGGAGCCCTGGGTAGCTTGCTGGGGTCAGAGGGCTCTAGATGGAGGGCAAGGGGGCACCCTGGGGCCTCTATTGCAATTCCAGGGAGAGAGCTGGACCCCAGGGTTGCTTGCTGGGTTCAGAGGCCCCTAGGGGGTGGGCCACGGGGTACCCAGGGGCCTCTACTGCAAGTCCAGGGAGAGATGTGGACCCCTGGGTAGCTTGCTGGGGTCAGAGGCCCCTAGGTGGAGGGCCACGGGGTACCCTGGGGCCTCTACTGCAAGTCCAGGGAGAGAGTTGGACCCCTGGGTAGCTTGCTGGGGTCAGAGGGCCCTACGTGGAGGGCCATGGGGCACCCTGGGGACACTACTGCAAGTCCAGGGAGATAGGCAGGCCCCTGGGCAGCTTGCTGGGGTCAGAGGCCCCTAGGTGGAGGGCCAAGGGTCACCCGGGGGCCTAGTCTGCAAGTCTAGGGAGAGAGGTGGACCCCTGGGTAGCTTTCTGGGGTCAGAGGCCCCTAGGTGGAGGGCCAAGGGGCACCCTGGGGCTTCTATTGCAAGTCCAGGAAGAGAGGTGGACCCCTGGGCAGCTTGCTTGGGTCAGGGGCCCCTAGGTGGAGGACCAGGGGGTACCCTGGGGCCTATACTGCAAGTCCAGGGGGAGAGTTGGAGCCCTGGGTAGCTTGCTGGGGTCAGAGGGCCCAAGGTGGAGGGCCATGGGGCACCCTGGGGACTCTACTGCAAGTCCAGGGAGATAGGTAGGCCCCTGGGTAGCTTGCTGGGGTCAGAGGTCCCTAGGTGGAGGGCCAAGGGTCACCCTGGGGCCTCTACTGCAAGTCTAGGGAGAGAGGTGGACCACTGGGAAGCTTGCTGGTGTCAGAGGCCCCTAGGGGGAGGGCCAAGGGGGCACCCTGGGGCCTCTATTGCAAGTCCAGGGAGAGAGGTGGACCTCTGGGCAGCTTGCTTGGGTCAGGGGCCCCTAGGTGGAGGACCAGGGGGCACCGTAGGGCCTATACTGCTAGTCCAGGGAGAGAGTTGGAGCCCTGAGTAGCTTGCTGGGGTCAGAGGGCCCTAGGTGGAGGGAAATGGGGCACCCTGGGGACTCTACTGCAAGTCCAGGGAGATAGGTGGACCCTGGGTAGCTTGCTGGGGTCAGAGGCCCCTAGGTGGAGGGCCAAGGGTCACCCTGGGGCCTCTACTGCAAGTCTAGGGAAAGAGGTGGACCACTGGGAAGCTTGCTGGTGTCAGAGGCCCCTAGGGGAAGGGCCAGGGGGCACCGTAGGGCCTCTACTGCAAGTCCAGGAAGAGAGGTGGACCCCTGGGTAGTTTGCTGGGGTCAGAGGCCCCTAGGTGGAGGGCCAGGGGGCACCCTGGGGCCTCTACTAAAAGTCCAGGGAGAGAGGTGGACCCCTGGGTAGCTTGGTGGGGTCAGAGGCCCCTAGGTGGAGGGCCAGGGGGCACCCAGCGGCGTCTACTGCAAATCCAAGGAGAGATGTGGACCCCTGGGTAGCTTGCTGAGGTCAGAGGCCCCGAGGTGGAGGGTCACGGGGCACCCTGGGGCCTCTATTGCAAGTACAGGGAGAGAGGTGGACCCCTCGGTAGCTTGCTGGGGTCAGAGACCCCTAGGTGGAGGGCAAATGGGCACCCTGCGGCCTCTACTGCAAGTCCAGGGAGAGAGGTGGAGCCCTGGGTAGCTTGCTGGGGTCAGAGGCCCCTAAGTGGAGGGCCAGAGGGCAGCCTAGGGCCTCTACTACAAGTCCAGGGAGAGAGGTGGAGCCCTGGGTAGCTTGCTGGGGTCAGTAGCCCCTGGGTGGAGGGAAAGGGGGCACCCTGGGGCCTCTATTGCAATTTCAGGGAGAGAGCTGGACCCCTGGGTAGCTTGCTGGGGTCTGAGGCCCCAAGGTGGAGGGCCACGGGGTACACTGGGGCCTCTACTGCAAGTTCAGGGAGAGAGGTGGAGCCCTGGGTAGCTTGGTGGGGTCAGTAGCCCCTGGGTGGAGGGCAAGGGGGCACCCTGGGGCCTCTGCTGCAAGTCCAGGGAGAGAGGTGGAGCCCTGGGTAGCTTGCTGGGTTCAGAGGCCCCTAGGTGTAGGGCAAGGCGGCACCCTGTGGCCTATACTGCAAGTCCAGGGAGAGAGGTGGACCCCTCGGTAGCTTGCTGGGGTCAGAGGCCCCTAGGTGGAGGGCCAATGGGCACCCTGGGGCCTCTACTGCAAGTCCAGGGAGAGAAGTGAAGCCCTGGGTAGCTTGCTGGGGTCAGAGGCCAATAGGTGGAGGGCCAGAGAGCAGCCTAGGGCCTCTACTGCAAGTCCAGTGAGAGAGGTGAATCACTGGGAAGCTTGCTGGGGTCAGTAGCCCCTAAGGGGAGGGCCAGGGGGCACCGTAGGGCCTCTACTATAAGTCCATGGAGAGAGGTGGACCCCTGGGTAGCTTGGTGGGGTCAGTAGCCCCTGGGTGGAGGGCCATAGGGCACCCTGGGGACACTACTGCAAGTCCAGGGAGATAGGCAGGCCCCTGGGCAGCTTGCTGGTGTCAGAGGCCCCTAGGTGGAGGGCTAAGGGTCACCCTGGGGCCTAGTCTGCAAGTCTAGGGAGAGAGCTGGACCCCTGGGTAGCTTGCTGGGGTCAGAGGCCCCTAGGTGGAGGGCCAAGGGGCACCCTGGGGCCTCTATTGCAAGTCCAGGGAGAGAGGTGGACCCCTGGGCAGCTTGCTTGGGTCAGGGGCCCGTAGGTGGAGGACCAGGGGGCACCCTGGGGCCTATACTGCAAGTCCAGGGAGAGAGTTGGAGCCCTGGGTAGCTTGCTGGGGTCAGAGGTCCCTAGGTGGAGGGCCAAGGGTCACCCTGGGGCCTCTACTGCAAGTCTAGGGAGAGAGGAGGACCACTGGGAAGCTTGCTGGTGTCAGAGGTCCCTAGGGGGAGGGCCAGGGGGCACCCTGGGGACTCTACTGCAAGTCCAGGGAGATAGGTGGACCCTGGGTAGCTTGCTGGGGTCAGAGGTCCCTAGGTGGAGGGCCAAGGGTCACCCTGGGGCCTCTACTGCAAGTCTAGGGAGAAAGGTGGACCACTGGGAAGCTTGCTGGTGTCAGAGGCCCCTAGGGGGAGGGCCAGGGGGCACCGTAGGGCCTTTACTGCAAGTCCAGGAAGAGAGGTGGACCCCTGGGTAGTTTGCTGGGGTCAGAGGCCCTTAGGTGGAGGGCCAGGGGGCACCCTGGGGCCTCTTCTAAAAGTCCAGGGAGAGAGGTGGACCCCTGGGTAGCTTGCTGGGGTCAGAGGCCCCTTGGTGGAGGGCCAGGGGGCACCCAGCGGCGTCTACTGCAAGTCCACGGAGAGATGTGGACCCCTGGGTAGCTTGCTGAGGTCAGAGGCCCCTAGGTGGAGGGTCACGGGGCACCCTGGGGCCTCTATTGCAAGTCCAGGGAGAGAGGTGGACCCCTCAGTAGCTTGCTGGGTTCAGAGACCCCTAGGTGGAGGGCCAATGGGCACCCTGCGGCCTCTACTGCAAGTCCAGGGAGAGAGGTGGAGCCCTGGGTAGCTTGCTGGGGTCAAAGGGCTCTAGATGGAGGGCAAGGGGGCACCCTGGGGACACTACTGCAAGTCCAGGGAGATAGGCAGGCCCCTGGGCAGCTTGCTGGGTTCAGAGACCCCTAGGTGGAGGGCCAATGGGCACCCTGCGGCCTCTACTGCAAGTCCAGGGAGAGAGGTGAATCACTGGGAAGCTTGATGGGGTCAGTAGGCCCTAAGGGGAGGGCCAGAGGGCACCGTAGGGCCTCTACTATAAGTCCAGGGAGAGAGGTGGACCCCTGGGTAGCTTGCTGGGGTCAGACGCCCCTAGGTGGAGGGCCATGGGGTACCCTGGGGCCTCTACTGCAAGTTCAGGGAGAGAGGTGGAGCCATGGGTAACTTGGTGGGGTCAGTAGCCCCTGGGTGGAGGGCAAGGGGGCACCCTGGGGCGTCTGCTGCAAGTCCAGGGAGAGAGGTGGAGCCCTGGGTAGCTTGCTGGGTTCAGAGGATCTTGGTGGAGGGCAAGGCGGCACCCTGTGGCCTATACTGCAAGTCCAGGGAGAGAGGTGGACCCCTCGGTAGCTTGCTGGGGTCAGAGGCCCCTAGGTGGAGGGCCAATGGGCACCCTGGATCCTATACTGCAAGTCCAGGGAGAGAGGTGAAGCCCTGGGTAGCTTGCTGGGGTCAGAGGCCAATAGTTGGAGGGCCAGAGGGCAGCCTAGGGCCTCTACTGCAAGTCCAGGGAGAGAGGTGAATCACTGGGAAGCTTGCTGGGGTCAGTAGCCCCTAAGGGGAGGGCCAGGGGGCACTGTAGGGCCTCTAATATAAGTCCAGGGAGAGAGGTGGACCCCTGGGTAGCTTTCTGGGTTCAGAAGCCCCTGGGTGGAGGGCCATGGGGTACCCTGGGGCCTCTACTGCAAGTCCAGGGAGAGAGTTGGACCCCTGGGTAGCTTGCTGGCGTCAGAGGGCCCTACGTGGAGGGCCATAGGGCACCCTGGGGACACTACTGCAAGTCCAGTGAGATAGGCAGGCCCCTGGGTAGCTTGCTGGTGTCAGAGGCCCTTAGGTGGAGGGTCAAGGGTCACCCTGGGGCCTAGTCTGCAAGTCTAGGGAGAGAGGATGACCCCTGGGTAGCTTTCTGGGGTCAGAGGCCCCTAGGTGGAGGGCCAAGGGGCACCCTGGGGCCTCTATTGCAAGTCCAGGGAGAGAGGTGGACCCCTGGGCAGCTTGCTTGGGTCAGGGGCCCCTAGGTGGAGGACCAGGGGGCACCCTGTGGCCTATACTGCAAGTCCAGGGAGAGAGTTGGAGCCCTGGGTAGCTTGCTGGGGTCAGAGGGCCCAAGGTGGAGGGCCATGGGGCACCCTGGGGACTTTACTGCAAGTCCAGGGAGATAGGTAGGCCCCTGGGTAGCTTGCTAGGGTCAGAGGTCCCTAGGTGGAGGGCCAAGGGTCACCCTGGGGCCTCTACTGCAAGTCCAGGGAGAGATGTGGACCCCTGGGTAGCTTGCTGGGGTCAGAGGCCCCTAGGTGGAGGGTCACGGGGCACCCTGGGGCCTCTATTGCAAGTCCAGGGAGAGAGGTGGACAACTCGGTAGCTTGCTGGGGTCAGAGACCCCTAGGTGGAGGGCCAATGGGCACCCTGGGGCCTCTACTGCAAGTCCAGGGAGAGAGGCTGAGCCCTGGGTAGCTTGCTGGGGTCAGAGGCCCCTAGGTGGAGGGCCAGAGGGCAGCCTAGGGCCTCTACTACAAGTCTAGGGAGAGAGGTGGAGCCCTGGGTAGCTTGCTGGGGTCAGTAGCCCTTGGGTGGAGGGCAAAAGGGCACCCTGGGGCCTCTATTGCAAGTCCAGAGAGAGAGCTGGACCCCTGGGTAGCTTGCTGGGTTCGGAGGCCCCTAGGTGGAGGACCAGGGGGCACCCTGGGGCCTCTACTGCAAGTCCAGGGAGAGATGTGGACCCCTGGGCAGCTTGCTTGGGTCCGTTGCCCCTAGGTGGAGTACCAGGGGGCACCCTGGGGCCTCTATTGCAAGTCCAGGGAGAGATGTGGACCCCTGGGTAGCTTGCTGGGGTCAGAGGGCCCTAGGTGGAGGGCCATGGGGCACCCTGGGGACTCTACTGCAAGTCCAGGGAGATAGGCAGGCACCTGGGCAGCTTGCTGGGCTCAGAAGCCCCTAGGTGGAGGGCCAAGGGTCACCCTGGGGCCTAGTCTGCAAGTCTAGGGAGAGAGGTGGACCACTGGGAAGCTTGCTGGTGTCAGAGGCCCCTAGGGGGAGGGCCAGGGGCCACCCTGGGGCCTCTATTGCAAGTCCAGGGAGAGAGGTGGACCTCTGGGCAGCTTGCTTGGGTCAGGGGCCCCTAGGTGGAGAACCAGGGGGCACCATGGGGCCTATACTGCTAGTCCAGGGAGAGAGTTGGAGCCCTGGGTAGCTTGCTGGGGTCAGAGGGGCCCTAGGTGGAGGGCCATGGGGCACCCTGGGGACTCTACTGCAAGTCCAGGGAGATAGGTGGACCCTGGGTAGCTTGCTGGGGTCAGAGGCCCCTAGGTGGAGGGCCAAGGATCACCCTGGGGCCTCTACTGCAAGTCTAGGGAGAGAGGTGGACCACTGGGAAGCTTGCTGGTGTCAGAGGCCCCTAGGGGGAGGGCCAGGGGAAACCGTAGGGCCTCTACTGCAAGTCCAGGAAGAGAGGTGGACCCCTTGGGTAGTTTGCTGGGGTCAGAGGCCCCTAGGTGGAGGGCCAGGGGGCACCCTGGGGCCTCTTCTAAAAGTCCAGGGAGAGAGGTGGACCCCTGGGTAGCTTGCTGGGGTCAGAGGCCCCTAGGTGGAGGGCCAGGGGGCACCCAGCGGCGTCTACTGCAAGTCCACGGAGAGATGTGGACCCCTGGGTAGCTTGCTGAGGTCAGAGGCCCCTAGGTGGAGGGTCACGTGGCACCCTGGGGCCTCTATTGCAAGTCCAGGGAGAGAGGTGGACCCCTCAGTAGCTTGCTGGGGTCAGAGGCCCCTAAGTGGAGGGCCAGAGGGCAGCCTAGGGCCTCTACTACAAGTCCAGGGAGAGAGGTTGAGCCCTGGGTAGCTTGCTGGGGTCAGTAGCCCCTGGGTGGAGGGAAAGGGGGCACCCTGGGGCCTCTATTGCAATTTCAGGGAGAGAGCTGGACCCCTGGGTAGCTTGCTGGGTTCAGAGGCCCCTAGGTGGAGGGCCACGGGGTACCCTGGGGCCTCTACTGCAAGTCTAGGGAGAGATGTGGACCCCTGGGTAGCTTGCAGGGGTCAGAGGCCCCTAGGTGGAGGGCCACAGGGTACCCTGGGGCCTCTACTGCAAGTTCAGGGAGAGAGGTGGAGCCATGGGTAGCTTGCTGGGGTCAGTAGCCCCTGGGTGGAGGGCAAGGGGGCACCCTGGGGCCTCTGCTGCAAGTCCAGGGAGAGAGGTGGAGCCCTGGGTAGCTTGCTGGGTTCAGAGGCCCCTTGGTGGAGGGCAAGGCGGCACCCTGTGGCCTATACTGCAAGTCCAGGGAGAGAGGTGGACCCCTCGGTAGCTTGCTGGAGTCAGAGGCCCCAAGGTGGAGGGCCAATGGGCACCCTGGGTCCTATACTGCAAGTTCAGGGAGAGAGGTGAAGCCCAGGGTAGCTTGCTGGGGTCAGAGGCCAATAGTTGGAGGGCCAGAGGGCAGCCTAGGGCCTCTACTGCAAGTCCAGGGAGAGAGGTGAATCACTGGGAAGCTTGCTGGGGTCAGTAGCCCCTAAGGGGAGGGCCAGGGGGCACCGTAGGGCCTCTACTATAAGTCCAGGGAGAGAGGTGGACCCCTGGGTAGCTTGCTGGGTTCAAAGGCCCCTGGGTGGAGGGCCACGGGGTACCCTGGGGCCTCTACTGCAAGTCCAGGGAGAGAATTGGACCCCTGGGTAGCTTGCTGGGGTCAGAGGGCCCTACGTGGAGGGCCATGGGGCACCCTGGGGACACTACTGCAAGTCCAGGGAGATAGGCAGGCCCCTGGGCAGCTTGCTGGTGTCAGAGGCCCCTAGCTGGAGGGCCAAGGGTCACCCTGGGGCCTAGTCTGCAAGTCTAGGGAGAGAGGTGGACCCCTGGGTAGCTTTCTGGGGTCAGAGGGCCCAAGGTGGAGGGCCATGGGGCATCCTGGGGACTCTACTGCAAGTCCAGGGAGAGAGGTGGACCCCTCGGTAGCTTGCTGGGGTCAGAGGCCCCTAGGTGGAGGGCCAATGGGCACCCTGGATCCTATACTGCAAGTCCAGGGAGAGAGGTGAAGCCCAGGGTAGCTTGCTGGGGTCAGAGGCCAATAGTTGGAGGGCCAGAGGGCAGCCTAGGGCCTCTACTGCAAGTCCAGGGAGAGAGGTGAATCACTGGGAAGCTTGCTGGGGTCAGTAGCCCCTAAGGGGAGGGCCAGGGGGCACCGTAGGGCCTCTACTATAAGTCCAGGGAGAGAGGTGGACCCCTGGGTAGCTTGCTGGGTTCAAAGGCCCCTGGGTGGAGGGCCACGGGGTACCCTGGGGCCTCTACTGCAAGTCCAGGGAGAGAATTGGACCCCTGGGTAGCTTGCTGGGGTCAGAGGGCCCTACGTGGAGGGCCATGGGGCACCCTGGGGACACTACTGCAAGTCCAGGGAGATAGGCAGGCCCCTGGGCAGCTTGCTGGTGTCAGAGGCCCCTAGCTGGAGGGCCAAGGGTCACCCTGGGGCCTAGTCTGCAAGTCTAGGGAGAGAGGTGGACCCCTGGGTAGCTTTCTGGGGTCAGAGGGCCCAAGGTGGAGGGCCATGGGGCACCCTGGGGACTCTACTGCAAGTCCAGGGAGAGAGGTGGACCCCTCGGTAGCTTGCTGGGGTCAGAGGCCCCTAGGTGGAGGGCCAATGGGCACCCTGGATCCTATACTGCAAGTCCAGGGAGAGAGGTGAAGCCCTGGGTAGCTTGCTGGGGTCAGAGGCCAATAGTTGGAGGGCCAGAGGGCAGCCTAGGGCCTCTACTGCAAGTCCAGGGAGAGAGGTGAATCACTGGGAAGCTTGCTGGGGTCAGTAGCCCCTAAGGGGAGGGCCAGGGGGCACTGTAGGGCCTCTAATATAAGTCCAGGGAGAGAGGTGGACCCCTGGGTAGCTTTCTGGGTTCAGAAGCCCCTGGGTGGAGGGCCATGGGGTACCCTGGGGCCTCTACTGCAAGTCCAGGGAGAGAGTTGGACCCCTGGGTAGCTTGCTGGGGTCAGAGGGCCCAAGGTGGAGGGCCATGGGGCACCCTGGGGACTTTACTGCAAGTCCAGGGAGATAGGTAGGCCCCTGGGTAGCTTGCTAGGGTCAGAGGTCCCTAGGTGGAGGGCCAAGGGTCACCCTGGGGCCTCTACTGCAAGTCCAGGGAGAGATGTGGACCCCTGGGTAGCTTGCTGGGGTCAGAGGCCCCTAGGTGGAGGGTCACGGGGCACCCTGGGGCCTCTATTGCAAGTCCAGGGAGAGAGGTGGACAACTCGGTAGCTTGCTGGGGTCAGAGACCCCTAGGTGGAGGGCCAATGGGCACCCTGGGGCCTCTACTGCAAGTCCAGGGAGAGAGGCTGAGCCCTGGGTAGCTTGCTGGGGTCAGAGGCCCCTAGGTGGAGGGCCAGAGGGCAGCCTAGGGCCTCTACTACAAGTCTAGGGAGAGAGGTGGAGCCCTGGGTAGCTTGCTGGGGTCAGTAGCCCTTGGGTGGAGGGCAAAAGGGCACCCTGGGGCCTCTATTGCAAGTCCAGAGAGAGAGCTGGACCCCTGGGTAGCTTGCTGGGTTCGGAGGCCCCTAGGTGGAGGACCAGGGGGCACCCTGGGGCCTCTACTGCAAGTCCAGGGAGAGATGTGGACCCCTGGGCAGCTTGCTTGGGTCCGTTGCCCCTAGGTGGAGTACCAGGGGGCACCCTGGGGCCTCTATTGCAAGTCCAGGGAGAGATGTGGACCCCTGGGTAGCTTGCTGGGGTCAGAGGGCCCTAGGTGGAGGGCCATGGGGCACCCTGGGGACTCTACTGCAAGTCCAGGGAGATAGGCAGGCACCTGGGCAGCTTGCTGGGCTCAGAAGCCCCTAGGTGGAGGGCCAAGGGTCACCCTGGGGCCTAGTCTGCAAGTCTAGGGAGAGAGGTGGACCACTGGGAAGCTTGCTGGTGTCAGAGGCCCCTAGGGGGAGGGCAGGGGGGCACCCTGGGGCCTCTATTGCAAGTCCAGGGAGAGAGGTGGACCTCTGGGCAGCTTGCTTGGGTCAGGGGCCCCTAGGTGGAGAACCAGGGGGCACCATGGGGCCTATACTGCTAGTCCAGGGAGAGAGTTGGAGCCCTGGGTAGCTTGCTGGGGTCAGAGGGGCCCTAGGTGGAGGGCCATGGGGCACCCTGGGGACTCTACTGCAAGTCCAGGGAGATAGGTGGACCCTGGGTAGCTTGCTGGGGTCAGAGGCCCCTAGGTGGAGGGCCAAGGGTCACCCTGGGGCCTCTACTGCAAGTCTAGGGAGAGAGGTGGACCACTGGGAAGCTTGCTGGTGTCAGAGGCCCCTAGGGGGAGGGCCAGGGGAAACCGTAGGGCCTCTACTGCAAGTCCAGGAAGAGAGGTGGACCCCTTGGGTAGTTTGCTGGGGTCAGAGGCCCCTAGGTGGAGGGCCAGGGGGCACCCTGGGGCCTCTTCTAAAAGTCCAGGGAGAGAGGTGGACCCCTGGGTAGCTTGCTGGGGTCAGAGGCCCCTAGGTGGAGGGCCAGGGGGCACCCAGCGGCGTCTACTGCAAGTCCACGGAGAGATGTGGACCCCTGGGTAGCTTGCTGAGGTCAGAGGCCCCTAGGTGGAGGGTCACGAGGCACCCTGGGGCCTCTATTGCAAGTCCAGGGAGAGAGGTGGACCCCTCAGTAGCTTGCTGGGGTCAGAGGCCCCTAAGTGGAGGGCCAGAGGGCAGCCTAGGGCCTCTACTACAAGTCCAGGGAGAGAGGTTGAGCCCTGGGTAGCTTGCTGGGGTCAGTAGCCCCTGGGTGGAGGGAAAGGGGGCACCCTGGGGCCTCTATTGCAATTTCAGGGAGAGAGCTGGACCCCTGGGTAGCTTGCTGGGTTCAGAGGCCCCTAGGTGGAGGGCCACGGGGTACCCTGGGGCCTCTACTGCAAGTCTAGGGAGAGATGTGGACCCCTGGGTAGCTTGCAGGGGTCAGAGGCCCCTAGGTGGAGGGCCACAGGGTACCCTGGGGCCTCTACTGCAAGTTCAGGGAGAGAGGTGGAGCCATGGGTAGCTTGCTGGGGTCAGTAGCCCCTGGGTGGAGGGCAAGGGGGCACCCTGGAGCCTCTGCTGCAAGTCCAGGGAGAGAGGTGGAGCCCTGGGTAGCTTGCTGGGTTCAGAGGCCCCTTGGTGGAGGGCAAGGCGGCACCCTGTGGCCTATACTGCAAGTCCAGGGAGAGAGGTGGACCCCTCGGTAGCTTGCTGGAGTCAGAGGCCCCAAGGTGGAGGGCCAATGGGCACCCTGGGTCCTATACTGCAAGTTCAGGGAGAGAGGTGAAGCCCAGGGTAGCTTGCTGGGGTCAGAGGCCAATAGTTGGAGGGCCAGAGGGCAGCCTAGGGCCTCTACTGCAAGTCCAGGGAGAGAGGTGAATCACTGGGAAGCTTGCTGGGGTCAGTAGCCCCTAAGGGGAGGGCCAGGGGGCACCGTAGGGCCTCTACTATAAGTCCAGGGAGAGAGGTGGACCCCTGGGTAGCTTGCTGGGTTCAAAGGCCCCTGGGTGGAGGGCCACGGGGTACCCTGGGGCCTCTACTGCAAGTCCAGGGAGAGAATTGGACCCCTGGGTAGCTTGCTGGGGTCAGAGGGCCCTACGTGGAGGGCCATGGGGCACCCTGGGGACACTACTGCAAGTCCAGGGAGATAGGCAGGCCCCTGGGCAGCTTGCTGGTGTCAGAGGCCCCTAGGTGGAGGGCCACGGGTCACCCTGGGGCCTAGTCTGCAAGTCTAGGGAGAGAGGTGGACCCCTGGGTAGCTTTCTGGGGTCAGAGGGCCCAAGGTGGAGGGCCATGGGGCACCCTGGGGACTCTACTGCAAGCCCAGGGAGATAGGTAGGCCCTTGGGTAGCTTGCTGGGGTCAGGGGTCCCTAGGTGGAGGGCCAAGGGTCACCCTGGGGCCTCTACTGCAAGTCTAGGGAGAGAGGTGGACCACTGGGAAGCTTGCTGGTGTCAAAGGCCCCTAGGGGGAGGGCCAGGGGGCACCCTGGGGCCTCTATTGCAAGTCCAGGGAGAGAGGTGGACCTCTGGGCAGCTTGCTTGGGTCAGGGACCCCTAGGTGGAGGACCAGGGGGCACCTTGGGGCTTAAACTGCTAGTCCAGGGAGAGAGTTGGAGCCCTGGGTAGCTTGCTGGGGTCAGAGGGCCCTAGGTGGAGGGCCATGGGGCACCCTGGGGACTCTACTGCAAGTCCAGGGAGATAGGTAGGCCCCTGGGTAGCTTGCTGGGGTCAGAGGCCCATAAGTGGAGGGCCAAGGGTCACCCTGTGGCATAGTCTGCAAGTCTAGGGAGAGAGGTGGACCCCTGGGTTGCTTTCTGGGGTCAGAGGCCCCTAGGTGGAGGGCCAAGGGGCACCCTGGGGCCTCTATTGCAAGTCCAGGGAGAGAGGTGGACCCCTGGGCAGCTTGCTTGGGTCAGGGGCCCCTAGGTGGAGGACCAGGGGGCACCCTGGGGCCTATACTGCAAGTCCAGGGAGAGAGGTGGACCCCTGGGTAGCTTGCTGGGGTCAGAGGGCCCTACGTGGAGGGCCATGGGGCACCCTGGGGAACCTACTGCAAGTTCAGGGAGATTGGCAGGCCCCTGGGCAGCTTACTGGGGTTAGATGCCTCTAGGTGGAGGGCCAAGGGTCACCCTGGGGCCTAGTCTGCAAGTCTAGGGAGAGAGGTGGACCCCTGGGTAGCTTTCTGGGATCAGAGGCCCCTAGGTGGAGGGCCAAGGGCCACCCTGGGGCCTCTCTTGCAAGTCCAGGGAGAGAGGTGGACCCCTGGGCAGCTTGCTTTGGTCAGGGGCCCCTAGGTGGAGGACCAAGGGCACCCTGGGGCCTATACTGGAAGTCCAGGGAGAGAGTTGGAGCCCTGGGTAGCTTGCTAGGGTCAAAGGGCCCTAGTTGGAGGGCCATTGGGCACCCTGGGAACTCTACTGCAAGTCCAGGGAGATAGGTAGGCCCCTGGGTAGCTTGCTGGGGTCAGAGGCCCCTAGATGGAGGGCCAAGGGTCACCCTGGGGCCTCTACTGCAAGTCTAGGGAGAGATGTGGACCACTGGGAAGCTTGCTGGTGTCAGAGGCCCCTAGGGGGAGGGCAAGGGGGCACCCTGTGGCCTATACTGCAAGTCCAGGGAGAGAGGTGGACCCCTGGGTAGCTTGCTGGGGTCAGAGGGCCCTACGTGGAGGGCCATGGGGCACCCTGGGGACTCTACTGCAAGTCCAGGGAGATAGGCAGGCCCCTGGGCAGCTTGCTGGGGTCAGAGGCCCCTAGGTGGAGGGCCAAGGGTCACCCTGGAGCCTAGTCTGCAAGTCTAGGGAGAGAGGTGGACCCCTGGGTAGCTTTCTGGAGACAAATGCCCCTAGGTGGAGGGCCAAGGGCCACCCTGGGGCCTCTATTGCAAGTCCAGGGAGAGAGGTGGACCCCTGGGCAGCTTGCTTGGGTCAGGGGCCCCTAGGTGGAGGACCAGGGGCACCCTGGGGCCTATACTGCAAGTCCAGGGAGAGAGTTGGAGCCCTGGGTAGCTTGCTAGGGTCAGAGGGCCCTAGTTGGAGGGCCATTGGGCACCCTGGGAACTCTACTGCAAGTCCAGGGAGAAAGGTAGGCCCCTGGGTAGCTTGCTGGGGTCAGAGGCCCCTAGGTGGAGGGCCAAGGGTCACCCTGGGGCCTCTACTGCAAGTCTAGGGAAAGATGTGGACCACTGGGAAGCTTGCTGGTGTCAGAGGCCCCTAGGGGGAGGGCCTGGGGGCACCGTAGGGCCTCTACTGCAAGTCCAGGAAGAGAGGTGGACCCCTGGGTAGTTTGCTGGTGTCAGAGGCCCCTAGGTGGAGGGCCAGGGGCACCCTGGGGCCTCTACTAAAAGTCCAGGGAGAGAGGTGGACCCCTGGGTAGCTTGCTGGGGTCAGAGGCCCCTAGGTGGAGGGCCAGGGGGCACTCAGCGGCGTCTACTGCAAGACAAGGGAGAGATGTGGACCCCTGGGTAGCTTGCTGGGGTCAGAGGCCCCTAGGTGGAGGTTCACGGGGCACCCTGGGGCCTCTAATGCAAGTCCAGGGAGAGAGGTGGACCCCTCGGTAACTTGCTGGGGTCAGAGACCCCTAGGTGGAGGGCAAATGGGCACCCTGGGGCCTCTACTGCAAGTCCAGGGAGAGAGGTGGAGCCCTGGGTAGCTTGCTGGGGTCAGAGGCCCCTAGGTGGAGTGCCAGAGGGCAGCCTAGGGCCTCTACTACAAGTCCAGGGAGAGAGGTGGAGCCCTGGGTAGCTTGCTGGGGTCAGTAGCCCCTGGGTGGAGGGCAAGGGGGCACCCTGGGGCCTCTATTGCAAGTCCAGGGAGAGAGCTGGACCCCTGGGTAGCTTGCTGGGTTCAGAGGCCCCTACGTGGAGGGCCATTGGGTACCCTGGGGCCTCTACTGCAAGTCCAGGGAGAGATGTGGACCTCTGGGTAGCTTGCTGGGGTCAGAGGCCAATAGGTGGAGGGCCAGAGGGCACACTGGGGCCTATACTGCAAGTCCAGGGAGAGAGGTGGACCCCTGGGTAGCTTGCTGGGGTCAGAGGCCCCTAGGTGGAGGGCCAGGGGGTACCCTCGGGCCTCTACTGCAAGTCCAGGGAGAGAGGTGGACCCCTGGGTAGCTTGCTGGACTCAGAGGCCCCTAGGTGGAGGGCCACGGGGTACCCTGGGGCCTCTACTGCAAGTCCAGGGAGAGAGGTGGAGCCCTGGGTAGCTTGCTGGAGTCAGAAGTCCCTGGGTGGAGGGCAAGGGGGCACTCTTCGGACTCTACTGCAAGTCCAGGGAGAGAGGTGGACCCCTGGGTAGCTTGCTGGGGTCAGAGGCCCCTAGGTGGAGGGCAAGGGGGCACCCTGTGGCCTATACTGCAAGTCCAGGGAGAGAGGTGGACCCCTGGGTAGCTTGCTGGGGTCAGAGGGCCCTACGTGGAGGGCCATGGGGCACCCTGGGGAACCTACTGCAAGTTCAGGGAGATTGGCAGGCCCCTGGGCAGCTTACTGGGGTTAGATGCCTCTAGGTGGAGGGCCAAGGGTCACCCTGGGGCCTAGTCTGCAAGTCTAGGGAGAGAGGTGGACCCCTGGGTAGCTTTCTGGGATCAGAGGCCCCTAGGTGGAGGGCCAAGGGCCACCCTGGGGCCTCTCTTGCAAGTCCAGGGAGAGAGGTGGACCCCTGGGCAGCTTGCTTGGGTCAGGGGCCCCTAGGTGGAGGACCAAGGGCACCCTGGGGCCTATACTGGAAGTCCAGGGAGAGAGTTGGAGCCCTGGGTAGCTTGCTAGGGTCAAAGGGCCCTAGTTGGAGGGCCATTGGGCACCCTGGGAACTCTACTGCAAGTCCAGGGAGATAGGTAGGCCCCTGGGTAGCTTGCTGGGGTCAGAGGCCCCTAGATGGAGGGCCAAGGGTCACCCTGGGGCCTCTACTGCAAGTCTAGGGAGAGATGTGGACCACTGGGAAGCTTGCTGGTGTCAGAGGCCCCTAGGGGGAGGGCAAGGGGGCACCCTGTGGCCTATACTGCAAGTCCAGGGAGAGAGGTGGACCCCTGGGTAGCTTGCTGGGGTCAGAGGGCCCTACGTGGAGGGCCATGGGGCACCCTGGGGACTCTACTGCAAGTCCAGGGAGATAGGCAGGCCCCTGGGCAGCTTGCTGGGGTCAGAGGCCCCTAGGTGGAGGGCCAAGGGTCACCCTGGAGCCTAGTCTGCAAGTCTAGGGAGAGAGGTGGACCCCTGGGTAGCTTTCTGGAGACAAATGCCCCTAGGTGGAGGGCCAAGGGCCACCCTGGGGCCTCTATTGCAAGTCCAGGGAGAGAGGTGGACCCCTGGGCAGCTTGCTTGGGTCAGGGGCCCCTAGGTGGAGGACCAGGGGCACCCTGGGGCCTATACTGCAAGTCCAGGGAGAGAGTTGGAGCCCTGGGTAGCTTGCTAGGGTCAGAGGGCCCTAGTTGGAGGGCCATTGGGCACCCTGGGAACTCTACTGCAAGTCCAGGGAGAAAGGTAGGCCCCTGGGTAGCTTGCTGGGGTCAGAGGCCCCTAGGTGGAGGGCCAAGGGTCACCCTGGGGCCTCTACTGCAAGTCTAGGGAAAGATGTGGACCACTGGGAAGCTTGCTGGTGTCAGAGGCCCCTAGGGGGAGGGCCTGGGGGCACCGTAGGGCCTCTACTGCAAGTCCAGGAAGAGAGGTGGACCCCTGGGTAGTTTGCTGGGGTCAGAGGCCCCTAGGTGGAGGGCCAGGGGCACCCTGGGGCCTCTACTAAAAGTCCAGGGAGAGAGGTGGACCCCTGGGTAGCTTGCTGGGGTCAGAGGCCCCTAGGTGGAGGGCCAGGGGGCACTCAGCGGCGTCTACTGCAAGACAAGGGAGAGATGTGGACCCCTGGGTAGCTTGCTGGGGTCAGAGGCCCCTAGGTGGAGGTTCACGGGGCACCCTGGGGCCTCTAATGCAAGTCCAGGGAGAGAGGTGGACCCCTCGGTAACTTGCTGGGGTCAGAGACCCCTAGGTGGAGGGCAAATGGGCACCCTGGGGCCTCTACTGCAAGTCCAGGGAGAGAGGTGGAGCCCTGGGTAGCTTGCTGGGGTCAGAGGCCCCTAGGTGGAGTGCCAGAGGGCAGCCTAGGGCCTCTACTACAAGTCCAGGGAGAGAGGTGGAGCCCTGGGTAGCTTGCTGGGGTCAGTAGCCCCTGGGTGGAGGGCAAGGGGGCACCCTGGGGCCTCTATTGCAAGTCCAGGGAGAGAGCTGGACCCCTGGGTAGCTTGCTGGGTTCAGAGGCCCCTAGGTGGAGGGCCATTGGGTACCCTGGGGCCTCTACTGCAAGTCCAGGGAGAGATGTGGACCTCTGGGTAGCTTGCTGGGGTCAGAGGCCAATAGGTGGAGGGCCAGAGGGCACACTGGGGCCTATACTGCAAGTCCAGGGAGAGAGGTGGACCCCTGGGTAGCTTGCTGGGGTCAGAGGCCCCTAGGTGGAGGGCCAGGGGGCACCCTGGGGCCTCTATTGCAAGTCCAGGGAGAGAGGTGGACCTCTGGGCAGCATGCTTGGGTCAGGGGCCCCTAGGTGGAGGACCAGGGGGCACCCTGGGGCCTATACTGCTAGTCCAGGGAGAGAGTTGGAGCCCTGGGTAGCTTGCTGGGGTCAGAGGGCCCTAGGTGGAGGGCCATGGGGCACCCTGGGGACTCTACTGCAAGTCCAGGGAGATAGGTAGGCCCCTGGGTAGCTTGCTGGGGTCAGAGGCCCCTAGGTGGAGGGCCAACGGTCACCCTGGGGCCTACTCTGCAAGTCTAGGGAGAGAGGTGGACCCCTGGGTAGCTTTCTGGGGTCAGAGGCCCCTCTTGGAGGGCCAAGAGGCACCCTTGGGCCTCTATTGCAAAGCCAAGGAGAGAGGTGGACCCCTGGGCAGCTTGCTTGGGTCAGGGGCCCCTAGGTGGAGGACCAGGGGGCACCCTGGGGCCTATACTGCAAGTCCAGGGAGAGAGTTGGAGCCCTGGGTAGCTTGCTGGGGTCAGAGGGCCCAAGGTGGAGGAACATGGGGCACCCTGGGGACTCTACTGCAAGTCCAGGGAGATAGGTAGGCCCCTGGGTTGCTTGCTGGGGTCAGAGGTCCCTAGGTGGAGGGCCACGGGGTACCCTGGGATCTCTATTGCAAGTCCAGGGAGAGATGGGGACCCCTGGGTAGCTTGCTGGGGTCAGAGGCCCCTAGGTGGAGGGCCAGAGGGCACAATGAAGCCTATACTGCAAGTCCAGGGAGAGATGTGGACCCCTGGGTAGCTTGCTGGTGTCAGATGCCCTTAGGTGGAGGGCCAGAGGGCACCCTGGGGCCTATTCTGCAAGTCCAGGGAGACAGGTGGACCCCTGGTAGCTTGCTGGGCTAAGAGGCCCCTAGGTGGAGGGCCAGGGGGCACCCTGGGGCCTATACTGCAAGTCCAAGGAGAGAGGTGGACCCCTGGGTAGCTTGCTGGGTTCAGAGGCCCCTAGTTGGAGGGCCAGGGGGTACCCAGGGGCCTCTACTGCAAGTCCAGGGAGAGATGTGGACCCCTGGGTAGCTTGCTGGACTCAGAGGCCCCTAGGTGGAGGGCCAGGGGGCACCCTGGAAACTCTACTATAAGTCCAGGGAGAGAGGTGGACCCCTGGGTAGCTTGCTGGTTTCAGAGGCCCCTAATTGGAGGGCCAGGGTTCACCCAGGGGCGTCTACTGCAAGTCCAGGGAGAGAGGTGGACCCCTCGGTAGCTTGCTGGGGTCAGAGACCCCTAGGTGGAGGGCCAATGGGCCCCCTGGGGCCTCTACTGCAAGTCCAGGGAGAGAGGTGGAGCCCTGGGTAGCTTGCTGGGGTCAAAGGCCCGTAGGTGGAGGGCCAGAGGGCAGCCTAGGGCCTCTACTACAAGTCCAGGGAGAGAGGTGGAGCCCTGGGTAGCTTGCTGGGGTCAGTAGCCCCTGGGTGGAGGGCAAGGGGGCACCCTGGGGCCTCTATTGCAAGTCCACGGAGGGAGCTGGACCCCTATGTAGCTTGCTGGGTTCAGAGGCCCCTAGGTGGAGGGCCACGGGGTACCCTGGGGCCTCTACTGCAAGTCCAGGGAGAGATGTGGACCCCTGGGTAGCTTGCTGGACTCAAAGGCCCCTAGGTGAGGGCCTGGGGGCACCCTGGGGCCTCTATTGCAAGTCCAGGGAGAAAGCTGGACCCCTGGGTAGCTTGCTGGGGTCAGAGGCCCCTAGGTGGAGGGCCACGGGGTACCGTGGGGCCTCTACTGCAAGTCCAGGGAGAGAGGTGGAGCCCTGGGTAGCTTGCTGGGGCCAGTAGCCCCTGGGTGGAGGGCAAGGGGGCACCCTAGGGTCTCTACTGCAAGTCCAGGGAGAGAGGTGGAGCCCTGGGTAGCTTGCTGGGGTCAGAGACCCCCAGGTGGAGGGCAAGGGGGCACCCTGTGGCCTATACAACAAGTCCAGGGAGAGAGGTGGACCCCTGGGTAGCTTGCTGGGGTCAAAGGGCCCTAGAAGAAGGGCCAAGGGTCAACCTGGGGCCTCTACTGCAAGTCCAGGGAGAGAGGTGGAGCCCTGGGTAGCTTGCTGGGGTCAGAGGCCCCTAGGTGGAGGGCCAGAGGGCAGCCTAGGGCCTCTACTACAAGTCCAGGGAGAGAGGTGGAGCCCTGGGTAGCTTGCTGGGGTCAGTAGCCCCTGGGTGGAGGGCAAGGGGGCACCCTGGGGCCTCTATTGCAAGTCAAGGGAGAGAGCTGGACCCCTGGGTAGCTTGCTGGGGTCAGAGGCCCCTAGGTGGAGGGCCAGGGGGCACCCAGGGGCCTATACTGCAAGTCCAGGGAGAGAGGTGGACCCCTGGGTAGCTTGCTGGGGTCAGAGGCCCCTAGGTGGAGGGTCACGGGGCACCCTGGGGCCTCTATTGCAAGTCCAGGGAGAGAGGTGGACCCCTCGGTAGCTTGCTGGGGTCAAAGACCCCTAGGTGGAGGGCCAATGGGCACCCTGGGGCCTCTACTGCAAGTCCAGGAAGAGAGGTGGACCCCTGGGTAGTTTGGTGGGGTCAGAGGCCCCTAGGTGGAGGGCCAGGGGGCACCCTGGGGCCTCTACTATAAGTCCAGGGAGAGAGGTGGAGCCCTGGGTAGCTTGCTGGGATCAGAGGCCCCTAGGTGGAGGGCCAGGGGGCACCCAGGGGCGTCTACTGCAAGTCCAGGTAGAGATGTGGACCCCTGGGTAGCTTGCTGGGGTCAGAGGCCCCTAGGTGAGGGCCAGGGGGCACCCTGGGGCCTCTATTGCAAGTCCAGGGAGAGAGCTGGACCACTGGGTAGCTTGCTCGGTTCAGAGGCCCCTAGGTTGAGGGCCAGGGGGCACCCTGGGGCCTCTACTATAAGTCCAGGGAGAGAGGTGGAGCCCTGGGTAGCTTGCTGGGATCAGAGGCCCCTAGGTGGAGGGCCAGGGGGCACCCAGGGGCGTCTACTGCAAGTCCAGGTAGAGATGTGGACCCCTGGGTAGCTTGCTGGGGTCAGAGGCCCCTAGGTGGAGGGCAAGGGGGCACCCTGGGCCTCTACTGCAAGTCCAGGGAGAGAGGTGGACCCCTCGGTAGCTTGCTGGGGTCAGAGGCCCCTAGGTGGAGGGCCAGAGGGCAGCCTAGGGCCTCTACTACAAGTCCAGGGAGAGAGGTGGACCCCTGGGCAGCTTGCTTTGGTCAGGGGCCCCTAGGTGGAGGACCAGGGGGCACCCTGGGGACTCTACTGCAAGTTCAGGGAGATAGGCAGGCCCCTGGGCAGCTTGTAGGGGTCAGACGCCCCTAGGTGGAGGGCCAAAGTTCAACCTGGGGCATCTACTGCAAGTCGAGTGAGAGAGGTGAATCACTGGGAAGCTTGCTGGTGTCAGAGGCCCCTAGGGGGAGGGCCAGGGGGCACCGTATGGCCTCTACTATAAAACCAGGGAGAGATGTGGACCCCTGGGTCGCTTGCTGGGGTCAGAGGCCCCTAGGTAGAGGGCCAGGGGGCACCCAGGGGCGTCTACTGCAAGTCCAGGGAGAGATGTGGACCCCTGGGTAGCTTGCTGGGGTCAGAGGCCCCTAGGTGGAGGGCCAAGGGGCACCCTGGTGCCTCTACTGCAAATCCAGGGAGAGGTGGACCCCTCTGTAGCTTGCTGGGGTCAGAGGCCCCTAGGTGGAGGGCCAATGGGCACCCTGGGGCCTCTACTGCAAGTCCAGGGAGAGAGTTGGACCCCTTGGTAGCTTGCTGGGGTCAGAAACCCCTAGGTGGAGGACCAATGGGCACCCTGGGGCCTCTACTGCAAGTCCAGGGAGAGATGTGGACCCCTGGGTAGCTTGCTGGGGTCAGAGGCCCCTAGGTGGAGGGCCAAGGGCCACCCTGGGGCCTCTCTTGCAAGTCCAGGGAGAGAGGTGGACCCCTGGGCAGCTTGCTTGGGTCAGGGGCCCCTAGGTGGAGGACCAGGGGCACCCTGGGGCCTATACTGCAAGTCCAGGGAGAGAGCTGGACCCCTGGGTAGCTTGCTAGGTTCAGAGGCCCCTAGGTGGAGGGCCACGGGGTACCCTCGGGCCTCTACTGCAAGTCCAGGGAGAGAGGTGGACCCCTGGGTAGCTTGCTGGACTCAGAGGCCCCTAGGTGGAGGGCCACGGGGTACCCTGGGGCCTCTACTGCAAGTCCAGGGAGAGAGGTGGAGCCCTGGGTAGCTTGCTGGAGTCAGTAGTCCCTGGGTGGAGGGCAAGGGGGCACTCTTCGGACTCTACTGCAAGTCAAGGGAGAGAGGTGGACCCCTGGGTAGCTTGCTGGGGTCAGAGGCCCCTAGGTGGAGGGCAAGGGGGCACCCTGTGGCCTATACTGCAAGTCCAGGGAGAGAGGTGGACCCCTGGGTAGCTTGCTGGGGTCAGAGGGCCCTACGTGGAGGGCCATGGGGCACCCTGGGGAATCTACTGCAAGTCCAGGGAGATTGGCAGGCCCCTGGGCAGCTTACTGGGGTCAGAGGCCCATAAGTGGAGGGCCAAGGGTCACCCTGTGGCATAGTCTACAAGTCTAGGGAGAGAGGTGGACCCCTGGGTTGCTTGCTGGTGTCAGAGGCCCCTAGGGGGAGGGCCAATGGGCACCCTGGGGCCTCTACTGCAAGTCCAGGGAGAGAGGTGGACCCCTCGGTAGCTTGCTGGGGTCAGAGACCCCTAGGTGGAGGGCCAATGGGCACCCTGCGGCCTCTACTGCAAGTCCAGGGAGAGAGGTGGAGCCCTGGGTAGCTTGCTGGGGTCAGAGGCCCCTAGGTGGAGGTCCAGAGGGCAGCCTAGGGCCTCTACTACAAGTCCAGGGAGAGAGGTGGAGCCCTGGGTAGCTTGCTGGGGTCAGTAGCCACTGGGTGGAGGATAAGGGGGCAGCCTGGGGCCTCTATTGCAAGTCCAGGGAGAGAGCTGGACCCTTGGGTAGCTTGCTGGGTTGAAAGGCCCCTAGGTGGAGGGCCACGAGGTACCCTGGGGCCTCTACTGCAAGTCCAGGGAGAGATGTGGACCCCTGGGTAGCTTGCTGGGGTCAGAGGCCCCTAGGTGGAGGGCCACGGGGTACCCTGGGGCCTCTACTGCAAGTCCAGGGAGAGAGGTGAATCACTGGGAAGCTTGCTGGTGTCAGAGGCCCCTAGGGGGAGGGCCAGGGGGCACCATAGGGCCTCTACTATAAGTCCAGGGAGAGAGGTGGACCCCTGGGTAGCTTGCTGGGTTCAGAGGCCCCTGGGTGGAGGGCCAGGGGTACCCTGGGGCCTCTACTGCAAGTCCAGGGAGAGTTGGACCCCTGGGTAGCTTGCTGGGGTCAGATGCCCCTAGGTGGAGGGCCAGGGGGCACCCTGGGGCCTATACTGCAAGTCCAAGGAGAGAGGTGGACCCCTGGGTAGCTTGCTGGGGTCAGAGGCCCCTAGTTGGAGGGCCAGGGGGTACCCTGGGGCCTCTACTGCAAGTCCAGGGAGAGATTTGGACCCCTGGGTAGCTTGCTGGACTCAGAGGCCCCTAGGTGGAGGGCCAGGGGGCAGCCTGGAAACTCTACTATAAGTCCAGGGAGAGAGGTGGACCCCTGGGTAGCTTGCTGGGGTCATAGGCCCCTAGGTGGAGGGCCAAGGGTCACCCTGGGGCCTCTACTGCAAGTCTAGGGAGAGAGGTGGACCACTGGGAAGCTTGCTGGTGTCAGAGGCCCCTAGGGGGAGGGCCAGGGGGCACCGTAGGGCCTCTACTGCAAGTCCAGGAAGAGAGGTGGACCCCTGGGTAGTTTGTTGGGGTCAGAGGCCCCTAGGTGGAGGGCCACAGGGTACCTTGGGGCCTCTACTGCAAGTTCAGGGAGACAGCTGGAGCCATGGGTAGCTTGCTGGGGTCAGTAGCCCCTGGGTGGAGGGCAAGGGGGCACCCTGGGGCCTCTACTGCAAGTCCAGGGAGAGATGTGGACCCCTGGGTAGCTTGCAGGGGTCAAAGGGCCCTAGGTGGAGGGCCATGGGGCACCCTGGGGACTCTACTGCAAGTCTAGGGAGAGATGTGGACCCCTGGGTAGATTGCTGGTGTCAGAGAACCCTAGGTGGAGGGCCATGGGGCACCCTGGGGACTCTACTGCAAGTCCAGGGAGAGATGTGGAACCCTAGGTAGCTTAAGGGACTCAGAGGCCCCTAGGTGGATGGCCAGGGGGCACCCTGGAAACTCTACTATAAGTCCAGGGAGAGAGGTGGACCCCTGGGTAGCTTGCTGGGTTCAGAGGCCCCTAGGTGGAGGGCCACGGGGTTCCCAGGGGCCTCTACTGCAAGTCCAGGGAGAGATGTGGACCCCTGGGTAGCTTGCTGGGGTCAGAGGCCCCTAGGTGGAGGGCCACAGGGTACCTTGGGGCCTCTACTGCAAGTTCAGGGAGAGAGCTGGAGCCATGGGTAGCTTGCTGGGGTCAGTAGCCCCTGGGTGGAGGGCAAGGGGGCACCCTGGGGCCTCTACTGCAAGTCCAGGGAGAGATGTGGACCCCTGGGTAGCTTGCAGGGGTCAAAGGGCCCTAGGTGGAGGGCCATGGGGCACCCTGGGGACTCTACTGCAAGTTCAGGGAGATAGGCAGGCCCCTGGGCAGCTTGCTGGGGTCAGACGGCCCTAGGTGGAGGGCCAAGGGTCAACCTGAGGCCTCTACTGCAAGTCCAGTGAGAGAAGTGAATCACTGGGAAGCTTTTTGGTGTCAGAGGCCCCTAGGGGGAGGGCCAGGGGGCACCGTAGGGCCTCTACTATAAATCCAGGGAGAGATGTGGACCCCTGGGTCGCTTGCTGGGCTCAGAGGCCCCTAGGTGGAGGGCCAGGGGGCACCCAGGGGCGTCTACTGCAAGTCCAGGGAGAGATGTAGACCCCTGGGTAGCTTGCTGGGGTCAGAGGCCCCAAGGCGGAGGGCCAATGGGCACCCTGGGGCCTCTACTGCAAGTCCAGGGAGAGAGGTGAAGCCCTGGGTAGCTTTCTGGGGTCAGAGGCCAATAGGTGGAGGGCCAGAGGGCAGCCTAGGGCCTCTGCTGCAAGTCCAGGGAGAGAGGTGAATCACTGGGAAGCTTGCTGGGGTCAGTAGCCCCTAAGGGGAGGGCCAGGGGGCACCGTCGGGCCTCTACTATAAGTCCAGGGAGAAAGGTGGACCCCTGGGTAGCTTTCTGGGGTCAGAGGCCCCTAGGTGGAGGGCCAAGGGGCACCCTGGGGCCTCTATTGCAAGTCCAGGGAGAGAGGTGGACTCCTGGGCAGCTTGCTTGGGCCAGGGGCCCTTAGGTGGAGGACCAGGGGTCACCCTGGGGCCTATACTGCAAGTCCAGGGAGAGAGTTGGAGCCCTGGGTAGCTTGCTGGGGTCAGAGGGCCCAAGGTGGAGGGCCATGGGGCACTTTGGGGACTCTACTGCAAGTCCAGGGAGATAGGTAGGCCCCTGGGTAGCTTGCTGGGGTCAGAGGTCCCTTGGTGGAGGGCCACGGGGTACCCTGGGGCCTCTGCTGCAAGTCCAGGGAGAGATGTGGACCCCTGGGTAGCTTGCTGGGGTCAGAGGCCCCTAGATGGAGGGCCAGAGGGCACACTGGGGCCTATACTACAAGTCCAGGGAGAGAGGTGGACCCCTGGGTAGCTTGCTGGTGTTAGATGCCCCTAGTTGGAGGGCCAGGAGGCACCCTGGGTCCTATACTGCAAGTCCAGGGAGAGAGGTGGACCCCTGGGTAGCTTGCTGGGGTCAGATGACCCTAGGTGGAGGGCCAGGGGGCACCCTGGGTCCTATACTGCAAGTCCAGGGAGAGAGGTGGACCCCTGGGTAGCTTGCTGGGGTCAGATGACCCTAGGTGGAGGGCCAGGGGGCACCCTGGTGCCTATACTGCAAGTCCAAGGAGAGAGGTGGACGCCTGGGTAGCTTGCTGGGGTCAGAGGCCCCTAGTTGAAGGGCCAGGGGGTACCCTGGGGCCTCTACTGCAAGTCCAGGGAGAGATGTGGACCCCTGGGTAGCTTGCTGGACTCAGAGGCCCCTAGGTGGAGGGCCAGGGGGCACCCTGGAAACTCTACTATAAGTCCAGGGAGAGAGGTGGACCCCTGGGTAGCTTGCTGGGGTCAGAGACCCCTAGGTGGAGGGCCAATGGGCACCCTGGGGCCTCTACTGCAAGTCCAGGGAGAGAGGTGGAGCCCTGGGTAGCTTGCTGGTGTCAAAGGCCCCTAGGTGGAGGGCCAGAGGGCAGCCTAGGGCCTCTACTACAAGTCCAGGGAGAGAGGTGGAGCCCTGGGTAGCTTGCTGGGGTCAGTAGCCCCTAATGGAGGGCAAGGGGCACCCTGGGGCCTTTATTGCCTGTCCACGGAGGGAGCTGGACCCCTGAGTAGCTTGCTGGGTTCAGAGGCCCCTAGGTGGAGGGCCACGGGGTACCCTGGGGCCTCTACTGCAAGTCCAGGGAGAGATGTGGACCCCTGGGTAGCTTGCTGGGGTCAGAGGCCCCTAGGTGGAGGGCCAGGGGGCACCCTGGGGCCTCTACTAAAAGTCCAGGGAGAGAGGTGGACCCCTGGGTAGCTTGCTGGGGTCAGAGACCCCTAGGTGGAGGGCCAATGGGCACCCTGGGGCCTCTACTGCAAGTCCAGGGAGAGAGGTGGAGCCCTGGGTAGCTTGCTGGGGTCAAAGGCCCCTAGGTGGAGGGCCAGAGGGCAGCCTAGGGCCTCTACTACAAGTCCAGGGAGAGAGGTGGAGCCCTGGGTAGCTTGCTGGGGTCAGTAGCCCCTGATGGAGGGCAAGGGGCACCCTGGGGCCTCTATTGCAAGTCCACGGAGGGAGCTGGACCCCTGAGTAGCTTGCTGGGTTCAGAGGCCCCTAGGTGGAGGGCCACGGGGTACCCTGGGGCCTCTACTGCAAGTCCAGGGAGAGATGTGGACCCCTGGGTAGCTTGCTGGACTCAGAGGCCCCTAGGTGGAGGGCCAGGGGGCACCCTGGGGCCTCTATTGCAAGTCCAAAAAGAAAGATGGACCCCTGGGTAGCTTGCTGGGGTCAGAGGCCCCTAGGTGGAGGGCCACGGGGTACCCTAGGGGCCTCTATTGCAAGTCCAGGGAGAGAGGTGGAGCCCTGGGTAGCTTGCTGGGGCCAGTAGCCCCTGGGTGGAGGGCAAGGGGGCACCCTGGGGCCTCTACTGCAAGTCCAGGGAGAGAGGTGGAGCCCTGGGTAGCTTGCTGGGGTCAGAGGCCCCTAGGTGGAGGGCAAGGGGGCACCCTGTGGCCTATACTGCAAGTCCAGGGAGAGAGGTGGACCCCTGGGTAGCTTGCTGGGGTCACAGGGCCCTAGGTGGAGGGCCAAGGGTCAACCTGGGGACTCTACTGCATGTCCAGGGAGAGAGGTGGAGCCCTGGGTAGCTTGCTGGGGTCAGAGGCCCCAGGTGGAGGGCCAGAGGGCAGCCTAGGGCCTCTACTACAAGTCCAGGGAGAGAGGTGGAGCCCTGGGTAGCTTGCTGGGGTCAGTAGCCCCTAGTTGGAGGGCCAGGGGGCACCCTGGGACCTATACTGCAAGTCCAGGAAGAGAGGTGGACCCCTGGGTAGCTTGCTGGGGTCAGAGGCCCCTAGGTGAAGGGCCATGGGGCACCCTGGGGAAACTACTGCAAGTCCAGGGAGATAGGCAGGCCCCAGGGCAGCTTGCTGGGGTCAGAGGCCCCTAGGTGGAGGGCCAAGGGTCACCCTGGGGCCTAGTCTGCAAGTGTAGGGAGAGAGGTAGGTTGACCCCTGGGTAGCTTTCTGGGGTCAGAGGCCCCTAGGTGGAGGGCCAAGGGGCACCTTGGGGCCTCTATTGCAAGTCCAGGGAGAGAGGTGGACCTATGGGCAGCTTGCTTGGGTCAGGGGCCCCTAGGTGGAGGACCAGGGGGCACCCTGGGGCCTATACTGCTAGTCTAGGGAGAGAGTTGGAGCCCTGGGTAGCTTGCTGGGGTCAGAGGGCCCTAGGTGGAGGGCCATGGGGCACCCTGGGGACTCTACTGCAAGTCCAGGGAGATAGGTAGGCCCCTGGGTAGCTTGCTGGGGTCAGATGCCCCTAGGTGGAGGGCCAGAGGGCACCCTGGGGCCTATACTGCAAGTCCAGGGAGAGAGGTGGACCCCTGGGTCGCTTGCTGGTGTTAGATGCCCCTAGTTGGAGGGCCAGGGGGCACCCTGGGTCCTATACTGCAAGTCCAGGGAGAGAGGTGGACCCCTGGGTAGCTTGCTGGGGTCAGATGCCCCTAGGTGGAGGGCCAGGGGGCACCCTGGGGCCTATACTGCAAGTCCAAGGAGAGAGGTGGACCCCTGGGTAGCTTGCTGGGGTCAGAGGCCCCTAGTTGGAGGGCCAGGGGGTACCCTGGGGCCTCTACTGCAAGTCCAGGGAGAGATTTGGACCCCTGGGTAGCTTGCTGGACTCAGAGGCCCCTAGGTGGAGGGCCAGGGGGCAGCCTGGAAACTCTACTATAAGTCCAGGGAGAGAGGTGGACCCCTGGGTAGCTTGCTGGGGTCATAGGCCCCTAGTTGGAGGGCCAGGGGTCACCCAGGGGCGTCTACTGCAAGTCCGGGGAGAGAGGTGGACCCCTCGGTAGCTTGCTGGGGTCAGAGACCCCTAGGTGGAGGGCCAATGGGCACCCTGAGGCCTCTACTGCAAGTCCAGGGAGAGAGGTGGAGCCCTGGGTAGCTTGCTGGGGTCTAAGGCCCCTAGGTGGAGGGCCAGAGGGCAGCCTAGGGCCTCTACTACAAGTCCAGGGAGAGAGGTGGAGCCCTGGGTAGCTTGCTGGGGTCAGTAGCCCCTTAGTGGAGGGCAAGGGGGCACCCTGGGGCCTCTATTGCAAGTCCACGGAGGGAGCTGGACCCCTGGGTAACTTGCTGGGTTCAGAGGCCCCTAGGTGGAGGGCCACGGGGTACCCTGGGTCCTCTACTGCAAGTCCAGGGAGAGATGTGGACGCCTGGGTTGCTTGCTGGACTCAGAGGCCCCCAGGTGGAGGGCCAGGGGGCACCCTGGGGCCTCTATTGCAAGTCCAGGGAGACAGCTGGACCCCTGGGTAGCTTGCTGGGGTCAGAGGCCCCTAGGTGGAGGGCCACGGGGTACCCTGGGGCCTCTACTGCAAGTCCAGGGAGAGAGGTGGAGCCCTGGGTAGCTTGCTGGGGCCAGTAGCCCCTGAGTGGAGGGCAAGGGGGCACCCTGGGGCCTCTACTGCAAGTCCAGGGAGAGAGGTGGAGCCCTGGGTAGCTTGCTGGGGTCAGAGGCCCCTAGGTGGAGGGCAAGGGGGCACCCTGTGGCCTATACTGCAAGTCCAGGGAGAGAGGTGGACCCCTGGGTAGCTTGCTGGGGTCAAAGGGCCCTAGGTGGAGGGCCAATGGTCAACCTGGGGCCTCTACTGCATGTCCAGGGAGAGAGGTGGAGCCCTGGGTAGCTTGCTGGGGTCAGAGGCCCCTAGGTGGAGGGTCACGGGGCACCCTGGGGCCTCTATTGCAAGTCCAGGGAGAGAGGTGGACCCCTCGGTAGCTTGCTGGGATCAGAGACCCCTAGGTGGAGGGCCAATGGGCAACCTGGGTTCTCTACTGCAAGTCCAGGGAGAGATGTGGACCCCTGGTTAGCTTGCTGGGGTCAGAGGCCCCTAGGTGGAGGGCCACGGGGTACCCTGGGGCCTCTACTGCAAATCCAGGGAGAGAGGTGGAGCCCTGGGTAGCTTGCTGGGGTCAGTAGCCCCAAGTTGGAGGGCCAGGGGGCACCCTGGGGCCTATACCGCAAGTCCAAGGAGAGAGGTGGACCCCTGGGTAGCTTTGCTGGGGTCAGAGGCCCCTAGTTGGAGGACCAGGGGGCACCCTGGGGCCTATACTGCAAGTCCAGGAAGAGAGGTGGACCCCTGGGTAGCTTGCTGGACTCAGAGGCCCCTAGGTGGAGGGCCAGGGGGCACCCTGGGGCCTCTATTGCAAGTCCAGGGAGAGAGGTGGACCCCTGGGCAGCTTGCTTGGGTCAGGGGCCCCTAGGTGGAGGACCAGGGGGCACCCTGGGGCCTATACTGCAAGTCCAGGGAGAGAGTTGGAGCCCTGGGTAGCTTGCTGGGATCAGAGGGCCCAAGGTGGAGGGCCATGGGGCACCCTGGGGACTCTACTGCAAGTCCAGGGAGATAGGTAGGCCCCTGGGTAGCTTGCTGGGGTCAGAGGTCCCTTGGTGGAAGGCCACGGGGTACCCTGGGGCCTCTACTGCAAGTCCAGGGAGAGAGGTGGACCCCAAGGTAGCTTGCTGGGGTCATAGGCCCCTAGGTGGAGGGCCAGAGGGCACACTGGGGCCTATACTGCAAGTCCAGGGAGAGAGCTGGACCCCTGGGTAGCTTGCTGGTGACAGATGCCCCTAGGTGGAGGGCCAGAGGGCACCCTGGGGCCTATACTGCAAGTCCATGGAGAGAGGTGGACCCCTGGGTAGCTTGCTGGTGTTAGATGCCCCTAGTTGGAGGGCCAGGGGGCACCCTGGGTCCTATACTGCAAGTCCAGGGAGAGAAGTGGACCCCTGGGTAGCTTGCTGGTGTCAGATGCCCCTAGGTGGAGGGCCAGGGGGCACCCTGGGGCCTATACTGCAAGTCCAAGGAGAGAGGTGGACCCCTGGGTAGCTTGCTGGGGTCAGAGGCCCCTAGTTGGAGGGCCAGGGGGTACCCTGGGGCCTCTACTGCAAGTCCAGGGAGAGAGGTGGACCCCTAGGTAGCTTAAGGGACTCAGTGGCCCCTAGGTGGAGGGCCAGGGGGCACCCTGGAAACTCTACTATAAGTCCAGGGAGAGAGGTGGACCCCTGGGTAGCTTGCTGGGGTCAGAGGCTCCTAGGTGGAGGGCCAGGGGTCACCCAGGGGCGTCTACTGCAAGTCCAGGGAGAGAAGTGGACCCCTCGGTAGCTTGCTGGGGTCAGAGACCCCTAGGTGGAGGGCCAATGGGCACCCTGGGGGCTCTACTGCAAGTCCAGGGAGAGAGGTGGAGCCCTGGGTAGCTTGCTGGGGTCAGTAGCCCTTGGGTGGAGGGCAAAAGGGCACCCTGGGGCCTCTATTGCAAGTCCAGAGAGAGAGCTGGACCCCTGGGTAGCTTGCTGGGTTCGGAGGCCCCTAGGTGGAGGACCAGGGGGCACCCTGGGGCCTCTACTGCAAGTCCAGGGAGAGATGTGGACCCCTGGGCAGCTTGCTTGGGTCCGTTGCCCCTAGGTGGAGTACCAGGGGGCACCCTGGGGCCTCTATTGCAAGTCCAGGGAGAGATGTGGACCCCTGGGTAGCTTGCTGGGGTCAGAGGGCCCTAGGTGGAGGGCCATGGGGCACCCTGGGGACTCTACTGCAAGTCCAGGGAGATAGGCAGGCACCTGGGCAGCTTGCTGGGCTCAGAAGCCCCTAGGTGGAGGGCCAAGGGTCACCCTGGGGCCTAGTCTGCAAGTCTAGGGAGAGAGGTGGACCACTGGGAAGCTTGCTGGTGTCAGAGGCCCCTAGGGGGAGGGCCAGGGGGCACCCTGGGGCCTCTATTGCAAGTCCAGGGAGAGAGGTGGACCTCTGGGCAGCTTGCTTGGGTCAGGGGCCCCTAGGTGGAGAACCAGGGGGCACCATGGGGCCTATACTGCTAGTCCAGGGAGAGAGTTGGAGCCCTGGGTAGCTTGCTGGGGTCAGAGGGGCCCTAGGTGGAGGGCCATGGGGCACCCTGGGGACTCTACTGCAAGTCCAGGGAGATAGGTGGACCCTGGGTAGCTTGCTGGGGTCAGAGGCCCCTAGGTGGAGGGCCAAGGATCACCCTGGGGCCTCTACTGCAAGTCTAGGGAGAGAGGTGGACCACTGGGAAGCTTGCTGGTGTCAGAGGCCCCTAGGGGGAGGGCCAGGGGAAACCGTAGGGCCTCTACTGCAAGTCCAGGAAGAGAGGTGGACCCCTTGGGTAGTTTGCTGGGGTCAGAGGCCCCTAGGTGGAGGGCCAGGGGGCACCCTGGGGCCTCTTCTAAAAGTCCAGGGAGAGAGGTGGACCCCTGGGTAGCTTGCTGGGGTCAGAGGCCCCTAGGTGGAGGGCCAGGGGGCACCCAGCGGCGTCTACTGCAAGTCCACGGAGAGATGTGGACCCCTGGGTAGCTTGCTGAGGTCAGAGGCCCCTAGGTGGAGGGTCACGTGGCACCCTGGGGCCTCTATTGCAAGTCCAGGGAGAGAGGTGGACCCCTCAGTAGCTTGCTGGGGTCAGAGGCCCCTAAGTGGAGGGCCAGAGGGCAGCCTAGGGCCTCTACTACAAGTCCAGGGAGAGAGGTTGAGCCCTGGGTAGCTTGCTGGGGTCAGTAGCCCCTGGGTGGAGGGAAAGGGGGCACCCTGGGGCCTCTATTGCAATTTCAGGGAGAGAGCTGGACCCCTGGGTAGCTTGCTGGGTTCAGAGGCCCCTAGGTGGAGGGCCACGGGGTACCCTGGGGCCTCTACTGCAAGTCTAGGGAGAGATGTGGACCCCTGGGTAGCTTGCAGGGGTCAGAGGCCCCTAGGTGGAGGGCCACAGGGTACCCTGGGGCCTCTACTGCAAGTTCAGGGAGAGAGGTGGAGCCATGGGTAGCTTGCTGGGGTCAGTAGCCCCTGGGTGGAGGGCAAGGGGGCACCCTGGGGCCTCTGCTGCAAGTCCAGGGAGAGAGGTGGAGCCCTGGGTAGCTTGCTGGGTTCAGAGGCCCCTTGGTGGAGGGCAAGGCGGCACCCTGTGGCCTATACTGCAAGTCCAGGGAGAGAGGTGGACCCCTCGGTAGCTTGCTGGAGTCAGAGGCCCCAAGGTGGAGGGCCAATGGGCACCCTGGGTCCTATACTGCAAGTTCAGGGAGAGAGGTGAAGCACAGGGTAGCTTGCTGGGGTCAGAGGCCAATAGTTGGAGGGCCAGAGGGCAGCCTAGGGCCTCTACTGCAAGTCCAGGGAGAGAGGTGAATCACTGGGAAGCTTGCTGGGGTCAGTAGCCCCTAAGGGGAGGGCCAGGGGGCACCGTAGGGCCTCTACTATAAGTCCAGGGAGAGAGGTGGACCCCTGGGTAGCTTGCTGGGTTCAAAGGCCCCTGGGTGGAGGGCCACGGGGTACCCTGGGGCCTCTACTGCAAGTCCAGGGAGAGAATTGGACCCCTGGGTAGCTTGCTGGGGTCAGAGGGCCCTACGTGGAGGGCCATGGGGCACCCTGGGGACACTACTGCAAGTCCAGGGAGATAGGCAGGCCCCTGGGCAGCTTGCTGGTGTCTGAGGCCCCTAGCTGGAGGGCCAAGGGTCACCCTGGGGCCTAGTCTGCAAGTCTAGGGAGAGAGGTGGACCCCTGGGTAGCTTTCTGGGGTCAGAGGGCCCAAGGTGGAGGGCCATGGGGCACCCTGGGGACTCTACTGCAAGTCCAGGGAGAGAGGTGGACCCCTCGGTAGCTTGCTGGGGTCAGAGGCCCCTAGGTGGAGGGCCAATGGGCACCCTGGATCCTATACTGCAAGTCCAGGGAGAGAGGTGAAGCCCTGGGTAGCTTGCTGGGGTCAGAGGCCAATAGTTGGAGGGCCAGAGGGCAGCCTAGGGCCTCTACTGCAAGTCCAGGGAGAGAGGTGAATCACTGGGAAGCTTGCTGGGGTCAGTAGCCCCTAAGGGGAGGGCCAGGGGGCACTGTAGGGCCTCTAATATAAGTCCAGGGAGAGAGGTGGACCCCTGGGTAGCTTTCTGGGTTCAGAAGCCCCTGGGTGGAGGGCCATGGGGTACCCTGGGGCCTCTACTGCAAGTCCAGGGAGAGAGTTGGACCCCTGGGTAGCTTGCTGGGGTCAGAGGGCCCTACGTGGAGGGCCATAGGGCACCCTGGGGACACTACTGCAAGTCCAGGGAGATAGGCAGGCCCCTGGGTAGCTTGCTGGTGTCAGAGGCCCTTAGGTGGAGGGTCAAGGGTCACCCTGGGGCCTAGTCTGCAAGTCTAGGGAGAGAGGATGACCCCTGGGTAGCTTTCTGGGGTCAGAGGCCCCTAGGTGGAGGGCCAAGGGGCACCCTGGGGCCTCTATTGCGAGTCCAGGGAGAGAGGTGGACCCCTGGGCAGCTTGCTTGGGTCAGGGGCCCCTAGGTGGAGGACCAGGGGGCACCCTGTGGCCTATACTGCAAGTCCAGGGAGAGAGTTGGAGCCCTGGGTAGCTTGCTGGGGTCAGAGGGCCCAAGGTGGAGGGCCATGGGGCACCCTGGGGACTTTACTGCAAGTCCAGGGAGATAGGTAGGCCCCTGGGTAGCTTGCTAGGGTCAGAGGTCCCTAGGTGGAGGGCCAAGGGTCACCCTGGGGCCTCTACTGCAAGTCCAGGGAGAGATGTGGACCCCTGGGTAGCTTGCTAGGGTCAGAGGCCCCTAGGTGGAGGGTCACGGGGCACCCTGGGGCCTCTATTGCAAGTCCAGGGAGAGAGGTGGACAACTCGGTAGCTTGCTGGGGTCAGAGACCCCTAGGTGGAGGGCCAATGGGCACCCTGGGGCCTCTACTGCAAGTCCAGGGAGAGAGGCTGAGCCCTGGGTAGCTTGCTGGGGTCAGAGGCCCCTAGGTGGAGGGCCAGAGGGCAGCCTAGGGCCTCTACTACAAGTCTATGGAGAGAGGTGGAGCCCTGGGTAGCTTGCTGGGGTCAGTAGCCCTTGGGTGGAGGGCAAAAGGGCACCCTGGGGCCTCTATTGCAAGTCCAGAGAGAGAGCTGGACCCCTGGGTAGCTTGCTGGGTTCGGAGGCCCCTAGGTGGAGGACCAGGGGGCACCCTGGGGCCTCTACTGCAAGTCCAGGGAGAGATGTGGACCCCTGGGCAGCTTGCTTGGGTCCGTTGCCCCTAGGTGGAGTACCAGGGGGCACCCTGGGGCCTCTATTGCAAGTCCAGGGAGAGATGTGGACCCCTGGGTAGCTTGCTGGGGTCAGAGGGCCCTAGGTGGAGGGCCATGGGGCACCCTGGGGACTCTACTGCAAGTCCAGGGAGATAGGCAGGCACCTGGGCAGCTTGCTGGGCTCAGAAGCCCCTAGGTGGAGGGCCAAGGGTCACCCTGGGGCCTAGTCTGCAAGTCTAGGGAGAGAGGTGGACCACTGGGAAGCTTGCTGGTGTCAGAGGCCCCTAGGGGGAGGGCCAGGGGGCACCCTGGGGCCTCTATTGCAAGTCCAGGGAGAGAGGTGGACCTCTGGGCAGCTTGCTTGGGTCAGGGGCCCCTAGGTGGAGAACCAGGGGGCACCATGGGGCCTATACTGCTAGTCCAGGGAGAGAGTTGGAGCCCTGGGTAGCTTGCTGGGGTCAGAGGGGCCCTAGGTGGAGGGCCATGGGGCACCCTGGGGACTCTACTGCAAGTCCAGGGAGATAGGTGGACCCTGGGTAGCTTGCTGGGGTCAGAGGCCCCTAGGTGGAGGGCCAAGGGTCACCCTGGGGCCTCTACTGCAAGTCTAGGGAGAGAGGTGGACCACTGGGAAGCTTGCTGGTGTCAGAGGCCCCTAGGGGGAGGGCCAGGGGAAACCGTAGGGCCTCTACTGCAAGTCCAGGAAGAGAGGTGGACCCCTTGGGTAGTTTGCTGGGGTCAGAGGCCCCTAGGTGGAGGGCCAGGGGGCACCCTGGGGCCTCTTCTAAAAGTCCAGGGAGAGAGGTGGACCCCTGGGTAGCTTGCTGGGGTCAGAGGCCCCTAGGTGGAGGGCCAGGGGGCACCCAGCGGCGTCTACTGCAAGTCCACGGAGAGATGTGGACCCCTGGGTAGCTTGCTGAGGTCAGAGGCCCCTAGGTGGAGGGTCACGAGGCACCCTGGGGCCTCTATTGCAAGTCCAGGGAGAGAGGTGGACCCCTCAGTAGCTTGCTCGGGTCAGAGGCCCCTAAGTGGAGGGCCAGAGGGCAGCCTAGGGCCTCTACTACAAGTCCAGGGAGAGAGGTTGAGCCCTGGGTAGCTTGCTGGGGTCAGTAGCCCCTGGGTGGAGGGAAAGGGGGCACCCTGGGGCCTCTATTGCAATTTCAGGGAGAGAGCTGGACCCCTGGGTAGCTTGCTGGGTTCAGAGGCCCCTAGGTGGAGGGCCACGGGGTACCCTGGGGCCTCTACTGCAAGTCTAGGGAGAGATGTGGACCCCTGGGTAGCTTGCAGGGGTCAGAGGCCCCTAGGTGGAGGGCCACAGGGTACCCTGGGGCCTCTACTGCAAGTTCAGGGAGAGAGGTGGAGCCATGGGTAGCTTGCTGGGGTCAGTAGCCCCTGGGTGGAGGGCAAGGGGGCACCCTGGAGCCTCTGCTGCAAGTCCAGGGAGAGAGGTGGAGCCCTGGGTAGCTTGCTGGGTTCAGAGGCCCCTTGGTGGAGGGCAAGGCGGCACCCTGTGGCCTATACTGCAAGTCCAGGGAGAGAGGTGGACCCCTCGGTAGCTTGCTGGAGTCAGAGGCCCCAAGGTGGAGGGCCAATGGGCACCCTGGGTCCTATACTGCAAGTTCAGGGAGAGAGGTGAAGCCCAGGGTAGCTTGCTGGGGTCAGAGGCCAATAGTTGGAGGGCCAGAGGGCAGCCTAGGGCCTCTACTGCAAGTCCAGGGAGAGAGGTGAATCACTGGGAAGCTTGCTGGGGTCAGTAGCCCCTAAGGGGAGGGCCAGGGGGCACCGTAGGGCCTCTACTATAAGTCCAGGGAGAGAGGTGGACCCCTGGGTAGCTTGCTGGGTTCAAAGGCCCCTGGGTGGAGGGCCACGGGGTACCCTGGGGCCTCTACTGCAAGTCCAGGGAGAGAATTGGACCCCTGGGTAGCTTGCTGGGGTCAGAGGGCCCTACGTGGAGGGCCATGGGGCACCCTGGGGACACTACTGCAAGTCCAGGGAGATAGGCAGGCCCCTGGGCAGCTTGCTGGTGTCAGAGGCCCCTAGGTGGAGGGCCAAGGGTCACCCTGGGGCCTAGTCTGCAAGTCTAGGGAGAGAGGTGGACCCCTGGGTAGCTTTCTGGGGTCAGAGGGCCCAAGGTGGAGGGCCATGGGGCACCCTGGGGACTCTACTGCAAGTCCAGGGAGATAGGTAGGCCCTTGGGTAGCTTGCTGGGGTCAGGGGTCCCTAGGTGGAGGGCCAAGGGTCACCCTGGGGCCTCTACTGCAAGTCTAGGGAGAGAGGTGGACCACTGGGAAGCTTGCTGGTGTCAAAGGCCCCTAGGGGGAGGGCCAGGGGGCACCCTGGGGCCTCTATTGCAAGTCCAGGGAGAGAGGTGGACCTCTGGGCAGCTTGCTTGGGTCAGGGACCCCTAGGTGGAGGACCAGGGGGCACCTTGGGGCTTAAACTGCTAGTCCAGGGAGAGAGTTGGAGCCCTGGGTAGCTTGCTGGGGTCAGAGGGCCCTAGGTGGAGGGCCATGGGGCACCCTGGGGACTCTACTGCAAGTCCAGGGAGATAGGTAGGCCCCTGGGTAGCTTGCTGGGGTCAGAGGCCCATAAGTGGAGGGCCAAGGGTCACCCTGTGGCATAGTCTGCAAGTCTAGGGAGAGAGGTGGACCCCTGGGTTGCTTTCTGGGGTCAGAGGCCCCTAGGTGGAGGGCCAAGGGGCACCCTGGTGCCTCTATTGCAAGTCCAGGGAGAGAGGTGGACCCCTGGGCAGCTTGCTTGGGTCAGGGGCCCCTAGGTGGAGGACCAGGGGGCACCCTGGGGCCTATACTACAAGTCCAGGGAGAGAGTTGGAGCCCTGGGTAGCTTGCTGGGGTCAGAGGGCCCAAGGTGGAGGGCCATGGGGCACCCTGGGGACTCTACTGCAAGTCCAGGGAGATAGGTAGGCCCCTGGGTAGCTTGCTGGGGTCAGAGGTCCCTAGGTGGAGGGCCACGGGGTCCCCTGGGGCCTCTACTGCAAGTCCAGGGAGAGATGTGGACCCCTGGGTAGCTTGCTGGGGTCAGAGGTCCCTAGGTGGAGGGCCAGAGGGCACCCTGGGGCCTATACTGCAAGTCCAGGGAGAGAGGTGGACCCCTGGGTAGCTTGCTGTTGTCAGAAGCCCCTAGGTGGAGGGCCAGAGGGCACCCTGGGGCCTATACTGCAAGTCCAGGGAGAGATGTGGACCCCTGGGTAGCTTGCTGGTGTTAGATGCCCCTAGTTGGAGGGCTAGGGGGCACCCTGGGTCCTATACTGCAAGTCCAGGGAGAGAGGTGGACCCCTGGGTAGCTTTCTGGGGTCAGATGCCCCTAGGTGGAGGGCCAGGGGGCACCCTGGGGCCTCTACTGCAAGTCCAAGGAGAGAGGTGGACCCCTGGGTAGCTTGCTGGGGTCAGAGGCCCCTAGTTGGAGGGCTAGGGGGTACCCTGGGGCCTCTACTGCAAGTCTAGGGAGAGATGTGGACCCCTGGGTAGCTTGCTGGACTCAGAGGCCCCTAGGTGGAGGGCCAGGGGGCACCCTGGAAACTCTACTATAAGTCCAGGGAGAGAGGTGGACCCCTGGGTAGCTTGCTGGGGTCAGAGGCCCCTAGTTGGAGGGCTAGGGGGTACCCTGGGGCCTCTACTGCAAGTCTAGGGAGAGTTGTGGACCCCTGGGTAGCTTGCTGGACTCAGAGGCCCCTAGGTGGAGGGCCAGGGGGCACCCTGGAAACTCTACTATAAGTCCAGGGAGAGAGGTGGACCCCTGGGTAGCTTGCTGGGGTCAGAGGCCCCTAGGTGGAGGGCCAGAGGTCACCCAGGGGCGTCTACTGCAAGTCCAGGGAGAGAGGTGGACCCCTCGGTAGCTTACTGGGGTCAGAGGGCCCAAGGTGGAGGGCCATGGGGCACCCTGGGGACTCTACTGCAAGTCCAGGGAGATAGGTAGGCCCCTGGGTAGCTTGCTGGGGTCAGAGGTCCCTAGGTGGAGGGCCACGGGGTACCCTGGGGCCTCTACTGCAAGTCCAGGGAGAGATGTGGACCCCTGGGTAGCTTGCTGGGGTCAGAGGTCCCTAGGTGGAGGGCCAGAGGGCACCCTGGGGCCTATACTGCAAGTCCAGGGAGAGAGGTGGACCCCTGGGTAGCTTGCTGGTGTCAGAAGCCCCTAGGTGGAGGGCCAGAGGGCACCCTGGGGCCTATACTGCAAGTCCAGGGAGAGAGGTGGACCCCTGGGTAGCTTGCTGGTGTTAGATGCCCCTAGTTGGAGGGCCAGGGGGCACCCTGGGTCCTATACTGCAAGTCCAGGGAGAGAGGTGGACCCCTGGGTAGCTTGCTGGGGTCAGATGCCCCTAGGTGGAGGGCCAGGGGGCACCCTGGGGCTTCTACTGCAAGTCCAAGGAGAGAGGTGGACCCCTGGGTAGCTTGCTGGGGTCAGAGGCCCCTAGTTGGAGGGCTAGGGGGTACCCTGGGGCCGCTACTGCAAGTCTAGGGAGAGATGTGGACCCCTGGGTAGATTGCTGGTGTCAGAGAACCCTAGGTGGAGGGCCATGGGGCACCCTGGGGACTCTACTGCAAGTCCAGGAAGAGAGGTGGACCCCTGGGTAGTTTGGTGGGGTCAGAGGCCCCTAGGTGGAGGGCCAGGGGGCACTCTGGGGCCTCTACTATAAGTCCAGGGAGAGAGGTGGAGCCCTGGGTAGCTTGCTGGGATCAGAGGCCCCTAGGTGGAGGGCCAGGGGGCACCCAGGGGTGTCTACTGCAAGTCCAGGTAGAGATGTGGACCCCTGGGTAGCTTGCTGGGGTCAGAGGCCCCTAGGTGGAGGGCAAGGGGGAACCCTGGGGCCTCTACTGCAAGTCCAGGGAGAGAGGTGGACCCCTCGGTAGCTTGCTGGGGTCAGAGGCCCCTAGGTGGAGGGCCAGAGGGCAGCCTAGGGCCTCTACTACAAGTCCAGGGAGAGAGGTGGACCCCTGGGCAGCTTGCTTGGGTCAGGGGCCCCTAGGTGGAGGACCAGGGGGCACCCTGGGGACTCTACTGCAAGTTCAGGGAGATAGGCAGGCCCCTGGGCAGCTTGCTGGGGTCAGACGCCCCTAGGTGGAGGGCCAAGGGTCAACCTGGGGCCTCTACTGCAAGTCCAGTGAGAGAGGTGAATCACTGGGAAGCTTGCTGGTGTCAGTAGCCCCTAGGGGGAGGGCCAGGGGGCACCGTATGGCCTCTACTATAAAACCAGGGAGAGATGTGGACCCCTGGGTCGCTTGCTGGGGTCAGAGGCCCCTAGGTAGAGGGCCAGGGGGCACCCAGGGGCGTCTACTGCAAGTCCAGGGAGAGATGTGGACCCCTGGGTAGCTTGCTGGGGTCAGAGGCCCCTAGGTGGAGGGCCAAGGGGCACCCTGGTGCCTCTACTGCAAATCCAGGGAGAGGTGGACCCCTCGGTAGCTTGCTGGGGTCAGAGGCCCCTAGGTGGAGGGCCAATGGGCACCCTGGGGCCTCTACTGCAAGTCCAGGGAGAGAGTTGGACCCCTTGGTAGCTTGCTGGGGTCAGAAACCCCTAGGTGGAGGACCACTGGGCACCCTGGGGCCTCTACTGCAAGTCCAGGGAGAGATGTGGACCCCTGGGTAGCTTGCTGGGGACAGAGGCCCCTAGGTGGAGGGCAAGGGGGCACCCTGTGGCCTATACTGCAAGTCCAGGGAGAGAGGTGGACCCCTGGGTAGCTTGCTGGGGTCAGAGGGCCCTACGTGGAGGGCCATGGGGCACCCTGGGGAATCTACTGCAAGTCCAGGGAGATTGGCAGGCCCCTGGGCAGCTTACTGGGGTCAGAGGCCCATAAGTGGAGGGCCAAGGGTCACCCTGTGGCATAGTCTGCAAGTCTAGGGAGAGAGGTGGACCCCTGGGTTGCTTGCTGGTGTCAGAGGCCCCTAGGGGGAGGGCCAATGGGCACCCTGGGGCCTCTACTGCAAGTCCAGGGAGAGAGGTGGACCCCTCGGTAGCTTGCTGGGGTCAGAGACCCCTAGGTGGAGGGCCAATGGGCACCCTGCGGCCTCTACTGCAAGTCCAGGGAGAGAGGTGGAGCCCTGGGTAGCTTGCTGGGGTCAGAGGCCCCTAGGTGGAGGTCCAGAGGGCAGCCTAGGGCCTCTACTACAAGTCCAGGGAGAGAGGTGGAGCCCTGGGTAGCTTGCTGGGGTCAGTAGCCACTGGGTGGAGGATAAGGGGGCACCCTGGGGCCTCTATTGCAAGTCCAGGGAGAGAGCTGGACCCTTGGGTAGCTTGCTGGGTTGAAAGGCCCCTAGGTGGAGGGCCACGAGGTACCCTGGGGCCTCTACTGCAAGTCCAGGGAGAGATGTGGACCCCTGGGTAGCTTGCTGGGGTCAGAGGCCCCTAGGTGGAGGGCCACGGGGTACCCTGGGGCCTCTACTGCAAGTCCAGGGAGAGAGGTGAATCACTGGGAAGCTTGCTGGTGTCAGAGGCCCCTAGGGGGAGGGCCAGGGGGCACCATAGGGCCTCTACTATAAGTCCAGGGAGAGAGGTGGACCCCTGGGTAGCTTGCTGGGTTCAGAGGCCCCTGGGTGGAGGGCCAGGGGTACCCTGGGGCCTCTACTGCAAGTCCAGGGAGAGTTGGACCCCTGGATAGCTTGCTGGGGTCAGATGCCCCTAGGTGGAGGGCCAGGGGGCACCCTGGGGCCTATACTGCAAGTCCAAGGAGAGAGGTGGACCCCTGGGTAGCTTGCTGGGGTCAGAGGCCCCTAGTTGGAGGGCCAGGGGGTACCCTGGGGCCTCTACTGCAAGTCCAGGGAGAGATTTGGACCCCTGGGTAGCTTGCTGGACTCAGAGGCCCCTAGGTGGAGGGCCAGGGGGCAGCCTGGAAACTCTACTATAAGTCCAGGGAGAGAGGTGGACCCCTGGGTAGCTTGCTGGGGTCATAGGCCCCTAGGTGGAGGGCCAAGGGTCACCCTGGGGCCTCTACTGCAAGTCTAGGGAGAGAGGTGGACCACTGGGAAGCTTGCTGGTGTCAGAGGCCCCTAGGGGGAGGGCCAGGGGGCACCGTAGGGCCTCTACTGCAAGTCCAGGAAGAGAGGTGGACCCCTGGGTAGTTTGTTGGGGTCAGAGGCCCCTAGGTGGAGGGCCACAGGGTACCTTGGGGCCTCTACTGCAAGTTCAGGGAGAGAGCTGGAGCCATGGGTAGCTTGCTGGGGTCAGTAGCCCCTGGGTGGAGGGCAAGGGGGCACCCTGGGGCCTCTACTGCAAGTCCAGGGAGAGATGTGGACCCCTGGGTAGCTTGCAGGGGTCAAAGGGCCCTAGGTGGAGGGCCATGGGGCACCCTGGGGACTCTACTGCAAGTCTAGGGAGAGATGTGGACCCCTGGGTAGATTGCTGGTGTCAGAGAACCCTAGGTGGAGGGCCATGGGGCACCCTGGGGACTCTACTGCAAGTCCAGGGAGAGATGTGGAACCCTAGGTAGCTTAAGGGACTCAGAGGCCCCTAGGTGGATGGCCAGGGGGCACCCTGGAAACTCTACTATAAGTCCAGGGAGAGAGCTGGACCCCTGGGTAGCTTGCTGGGTTCAGAGGCCCCTAGGTGGAGGGCCACGGGGTTCCCAGGGGCCTCTACTGCAAGTCCAGGGAGAGATGTGGACCCCTGGGTAGCTTGCTGGGGTCAGAGGCCCCTAGGTGGAGGGCCACAGGGTACCTTGGGGCCTCTACTGCAAGTTCAGGGAGAGAGCTGGAGCCATGGGTAGCTTGCTGGGGTCAGTAGCCCCTGGGTGGAGGGCAAGGGGGCACCCTGGGGCCTCTACTGCAAGTCCAGGGAGAGATGTGGACCCCTGGGTAGCTTGCAGGGGTCAAAGGGCCCTAGGTGGAGGGCCATGGGGCACCCTGGGGACTCTACTGCAAGTTCAGGGAGATAGGCAGGCCCCTGGGCAGCTTGCTGGGGTCAGACGGCCCTAGGTGGAGGGCCAAGGGTCAACCTGAGGCCTCTACTGCAAGTCCAGTGAGAGAAGTGAATCACTGGGAAGCTTTTTGGTGTCAGAGGCCCCTAGGGGGAGGGCCAGGGGGCACCGTAGGGCCTCTACTATAAATCCAGGGAGAGATGTGGACCCCTGGGTCGCTTGCTGGGCTCAGAGGCCCCTAGGTGGAGGGCCAGGGGGCACCCAGGGGCGTCTACTGCAAGTCCAGGGAGAGATGTAGACCCCTGGGTAGCTTGCTGGGGTCAGAGGCCCCTAGGCGGAGGGCCAATGGGCACCCTGGGGCCTCTACTGCAAGTCCAGGGAGAGAGGTGAAGCCCTGGGTAGCTTTCTGGGGTCAGAGGCCAATAGGTGGAGGGCCAGAGGGCAGCCTAGGGCCTCTGCTGCAAGTCCAGGGAGAGAGGTGAATCACTGGGAAGCTTGCTGGGGTCAGTAGCCCCTAAGGGGAGGGCCAGGGGGCACCGTCGGGCCTCTACTATAAGTCCAGGGAGAAAGGTGGACCCCTGGGTAGCTTTCTGGGGTCAGAGGCCCCTAGGTGGAGGGCCAAGGGGCACCCTGGGGCCTCTATTGCAAGTCCAGGGAGAGAGGTGGACTCCTGGGCAGCTTGCTTGGGCCAGGGGCCCTTAGGTGGAGGACCAGGGGTCACCCTGGGGCCTATACTGCAAGTCCAGGGAGAGAGTTGGAGCCCTGGGTAGCTTGCTGGGGTCAGAGGGCCCAAGGTGGAGGGCCATGGGGCACTTTGGGGACTCTACTGCAAGTCCAGGGAGATAGGTAGGCCCCTGGGTAGCTTGCTGGGGTCAGAGGTCCCTTGGTGGAGGGCCACGGGGTACCCTGGGGCCTCTGCTGCAAGTCCAGGGAGAGATGTGGACCCCTGGGTAGCTTGCTGGGGTCACAGGGCCCTAGGTGGAGGGCCAAGGGTCAACCTGGGGACTCTACTGCATGTCCAGGGAGAGAGGTGGAGCCCTGGGTAGCTTGCTGGGGTCAGAGGCCCCAGGTGGAGGGCCAGAGGGCAGCCTAGGGCCTCTACTACAAGTCCAGGGAGAGAGGTGGAGCCCTGGGTAGCTTGCTGGGGTCAGTAGCCCCTAGTTGGAGGGCCAGGGGGCACCCTGGGACCTATACTGCAAGTCCAGGAAGAGAGGTGGACCCCTGGGTAGCTTGCTGGGGTCAGAGGCCCCTAGGTGAAGGGCCAGGGGGCAGCCTGGGGCCTATACTGCAAGTCCAAGGAGAGAGGTGGACCCCTGGGTAGCTTGCTGGGGTCAGAGGCCCCTAGTTGGAGGGCCAGGGGGTACCCTGGGGCCTCTACTGCAAGTCCAGGGAGAGATTTGGACCCCTGGGTAGCTTGCTGGACTCAGAGGCCCCTAGGTGGAGGGCCAGGGGGCAGCCTGGAAACTCTACTATAAGTCCAGGGAGAGAGGTGGACCCCTGGGTAGCTTGCTGGGGTCATAGGCCCCTAGTTGGAGGGCCAGGGGTCACCCAGGGGCGTCTACTGCAAGTCCGGGGAGAGAGGTGGACCCCTCGGTAGCTTGCTGGGGTCAGAGACCCCTAGGTGGAGGGCCAATGGGCACCCTGAGGCCTCTACTGCAAGTCCAGGGAGAGAGGTGGAGCCCTGGGTAGCTTGCTGGGGTCTAAGGCCCCTAGGTGGAGGGCCAGAGGGCAGCCTAGGGCCTCTACTACAAGTCCAGGGAGAGAGGTGGAGCCCTGGGTAGCTTGCTGGGGTCAGTAGCCCCTTAGTGGAGGGCAAGGGGGCACCCTGGGGCCTCTATTGCAAGTCCACGGAGGGAGCTGGACCCCTGGGTAACTTGCTGGGTTCAGAGGCCCCTAGGTGGAGGGCCACGGGGTACCCTGGGTCCTCTACTGCAAGTCCAGGGAGAGATGTGGACGCCTGGGTTGCTTGCTGGACTCAGAGGCCCCCAGGTGGAGGGCCAGGGGGCACCCTGGGGCCTCTATTGCAAGTCCAGGGAGACAGCTGGACCCCTGGGTAGCTTGCTGGGGTCAGAGGCCCCTAGGTGGAGGGCCACGGGGTACCCTGGGGCCTCTACTGCAAGTCCAGGGAGAGAGGTGGAGCCCTGGGTAGCTTGCTGGGGCCAGTAGCCCCTGAGTGGAGGGCAAGGGGGCACCCTGGGGCCTCTACTGCAAGTCCAGGGAGAGAGGTGGAGCCCTGGGTAGCTTGCTGGGGTCAGAGGCCCCTAGGTGGAGGGCAAGGGGGCACCCTGTGGCCTATACTGCAAGTCCAGGGAGAGAGGTGGACCCCTGGGTAGCTTGCTGGGGTCAAAGGGCCCTAGGTGGAGGGCCAATGGTCAACCTGGGGCCTCTACTGCATGTCCAGGGAGAGAGGTGGAGCCCTGGGTAGCTTGCTGGGGTCAGAGGCCCCTAGGTGGAGGGTCACGGGGCACCCTGGGGCCTCTATTGCAAGTCCAGGGAGAGAGGTGGACCCCTCGGTAGCTTGCTGGGATCAGAGACCCCTAGGTGGAGGGCCAATGGGCAACCTGGGTTCTCTACTGCAAGTCCAGGGAGAGATGTGGACCCCTGGTTAGCTTGCTGGGGTCAGAGGCCCCTAGGTGGAGGGCCACGGGGTACCCTGGGGCCTCTACTGCAAATCCAGGGAGAGAGGTGGAGCCCTGGGTAGCTTGCTGGGGTCAGTAGCCCCAAGTTGGAGGGCCAGGGGGCACCCTGGGGCCTATACCGCAAGTCCAAGGAGAGAGGTGGACCCCTGGGTAGCTTTGCTGGGGTCAGAGGCCCCTAGTTGGAGGACCAGGGGGCACCCTGGGGCCTATACTGCAAGTCCAGGAAGAGAGGTGGACCCCTGGGTAGCTTGCTGGACTCAGAGGCCCCTAGGTGGAGGGCCAGGGGGCACCCTGGGGCCTCTATTGCAAGTCCAGGGAGAGAGGTGGACCCCTGGGCAGCTTGCTTGGGTCAGGGGCCCCTAGGTGGAGGACCAGGGGGCACCCTGGGGCCTATACTGCAAGTCCAGGGAGAGAGTTGGAGCCCTGGGTAGCTTGCTGGGATCAGAGGGCCCAAGGTGGAGGGCCATGGGGCACCCTGGGGACTCTACTGCAAGTCCAGGGAGATAGGTAGGCCCCTGGGTAGCTTGCTGGGGTCAGAGGTCCCTTGGTGGAAGGCCACGGGGTACCCTGGGGCCTCTACTGCAAGTCCAGGGAGAGAGGTGGACCCCAAGGTAGCTTGCTGGGGTCATAGGCCCCTAGGTGGAGGGCCAGAGGGCACACTGGGGCCTATACTGCAAGTCCAGGGAGAGAGCTGGACCCCTGGGTAGCTTGCTGGTGACAGATGCCCCTAGGTGGAGGGCCAGAGGGCACCCTGGGGCCTATACTGCAAGTCCATGGAGAGAGGTGGACCCCTGGGTAGCTTGCTGGTGTTAGATGCCCCTAGTTGGAGGGCCAGGGGGCACCCTGGGTCCTATACTGCAAGTCCAGGGAGAGAAGTGGACCCCTGGGTAGCTTGCTGGTGTCAGATGCCCCTAGGTGGAGGGCCAGGGGGCACCCTGGGGCCTATACTGCAAGTCCAAGGAGAGAGGTGGACCCCTGGGTAGCTTGCTGGGGTCAGAGGCCCCTAGTTGGAGGGCCAGGGGGTACCCTGGGGCCTCTACTGCAAGTCCAGGGAGAGAGGTGGACCCCTAGGTAGCTTAAGGGACTCAGTGGCCCCTAGGTGGAGGGCCAGGGGGCACCCTGGAAACTCTACTATAAGTCCAGGGAGAGAGGTGGACCCCTGGGTAGCTTGCTGGGGTCAGAGGCTCCTAGGTGGAGGGCCAGGGGTCACCCAGGGGCGTCTACTGCAAGTCCAGGGAGAGAAGTGGACCCCTCGGTAGCTTGCTGGGGTCAGAGACCCCTAGGTGGAGGGCCAATGGGCACCCTGGGGGCTCTACTGCAAGTCCAGGGAGAGAGGTGGAGCCCTGGGTAGCTTGCTGGGGTCAAATGCCCCTAGGTGGAGGGCGAGAGGGCAGCCTAGGGCCTCTACTACAAGTCCAGGGAGAGAGGTGGAGCCCTGGGTAGCTTGCTGGGGTCAGTAGCCCATGAGTGGAGGGCAAGGGGGCACCCTGGGGCCTCTATTGCAAGTCCACGGAGGGAGCTGGAACCCTGGGTTACTTGCTGGGTTCAGAGGCCCCTAGGTGGAGGGCCACGGGTTACCCTGGGGCCTCTACTGCAAGTCCAGGGAGAGATGTGGACGCCTGGGTTGCTTGCTGGACTCAGAGGCCCCTAGGTGGAGGGCCAGGGGGCACCCTGGGGCCTCTATTGCAAGTCCAGGGAGACAGCTGGACACCTGGGTAGCTTGCTGGGGTCAGAGGCCCCTAGGTGGAGGGCCACGGGGTACCCTGGGGCCTCTACTGCAAGTCCAGGGAGAGAGGTGGAGCCCTGGGTAGCTTGCTGGGGCCAGTAGCCCCTGAGTGGAGGGCAAGGGGGCACCCTGGGGCCTCTACTGCAAGTCCAGGGAGAGAGGTGGAGCCCTGGGTAGCTTGCTGGAGTCAGAGGCCCCTAGGTGGAGGGCAAGGGGGCACCCTGTGGCCTATACTGCAAGTCCAGGGAGAGAGGTGGACCCCTGGGTAGCTTGCTGGGGTCAAAGGGCCCTAGGTGGAGGGCCAAGGGTCAACCTGGGGCCTCTACTGCATGTCCAGGGAGAGAGGTGGAGCCCTGGGTAGCTTGCTGGGGTCAGATGCCCCTAGGTAGAGGGCCAGAGGGCAGCCTAGGGCCTTTACTACAAGTCCAGGGAGAGAGGTGGAGCCCTGGGTAGCTTGCTGGGGTCAGTAGCCCCTGGGTGGAGGGGAAGGGGGCACCCTGGGGCCTCTATTGCAAGCCCAGGGAGAGAGCTGGACCCCTGGGTAGCTTGCTTGGGTCAGAGGCCCCTAGGTGGAGGGTCACGGGGCACCCTGGGGCCTCTATTGCAAGTCCAGGGAGTGAGGTGGACCCCTCGGTAGCTTGCTGGGATCAGAGACCCCTAGGTGGAGGGCCAATGGGCACCCTGGGTTCTCTACTGCAAGTCCAGGGAGAGAGGTGGAGCCCTGGGTAGCTTGCTGGGGTCAGTAGCCCCTGGGTGGAGGGCCAGGGGGCACCCTGTGGCCTATACTGCAAGTCCAAGGAGAGAGGTGGACCCCTGGGTAGCTTTGCTGGGGTCAGAGGCCCCTAGTTGGAGGGCCAGGAGGCACCCTGGGGCCTATACTGCAAGTCCAGGAAGAGAGGTGGACCCCTGGGTAGCTTGCTGGGGTCAGAGGCCCCTAGGTGGAGGGTCACGGGGCACCCTGGGGCCTCTATTGCAAGTCAAGGAAGAGAGGTGGACCCCTCGGTAGCTTGCTGGGGTCAGAGACCCCTAGGTGGAGGGCCAATGGGCACCCTGGGGCCTCTACTGCAAGTCCAGGGAGAGATGTGGACCCCTGGGTAGCTTGCTGGGGTCAGTAGCCACTGGGTGGAGGGCAAGGTGGCACCCAGGGGCCTCTATTGCAAGTCCAGGGAGAGAGCTGGACCCCTGGGTAGCTTGCTGGGTTCAAAGGCCCCTAGGTGGAGGGCCACGAGGTACCCTGGGGCCTCTACTGCAAGTCCAGGGAGAGATGTGGACCCCTGGGTAGCTTGCTGGGGTCAGAGGCCCCTAGGTGGAGGGCCACGGGGTACCCTGGGGCCTCTACTGCAAGTCCAGGGAGAGAGGTGAATCACTGGGAAGTTTGCTGGTGTCAGAGGCCCCTAGGGAGAGGGCCAGGGGTAACCATAGGGCCTCTACTATAAGTCCAGGGAGAGAGGTGGACCCCTGGGTAACTTGCTGGGTTCAGAGTCCCCTGGGTGGAGGGCCAGGGGTACCCTGGGGCCTCTACTGCAAGTCCAGGGAGAGAGTTGGACCCCTGGGTAGCTAGCTGGGGTCAGAGAGCCCTACGTGGAGGGCCATTGGGCACCCTGGGGACACTACTGCAAGTCCAGGGAGATAGGCAGGCCCCTGGGCAGCTTGCTGGGGTCAGAGGCCCCTAGGTGGAGGGCCACAAGTCACCCTGGTGCCTAGTCTGCAAGTCTAGGGAGAGAGGTGGACCCCTGGGTAGCTTTCTGGGGTCAGAGGCCCCTAGGTGGAGGGCCAAGGGGCACCCTGGGGCCTCTATTGCAAGTCCAGGGAGAGAGGTGGACCCCTGGGCAGCTTGCTTGGGTCAGGGGCCCCTAGGTGGAGGACCAAGGGGCACCCTGGGGCCTATACTGCAAGTCCAGGGAGAGAGTTGGAGCCCTGGGGAGCTTTTTGGGAATCAGAGACCCCTAGGTGGAGGACCAGGGGGCACCCAGGGGCGTCTACTGCAAGTCCAGGGAGAGATGTGGACCCCTGGGTAGCTTGCTGGGGTCAGAGGCTTCTAGGTGGAGGGCCAAGGGGCACCCTGTGGCCTCTACTGCAAGTCCAGGGAGAGAGGTGGACCCCTCGGTAGATTGCTGGGGTCAGAGGCCCCTAGGTGGAGGGCCAATGGGCACCCTGGGGCCTCTACTGCAAGACCAGTGAGAGAGGTGAAGCCCTGGGTAGCTTACTGGGGTCAGAGGCCAAGAGGTGGAGGGCCAGAGGGCAGCCTAGGGCCTCTACTGCAAGTCCAGGGAGAGATGTGAATCACTGGGAAGCTTGCTGGGGTCAGTAGCCCCTAAGGGGAGGGCCAGGGGGCACCGTAGGGCCTCTACTATAAGTCCAGGGAGAGAGGTGGACCCCTGGTTAGCTTGCTGGGTTCAGAGGCCCCTGGGTGGAGGGCCACGGGGTGCCCTGGGGCCTCTACTGCAAGTCCAGGGAGAGAGTTGGACCCCTGGGTAGCTTGCTGGGGTCAGAGGGCCCTACGTGGAGGGCCATGGGGCACCCTGGGAACACTACTGCAATTCCAGGGAGATACGCAGGCCCCTGGGCAGCTTGCTGGGGTCAGAGGCCCCTAGGTGGAGGGCCAAGGGTCACCCTGGGGCCTAGTCTGCATGTCTAGGGAGAGATGTGGACCCCTGGGTAGCTTGCTGGGTTCAGAGGCCCCTGGGTGGAGGGCCACGGGGTGTCCTGGGGCCTATACTGCAAGTCCAGGGAGAGAGTTGGAGCCCTGGGTAGCTTGCTGGGGTCAGAGGGCCCAAGGTGGAGGGCCATGGGGCACCCTGGGGACTCTACTGCAAGTCCAGGGAGATAGGTAGGCCCCTGGGTAGCTTGCTGGGGTCAGAGGTCCCTAGGTAGAGGGCCAAGGGTCACCCTGGGGCCTCTACTGCAAGTCTAGGGTCACCCTGGGGCCTAGTCTGCAAGTCTACGGAGAGAGGTAGACCCTATGGGTAGCTTTCTGGGGTCAGAGGCCCCTAGGTGGAGGATCCAGGGGCACCCTGGGGCCTCTATTGCAAGTCCAGGGAGAGAGGTGGACCCCTGGGCAGCTTGCTTGGGTCAGGGGCCCCTGGTTGGAGGACCAGGGGGCACCCTGGGGCGTATACTGCAAGTCCAGGGAGAGAGTTGGAGCCCTGGGTAGCTTGCTGGGGTCAGAGGGCCCAAGGTGGAGGGCCACGGGGTACCCTGGGGCCTCTACTGCAAGTCCAGGGAGAGAGGTGAATCACTGGGAAGTTTGCTGGTGTCAGAGGCCCCTAGGGAGAGGGCCAGGGGTAACCATAGGGCCTCTACTATAAGTCCAGGGAGAGAGGTGGACCCCTGGGTAACTTGCTGGGTTCAGAGTCCCCTGGGAGGAGGGCCAGGGGTACCCTGGGGCCTCTACTGCAAGTCCAGGGAGAGAGTTGGACCCCTGGGTAGCTTGCTGGGGTCAGAGAGCCCTACGTGGAGGGCCATTGGGCACCCTGGGGACACTACTGCAAGTCCAGGGAGATAGGCAGGCCCCTGGGCAGCTTGCTGGGGTCAGAGGCCCCTAGGTGGAGGGCCACGGGTCACCCTGGTGCCTAGTCTGCAAGCCTAGGGAGAGAGGTGGACCCCTGGGTAGCTTTCTGGGGTCAGAGGCCCCTAGGTGGAGGGCCAAGGGGCACCCTGGGGCCTCTATTGCAAGTCCAGGGAGAGAGGTGGACCCCTGGGCAGCTTGCTTGGGTCAGGGGCCCCTAGGTGGAGGACCAAGGGGCACCCTGGGGCCTATACTGCAAGTCCAGGGAGAGAGTTGGAGCCCTGGGGAGCTTTTTGGGAATCAGAGACCCCTAGGTGGAGGACCAGGGGGCACCCAGGGGCGTCTACTGCAAGTCCAGGGAGAGATGTGGACCCCTGGGTAGCTTGCTGGGGTCAGAGGCCACTAGGTGGAGGGCCAAGGGGCACCCTGTGGCCTCTACTGCAAGTCCAGGGAGAGAGGTGGACCCCTCGGTAGATTGCTGGGGTCAGAGGCCCCTAGGTGGAGGGCCAATGGGCACCCTGGGGCCTCTACTGCAAGACCAGGGAGAGAGGTGAAGCCCTGGGTAGCTTACTGGGGTCAGAGGCCAAGAGGTGGAGGGCCAGAGGGCAGCCTAGGGCCTCTACTGCAAGTCCAGGGAGAGATGTGAATCACTGGGAAGCTTGCTGGGGTCAGTAGCCCCTAAGGGGAGGGCCAGGGGGCACCGTAGGGCCTCTACTATAAGTCCAGGGAGAGAGGTGGACCCCTGGTTAGCTTGCTGGGTTCAGAGGCCCCTGGGTGGAGGGCCACGGGGTGCCCTGGGGCCTCTACTGCAAGTCCAGGGAGAGAGTTGGACCCCTGGGTAGCTTGCTGGGGTCAGAGGGCCCTACGTGGAGGGCCATGGGGCACCCTGGGAACACTACTGCAATTCCAGGGAGATAGGCAGGCCCCTGGGCAGCTTGCTGGGGTCAGAGGCCCCTAGGTGGAGGGCCAAGGGTCACCCTGGGGCCTAGTCTGCATGTCTAGGGAGAGATGTGGACCCCTGGGTAGCTTGCTGGGTTCAGAGGCCCCTGGGTGGAGGGCCACGGGGTGCCCTGGGGCCTATACTGCAAGTCCAGGGAGAGAGTTGGAGCCCTGGGTAGCTTGCTGGGGTCAGAGGGCCCAAGGTGGAGGGCCATGGGGCACCCTGGGGACTCTACTGCAAGTCCAGGGAGATAGGTAGGCCCCTGGGTAGCTTGCTGGGGTCAGAGGTCCCTAGGTAGAGGGCCAAGGGTCACCCTGGGGACTCTACTGCAAGTCTAGGGTCACCCTGGGGCCTAGTCTGCAAGTCTACGGAGAGAGGTAGACCCCTGGGTAGCTTTCTGGGGTCAGAGGCCCCTAGGTGGAGGGTCCAGGGGCACCCTGGGGCCTCTATTGCAAGTCCAGGGAGAGAGGTGGACCCCTGGGCAGCTTGCTTGGGTCAGGGGCCCCTGGTTGGAGGACATGGGGGCACCCTGGGGCGTATACTGCAAGTCCAGGGAGAGAGTTGGAGCCCTGGGTAGCTTGCTGGGGTCAGAGGGCCCAAGGTGGAGGGCCATGGGGCACCCTGGGGACTCTACTGCAAGTCCATGGAGATAGGTAGGCCCCTGGGGAGCTTGCTGGGATCAGAGGTCCCTAGGTGGAGGGCCAAGGGTCACCCTGGGGCCTCTACTGCAAGTCTAGGGATAGAGGTGGACCACTGGGAAGCTTGCTGGTGTCAGAGGCCCCTAGGGGGAGGGCCAGGGGGCACCCTGGGGCCTCTATTAAAGTCCAGGGAGAGAGGTGGACCTCTGGGCAGCTTGCTTGGGTCAGGGACCCCTGGTGGAGGACCAGGGGGCACCCTGGGGCCTATACTGCTAGTCCAGGGAGAGAGTTGGAGCCCTGGGTAGCTTGCTGGGGTCAGAGGGCCCTAGGTGGAGGGCCATGGGGCACCCTGGGGACTCTACTGCAAGTCCAGGGAGATAGGTAGGCCCCTGCGTAGCTTGCTGGGGTCAGAGGCCCCTAGGTGGAGGGCCAAGGGTCACCCTGGGGCCTAGTCTGCAAGTCTAGGGAGAGAGGTGGACCCCTGGGTAGCTTTCTGGGGTCAGAGGCCCCTAGGTGGAGGGCCAAGGGGCACCCTGTGGCCTCTATTGCAAGTCCAGGGAGAGAGGTGGACCCCTGGGCAGCTTGCTTGGGTCAGGGGCCCCTAGGTGGAGGCCCAGGGGGCACCCAGGGGCGTCTACTGCAAGTCCAGGGAGAGATGTGGACTCCTGGGTAGCTTTCTGGGGTCAGAGGCCCCTAGGTGGAGGGCCCGGGGCACCCTGGGGCCTCTATTGCAAGTCCATGGAGAGAGGTGGACCCCTGGGCAGCTTGCTTGGGTCAGGGGCCCCTAGGTGGAGGACCAGGGGGCACCCTGGGGCGTATACTGCAAGTCCAGGGAGAGAGTTGGAGCCCTGGGTAGCTTGCTGGGGTCAGAGGGCCCAAGGTGGAGGGCCATGGGGCACCCTGGGGACTCTACTGCAAGTCCAGGGAGATAGGTAGGCCCCTGGGTAGCTTGCTGGGGTCAGAGGTCCCTAGGTGGAGGGCCAAGGGTCACCCTGGGGCCTCTACTCAAGTCTAGGGAGAGAGGTGGACCACTGGGAAGCTTGCTGGTGTCAGAGGCCCCTAGGGGGAGGGCCAGGGGGCACCCTGGGGCCTCTATTGCAAGTCTAGGGAGAGAGGTGGACCACTGGGAAGCTTGCTGGTGTCAGAGGCCCCTAGGGGGAGGGCCAGGGGGCACCCTGGGGCCTCTATTGCAAGTCCAGGGAGAGAGGTGGACCTCTGGGCAGCTTGCTTGGGTCAGGGGCCCCTAGGTGGAGGACCAGGGGGCACCCTGGGGCCTATACTGCTAGTCCAGGGAGAGAGTTGGAGCCCTGGGTAGCTTGCTGGGGTCAGAGGGCCCTAGGTGGAGGGCAAGGGGGCACCCTGGGGCCTCTTTTGCAAGCCCAGGGAGAGAGCTGGACCCCTGGGTAGCTTGCTTGGGTCAGAGGCCCCTAGGTGGAGGGCCAAGGGTCACCCTGGGGCCTAGTCTGCAAGTCTAGGGAGAGAGGTGGACCCCTGGGTAGCTTTCTGGGGTCAGAGGCCCCTAGGTGGAGGGCCAAGGGGCACCCTGTGGCTTCTATTTCAAGTCCAGGGAGAGAGGTGGACCCCTGGGCAGCTTGCTTGGGTCAGGGGCCCCTAGGTGGAGGACCAGGGGGCACCCAGGGGCGTCTACTGCAAGTCCAGGGAGAGATGTGGACCCCTGGGTAGCTTGCTGGGGTCAGAGGCCCCTAGGTGGAGGGCCAAGGGGCACCCTGTGGCCTCTACTGCAAGTCCAGGGAGAGAGGTGGACCCCTCGGTAGCTTGCTGGTTTCAGAGGCCCCTAATTGGAGGGCCAGGGTTCACCCAGGGGCGTCTACTGCAAGTCCAGGGAGAGAGGTGGACCCCTCGGTAGCTTGCTGGGGTCAGAGGCCAAGAGGTGGAGGGCCAGAGGGCAGCCTAGGGCCTCTACTGCAAGTCCAGGGAGAGATGTGAATCACTGGGAAGCTTGCTGGGGTCAGAAGCCCCTAAGGGGAGGGCCAGGGGGCACCGTAGGGCCTCTACTATAAGTCCAGGGGGAGAGGTGGACCCCTGGTTAGCTTGCTGGGTTCAGAGGCCCCTGGGTGGAGGGCCACGGGGTGCCCTGGGGCCTCTACTGCAAGTCTAGGGAGAGAGTTGGACCCCTGGGTAGCTTGCTGGGGTCAGAGGGCCCTACGTGGAGGGCCATGGGGCACCCTGGGGACACTACTGCAAGTCCAGGGAGATAGGCAGGCCCCTGGGCAGCCTGCTGGGGTCAGAGGCCCCTAGGTGGAGGGCCAAGAGTCACCCTGGGGCCTAGTCTGCAAGTCTAGGGAGAGATGTGGACCCCTGGGTAGCTTGCTGGGTTCAGAGGCCCCTGGGTGGAGGGCCACGGGGTGTCCTGGGGCCTATACTGCAAGTCCAGGGAGAGAGTTGGAGCCCTGGGTAGCTTGCTGGGGTCAGAGGGCCCAAGGTGGAGGGCCATGGGGCACCCTGGGGACTCTACTGCAAGTCCAGGGAGATAGGTAGGCCCCTGGTTAGCTTGCTGGGGTCAGAGGTCCCTAGGTAGAGGGCCATGGGTCACCCTGGGGCCTCTACTGCAAGTCTAGGGAGAGAGGTGGACCACTGGGAAGCTTGCTGGTGTCAGAGGCCCCTAGGGGGAGGGCCAGGGGGCACCCTGGGGCCTCTATTGCAAGTCCAGGGAGAGAGGTGGACCTCTGGGCAGCTTGCTTGCGTCAGGGGCCCCTAGGTGGAGGACCAGGGGGCACCCTGGGGCCTATACTGCTAGTCCAGGGAGAGAGTTGGACCCCTGGGTAGTTTGCTGGGGTCAGAGGCCCCTAGGTGGAGGGCCAGGGGGCACCCTGGGGCCTCTACTAAAAGTCCAGGGAGAGAGGTGGACCCCTGGGTGGCTTGCTGGGGTCAGAGGCCCCTAGGTGGAGGGCCAGGGGCACCCAGCGGCGTCTACTGCAAGTCCACGGAGAGATGTGGACACCTGGGTAGCTTGCTGAAGTCAGAGGCCCCTAGGTGGAGGGTCACGGGGCACCCTGGGGCCTATATTGCAAGTCCAGGGAGAGAGGTGGACCCCTCAGTAGCTTGCTGGGTTCAGAGACCCCTAGGTGGAGGGCCAATGGGCACCCTGCGGCCTCTACTGCAAGTCCAGGGAGAGAGATGGAGCCCTGGGTAGCTTGCTGGGGTCAGAGGGCTCTAGATGGAGGGCAAGGGGGCACCCTGGGGCCTCTATTGCAATTCCAGGGAGAGAGCTGGACCCCAGGGTTGCTTGCTGGGTTCAGAGGCCCCTAGGGGGTGGGCCACGGGGTACCCAGGGGCCTCTACTGCAAGTCCAGGGATAGATGTGGACCCCTGGGTAGCTTGCTGGGGTCAGAGGCCCCTAGGTGGAGGGCCACGGGGTACCCTGGGGCCTCTACTGCAAGTCCAGGGAGAGAGTTGGACCCCTGGGTAGCTTGCTGGGGTCAGAGGGCCCTACGTGGAGGGCCATGGGGCACCCTGGGGACACTACTGCAAGTCCAGGGAGATAGGCAGGCCCCTGGGCAGCTTGCTGGGGTCAGAGGCCCCTAGGTGGAGGGCCAAGGGTCACCCGGGGGCCTAGTCTGCAAGTCTAGGGAGAGAGGTGGACCCCTGGGTAGCTTTCTGGGGTCAGAGGCCCCTAGGTGGAGGGCCAAGGGGCACCCTGGGGCTTCTATTGCAAGTCCAGGAAGAGAGGTGGACCCCTGGGCAGCTTGCTTGGGTCAGGGGCCCCTAGGTGGAGGACCAGGGGGTACCCTGGGGCCTATACTGCAAGTCCAGGGGGAGAGTTGGAGACCTGGGTAGCTTGCTGGGGTCAGAGGGCCCAAGGTGGAGGGCCATGGGGCACCCTGGGGACTCTACTGCAAGTCCAGGGAGATAGGTAGGCCCCTGGGTAGCTTGCTGGGGTCAGAGGTCCCTAGGTGGAGGGCCAAGGGTCACCCTGGGGCCTCTACTGCAAGTCTAGGGAGAGAGGTGGACCACTGGGAAGCTTGCTGGTGTCAGAGGCCCCTAGGGGGAGGGCCAAGGGGGCACCCTGGGGCCTCTATTGCAAGTCCAGGGAGAGAGGTGGACCTCTGGGCAGCTTGCTTGGGTCAGGGGCCCCTAGGTGGAGGACCAGGGGGCACCGTAGGGCCTATACTGCTAGTCCAGGGAGAGAGTTGGAGCCCTGAGTAGCTTGCTGGGGTCAGAGGGCCCTAGGTGGAGGGAAATGGGGCACCCTGGGGACTCTACTGCAAGTCCAGGGAGATAGGTGGACCCTGGGTAGCTTGCTGGGGTCAGAGGCCCCTAGGTGGAGGGCCAAGGGTCACCCTGGGGCCTCTACTGCAAGTCTAGGGAAAGAGGTGGACCACTGGGAAGCTTGCTGGTGTCAGAGGCCCCTAGGGGAAGGGCCAGGGGGCACCGTAGGGCCTCTACTGCAAGTCCAGGAAGAGAGGTGGACCCCTGGGTAGTTTGCTGGGGTCAGAGGCCCCTAGGTGGAGGGCCAGGGGGCACCCTGGGGCCTCTACTAAAAGTCCAGGGAGAGAGGTGGACCCCTGGGTAGCTTGGTGGGGTCAGAGGCCCCTAGGTGGAGGGCCAGGGGGCACCCAGCGGCGTCTACTGCAAATCCACGGAGAGATGTGGACCCCTGGGTAGCTTGCTGAGGTCAGACGCCCCGAGGTGGAGGGTCACGGGGCACCCTGGGGCCTCTATTGCAAGTACAGGGAGAGAGGTGGACCCCTCGGTAGCTTGCTGGGGTCAGAGACCCCTAGGTGGAGGGCAAATGGGCACCCTGCGGCCTCTACTGCAAGTCCAGGGAGAGAGGTGGAGCCCTGGGTAGCTTGCTGGGGTCAGAGGCCCCTAAGTGGAGGGCCAGAGGGCAGCCTAGGGCCTCTACTACAAGTCCAGGGAGAGAGGTGGAGCCCTGGGTAGCTTGCTGGGGTCAGTAGCCCCTGGGTGGAGGGAAAGGGGGCACCCTGGGGCCTCTATTGCAATTTCAGGGAGAGAGCTGGACCCCTGGGTAGCTTGCTGGGGTCTGAGGCCCCAAGGTGGAGGGCCACGGGGTACACTGGGGCCTCTACTGCAAGTTCAGGGAGAGAGGTGGAGCCATGGGTAGCTTGGTGGGGTCAGTAGCCCCTGGGTGGAGGGCAAGGGGGCACCCTGGGGCCTCTGCTGCAAGTCCAGGGAGAGAGGTGGAGCCCTGGGTAGCTTGCTGGGTTCAGAGGCCCCTAAGTGTAGGGCAAGGCGGCACCCTGTGGCCTATACTGCAAGTCCAGGGAGAGAGGTGGACCCCTCGGTAGCTTGCTGGGGTCAGAGGCCCCTAGGTGGAGGGCCAATGGGCACCCTGGGGCCTCTACTGCAAGTCCAGGGAGAGAAGTGAAGCCCTGAGTAGCTTGCTGGGGTCAGAGGCCAATAGGTGGAGGGCCAGAGAGCAGCCTAGGGCCTCTACTGCAAGTCCAGTGAGAGAGGTGAATCACTGGGAAGCTTGCTGGGGTCAGTAGCCCCTAAGGGGAGGGCCAGGGGGCACCGTAGGGCCTCTACTATAAGTCCATGGAGAGAGGTGGACCCCTGGGTAGCTTGGTGGGGTCAGTAGCCCCTGGGTGGAGGGCCATAGGGCACCCTGGGGACACTACTGCAAGTCCAGGGAGATAGGCAGGCCCCTGGGCAGCTTGCTGGTGTCAGAGGCCCCTAGGTGGAGGGCTAAGGGTCACCCTGGGGCCTAGTCTGCAAGTCTAGGGAGAGAGGTGGACCCCTGGGTAGCTTGCTGGGGTCAGAGGCCCCTAGGTGGAGGGCCAAGGGGCACCCTGGGGCCTCTATTGCAAGTCCAGGGAGAGAGGTGGACCCCTGGGCAGCTTGCTTGGGTCAGGGGCCCCTAGGTGGAGGACCAGGGGGCACCCTGGGGCCTATACTGCAAGTCCAGGGAGAGAGTTGGAGCCCTGGGTAGCTTGCTGGGGTCAGAGGTCCCTAGGTGGAGGGCCAAGGGTCACCCTGGGGCCTCTACTGCAAGTCTAGGGAGAGAGGAGGACCACTGGGAAGCTTGCTGGTGTCAGAGGTCCCTAGGGGGAGGGCCAGGGGGCACCCTGGGGACTCTACTGCAAGTCCAGGGAGATAGGTGGACCCTGGGTAGCTTGCTGGGGTCAGAGGTCCCTAGGTGGAGGGCCAAGGGTCACCCTGGGGCCTCTACTGCAAGTCTAGGGAGAAAGGTGGACCACTGGGAAGCTTGCTGGTGTCAGAGGCCCCTAGGGGGAGGGCCAGGGGGCACCGTAGGGCCTTTGCTGCAAGTCCAGGAAGAGAGGTGGACCCCTGGGTAGTTTGCTGGGGTCAGAGGCCCTTAGGTGGAGGGCCAGGGGGCACCCTGGGGCCTCTTCTAAAAGTCCAGGGAGAGAGGTGGACCCCTGGGTAGCTTGCTGGGGTCAGAGGCCCCTTGGTGGAGGGCCAGGGGGCACCCAGCGGCGTCTACTGCAAGTCCACGGAGAGATGTGGACCCCTGGGTAGCTTGCTGAGGTCAGAGGCCCCTAGGTGGAGGGTCACGGGGCACCCTGGGGCCTCTATTGCAAGTCCAGGGAGAGAGGTGGACCCCTCAGTAGCTTGCTGGGTTCAGAGACCCCTAGGTGGAGGGCCAATGGGCACCCTGCGGCCTCTACTGCAAGTCCAGGGAGAGAGGTGGAGCCCTGGGTAGCTTGCTGGGGTCAAAGGGCTCTAGATGGAGGGCAAGGGGGCACCCTGGGGACACTACTGCAAGTCCAGGGAGATAGGCAGGCCCCTGGGCAGCTTGCTGGGTTCAGAGACCCCTAGGTGGAGGGCCAATGGGCACCCTGCGGCCTCTACTGCAAGTCCAGGGAGAGAGGTGAATCACTGGGAAGCTTGATGGGGTCAGTAGGCCCTAAGGGGAGGGCCAGAGGGCACCGTAGGGCCTCTACTATAAGTCCAGGGAGAGAGGTGGACCCCTGGGTAGCTTTCTGGGGTCAGACGCCCCTAGGTGGAGGGCCATGGGGTACCCTGGGGCCTCTACTGCAAGTTCAGGGAGAGAGGTGGAGCCATGGGTAGCTTGGTGGGGTCAGTAGCCCCTGGGTGGAGGGCAAGGGGGCACCCTGGGGCGTCTGCTGCAAGTCCAGGGAGAGAGGTGGAGCCCTGGGTAGCTTGCTGGGTTCAGAGGCCCCTTGGTGGAGGGCAAGGCGGCACCCTGTGGCCTATACTGCAAGTCCAGGGAGAGAGGTGGACCCCTCGGTAGCTTGCTGGGGTCAGAGGCCCCTAGGTGGAGGGCCAATGGGCACCCTGGATCCTATACTGCAAGTCCAGGGAGAGAGGTGTAGCCCTGGGTAGCTTGCTGGGGTCAGAGGCCAATAGTTGGAGGGCCAGAGGGCAGCCTAGGGCCTCTACTGCAAGTCCAGGGAGAGAGGTGAATCACTGGGAAGCTTGCTGGGGTCAGTAGCCCCTAAGGGGAGGGCCAGGGGGCACTGTAGGGCCTCTAATATAAGTCCAGGGAGAGAGGTGGACCCCTGGGTAGCTTTCTGGGTTCAGAAGCCCCTGGGTGGAGGGCCATGGGGTACCCTGGGGCCTCTACTGCAAGTCCAGGGAGAGAGTTGGACCCCTGGGTAGCTTGCTGGGGTCAGAGGGCCCTACGTGGAGGGCCATAGGGCACCCTGGGGACACTACTGCAAGTCCAGGGAGATAGGCAGGCCCCTGGGTAGCTTGCTGGTGTCAGAGGCCCTTAGGTGGAGGGTCAAGGGTCACCCTGGGGCCTAGTCTGCAAGTCTAGGGAGAGAGGATGACCCCTGGGTAGCTTTCTGGGGTCAGAGGCCCCTAGGTGGAGGGCCAAGGGGCACCCTGGGGCCTCTATTGCAAGTCCAGGGAGAGAGGTGGACCCCTGGGCAGCTTGCTTGGGTCAGGGGCCCCTAGGTGGAGGACCAGGGGGCACCCTGTGGCCTATACTGCAAGTCCAGGGAGAGAGTTGGAGCCCTGGGTAGCTTGCTGGGGTCAGAGGGCCCAAGGTGGAGGGCCATGGGGCACCCTGGGGACTTTACTGCAAGTCCAGGGAGATAGGTAGGCCCCTGGGTAGCTTGCTAGGGTCAGAGGTCCCTAGGTGGAGGGCCAAGGGTCACCCTGGGGCCTCTACTGCAAGTCCAGGGAGAGATGTGGACCCCTGGGTAGCTTGCTGGGGTCAGAGGCCCCTAGGTGGAGGGTCACGGGGCACCCTGGGGCCTCTATTGCAAGTCCAGGGAGAGAGGTGGACAACTCGGTAGCTTGCTGGGGTCAGAGACCCCTAGGTGGAGGGCCAATGGGCACCCTGGGGCCTCTACTGCAAGTCCAGGGAGAGAGGCTGAGCCCTGGGTAGCTTGCTGGGGTCAGAGGCCCCTAGGTGGAGGGCCAGAGGGCAGCCTAGGGCCTCTACTACAAGTCTAGGGAGAGAGGTGGAGCCCTGGGTAGCTTGCTGGGGTCAGTAGCCCTTGGGTGGAGGGCAAAAGGGCACCCTGGGGCCTCTATTGCAAGTCCAGAGAGAGAGCTGGACCCCTGGGTAGCTTGCTGGGTTCGGAGGCCCCTAGGTGGAGGACCAGGGGGCACCCTGGGGCCTCTACTGCAAGTCCAGGGAGAGATGTGGACTCCTGGGCAGTTTGCTTGGGTCCGTTGCCCCTAGGTGGAGTACCAGGGGGCACCCTGGGGCCTCTATTGCAAGTCCAGGGAGAGATGTGGACCCCTGGGTAGCTTGCTGGGGTCAGAGGGCCCTAGGTGGAGGGCCATGGGGCACCCTGGGGACTCTACTGCAAGTCCAGGGAGATAGGCAGGCACCTGGGCAGCTTGCTGGGCTCAGAAGCCCCTAGGTGGAGGGCCAAGGGTCACCCTGGGGCCTAGTCTGCAAGTCTAGGGAGAGAGGTGGACCACTGGGAAGCTTGCTGGTGTCAGAGGCCCCTAGGGGGAGGGCCAGGGGGCACCCTGGGGCCTCTATTGCAAGTCCAGGGAGAGAGGTGGACCTCTGGGCAGCTTGCTTGGGTCAGGGGCCCCTAGGTGGAGAACCAGGGGGCACCATGGGGCCTATACTGCTAGTCCAGGGAGAGAGTTGGAGCCCTGGGTAGCTTGCTGGGGTCAGAGGGGCCCTAGGTGGAGGGCCATGGGGCACCCTGGGGACTCTACTGCAAGTCCAGGGAGATAGGTGGACCCTGGGTAGCTTGCTGGGGTCAGAGGCCCCTAGGTGGAGGGCCAAGGGTCACCCTGGGGCCTCTACTGCAAGTCTAGGGAGAGAGGTGGACCACTGGGAAGCTTGCTGGTGTCAGAGGCCCCTAGGGGGAGGGCCAGGGGGCACCGTAGGGCCTCTACTGCAAGTCCAGGAAGAGAGGTGGACCCCTTGGGTAGTTTGCTGGGGTCAGAGGCCCCTAGGTGGAGGGCCAGGGGGCACCCTGGGGCCTCTTCTAAAAGTCCAGGGAGAGAGGTGGACCCCTGGGTAGCTTGCTGGGGTCAGAGGCCCCTAGGTGGAGGGCCAGGGGGCACCCAGCGGCGTCTACTGCAAGTCCACGGAGAGATGTGGACCCCTGGGTAGCTTGCTGAGGTCAGAGGCCCCTAGGTGGAGGGTCACGTGGAACCCTGGGGCCTCTATTGCAAGTCCAGGGAGAGAGGTGGACCCCTCAGTAGCTTGCTGGGGTCAGAGGCCCCTAAGTGGAGGGCCAGAGGGCAGCCTAGGGCCTCTACTACAAGTCCAGGGAGAGAGGTTGAGCCCTGGGTAGCTTGCTGGGGTCAGTAGCCCCTGGGTGGAGGGAAAGGGGGCACCCTGGGGCCTCTATTGCAATTTCAGGGAGAGAGCTGGACCCCTGGGTAGCTTGCTGGGTTCAGAGGCCCCTAGGTGGAGGGCCACGGGGTACCCTGGGGCCTCTACTGCAAGTCTAGGGAGAGATGTGGACCCCTGGGTAGCTTGCAGGGGTCAGAGGCCCCTAGGTGGAGGGCCACAGGGTACCCTGGGGCCTCTACTGCAAGTTCAGGGAGAGAGGTGGAGCCATGGGTAGCTTGCTGGGGTCAGTAGCCCCTGGGTGGAGGGCAAGGGGGCACCCTGGGGCCTCTGCTGCAAGTCCAGGGAGAGAGGTGGAGCCCTGGGTAGCTTGCTGGGTTCAGAGGCCCCTTGGTGGAGGGCAAGGCGGCACCCTGTGGCCTATACTGCAAGTCCAGGGAGAGAGGTGGACCCCTCGGTAGCTTGCTGGAGTCAGAGGCCCCAAGGTGGAGGGCCAATGGGCACCCTGGGTCCTATACTGCAAGTTCAGGGAGAGAGGTGAAGCCCAGGGTAGCTTGCTGGGGTCAGAGGCCAATAGTTGGAGGGCCAGAGGGCAGCCTAGGGCCTCTACTGCAAGTCCAGGGAGAGAGGTGAATCACTGGGAAGCTTGCTGGGGTCAGTAGCCCCTAAGGGGAGGGCCAGGGGGCACCGTAGGGCCTCTACTATAAGTCCAGGGAGAGAGGTGGACCCCTGGGTAGCTTGCTGGGTTCAAAGGCCCCTGGGTGGAGGGCCACGGGGTACCCTGGGGCCTCTACTGCAAGTCCAGGGAGAGAATTGGACCCCTGGGTAGCTTGCTGGGGTCAGAGGGCCCTACGTGGAGGGCCATGGGGCACCCTGGGGACACTACTGCAAGTCCAGGGAGATAGGCAGGCCCCTGGGCAGCTTGCTGGTGTCAGAGGCCCCTAGCTGGAGGGCCAAGGGTCACCCTGGGGCCTAGTCTGCAAGTCTAGGGAGAGAGGTGGACCCCTGGGTAGCTTTCTGGGGTCAGAGGGCCCAAGGTGGAGGGCCATGGGGCACCCTGGGGACTCTACTGCAAGTCCAGGGAGAGAGGTGGACCCCTCGGTAGCTTGCTGGGGTCAGAGGCCCCTAGGTGGAGGGCCAATGGGCACCCTGGATCCTATACTGCAAGTCCAGGGAGAGAGGTGAAGCCCTGGGTAGCTTGCTGGGGTCAGAGGCCAATAGTTGGAGGGCCAGAGGGCAGCCTAGGGCCTCTACTGCAAGTCCAGGGAGAGAGGTGAATCACTGGGAAGCTTGCTGGGGTCAGTAGCCCCTAAGGGGAGGGCCAGGGGGCACTGTAGGGCCTCTAATATAAGTCCAGGGAGAGAGGTGGACCCCTGGGTAGCTTTCTGGGTTCAGAAGCCCCTGGGTGGAGGGCCATGGGGTACCCTGGGGCCTCTACTGCAAGTCCAGGGAGAGAGTTGGACCCCTGGGTAGCTTGCTGGGGTCAGAGGGCCCTACGTGGAGGGCCATAGGGCACCCTGGGGACACTACTGCAAGTCCAGGGAGATAGGCAGGCCCCTGGGTAGCTTGCTGGTGTCAGAGGCCCTTAGGTGGAGGGTCAAGGGTCACCCTGGGGCCTAGTCTGCAAGTCTAGGGAGAGAGGATGACCCCTGGGTAGCTTTCTGGGGTCAGAGGCCCCTAGGTGGAGGGCCAAGGGGCACCCTGGGGCCTCTATTGCGAGTCCAGGGAGAGAGGTGGACCCCTGGGCAGCTTGCTTGGGTCAGGGGCCCCTAGGTGGAGGACCAGGGGGCACCCTGTGGCCTATACTGCAAGTCCAGGGAGAGAGTTGGAGCCCTGGGTAGCTTGCTGGGGTCAGAGGGCCCAAGGTGGAGGGCCATGGGGCACCCTGGGGACTTTACTGCAAGTCCAGGGAGATAGGTAGGCCCCTGGGTAGCTTGCTAGGGTCAGAGGTCCCTAGGTGGAGGGCCAAGGGTCACCCTGCGGCCTCTACTGCAAGTCCAGGGAGAGATGTGGACCCCTGGGTAGCTTGCTGGGGTCAGAGGCCCCTAGGTGGAGGGTCACGGGGCACCCTGGGGCCTCTATTGCAAGTCCAGGGAGAGAGGTGGACAACTCGGTAGCTTGCTGGGGTCAGAGACCCCTAGGTGGAGGGCCAATGGGCACCCTGGGGCCTCTACTGCAAGTCCAGGGAGAGAGGCTGAGCCCTGGGTAGCTTGCTGGGGTCAGAGGCCCCTAGGTGGAGGGCCAGAGGGCAGCCTAGGGCCTCTACTACAAGTCTAGGGAGAGAGGTGGAGCCCTGGGTAGCTTGCTGGGGTCAGTAGCCCTTGGGTGGAGGGCAAAAGGGCACCCTGGGGCCTCTATTGCAAGTCCAGAGAGAGAGCTGGACCCCTGGGTAGCTTGCTGGGTTCGGAGGCCCCTAGGTGGAGGACCAGGGGGCACCCTGGGGCCTCTACTGCAAGTCCAGGGAGAGATGTGGACCCCTGGGCAGCTTGCTTGGGTCCGTTGCCCCTAGGTGGAGTACCAGGGGGCACCCTGGGGCCTCTATTGCAAGTCCAGGGAGAGATGTGGACCCCTGGGTAGCTTGCTGGGGTCAGAGGGCCCTAGGTGGAGGGCCATGGGGCACCCTGGGGACTCTACTGCAAGTCCAGGGAGATAGGCAGGCACCTGGGCAGCTTGCTGGGCTCAGAAGCCCCTAGGTGGAGGGCCAAGGGTCACCCTGGGGCCTAGTCTGCAAGTCTAGGGAGAGAGGTGGACCACTGGGAAGCTTGCTGGTGTCAGAGGCCCCTAGGGGGAGGGCCAGGGGGCACCCTGGGGCCTCTATTGCAAGTCCAGGGAGAGAGGTGGACCTCTGGGCAGCTTGCTTGGGTCAGGGGCCCCTAGGTGGAGAACCAGGGGGCACCATGGGGCCTATACTGCTAGTGCAGGGAGAGAGTTGGAGCCCTGAGTAGCTTGCTGGGGTCAGAGGGGCCCTAGGTGGAGGGCCATGGGGCACCCTGGGGACTCTACTGCAAGTCCAGGGAGATAGGTGGACCCTGGGTAGCTTGCTGGGGTCAGAGGCCCCTAGGTGGAGGGCCAAGGGTCACCCTGTGGCCTCTACTGCAAGTCTAGGGAGAGAGGTGGACCACTGGGAAGCTTGCTGGTGTCAGAGGCCCCTAGGGGGAGGGCCAGGGGGAAACCGTAGGGCCTCTACTGCAAGTCCAGGAAGAGAGGTGGACCCCTTGGGTAGTTTGCTGGGGTCAGAGGCCCCTAGGTGGAGGGCCAGGGGGCACCCTGGGGCCTCTTCTAAAAGTCCAGGGAGAGAGGTGGACCCCTGGGTAGCTTGCTGGGGTCAGAGGCCCCTAGGTGGAGGGCCAGGGGGCACCCAGCGGCGTCTACTGCAAGTCCACGGAGAGATGTGGACCCCTGGGTAGCTTGCTGAGGTCAGAGGCCCCTAGGTGGAGGGTCACGAGGCACCCTGGGGCCTCTATTGCAAGTCCAGGGAGAGAGGTGGACCCCTCAGTAGCTTGCTGGGGTCAGAGGCCCCTAAGTGGAGGGCCAGAGGGCAGCCTAGGGCCTCTACTACAAGTCCAGGGAGAGAGGTTGAGCCCTGGGTAGCTTGCTGGGGTCAGTAGCCCCTGGGTGGAGGGAAAGGGGGCACCCTGGGGCCTCTATTGCAATTTCAGGGAGAGAGCTGGACCCCTGGGTAGCTTGCTGGGTTCAGAGGCCCCTAGGTGGAGGGCCACGGGGTACCCTGGGGCCTCTACTGCAAGTCTAGGGAGAGATGTGGACCCCTGGGTAGCTTGCAGGGGTCAGAGGCCCCTAGGTGGAGGGCCACAGGGTACCCTGGGGCCTCTACTGCAAGTTCAGGGAGAGAGGTGGAGCCATGGGTAGCTTGCTGGGGTCAGTAGCCCCTGGGTGGAGGGCAAGGGGGCACCCTGGGGCCTCTGCTGCAAGTCCAGGGAGAGAGGTGGAGCCCTGGGTAGCTTGCTGGGTTCAGAGGCCCCTTGGTGGAGGGCAAGGCGGCACCCTGTGGCCTATACTGCAAGTCCAGGGAGAGAGGTGGACCCCTCGGTAGCTTGCTGGAGTCAGAGGCCCCAAGGTGGAGGGCCAATGGGCACCCTGGGTCCTATACTGCAAGTTCAGGGAGAGAGGTGAAGCCCAGGGTAGCTTGCTGGGGTCAGAGGCCAATAGTTGGAGGGCCAGAGGGCAGCCTAGGGCCTCTACTGCAAGTCCAGGGAGAGAGGTGGACCCCTGGGTAGCTTGCTGTTGTCAGAAGCCCCTAGGTGGAGGGCCAGAGGGCACCCTGGGGCCTATACTGCAAGTCCAGGGAGAGAGGTGGACCCCTGGGTAGCTTGCTGGGTTCAAAGGCCCCTGGGTGGAGGGCCACGGGGTACCCTGGGGCCTCTACTGCAAGTCCAGGGAGAGAATTGGACCCCTGGGTAGCTTGCTGGGGTCAGAGGGCCCTACGTGGAGGGCCATGGGGCACCCTGGGGACACTACTGCAAGTCCAGGGAGATAGGCAGGCCCCTGGGCAGCTTGCTGGTGTCAGAGGCCCCTAGGTGGAGGGCCAAGGGTCACCCTGGGGCCTAGTCTGCAAGTCTAGGGAGAGAGGTGGACCCCTGGGTAGCTTTCTGGGGTCAGAGGGCCCAAGGTGGAGGGCCATGGGGCACCCTGGGGACTCTACTGCAAGTCCAGGGAGATAGGTAGGCCCTTGGGTAGCTTGCTGGGGTCAGGGGTCCCTAGGTGGAGGGCCAAGGGTCACCCTGGGGCCTCTACTGCAAGTCTAGGGAGAGAGGTTGACCACTGGGAAGCTTGCTGGTGTCAAAGGCCCCTAGGGGGAGGGCCAGGGGGCACCCTGGGGCCTCTATTGCAAGTCCAGGGAGAGAGGTGGACCTCTGGGCAGCTTGCTTGGGTCAGGGACCCCTAGGTGGAGGACCAGGGGACACCTTGGGGCTTAAACTGCTAGTCCAGGGAGAGAGTTGGAGCCCTGGGTAGCTTGCTGGGGTCAGAGGGCCCTAGGTGGAGGGCCATGGGGCACCCTGGGGACTCTACTGCAAGTCCAGGGAGATAGGTAGGCCCCTGGGTAGCTTGCTGGGGTCAGAGGCCCATAAGTGGAGGGCCAAGGGTCACCCTGTGGCATAGTCTGCAAGTCTAGGGAGAGAGGTGGACCCCTGGGTTGCTTTCTGGGGTCAGAGGCCCCTAGGTGGAGGGCCAAGGGGCACCCTGGGGCCTCTATTGCAAGTCCAGGGAGAGAGGTGGACCCCTGGGCAGCTTGCTTGGGTCAGGGGCCCCTAGGTGGAGGGCCAGAGGGCACCCTGGGGCCTATACTGCAAGTCCAGGGAGAGAGGTGGACCCCTGGGTAGCTTGCTGTTGTCAGAAGCCCCTAGGTGGAGGGCCAGAGGGCACCCTGGGGCCTATACTGCAAGTCCAGGGAGAGAGGTGGACCCCTGGGTAGCTTGCTGGGTTCAAAGGCCCCTGGGTGGAGGGCCACGGGGTACCCTGGGGCCTCTACTGCAAGTCCAGGGAGAGAATTGGACCCCTGGGTAGCTTGCTGGGGTCAGAGGGCCCTACGTGGAGGGCCATGGGGCACCCTGGGGACACTACTGCAAGTCCAGGGAGATAGGCAGGCCCCTGGGCAGCTTGCTGGTGTCAGAGGCCCCTAGGTGGAGGGCCAAGGGTCACCCTGGGGCCTAGTCTGCAAGTCTAGGGAGAGAGGTGGACCCCTGGGTAGCTTTCTGGGGTCAGAGGGCCCAAGGTGGAGGGCCATGGGGCACCCTGGGGACTCTACTGCAAGTCCAGGGAGATAGGTAGGCCCTTGGGTAGCTTGCTGGGGTCAGGGGTCCCTAGGTGGAGGGCCAAGGGTCACCCTGGGGCCTCTACTGCAAGTCTAGGGAGAGAGGTGGACCACTGGGAAGCTTGCTGGTGTCAAAGGCCCCTAGGGGGAGGGCCAGGGGGCACCCTGGGGCCTCTATTGCAAGTCCAGGGAGAGAGGTGGACCTCTGGGCAGCTTGCTTGGGTCAGGGACCCCTAGGTGGAGGACCAGGGGGCACCTTGGGGCTTAAACTGCTAGTCCAGGGAGAGAGTTGGAGCCCTGGGTAGCTTGCTGGGGTCAGAGGGCCCTAGGTGGAGGGCCATGGGGCACCCTGGGGACTCTACTGCAAGTCCAGGGAGATAGGTAGGCCCCTGGGTAGCTTGCTGGGGTCAGAGGCCCATAAGTGGAGGGCCAAGGGTCACCCTGTGGCATAGTCTGCAAGTCTAGGGAGAGAGGTGGACCCCTGGGTTGCTTTCTGGGGTCAGAGGCCCCTAGATGGAGGGCCAAGGGGCACCCTGGGGCCTCTATTGCAAGTCCAGGGAGAGAGGTGGACCCCTGGGCAGCTTGCTTGGGTCAGGGGCCCCTAGGTGGAGGACCAGGGGGCACCCTGGGGCCTATACTACAAGTCCAGGGAGAGAGTTGGAGCCCTGGGTAGCTTGCTGGGGTCAGAGGGCCCAAGGTGGAGGGCCATGGGGCACCCTGGGGACTCTACTGCAAGTCCAGGGAGATAGGTAGGCCCCTGGGTAGCTTGCTGGGGTCAGAGGTCCCTAGGTGGAGGGCCACGGGGTCCCCTGGGGCCTCTACTGCAAGTCCAGGGAGAGATGTGGACCCCTGGGTAGCTTGCTGGGGTCAGAGGTCCCTAGGTGGAGGGCCAGAGGGCACCCTGGGGCCTATACTGCAAGTCCAGGGAGAGAGGTGGACCCCTGGGTAGCTTGCTGTTGTCAGAAGCCCCTAGGTGGAGGGCCAGAGGGCACCCTGGGGCCTATACTGCAAGTCCAGGGAGAGAGGTGGACCCCTGGGTAGCTTGCTGGTGTTAGATGCCCCTAGTAGGAGGGCTAGGGGGCACCCTGGGTCCTATACTGCAAGTCCAGGGAGAGAGGTGGACCCCTGGGTAGCTTTCTGGGGTCAGATGCCCCTAGGTGGAGGGCCAGGGGGCACCCTGGGGCCTCTACTGCAAGTCCAAGGAGAGAGGTGGACCCCTGGGTAGCTTGCTGGGGTCAGAGGCCCCTAGTTGGAGGGCTAGGGGGTACCCTGGGGCCTCTACTGCAAGTCTAGGGAGAGATGTGGACCCCTGGGTAGCTTGCTGGACTCAGAGGCCCCTAGGTGGAGGGCCAGGGGGCACCCTGGAAACTCTACTATAAGTCCAGGGAGAGAGGTGGACCCCTGGGTAGCTTGCTGGGGTCAGAGGCCCCTAGTTGGAGGGCTAGGGGGTACCCTGGGGCCTCTACTGCAAGTCTAGGGAGAGTTGTGGACCCCTGGGTAGCTTGCTGGACTCAGAGGCCCCTAGGTGGAGGGCCAGGGGGCACCCTGGAAACTCTACTATAAGTCCAGGGAGAGAGGTGGACCCCTGGGTAGCTTGCTGGGGTCAGAGGCCCCTAGGTGGAGGGCCAGAGGTCACCCAGGGGCGTCTACTGCAAGTCCAGGGAGAGAGGTGGACCCCTCGGTAGCTTACTGGGGTCAGAGGGCCCAAGGTGGAGGGCCATGGGGCACCCTGGGGACTCTACTGCAAGTCCAGGGAGATAGGTAGGCCCCTGGGTAGCTTGCTGGGGTCAGAGGTCCCTAGGTGGAGGGCCACGGGGTACCCTGGGGCCTCTACTGCAAGTCCAGGGAGAGATGTGGACCCCTGGGTAGCTTGCTGGGGTCAGAGGTCCCTAGGTGGAGGGCCAGAGGGCACCCTGGGGCCTATACTGCAAGTCCAGGGAGAGAGGTGGACCCCTGGGTAGCTTGCTGGTGTCAGAAGCCCCTAGGTGGAGGGCCAGAGGGCACCCTGGGGCCTATACTGCAAGTCCAGGGAGAGAGGTGGACCCCTGGGTAGCTTGCTGGTGTTAGATGCCCCTAGTTGGAGGGCCAGGGGGCACCCTGGGTCCTATACTGCAAGTCCAGGGAGAGAGGTGGACCCCTGGGTAGCTTGCTGGGGTCAGAGGCCCCTAGTTGGAGGGCTAGGGGGTACCCTGGGGCCGCTACTGCAAGTCTAGGGAGAGATGTGGACCCCTGGGTAGATTGCTGGTGTCAGAGAACCCTAGGTGGAGGGCCATGGGGCACCCTGGGGACTCTACTGCAAGTCCAGGAAGAGAGGTGGACCCCTGGGTAGTTTGGTGGGGTCAGAGGCCCCTAGGTGGAGGGCCAGGGGGCACCCTGGGGCCTCTACTATAAGTCCAGGGAGAGAGGTGGAGCCCTGGGTAGCTTGCTGGGATCAGAGGCCCCTAGGTGGAGGGCCAGGGGGCACCCAGGGGTGTCTACTGCAAGTCCAGGTAGAGAGGTGGACCCCTGGGTAGCTTGCTGGGGTCAGAGGCCCCTAGTTGGAGGGCTAGGGGGTACCCTGGGGCCGCTACTGCAAGTCTAGGGAGAGATGTGGACCCCTGGGTAGATTGCTGGTGTCAGAGAACCCTAGGTGGAGGGCCATGGGGCACCCTGGGGACTCTACTGCAAGTCCAGGAAGAGAGGTGGACCCCTGGGTAGTTTGGTGGGGTCAGAGGCCCCTAGGTGGAGGGCCAGGGGGCACCCTGGGGCCTCTACTATAAGTCCAGGGAGAGAGGTGGAGCCCTGGGTAGCTTGCTGGGATCAGAGGCCCCTAGGTGGAGGGCCAGGGGGCACCCAGGGGTGTCTACTGCAAGTCCAGGTAGAGATGTGGACCCCTGGGTAGCTTGCTGGGGTCAGAGGCCCCTAGGTGGAGGGCAAGGGGGCACCCTGGGGCCTCTACTGCAAGTCCAGGGAGAGAGGTGGACCCCTCGGTAGCTTGCTGGGGTCAGAGGCCCCTAGGTGGAGGGCCAGAGGGCAGCCTAGGGCCTCTACTACAAGTCCAGGGAGAGAGGTGGACCCCTGGGCAGCTTGCTTGGGTCAGGGGCCCCTAGGTGGAGGACCAGGGGGCACCCTGGGGACTCTACTGCAAGTTCAGGGAGAAAGGCAGGCCCCTGGGCAGCTTGCTGGGGTCAGACGCCCCTAGGTGGAGGGCCAGGGGGCACCCTGGAAACTCTACTATAAGTCCAGGGAGAGAGGTGGACCCCTGGGTAGCTTGCTGGTTTCAGAGGCCCCTAATTGGAGGGCCAGGGTTCACCCAGGGGCGTCTACTGCAAGTCCAGGGAGAGAGGTGGACCCCTCGGTAGCTTGCTGGGGTCAGAGACCCCTAGGTGGAGGGCCAATGGGCCCCCTGGGGCCTCTACTGCAAGTCCAGGGAGAGAGGTGGAGCCCTGGGTAGCTTGCTGGGGTCAAAGGCCCGTAGGTGGAGGGCCAGAGGGCAGCCTAGGGCCTCTACTACAAGTCCAGGGAGAGAGGTGGAGCCCTGGGTAGCTTGCTGGGGTCAGTAGCCCCTGGGTGGAGGGCAAGGGGGCACCCTGGGGCCTCTATTGCAAGTCCACGGAGGGAGCTGGACCCCTATGTAGCTTGCTGGGTTCAGAGGCCCCTAGGTGGAGGGCCACGGGGTACCCTGGGGCCTCTACTGCAAGTCCAGGGAGAGATGTGGACCCCTGGGTAGCTTGCTGGACTCAAAGGCCCCTAGGTGAGGGCCAGGGGGCACCCTGGGGCCTCTATTGCAAGTCCAGGGAGAAAGCTGGACCCCTGGGTAGCTTGCTGGGGTCAGAGGCCCCTAGGTGGAGGGCCACGGGGTACCGTGGGGCCTCTACTGCAAGTCCAGGGAGAGAGGTGGAGCCCTGGGTAGCTTGCTGGGGCCAGTAGCCCCTGGGTGGAGGGCAAGGGGGCACCCTAGGGTCTCTACTGCAAGTCCAGGGAGAGAGGTGGAGCCCTGGGTAGCTTGCTGGGGTCAGAGACCCCCAGGTGGAGGGCAAGGGGGCACCCTGTGGCCTATACAACAAGTCCAGGGAGAGATGTGGACCCCTGGGTCGCTTGCTGGGGTCAGAGGCCCCTAGGTAGAGGGCCAGGGGGCACCCAGGGGCGTCTACTGCAAGTCCAGGGAGAGATGTGGACCCCTGGGTAGCTTGCTGGGGTCAGAGGCCCCTAGGTGGAGGGCCAAGGGGCACCCTGGTGCCTCTACTGCAAATCCAGGGAGAGGTGGACCCCTCGGTAGCTTGCTGGGGTCAGAGGCCCCTAGGTGGAGGGCCAATGGGCACCCTGGGGCCTCTACTGCAAGTCCAGGGAGAGAGTTGGACCCCTTGGTAGCTTGCTGGGGTCAGAAACCCCTAGGTGGAGGACCAATGGGCACCCTGGGGCCTCTACTGCAAGTCCAGGGAGAGATGTGGACCCCTGGGTAGCTTGCTGGGGTCAGAGGCCCCTAGATGGAGGGCCAAGGGCCACCCTGGGGCCTCTCTTGCAAGTCCAGGGAGAGAGGTGGACCCCTGGGCAGCTTGCTTGGGTCAGGGGCCCCTAGGTGGAGGACCAGGGGCACCCTGGGGCCTATACTGCAAGTCCAGGGAGAAAGCTGGACCCCTGGGTAGCTTGCTCGGTTCAGAGGCCCCTAGGTGGAGGGCCACGGGGTACCCTCGGGCCTCTACTGCAAGTCCAGGGAGAGAGGTGGACCCCTGGGTAGCTTGCTGGACTCAGAGGCCCTTAGGTGGAGGGCCACGGGGTACCCTGGGGCCTCTACTGCAAGTCCAGGGAGAGAGGTGGAGCCCTGGGTAGCTTGCTGGAGTCAGAAGTCCCTGGGTGGAGGGCAAGGGGGCACTCTTCGGACTCTACTGCAAGTCCAGGGAGAGAGGTGGACCCCTGGGTAGCTTGCTGGGGTCAGAGGCCCCTAGGTGGAGGGCAAGGGGGCACCCTGTGGCCTATGCTGCAAGTCCAGGGAGAGAGGTGGACCCCTGGGTAGCTTGCTGGGGTCAGAGGGCCCTACGTGGAGGGCCATGGGGCACCCTGGGGAACCTACTGCAAGTCCAGGGAGATTGGCAGGCCCCTGGGCAGCTTACTGGGGTTAGATGCCTCTAGGTGGAGGGCCAAGGGTCACCCTGGGGCCTAGTCTGCAAGTCTAGGGAGAGAGGTGGACCCCTGGGTAGCTTTCTGGGATCAGAGGCCCCTAGGTGGAGGGCCAAGGGCCACCCTGGGGCCTCTCTTGCAAGTCCAGGGAGAGAGGTGGACCCCTGGGCAGCTTGCTTGGGTCAGGGGCCCCTAGGTGGAGGACCAAGGGCACCCTGGGGCCTATACTGGAAGTCCAGGGAGAGAGTTGGAGCCCTGGGTAGCTTGCTAGGGTCAAAGGGCCCTAGTTGGAGGGCCATTGGGCACCCTGGGAACTCTACTGCAAGTCCAGGGAGATAGGTAGGCCCCTGGGTAGCTTGCTGGGGTCAGAGGCCCCTAGATGGAGGGCCAAGGGTCACCCTGGGGCCTCTACTGCAAGTCTAGGGAGAGATGTGGACCACTGGGAAGCTTGCTGGTGTCAGAGGCCCCTAGGGGGAGGGCAAGGGGGCACCCTGTGGATTATACTGCAAGTCCAGGGAGAGAGGTGGACCCCTGGGTAGCTTGCTGGGGTCAGAGGGCCCTACGTGGAGGGCCATGGGGCACCCTGGGGACTCTACTGCAAGTCCAGGGAGATAGGCAGGCCCCTGGGCAGCTTGCTGGGGTCAGAGGCCCCTAGGTGGAGGGCCAAGGGTCACCCTGGAGCCTAGTCTGCAAGTCTAGGGAGAGAGGTGGACCCCTGGGTAGCTTTCTGGAGACAAATGCCCCTAGGTGGAGGGCCAAGGGCCACCCTGGGGCCTCTATTGCAAGTCCAGGGAGAGAGGTGGACCCCTGGGCAGCTTGCTTGGGTCAGGGGCCCCTAGGTGGAGGACCAGGGGCACCCTGGGGCCTATACTGCAAGTCCAGGGAGAGAGTTGGAGCCCTGGGTAGCTTGCTAGGGTCAGAGGGCCCTAGTTGGAGGGCCATTGGGCACCCTGGGAACTCTACTGCAAGTCCAGGGAGAAAGGTAGGCCCCTGGGTAGCTTGCTGGGGTCAGAGGCCCCTAGGTGGAGGGCCAAGGGTCACCCTGGGGCCTCTACTGCAAGTCTAGGGAAAGATGTGGACCACTGGGAAGCTTGCTGGTGTCAGAGGCCCCTAGGGGGAGGGCCTGGGGGCACCGTAGGGCCTCTACTGCAAGTCCAGGAAGAGAGGTGGACCCCTGGGTAGTTTGCTGGGGTCAGAGGCCCCTAGGTGGAGGGCCAGGGGCACCCTGGGGCCTCTACTAAAAGTCCAGGGAGAGAGGTGGACCCCTGGGTAGCTTGCTGGGGTCAGAGGCCCCTAGGTGGAGGGCCAGGGGGCACTCAGCGGCGTCTACTTCAAGACAAGGGAGAGATGTGGACCCCTGGGTAGCTTGCTGGGGTCAGAGGCCCCTAGGTGGAGGTTCACGGGGCACCCTGGGGCCTCTAATGCAAGTCCAGGGAGAGAGGTGGACCCCTCGGTAACTTGCTGGGGTCAGCGACCCCTAGGTGGAGGGCAAATGGGCACCCTGGGGCCTCTACTGCAAGTCCAGGGAGAGAGGTGGAGCCCTTGGTAGCTTGCTGGGGTCAGAGGCCCCTAGGTGGAGTGCCAGAGGGCAGCCTAGGGCCTCTACTACTAGTCCAGGGAGAGAGGTGGAGCCCTGGGTAGCTTGCTGGGGTCAGTAGCCCCTGGGTGGAGGGCAAGGGGGCACCCTGGGGCCTCTATTGCAAGTCCAGGGAGAGAGCTGGACCCCTGGGTAGCTTGCTGTGTTCAGAGGCCCCTAGGTGGAGGGCCATTGGGTACCCTGGGGCCTCTACTGCAAGTCCAGGGAGAGATGTGGACCTCTGGGTAGCTTGCTGGGGTCAGAGGCCAATAGGTGGAGGGCCAGAGGGCACACTGGGGCCTATACTGCAAGTCCAGGGAGAGAGGTGGACCCCTGGGTAGCTTGCTGGGGTCAGAGGCCCCTAGGTGGAGGGCCAGGGGGCACCATGGGGCCTCTATTGCAAGTCCAGGGAGAGAGGTGGACCTCTGGGCAGCATGCTTGGGTCAGGGGCCCCTAGGTGGAGGACCAGGGGGCACCCTGGGGCCTATACTGCTAGTCCAGGGAGAGAGTTGGAGCCCTGGGTAGCTTGCTGGGGTCAGAGGGCCCTAGGTGGAGGGCCATGGGGCACCCTGGGGACTCTACTGCAAGTCCAGGGAGATAGGTAGGCCCCTGGGTAGCTTGCTGGGGTCAGAGGCCCCTAGGTGGAGGGCCAACGGTCACCCTGGGGCCTACTCTGCAAGTCTAGGGAGAGAGGTGGACCCCTGGGTAGCTTTCTGGGGTCAGAGGCCCCTCTTGGAGGGCCAAGAGGCACCCTTGGGCCTCTATTGCAAAGCCAAGGAGAGAGGTGGACCCCTGGGCAGCTTGCTTGGGTCAGGGGCCCCTAGGTGGAGGACCAGGGGGCACCCTGGGGCCTATACTGCAAGTCTAGGGAGAGAGTTGGAGCCCTGGGTAGCTTGCTGGGGTCAGAGGGCCCAAGGTGGAGGGACATGGGGCACCCTGGGGACTCTACTGCAAGTCCAGGGAGATAGGTAGGCCCCTGGGTTGCTTGCTGGGGTCAGAGGTCCCTAGGTGGAGGGCCACGGGGTACCCTGGGATCTCTATTGCAAGTCCAGGGAGAGATGGGGACCCCTGGGTAGCTTGCTGGGGTCAGAGGCCCCTAGGTGGAGGGCCAGAGGGCACAATGAAGCCTATACTGCAAGTCCAGGGAGAGATGTGGACCCCTGGGTAGCTTGCTGGTGTCAGATGCCCTTAGGTGGAGGGCCAGAGGGCACCCTGGGGCCTATTCTGCAAGTCCAGGGAGACAGGTGGACCCCTGGTAGCTTGCTGGGGTAAGAGGCCCCTAGGTGGAGGGCCAGGGGGCACCCTGGGGCCTATACTGCAAGTCCAAGGAGAGAGGTGGACCCCTGGGTAGCTTGCTGGGTTCAGAGGCCCCTAGTTGGAGGGCCAGGGGGTACCCAGGGGCCTCTACTGCAAGTCCAGGGAGAGATGTGGACCCCTGGGTAGCTTGCTGGACTCAGAGGCCCCTAGGTGGAGGGCCAGGGGGCACCCTGGAAACTCTACTATAAGTCCAGGGAGAGAGGTGGACCCCTGGGTAGCTTGCTGGTTTCAGAGGCCCCTAATTGGAGGGCCAGGGTTCACCCAGGGGCGTCTACTGCAAGTCCAGGGAGAGAGGTGGACCCCTCGGTAGCTTGCTGGGGTCAGAGACCCCTAGGTGGAGGGCCAATGGGCCCCCTGGGGCCTCTACTGCAAGTCCAGGGAGAGAGGTGGAGCCCTGGGTAGCTTGCTGGGGTCAAAGGCCCGTAGGTGGAGGGCCAGAGGGCAGCCTAGGGCCTCTACTACAAGTCCAGGGAGAGAGGTGGAGCCCTGGGTAGCTTGCTGGGGTCAGTAGCCCCTGGGTGGAGGGCAAGGGGGCACCCTGGGGCCTCTATTGCAAGTCCACGGAGGGAGCTGGACCCCTATGTAGCTTGCTGGGTTCAGAGGCCCCTAGGTGGAGGGCCACGGGGTACCCTGGGGCCTCTACTGCAAGTCCAGGGAGAGATGTGGACCCCTGGGTAGCTTGCTGGACTCAAAGGCCCCTAGGTGAGGGCCAGGGGGCACCCTGGGGCCTCTATTGCAAGTCCAGGGAGAAAGCTGGACCCCTGGGTAGCTTGCTGGAATCAGAGGCCCCTAGGTGGAGGGCCACGGGGTACCGTGGGGCCTCTACTGCAAGTCCAGGGAGAGAGGTGGAGCCCTGGGTAGCTTGCTGGGGCCAGTAGCCCCTGGGTGGAGGGCAAGGGGGCACCCTAGGGTCTCTACTGCAAGTCCAGGGAGAGAGGTGGAGCCCTGGGTAGCTTGCTGGGTTCAGAGACCCCCAGGTGGAGGGCAAGGGGGCACCCTGTGGCCTATATTGCAAGTCCAGGGAGAGAGGTGGACCCCTGGGTAGCTTGCTGGGGTCAAAGGGCCCTAGAAGAAGGGCCAAGGGTCAACCTGGGGCCTCTACTGCAAGTCCAGGGAGAGAGGTGGAGCCCTGGGTAGCTTGCTGGGGTCAGAGGCCCCTAGGTGGAGGGCCAGAGGGCAGCCTAGGGCCTCTACTACAAGTCCAGGGAGAGAGGTGGAGCCCTGGGTAGCTTGCTGGGGTCAGTAGCCCCTGGGTGGAGGGCAAGGGGGCACCCTGGGGCCTCTATTGCAAGTCAAGGGAGAGAGCTGGACCCCTGGGTAGCTTGCTGGGGTCAGAGGCCCCTAGGTGGAGGGCCAGGGGGCACCCAGGGGCCTATACTGCAAGTCCAGGGAGAGAGGTGGACCCCTGGGTAGCTTGCTGGGGTCAGAGGCCCCTAGGTGGAGGGTCACGGGGCACCCTGGGGCCTCTATTGCAAGTCCAGGGAGAGAGGTGGACCCCTCGGTAGCTTGCTGGGGTCAAAGACCCCTAGGTGGAGGGCCAATGGGCACCCTGGGGCCTCTACTGCAAGTCCAGGAAGAGAGGTGGACCCCTGGGTAGTTTGGTGGGGTCAGAGGCCCCTAGGTGGAGGGCCAGGGGGCACCCTGGGGCCTCTACTATAAGTCCAGGGAGAGAGGTGGAGCCCTGGGTAGCTTGCTGGGATCAGAGGCCCCTAGGTGGAGGGCCAGGGGGCACCCAGGGGCGTCTACTGCAAGTCCAGGTAGAGATGTGGACCCCTGGGTAGCTTGCTGGGGTCAGAGGCCCCTAGGTGAGGGCCAGGGGGCACCCTGGGGCCTCTATTGCAAGTCCAGGGAGAGAGCTGGACCACTGGGTAGCTTGCTCGGTTCAGAGGCCCCTAGGTTGAGGGCCAGGGGGCACCCTGGGGCCTCTACTATAAGTCCAGGGAGAGAGGTGGAGCCCTGGGTAGCTTGCTGGGATCAGAGGCCCCTAGGTGGAGGGCCAGGGGACACCCAGGGGCGTCTACTGCAAGTCCAGGTAGAGATGTGGACCCCTGGGTAGCTTGCTGGGGTCAGAGGCCCCTAGGTGGAGGGCAAGGGGGCACCCTGGGGCCTCTACTGCAAGTCCAGGGAGAGAGGTGGACCCCTCGGTAGCTTGCTGGGGTCAGAGGCCCCTAGGTGGAGGGCCAGAGGGCAGCCTAGGGCCTCTACTACAAGTCCAGGGAGAGAGGTGGACCCCTGGGCAGCTTGCTTTGGTCAGGGGCCCCTAGGTGGAGGACCAGGGGGCACCCTGGGGACTCTACTGCAAGTTCAGGGAGATAGGCAGGCCCCTGGGCAGCTTGTAGGGGTCAGACGCCCCTAGGTGGAGGGCCAAAGTTCAACCTGGGGCATCTACTGCAGGTCCAGTGAGAGAGGTGAATCACTGGGAAGCTTGCTGGTGTCAGAGGCCCCTAGGGGGAGGGCCAGGGGGCACCGTATGGCCTCTACTATAAAACCAGGGAGAGATGTGGACCCCTGGGTCGCTTGCTGGGGTCAGAGGCCCCTAGGTAGAGGGCCAGGGGGCACCCAGGGGCGTCTACTGCAAGTCCAGGGAGAGATGTGGACCCCTGGGTAGCTTGCTGGGGTCAGAGGCCCCTAGGTGGAGGGCCAAGGGGCACCCTGGTGCCTCTACTGCAAATCCAGGGAGAGGTGGACCCCTCTGTAGCTTGCTGGGGTCAGAGGCCCCTAGGTGGAGGGCCAATGGGCACCCTGGGGCCTCTACTGCAAGTCCAGGGAGAGAGTTGGACCCCTTGGTAGCTTGCTGGGGTCAGAAACCCCTAGGTGGAGGACCAATGGGCACCCTGGGGCCTCTACTGCAAGTCCAGGGAGAGATGTGGACCCCTGGGTAGCTTGCTGGGGTCAGAGGCCCCTAGGTGGAGGGCCAAGGGCCACCCTGGGGCCTCTCTTGCAAGTCCAGGGAGAGAGGTGGACCCCTGGGCAGCTTGCTTGGGTCAGGGGCCCCTAGGTGGAGGACCAGGGGCACCCTGGGGCCTATACTGCAAGTCCAGGGAGAGAGCTGGACCCCTGGGTAGCTTGCTCGGTTCAGAGGCCCCTAGGTGGAGGGCCACGGGGTACCCTCGGGCCTCTACTGCAAGTCCAGGGAGAGAGGTGGACCCCTGGGTAGCTTGCTGGACTCAGAGGCCCCTAGGTGGAGGGCCACGGGGTACCCTGGGGCCTCTACTGCAAGTCCAGGGAGAGAGGTGGAGCCCTGGGTAGCTTGCTGGAGTCAGTAGTCCCTGGGTGGAGGGCAAGGGGGCACTCTTCGGACTCTACTGCAAGTCAAGGGAGAGAGGTGGACCCCTGGGTAGCTTGCTGGGGTCAGAGGCCCCTAGGTGGAGGGCAAGGGGGCACCCTGTGGCCTATACTGCAAGTCCAGGGAGAGAGGTGGACCCCTGGGTAGCTTGCTGGGGTCAGAGGGCCCTACGTGGAGGGCCATGGGGCACCCTGGGGAATCTACTGCAAGTCCAGGGAGATTGGCAGGCCCCTGGGCAGCTTACTGGGGTCAGAGGCCCATAAGTGGAGGGCCAAGGGTCACCCTGTGGCATAGTCTGCAAGTCTAGGGAGAGAGGTGGACCCCTGGGTTGCTTGCTGGTGTCAGAGGCCCCTAGGGGGAGGGCCAATGGGCACCCTGGGGCCTCTACTGCAAGTCCAGGGAGAGAGGTGGACCCCTCGGTAGCTTGCTGGGGTCAGAGACCCCTAGGTGGAGGGCCAATGGGCACCCTGCGGCCTCTACTGCAAGTCCAGGGAGAGAGGTGGAGCCCTGGGTAGCTTGCTGGGGTCAGAGGCCCCTAGGTGGAGGTCCAGAGGGCAGCCTAGGGCCTCTACTACAAGTCCAGGGAGAGAGGTGGAGCCCTGGGTAGCTTGCTGGGGTCAGTAGCCACTGGGTGGAGGATAAGGGGGCACCCTGGGGCCTCTATTGCAAGTCCAGGGAGAGAGCTGGACCCTTGGGTAGCTTGCTGGGTTGAAAGGCCCCTAGGTGGAGGGCCACGAGGTACCCTGGGGCCTCTACTGCAAGTCCAGGGAGAGATGTGGACCCCTGGGTAGCTTGCTGGGGTCAGAGGCCCCTAGGTGGAGGGCCACGGGGTACCCTGGGGCCTCTACTGCAAGTCCAGGGAGAGAGGTGAATCACTGGGAAGCTTGCTGGTGTCAGAGGCCCCTAGGGGGAGGGCCAGGGGGCACCATAGGGCCTCTACTATAAGTCCAGGGAGAGAGGTGGACCCCTGGGTAGCTTGCTGGGTTCAGAGGCCCCTGGGTGGAGGGCCAGGGGTACCCTGGGGCCTCTACTGCAAGTCCAGGGAGAGTTGGACCCCTGGGTAGCTTGCTGGGGTCAGAGGGCCCTACGTGGAGGGCCATGGGGCACCCTGGGGACACTACTGCAAGTCCAGGGAAGGAGGTGGATCCCTGGGTAGCTTGCTGGGGTAAGAGGTCCCTAGGTGGAGGGCCAAGGGTCACCCTGGGGCCTCTACTGCAAGTCTAGGGAGAGAGGTTGACCACTGGGAAGCTTGCTGGTGTCAGAGGCCCCTATGGGGAGGGCCAGGGGGCACCCTGGGGCCTCTATTGCAAGTCCAAGGAGAGAGGTGGACCTCTGGGCAGCTTGTTTGGGTCAGTGGCCCCTAGGTGGAGGACCAGGGGGCACCCTGGGGCCTATACTGCTAGTCCAGGGAGAGAGTTGGAGCCCTGGGTAGCTTGCTGGGGTCAGAGGGCCCTAGGTGGAGGGCCATGGGGCACCCTGGGGACTCTACTGCAAGTCCAGGGAGATATGAGGACCCTGGGTAGCTTGCTGGGGTCAGAGGCCCCTAGGTGGAGGGCCAAGGGTCACCCTGGGGCCTCTACTGCAAGTCTAGGGAGAGAGGTGGACCACTGGGAAGCTTGCTGGTGTCAGAGGCCCCTAGGGGGAGGGCCAGGGGGCACCGTAGGGCCTCTACTGCAAGTCCAGGAAGAGAGGTGGACCCCTGGGTAGTTTGTTGGGGTCAGAGGCCCCTAGGTGGAGGGCCAGGGGGCACCCTGGGGCCTCCACTAAAAGTCCAGGGAGAGAGGTGGACCCCTGGGTAGCTTGCTGGGGTCAGAGGCCCCTAGGTGGAGGGTCACGGGGCACCCTGGGGCCTCTATTGCAAGTCCAGGGAGAGAGGTGGACCCCTCGGTAGCTTGCTGGGGTCAGAGACCCCTAGGTGGAGGGCCAATGGGCACCCTGCGGACTCTACTGCAAGTCCAGGGAGAGAGGTGGAGCACTGGGTAGCTTGTTGGGGTCAGAGGCCCCTAATGGAGGCCCAGAGGGCAGCCTAGGGCCTCTACTAAAAGACCAGGGAGAGAGGTGGAGCCCTGGGTAGCTTGCTGGGGTCAGTAGCCCCTGGGTGGAGGGAAAGGGGGCACCCTGGGGCCTCTATTGCAATTTCAGGGAGAGAGCTGGACCCCTGGGTAGCTTGCTGGGTTCAGAGGCCCCTAGGTGGAGGGCCACGGGGTACCCAGGGGCCTCTACTGCAAGTCCAGGGAGAGATGTGGACCCCTGGGTAGCTTGCTGGGGTCAGAGGCCCCTAGGTGGAGGGCCACGGGGTACCCTGGGGCCTCTACTGCAAGTTAATGGAGAGAGGTGGAGCCATGGGTAGCTTACTGGGGTCAGTAGCCCCTGGGTGGAGGGCAAGGGGGCACCCTGGGGCCTCTACTGCAAGTCCAGGGAGAGAGGTGGAGCCCTGGGTAGCTTGCTGGGGTCAGAGGCCCCTAGGTGGAGGGCAAGGGGGCACCCTGTGTCCTATACTGCAAGTCCAGGGAGAGAGGTGGACCCCTGGGTAGCTTGCTAGGGTCAAAGGGCCCTAGGTGGAGGGCCATGGGGCACCCAGGGGACTCTACGTCAAGTTCAGGGAGATAGGCAGGCCCCTGGGCAGCTTGCTAGGGTCAGACGCCCCTAGGTGAGGGCCAAGGGTCAACCTGGGGCCTCTACTGCAAGTCCAGTGAGAGAGGTGAATCACTGGGAAGCTTGCTGTTGTCAGAGGCCCCTAGGGGGAGGGCCAGGGGGCACCGTAGGGCCTCTACTATAAAACCAGGGAGAGATGTGGACCCCTGGGTCGCTTGCTGGGGTCAGAGGCCCCTAGGTGTAGGGCCAGGGGGCACCCAGGGGCGTCTACTGCAAGTCCAGGGAGAGATGTGGACCCCTGGGTAGCTTGCTGGGGTCAGAGGCTCCTAGGTGGAGGGCCAAGGGGCACCCTGGGGCCTCTACTGCAAGTCCAGGGAGAGGTGGACCCCTCGGTAGCTTGCTGGGGTCAGAGGCCCCTAGGTGGAGGGCCAATGGGCACCCCGGGGCCTCTACTGCAAGTCCAGGGAGAGAGGTGGACCCCTCGGTAGCTTGCTGGGGTCAGAGACCCCTAGGTGGAGGACCAATGGGCACCCTGGGGCCTCTACTGCAAGTCCAGGGAGAGATGTGGACCCCTGGGTAGCTTGCTGGGGTCAGAGGCCCCTAGGTGGAGGGTCATGGGGCACCCTGGGGCCTCTATTGCAAGTCCAGGGAAAGAAGTGGACCCCTCAGTAGCTTGCTGGGGTCAGAGACCCCTAGGTGGAGGGCCAATGAGCACCCTGGGGCCTCTACTGCAAGTCAAGGGAGAGAGGTGGACCCCTGGGTAGCTTGCTGGGGTCAGAGGCCCCTAGGTGGAGGGCCAGAGGGCAGCCTAGGGCCTCTACTACAAGTCCAGGGAGAGAGGTGGAGCCCTGGGTAGCTTGCTGGGGTCAGTAGCCCTTGGGTGGAGGGCAAGAGGGCACCCTGGGGCCTCTATTGCAAGTCCAGGGAGAGAGCTGGACCCCTGGGTAGCTTGCTGGGTTCGGAGGCCTCTAGGTGGAGGGCCACGGGGTACCCTGGGGCCTCTATTGCAAGTCCAGGGAGAGATGTGGACCCCTGGGTAGCTTGCTGGACTCAGAGGCCAGTAGGTGGAGGGCCACGGGGTACCCTGGGGCCTCTACTGCAAGTCCAGGGAGAGAGGTGGAGCCCTGGGTAGCTTGCTGGGGTCAGTAGCCCCTGGGTGGAGGGCAAGGGGGCACCCTGGGGCCTCTACTGCAAGTCCAGGGAGAGAAGTGGAGCCCTGGGTAGCTTGCTGGGGTCAGAGGCCCCTAGGTGTAGGGCAAGGGGGCACCCTGTGGCCTATACTGCAATTCCAGGGAGAGATGTGGACCCCTGGGTAGCTTGCTGGGGTCAGAGGGCCCTAGGTGGAGGGCCATGGGGCACCCTGGGGACTCTACTGCAAGTCCAGGGAGATAAGCAGGCACCTGGGCAGCTTGCTGGGGTCAGAAGCCCCTAGGTGGAGGTCCAAGGGTCACCCTGGGGCCTAGTCTGCAAGTCTAGGGAGAGAGGTGGACCCCTGGGTAGCTTTCTGGGGTCAGAGGCCCCTAGGTGGAGGGCCAAGGGGCACCCTGGGGCCTCTATTGCAAGTCCAGGGAGAGAGGTGGACCCCTGGGCAGCTTGCATGGGTCAGGGGCCCCTAGGTGGAGGACAAGGGGGCACCCTGAGGCCTATACTGCAAGTCAAGGGACAGAGTTGGAGCCCTGGGTAGCTTGCTGGGGTCAGAGGCCCCTAGGAGGAGGGCCATGGGGCACCCTGGGGACTCTACTGCAAGTCCAGGGAGTTAGGTAGGACCCTGGGTAGCTTGCTGGGGTCAGAGACCCCTAGGTGGAGGGCCAAGGGTCACCCTGGGGCCTCTACTGCAAGTCTAGGGAGAGAGGTGGACCACTGGGAAGCTTGCTGGTGTCAGAGGCCCCTAGGGGGAGGGCCATGGGGCACCCTGGGGCCTCTACTGCAAGTCCAGGGAGAGAGGTGGACCCCTGGGTAGTTTGCTAGGGTCAGAGGCCCCTAGGTGGAGGACCAGGGGGCACCCTGGGGCCTATACTGCAAGTCCAGGGAGAGAGTTGGAGCCCTTGGTAGCTTGCTGGGGTCAGAGAACCCTAGGTGGAGGGCCATGGGGCACCCTGGGGACTCTACTGCAAGTCCAGGAAGAGAGGTGGACCCCTGGGTAGTTTGGTGGGGTCAGAGGCCCCTAGGTGGAGGGCCAGGGGGCACCCTGGGGCCTCTACTATAAGTCCAGGGAGAGAGGTGGAGCCCTGGGTAGCTTGCTGGGATCAGAGGCCCCTAGGTGGAGGGCCAGGGGCACCCAGGGGCGTCTACTGCAAGTCCAGGGAGAGAGGTGGACCCCTCGGTAGCTTGCTGGGGTCAGAGGCCCCTAGGTGGAGGGCCAGAGGGCAGCCTAGGGCCTCTACTACAAGTCCAGGGAGAGAGATTGGACCCCTGGGCAGCTTGCTTGGGTCAGGGGCCCCTAGGTGGAGGACCAGGGGGCACCCTGGGGACTCTACTGCAAGTTCAGGGAGATAGGCAGGCCCCTGGGCAGCTTGCTGGGGTCAGACGCCCCTAGGTGGAGGGCCAAGGGTCAACCTGGGGCCTCTACTGCAAGTCCAGTGAGAGAGGTGAATCACTGGGAAGCTTGCTGGTGTCAGAGGCCCCTAGGGGGAGGGCCAGGGGGCACCGTATGGCCTCTACTATAAAACCAGGGAGAGATGTGGACCCCTGGGTCGCTTGCTGGGGTCAGAGGCCCCTAGGTAGAGGGCCAGGGGGCACCCAGGGGCGTCTACTGCAAGTCCAGGGAGAGATGTGGACCCCTGGGTAGCTTGCTGGGGTCAGAGGCCCCTAGGTGGAGGGCCAAGGGGCACCCTGGTGCCTCTACTGCAAATCCAGGGAGAGGTGGACCCCTCGGTAGCTTGCTGGGGTCAGAGGCCCCTAGGTGGAGGGCCAATGGGCACCCTGGGGCCTCTACTGCAAGTCCAGGGAGAGAGTTGGACCCCTTGGTAGCTTGCTGGGGTCAGAAACCCCTAGGTGGAGGACCAATGGGCACCCTGGGGCCTCTACTGCAAGTCCAGGGAGAGATGTGGACCCCTGGGTAGCTTGCTGGGGTCAGAGGCCCCTAGGTGGAGGGCCAAGGGCCACCCTGGGGCCTCTCTTGCAAGTCCAGGGAGAGAGGTGGACCCCTGGGCAGCTTGCTTGGGTCAGGGGCCCCTAGGTGGAGGACCAGGGGCAACCTGGGGCCTATACTGCAAGTCCAGGGAGAGAGCTGGACCCCTGGGTAGCTTGCTCGGTTCAGAGGCCCCTAGGTGGAGGGCCACGGGGTACCCTCGGGCCTCTACTGCAAGTCCAGGGAGAGAGGTGGACCCCTGGGTAGCTTGCTGGACTCAGAGGCCCCTAGGTGGAGGGCCACGGGGTACCCTGGGGCCTCTACTGCAAGTCCAGGGAGAGAGGTGGAGCCCTGGGTAGCTTGCTGGAGTCAGTAGTCCCTGGGTGGAGGGCAAGGGGGCACCCTTCGGACTCTACTGCAAGTCCAGGGAGAGAGGTGGACCCCTGGGTAGCTTGCTGGGGTCAGAGGCCCCTAGGTGGAGGGCAAGGGGGCACCCTGTGGCCTATACTGCAAGTCCAGGGAGAGAGGTGGACCCCTGGGTAGTTTGCTAGGGTCAGAGGCCCCTAGGTGGAGGACCAGGGGGCACCCTGGGGCCTATACTGCAAGTCCAGGGAGAGAGTTGGAGCCCTTGGTAGCTTGCTGGGGTCAGAGAACCCTAGGTGGAGGGCCATGGGGCACCCTGGGGACTCTACTGCAAGTCCAGGAAGAGAGGTGGACCCCTGGGTAGTTTGGTGGGGTCAGAGGCCCCTAGGTGGAGGGCCAGGGGGCACCCTGGGGCCTCTAGTATAAGTCCAGGGAGAGAGGTGGAGCCCTGGGTAGCTTGCTGGGATCAGAGGCCCCTAGGTGGAGGGCCAGGGGCACCCAGGGGCGTCTACTGCAAGTCCAGGGAGAGAGGTGGACCCCTCGGTAGCTTGCTGGGGTCAGAGGCCCCTAGGTGGAGGGCCAGAGGGCAGCCTAGGGCCTCTACTACAAGTCCAGGGAGAGAGATTGGACCCCTGGGCAGCTTGCTTGGGTCAGGGGCCCCTAGGTGGAGGACCAGGGGGCACCCTGGGGACTCTACTGCAAGTTCAGGGAGATAGGCAGGCCCCTGGCTAGCTTGCTGGGGTCAGACGCCCCTAGGTGGAGGGCCAAGGGTCAACCTGGGGCCTCTACTGCAAGTCCAGTGAGAGAGGTGAATCACTGGGAAGCTTGCTGGTGTCAGAGGCCCCTAGGGGGAGGGCCAGGGGGCACCGTATGGCCTCTACTATAAAACCAGGGAGAGATGTGGACCCCTGGGTCGCTTGCTGGGGTCAGAGGCCCCTAGGTAGAGGGCCAGGGGGCACCCAGGGGCGTCTACTGCAAGTCCAGGGAGAGATGTGGACCCCTGGGTAGCTTGCTGGGGTCAGAGGCCCCTAGGTGGAGGGCCAAGGGGCACCCTGGTGCCTCTACTGCAAATCCAGGGAGAGGTGGACCCCTCGGTAGCTTGCTGGGGTCAGAGGCCCCTAGGTGGAGGGCCAATGGGCACCCTGGGGCCTCTACTGCAAGTCCAGGGAGAGAGTTGGACCCCTTGGTAGCTTGCTGGGGTCAGAAACCCCTAGGTGGAGGACCAATGGGCACCCTGGGGCCTCTACTGCAAGTCCAGGGAGAGATGTGGACCCCTGGGTAGCTTGCTGGGGTCAGAGGCCCCTAGGTGGAGGGCCAAGGGCCACCCTGGGGCCTCTCTTGCAAGTCCAGGGAGAGAGGTGGACCCCTGGGCAGCTTGCTTGGGTCAGGGGCCCCTAGGTGGAGGACCAGGGGCAACCTGGGGCCTATACTGCAAGTCCAGGGAGAGAGCTGGACCCCTGGGTAGCTTGCTCGGTTCAGAGGCCCCTAGGTGGAGGGCCACGGGGTACCCTCGGGCCTCTACTGCAAGTCCAGGGAGAGAGGTGGACCCCTGGGTAGCTTGCTGGACTCAGAGGCCCCTAGGTGGAGGGCCACGGGGTACCCTGGGGCCTCTACTGCAAGTCCAGGGAGAGAGGTGGAGCCCTGGGTAGCTTGCTGGAGTCAGTAGTCCCTGGGTGGAGGGCAAGGGGGCACCCTTCGGACTCTACTGCAAGTCCAGGGAGAGAGGTGGACCCCTGGGTAGCTTGCTGGGGTCAGAGGCCCCTAGGTGGAGGGCAAGGGGGCACCCTGTGGCCTATACTGCAAGTCCAGGGAGAGAGGTGGACCCCTGGGTAGCTTGCTGGGGTCAGAGGGACCTACGTGGAGGGCCATGGGGCACCCTGGGGACTTTACTGCAAGTCCAGGGAGATAGGCAGGCCCCTGGGCAGCTTACTGGGGTCAGAGGCCTCTAGGTGGAGGGCCAAGGGTCACCCTGGGGCCTAGTCTGCAAGTCTAGGGAGAGAGGTGGACCCCTGGGTAGCTTTCTGGGGTATGAGGCCCCTAGGTGGAGGGCCAAGGGCCACCCTGGGGCCTCTCTTGCAAGTCCAGGGAGAGAGGTGGACCCCTGGGCAGCTTGCTTGGGTCAGGGGCCCCTAGGTGGAGGACCAGAGGCACCCTGGGGCCTATACTGGAAGTCCAGGGAGAGAGTTGGAGCCCTGGGTAGCTTGCTAGGGTCAGAGGGCCCTAGTTGGAGGGCAATTGGGCACCCTGGGAACTCTACTGCAAGTCCAGGGAGATAGGTAGGCCCCTGGGTAGCTTGCTGGGGTCAGAGGCCCCTAGGTGGAGGGCCAAGGGTCACCCTGGGGCCTCTACTGCAAGTCTAGGGAGAGATGTGGACCACTGGGAAGCTTGCTGGTGTCAGAGGCCCCTAGGGGGAGGGCAAGGGGGCACCCTGTGGCCTATACTGCAAGTCCAGGGAGAGAGGTGGACCCCTGGGTAGCTTGCTGGGGTCAGAGGGCCCTAGGTGGAGGGCCAGGGCCACCCTGGGGCCTCTACTAAAAGTCCAGGGAGAGAGGTGGACCCCTGGGTAGCTTGCTGGGGTCAGAGGCCCCTAGGTGGAGGGCCAGGGGGCACTCAGCGGCGTCTACTGCAAGACAAGGGAGAGATGTGGACCCCTGGGTAGCTTGCTGGGGTCAGAGGCCCCTAGGTGGAGGGCCAACGGTCACCCTGGGGCCTAGTCTGCAAGTTTAGGGAGAGAGGTGGAACCCTGGGTAGCTTTCTGGGGTCAGAGGCCCCTCTTGGAGGGCCAAGAGGCACCCTTGGGCCTCTATTGCAAGTCCAAGGAGAGAGGTGGACCCCTGGGCAGCTTGCTTGGGTCAGGGGCCCCTAGGTGGAGGACAAGGGGGCACCCTGGGGCCTATACTGCAAGTCCAGGGAGAGAGTTGGAGCCCTGGGTAGCTTGCTGGGGTCAGAGGGCCCAAGATGGAGGGACATGGGGCACCCTGGGGACTCTACTGCAAGTCCAGGGAGATAGGTAGGCCCCTGGGTTGCTTGCTGGGGTCAGAGGTCCCTAGGTGGAGGGCCACGGGGTACCCTGGGATCTCTATTGCAAGTCCAGGGAGAGAGGTGAATCACTGGGAAGCTTGCTGGTGTCAGAGGCCCCTAGGGGGAGGGCCAGGGGGCACCGTAGGGCCTCTACTATAAATCCAGGGAGAGATGTGGACCCCTGGGTCGCTTGCTGGGGTCAGAGGCCCCTAGGTGGAGGGCCAGGGGGCACCCAGGGGCGTCTACTGCAAGTCCAGGGAGAGATGTGGACCCCTGGGTAGCTTGCTGGGGTCAGAGGCCCCTAGGTGGAGGGCCAAGGGGCACCCTGGGGCCTCTACTGCAAGTCCAGGGAGAGGTGGACCCCTCGGTAGCTTGCTGGGGTCAGAGGCCCCTAGGTGGAGGGCCAATGGGCACCCTGGGGCCTCTACTGCAAGTCCAGGGAGAGAGGTGAAGCCCTAGGTAACTTGCTAGGGTCAGAGGCCCATAGGTGGAGGGCCAGAGGGCAGGCTAGGGCCTCTACTGCAAGTCCAGGGAGAGAGTTGAATCACTGGGAAGCTTGCTGGTGTCAGTAGCCCCTAAGGGGAGGGCCAGGGGGCACCGTAGGACCTCTACTATAAGTCCAGGGAGAGAGGTGGACCCTTGGGTAGCTTGCTTGGGTCCGGGGCCCTTAGGTGGAGGACCAATGGGCACCCTGGGGCGTCTACTGCAAGTCCAGGGAGAGTTGTGGACCCCTGGGTAGCTTGCTGGGGTCAGAGGCCCCTAGGTGGAGGGTCACGGGGCACCCTGGGGCCTCTATTGCAAGTCCAGGGAGAGAGGTGGACAACTCAGTAGCTTGCTGGGGTCAGATACCCCTAGGTGGAGGGCCAATGGGCACCCTGGGGCCTCTACTGCAAGTCCAGGGAGAGAGGCTGAGCCCTGGGTAGCTTGCTGGGGTCAGAGGCCCCTAGGTGGAGGGCCAGAGGGCAGCCTAGGGCCTCTACTACAAGTCCAGGGAGAGAGGTGGAGCCCTGGGTAGCTTGCTGGGGTCAGTAGCCCTTGGGTGGAGGGCAAGAGGGCACCCTGGGGCCTCTATTGCAAGTCCAGGGAGAGAGCTGGACCCCTGGGTAGCTTGCTGGGTTCGGAGGCCCCTAGGTGGAGGACCAGGGGGCACCCTGGGGCCTCTACTGCAAGTCCAGGGAGAGATGTGGACCCCTGGGCAGCTTGCTTGGGTCCGGGGCCCCTAGGTGGAGTACCAGGGGGCACCCTGGGGCCTCTATTGCAAGTCCAGGGAGAGATGTGGACCCCTGGGTAGCTTGCGGGGGTCAGAGGGCCCTAGGTGGAGGGCCATGGGGCACCCTGGGGACTCTACTGCAAGTCCAGGGAGATAGGCAGGCACCTGGGCAGCTTGCTGGGGTCAGAAGCCCCTAGTTGGAGGGCCAAGGGTCACCCTGGGGCCTAGTCTGCAAGTCTAGGGAGAGAGGTGGACCCCTGGGTAGCTTTCTGGGGTCAGAGGCCCCTAGGTGGAGGGCCAAGGGGCACCCTGGGGCCTCTATTGCAAGTCCAGGGAGAGAGGTGGACCCCTGGGCAGCTTGCTTGGGTCAGGGGCCCCTAGGTGGAGGACAAGGGGGCACCCTGAGGCCTATACTGCAAGTCCAGGGACAGAGTTGGAGCCCTGGGTAGCTTGCTGGGGTCAGAGGCCCCTAGGTGGAGGGCCATGGGGCACCCTGGGGACTCTACTGCAAGTCCAGGGAGTTAGGTAGGACCCTGGGTAGCTTGCTGGGGTCAGAGACCCCTAGGTGGAGGGCCAAGGGTCACCCTGGGGCCTCTACTGCAAGTCTAGGGAGAGAGGTGGACCACTGGGAAGCTTGCTGGTGTCAGAGGCCCCTAGGGGGAGGGCCATGGGGCACCCTGGGGCCTCTACTGCAAGTCCAGGGAGAGAGGTGGACCCCTGGGTAGTTTGCTAGGGTCAGAGGCCCCTAGGTGGAGGACCAGGGGGCACCCTGGGGCCTATACTGCAAGTCCAGGGAGAGAGTTGGAGCCCTGGGTAGCTTGCTGGGGTCAGAGGGCCCTAGGTGGAGGGCCAGGGGGCACCCAGGGGCCTCTACTAAAAGTCCAGGGAGAGAGGTGGACCCCTGGGTAGCTTGATGGGGTCAGAGACCCCTAGGTGGAGGGCCAATGGGCACCCTGCGGCCTCTACTGCAAGTCCAAGGAGAGAGGTGGAGCCCTGGGTAGCTTGCTGGGGTCAGAGGGCCCTAGGTGGAGGGCAAGGGGGCACCCTGGGGCCTCTATTGCAAGTCCAGGGAGAGAGGTGGACCCCTCGGTAGCTTGCTGGGGTCAGAGACCCCTAGGTGGAGGGCCAATGGGCACCCTGCGGCCTCTACTGCAAGTCCAAGGAGAGAGGTGGAGCCCTGGGTAGCTTGCTGGGGTCAGAGGGCCCTAGGTGGAGGGCAAGGGGGCACCCTGGGGCCTCTATTGCAATTCCAGGGAGAGAGCTGGACCCCTTGGTAGCTTGCTGGGTTCAGAGGCCCCTAGGTGGAGGGCCACGGGGTACCCAGGGGCCTCTACTGCAAGTCCAGGGAGAGATGTGGACCCCTGGGTAGCTTGCTGGGGTCAGAGACCCCTAGGTGGAGGGCCAAGGGTCACCCTGGGGCCTAGTCTGCAAGTCTAGGGAGAGAGGTGGACCCCTGGGTAGCTTTCTAGGGTCAGAGGCCCCTAGGTGGAGGGCCAAGGGGCACCCTGGGGCCTCTATTGCAAGTCCAGGGAGAGAGGTGGACCCCTGGGCAGCTTGCTTGGGTCAGAGGCCCCTAGGTGGAGGACCAGGGGGCACCCTGGGGCCTATACTGCAAGTCCAGGGAGAATGTTGGAGCCCTGAGTAGCTTGCTGGGGTCAGAGGGCCCAAGGTGGAGGGTCATGGGGCACCCTGTGGACTCTACTGCAAGTCCAGGGAGATAGGTAGGCCCCTGGGTAGCTTGCTGGGGTCTGAGGTCCCTAGGTGGAGGGCCAAGGGTCACCCTGGGGCCTCTACTGCAAGTCTAGGGAGAGAGGTGGACCACTGGGAAGCTTGCTGGTGTCAGAGGCCCCTAGGGGGAGGGCCAGGGGGCACCCTGGGGCCTCTATTGCAAGTCCAGGGAGAGAGGTGGACCTCTGGGCAGCTTGCTTGGGTCAGGGGCCCCTAGGTGGAGGACCAAGGGGCACCCTGGGGCCTATACTTCTAGTCCAGGGAGAGAGTTGGAGCCCTGGGTAGCTTGCTGGGGTCAGAGGGCCCTAGGTGGAGGGCCATGGGGCACCCTGGGGACTCTACTGCAAGTCCAGGGAGATAGGTAGGCCCCTGGGTAGCTTGCTGGGGTCAGAGGCCCCTAGGTGGAGGGCCAAGGGTCACCCTGGGGCCTCTACTGCAAGTCTAGGGAGAGAGGTGGACCACTGGGAAGCTTGCTGGTGGCAGAGGCCCCTAGGGGGAGGGCCAGGGGGCACCGTAGGGCCTCTACTGCAAGTCCAGGAAGAGAGGTGGACCCCTGGGTAGTTTACTGGGGTCAGACGCCCCTAGGTGGAGGGCCAGGGGGCACCCTGGGGCCTCTTCTAAAAGTCCAGGGAGAGAGGTGGACCCCTGGGTAGCTTGCTGGGGTCAGAGGCCCCTAGGTGGAGGGCCAGGGGGCACCCAGCGGCGTCTACTGCAAGTCCACGGAGAGATGTGGACCCCTGGGTAGCTTGCTGAGGTCAGAGGCCCCTAGGTGGAGGGTCACGTGGCACCCTGGGGCCTCTATTGCAAGTCCAGGGAGAGAGGTGGACCCCTCAGTAGCTTGCTGGGGTCAGAGGCCCCTAAGTGGAGGGCCAGAGGGCAGCCTAGGGCCTCTACTACAAGTCCAGGGAGAGAGGTAGGCCCCTGGGTAGCTTGCTGGGGTCAGAGGCCCCTAGGTGGAGGGCCACAGGGTACCCTGGGGCCTCTGCTGCAAGTCCAGGGAGAGAGGTGGAGCCCTGGGTAGCTTGCTGGGGTCAGTAGCCCCTGGGTGGAGGGAAAGGGGGCTCCCTGGGGCCTCTATTGCAATTTCAGGGAGAGAGCTGGACCCCTGGGTAGCTTGCTGGGTTCAGAGGCCCCTTGGTGGAGGGCAAGGCGGCACCCTGTGGCCTATACTGCAAGTCCAGGGAGAGAGGTGGACCCCTCGGTAGCTTGTTGGGGTCAGAGGCCCCTAGGTGGAGGGCCAATGGGCACCCTGGGTCCTATACTGCAAGTTCAGGGAGAGAGGTGAAGCCCAGGGTAGCTTACTGGGGTCAGAGGCCAATAGTTGGAGGGCCAGAGGGCAGCCTAGGGCCTCTACTGCAAGTCCAGGGAGAGAGGTGAATCACTGGGAAGCTTGCTGGGGTCAGTAGCCCCTAAGGGGAGTGCCAGGGGGCACCGTAGGGCCTCTACTATAAGTCCAGGGAGAGAGGTGGGCCCCTGGGTAGCTTGCTGGGTTCAGATGCCCCTGGGTGGAGGGCCACGGGGTACCCTGGGGCCTCTACTGCAAGTCCAGGGAGAGAGTTGGACCCCTGGGTAGCTTGCTGGGGTCAGAGGGCCCTACGTGGAGGGCCATGGGGCACCCTGGGGACTCTACTGCAAGTCCAGGGAGATAGGTAGGCCCCTGGGTAGCTTGCTGGGGTCAGAGGCCCATAAGTGGAGGGCCAAGGGTCACCCTGTGGCATAGTCTGCAAGTCTAGGGAGAGAGGTGGACCCCTGGGTTGCTTTCTGGGGTCAGAGGCCCCTAGGTGGAGGGCCAAGGGGCACCCTGGGGCCTCTATTGCAAGTCCAGGGAGAGAGGTGGACCCCTGGGCAGCTTGCTTGGGTCAGGGGCCCCTAGGTGGAGGACCAGGGGGCACCCTGGGGCCTATACTACAAGTACAGGGAGAGAGTTGGAGCCCTGGGTAGCTTGCTGGGGTCAGAGGGCCCAAGGTGGAGGGCCGTGGGGCACCCTGGGGACTCTACTGCAAGTCCAGGGAGATAGGTAGGCCACTGGGTAGCTTGCTGGGGTCAGAGGTCCCTAGGTGGAGGGCCAAGGGGTACCCTGGGGCCTCTACTGCAAGTCCAGGGAGAGATGTGGACCCCTGGGTAGCTTGCTGGGGTCAGAGGTCCCTAGGTGGAGGGCCAGAGGGCACCCTGGGGCCTATACTGCAAGTCCAGGGAGAGAGGTGGACCCCTGGCTAGCTTGCTGGGGTCAGAAGCCCCTAGGTGGAGGGCCAGAGGGCACCCTGGGGCCTATACTGCAAGTTCAGGGAGAGAGGTGGACCCCTGGGTAGCTTGCTGGTGTTAGAGGCCCCTAGTTGGAGGGCTAGGGGGCACCCTGGGTCCTATACTGCAAGTCCAGGGAGAGAGGTGGACCCTTGGGTAGCTTGCTGGGGTCAGATGCCCCTAGGTGGAGGGCCAGGGGGCACCCTGGGCCCTCTACTGCAAGTCCAAGGAGAGAGGTGGACCCCTGGGTAGCTTGCTGGGGTCAGAGGCCCCTAGTTGGAGGGCTAGGGGGTACCCTGGGGCCTCTACTGCAAGTCTAGGGAGAGATGTGGACCCCTGGGTAGCTTGCTGGACTCAGAGGCCCCTAGGTGGACGGCCAGGGGGCACCCTGGAAACTCTACTATAAGTCAAGGGAGAGAGGTGGACCCCTGGGTAGCTTGCTGGGGTCAGAGGCCCCTAGTTGGAGGGCTAGGGGGTACCCTGGGGCCTCTACTGCAAGTCTAGGGAGAGATGTGGACCCCTGGGTAGCTTGCTGGACTCAGAGGCCCCTAGGTGGAGGGCCAGGGGGCACCCTGGAAACTCTACTATGAGTCCAGGGAGAGAGGTGGACCCCTGGGTAGCTTGCTGGGGTCAGAGGCCCCTAGGTGGAGGGCCAGAGGTCACCCAGGGGCGTCTACTGCAAGTCCAGGGAGAGAGGTGGACCCCTCGGTAGCTTACTGGGGTCAGAGGGCCCAAGGTGGAGGGCCATTGGGCACCCTTGGGACTCTACTGAGAGTCCAGGGAGATAGGTAGGCCACTGGGTAGCTTGCTGGGGTCAGAGGTCCCTAGGTAGAGGGCCACGGGGTACCCTGGGGCCTCTACTGCAAGTCCAGGGAGAGAGGTGGAGCCCTGGGTAGCTTGCTGGGGTCAGTAGCCCCTGGGTGGAGGGCAAGGGGGCACCCTGGGGCCTCTATTGCAAGTCCACGGAGGGAGCTGGACCCCTGGGTAGCTTGCTGGGTTCAGAGGCCCCTAGGTGGAGGGCCACGGGGTACCCTGGGGCCTCTACTGCAAGTCCAGGGAGAGATGTGGACCCCTGGGTAGCTTGCTGGACTCAGAGGCCCCTAGGTGGAGGGCCAGGGGGCACCCTGGGGCCTCTATTGCAAGTCCAGGGAGAAAGCTGGACCCCTGGGTAGCTTGCTGGAGTCACAGGCCCCTAGGTGGAGGGCCACTGGGTACCCTGGGGCCTTTACTGCAAGTCCAAGGAGAGAGGTGGACCCCTGGGTAGCTTGCTGGGGTCAGAGGCCCCTAGTTGGAGGGCTAGGGGGTACCCTGGGGCCTCTACTGCAAATCCAAGGAGAGATGTGGACCCCTGGGTAGCTTGCTGGACTCAGAGGCCCCTAGGTGGAGGGCCAGGGGGCACCCTGGAAACTCTACTATAAGTCCAGGGAGAGAGGTGGACCCCTGGGTAGCTTGCTGGGGTCAGAGGCCATTAGGTGGAGGGCCAGGGGTCACCCAGGGGCGTCTACTGCAAGTCCAGGGAGAGAGGTGGACCCCTCGGTAGCTTGCTGGGGTCAGAGACCCCTAGGTGGAGGTCCAATGGGCACCCTGGGGCCTCTACTGCAAGTCCAGGGAGAGAGGTGGAGCCCTGGGTAGCTTGCTGGGGTCAGTAGCCCCTGGGTGGAGGGCAAGGGGGCACCCTGGGGCCTCTACTGCAAGTCCACAGAGGGAGCTGGACCCCTGGGTAGCTTGTTGGGTTCTGAGGCCCCTATGTGGAGGGCCACGGGGCACCCTGGGGCCTCTACTGCAAGTCCAGGGAGAGATGTGGACCCCTGGGTAGCTTGCTGGGGTCAGATGCCCCTAGGTGGAGGGCAAGGGGGCACCCTGTGGCCTATACTGCAAGTCCAGGGAGAGAGGTGGACCCCTGGGTAGCTTGCTGGGGTCAAAGGTCCCTAGGTGGAGGGCCAAGGGTCAACCTGGGGCCTCTACTGCAAGTCCAGGGAGAGAGGTGGAGCCCTGAGTAGCTTGCTGGGGTCAGAGGCCCCTAGGTGGAGGGCCGGAGGGCAGCCTAGGGCCTCTACTACAAGTCCAGGGAGAGAGGTGGAGCCCTGGGTAGCTTGCTGGGGTCAGTAGCCCCTAGGTGGAGGGCAAGGGGGCACCCTGGGGCCTCTATTGCAAGTCCAGGGAGAGAGTTGGACCCCTGGGTAGCTTCCTGGGGTCAGAGGCCCCTAGGTGGAGGGCCAGGGGGCACCCAGCGGCCTATACTGCAAGTCCAGGGAGAGAGGTGGACCCCTGGGTAGCTTGCTGGGGTCAGAGGCCCCTAGGTGGAGGGTCACGGGGCACCCTGGGGCCTCTACTGCAAGTCCAGGGAGAGAGGTGGAGCCCTGGGTAATTTGCTGGGGTCAGAGGGCCCTAGGTGGAGGGCCATGGGGCACCCTGGGGACTCTACTGCAAGTCCATGAAGATAGGTGGACCCTGGGTAGCTTGCTGGGGTCAGAGGCCCCTAGGTGGAGGGCCAAGGGTCACCCTGGGGCCTCTACTGCAAGTCCAGGGAGAGAGGTGGACCCCTGGGTAGTTTGCTGGGGTCAGAGGCCCCTAGGTGGAGGGCCAGGGGGCACCCTGGGGCCTCTACTAAAAGTCCAGGGAGAGAGGTGGACCCCTGTGTAGCTTGCTGGGGTCATAGGCCCCTAGGTGGAGGGCCAGGGGGCACCCAGCGGCGTCTACTGCAAGTCCACGGAGAGATGTGGACCCCTGGGTAGCTTGCTGGGGTCAGAGGCCCCTAGGTGGAAGGTCACGGGGCACCCTGGGGCCTCTATTGCAAGTCCAGGGAGAGAGGTGGACCCCTCGGTAGCTTGCTGGGGTCAGAGACCCCTAGGTGGAGGGCAAGGGGGCACCCTGTGGCCTATACTGCAAGTCCAGGGAGAGAGGTGGACCCCTGGGTAGCTTGCTGGGGTCAAAGGTCCCTAGGTGGAGGGCCAAGGGTCAACCTGGGGCCTCTACTGCAAGTCCAGGGAGAGAGGTGGAGCCCTGAGTAGCTTGCTGGGGTCAGAGGCCCCTAGGTGGAGGGCCACAGGGCAGCCTAGGGCCTCTACTACAAGTCCAGGGAGAGAGGTGGAGCCCTGGGTAGCTTGCTGGGGTCAGTAGCCCCTAGGTGGAGGGCAAGGGGGCACCCTGGGGCCTCTATTGCAAGTCCAGGGAGAGAGTTGGACCCCTGGGTAGCTTCCTGGGGTCAGAGGCCCCTAGGTGGAGGGCCAGGGGGCACCCAGCGGCCTATACTGCAAGTCCAGGGAGAGAGGTGGACCCCTGGGTAGCTTGCTGGGGTCAGAGGCCCCTAGGTGGAGGGTCACGGGGCACCCTGGGGCCTCTACTGCAAGTCCAGGGAGAGAGGTGGAGCCCTGGGTAATTTGCTGGGGTCAGAGGGCCCTAGGTGGAGGGCCATGGGGCACCCTGGGGACTCTACTGCAAGTCCATGAAGATAGGTGGACCCTGGGTAGCTTGCTGGGGTCAGAGGCCCCTAGGTGGAGGGCCAAGGGTCACCCTGGGGCCTCTACTGCAAGTCCAGGGAGAGAGGTGGACCCCTGGGTAGTTTGCTGGGGTCAGAGGCCCCTAGGTGGAGGGCCAGGGGGCACCCTGGGGCCTCTACTAAAAGTCCAGGGAGAGAGGTGGACCCCTGTGTAGCTTGCTGGGGTCATAGGCCCCTAGGTGGAGGGCCAGGGGGCACCCAGCGGCGTCTACTGCAAGTCCACGGAGAGATGTGGACCCCTGGGTAGCTTGCTGGGGTCAGAGGCCCCTAGGTGGAAGGTCACGGGGCACCCTGGGGCCTCTATTGCAAGTCCAGGGAGAGAGGTGGACCCCTCGGTAGCTTGCTGGGGTCAGAGACCCCTAGGTGGAGGGCCAATGGGCACCCTGCGGCCTCTACTGCAAGTCCAGGGAGAGAGGTGGAGCCCTGGGTAGCTTGCTGGGGTCAGTAGCCCCTGGGTGGAGGGCCAGAGGGCACCCTGGGGCCTCTATTGCAAGTCCACGGAGGGAGTTGGACCCCTGGGTAGCTTGCTGGGTTCAGAGGCCCCTAGGTGGAGGGCCACGGGGTACCCTGGGGCCTCTATTGCAAGTCCAGGGAGAAAGCTGGACCCCTGGGTAGCTTGCTGGGGTCAGAGGCCCCTAGGTGGAGGGCCACTGGGTACCCTGGGGCCTTTACTGCAAGTCCAAGGAGAGAGGTGGACCCCTGGGTAGCTTGCTGGGGTCAGAGGCCCCTAGTTGGAGGGCTAGGGGGTACCCTGGGGCCTCTACTGCAAATCCAGGGAGAGATGTGGACCCCTGGGTAGCTTGCTGGACTCAGAGGCCCCTAGGTGGAGGGCCAGGGGGCACCCTGGAAACTCTACTATAAGTCCAGGGAGAGAGGTGGACCCCTGGGTAGCTTGCTGGGGTCAGAGGCCCCTAGGTGGAGGGCCAGGGGTCACCCAAGGGCGTCTACTGCAAGTCCAGGGAGAGAGGTGGACCCCTCGGTAGCTTGCTGGGGTCAGAGACCCCTAGGTGGAGGGCCAATGGGCACCCTGGGGCCTCTACTGCAAGTCCAGGGAGAGAGGTGGAGCCCTGGGCAGCTTGCTGGGGTCAAAGGCCCCTAGGCGGAGGGCCAGAGGGCAGCCTAGGGCCTCTACTACAAGTCCAGGGAGAGAGGTGGAGCCCTGGGTAGCTTGCTGGGGTCAGTAGCCCCTGGGTGGAGGGCAAGGGGGCACCCTGGGGCCTCTACTGCAAGTCCACGGAGGGAGCTGGACCCCTGGGTAGCTTGCTGGGTTCAGAGGCCCCTATGTGGAGGGCCACGGGGTACCCTGGGGCCTCTACTGCAAGTCCAGGGAGAGATGTGGACCCCTGGGTAGCTTGCTGGGGTCAGATGCCCCTAGGTGGAGGGCAAGGGGGCACCCTGTGGCCTATACTGCAAGTCCAGGGAGAGAGGTGGACCCCTGGGTAGCTTGCTGGGGTCAAAGGGCCCTAGGTGGAGGGCCAAGGGTCAACCTGGGGCCTCTACTGCAAGTCCAGGGAGAGAGGTGGAGCCCTGAGTAGCTTGCTGGGGTCAGAGGCCCCTAGGTGGAGGGCCAGAGGGCAGCCTAGGGCCTCTTCTACAAGTCCAGGGAGAGAGGTGGAGCCCTGGGTAGCTTGCTGGGGTCAGTAGCCCCTAGGTGGAGGGCAAGGGGGCACCCTGGGGCCTCTATTGCAAGTCCAGGGAGAGAGGTGGACCCCTGGGTAGCTTGCTGGGGTCAGAGGCCCCTAGGTGGAGGGTCACGGGGCACCCTGGGGCCTTTATTGCAAGTCCAGGGAGAGAGGTGGAGCCCTGGGTACTTTGCTGGGGTCAGAGGGCCCTAGGTGGAGGGCCATGGGGCACCCTGGGGACTCTACTGCAAGTCCAGGGAGATAGGTGGACCCTGGGTAGCTTGCTGGGGTCAGAGGCCCCTAGGTGGAGGGCCAAGGGTCACCCTGGGGCCTCTACTGCAAGTCCAGGGAGAGAGGTGGACCCCTGGGTAGTTTGCTTGGGTCGGAAGCCCCTAGGTGGAGGGCCTGGGGGCACCCTGGGGCCTCTACTGCAAGTCCAGGGAGAGGTAGACCCCTCGGTAGCTTGCTGGGGTCAGAGGCCCCTAGGTGGAGGGCCAATGGGCACCCCGGGGCCTCTACTGCAAGTCCAGGGAGAGAGGTGGACCCCTCGGTAGCTTGCTGGGGTCAGAGACCCCTAGGTGGAGGACCAATGGACACCCTGGGGCCTCTACTGCAAGTCCAGGGAGAGATGTGGACCCCTGGGTAGCTTGCTGGGGTCAGAGGCCCCTAGGTAGAGGGTCATGGGGCACCCTGGGGCGTCTATTGCAAGTCCAGGGAGAGAAGTGGACCCCTCAGTAGCTTGCTGGGGTCAGAGACCCCTAGGTGGAGGGCCAATGAGCACCCTGGGGCCTCTACTGCAAGTCCAGGGAGAGAGGTGGACCCCTGGGTAGCTTGCTGGGGTCAGAGGCCCCTAGGTGGAGGGCCAGAGGGCAGCCTAGGGCCTCTACTACAAGTCCAGGGAGAGAGGTGGAGCCCTGGGTAGCTTGCTGGGGTCAGTAGCCCTTGGGTGGAGGGCAAGAGGGCACCCTGGGGCCTCTATTGCAAGTCCAGGGAGAGAGCTGGACCCCTGGGTAGCTTGCTGGGTTCGGAGGCCTCTAGGTGGAGGGCCACGGGGTACCCTGGGGCCTCTACTGCAAGTCCAGGGAGAGATGTGGACCCCTGGGTAGCTTGCTGGACTCAGAGGCCCCTAGGTGGAGGGCCACGGGGTACCCTGGGGCCTCTACTGCAAGTCCAGGGAGAGAGGTGGAGCCCTGGGTAGCTTGCTGGGGTCAGTAGCCCCTGGGTGGAGGGCAAGGGGGCACCCTGGGGCCTCTACTGCAAGTCCAGGGAGAGAAGTGGAGCCCTGGGTAGCTTGCTGGGGTCAGAGGCCCCTAGGTGTAGGGCAAGGGGGCACCCTGTGGCCTATACTGCAATTCCAGGGAGAGAGGTGGACCCCTGGGTAGCTTGCTGGGGTCAGAGGGCCCTACGTGGAGGGCCATGGGGCACCCTGGGGACTCTACTGCAAGTCCAGGGAGATAGGCAGGCCCCTGGGCAGCTTACTGGGGTCAGAGGCCTCTAGGTGGAGGGCCAAGGGTCACCCTGGGGCCTAGTCTGCAAGTCTAGGGAGAGAGGTGGACCCCTGGGTAGCTTTCTGGGGTAAGAGGCCCCTAGGTGGAGGGTCAAGGGCCACCCTGGGGCCTCTCTTGCAAGTCCAGGGAGAGAGGTGGACCCCTGGGCAGCTTGCTTGGGTCAGGGGCCCCTAGGTGGAGGACCAGAGGCACCCTGGGGCCTATACTGGAAGTCCAGGGAGAGAGTTGGAGCCCTGGGTAGCTTGCTAGGGTCAGAGGGCCCTAGTTGGAGAGCAATTGGGCACCCTGGGAACTCTACTGCAAGTCCAGGGAGATAGGTAGGCCCCTGGGTAGCTTGCTGGGGTCAGAGGCCCCTAGGTGGAGGGTCACGGGGCACCCTGGGGCCTCTATTGCAAGTCCAGGGAGAGAGGTGGACCCCTCGGTAGCTTGCTGGGGTCAGAGACCCCTAGGTGGAGGGCCAATGGGCACCCTGCGGCCTCTACTGCAAGTCCAGGGAGAGAGGTGGAGCCCTGGGTAGCTTGCTGGGGTCAGTAGCCCCTGGGTGGAGGGCAAGGGGGCACCCTGGGGCCTCTATTGCAAGTCCACGGAGGGAGCTGGACCCCTGGGTAGCTTGCTGGGTTCAGAGATCCCTAGGTGGAGGGCCACGGGGTACCCTGGGGCCTCTACTGCAAGTCCAGGGAGAGATGTGGACCCCTGGGTAGCTTGCTGGACTCAGAGGGCCCTAGGTGGAGGGCTAGGGGGCACCCTGGGGCCTCTATTGCAAGTCCAGGGAGAAAGCTGGACCCCTGGGTAGCTTGCTGGGGTCAGAGGCCCCTAGGTGGAGGGCCACTGTGTACCCTGGGGCCTTTACTGCAAGTCCAAGGAGAGAGGTGGACCCCTGGGTAGCTTGCTGGGGTCAGAGGCCCCTAGTTGGAGGGCTAGGGGGTACCCTGGGGCCTCTACTGCAAGTCCAGGGAGAGATGTGGACCCCTGGGTAGCTTGCTGGATTCAGAGGCCCCTAGGTGGAGGGCCAGTGGGCACCCTGGAAACTCTACTATAAGTCCAGGGAGAGAGGTGGACCCCTGGGTAGCTTGCTGGGGTCAGAGGCCCCTGGGTGGAGGGCCAGGGGTCACCCAGGGGCGTCTACTGCAAGTCCAGGGAGAGAGGTGGACCCCTCGGTAGCTTGCTGGGGTCAGAGACCCCTAGGTGGAGGGCCAATGGGCACCCTGGAGCCTCTACTGCAAGTCCAGGGAGAGAGGTGGAGCCCTGGGTAGCTTGCTGGGGTCAAAGGCCCCTAGGTGGAGGGCCAGAGGGCAGCCTAGGGCCTCTACTACAAGTCCAGGGAGAGAGGTGGAGCCCTGGGTAGCTTGCTGGGGTCAGTAGCCCCTGGGTGGAGGGCAAGGGGGCACCCTGGGGCCTCTACTGCAAGTCCACGGAGGGAGCTGGACCCCTGGGTAGCTTGCTGGGTTCAGAGGCCCCTATGTGGAGGGCCAAGGGGTACCCTGGGGCCTCTACTGCAAGTCCAGGGAGAGATGTGGACCCCTGGGTAGCTTGCTGGGGTCAGATGCCCCTAGGTGGAGGGCAAGGGGGCACCCTGTGGCCTATACTGCAAGTCCAGGGAGAGAGGTGGACCCCTGGGTAGCTTGCTGGGGTCAAAGGGCCCTAGGTGGAGGGCCAAGGGTCAACCTGGGGCCTCTACTGCAAGTCCAGGGAGAGAGGTGGAGCCATGAGTAGCTTGCTGGGGTCAGAGGCCCCTAGGTGGAGGGCCAGAGGGCAGCCTAGGGCCTCTACTACAAGTCCAGGGAGAGAGGTGGAGCCCTGGGTAGCTTGCTGGGGTCAGTAGCCCCTAGGTGGAGGGCAAGAGGGCACCCTGGGGCCTCTATTGCAAGTCCAGGGAGAGAGCTTGACCCCTGGGTAGCTTCCTGGGGTCAGAGGCCCCTAGGTGGAGGGCCAGGGGGCACCCAGCGGCCTATACTGCAAGTCCAGGGAGAGAGGTGGACCCCTGGGTAGCTCGCTGGGGTCAGAGGCCCCTAGGTGGAGGGTCACGGGGCACCCTGGGGCCTCTATTGCAAGTCCAGGGAGAGAGTTGGAGCCCTGGGTACTTTGCTGGGGTCAGAGGGCCCTAGGTGGAGGGCCATGGGGCACCCTGGGGACTCTACTGCAAGTCCAGGGAGATAGGTGGACCCTGGGTAGCTTGCTGGGGTCAGAGGCCCCTAGGTGGAGGGCCAGGGGGCACCCTGGGGCCTCTACTAAAAGTCCGGGGAGAGAGGTGGACCCCTGTGTAGCTTGCTGGGGTCATAGGCCCCTAGGTGGAGGGCCAGGGGGCACCCAGCGGCGTCTACTGCAAGTCCACGGAGAGATGTGGACCCCTGGGTAGCTTGCTGGGGTCAGAGGCCCCTAGGTGGAGGGTCACGGGGCACCCTGGGGCCTCTATTGCAAGTCCAGGGAGAGAGGTGGACCCCTCGGTAGCTTGCTGGGGTCAGAGACCCCTAGGTGGAGGGCCAATGGGCACCCTGCGGCCTTTACTGCAAGTCCAGGGAGAGAGGTGGAGCCCTGGGTAGCTTGCTTTGGTCAGAGGCCCCTAAGTGGAGGGCCAGAGGGCAGCCTAGGGCCTCTACTAAAAGTCCAGGGAGAGAGGTGGAGCCCTGGGTAGCTTGCTGGGGTCAGTAGCCCCTGGGTGGATAGCAAGGGGGCACCCTGGGGCCTCTATTGCAATTTCAGGGAGAGAGCTGGACCTCTGGGTAGCTTGCTGGGTTCAGAGGCCCCTAGGTGGAGGGCCACGGGGTACCCAGGGGCCTCTACTGCAAGTCCAGGGAGAGATGTGGACCCCTGGGTAGCTTGCTGGGGTCAGAGGCCCCTAGGTGGAGGGCCACGGGGTACCCTGGGGCCTCTACTGCAAGTTAATGGAGAGAGGTGGAGCCATGGGTAGCTTACTGGGGTCAGTAGCCCCTGGGTGGAGGGCAAGGGGGCACCCTGGGGCCTCTACTGCAAGTCCAGGGAGAGAGGTGGAGCCCTGGGTAGCTTGCTGGGGTCAGAGGCCCCTAGGTGGAGGGCAAGGGGGCACCCTGTGGCCTATACTGCAAGTCCAGGGAGAGAGGTGGACCCCTGGGTAGCTTGGTAGGGTCAAAGGGCCCTAGGTGGAGGGCCATGGGGCACCCAGGGGACTCTACGTCAAGTTCAGGGAGATAGGCAGGCCCCTGGGCAGCTTGCTAGGGTCAGACGCCCCTAGGTGAGGGCCAAGGGTCAACCTGGGGCCTCTACTGCAAGTCCAGTGAGAGAGGTGAATCACTGGGAAGCTTGCTGTTGTCAGAGGCCCCTAGGGGGAGGGCCAGGGGGCACCGTAGGGCCTCTACTATAAAACCAGGGAGAGATGTGGACCCCTGGGTCGCTTGCTGGGGTCAGAGGCCCCTAGGTGTAGGGCCAGGGGGCACCCAGGGGCGTCTACTGCAAGTCCAGGGAGAGATGTGGACCCCTGGGTAGCTTGCTGGGGTCAGAGGCTCCTAGGTGGAGGGCCAAGGGGCACCCTGGGGCCTCTACTGCAAGTCCAGGGAGAGGTGGACCCCTCGGTAGCTTGCTGGGGTCAGAGGCCCCTAGGTGGAGGGCCAATGGGCACCCCGGGGCCTCTACTGCAAGTCCAGGGAGAGAGGTGGACCCCTCGGTAGCTTGCTGGGGTCAGAGACCCCTAGGTGGAGGACCAATGGGCACCCTTGGGCCTCTACTGCAAGTCCAGGGAGAGATGTGGACCCCTGGGTAGCTTGCTGGGGTCAGAGGCCCCTAGGTGGAGGGTCATGGGGCACCCTGGGGCCTCTATTGCAAGTCCAGGGAAAGAAGTGGACCCCTCAGTAGCTTGCTGGGGTCAGAGACCCCTAGGTGGAGGGCCAATGAGCACCCTGGGGCCTCTACTGCAAGTCAAGGGAGAGAGGTGGACCCCTGGGCAGCTTGCTGGGGTCAGAGGCCCCTAGGTGGAGGGCCAGAGGGCAGCCTAGGGCCTCTACTACAAGTCCAGGGAGAGAGGTGGAGCCCTGGGTAGCTTGCTGGGGTCAGTAGCCCTTGGGTGGAGGGCAAGAGGGCACCCTGGGGCCTCTATTGCAAGTCCAGGGAGAGAGCTGGACCCCTGGGTAGCTTGCTGGGTTCGGAGGCCTCTAGGTGGATGGCCACGGGGTACCCTGGGGCCTCTATTGCAAGTCCAGGGAGAGATGTGGACCCCTGGGTAGCTTGCTGGACTCAGAGGCCAGTAGGTGGAGGGCCACGGGGTACCCTGGGGCCTCTACTGCAAGTCCAGGGAGAGAGGTGGAGCCCTGGGTAGCTTGCTGGGGTCAGTAGCCCCTGGGTGGAGGGCAAGGGGGCACCCTGGGGCCTCTACTGCAAGTCCAGGGAGAGAAGTGGAGCCCTGGGTAGCTTGCTGGGGTCAGAGGCCCCTAGGTGTAGGGCAAGGGGGCACCCTGTGGCCTATACTGCAATTCCAGGGAGAGATGTGGACCCCTGGGTAGCTTGCTGGGGTCAGAGGGCCCTAGGTGGAGGGCCATGGGGCACCCTGGGGACTCTACTGCAAGTCCAGGGAGATAAGCAGGCACCTGGGCAGCTTGCTGGGGTCAGAAGCCCCTAGGTGGAGGTCCAAGGGTCACCCTGGGGCCTAGTCTGCAAGTCTAGGGAGAGAGGTGGACCCCTGGGTAGCTTTCTGGGGTCAGAGGCCCCTAGGTGGAGGGCCAAGGGGCACCCTGGGGCCTCTATTGCAAGTCCAGGGAGAGAGGTGGACCCCTGGGCAGCTTGCATGGGTCAGGGGCCCCTAGGTGGAGGACAAGGGGGCACCCTGAGGCCTATACTGCAAGTCAAGGGACAGAGTTGGAGCCCTGGGTAGCTTGCTGGGGTCAGAGGCCCCTAGGAGGAGGGCCATGGGGCACCCTGGGGACTCTACTGCAAGTCCAGGGAGTTAGGTAGGACCCTGGGTAGCTTGCTGGGGTCAGAGACCCCTAGGTGGAGGGCCAAGGGTCACCCTGGGGCCTCTACTGCAAGTCTAGGGAGAGAGGTGGACCACTGGGAAGCTTGCTGGTGTCAGAGGCCCCTAGGGGGAGGGCCATGGGGCACCCTGGGGCCTCTACTGCAAGTCCAGGGAGAGAGGTGGACCCCTGGGTAGTTTGCTAGGGTCAGAGGCCCCTAGGTGGAGGACCAGGGGGCACCCTGGGGCCTATACTGCAAGTCCAGGGAGAGAGTTGGAGCCCTTGGTAGCTTGCTGGGGTCAGAGAACCCTAGGTGGAGGGCCATGGGGCACCCTGGGGACTCTACTGCAAGTCCAGGAAGAGAGGTGGACCACTGGGTAGTTTGGTGGGGTCAGAGGCCCCTAGGTGGAGGGCCAGGGGGCACCCTGGGGCCTCTACTATAAGTCCAGGGAGAGAGGTGGAGCCCTGGGTAGCTTGCTGGGATCAGAGGCCCCTAGGTGGAGGGCCAGGGGCACCCAGGGGCGTCTACTGCAAGTCCAGGGAGAGAGGTGGACCCCTCGGTAGCTTGCTGGGGTCAGAGGCCCCTAGGTGGAGGGCCAGAGGGCAGCCTAGGGCCTCTACTACAAGTCCAGGGAGAGAGATTGGACCCCTGGGCAGCTTGCTTGGGTCAGGGGCCCCTAGGTGGAGGACCAGGGGGCACCCTGGGGACTCTACTGCAAGTTCAGGGAGATAGGCAGGCCCCTGGGCAGCTTGCTGGGGTCAGACGCCCCTAGGTGGAGGGCCAAGGGTCAACCTGGGGCCTCTACTGCAAGTCCAGTGAGAGAGGTGAATCACTGGGAAGCTTGCTGGTGTCAGAGGCCCCTAGGGGGAGGGCCAGGGGGCACCGTATGGCCTCTACTATAAAACCAGGGAGAGATGTGGACCCCTGGGTCGCTTGCTGGGGTCAGAGGCCCCTAGGTAGAGGGCCAGGGGGCACCCAGGGGCGTCTACTGCAAGTCCAGGGAGAGATGTGGACCCCTGGGTAGCTTGCTGGGGTCAGAGGCCCCTAGGTGGAGGGCCAAGGGGCACCCTGGTGCCTCTACTGCAAATCCAGGGAGAGGTGGACCCCTCGGTAGCTTGCTGGGGTCAGAGGCCCCTAGGTGGAGGGCCAATGGGCACCCTGGGGCCTCTACTGCAAGTCCAGGGAGAGAGTTGGACCCCTTGGTAGCTTGCTGGGGTCAGAAACCCCTAGGTGGAGGACCAATGGGCACCCTGGGGCCTCTACTGCAAGTCCAGGGAGAGATGTGGACCCCTGGGTAGCTTGCTGGGGTCAGAGGCCCCTAGGTGGAGGGCCAAGGGCCACCCTGGGGCCTCTCTTGCAAGTCCAGGGAGAGAGGTGGACCCCTGGGCAGCTTGCTTGGGTCAGGGGCCCCTAGGTGGAGGAACAGGGGCAACCTGGGGCCTATACTGCAAGTCCAGGGAGAGAGCTGGACCCCTGGGTAGCTTGCTCGGTTCAGAGGCCCCTAGGTGGAGGGCCACGGGGTACCCTCGGGCCTCTACTGCAAGTCCAGGGAGAGAGGTGGACCCCTGGGTAGCTTGCTGGACTCAGAGGCCCCTAGGTGGAGGGCCACGGGGTACCCTGGGGCCTCTACTGCAAGTCCAGGGAGAGAGGTGGAGCCCTGGGTAGCTTGCTGGAGTCAGTAGTCCCTGGGTGGAGGGCAAGGGGGCACCCTTCGGACTCTACTGCAAGTCCAGGGAGAGAGGTGGACCCCTGGGCAGCTTGCTGGGGTCAGAGGCCCCTAGGTGGAGGGCAAGTGGGCACCCTGTGGCCTATACTGCAAGTCCAGGGAGAGAGGTGGACCCCTGGGTAGTTTGCTAGGGTCAGAGGCCCCTAGGTGGAGGACCAGGGGGCACCCTGGGGCCTATACTGCAAGTCCAGGGAGAGAGTTGGAGCCCTTGGTAGCTTGCTGGGGTCAGAGAACCCTAGGTGGAGGGCCATGGGGCACCCTGGGGACTCTACTGCAAGTCCAGGAAGAGAGGTGGACCCCTGGGTAGTTTGGTGGGGTCAGAGGCCCCTAGGTGGAGGGCCAGGGGGCACCCTGGGGCCTCTAGTATAAGTCCAGGGAGAGAGGTGGAGCCCTGGGTAGCTTGCTGGGATCAGAGGCCCCTAGGTGGAGGGCCAGGGGCACCCAGGGGCGTCTACTGCAAGTCCAGGGAGAGAGGTGGACCCCTCGGTAGCTTGCTGGGGTCAGAGGCCCCTAGGTGGAGGGCCAGAGGGCAGCCTAGGGCCTCTACTACAAGTCCAGGGAGAGAGATTGGACCCCTGGGCAGCTTGCTTGGGTCAGGGGCCCCTAGGTGGAGGACCAGGGGGCACCCTGGGGACTCTACTGCAAGTTCAGGGAGATAGGCAGGCCCCTGGCTAGCTTGCTGGGGTCAGACGCCCCTAGGTGGAGGGCCAAGGGTCAACCTGGGGCCTCTACTGCAAGTCCAGTGAGAGAGGTGAATCACTGGGAAGCTTGCTGGTGTCAGAGGCCCCTAGGGGGAGGGCCAGGGGGCACCGTATGGCCTCTACTATAAAACCAGGGAGAGATGTGGACCCCTGGGTAGCTTGCTGGGGTCAGAGGCCCCTAGGTGGAGGGCCAAGGGGCACCCTGGTGCCTCTACTGCAAATCCAGGGAGAGGTGGACCCCTCGGTAGCTTGCTGGGGTCAGAGGCCCCTAGGTGGAGGGCCAATGGGCACCCTGGGGCCTCTACTGCAAGTCCAGGGAGAGAGTTGGACCCCTTGGTAGCTTGCTGGGGTCAGAAACCCCTAGGTGGAGGACCAATGGGCACCCTGGGGCTTCTACTGCAAGTCCAGGGAGAGATGTGGACCCCTGGGTAGCTTGCTGGGGTCAGAGGCCCCTAGGTGGAGGGCCAAGGGCCACCCTGGGGCCTCTCTTGCAAGTCCAGGGAGAGAGGTGGACCCCTGGGCAGCTTGCTTGGGTCAGGGGCCCCTAGGTGGAGGACCAGGGGCAACCTGGGGCCTATACTGCAAGTCCAGGGAGAGAGCTGGACCCCTGGGTAGCTTGCTCGGTTCAGAGGCCCCTAGGTGGAGGGCCACGGGGTACCCTCGGGCCTCTACTGCAAGTCCAGGGAGAGAGGTGGACCCCTGGGTAGCTTGCTGGACTCAGAGGCCCCTAGGTGGAGGGCCACGGGGTACCCTGGGGCCTCTACTGCAAGTCCAGGGAGAGAGGTGGAGCCCTGGGTAGCTTGCTGGAGTCAGTAGTCCCTGGGTGGAGGGCAAGGGGGCACCCTTCGGACTCTACTGCAAGTCCAGGGAGAGAGGTGGACCCCTGGGTAGCTTGCTGGGGTCAGAGGCCCCTAGGTGGAGGGCAAGGGGGCACCCTGTGGCCTATACTGCAAGTCCAGGGAGAGAGGTGGACCCCTGGGTAGCTTGCTGGGGTCAGAGGGACCTACGTGGAGGGCCATGGGGCACCCTGGGGACTTTACTGCAAGTCCAGGGAGATAGGCAGGCCCCTGGGCAGCTTACTGGGGTCAGAGGCCTCTAGGTGGAGGGCCAAGGGTCACCCTGGGGCCTAGTCTGCAAGTCTAGGGAGAGAGGTGGACCCCTGGGTAGCTTTCTGGGGTAAGAGGCCCCTAGGTGGAGGGCCAAGGGCCACCCTGGGGCCTCTCTTGCAAGTCCAGGGAGAGAGGTGGACCCCTGGGCAGCTTGCTTGGGTCAGGGGCCCCTAGGTGGAGGACCAGAGGCACCCTGGGGCCTATACTGGAAGTCCAGGGAGAGAGTTGGAGCCCTGGGTAGCTTGCTAGGGTCAGAGGGCCCTAGTTGGAGGGCAATTGGGCACCCTGGGAACTCTACTGCAAGTCCAGGGAGATAGGTAGGCCCCTGGGTAGCTTGCTGGGGTCAGAGGCCCCTAGGTGGAGGGCCAAGGGTCACCCTGGGGCCTCTACTGCAAGTCTAGGGAGAGATGTGGACCACTGGGAAGCTTGCTGGTGTCAGAGGCCCCTAGGGGGAGGGCAATGGGGCACCCTGTGGCCTATACTGCAAGTCCAGGGAGAGAGGTGGACCCCTGGGTAGCTTGCTGGGGTCAGAGGGCCCTAGGTGGAGGGCCAGGGCCACCCTGGGGCCTCTACTAAAAGTCCAGGGAGAGAGGTGGACCCCTGGGTAGCTTGCTGGGGTCAGAGGCCCCTAGGTGGAGGGCCAGGGGGCACTCAGCGGCGTCTACTGCAAGACAAGGGAGAGATGTGGACCCCTGGGTAGCTTGCTGGGGTCAGAGGCCCCTAGGTGGAGGGCCAACGGTCACCCTGGGGCCTAGTCTGCAAGTTTAGGGAGAGAGGTGGACCCCTGGGTAGCTTGCTGGGGTCAGAGGCCCCTCTTGGAGGGCCAAGAGGCACCCTTGGGCCTCTATTGCAAGTCCAAGGAGAGAGGTGGACCCCTGGGCAGCTTGCTTGGGTCAGGGGCCCCTAGGTGGAGGACAAGGGGGCACCCTGGGGCCTATACTGCAAGTCCAGGGAGAGAGTTGGAGCCCTGGGTAGCTTGCTGGGGTCAGAGGGCCCAAGGTGGAGGGACATGGGGCACCCTGGGGACTCTACTGCAAGTCCAGGGAGATAGGTAGGCCCCTGGGTTGCTTGCTGGGGTCAGAGGTCCCTAGGTGGAGGGCCACGGGGTACCCTGGGATCTCTATTGCAAGTCCAGGGAGAGAGGTGAATCACTGGGAAGCTTGCTGGTGTCAGAGGCCCCTAGGGGGAGGGCCAGGGGGCACCGTAGGGCCTCTACTATAAATCCAGGGAGAGATGTGGACCCCTGGGTCGCTTGCTGGGGTCAGAGGCCCCTAGGTGGAGGGCCAGGGGGCACCCAGGGGCGTCTACTGCAAGTCCAGGGAGAGATGTGGACCCCTGGGTAGCTTGCTGGGGTCAGAGGCCCCTAGGTGGAGGGCCAAGGGGCACCCTGGGGCCTCTACTGCAAGTCCAGGGAGAGGTGGACCCCTCGGTAGCTTGCTGGGGTCAGAGGCCCCTAGGTGGAGGGCCAATGGGCACCCTGGGGCCTCTACTGCAAGTCCAGGGAGAGAGGTGAAGCCCTAGGTAACTTGCTAGGGTCAGAGGCCCATAGGTGGAGGGCCAGAGGGCAGGCTAGGGCCTCTACTGCAAGTCCAGGGAGAGAGTTGAATCACTGGGAAGCTTGCTGGTGTCAGTAGCCCCTAAGGGGAGGGCCAGGGGGCACCGTAGGACCTCTACTATAAGTCCAGGGAGAGAGGTGGACCCTTGGGTAGCTTGCTTGGGTCCGGGGCCCTTAGGTGGAGGACCAATGGGCACCCTGGGGCCTCTACTGCAAGTCCAGGGAGAGTTGTGGACCCCTGGGTAGCTTGCTGGGGTCAGAGGCCCCTAGGTGGAGGGTCACGGGGCACCCTGGGGCCTCTATTGCAAGTCCAGGGAGAGAGGTGGACAACTCAGTAGCTTGCTGGGGTCAGATACCCCTAGGTGGAGGGCCAATGGGCACCCTGGGGCCTCTACTGCAAGTCCAGGGAGAGAGGCTGAGCCCTGGGTAGCTTGCTGGGGTCAGAGGCCCCTAGGTGGAGGGCCAGAGGGCAGCCTAGGGCCTCTACTACAAGTCCAGGGAGAGAGGTGGAGCCCTGGGTAGCTTGCTGGGGTCAGTAGCCCTTGGGTGGAGGGCAAGAGGGCACCCTGGGGCCTCTATTGCAAGTCCAGGGAGAGAGCTGGACCCCTGGGTAGCTTGCTGGGTTCGGAGGCCCCTAGGTGGAGGACCAGGGGGCACCCTGGGGCCTCTACTGCAAGTCCAGGGAGAGATGTGGACCCCTGGGCAGCTTGCTTGGGACCGGGGCCCCTAGGTGGAGTACCAGGGGGCACCCTGGGGCCTCTATTGCAAGTCCAGGGAGAGATGTGGACCCCTGGGTAGCTTGCGGGGGTCAGAGGGCCCTAGGTGGAGGGCCATGGGGCACCCTGGGGACTCTACTGCAAGTCCAGGGAGATAGGCAGGCACCTGGGCAGCTTGCTGGGGTCAGAAGCCCCTAGTTGGAGGGCCAAGGGTCACCCTGGGGCCTAGTCTGCAAGTCTAGGGAGAGAGGTGGACCCCTGGGTAGCTTTCTGGGGTCAGAGGCCCCTAGGTGGAGGGCCAAGGGGCACCCTGGGGCCTCTATTGCAAGTCCAGGGAGAGAGGTTGACCCCTGGGCAGCTTGCTTGGGTCAGGGGCCCCTAGGTGGAGGACAAGGGGGCACCCTGAGGCCTATACTGCAAGTCCAGGGACAGAGTTGGAGCCCTGGGTAGCTTGCTGGGGTCAGAGGCCCCTAGGTGGAGGGCCATGGGGCACCCTGGGGACTCTACTGCAAGTCCAGGGAGTTAGGTAGGACCCTGGGTAGCTTGCTGGGGTCAGAGACCCCTAGGTGGAGGGCCAAGGGTCACCCTGGGGCCTCTACTGCAAGTCTAGGGAGAGAGGTGGACCACTGGGAAGCTTGCTGGTGTCAGAGGCCCCTAGGGGGAGGGCCATGGGGCACCCTGGGGCCTCTACTGCAAGTCCAGGGAGAGAGGTGGACCCCTGGGTAGTTTGCTAGGGTCAGAGGCCCCTAGGTGGAGGACCAGGGGGCACCCTGGGGCCTATACTGCAAGTCCAGGGAGAGAGTTGGAGCCCTGGGTAGCTTGCTGGGGTCAGAGGGCCCTAGGTGGAGGGCCATGGGGCACCCTGGGGACTCTACTGCAAGTCCAGGAAGAGAGGTGGACCCCTAGGTAGTTTGCTGGGGTCAGAGGCCCCTAGGTGGAGGGCCAGGGGGCACCTTGGGGCCTCCACTATAAGTCCAGGGAGAGAGGTGGAGCCCTGGGTAGCTTGCTGGGATCAGAGGCCCCTAGGTGGAGGGCCAGGGGGCACCCAGGGGCCTCTACTAAAAGTCCAGGGAGAGAGGTGGACCCCTGGGTAGCTTGATGGGGTCAGAGACCCCTAGGTGGAGGGCCAATGGGCACCCTGCGGCCTCTACTGCAAGTCCAGGGAGAGATCTGGACCCCTGGGTAGCTTGCTGGATTCAGAGGCCCCTAGGTGGAGGGCCAGTGGGCACCCTGGAAACTCTACTATAAGTCCAGGGAGAGAGGTGGACCCCTGGGTAGCTTGCTGGGGTCAGAGGCCCCTGGGTGGAGGGCCAGGGGTCACCCAGGGGCGTCTACTGCAAGTCCAGGGAGAGAGGTGGACCCCTCGGTAGCTTGCTGGGGTCAGAGACCCCTAGGTGGAGGGCCAATGGGCACCCTGGAGCCTCTACTGCAAGTCCAGGGAGAGAGGTGGAGCCCTGGGTAGCTTGCTGGGGTCAAAGGCACCTAGGTGGAGGGCCAGAGGGCAGCCTAGGGCCTCTACTACAAGTCCAGGGAGAGAGGTGGAGCCCTGGGTAGCTTGCTGGGGTCAGTAGCCCCTGGGTGGAGGGCAAGGGGGCACCCTGGGGCCTCTACTGCAAGTCCACGGAGGGAGCTGGACCCCTGGGTAGCTTGCTGGGTTCAGAGGCCCCTATGTGGAGGGCCAAGGGGTACCCTGGGGCCTCTACTGCAAGTCCAGGGAGAGATGTGGACCCCTGGGTAGCTTGCTGGGGTCAGATGCCCCTAGGTGGAGGGCAAGGGGGCACCCTGTGGCCTATACTGCAAGTCCAGGGAGAGAGGTGGACCCCTGGGTAGCTTGCTGGGGTCAAAGGGCCCTAGGTGGAGGGCCAAGGGTCAACCTGGGGCCTCTACTGCAAGTCCAGGGAGAGAGGTGGAGCCATGAGTAGCTTGCTGGGGTCAGAGGCCCCTAGGTGGAGGGCCAGAGGGCAGCCTAGGGCCTCTACTACAAGTCCAGGGAGAGAGGTGGAGCCCTGGGTAGCTTGCTGGGGTCAGTAGCCCCTAGGTGGAGGGCAAGAGGGCACCCTGGGGCCTCTATTGCAAGTCCAGGGAGAGAGCTTGACCCCTGGGTAGCTTCCTGGGGTCAGAGGCCCCTAGGTGGAGGGCCAGGGGGCACCCAGCGGCCTATACTGCAAGTCCAGGGAGAGAGGTGGACCCCTGGGTAGCTCGCTGGGGTCAGAGGCCCCTAGGTGGAGGGTCACGGGGCACCCTGGGGCCTCTATTGCAAGTCCAGGGAGAGAGTTGGAGCCCTGGGTACTTTGCTGGGGTCAGAGGGCCCTAGGTGGAGGGCCATGGGGCACCCTGGGGACTCTACTGCAAGTCCAGGGAGATAGGTGGACCCTGGGTAGCTTGCTGGGGTCAGAGGCCCCTAGGTGGAGGGCCAGGGGGCACCCTGGGGCCTCTACTAAAAGTCCGGGGAGAGAGGTGGACCCCTGTGTAGCTTGCTGGGGTCATAGGCCCCTAGGTGGAGGGCCAGGGGGCACCCAGCGGCGTCTACTGCAAGTCCACGGAGAGATGTGGACCCCTGGGTAGCTTGCTGGGGTCAGAGGCCCCTAGGTGGAGGGTCACGGGGCACCCTGGGGCCTCTATTGCAAGTCCAGGGAGAGAGGTGGACCCCTCGGTAGCTTGCTGGGGTCAGAGACCCCTAGGTGGAGGGCCAATGGGCACCCTGCGGCCTTTACTGCAAGTCCAGGGAGAGAGGTGGAGCCCTGGGTAGCTTGCTTTGGTCAGAGGCCCCTAAGTGGAGGGCCAGAGGGCAGCCTAGGGCCTCTACTAAAAGTCCAGGGAGAGAGGTGGAGCCCTGGGTAGCTTGCTGGGGTCAGTAGCCCCTGGGTGGATTGCAAGGGGGCACCCTGGGGCCTCTATTGCAATTTCAGGGAGAGAGCTGGACCTCTGGGTAGCTTGCTGGGTTCAGAGGCCCCTAGGTGGAGGGCCACGGGGTACCCAGGGGCCTCTACTGCAAGTCCAGGGAGAGATGTGGACCCCTGGGTAGCTTGCTGGGGTCAGAGGCCCCTAGGTGGAGGGCCACGGGGTACCCTGGGGCCTCTACTGCAAGTTAATGGAGAGAGGTGGAGCCATGGGTAGCTTACTGGGGTCAGTAGCCCCTGGGTGGAGGGCAAGGGGGCACCCTGGGGCCTCTACTGCAAGTCCAGGGAGAGAGGTGGAGCCCTGGGTAGCTTGCTGGGGTCAGAGGCCCCTAGGTGGAGGGCAAGGGGGCACCCTGTGGCCTATACTGCAAGTCCAGGGAGAGAGGTGGACCCCTGGGTAGCTTGCTAGGGTCAAAGGGCCCTAGGTGGAGGGCCATGGGGCACCCAGGGGACTCTACGTCAAGTTCAGGGAGATAGGCAGGCCCCTGGGCAGCTTGCTAGGGTCAGACGCCCCTAGGTGAGGGCCAAGGGTCAACCTGGGGCCTCTACTGCAAGTCCAGTGAGAGAGGTGAATCACTGGGAAGCTTGCTGTTGTCAGAGGCCCCTAGGGGGAGGGCCAGGGGGCACCGTAGGGCCTCTACTATAAAACCAGGGAGAGATGTGGACCCCTGGGTCGCTTGCTGGGGTCAGAGGCCCCTAGGTGTAGGGCCAGGGGGCACCCAGGGGCGTCTACTGCAAGTCCAGGGAGAGATGTGGACCCCTGGGTAGCTTGCTGGGGTCAGAGGCTCCTAGGTGGAGGGCCAAGGGGCACCCTGGGGCCTCTACTGCAAGTCCAGGGAGAGGTGGACCCCTCGGTAGCTTGCTGGGGTCAGAGGCCCCTAGGTGGAGGGCCAATGGGCACCCCGGGGCCTCTACTGCAAGTCCAGGGAGAGAGGTGGACCCCTCGGTAGCTTGCTGGGGTCAGAGACCCCTAGGTGGAGGACCAATGGGCACCCTTGGGCCTCTACTGCAAGTCCAGGGAGAGATGTGGACCCCTGGGTAGCTTGCTGGGGTCAGAGGCCCCTAGGTGGAGGGTCATGGGGCACCCTGGGGCCTCTATTGCAAGTCCATGGAAAGAAGTGGACCCCTCAGTAGCTTGCTGGGGTCAGAGACCCCTAGGTGGAGGGCCAATGAGCACCCTGGGGCCTCTACTGCAAGTCAAGGGAGAGAGGTGGACCCCTGGGTAGCTTGCTGGGGTCAGAGGCCCCTAGGTGGAGGGCCAGAGGGCAGCCTAGGGCCTCTACTACAAGTCCAGGGAGAGAGGTGGAGCCCTGGGTAGCTTGCTGGGGTCAGTAGCCCTTGGGTGGAGGGCAAGAGGGCACCCTGGGGCCTCTATTGCAAGTCCAGGGAGAGAGCTGGACCCCTGGGTAGCTTGCTGGGTTCGGAGGCCTCTAGGTGGAGGGCCACGGGGTACCCTGGGGCCTCTATTGCAAGTCCAGGGAGAGATGTGGACCCCTGGGTAGCTTGCTGGACTCAGAGGCCAGTAGGTGGAGGGCCACGGGGTACCCTGGGGCCTCTACTGCAAGTCCAGGGAGAGAGGTGGAGCCCTGGGTAGCTTGCTGGGGTCAGTAGCCCCTGGGTGGAGGGCAAGGGGGCACCCTGGGGCCTCTACTGCAAGTCCAGGGAGAGAAGTGGAGCCCTGGGTAGCTTGCTGGGGTCAGAGGCCCCTAGGTGTAGGGCAAGGGGGCACCCTGTGGCCTATACTGCAATTCCAGGGAGAGATGTGGACCCCTGGGTAGCTTGCTGGGGTCAGAGGGCCCTAGGTGGAGGGCCATGGGGCACCCTGGGGACTCTACTGCAAGTCCAGGGAGATAAGCAGGCACCTGGGCAGCTTGCTGGGGTCAGAAGCCCCTAGGTGGAGGTCCAAGGGTCACCCTGGGGCCTAGTCTGCAAGTCTAGGGAGAGAGGTGGACCCCTGGGTAGCTTTCTGGGGTCAGAGGCCCCTAGGTGGAGGGCCAAGGGGCACCCTGGGGCCTCTATTGCAAGTCCAGGGAGAGAGGTGGACCCCTGGGCAGCTTGCATGGGTCAGGGGCCCCTAGGTGGAGGACAAGGGGGCACCCTGAGGCCTATACTGCAAGTCAAGGGACAGAGTTGGAGCCCTGGGTAGCTTGCTGGGGTCAGAGGCCCCTAGGAGGAGGGCCATGGGGCACCCTGGGGACTCTACTGCAAGTCCAGGGAGTTAGGTAGGACCCTGGGTAGCTTGCTGGGGTCAGAGACCCCTAGGTGGAGGGCCAAGGGTCACCCTGGGGCCTCTACTGCAAGTCTAGGGAGAGAGGTGGACCACTGGGAAGCTTGCTGGTGTCAGAGGCCCCTAGGGGGAGGGCCATGGGGCACCCTGGGGCCTCTACTGCAAGTCCAGGGAGAGAGGTGGACCCCTGGGTAGTTTGCTAGGGTCAGAGGCCCCTAGGTGGAGGACCAGGGGGCACCCTGGGGCCTATACTGCAAGTCCAGGGAGAGAGTTGGAGCCCTTGGTAGCTTGCTGGGGTCAGAGAACCCTAGGTGGAGGGCCATGGGGCACCCTGGGGACTCTACTGCAAGTCCAGGAAGAGAGGTGGACCCCTGGGTAGTTTGGTGGGGTCAGAGGCCCCTAGGTGGAGGGCCAGGGGGCACCCTGGGGCCTCTACTATAAGTCCAGGGAGAGAGGTGGAGCCCTGGGTAGCTTGCTGGGATCAGAGGCCCCTAGGTGGAGGGCCAGGGGCACCCAGGGGCGTCTACTGCAAGTCCAGGGAGAGAGGTGGACCCCTCGGTAGCTTGCTGGGGTCAGAGGCCCCTAGGTGGAGGGCCAGAGGGCAGCCTAGGGCCTCTACTACAAGTCCAGGGAGAGAGATTGGACCCCTGGGCAGCTTGCTTGGGTCAGGGGCCCCTAGGTGGAGGACCAGGGGGCACCCTGGGGACTCTACTGCAAGTTCAGGGAGATAGGCAGGCCCCTGGGCAGCTTGCTGGGGTCAGACGCCCCTAGGTGGAGGGCCAAGGGTCAACCTGGGGCCTCTACTGCAAGTCCAGTGAGAGAGGTGAATCACTGGGAAGCTTGCTGGTGTCAGAGGCCCCTAGGGGGAGGGCCAGGGGGCACCGTATGGCCTCTACTATAAAACCAGGGAGAGATGTGGACCCCTGGGTCGCTTGCTGGGGTCAGAGGCCCCTAGGTAGAGGGCCAGGGGGCACCCAGGGGCGTCTACTGCAAGTCCAGGGAGAGATGTGGACCCCTGGGTAGCTTGCTGGGGTCAGAGGCCCCTAGGTGGAGGGCCAAGGGGCACCCTGGTGCCTCTACTGCAAATCCAGGGAGAGGTGGACCCCTCGGTAGCTTGCTGGGGTCAGAGGCCCCTAGGTGGAGGGCCAATGGGCACCCTGGGGCCTCTACTGCAAGTCCAGGGAGAGAGTTGGACCCCTTGGTAGCTTGCTGGGGTCAGAAACCCCTAGGTGGAGGACCAATGGGCACCCTGGGGCCTCTACTGCAAGTCCAGGGAGAGATGTGGACCCCTGGGTAGCTTGCTGGGGTCAGAGGCCCCTAGGTGGAGGGCCAAGGGCCACCCTGGGGCCTCTCTTGCAAGTCCAGGGAGAGAGGTGGACCCCTGGGCAGCTTGCTTGGGTCAGGGGCCCCTAGGTGGAGGACCAGGGGCAACCTGGGGCCTATACTGCAAGTCCAGGGAGAGAGCTGGACCCCTGGGTAGCTTGCTCGGTTCAGAGGCCCCTAGGTGGAGGGCCACGGGGTACCCTCGGGCCTCTACTGCAAGTCCAGGGAGAGAGGTGGACCCCTGGGTAGCTTGCTGGACTCAGAGGCCCCTAGGTGGAGGGCCACGGGGTACCCTGGGGCCTCTACTGCAAGTCCAGGGAGAGAGGTGGAGCCCTGGGTAGCTTGCTGGAGTCAGTAGTCCCTGGGTGGAGGGCAAGGGGGCACCCTTCGGACTCTACTGCAAGTCCAGGGAGAGAGGTGGACCCCTGGGTAGCTTGCTGGGGTCAGAGGCCCCTAGGTGGAGGGCAAGGGGGCACCCTGTGGCCTATACTGCAAGTCCAGGGAGAGAGGTGGACCCCTGGGTAGTTTGCTAGGGTCAGAGGCCCCTAGGTGGAGGACCAGGGGGCACCCTGGGGCCTATACTGCAAGTCCAGGGAGAGAGTTGGAGCCCTTGGTAGCTTGCTGGGGTCAGAGAACCCTAGGTGGAGGGCCATGGGGCACCCTGGGGACTCTACTGCAAGTCCAGGAAGAGAGGTGGACCCCTGGGTAGTTTGGTGGGGTCAGAGGCCCCTAGGTGGAGGGCCAGGGGGCACCCTGGGGCCTCTAGTATAAGTCCAGGGAGAGAGGTGGAGCCCTGGGTAGCTTGCTGGGATCAGAGGCCCCTAGGTGGAGGGCCAGGGGCACCCAGGGGCGTCTACTGCAAGTCCAGGGAGAGAGGTGGACCCCTCGGTAGCTTGCTGGGGTCAGAGGCCCCTAGGTGGAGGGCCAGAGGGCAGCCTAGGGCCTCTACTACAAGTCCAGGGAGAGAGATTGGACCCCTGGGCAGCTTGCTTGGGTCAGGGGCCCCTAGGTGGAGGACCAGGGGGCACCCTGGGGACTCTACTGCAAGTTCAGGGAGATAGGCAGGCCCCTGGCTAGCTTGCTGGGGTCAGACGCCCCTAGGTGGAGGGCCAAGGGTCAACCTGGGGCCTCTACTGCAAGTCCAGTGAGAGAGGTGAATCACTGGGAAGCTTGCTGGTGTCAGAGGCCCCTAGGGGGAGGGCCAGGGGGCACCGTATGGCCTCTACTATAAAACCAGGGAGAGATGTGGACCCCTGGGTAGCTTGCTGGGGTCAGAGGCCCCTAGGTGGAGGGCCAAGGGGCACCCTGGTGCCTCTACTGCAAATCCAGGGAGAGGTGGACCCCTCGGTAGCTTGCTGGGGTCAGAGGCCCCTAGGTGGAGGGCCAATGGGCACCCTGGGGCCTCTACTGCAAGTCCAGGGAGAGAGTTGGACCCCTTGGTAGCTTGCTGGGGTCAGAAACCCCTAGGTGGAGGACCAATGGGCACCCTGGGGCCTCTACTGCAAGTCCAGGGAGAGATGTGGACCCCTGGGTAGCTTGCTGGGGTCAGAGGCCCCTAGGTGGAGGGCCAAGGGCCACCCTGGGGCCTCTCTTGCAAGTCCAGGGAGAGAGGTGGACCCCTGGGCAGCTTGCTTGGGTCAGGGGCCCCTAGGTGGAGGACCAGGGGCAACCTGGGGCCTATACTGCAAGTCCAGGGAGAGAGCTGGACCCCTGGGTAGCTTGCTCGGTTCAGAGGCCCCTAGGTGGAGGGCCACGGGGTACCCTCGGGCCTCTACTGCAAGTCCAGGGAGAGAGGTGGACCCCTGGGTAGCTTGCTGGACTCAGAGGCCCCTAGGTGGAGGGCCACGGGGTACCCTGGGGCCTCTACTGCAAGTCCAGGGAGAGAGGTGGAGCCCTGGGTAGCTTGCTGGAGTCAGTAGTCCCTGGGTGGAGGGCAAGGGGGCACCCTTCGGACTCTACTGCAAGTCCAGGGAGAGAGGTGGACCCCTGGGTAGCTTGCTGGGGTCAGAGGCCCCTAGGTGGAGGGCAAGGGGGCACCCTGTGGCCTATACTGCAAGTCCAGGGAGAGAGGTGGACCCCTGGGTAGCTTGCTGGGGTCAGAGGGACCTACGTGGAGGGCCATGGGGCACCCTGGGGACTTTACTGCAAGTCCAGGGAGATAGGCAGGCCCCTGGGCAGCTTACTGGGGTCAGAGGCCTCTAGGTGGAGGGCCAAGGGTCACCCTGGGGCCTAGTCTGCAAGTCTAGGGAGAGAGGTGGACCCCTGGGTAGCTTTCTGGGGTAAGAGGCCCCTAGGTGGAGGGCCAAGGGCCACCCTGGGGCCTCTCTTGCAAGTCCAGGGAGAGAGGTGGACCCCTGGGCAGCTTGCTTGGGTCAGGGGCCCCTAGGTGGAGGACCAGAGGCACCCTGGGGCCTATACTGGAAGTCCAGGGAGAGAGTTGGAGCCCTGGGTAGCTTGCTAGGGTCAGAGGGCCCTAGTTGGAGGGCAATTGGGCACCCTGGGAACTCTACTGCAAGTCCAGGGAGATAGGTAGGCCCCTGGGTAGCTTGCTGGGGTCAGAGGCCCCTAGGTGGAGGGCCAAGGGTCACCCTGGGGCCTCTACTGCAAGTCTAGGGAGAGATGTGGACCACTGGGAAGCTTGCTGGTGTCAGAGGCCCCTAGGGGGAGGGCAAGGGGGCACCCTGTGGCCTATACTGCAAGTCCAGGGAGAGAGGTGGACCCCTGGGTAGCTTGCTGGGGTCAGAGGGCCCTAGGTGGAGGGCCAGGGCCACCCTGGGGCCTCTACTAAAAAACCAGGGAGAGAGGTGGACCCCTGGGTAGCTTGCTGGGGTCAGAGGCCCCTAGGTGGAGGGCCAGGGGGCACTCAGCGGCGTCTACTGCAAGACAAGGGAGAGATGTGGACCCCTGGGTAGCTTGCTGGGGTCAGAGGCCCCTAGGTGGAGGGCCAACGGTCACCCTGGGGCCTAGTCTGCAAGTTTAGGGAGAGAGGTGGACCCCTGGGTAGCTTTCTGGGGTCAGAGGCCCCTCTTGGAGGGCCAAGAGGCACCCTTGGGCCTCTATTGCAAGTCCAAGGAGAGAGGTGGACCCCTGGGCAGCTTGCTTGGGTCAGGGGCCCCTAGGTGGAGGACAAGGGGGCACCCTGGGGCCTATACTGCAAGTCCAGGGAGAGAGTTGGAGCCCTGGGTAGCTTGCTGGGGTCAGAGGGCCCAAGGTGGAGGGACATGGGGCACCCTGGGGACTCTACTGCAAGTCCAGGGAGATAGGTAGGCCCCTGGGTTGCTTGCTGGGGTCAGAGGTCCCTAGGTGGAGGGCCACGGGGTACCCTGGGATCTCTATTGCAAGTCCAGGGAGAGAGGTGAATCACTGGGAAGCTTGCTGGTGTCAGAGGCCCCTAGGGGGAGGGCCAGGGGGCACCGTAGGGCCTCTACTATAAATCCAGGGAGAGATGTGGACCCCTGGGTCGCTTGCTGGGGTCAGAGGCCCCTAGGTGGAGGGCCAGGGGGCACCCAGGGGCGTCTACTGCAAGTCCAGGGAGAGATGTGGACCCCTGGGTAGCTTGCTGGGGTCAGAGGCCCCTAGGTGGAGGGCCAAGGGGCACCCTGGGGCCTCTACTGCAAGTCCAGGGAGAGGTGGACCCCTCGGTAGCTTGCTGGGGTCAGAGGCCCCTAGGTGGAGGGCCAATGGGCACCCTGGGGCCTCTACTGCAAGTCCAGGGAGAGAGGTGAAGCCCTAGGTAACTTGCTAGGGTCAGAGGCCCATAGGTGGAGGGCCAGAGGGCAGGCTAGGGCCTCTACTGCAAGTCCAGGGAGAGAGTTGAATCACTGGGAAGCTTGCTGGTGTCAGTAGCCCCTAAGGGGAGGGCCAGGGGGCACCGTAGGACCTCTACTATAAGTCCAGGGAGAGAGGTGGACCCTTGGGTAGCTTGCTTGGGTCCGGGGCCCTTAGGTGGAGGACCAATGGGCACCCTGGGGCCTCTACTGCAAGTCCAGGGAGAGTTGTGGACCCCTGGGTAGCTTGCTGGGGTCAGAGGCCCCTAGGTGGAGGGTCACGGGGCACCCTGGGGCCTCTATTGCAAGTCCAGGGAGAGAGGTGGACAACTCAGTAGCTTGCTGGGGTCAGATACCCCTAGGTGGAGGGCCAATGGGCACCCTGGGGCCTCTACTGCAAGTCCAGGGAGAGAGGCTGAGCCCTGGGTAGCTTGCTGGGGTCAGAGGCCCCTAGGTGGAGGGCCAGAGGGCAGCCTAGGGCCTCTACTACAAGTCCAGGGAGAGAGGTGGAGCCCTGGGTAGCTTGCTGGGGTCAGTAGCCCTTGGGTGGAGGGCAAGAGGGCACCCTGGGGCCTCTATTGCAAGTCCAGGGAGAGAGCTGGACCCCTGGGTAGCTTGCTGGGTTCGGAGGCCCCTAGGTGGAGGACCAGGGGGCACCCTGGGGCCTCTACTGCAAGTCCAGGGAGAGATGTGGACCCCTGGGCAGCTTGCTTGGGACCGGGGCCCCTAGGTGGAGTACCAGGGGGCACCCTGGGGCCTCTATTGCAAGTCCAGGGAGAGATGTGGACTCCTGGGTAGCTTGCGGGGGTCAGAGGGCCCTAGGTGGAGGGCCATGGGGCACCCTGGGGACTCTACTGCAAGTCCAGGGAGATAGGCAGGCACCTGGGCAGCTTGCTGGGGTCAGAAGCCCCTAGTTGGAGGGCCAAGGGTCACCCTGGGGCCTAGTCTGCAAGTCTAGGGAGAGAGGTGGACCCCTGGGTAGCTTTCTGGGGTCAGAGGCCCCTAGGTGGAGGGCCAAGGGGCACCCTGGGGCCTCTATTGCAAGTCCAGGGAGAGAGGTGGACCCCTGGGCAGCTTGCTTGGGTCAGGGGCCCCTAGGTGGAGGACAAGGGGGCACCCTGAGGCCTATACTGCAAGTCCAGGGACAGAGTTGGAGCCCTGGGTAGCTTGCTGGGGTCAGAGGCCCCTAGGTGGAGGGCCATGGGGCACCCTGGGGACTCTACTGCAAGTCCAGGGAGTTAGGTAGGACCCTGGGTAGCTTGCTGGGGTCAGAGACCCCTAGGTGGAGGGCCAAGGGTCACCCTGGGGCCTCTACTGCAAGTCTAGGGAGAGAGGTGGACCACTGGGAAGCTTGCTGGTGTCAGAGGCCCCTAGGGGGAGGGCCATGGGGCACCCTGGGGCCTCTACTGCAAGTCCAGGGAGAGAGGTGGACCCCTGGGTAGTTTGCTAGGGTCAGAGGCCCCTAGGTGGAGGACCAGGGGGCACCCTGGGGCCTATACTGCAAGTCCAGGGAGAGAGTTGGAGCCCTGGGTAGCTTGCTGGGGTCAGAGGGCCCTAGGTGGAGGGCCATGGGGCACCCTGGGGACTCTACTGCAAGTCCAGGAAGAGAGGTGGACCCCTAGGTAGTTTGCTGGGGTCAGAGGCCCCTAGGTGGAGGGCCAGGGGGCACCTTGGGGCCTCCACTATAAGTCCAGGGAGAGAGGTGGAGCCCTGGGTAGCTTGCTGGGATCAGAGGCCCCTAGGTGGAGGGCCAGGGGGCACCCAGGGGCCTCTACTAAAAGTCCAGGGAGAGAGGTGGACCCCTGGGTAGCTTGATGGGGTCAGAGACCCCTAGGTGGAGGGCCAATGGGCACCCTGGGGCCTCTACTGCAAGTCCAGGGAGAGAGGTGAAGCCCTAGGTAACTTGCTAGGGTCAGAGGCCCATAGGTGGAGGGCCAGAGGGCAGGCTAGGGCCTCTACTGCAAGTCCAGGGAGAGAGTTGAATCACTGGGAAGCTTGCTGGTGTCAGTAGCCCCTAAGGGGAGGGCCAGGGGGCACCGTAGGACCTCTACTATAAGTCCAGGGAGAGAGGTGGACCCTTGGGTAGCTTGCTTGGGTCCGGGGCCCTTAGGTGGAGGACCAATGGGCACCCTGGGGCCTCTACTGCAAGTCCAGGGAGAGTTGTGGACCCCTGGGTAGCTTGCTGGGGTCAGAGGCCCCTAGGTGGAGGGTCACGGGGCACCCTGGGGCCTCTATTGCAAGTCCAGGGAGAGAGGTGGACAACTCAGTAGCTTGCTGGGGTCAGATACCCCTAGGTGGAGGGCCAATGGGCACCCTGGGGCCTCTACTGCAAGTCCAGGGAGAGAGGCTGAGCCCTGGGTAGCTTGCTGGGGTCAGAGGCCCCTAGGTGGAGGGCCAGAGGGCAGCCTAGGGCCTCTACTACAAGTCCAGGGAGAGAGGTGGAGCCCTGGGTAGCTTGCTGGGGTCAGTAGCCCTTGGGTGGAGGGCAAGAGGGCACCCTGGGGCCTCTATTGCAAGTCCAGGGAGAGAGCTGGACCCCTGGGTAGCTTGCTGGGTTCGGAGGCCCCTAGGTGGAGGACCAGGGGGCACCCTGGGGCCTCTACTGCAAGTCCAGGGAGAGATGTGGACCCCTGGGCAGCTTGCTTGGGACCGGGGCCCCTAGGTGGAGTACCAGGGGGCACCCTGGGGCCTCTATTGCAAGTCCAGGGAGAGATGTGGACTCCTGGGTAGCTTGCGGGGGTCAGAGGGCCCTAGGTGGAGGGCCATGGGGCACCCTGGGGACTCTACTGCAAGTCCAGGGAGATAGGCAGGCACCTGGGCAGCTTGCTGGGGTCAGAAGCCCCTAGTTGGAGGGCCAAGGGTCACCCTGGGGCCTAGTCTGCAAGTCTAGGGAGAGAGGTGGACCCCTGGGTAGCTTTCTGGGGTCAGAGGCCCCTAGGTGGAGGGCCAAGGGGCACCCTGGGGCCTCTATTGCAAGTCCAGGGAGAGAGGTGGACCCCTGGGCAGCTTGCTTGGGTCAGGGGCCCCTAGGTGGAGGACAAGGGGGCACCCTGAGGCCTATACTGCAAGTCCAGGGACAGAGTTGGAGCCCTGGGTAGCTTGCTGGGGTCAGAGGCCCCTAGGTGGAGGGCCATGGGGCACCCTGGGGACTCTACTGCAAGTCCAGGGAGTTAGGTAGGACCCTGGGTAGCTTGCTGGGGTCAGAGACCCCTAGGTGGAGGGCCAAGGGTCACCCTGGGGCCTCTACTGCAAGTCTAGGGAGAGAGGTGGACCACTGGGAAGCTTGCTGGTGTCAGAGGCCCCTAGGGGGAGGGCCATGGGGCACCCTGGGGCCTCTACTGCAAGTCCAGGGAGAGAGGTGGACCCCTGGGTAGTTTGCTAGGGTCAGAGGCCCCTAGGTGGAGGACCAGGGGGCACCCTGGGGCCTATACTGCAAGTCCAGGGAGAGAGTTGGAGCCCTGGGTAGCTTGCTGGGGTCAGAGGGCCCTAGGTGGAGGGCCATGGGGCACCCTGGGGACTCTACTGCAAGTCCAGGAAGAGAGGTGGACCCCTAGGTAGTTTGCTGGGGTCAGAGGCCCCTAGGTGGAGGGCCAGGGGGCACCTTGGGGCCTCCACTATAAGTCCAGGGAGAGAGGTGGAGCCCTGGGTAGCTTGCTGGGATCAGAGGCCCCTAGGTGGAGGGCCAGGGGGCACCCAGGGGCCTCTACTAAAAGTCCAGGGAGAGAGGTGGACCCCTGGGAAGCTTGATGGGGTCAGAGACCCCTAGGTGGAGGGCCAATGGGCACCCTGCGGCCTCTACTGCAAGTCCAAGGAGAGAGGTGGAGCCCTGGGTAGCTTGCTGGGGTCAGAGGGCCCTAGGTGGAGGGCAAGGGGGCACCCTGGGGCCTCTATTGCAAGTCCAGGGAGAGAGGTGGACCCCTCGGTAGCTTGCTGGGGTCAGAGACCCCTAGGTGGAGGGCCAATGGGCACCCTGCGGCCTCTACTGCAAGTCCAAGGAGAGAGGTGGAGCCCTGGGTAGCTTGCTGGGGTCAGAGGGCCCTAGGTGGAGGGCAAGGGGGCACCCTGGGGCCTCTATTGCAATTCCAGGGAGAGAGCTGGACCCCTTGGTAGCTTGCTGGGTTCAGAGGCCCCTAGGTGGAGGGCCACGGGGTACCCAGGGGCCTCTACTGCAAGTCCAGGGAGAGATGTGGACCCCTGGGTAGCTTGCTGGGGTCAGAGACCCCTAGGTGGAGGGCCAAGGGTCACCCTGGGGCCTAGTCTGCAAGTCTAGGGAGAGAGGTGGACCCCTGGGTAGCTTTCTAGGGTCAGAGGCCCCTAGGTGGAGGGCCAAGGGGCACCCTGGGGCCTCTATTGCAAGTCCAGGGAGAGAGGTGGACCCCTGGGCAGCTTGCTTGGGTCAGAGGCCCCTAGGTGGAGGACCAGGGGGCACCCTGGGGCCTATACTGCAAGTCCAGGGAGAATGTTGGAGCCCTGAGTAGCTTGCTGGGGTCAGAGGGCCCAAGGTGGAGGGTCATGGGGCACCCTGTGGACTCTACTGCAAGTCCAGGGAGATAGGTAGGCCCCTGGGTAGCTTGCTGGGGTCTGAGGTCCCTAGGTGGAGGGCCAAGGGTCACCCTGGGGCCTCTACTGCAAGTCTAGGGAGAGAGGTGGACCACTGGGAAGCTTGCTGGTGTCAGTGGCCCCTAGGGGGAGGGCCAGGGGGCACCCTGGGGCCTCTATTGCAAGTCCAGGGAGAGAGGTGGACCTCTGGGCAGCTTGCTTGGGTCAGGGGCCCCTAGGTGGAGGACCAAGGGGCACCCTGGGGCCTATACTTCTAGTCCAGGGAGAGAGTTGGAGCCCTGGGTAGCTTGCTGGGGTCAGAGGGCCCTAGGTGGAGGGCCATGGGGCACCCTGGGGACTCTACTGCAAGTCCAGGGAGATAGGTAGGCCCCTGGGTAGCTTGCTGGGGTCAGAGGCCCCTAGGTGGAGGGCCAAGGGTCACCCTGGGGCCTCTACTGCAAGTCTAGGGAGAGAGGTGGACCACTGGGAAGCTTGCTGGTGGCAGAGGCCCCTAGGGGGAGGGCCAGGGGGCACCGTAGGGCCTCTACTGCAAGTCCAGGAAGAGAGGTGGACCCCTGGGTAGTTTACTGGGGTCAGACGCCCCTAGGTGGAGGGCCAGGGGGCACCCTGGGGCCTCTTCTAAAAGTCCAGGGAGAGAGGTGGACCCCTGGGTAGCTTGCTGGGGTCAGAGGCCCCTAGGTGGAGGGCCAGGGGGCACCCAGCGGCGTCTACTGCAAGTCCACGGAGAGATGTGGACCCCTGGGTAGCTTGCTGAGGTCAGAGGCCCCTAGGTGGAGGGTCACGTGGCACCCTGGGGCCTCTATTGCAAGTCCAGGGAGAGAGGTGGACCCCTCAGTAGCTTGCTGGGGTCAGAGGCCCCTAAGTGGAGGGCCAGAGGGCAGCCTAGGGCCTCTACTACAAGTCCAGGGAGAGAGGTAGGCCCCTGGGTAGCTTGCTGGGGTCAGAGGCCCCTAGGTGGAGGGCCACAGGGTACCCTGGGGCCTCTGCTGCAAGTCCAGGGAGAGAGGTGGAGCCCTGGGTAGCTTGCTGGGGTCAGTAACCCCTGGGTGGAGGGAAAGGGGGCTCCCTGGGGCCTCTATTGCAATTTCAGGGAGAGAGCTGGACCCCTGGGTAGCTTGCTGGGTTCAGAGGCCCCTTGGTGGAGGGCAAGGCGGCACCCTGTGGCCTATACTGCAAGTCCAGGGAGAGAGGTGGACCCCTCGGTAGCTTGTTGGGGTCAGAGGCCCCTAGGTGGAGGGCCAATGGGCACCCTGGGTCCTATACTGCAAGTTCAGGGAGAGAGGTGAAGCCCAGGGTAGCTTACTGGGGTCAGAGGCCAATAGTTGGAGGGCCAGAGGGCAGCCTAGGGCCTCTACTGCAAGTCCAGGGAGAGAGGTGAATCACTGGGAAGCTTGCTGGGGTCAGTAGCCCCTAAGGGGAGTGCCAGGGGGCACCGTAGGGCCTCTACTATAAGTCCAGGGAGAGAGGTGGGCCCCTGGGTAGCTTGCTGGGTTCAGAGGCCCCTGGGTGGAGGGCCACGGGGTACCCTGGGGCCTCTACTGCAAGTCCAGGGAGAGAGTTGGACCCCTGGGTAGCTTGCTGGGGTCAGAGGGCCCTACGTGGAGGGCCATGGGGCACCCTGGGGACTCTACTGCAAGTCCAGGGAGATAGGTAGGCCCCTGGGTAGCTTGCTGGGGTCAGAGGCCCATAAGTGGAGGGCCAAGGGTCACCCTGTGGCATAGTCTGCAAGTCTAGGGAGAGAGGTGGACCCCTGGGTTGCTTTCTGGGGTCAGAGGCCCCTAGGTGGAGGGCCAAGGGGCACCCTGGGGCCTCTATTGCAAGTCCAGGGAGAGAGGTGGACCCCTGGGCAGCTTGCTTGGGTCAGGGGCCCCTAGGTGGAGGACCAGGGGGCACCCTGGGGCCTATACTACAAGTACAGGGAGAGAGTTGGAGCCCTGGGTAGCTTGCTGGGGTCAGAGGGCCCAAGGTGGAGGGCCGTGGGGCACCCTGGGGACTCTACTGCAAGTCCAGGGAGATAGGTAGGCCACTGGGTAGCTTGCTGGGGTCAGAGGTCCCTAGGTGGAGGGCCAAGGGGTACCCTGGGGCCTCTACTGCAAGTCCAGGGAGAGATGTGGACCCCTGGGTAGCTTGCTGGGGTCAGAGGTCCCTAGGTGGAGGGCCAGAGGGCACCCTGGGGCCTATACTGCAAGTCCAGGGAGAGAGGTGGACCCCTGGCTAGCTTGCTGGGGTCAGAAGCCCCTAGGTGGAGGGCCAGAGGGCACCCTGGGGCCTATACTGCAAGTTCAGGGAGAGAGGTGGACCCCTGGGTAGCTTGCTGGTGTTAGAGGCCCCTAGTTGGAGGGCTAGGGGGCACCCTGGGTCCTATACTGCAAGTCCAGGGAGAGAGGTGGACCCTTGGGTAGCTTGCTGGGGTCAGATGCCCCTAGGTGGAGGGCCAGGGGGCACCCTGGGCCCTCTACTGCAAGTCCAAGGAGAGAGGTGGACCCCTGGGTAGCTTGCTGGGGTCAGAGGCCCCTAGTTGGAGGGCTAGGGGGTACCCTGGGGCCTCTACTGCAAGTCTAGGGAGAGATGTGGACCCCTGGGTAGCTTGCTGGACTCAGAGGCCCCTAGGTGGACGGCCAGGGGGCACCCTGGAAACTCTACTATAAGTCAAGGGAGAGAGGTGGACCCCTGGGTAGCTTGCTGGGGTCAGAGGCCCCTAGTTGGAGGGCTAGGGGGTACCCTGGGGCCTCTACTGCAAGTCTAGGGAGAGATGTGGACCCCTGGGTAGCTTGCTGGACTCAGAGGCCCCTAGGTGGAGGGCCAGGGGGCACCCTGGAAACTCTACTATGAGTCCAGGGAGAGAGGTGGACCCCTGGGTAGCTTGCTGGGGTCAGAGGCCCCTAGGTGGAGGGCCAGAGGTCACCCAGGGGCGTCTACTGCAAGTCCAGGGAGAGAGGTGGACCCCTCGGTAGCTTACTGGGGTCAGAGGGCCCAAGGTGGAGGGCCATTGGGCACCCTTGGGACTCTACTGAGAGTCCAGGGAGATAGGTAGGCCACTGGGTAGCTTGCTGGGGTCAGAGGTCCCTAGGTAGAGGGCCACGGGGTACCCTGGGGCCTCTACTGCAAGTCCAGGGAGAGAGGTGGAGCCCTGGGTAGCTTGCTGGGGTCAGTAGCCCCTGGGTGGAGGGCAAGGGGGCACCCTGGGGCCTCTATTGCAAGTCCACGGAGGGAGCTGGACCCCTGGGTAGCTTGCTGGGTTCAGAGGCCCCTAGGTGGAGGGCCACGGGGTACCCTGGGGCCTCTACTGCAAGTCCAGGGAGAGATGTGGACCGCTGGGTAGCTTGCTGGACTCAGAGGCCCCTAGGTGGAGGGCCAGGGGGCACCCTGGGGCCTCTATTGCAAGTCCAGGGAGAAAGCTGGACCCCTGGGTAGCTTGCTGGAGTCACAGGCCCCTAGGTGGAGGGCCACTGGGTACCCTGGGGCCTTTACTGCAAGTCCAAGGAGAGAGGTGGACCCCTGGGTAGCTTGCTGGGGTCAGAGGCCCCTAGTTGGAGGGCTAGGGGGTACCCTGGGGCCTCTACTGCAAATCCAAGGAGAGATGTGGACCCCTGGGTAGCTTGCTGGACTCAGAGGCCCCTAGGTGGAGGGCCAGGGGGCACCCTGGAAACTCTACTATAAGTCCAGGGAGAGAGGTGGACCCCTGGGTAGCTTGCTGGGGTCAGAGGCCATTAGGTGGAGGGCCAGGGGTCACCCAGGGGCGTCTACTGCAAGTCCAGGGAGAGAGGTGGACCCCTCGGTAGCTTGCTGGGGTCAGAGACCCCTAGGTGGAGGTCCAATGGGCACCCTGGGGCCTCTACTGCAAGTCCAGGGAGAGAGGTGGAGCCCTGGGTAGCTTGCTGGGGTCAGTAGCCCCTGGGTGGAGGGCAAGGGGGCACCCTGGGGCCTCTACTGCAAGTCCACGGAGGGAGCTGGACCCCTGGGTAGCTTGTTGGGTTCTGAGGCCCCTATGTGGAGGGCCACGGGGCACCCTGGGGCCTCTACTGCAAGTCCAGGGAGAGATGTGGACCCCTGGGTAGCTTGCTGGGGTCAGATGCCCCTAGGTGGAGGGCAAGGGGGCACCCTGTGGCCTATACTGCAAGTCCAGGGAGAGAGGTGGACCCCTGGGTAGCTTGCTGGGGTCAAAGGTCCCTAGGTGGAGGGCCAAGGGTCAACCTGGGGCCTCTACTGCAAGTCCAGGGAGAGAGGTGGAGCCCTGAGTAGCTTGCTGGGGTCAGAGGCCCCTAGGTGGAGGGCCAGAGGGCAGCCTAGGGCCTCTACTACAAGTCCAGGGAGAGAGGTGGAGCCCTGGGTAGCTTGCTGGGGTCAGTAGCCCCTAGGTGGAGGGCAAGGGGGCACCCTGGGGCCTCTATTGCAAGTCCAGGGAGAGAGTTGGACCCCTGGGTAGCTTCCTGGGGTCAGAGGCCCCTAGGTGGAGGGCCAGGGGGCACCCAGCGGCCTATACTGCAAGTCCAGGGAGAGAGGTGGACCCCTGGGTAGCTTGCTGGGGTCAGAGGCCCCTAGGTGGAGGGTCACGGGGCACCCTGGGGCCTCTACTGCAAGTCCAGGGAGAGAGGTGGAGCCCTGGGTAATTTGCTGGGGTCAGAGGGCCCTAGGTGGAGGGCCATGGGGCACCCTGGGGACTCTACTGCAAGTCCATGAAGATAGGTGGACCCTGGGTAGCTTGCTGGGGTCAGAGGCCCCTAGGTGGAGGGCCAAGGGTCACCCTGGGGCCTCTACTGCAAGTCCAGGGAGAGAGGTGGACCCCTGGGTAGTTTGCTGGGGTCAGAGGCCCCTAGGTGGAGGGCCAGGGGGCACCCTGGGGCCTCTACTAAAAGTCCAGGGAGAGAGGTGGACCCCTGTGTAGCTTGCTGGGGTCATAGGCCCCTAGGTGGAGGGCCAGGGGGCACCCAGCGGCGTCTACTGCAAGTCCACGGAGAGATGTGGACCCCTGGGTAGCTTGCTGGGGTCAGAGGCCCCTAGGTGGAAGGTCACGGGGCACCCTGGGGCCTCTATTGCAAGTCCAGGGAGAGAGGTGGACCCCTCGGTAGCTTGCTGGGGTCAGAGACCCCTAGGTGGAGGGCAAGGGGGCACCCTGTGGCCTATACTGCAAGTCCAGGGAGAGAGGTGGACCCCTGGGTAGCTTGCTGGGGTCAAAGGTCCCTAGGTGGAGGGCCAAGGGTCAACCTGGGGCCTCTACTGCAAGTCCAGGGAGAGAGGTGGAGCCCTGAGTAGCTTGCTGGGGTCAGAGGCCCCTAGGTGGAGGGCCACAGGGCAGCCTAGGGCCTCTACTACAAGTCCAGGGAGAGAGGTGGAGCCCTGGGTAGCTTGCTGGGGTCAGTAGCCCCTAGGTGGAGGGCAAGGGGGCACCCTGGGGCCTCTATTGCAAGTCCAGGGAGAGAGTTGGACCCCTGGGTAGCTTCCTGGGGTCAGAGGCCCCTAGGTGGAGGGCCAGGGGGCACCCAGCGGCCTATACTGCAAGTCCAGGGAGAGAGGTGGACCCCTGGGTAGCTTGCTGGGGTCAGAGGCCCCTAGGTGGAGGGTCACGGGGCACCCTGGGGCCTCTACTGCAAGTCCAGGGAGAGAGGTGGAGCCCTGGGTAATTTGCTGGGGTCAGAGGGCCCTAGGTGGAGGGCCATGGGGCACCCTGGGGACTCTACTGCAAGTCCATGAAGATAGGTGGACCCTGGGTAGCTTGCTGGGGTCAGAGGCCCCTAGGTGGAGGGCCAAGGGTCACCCTGGGGCCTCTACTGCAAGTCCAGGGAGAGAGGTGGACCCCTGGGTAGTTTGCTGGGGTCAGAGGCCCCTAGGTGGAGGGCCAGGGGGCACCCTGGGGCCTCTACTAAAAGTCCAGGGAGAGAGGTGGACCCCTGTGTAGCTTGCTGGGGTCATAGGCCCCTAGGTGGAGGGCCAGGGGGCACCCAGCGGCGTCTACTGCAAGTCCACGGAGAGATGTGGACCCCTGGGTAGCTTGCTGGGGTCAGAGGCCCCTAGGTGGAAGGTCACGGGGCACCCTGGGGCCTCTATTGCAAGTCCAGGGAGAGAGGTGGACCCCTCGGTAGCTTGCTGGGGTCAGAGACCCCTAGGTGGAGGGCCAATGGGCACCCTGCGGCCTCTACTGCAAGTCCAGGGAGAGAGGTGGAGCCCTGGGTAGCTTGCTGGGGTCAGTAGCCCCTGGGTGGAGGGCCAGAGGGCACCCTGGGGCCTCTATTGCAAGTCCACGGAGGGAGTTGGACCCCTGGGTAGCTTGCTGGGTTCAGAGGCCCCTAGGTGGAGGGCCACGGGGTACCCTGGGGCCTCTATTGCAAGTCCAGGGAGAAAGCTGGACCCCTGGGTAGCTTGCTGGGGTCAGAGGCCCCTAGGTGGAGGGCCACTGGGTACCCTGGGGCCTTTACTGCAAGTCCAAGGAGAGAGGTGGACCCCTGGGTAGCTTGCTGGGGTCAGAGGCCCCTAGTTGGAGGGCTAGGGGGTACCCTGGGGCCTCTACTGCAAATCCAGGGAGAGATGTGGACCCCTGGGTAGCTTGCTGGACTCAGAGGCCCCTAGGTGGAGGGCCAGGGGGCACCCTGGAAACTCTACTATAAGTCCAGGGAGAGAGGTGGACCCCTGGGTAGCTTGCTGGGGTCAGAGGCCCCTAGGTGGAGGGCCAGGGGTCACCCAAGGGCGTCTACTGCAAGTCCAGGGAGAGAGGTGGACCCCTCGGTAGCTTGCTGGGGTCAGAGACCCCTAGGTGGAGGGCCAATGGGCACCCTGGGGCCTCTACTGCAAGTCCAGGGAGAGAGGTGGAGCCCTGGGCAGCTTGCTGGGGTCAAAGGCCCCTAGGCGGAGGGCCAGAGGGCAGCCTAGGGCCTCTACTACAAGTCCAGGGAGAGAGGTGGAGCCCTGGGTAGCTTGCTGGGGTCAGTAGCCCCTGGGTGGAGGGCAAGGGGGCACCCTGGGGCCTCTACTGCAAGTCCACGGAGGGAGCTGGACCCCTGGGTAGCTTGCTGGGTTCAGAGGCCCCTATGTGGAGGGCCACGGGGTACCCTGGGGCCTCTACTGCAAGTCCAGGGAGAGATGTGGACCCCTGGGTAGCTTGCTGGGGTCAGATGCCCCTAGGTGGAGGGCAAGGGGGCACCCTGTGGCCTATACTGCAAGTCCAGGGAGAGAGGTGGACCCCTGGGTAGCTTGCTGGGGTCAAAGGGCCCTAGGTGGAGGGCCAAGGGTCAACCTGGGGCCTCTACTGCAAGTCCAGGGAGAGAGGTGGAGCCCTGAGTAGCTTGCTGGGGTCAGAGGCCCCTAGGTGGAGGGCCAGAGGGCAGCCTAGGGCCTCTACTACAAGTCCAGGGAGAGAGGTGGAGCCCTGGGTAGCTTGCTGGGGTCAGTAGCCCCTAGGTGGAGGGCAAGGGGGCACCCTGGGGCCTCTATTGCAAGTCCAGGGAGAGAGGTGGACCCCTGGGTAGCTTGCTGGGGTCAGAGGCCCCTAGGTGGAGGGTCACGGGGCACCCTGGGGCCTTTATTGCAAGTCCAGGGAGAGAGGTGGAGCCCTGGGTACTTTGCTGGGGTCAGAGGGCCCTAGGTGGAGGGCCATGGGGCACCCTGGGGACTCTACTGCAAGTCCAGGGAGATAGGTGGACCCTGGGTAGCTTGCTGGGGTCAGAGGCCCCTAGGTGGAGGGCCAAGGGTCACCCTGGGGCCTCTACTGCAAGTCCAGGGAGAGAGGTGGACCCCTGGGTAGTTTGCTGGGGTCAGAGGCCCCTAGGTGGAGGGCCAATGGGCACCCCGGGGCCTCTACTGCAAGTCCAGGGAGAGAGGTGGACCCCTCGGTAGCTTGCTGGGGTCAGAGACCCCTAGGTGGAGGACCAATGGACACCCTGGGGCCTCTACTGCAAGTCCAGGGAGAGATGTGGACCCCTGGGTAGCTTGCTGGGGTCAGAGGCCCCTAGGTGGAGGGTCATGGGGCACCCTGGGGCGTCTATTGCAAGTCCAGGGAGAGAAGTGGACCCCTCAGTAGCTTGCTGGGGTCAGAGACCCCTAGGTGGAGGGCCAATGAGCACCCTGGGGCCTCTACTGCAAGTCCAGGGAGAGAGGTGGACCCCTGGGTAGCTTGCTGGGGTCAGAGGCCCCTAGGTGGAGGGCCAGAGGGCAGCCTAGGGCCTCTACTACAAGTCCAGGGAGAGAGGTGGAGCCCTGGGTAGCTTGCTGGGGTCAGTAGCCCTTGGGTGGAGGGCAAGAGGGCACCCTGGGGCCTCTATTGCAAGTCCAGGGAGAGAGCTGGACCCCTGGGTAGCTTGCTGGGTTCGGAGGCCTCTAGGTGGAGGGCCACGGGGTACCCTGGGGCCTCTACTGCAAGTCCAGGGAGAGATGTGGACCCCTGGGTAGCTTGCTGGACTCAGAGGCCCCTAGGTGGAGGGCCACGGGGTACCCTGGGGCCTCTACTGCAAGTCCAGGGAGAGAGGTGGAGCCCTGGGTAGCTTGCTGGGGTCAGTAGCCCCTGGGTGGAGGGCAAGGGGGCACCCTGGGGCCTCTACTGCAAGTCCAGGGAGAGAAGTGGAGCCCTGGGTAGCTTGCTGGGGTCAGAGGCCCCTAGGTGTAGGGCAAGGGGGCACCCTGTGGCCTATACTGCAATTTCAGGGAGAGATGTGGACCCCTGGGTAGCTTGCTGGGGTCAGAGGGCCCTAGGTGGAGGGCCATGGGGCACCCTGGGGACTCTACTGCAAGTCCAGGGAGATAAGCAGGCACCTGGGCAGCTTGCTGGGGTCAGAAGCCCCTAGGTGGAGGGCCAAGGGTCACCCTGGGGCCTAGTCTGCAAGTCTAGGGAGAGATGTGGACCCCTGGGTAGCTTTCTGGGGTCAGAGGCCCCTAGGTGGAGGGCCAAGGGGCACCCTGGGGCCTCTATTGCAAGTCCAGGGAGAGAGGTGGACCCCTGGGCAGCTTGCATGGGTCAGGGGCCCCTAGGTGGAGGACAAGGGGGCACCCTGAGGCCTATACTGCAAGTCAAGGGACAGAGTTGGAGCCCTGGGTAGCTTGCTGGGGTCAGAGGCCCCTAGGTGGAGGGCCATGGGGCACCCTGGGGACTCTACTGCAAGTCCAGGGAGTTAGGTAGGACCCTGGGTAGCTTGCTGGGGTCAGAGACCCCTAGGTGGAGGGCCAAGGGTCACCCTGGGGACTCTACTGCAAGTCCAGGAAGAGAGGTGGACCCCTGGGTAGTTTGGTGGGGTCAGAGGCCCCTAGGTGGAGGGACAGGGGGCACCCTGGGGCCTCTACTATAAGTCCTGGGAGAGAGGTGGAGCCCTGGGTAGCTTGCTGGGATCAGAGGCCCCTAGGTGGAGGGCCAGGGGGCACCCAGGGGTGTCTACTGCAAGTCCAGATAGAGATGTGGACCCCTGGGTAGCTTGCTGGGGTCAGAGGCCCCTAGGTGGAGGGTCAGAGGGCAGCCTAGGGCCTCTACTACAAGTCCAGGGAGAGAGGTGGACCCCTGGGCAGCTTGCTTGGGTCAGGGGCCCCTAGGTGGAGGACCAGGGGGCACCCTGGGGACTCTATTGCAAGTTCAGGGAGATAGGCAGGCCCCTGGGCAGCTTGCTGGGGTCAGACGCCCCTAGGTGGAGGGCCAAGGGTCAACCTGGGGCGTCTACTGCAAGTCCAGTGAGAGAGGTGAATCACTGGGAAGCTTGCTGGTGTCAGAGGCCCCTAGGGGGAGGGCCAGGGGGCACCGTATGGCCTCTACTATAAAACCAGGGAGAGATGTGGACCCCTGGTTCGCTTGCTGGGGTCAGAGGCCCCTAGGTAGAGGGCCAGGGGGCACCCAGGGGCGTCTACTGCAAGTCCAGGGAGAGATGTGGACCCCAGGGTAGCTTGCTGGGGTCAGAGGCCCCTAGGTGGAGGGCCACGGGGCACCCTGGTGCCTCTACTGCAAATCCAGGGAGAGGTGGACCCCTCGGTAGCTTGCTGGGGTCAGAGGCCCCTAGGTGGAGGGCCAATGGGCACCCTGGGGCCTCTACTGCAAGTCCAGGGAGAGAGTTGAACCCCTTGGTAGCTTGCTGGGGTCAGAAACCCCTAGGTGGAGGACCAATGGGCACCCTGGGGCCTCTACTGCAAGTCCAGGGAGAGATGTGGACCCCTGGGTAGCTTGCTGGGGTCAGAGGCCCCTAGGTGGAGGGCCAAGGGCCACCCTGGGGCCTCTCTTGCAAGTCCAGGGAGAGAGGTGGACCCCTAGGCAGCTTGCTTGGGTCAGGGGCCCCTAGGTGGAGGACCAGGGGCAACCTGGGGCCTATACTGCAAGTCCAGGGAGAGAGCTGGACCCCTGAGTAGCTTGCTCGGTTCAGAGGCCCCTAGGTGGAGGGCCACGGGGTACCCTCGGGCCTCTACTGCAAGTCCAGGGAGAGAGGTGGACCCCTGGGTAGCTTGCTGGACTCAGAGGCCCCTGGGTGGAGGGCCACGGGGTACCCTGGGGCCTCTACTGCAAGTCCAGGGAGAGAGGTGGAGCCCTGGGTAGCTTGCTGGAGTCAGTAGTCCCTGGGTGGAGGGCAAGGGGGCACCCTTCGGACTCTACTGCAAGTCCAGGGAGAGAGGTGGACCCCTGAGTAGCTTGCTGGGGTCAGAGGCCCCTAGGTGGAGGGCAAGGGGGCACCCTGTGGCCTATACTGCAAGTCCAGGGAGAGAGGTGGACCCCTGGGTAGCTTGCTGGGGTCAGAGGGCCCTACGTGGAGGGCCATTGGGCACCCTGGGGACTCTACTGCAAGTCCAGGGAGATAGGCAGGCCCCTGGGCAGCTTACTGGGGTCAGAGGCCTCTAGGTGGAGGGCCAAGGGTCACCCTGGGGCCTAGTCTGCAAGTCTAGGGAGAGAGGTGGACCCCTGGGTAGCTTTCTGGGGTAAGAGGCCCCTAGGTGGAGGGCCAAGGGCCACCCTGGGGCCTCTCTTGCAAGTCCAGGGAGAGAGGTGGACCCCTGGGCAGCTTGCTTGGGTCAGGGGCCCCTAGGTGGAGGACCAGGGGCACCCTGGGGCCTATACTGGAAGTCCAGGGAGAGAGTTGGAGCCCTGGGTAGCTTGCTAGGGTCAGAGGGCCCTAGTTGAAGGGCCATTGGGCACCCTGGGAACTCTATTGCAAGTCCAGGGAGATAGGTAGGCCCCTGGGTAGCTTGCTGGGGTCAGAGGCCCCTAGGTGGAGGGCCAAGGGTCACCCTGGGGCCTCTACTGCAAGTCTAGGGAGAGATGTGGACCACTGGGAAGCTTGCTGGTGTCAGAGGCCCCTAGGGGGGGCAAGGGGGCACCCTGTGGCCTATACTGCAAGTCCAGGGAGAGATGTGGACCTCTGGGTAGCTTGCTGGGGTCAGAGGCCCCTAGGTGGAGGGCCAAGGGTCACCCTGGGGCCTCTACTGCAAGTCTAGGGAGAGATGTGGACCACTGGGAAGCTTGCTGGTGTCAGAGGCCCCTAGGGGGAGGGCCAGGGGGCACCGTAGGGCCTCTACCGCAAGTCCAGGAAGAGAGGTGGACCCCTTGGTAGTTTGCTGGGGTCAGAGGCCCCTAGGTGGAGGGCCAGGGGCACCCTGGGGCCTCTACTAAAAGTCCAGGGAGAGAGGTGGACCCCTGGGTAGCTTGCTGGGGTCAGAGGCCCCTAGGTGGAGGGCCAGGGGGCACTGAGCGGCGTCTACTGCAAGACAAGGGAGAGATGTGGACCCCTGGGTAGCTTGCTGGGGTCAGAGGCCCCTAGGTGGAGGTTCACGGGGCACCCTGGGGCCTCTAATGCAAGTCCAGGGAGAGAGGTGGACCCCTCGGTAACTTGCTGGGGTCAGAGACCCCTAGGTGGAGGGCAAATGGGCACCCTGGGGCCTCTACTGCAAGTCCAGGGAGAGAGGTGGAGCCCTGGGTAGCTTGCTGGGGTCAGAGGCCCCTAGGTGGAGGGCCAGAGGGTAGCCTAGGGCCTCTACTACAAGTCCAGGGAGAGAGGTGGAGCCCTGGGTAGCTTGCTGGGGTCAGTAGCCCCTGGGTGGAGGGCAAGGGGGCACCCTGGGGCCTCTATTGCAAGTCCAGGGAGAGAGCTGGACCCCTGGGTAGCTTGCTGGGTTCAGAGGCCCCTAGGTGGAGGGCCATGGGGTACCCTGGGGCCTCTACTGCAAGTCCAGGGAGAGATGTGGACCTCTGGGTAGCTTGCTGGGGTCAGAAGCCAATAGGTGGAGGGCCAGAGGGCACACTGGGGCCTATACTGCAAGTCCAGGGAGAGAGGTGGACCCCTGGGTAGCTTGCTGGGGTAAGAGGCCCCTAGGTGGAGGGCCAGGGGGCACCCTGGGGCCTCTATTGCAAGTCCAGGGAGAGAGGAGGACCTCTGGGCAGCTTGATTGGGTCAGGGGCCCCTAAGTGGAGGACCAGGGGGCACCCTGGGGCCTATACTGCTAGTCCAGGGAGAGAGTTGGAGCCCTGGGTAGCTTGCTGGGGTCAGAGGGCCCTAGGTGGAGGGCCATGGGGCACCCTGGGGACTCTACTGCAAGTCCAGGGAGATAGGTAGGCCCCTGGGTAGCTTGCTGGGGTCAGAGGCCCCTAGGTGGAGGGCCAACGGTCACCCTGGGGCCTAGTCTGCAAGTCTAGGGAGAGAGGTGGACCCCTGGGTAGCTTTCTGGGGTCAGAGGCCCCTCTTGGAGGGCCAAGAGGCACCCTTGGGCCTCTATTGCAAGTCCAAGGAGAGAGGTGGACCCCTGGGCAGCTTGCTTGGGTAGGGGGCCCCTACGTGGAGGACCAGGGGGCACCCAAGGGCCTATACTGCAAGTCCAGGGAGAGAGTTGGAGCCCTGGGTAGCTTGCTGGGGTCAGAGGGCCCAAGGTGGAGGGACATGGGGCACCCTGGGGACTCTACTGCAAGTCCAGGGAGATAGGTAGGCCCCTGGGTTGCTTGCTGGGGTCAGAGGTCCCTAGGTGGAGGGCCACGGGGTACCCTGGGATCTCTATTGCAAGTCCAGGGAGAGATGGGGACCCCTGGGTAGCTTGCTGGGGTCAGAGGCCCCTAGGTGGAGGGCCAGAGGGCACAATGAAGCCTATACTGCAAGTCCAGGGAGAGAGGTGGACCCCTGGGTAGCTTGCTGGTGTCAGATGCCCCTAGGTGGAGGGCCAGAGGGCACCCTGGGGCCTATACTGCAAGTCCAGGGAGAGAGGTGGACCCCTGGTAGCTTGCTGGGGTCAGAGGCCCCTAGGTGGAGGGCCAGGGGGCACCCTGGGGCCTATACTGCAAGTCCAAGGAGAGAGGTGGACCCCTGGGTAGCTTGCTGGGGTCAGAGGCCCCTAGGTGGAGGGCCAAGGGTCACCCTGGGGCCTCTACTGCAAGTCTAGGGAGAGAGGTGGACCACTGGGAAGCTTGCTGGTGTCAGAGGCCCCTAGGGGGAGGGCCAGGGGGCACCGTAGAGCCTCTACTGCAAGTCCAGGAAGAGAGGTGGACCCCTGGGTAGTTTCCTGGGGTCAGACGCCCCTAGGTGGAGGGCCAGGGGGCACCCTGGGGCCTCTTCTAAAAGTCCAGGGAGAGAGGTGGACCCCTGGGTAGCTTGCTGGGGTCAGAGGCCCCTAGGTGGAGGGCCAGAGGGCACCCAGCGGCGTCTACTGCAAGTCCACGGAGAGATGTGGACCCCTGGGTAGCTTGCTGAGGTCAGAGGCCCCTAGGTGGAGGGTCACGTGGCACCCTGGGGCCTCTATTGCAAGTCCAGGGAGAGAGGTGGACCCCTCAGTAGCTTGCTGGGGTCAGAGGCCCCTAAGTGGAGGGCCAGAGGGCAGCCTAGGGCCTCTACTACAAGTCCAGGGAGAGAGGTGGAGCCCTGGGTAGCTTGCTGGGGTCAGTAGCCCCTGGGTGGAGGGAAAGGGGGCACCCTGGGGCCTCTATTGCAATTTCAGGGAGAGAGCTGGACCCCTGGGTAGCTTGCTGGGTTCAGAGGCCCCTAGGTGGAGGGCCACGGGGTACCCTGGGGCCTCTACTGCAAGTCTAGGGAGAGATGTGGACCCCTGGGTAGCTTGCTGGGGTCAGAGGCCCCTAGGTGGAGGGCCACAGGGTACCTTGGGGCCTCTACTGCAAGTTCAGGGAGAGAGGTGGAGCCATGGGTAGCTTGCTGGGGTCAGTAGCCCCTGGGTGGAGGGCAAGGGGGCACCCTGGGGCCTCTGCTGCAAGTCCAGGGAGAGAGGTGGAGCCCTGGGTAGCTTGCTGGGTTCAGAGGCCCCTTGGTGGAGGGCAAGGCGGCACCCTGTGGCCTATACTGCAAGTCCAGGGAGAGAGGTGGACCCCTCGGTAGCTTGCTGGGGTCAGAGGCCCCTAGGTGGAGGGCCAATGGGCACCCTGGGTCCTATACTGCAAGTTCAGGGAGAGAGGTGAAGCCCAGGGTAGCTTGCTGGGGTCAGAGGCCAATAGTTGGAGGGCCAGAGGGCAGCCTAGGGCCTCTACTGCAAGTCCAGGGAGAGAGGTGAATCACTGGGAAGCTTGCTGGGGTCAGTAGCCCCTAAGGGGAGGGCCAGGGGGCACCGTAGGGCCTCTACTATAAGTCCAGGGAGAGAGGTGGACCCCTGGGTAGCTTGCTGGGTTCAGAGGCCCCTGGGTGGAGGGCCACGGGGTACCCTGGGGCCTCTATTGCAAGTCCAGGGAGAGAGTTGGACCCCTGGGTAGCTTGCTGGGGTCAGAGGGCCCTACGTGGAGGGCCATGGGGCACCATGGGGACTCTACTGCAAGTCCAGGGAGATAGGTAGGCCCCTGGGTAGCTTGCTGGGGTCAGAGGCCCATAAGTGGAGGGCCAAGGGTCACCCTGTGGCATAGTCTGCAAGTCTAGGGAGAGAGGTGGACCCCTGGGTTGCTTTCTGGGGTCAGAGGCCCCTAGGTGGAGGGCCAAGGGGCACCCTGGGGCCTCTATTGCAAGTCCAGGGAGAGAGGTGGACCCATGGGCAGCATGCTTGGGTCAGGGGCCCCTAGATGGAGGACCAGGGGGCACCCTGGGGCCTATACTACAGGTCCAGGGAGAGAGTTGGAGCCCTGGGTAGCTTGCTGGGGTCAGAGGGCCCTCTTGGAGGGCCAAGAGGCACCCTTGGGCCTCTATTGCAAGTCCAAGGAGAGAGGTGGACCCCTGGGCAGCTTGCTTGGGTCAGGGGCCCCTAGGTTGAGGACCAGGGGGCACCCTGGGGCCTATACTGCAAGTCCAGGGAGAGAGTTGGAGCCCTGGGTAGCTTGCTGGGGTCAGAGGGCCCAAGGTGGAGGGACATGGGGCACCCTGGGGACTCTACTGCAAGTCCAGGGAGATAGGTAGGCCCCTGGGTTGCTTGCTGGGGTCAGAGGTCCCTAGGTGGAGGGCCACGGGGTACCCTGGGATCTCTATTGCAAGTCCAGGGAGAGATGGGGACCCCTGGGTAGCTTGCTGGGGTCAGAGGCCCCTAGGTGGAGGGCCAGAGGGCACAATGAAGCCTATACTGCAAGTCCAGGGAGAGAGGTGGACCCCTGGGTAGCTTGCTGGTGTCAGATGCCCCTAAGTGGAGGGCCAGAGGGCACCCTGGGGCCTATACTGCAAGTCCAGGGAGAGAGGTGGACCCCTGGTAGCTTGCTGGGGTCAGAGGCCCCTAGGTGGAGGGCCAGGGGGCACCCTGGGGCCTATACTGCAAGTCCAAGGAGAGAGGTGGACCCCTGGGTAGCTTGCTAGGGTCAGAGGCCCCTAGGTGGAGGGCCAAGGGTCACCCTGGGGCCTCTACTGCAAGTCTAGGGAGAGAGGTGGACCACTGGGAAGCTTGCTGGTGTCAGAGGCCCCTAGGGGGAGGGCCAGGGGGCACCGTAGAGCCTCTACTGCAAGTCCAGGAAGAGAGGTGGACCCCTGGGTAGTTTGCTGGGGTCAGACGCCCCTAGGTGGAGGGCCAGGGGGCACCCTGGGGCCTCTTCTAAAAGTCCAGGGAGAGAGGTGGACCCCTGGGTAGCTTGCTGGGGTCAGAGGCCCCTAGGTGGAGGGCCAGGGGGCACCCAGCGGCGTCTACTGCAAGTCCACGGAGAGATGTGGACCCCTGGGTAGCTTGCTGAGGTCAGAGGCCCCTAGGTGGAGGGTCACGTGGCACCCTGGGGCCTCTATTGCAAGTCCAGGGAGAGAGGTGGACCCCTCAGTAGCTTGCTGGGGTCAGAGGCCCCTAAGTGGAGGGCCAGAGGGCAGCCTAGGGCCTCTACTACAAGTCCAGGGAGAGAGGTGGAGCCCTGGGTAGCTTGCTGGGGTCAGTAGCCCCTGGGTGGAGGGAAAGGGGGCACCCTGGGGCCTCTATTGCAATTTCAGGGAGAGAGCTGGACCCCTGGGTAGCTTGCTGGGTTCAGAGGCCCCTAGGTGGAGGGCCACGGGGTACCCTGGGGCCTCTACTGCAAGTCTAGGGAGAGATGTGGACCCCTGGGTAGCTTGCTGGGGTCAGAGGCCCCTAGGTGGAGGGCCACAGGGTACCTTGGGGCCTCTACTGCAAGTTCAGGGAGAGAGGTGGAGCCATGGGTAGCTTGCTGGGGTCAGTAGCCCCTGGGTGGAGGGCAAGGGGGCACCCTGGGGCCTCTGCTGCAAGTCCAGGGAGAGAGGTGGAGCCCTGGGTAGCTTGCTGGGTTCAAAGGCCCCTTGGTGGAGGGCAAGGCGGCACCCTGTGGCCTATACTGCAAGTTCAGGGAGAGAGGTGGACCCCTCGGTAGCTTGCTGGGGTCAGAGGCCCCTAGGTGGAGGGCCAATGGGCACCCTGGGTCCTATATTGCAAGTTCAGGGAGAAAGGTGAAGCCCAGGGTAGCTTGCTGGGGTCAGAGGCCAATAGTTGGAGGGCCAGAGGGCAGCCTAGGGCCTCTACTGCAAGTCCAGGGAGAGAGGTGAATCACTGGGAAGCTTGCTGGGGTCAGTAGCCCCTAAGGGGAGGGCCAGGGGGCACCGTAGGGCCTCTACTATAAGTCCAGGGAGAGAGGTGGACCCCTGGGTAGCTTGCTGGGTTCAGAGGCCCCTGGGTGGAGGGCCACGGGGTACCCTGGGGCCTCTATTGCAAGTCCAGGGAGAGAGTTGGACCCCTGGGTAGCTTGCTGGGGTCAGAGGGCCCTACGTGGAGGGCCATGGGGCACCCTGGGGACTCTACTGCAAGTCCAGGGAGATAGGTAGGCCCCTGGGTAGCTTGCTGGGGTCAGAGGCCCATAAGTGGAGGGCCAAGGGTCACCCTGTGGCATAGTCTGCAAGTCTAGGGAGAGAGGTGGACCCCTGGGTTGCTTTCTGGGGTCAGAGGCCCCTAGGTGGAGGGCCAAGGGGCACCCTGGGGCCTCTATTGCAAGTCCAGGGAGAGAGGTGGACCCATGGGCAGCATGCTTGGGTCAGGGGCCCCTAGGTGGAGGACCAGGGGGCACCCTGGGGCCTATACTACAGGTCCAGGGAGAGAGTTGGAGCCCTGGGTAGCTTGCTGGGGTCAGAGGGCCCAAGGTGGAGGGCCATGGGGCACCCTGGGGACTCTACTGCAAGTCCAGGGAGATAGGTAGGCCCCTGGGTAGCTTGCTGGGGTCAGAGGTCCCTAGGTGGAGGGGCACGGGGTACCCTGGGGCCTCCACTGCAAGTCCAGGGAGAGATGTGGACCCCTGGGTAGCTTGCTGGGGTCAGAGGTCCCTAGGTGGAGGGCCAGAGGGCACCCTGGGGCCTATACTGCAAGTCCAGGAAGAGAGGTGGACCCCTGGGTAGCTTGCTGGTGTTAGATGCCCCTAGTTGGAGGGCTAGGGGGCACCCTGGGTCCTATACTGCAAGTCCAGGGAGAGAGGTGGACCCTTGGGTAGCTTGCTGGGGTCAGATGCCCCTAGGTGGAGGGCCAGGGGGCACCCTGGGGCCTCTACTGCAAGTCCAAGGAGAGAGGTGGACCCCTGGGTAGCTTGCTGGGGTCAGAGGCCCCTAGTTGGAGGGCTAGGGGGTACCCTGGGGCCTCTACTGCAAGTCTAGGGAGAGATGTGGACCCCTGGGTAGCTTGCTGGACTCAGAGGCCCCTAGGTGGACGGCCAGGGGGCACCCTGGAAACTCTACTATAAGTCAAGGGAGAGAGGTGGACCCCTGGGTAGCTTGCTGGGGTCAGAGGCCCCTAGTTGGAGGGCTAGGGGGTACCCTGGGGCCTCTACTGCAAGTCTAGGGAGAGATGTGGACCCCTGGGTAGCTTGCTGGACTCAGAGGCCCCTAGGTGGAGGGCCAGGGGGCACCCTGGAAACTCTACTATAAGTCCAGGGAGAGAGGTGGACCCCTGGGTAGCTTGCTGGGGTCAGAGGCCCCTAGGTGGAGGGCCAGAGGTCACCCAGGGGCGTCTACTGCAAGTCCAGGGAGAGAGGTGGACCCCTCGGTAGCTTACTGGGGTCAGAGGGCCCAAGGTGGAGGGCCATTGGGCACCCTGGGGACTCTACTGCAAGTCCAGGGAGATAGGTAGGCCACTGGGTAGCTTGCTGGGGTCAGAGGTCCCTAGGTGGAGGGCCACGGGGTACCCTGGGGCCTCTATTGCAAGTCCAGGGAGAGATGTGGACCCCTGGGTAGCTTGCTGGGGTCAGAGGTCCCTAGGTGGAGGGCCAGAGGGCACCCTGGGGCCTATACTGCAAGTCCAGGGAGAGAGGTGGACCCCTGGGTAGCTTGCTGGTGTCAGAAGCCCCTAGGTGGAGAGCCAGAGGGCACCCTGGGGCCTATACTGCAAGTTCAGGGAGAGAGGTGGACCCCTGGGTAGCTTGCTGGTGTTAGATGCCCCTAGTTGGAGGGCCAGGGGGCACCCTGGGTCCTATACTGCAAGTCCAGGGAGAGAGGTGGACCCCTGGGTAGCTTGCTGGGGTCAGATGCCCCTAGGTGGAGGGCCAGGGGGCACCCTGGAGCCTCTACTGCAAGTCCAAGGAGAGAGGTGGACCCCTGGGTAGCTTGCTGGGGTCAGAGGCCCCTAGTTGGAGGGCTAGGGGGTACCCTGGGGCCGCTACTGCAAGTCCAGGGAGAGATGTGGACCCCTGGGAAGCTTGCTGGACTCAGAGGCCCCTAGGTGGAGGGCCAGTGGGCACCCTGGAAACTCTACTATAAGTCCAGGGAGAGAGGTGGACCCCTTGGTAGCTTGCTGGGGTCAGAGGCCCCTAGGTGGAGGGCCAGAGGTCACCCAGGGGCGTCTACTGCAAGTCCAGGGAGAGAGGTGGACCCCTCGGTAGCTTGCTGGGGTCAGAGACCCCTAGGTTGAGGGCCAATGGGCACCCTGGGGCCTCTACTAAAAGTCCAGGGAGAGAGGTGGAGCCCTGGGTAGCTTGCTGGGGTCAGTAGCCCCTGGGTGGAGGGCAAGGGGGCACCCTGGAAACTCTACTATAAGTCCAGGGAGAGAGGTGTACCCCTGGGTAGCTTGCTGGGGTCAGAGGCCCCTAGGTGGAGGGCCAGAGGTCACCCAGGGGCGTCTACTGCAAGTCCAGGGAGAGAGGTGGACCCCTCGGTAGCTTGCTGGGGTCAGAGACCCCTAGGTGGAGGGCCAATGGGCACCCTGGAGCCTCTACTAAAAGTCCAGGGAGAGAGGTGGAGCCCTGGGTAGCTTGCTGGGGTCAGTAGCCCCTGGGTGGAGGGCAAGGGGGCACCCTGGGGCCTCTACTGCAAGTCCACGGAGGGAGCTGGACCCCTGGGTAGCTTGCTGGGTTCTGAGGCCCCTATGTGGAGGGCCACGGGGCACCCTGGGGCCTCTACTGCAAGTCCAGGGAGAGATGTGGACCCCTGGGTAGCTTGCTGGGGTCAGATGCCCCTAGGTGGAGGGCAAGGGGGCACCCTGTGGCCTATACTGCAAGTCCAGGGAGAGAGGTGGACCCCTGGGTAGCTTACTGGGGTCAAAGGGCCCTAGGTGGAGGGCCAAGGGTCAACCTGGGGCCTCTACTGCAAGTCCAGGGAGAGAGGTGGAGCCCTGAGTAGCTTGCTGGGGTCAGAGGCCCCTAGGTGGAGGGCCAGAGGGCAGCCTAGGGCCTCTACTACAAGTCCAGGGAGAGAGGTGGAGCCCTGGGTAGCTTGCTGGGGTCAGTAGCCCCTAGGTGGAGGGCAAGGGGGCACCCTGGGGCCTCTATTGCAAGTCCAGGGAGAGAGCTGGACCCCTGGGTAGCTTCCTGGGGTCAGAGGCCCCTAGGTGGAGGGCCAGGGGGCACCCAGCGGCCTATACTGCAAGTCCAGGGAGAGAGGTGGACCCCTGGGTAGCTTGCTGGGGTCAGAGGCCCCTAGGTGGAGGGTCACGGGGCACCCTGGGGCCTCTACTGCAAGTCCAGGGAGAGAGGTGGAGCCCTGGGTACTTTGCTGGGGTCAGAGGGCCCTAGGTGGAGGGCCATGGGGCACCCTAGGGACTCTACTGCAAGTCCAGGGAGATAGGTGGACCCTGGGTAGCTTGCTGGGGTCAGAGGCCCCTAGGTGGAGGGCCAAGGGTCACCCTGGGGCCTCTACTGCAAGTCCAGGGAGAGAGGTGGACCCCTGGGTAGTTTGCTGGGGTCAGAGGCCCCTAGGTGGAGGGCCAGGGGGCACCCTGGGGCCTCTACTAAAAGTCCAGGGAGAGAGGTGGACCCCTGTGTAGCTTGCTGGGGTCATAGGCCCCTAGGTGGAGGGCCAGGGGGCACCCAGCGGCGTCTACTGCAAGTCCACGGAGAGATGTGGACCCCTGGGTAGCTTGCTGGGGTCAGAGGCCCCTAGGTGGAGGGTCACGGGGCACCCTGGGGACTCTATTGCAAGTCCAGGGAGAGAGGTGGACCCCTCGGTAGCTTGCTGGGGTCAGAGACCCCTAGGTGGAGGGCCAATGGGCACCCTGCGGCCTCTACTGCAAGTCCAGGGAGAGAGGTGGAGCCCTGGGTAGCTTGCTGGGGTCAGTAGCCCCTGGGTGGGGGGCCAGAGGGCACCCTGGGGCCTCTATTGCAAGTCCACGGAGTGAGCTGGACCCCTGGGTAGCTTGCTGGGTTCAGAGGCCCCTAGGTGGAGGGCCACGGGGTACCCTGGGGCCTCTACTGCAAGTCCAGGGAGAGATGTGGACCCCTGGGTAGCTTGCTGGACTCAGAGGCCCTTAGGTGGAGGGCCAGGGGGCACCCTGGGGCCTCTATTGCAAGTCCAGGGAGAAAGCTGGACCCCTGGGTAGCTTGCTGGGGTCAGAGGCCCCTAGGTGGAGGGCCACTGGGTACCCTGGGGCCTTTACTGCAAGTCCAAGGAGAGAGGTGGACCCCTGGGTAGCTTGCTGGGGTCAGAGGCCCCTAGTCTGAGGGCTAGGGGGTACCCTGGGGCCTCTACTGCAAGTCCAGGGAGAGATGTGGACCCCTGGGTAGCTTGCTGGACTCAGAGGCCCCTAGGTGGAGGGCCAGGGGGCACCCTGGAAACTCTACTATAAGTCCAGGGAGAGAGGTGGACCCCTGGGTAGCTTGCTGGGGTCAGAGGCCCCTAGGTGGAGGGCCAGGGGTCACCCAAGGGCGTCTACTGCAAGTCCAGGGAGAGAGGTGGACCCCTCGGTAGCTTGCTGGGGTCAGAGACCCCTAGGTGGAGGGCCAATGGGCACCCTGGGGCCTCTACTGCAAGTCCAGGGAGAGAGGTGGAGCCCTGGGTAGCTTGCTGGGGTCAAAGGCCCCTAGGTGGAGGGCCAGAGGGCAGCCTAGGGCCTCTACTACAAGTCCAGGGAGAGAGGTGGAGCCCTGGGTAGCTTGCTGGGGTCAGTAGCCCCTGGGTGGAGGGCAAGGGGGCACCCTGGGGCCTCTACTGCAAGTCCACGGAGGGAGCTGGACCCCTGGGTAGCTTGCTGGGTTCAGAGGCCCCTATGTGGAGGGCCACGGGGTACCCTGGGGCCTCTAATGCAAGTCCAAGGAGAGATGTGGACCCCTGGGTAGCTTGCTGGGGTCAGATGACCCTAGGTGGAGGGCAAGGGGGCACCCTGTGGCCTATACTGCAAGTCCAGGGAGAGAGGTGGACCCCTGGGTAGCTTGCTGGGGTCAAAGGGCCCTTGGTGGAGGGCCAAGGGTCAACCTGGGGCCCCTACTGCAAGTCCAGGGAGAGAGGTGGAGCCCTGAGTAGCTTGCTGGGGTCAGAGGCCCCTAGGTGGAGGGCCAGAGGGCAGCCTAGGGCCTCTACTACAAGTCCAGGGAGAGAGGTGGAGCCCTGGGTAGCTTGCTGGGGTCAGTAGCCCCTAGGTGGAGGGCAAGGGGTTACCCTGGGGCCTCTATTGCAAGTCCAGGGAGAGAGCTGGACCCCTGGGTAGCTTCCTGGGGTCAGAGGCCCCTAGGTGGAGGGCCAGGGAGCACCCAGCGGCCTATACTGCAAGTCCAGGGAGAGAGGTGGACCCCTGGGTAGCTTGCTGGGGTCAGAGGCCCCTAGGTGGAGGGTCACGGGGCACCCTGGGGCCTCTATTGCAAGTCCAGGGAGAGAGGTGGAGCCCTGGGTACTTTGCTGGGGTCAGAGGGCCCTAGGTGGAGGGCCATGGGGCACCCTGGGGACTCTACTGCAAGTCCAGGGAGATAGGTGGACCCTGGGTAGCTTGCTGGGGTCAGAGGCCCCTAGGTGGAGGGCCAAGGGTCACCCTGGGGCCTCTACTGCAAGTCCAGGGAGAGAGGTGGACCCCTGGGTAGTTTGCTGGGGTCGGAAGCCCCTAGGTGGAGGGCCAGGGGGCACCCTGGGGCCTCTACTAAAAGTCCAGGGAGAGATGTGGACCCCTGGGTAGCTTGCTGGGGTCAGAGGCCCCTAGGTGGAGGGTCACGGGGCACCCTGGGGCCTCTATTGCAAGTCCAGGGAGAGAGGTGGACCCCTCGGTAGCTTGCTGGGGTCAGAGACCCCTAGGTGGAGGGCCAATGGGCACCCTGCGGCCTCTACTGCAAGTCCAGGGAGAGAGGTGGGGCCCTGGGTAGCTTGCTGGGGTCAGTAGCCCCTGGGTGGAGGGCAAGGGGGCACCCTGGGGCCTCTATTGCAATTTCAGGGAGAGAGCTGGACCTCTGGGTAGCTTGCTGGGTTCAGAGGCCCCTAGGTGGATGGCCACGGGGTACCCAGGGGCCTCTACTGCAAGTCCAGGGAGAGATGTGGACCCCTGGGTAGCTTGCTGGGGTCAGAGGCCCCTAGGTGGAGGGCCACGGGGTACCCTGGGGCCTCTACTGCAAGTTAAGGGAGAGAGGTGGAGCCATGGGTAGCTTACTGGGGTCAGTAGCCCCTGGGTGGAGGGCAAGGGGGCACCCTGGGGCCTCTACTGCAAGTCCAGGGAGAGAGGTGGAGCCCTGGGTAGCTTGCTGGGGTCAGAGGCCCCTAGGTGGAGGGCAAGGGGGCACCCTTTGGCCTATACTGCAAGTCCAGGGAGAGAGGTGGACCCCTGGGTAGCTTGCTGGGGTCAAAGGGCCCTAGGTGGAGGGCCATGGGGCACCCTGGGGACTCTACGTCAAGTTCAGGGAGATAGGCAGGCCCCTGGGCAGCTTGCTAGGGTCAGACGCCCCTAGGTGGAGGGCCAAGGGTCAACCTGGGGCCTCTACTGCAAGTCCAGTGAGAGAGGTGAATCACTGGGAAGCTTGCTGGTGTCAGATGCCCCTAGGGGGAGGGCCAGGGGGCACCGTAGGGCCTCTACTATAAAACCAGGGAGAGATGTGGACCCCTGGGTCGCTTGCTGGGGTCAGAGGCCCCTAGGTGGAGGGCCAAGGGTCACCCTGGGGCCTCTACTGCAAGTCCAGGGAGAGAGGTGGACCCCTGGGTAGTTTGCTGGGGTCGGAGGCCCCTAGGTGGAGGGCCAGGGGGCACCCTGGGGCCTCTACTAAAAGTCCGGGGTGAGAGATGGACCCCTGTGTAGCTTGCTGGGGTCATAGGCCCCTAGGTGGAGGGCCAGGGGGCACCCAGGGGCGTCTACTGCAAGTCCACGGAGAGATGTGGACCCCTGGGTAGCTTTCTGGGGTCAGAGGCCCCTAGGTGGAGGGCCAAGGGGCACCCTGGGGCCTCTATTGCAAGTCCAGGGAGAGAGGTGGACCCCTGGGCAGCTTGCTTGGGTCAGGGGCCCCTAGGTGGAGGACAAGGGGGCACCCTGAGGCCTATACTGCAAGTCCAGGGACAGAGTTGGAGCCCTGGGTAGCTTGCTGGGGTCAGAGGCCCCTAGGTGGAGGGCCATGGGGCACCCTGGGGACTCTACTGCAAGTCTAGGGAGAGAGGTGGACCACTGGGAAGCTTGCTGGTGTCAGAGGCCCCTAGGGGGAGGGCCATGGGGCACCCTGGGGCCTCTACTGCAAGTCCAGGGAGAGAGGTGGACCCCTGGGTAGTTTGCTAGGGTCAGAGGCCCCTAGGTGGAGGACCAGGGGGCACCCTGGGGCCTATACTGCAAGTCCAGGGAGAGAGTTGGAGCCCTGGGTAGCTTGCTGGGGTCAGAGGCCCCTAGGTGGAGGGCCACGGGGTACCCTGGGGCCTCTACTGCAAGTTAAGGGAGAGAGGTGGAGCCATGGGTAGCTTACTGGGGTCAGTAGCCCCTGGGTGGAGGGCAAGGGGGCACCCTGGGGCCTCTACTGCAAGTCCAGGGAGAGAGGTGGAGCCCTGGGTAGCTTGCTGGGGTCAGAGGCCCCTAGGTGGAGGGCAAGGGGGCACCCTTTGGCCTATACTGCAAGTCCAGGGAGAGAGGTGGACCCCTGGGTAGCTTGCTGGGGTCAAAGGGCCCTAGGTGGAGGGCCATGGGGCACCCTGGGGACTCTACGTCAAGTTCAGGGAGATAGGCAGGCCCCTGGGCAGCTTGCTAGGGTCAGACGCCCCTAGGTGGAGGGCCAAGGGTCAACCTGGGGCCTCTACTGCAAGTCCAGTGAGAGAGGTGAATCACTGGGAAGCTTGCTGGTGTCAGATGCCCCTAGGGGGAGGGCCAGGGGGCACCGTAGGGCCTCTACTATAAAACCAGGGAGAGATGTGGACCCCTGGGTCGCTTGCTGGGGTCAGAGGCCCCTAGGTGGAGGGCCAAGGGTCACCCTGGGGCCTCTACTGCAAGTCCAGGGAGAGAGGTGGACCCCTGGGTAGTTTGCTGGGGTCGGAGGCCCCTAGGTGGAGGGCCAGGGGGCACCCTGGGGCCTCTACTAAAAGTCCGGGGAGAGAGATGGACCCCTGTGTAGCTTGCTGGGGTCATAGGCCCCTAGGTGGAGGGCCAGGGGGCACCCAGGGGCGTCTACTGCAAGTCCACGGAGAGATGTGGACCCCTGGGTAGCTTTCTGGGGTCAGAGGCCCCTAGGTGGAGGGCCAAGGGGCACCCTGGGGCCTCTATTGCAAGTCCAGGGAGAGAGGTGGACCCCTGGGCAGCTTGCTTGGGTCAGGGGCCCCTAGGTGGAGGACAAGGGGGCACCCTGAGGCCTATACTGCAAGTCCAGGGACAGAGTTGGAGCCCTGGGTAGCTTGCTGGGGTCAGAGGCCCCTAGGTGGAGGGCCATGGGGCACCCTGGGGACTCTACTGCAAGTCCAGGGAGTTAGGTAGGACCCTGGGTAGCTTGCTGGGGTCAGAGACCCCTAGGTGGAGGGCCAAGGGTCACCCTGGGGCCTCCACTGCAAGTCTAGGGAGAGAGGTGGACCACTGGGAAGCTTGCTGGTGTCAGAGGCCCCTAGGGGGAGGGCCATGGGGCACCCTGGGGCCTCTACTGCAAGTCCAGGGAGAGAGGTGGACCCCTGGGTAGTTTGCTAGGGTCAGAGGCCCCTAGGTGGAGGACCAGGGGGCACCCTGGGGCCTATACTGCAAGTCCAGGGAGAGAGTTGGAGCCCTGGGTAGCTTGCTGGGGTCAGAGGGCCCTAGGTGGAGGGCCATGGGGCACCCTGGGGACTCTACTGCAAGTCCAGGAAGAGAGGTGGACCCCTAGGTAGTTTGCTGGGGTCAGAGGCCCCTAGGTGGAGGGCCAGGGGGCACCTTGGGGCCTCCACTATAAGTCCAGGGAGAGAGGTGGAGCCCTGGGTAGCTTGCTGGGATCAGAGGCCCCTAGGTGGAGGGCCAGGGGGCACCCAGGGGCCTCTACTAAAAGTCCAGGGAGAGAGGTGGACCCCTGGGTAGCTTGATGGGGTCAGAGACCCCTAGGTGGAGGGCCAATGGGCACCCTGCGGCCTCTACTGCAAGTCCAAGGAGAGAGGTGGAGCCCTGGGTAGCTTGCTGGGGTCAGAGGGCCCTAGGTGGAGGGCAAGGGGGCACCCTGGGGCCTCTATTGCAAGTCCAGGGAGAGAGGTGGACCCCTCGGTAGCTTGCTGGGGTCAGAGACCCCTAGGTGGAGGGCCAATGGGCACCCTGCGGCCTCTACTGCAAGTCCAAGGAGAGAGGTGGAGCCCTGGGTAGCTTGCTGGGGTCAGAGGGCCCTAGGTGGAGGGCAAGGGGGCACCCTGGGGCCTCTATTGCAATTCCAGGGAGAGAGCTGGACCCCTTGGTAGCTTGCTGGGTTCAGAGGCCCCTAGGTGGAGGGCCACGGGGTACCCAGGGGCATCTACTGCAAGTCCAGAGAGAGATGTGGACCCCTGGGTAGCTTGCTGGGGTCAGAGACCCCTAGGTGGAGGGCCAAGGGTCACCCTGGGGCCTAGTCTGCAAGTCCAGGGAGAGAGGTGGACCCCTGGGCAGCTTGCTTGGGTCAGAGGCCCCTAGGTGGAGGACCAGGGGGCACCCTGGGGCCTATACTGCAAGTCCAGGGAGAATGTTGGAGCCCTGAGTAGCTTGCTGGGGTCAGAGGGCCCAAGGTGGAGGGTCATGGGGCACCCTGTGGACTCTACTGCAAATCCAGGGAGATAGGTAGGCCCCTGGGTAGCTTGCTGGGGTCTGAGGTCCCTAGGTGGAGGGCCAAGGGTCACCCTGGGGCCTCTACGGCAAGTCTAGGGAGAGAGGTGGACCACTGGGAAGCTTGCTGGTGTCAGAGGCCCCTAGGGGGAGGGCCAGGGGGCACCCTGGGGCCTCTATTGCAAGTCCAGGGAGAGAGGTGGACCTCTGGGCAGCTTGCTTGGGTCAGGGGCCCCTAGGTGGAGGACCAAGGGGCACCCTGGGGCCTATACTGCTAGTCCAGGGAGAGAGTTGGAGCCCTGGGTAGCTTGCTGGGGTCAGAGGGCCCTAGGTGGAGGGCCATGGGGCACCCTGGGGACTCTACTGCAAGTCCAGGGAGATAGGTAGGCCCCTGGGTAGCTTGCTGGGGTCAGAGGCCCCTAGGTGGAGGGTCAAGGGTCACCCTGGGGCCTCTATTGCAAGTCCAGGGAGAGAGGTGGACCCCTCGGTAGCTTGCTGGGGTCAGAGACCCCTAGGTGGAGGGCCAATGGGCACCCTGCGGCCTCTACTGCAAGTCCAGGGAGAGAGGTGGAGCCCTGGGTAGCTTGCTGGGGTCAGTAGCCCCTGGGTGGAGGGCAAGGGGGCACCCTGGGGCCTCTATTGCAATTTCAGGGAGAGAGCTGGACCTCTGGGTAGCTTGCTGGGTTCAGAGGCCCCTAGGTGGAGGGCCACGGGGTACCCAGGGGCCTCTACTGCAAGTCCAGGGAGAGATGTGGACCCCTGGGTAGCTTGCTGGGGTCAGAGGCCCCTAGGTGGAGGGCCACGGGGTACCCTGGGGCCTCTACTGCAAGTTAAGGGAGAGAGGTGGAGCCATGGGTAGCTTACTGGGGTCAGTAGCCCCTGGGTGGAGGGCAAGGGGGCACCCTGGGGCCTCTACTGCAAGTCCAGGGAGAGAGGTGGAGCCCTGGGTAGCTTGCTGGGGTCAGAGGCCCCTAGGTGGAGGGCAAGGGGGCACCCTGGGGCCTATACTGCAAGTCCAGGGAGAGAGGTGGACCCCTGGGTAGCTTGCTGGGGTCAAAGGGCCCTAGGTGGAGGGCCATGGGGCACCCTGGGGACTCTACGTCAAGTTCAGGGAGATAGGCAGGCCCCTGGGCAGCTTGCTAGGGTCAGACGCCCCTAGGTGGAGGGCCAAGGGTCAACCTGGGGCCTCTACTGCAAGTCCAGTGAGAGAGGTGAATCACTGGGAAGCTTGCTGGTGTCAGATGCCCCTAGGGGGAGGGCCAGGGGGCACCGTAGGGCCTCTACTATAAAACCAGGGAGAGATGTGGACCCCTGGGTCGCTTGCTGGGGTCAGAGGCCCCTAGGTGGAGGGCCAAGGGTCACCCTGGGGCCTCTACTGCAAGTCCAGGGAGAGAGGTGGACCCCTGGGTAGTTTGCTGGGGTCGGAGGCCCCTAGGTGGAGGGCCAGGGGGCACCCTGGGGCCTCTACTAAAAGTCCGGGGAGAGAGATGGACCCCTGTGTAGCTTGCTGGGGTCAGAGGCCCCTAGGTGGAGGGCCAGGGGGCACCCAGGGGCGTCTACTGCAAGTTCACGGAGAGATGTGGACCCCTGGGTAGCTTTCTGGGGTCAGAGGCCCCTAGGTGGAGGGCCAAGGGGCACCCTGGGGCCTCTATTGCAAGTCCAGGGAGAGAGGTGGACCCCTGGGCAGCTTGCTTGGGTCAGGGGCCCCTAGGTGGAGGACAAGGGGGCACCCTGAGGCCTATACTGCAAGTCCAGGGACAGAGTTGGAGCCCTGGGTAGCTTGCTGGGGTCAGAGGCCCCTAGGTGGAGGGCCATGGGGCACCCTGGGGACTCTACTGCAAGTCTAGGGAGAGAGGTGGACCACTGGGAAGCTTGCTGGTGTCAGAGGCCCCTAGGGGGAGGGCCATGGGTTACCCTGGGGCCTCTACTGCAAGTCCAGGGAGAGAGGTGGACCCCTGGGTAGTTTGCTAGGGTCAGAGGCCCCTAGGTGGAGGACCAGGGGGCACCCTGGGGCCTATACTGCAAGTCCAGGGAGAGAGTTGGAGCCCTGGGTAGCTTGCTGGGGTCAGAGGCCCCTAGGTGGAGGGCCACGGGGTACCCTGGGGCCTCTACTGCAAGTTAAGGGAGAGAGGTGGAGCCATGGGTAGCTTACTGGGGTCAGTAGCCCCTGGGTGGAGGGCAAGGGGGCACCCTGGGGCCTCTACTGCAAGTCCAGGGAGAGAGGTGGAGCCCTGGGTAGCTTGCTGGGGTCAGAGGCCCCTAGGTGGAGGGCAAGGGGGCACCCTTTGGCCTATACTGCAAGTCCAGGGAGAGAGGTGGACCCCTGGGTAGTTTGCTGGGGTCAAAGGGCCCTAGGTGGAGGGCCATGGGGCACCCTGGGGACTCTACGTCAAGTTCAGGGAGATAGGCAGGCCCCTGGGCAGCTTGCTAGGGTCAGACGCCCCTAGGTGGAGGGCCAAGGGTCAACCTGGGGCCTCTACTGCAAGTCCAGTGAGAGAGGTGAATCACTGGGAAGCTTGCTGGTGTCAGATGCCCCTAGGGGGAGGGCCAGGGGGCACCGTAGGGCCTCTACTATAAAACCAGGGAGAGATGTGGACCCCTGGGTCGCTTGCTGGGGTCAGAGGCCCCTAGGTGGAGGGCCAAGGGTCACCCTGGGGCCTCTACTGCAAGTCCAGGGAGAGAGGTGGACCCCTGGGTAGTTTGCTGGGGTCGGAGGCCCCTAGGTGGAGGGCCAGGGGGCACCCTGGGGCCTCTACTAAAAGTCCGGGGAGAGAGATGGACCCCTGTGTAGCTTGCTGGGGTCATAGGCCCCTAGGTGGAGGGCCAGGGGGCACCCAGGGGCGCCTACTGCAAGTCCACGGAGAGATGTGGACCCCTGGGTAGCTTTCTGGGGTCAGAGGCCCCTAGGTGGAGGGCCAAGGGGCACCCTGGGGCCTCTATTGCAAGTCCAGGGAGAGAGGTGGACCCCTGGGCAGCTTGCTTGGGTCAGGGGCCCCTAGGTGGAGGACAAGGGGGCACCCTGAGGCCTATACTGCAAGTCCAGGGACAGAGTTGGAGCCCTGGGTAGCTTGCTGGGGTCAGAGGCCCCTAGGTGGAGGGCCATGGGGCACCCTGGGGACTCTACTGCAAGTCCAGGGAGTTAGGTAGGACCCTGGGTAGCTTGCTGGGGTCAGAGACCCCTAGGTGGAGGGCCAAGGGTCACCCTGGGGCCTCTACTGCAAGTCTAGGGAGAGAGGTGGACCACTGGGAAGCTTGCTGGTGTCAGAGGCCCCTAGGGGGAGGGCCATGGGGCACCCTGGGGCCTCTACTGCAAGTCCAGGGAGAGAGGTGGACCCCTGGGTAGTTTGCTAGGGTCAGAGGCCCCTAGGTGGAGGACCAGGGGGCACCCTGGGGCCTATACTGCAAGTCCAGGGAGAGAGTTGGAGCCCTGGGTAGCTTGCTGGGGTCAGAGGGCCCTGGGTGGAGGGCCATGGGGCACCCTGGGGACTCTACTGCAAGTCCAGGAAGAGAGGTGGACCCCTAGGTAGTTTGCTGGGGTCAGAGGCCCCTAGGTGGAGGGCCAGGGGGCACCTTGGGGCCTCCACTATAAGTCCAGGGAGAGAGGTGGAGCCCTGGGTAGCTTGCTGGGATCAGAGGCCCCTAGGTGGAGGGCCAGGGGGCACCCAGGGGCCTCTACTAAAAGTCCAGGGAGAGAGGTGGACCCCTGGGTAGCTTGATGGGGTCAGAGACCCCTAGGTGGAGGGCCAATGGGCACCCTGCGGCCTCTACTGCAAGTCCAAGGAGAGAGGTGGAGCCCTGGGTAGCTTGCTGGGGTCAGACGGCCCTAGGTGGAGGGCAAGGGGGCACCCTGGGGCCTCTATTGCAAGTCCAGGGAGAGAGGTGGACCCCTCGGTAGCTTGCTGGGGTCAGAGACCCCTAGGTGGAGGGCCAACGGGCACCCTGCGGCCTCTACTGCAAGTCCAAGGAGAGAGGTGGAGCCCTGGGTAGCTTGCTGGGGTCAGAGGGCCCTAGGTGGAGGGCAAGGGGGCACCCTGGGGCCTCTATTGCAATTCCAGGGAGAGAGCTGGACCCCTTGGTAGCTTGCTGGGTTCAGAGGCCCCTAGGTGGAGGGCCACGGGGTACCCAGGGGCATCTACTGCAAGTCCAGAGAGAGATGTGGACCCCTGGGTAGCTTGCTGGGGTCAGAGACCCCTAGGTGGAGGGCCAAGGGTCACCCTGGGGCCTAGTCTGCAAGTCCAGGGAGAGAGGTGGACCCCTGGGCAGCTTGCTTGGGTCAGAGGCCCCTAGGTGGAGGACCAGGGGGCACCCTGGGGCCTATACTGCAAGTCCAGGGAGAATGTTGGAGCCCTGAGTAGCTTGCTGGGGTCAGAGGGCCCAAGGTGGAGGGTCATGGGGCACCCTGTGGACTCTACTGCAAGTCCAGGGAGATAGGTAGGCCCCTGGGTAGCTTGCTGGGGTCTGAGGTCCCTAGGTGGAGGGCCAAGGGTCACCCTGGGGCCTCTACTGCAAGTCTAGGGAGAGAGGTGGACCACTGGGAAGCTTGCTGGTGTCAGAGGCCCCTAGGGGGAGGGCCAGGGGGCACCCTGGGGCCTCTATTGCAAGTCCAGGGAGAGAGGTGGACCTCTGGGCAGCTTGCTTGGGTCAGGGGCCCCTAGGTGGAGGACCAAGGGGCACCCTGGGGCCTATACTGCTAGTCCAGGGAGAGAGTTGGAGCCCTGGGTAGCTTGCTGGGGTCAGAGGGCCCTAGGTGGAGGGCCATGGGGCACCCTGGGGACTCTACTGCAAGTCCAGGGAGATAGGTAGGCCCCTGGGTAGCTTGCTGGGGTCAGAGGCCCCTAGGTGGAGGGCCAAGGGTCACCCTGGGGCCTCTACTGCAAGTCTAGGGAGAGAGGTGGACCACTGGGAAGCTTGCTGGTGGCAGAGGCCCCTAGGGGGAGGGCCAGGGGGCACCGTAGGGCCTCTACTGCAAGTCCAGGAAGAGAGGTGGACCCCTGGGTAGTTTGCTGGGGTCAGACGCCCCTAGGTGGAGGGCCAGGGGGCACCCTGGGGCCTCTTCTAAAAGTCCAGGGAGAGAGGTGGACCCCTGGGTAGCTTGCTGGGGTCAGAGGCCCCTAGGTGGAGGGCCAGGGGGCACCCAGCGGCGTCTACTGCAAGTCCACGGAGAGATGTGGACCCCTGGGTAGCTTGCTGAGGTCAGAGGCCCCTAGGTGGAGGGTCACGTGGCACCCTGGGGCCTCTATTGCAAGTCCAGGGAGAGAGGTGGACCCCTCAGTAGCTTGCTGGGGTCAGAGGCCCCTAAGTGGAGGGCCAGAGGGCAGCCTAGGGCCTCTACTACAAGTCCAGGGAGAGAGGTAGGCCCCTGGGTAGCTTGCTGGGGTCAGAGGCCCCTAGGTGGAGGGCCACAGGGTACCCTGGGGCCTCTGCTGCAAGTCCAGGGAGAGAGGTGGAGCCCTGGGTAGCTTGCTGGGGTCAGTAGCCCCTGGGTGGAGGGAAAGGGGGCTCCCTGGGGCCTCTATTGCAATTTCAGGGAGAGAGCTGGACCCCTGGGTAGCTTGCTGGGTTCAGAGGCCCCTTGGTGGAGGGCAAGGCGGCACCCTGTGGCCTATACTGCAAGTCCAGGGAGAGAGGTGGACCCCTCGGTAGCTTGTTGGGGTCAGAGGCCCCTAGATGGAGGGCCAATGGGCACCCTGGGTCCTATACTGCAAGTTCAGGGAGAGAGGTGAAGCCCAGGGTAGCTTACTGGGGTCAGAGGCCAATAGTTGGAGGGCCAGAGGGCAGCCTAGGGCCTCTACTGCAAGTCCAGGGAGAGAGGTGAATCACTGGGAAGCTTGCTGGGGTCAGTAGCCCCTAAGGGGAGGGCCAGGGGGCACCGTAGGGCCTCTACTATAAGTCCAGGGAGAGAGGTGGGCCCCTGGGTAGCTTGCTGGGTTCAGAGGCCCCTGGGTGGAGGGCCACGGGGTACCCTGGGGCCTCTACTGCAAGTCCAGGGAGAGAGTTGGACCCCTGGGTAGCTTGCTGGGGTCAGAGGGCCCTACGTGGAGGGCCATGGGGCACCCTGGGGACTCTACTGCAAGTCCAGGGAGATAGGTAGGCCCCTGGGTAGCTTGCTGGGGTCAGAGGCCCATAAGTGGAGGGCCAAGGGTCACCCTGTGGCATAGTCTGCAAGTCTAGGGAGAGAGGTGGACCCCTGGGTTGCTTTCTGGGGTCAGAGGCCCCTAGGTGGAGGGCCAAGGGGCACCCTGGGGCCTCTATTGCAAGTCCAGGGAGAGAGGTGGACCCCTGGGCAGCTTGCTTGGGTCAGGGGCCCCTAGGTGGAGGACCAGGGGGCACCCTGGGGCCTATACTACAAGTCCAGTGAGAGAGTTGGAGCCCTGGGTAGCTTGCTGGGGTCAGAGGGCCCAAGGTGGAGGGCCGTGGGGCACCCTGGGGACTCTACTGCAAGTCCAGGGAGATAGGTAGGCCACTGGGTAGCTTGCTGGGGTCAGAGGTCCCTAGGTGGAGGGCCAAGGGGTACCCTGGGGCCTCTACTGCAAGTCCAGGGAGAGATGTGGACCCCTGGGTAGCTTGCTGGGGTCAGAGGTCCCTAGGTGGAGGGCCAGAGGGCACCCTGGGGCCTATACTGCAAGTCCAGGGAGAGAGGTGGACCCCTGGGTAGCTTGCTGGGGTCAGAAGCCCCTAGGTGGAGGGCCAGAGGGCACCCTGGGGCCTATACTGCAAGTTCAGGGAGAGAGGTGGACCCCTGGGTAGCTTGCTGGTGTTGGAGGCCCCTAGTTGGAGGGCTAGGGGGCACCCTGGGTCCTATACTGCAAGTCCAGGGAGAGAGGTGGACCCTTGGGTAGCTTGCTGGGGTCAGATGCCCCTAGGTGGAGGGCCAGGGGGCACCCTGGGGCCTCTACTGCAAGTCCAAGGAGAGAGGTGGACCCCTGGGTAGCTTGCTGGGGTCAGAGGCCCCTAGTTGGAGGGCTAGGGGGTACCCTGGGGCCTCTACTGCAAGTCTAGGGAGAGATGTGGACCCCTGGGTAGCTTGCTGGACTCAGAGGCCCCTAGGTGGACGGCCAGGGGGCACCCTGGAAACTCTACTATAAGTCAAGGGAGAGAGGTGGACCCCTGGGTAGCTTGCTGGGGTCAGAGGCCCCTAGTTGGAGGGCTAGGGGGTACCCTGGGGCCTCTACTGCAAGTCTAGGGAGAGATGTGGACCCCTGGGTAGCTTGCTGGACTCAGAGGCCCCTAGGTGGAGGGCCAGGGGGCACCCTGGAAACTCTACTATGAGTCCAGGGAGAGAGGTGGACCCCTGGGTAGCTTGCTGGGGTCAGAGGCCCCTAGGTGGAGGGCCAGAGGTCACCCAGGGGCGTCTACTGCAAGTCCAGGGAGAGAGGTGGACCCCTCGGTAGCTTACTGGGGTCAGAGGGCCCAAGGTGGAGGGCCATTGGGCACCCTTGGGACTCTACTGAGAGTCCAGGGAGATAGGTAGGCCACTGGGTAGCTTGCTGGGGTCAGAGGTCCCTAGGTAGAGGGCCACGGGGTACCCTGGGGCCTCTACTGCAAGTCCAGGGAGAGAGGTGGACCCCTGGGTAGCTTGCTGGGGTCAGAGGTCCCTAGGTGGAGGGCCAGAGGGCACCCTGGGGCCTATACTGTAAGTCCAGGGAGAGAGGTGGACCCCTGGGTAGCTTGCTGGTGTCAGAAGCCCCTAGGTGGAGGGCCAGAGGGCACCCTGGGGCCTATACTGCAAGTCCAGGGAGAGAGGTGGACCCCTGGGTAGCTTGCTGGTGTTAGATGCCCCTAGTTGGAGGGCCAGGGGGCACCCTGGGTCCTATACTGCAAGTCCAGGGAGAGAGGTGGACCCCTGGGTAGCTTGCTGGGGTCAGATGCCCCTAGGTGGAGGGCCAGGGGGCACCCTGGAGCCTCTACTGCAAGTCCAAGGAGAGAGGTGGACCCCTGGGTAGCTTGCTGGGGTCAGAGGCCCCTAGTTGGAGGGCTAGGGGGTACCCTGGGGCCGCTACTGCAAGTCTAGGGAGAGATGTGGACCCCTGGGTAGATTGCTGGACTCAGAGGCCCCTAGGTGGAGGGCCAGGGGGCACCCTGAAAACTCTACTATAAGTCCAGGGAGAGATGTGGACCCCTGGGTAGCTTGCTGGGGTCAGAGGCCCCTAGGTGGAGGGCCAGAGGTCACTCAGGGGCGTCTACTGCAAGTCCAGGGAGAGAGGTGGACCCCTCGGTAGCTTGCTGGGGTCAGAGAACCCTAGGTTGAGGGCCAATGGGCACCCTGGGGCCTCTACTGCAAGTCCAGGGAGAGAGGTGGAGCCCTGGGTAGCTTGCTGGGGTCAAAGGCCCCTAGGTGGATGGCCAGAGGGCAGCCTAGGGCCTCTACTACAAGTCCAGGGAGAGAGGTGGAGCCCTGGGTAGCTTGCTGGGGTCAGTAGCCCCTGGGTGGAGGGCAAGGGGGCACCCTGGGGCCTCTATTGCAAGTCCACAGAGGCCCCTAGGTGGAGGGCCACGGGGTACCCTGGGGCATCTACTGCAAGTCCAGGGAGAGATGTGGACCCCTGGGTAGCTTGCTGGACTCAGAGGCCCCTAGGTGGAGGGCCAGGGGGCACCCTGGGGCCTCTATTGCAAGTCCAGGGAGAAAGCTGGACCCCTGGGTAGCTTGCTGGAGTAACAGGCCCCTAGGTGGAGGGCCACTGGGTACCCTGGGGCCTTTACTGCAAGTCCAAGGAGAGAGGTGGACCCCTGGGTAGCTTGCTGGGGTCAGAGGCCCCTAGTTGGAGGGCTAGGGGGTACCCTGGGGCCTCTACTGCAAATCCAAGGAGAGATGTGGACCCCTGGGTAGCTTGCTGGACTCAGAGGCCCCTAGGTGGAGGGCCAGGGGGCACCCTGGAAACTCTACTATAAGTCCAGGGAGAGAGGTGGACCCCTGGGTAGCTTGCTGGGGTCAGAGGCCCCTAGGTGGAGGGCCAGGGGTCACCCAGGGGCGTCTACTGCAAGTCCAGGGAGAGAGGTGGACCCCTCGGTAGCTTGCTGGGGTCAGAGACCCCTAGGTGGAGGTCCAATGGGCACCCTGCGGCCTCTACTGCAAGTCCAGGGAGAGAGGTGGAGCCCTGGGTAGCTTGCTGGGGTCAGTAGCCCCTGGGTGGAGGGCAAGGGGGCACCCTGGGGCCTCTACTGCAAGTCCACGGAGGGAGCTGGACCCCTGGGTAGCTTGTTGGGTTCTGAGGCCCCTATGTGGAGGGCCACGGGGCACCCTGGGGCCTCTACTGCAAGTCCAGGGAGAGATGTGGACCCCTGGGTAGCTTGCTGGGGTCAGATGCCCCTAGGTGGAGGGCAAGGGGGCACCCTGTGGCCTATACTGCAAGTCCAGGGAGAGAGGTGGACCCCTGGGTAGCTTGCTGGGGTCAAAGGTCCCTAGGTGGAGGGCCAAGGGTCAACCTGGGGCCTCTACTGCAAGTCCAGGGAGAGAGGTGGAGCCCTGAGTAGCTTGCTGGGGTCAGAGGGCCCTAGGTGGAGGGCCAGAGGGCAGCCTAGGGCCTCTACTACAAGTCCAGGGAGAGAGGTGGAGCCCTGGGTAGCTTGCTGGGGTCAGTAGCCCCTAGGTGGAGGGCAAGGGGGCACCCTGGGGCCTCTATTGCAAGTCCAGGGAGAGAGTTGGACCCCTGGGTAGCTTCCTGGGGTCAGAGGCCCCTAGGTGGAGGGCCAGGGGGCACCCAGCGGCCTATACTGCAAGTCCAGGGAGAGAGGTGGACCCCTGGGTAGCTTGCTGGGGTCAGAGGCCCCTAGGTGGAGGGTCACGGGGCACCCTGGGGCCTCTACTGCAAGTCCAGGGAGAGAGGTGGAGCCCTGGGTACTTTGCTGGGGTCAGAGGGCCCTAGGTGGAGGGCCATGGGGCACCCTGGGGACTCTACTGCAAGTCCAGGGAGATAGGTGGACCCTGGGTAGCTTGCTGGGGTCAGAGGCCCCTAGGTGGAGGGTCAAGGGTCACCCTGGGGCCTCTACTGCAAGTCCAGGGAGAGAGGTGGACCCCTGGGTAGTTTGCTGGGGTCAGAGGCCCCTAGGTGGAGGGCCAGGGGGCACCCTGGGGCCTCTACTAAAAGTCCAGGGAGAGAAGTGGACCCCTGTGTAGCTTGCTGGGGTCATAGGCCCCTAGGTGGAGGGCCAGGGGGCACCCAGCGGCGTCTACTGCAAGTCCACGGAGAGATGTGGACCCCTGGGTAGCTTGCTGGGGTCAGAGGCCCCTAGGTGGAGGGTCACGGGGCACCCTGGGGCCTCTATTGCAAGTCCAGGGAGAGAGGTGGACCCCTCGGTAGCTTGCTGGGGTCAGAGACCCCTAGGTGGAGGGCAAATGGGCACCCTGCGGCCTCTACTGCAAGTCCAGGGAGAGAGGTGGAGCCCTGGGTAGCTTGCTGGGGTCAGTAGCCCCTGGGTGGAGGGCCAGAGGGCACCCTGGGGCCTCTATTGCAAGTCCACGGAGGGAGCTGGACCCCTGGGTAGCTTGCTGGGTTCAGAGGCCCCTAGGTGGAGGGCCACGGGGTACCCTGGGGCCTCTATTGCAAGTCCAGGGAGAAAGCTGGACCCCTGGGTAGCTTGCTGGGGTCAGAGGCCCCTAGGTGGAGGGCCACTGGGTACCCTGGGGCCTTTACTGCAAGTCCAAGGAGAGAGGTGGACCCCTGGGTAGCTTGCTGGGGTCAGAGGCCCCTAGTTGGAGGGCTAGGGGGTACCCTGGGGCCTCTACTGCAAATCCAGGGAGAGATGTGGACCCCTGGGTAGCTTGCTGGACTCAGAGGCCCCTAGGTGGAGGGCCAGGGGGCACCCTGGAAACTCTACTATAAGTCCAGGGAGAGAGGTGGACCCCTGGGTAGCTTGCTGGGGTCAGAGGCCCCTAGGTGGAGGGCCAGGGGTCACCCAAGGGCGTCTACTGCAAGTCCAGGGAGAGAGGTGGACCCCTCGGTAGCTTGCTGGGGTCAGAGACCCCTAGGTGGAGGGCCAATGGGCACCCTGGGGCCTCTACTGCAAGTCCAGGGAGAGAGGTGGAGCCCTGGGCAGCTTGCTGGGGTCAAAGGCCCCTAGGCGGAGGGCCAGAGGGCAGCCTAGGGCCTCTACTACAAGTCCAGGGAGAGAGGTGGAGCCCTGGGTAGCTTGCTGGGGTCAGTAGCCCCTGGGTGGAGGGCAAGGGGGCACCCTGGGGCCTCTACTGCAAGTCCATGGAGGGAGCTGGACCCCTGGGTAGCTTGCTGGGTTCAGAGGCCCCTATGTGGAGGGCCACGGGGTACCCTGGGGCCTCTACTGCAAGTCCAGGGAGAGATGTGGACCCCTGGGTAGCTTGCTGGGGTCAGATGCCCCTAGGTGGAGGGTAAGGGGGCACCCTGTGGCCTATACTGCAAGTCCAGGGAGAGAGGTGGACCCCTGGGTAGCTTGCTGGGGTCAAAGGGCCCTAGGTGGAGGGCCAAGGGTCAACCTGGGGCCTCTACTGCAAGTCCAGGGAGAGAGGTGGAGCCCTGAGTAGCTTGCTGGGGTCAGAGGCCCCTAGGTGGAGGGCCAGAGGGCAGCCTAGGGCCTCTACTACAAGTCCAGGGAGAGAGGTGGAGCCCTGGGTAGCTTGCTGGGGTCAGTAGCCCCTAGGTGGAGGGCAAGGGGGCACCCTGGGGCCTCTATTGCAAGTCCAGGGAGAGAGGTGGACCCCTGGGTAGCTTGCTGGGGTCAGAGGCCCCTAGGTGGAGGGTCACGGGGCACCCTGGGGCCTTTATTGCAAGTCCAGGGAGAGAGGTGGAGCCCTGGGTACTTTGCTGGGGTCAGAGGGCCCTAGGTGGAGGGCCATGGGGCACCCTGGGGACTCTACTGCAAGTCCATGGAGATAGGTGGACCCTGGGTAGCTTGCTGGGGTCAGAGGCCCCTAGGTGGAGGGCCAAGGGTCACCCTGGGGCCTCTACTGCAAGTCCAGGGAGAGAGGTGGACCCCTGGGTAGTTTGCTTGGGTCGGAGGCCCCTAGGTGGAGGGCCAGGGGGCACCCTGGGGCCTCTACTGCAAGTCCAGGGAGAGGTGGACCCCTCGGTAGCTTGCTGGGGTCAGAGGCCCCTAGGTGGAGGGCCAATGGGCACCCCGGGGCCTCTACTGCAAGTCCAGGGAGAGAGGTGGACCCCTCGGTAGCTTGCTGGGGTCAGAGACCCCTAGGTGGAGGACCAATGGGCACCCTGGGGCCTCTACTGCAAGTCCAGGGAGAGATGTGGACCCCTGGGTAGCTTGCTGGGGTCAGAGGCCCCTAGGTGGAGGGTCATGGGGCACCCTGGGGCGTCTATTGCAAGTCCAGGGAGAGAAGTGGACCCCTCAGTAGCTTGCTGGGGTTAGAGACCCCTAGGTGGAGGGCCAATGAGCATCCTGGGGCCTCTACTGCAAGTCCAGGGAGAGAGGTGGACCCCTGGGTAGCTTGCTGGGGTCAGAGGCCCCTAGGTGGAGGGCCAGAGGGCAGCCTAGTGCCTCTACTACAAGTCCAGGGAGAGAGGTGGAGCCCTGGGTAGCTTGCTGGGGTCAGTAGCCCTTGGGTGGAGGGCAAGAGGGCACCCTGGGGCCTCTATTGCAAGTCCAGGGAGAGAGCTGGACCCCTGGGTAGCTTGCTGGGTTCGGAGGCCTCTAGGTGGAGGGCCACGGGGTACCCTGGGGCCTCTACTGCAAGTCCAGGGAGAGATGTGGACCCCTGGGTAGCTTGCTGGACTCAGAGGCCCCTAGGTGGAGGGCCACGGGGTACCCTCTGGCCTCTACTGCAAGTCCAGGGAGAGAGGTGGAGCCCTGGGTAGCTTGCTGGGGTCAGTAGCCCCTGGGTGGAGGGCAAGGGGGCACCCTGGGGCCTCTAATGCAAGTCCAGGGAGAGAAGTGGAGCCCTGGGTAGCTTGCTGGGGTCAGAGGCCCCTAGGTGTAGGGCAAGGGGGCACCCTGTGGCCTATACTGCAAATCCAGGGAGAGATGTGGACCCCTGGGTAGCTTGCTGGGGTCAGAGGGCCCTAGGTGGAGGGCCATGGGGCACCCTGGGGACTCTACTGCAAGTCCAGGGAGATAAGCAGGCACCTGGGCAGCTTGCTGGGGTCAGAAGCCCCTAGGTGGAGGGCCAAGGGTCACCCTGGGGCCTAGTCTGCAAGTCTAGGGAGAGATGTGGACCCCTGGGTAGCTTTCTGGGGTCAGAGGCCCCTAGGTGGAGGGCCAAGGGGCACCCTGGGGCCTCTATTGCAAGTCCAGGGAGAGAGGTGGACCCCTGGGCAGCTTGCATGGGTCAGGGGCCCCTAGGTGGAGGACAAGGGGGCACCCTGAGGCCTATACTGCAAGTCAAGGGACAGAGTTGGAGCCCTGGGTAGCTTGCTGGGGTCAGAGGCCCCTAGGTGGAGGGCCATGGGGCACCCTGGGGACTCTACTGCAAGTCCAGGGAGTTAGGTAGGACCCTGGGTAGCTTGCTGGGGTCAGAGACCCCTAGGTGGAGGGCCAAGGGTCACCCTGGGGCCTCTACTGCAAGTCTAGGGAGAGATGTGGACCACTGGGAAGCGTGCTGGTGTCAGAGGCCCCTAGGGGGGGGCAAGGGGGCACCCTGTGGCCTATACTGCAAGTCCAGGGAGATAGGCAGGCCCCTGGGCAGCTTGCTGGGGTCAGAGGCCCCTAGGTGGAGGGCCAAGGGTCACCCTGGGGCCTAGTCTGCAAGTCTAGGGAGAGAGGTGGACCCCTGGGTAGCTTTCTGGAGACAGAGGCCCCTAGGTGGAGGGCCAAGGGCCACCCTGGGGCCTTTCTTGCAAGTCCAGGGAGAGAGGTGGACCCCTGGGCAGCTTGCTTGGGTCAGGGGCCCCTAGGTGGAGGACCAGGGGCACCCTGGGGCCTATACTGCAAGTCCAGGGAGAGAGTTGGAGCCCTGGGTAGCTTGCTAGGGTCAGAGGGCCCTAGTTGGAGGGCCATTGGGCACCCTGGGAACTCTACTGCAAGTCCAGGGAGATAGGTAGGCCCCTGGGTAGCTTGCTGGGGTCAGAGGGCCCTAGGTGGAGGGCCAAGGGTCACCCTGGGGCCTCTACTGCAAGTCTAGGGAGAGATGTGGACCACTGGGAAGCTTGCTGGTGTCAGAGACCCCTAGGGGGAGGGCCTGGGGGCACCGTAGGGCCTCTACTGCAAGTCCAGGAAGAGAGGTGGACCCCTTGGTAGTTTGCTGGGGTCAGAGGCCCCTAGGTGGAGGGCCAGGGGCACCCTGGGGCCTCTACTAAAAGTCCAGGGAGAGAGGTGGACCCCTGGGTAGCTTGCTGGGGTCAGAGGCCCCTAGGTGGAGGGCCAGGGGGCACTGAGCGGCGTCTACTGCAAGACAAGGGAGAGATGTGGACCCCTGGGTAGCTTGCTGGGGTCAGAGGCCCCTAGGTGGAGGTTCACGGGGCACCCTGGGGCCTCTAATGCAAGTCCAGGGAGAGAGGTGGACCCCTCGGTAACTTGCTGGGGTCAGAGACCCTTGGTGGAGGGCAAATGGGCACCCTGGGGCCTCTACTGCAAGTCCAGGGAGAGAGGTGGAGCCCTGGGTAGCTTGCTGGGGTCAGAAGCCCCTAGGTGGAGGGCCAGAGGGTAGCCTAGGGCCTCTACTACAAGTCCAGGGAGAGAGGTGGAGCCCTGGGTAGCTTGCTGGGGTCAGTAGCCCCTGGGTGGAGGGCAAGGGGGCACCCTGGGGCCTCTATTGCAAGTCCAGGGAGAGAGCTGGACCCCTGGGTAGCTTGCTGGGTTCAGAGGCCCCTAGGTGGAGGGCCATGGGGTACCCTGGGGCCTCTACTGCAAGTCCAGGGAGAGATGTGGACCTCTGGGTAGCTTGCTGGGGTCAGAAGCCAATAGGTGGAGGGCCAGAGGGCACACTGGGGCCTATACTGCAAGTCCAGGGAGAGAGGTGGACCCCTGGGTAGCTTGCTGGGGTCAGAGGCCCCTAGGTGGAGGGCCAGGGGGCACCCTGGGGCCTCTATTGCAAGTCCAGGGAGAGAGGAGGACCTCTGGGCAGCTTGATTGGGTCAGGGGCCCCTAAGTGGAGGACCAGGGGGCACCCTGGGGACTCTACTGCAAGTCCAGGGAGATAGGTAGGCCCCTGGGTAGCTTGCTGGGGTCAGAGGCCCCTAGGTGGAGGGCCAAAGGTCACCCTGGGGCCTAGTCTGCAAGTCTAGGGAGAGAGGTGGACCCCTGGGTAGCTTTCTGGGGTCAGAGGCCCCTCTTGGAGGGCCAAGAGGCACCCTTGGGCCTCTATTGCAAGTCCAAGGAGAGAGGTGGACCCCTGGGCAGCTTGCTTGGGTCAGGGGCCCCTAGGTGGAGGACCAGGGGGCACCCTGGGGCCTATACTGCAAGTCCAGGGAGAGAGTTGGAGCCCTGGGTAGCTTGCTGGGGTCAGAGGGCCCAAGGTGGAGGGACATGGGGCACCCTGGGGACTCTACTGCAAGTCCAGGGAGATAGGTAGGCTCCTGGGTTGCTTGCTGGGGTCAGAGGTCCCTAGGTGGAGGGCCACGGGGTACCCTGGGATCTCTATTGCAAGTCCAGGGAGAGATGGGGACCCCTGGGTAGCTTGCTGGGGTCAGAGGCCCCTAGGTGGAGGGCCAGAGGGCACAATGAAGCCTATACTGCAAGTCCAGGGAGAGAGGTGGACCCCTGGGTAGCTTGCTGGTGTCAGATGCCCCTAGGTGGAGGGCCAGAGGGCACCCTGGGGCCTATACTGCAAGTCCAGGGAGAGAGGTGGACCCCTGGTAGCTTGCTGGGGTCAGAGGCCCCTAGGTGGAGGGCCAGGGGGCACCCTGGGGCCTATACTGCAAGTCCAAGGAGAGAGGTGGACCCCTGGGTAGCTTGCTGGGGTCAGAGGCCCCTAGGTGGAGGGCCAAGGGTCACCCTGGGGCCTCTACTGCAAGTCTAGGGAGAGAGGTGGACCACTGGGAAGCTTGCTGGTGTCAGAGGCCCCTAGGGGGAGGGCCAGGGGGCACCGTAGAGCCTCTACTGCAAGTCCAGGAAGAGAGGTGGACCCCTGGGTAGTTTGCTGGGGTCAGACGCCCCTAGGTGGAGGGCCAGGGGGCACCCTGGGGCCTCTTCTAAAAGTCCAGGGAGAGAGGTGGACCCCTGGGTAGCTTGCTGGGGTCAGAGGCCCCTAGGTGGAGGGCCAGGGGGCACCCAGCGGCGTCTACTGCAAGTCCACGGAGAGATGTGGACCCCTGGGTAGCTTGCTGAGGTCAGAGGCCCCTAGGTGGAGGGTCACGTGGCACCCTGGGGCCTCTATTGCAAGTCCAGGGAGAGAGGTGGACCCCTCAGTAGCTTGCTGGGGTCAGAGGCCCCTAAGTGGAGGGCCAGAGGGCAGCCTAGGGCCTCTACTACAAGTCCAGGGAGAGAGGTGGAGCCCTGGGTAGCTTGCTGGGGTCAGTAGACCCTGGGTGGAGGGAAAGGGGGCACCCTGGGGCCTCTATTGCAATTTCAGGGAGAGAGCTGGACCCCTGGGTAGCTTGCTGGGGTCAGAGGCCCCTAGGTGGAGGGCCAGAGGGCACAATGAAGCCTATACTGCAAGTCCAGGGAGAGAGGTGGACCCCTGGGTAGCTTGCTGGTGTCAGATGCCCCTAGGTGGAGGGCCAGAGGGCAGCCTAGGGCCTCTACTACAAGTCCAGGGAGAGAGGTGGAGCCCTGGGTAGCTTGCTGGGGTCAGTAGCCCCTGGGTGGAGGGAAAGGGGGCACCCTGGGGCCTCTATTGCAATTTCAGGGAGAGAGCTGGACCCCTGGGTAGCTTGCTGGGGTCAGAGGCCCCTAGGTGGAGGGCCAGAGGGCACAATGAAGCCTATACTGCAAGTCCAGGGAGAGAGGTGGACCCCTGGGTAGCTTGCTGGTGTCAGATGCCCCTAGGTGGAGGGCCAGAGGGCAGCCTAGGGCCTCTACTACAAGTCCAGGGAGAGAGGTGGAGCCCTGGGTAGCTTGCTGGGGTCAGTAGCCCCTGGGTGGAGGGAAAGGGGGCACCCTGGGGCCTCAATTGCAATTTCAGGGAGAGAGCTGGACCCCTGGGTAGCTTGCTGGGGTCAGAGGCCCCTAGGTGGAGGGCCACGGGGTACCCTGGGGCCTCTACTGCAAGTCTAGGGAGAGATGTGGACCCCTGGGTAGCTTGCTGGGGTCAGAGGCCCTTAGGTGGAGGGCCACAGGGTACCTTGGGGCCTCTACTGCAAGTTCAGGGAGAGAGGTGGAGCCATGGGTAGCTTGCTGGGGTCAGTAGCCCCTGGGTGGAGGGCAAGGGGGCACCCTGGGGCCTCTGCTGCAAGTCCAGGGAGAGAGGTGGAGCCCTGGGTAGCTTGCTGGGTTCAGAGGCCCCTTGGTGGAGGGCAAGGCGGCACCCTGTGGCCTATACTGCAAGTCCAGGGAGAGAGGTGGACCCCTCGGTAGCTTGCTGGGGTCAGAGGCCCCTAGGTGGAGGGCCAATGGGCACCCTGGGTCCTATACTGCAAGTTCAGGGAGAGAGGTGAAGCCCAGGGTAGCTTGCTGGGGTCAGAGGCCAATAGTTGGAGGGCCAGAGGGCAGCCTAGGGCCTCTACTGCAAGTCCAGGGAGAGAGGTGAATCACTGGGAAGCTTGCTGGGGTCAGTAGCCCCTAAGGGGAGGGCCAGGGGGCACCGTAGGGCCTCTACTATAAGTCCAGGGAGAGAGGTGGACCCCTGGGTAGCTTGCTGGGTTCAGAGGCCCCTGGGTGGAGGGCCACGGGGTACCCTGGGGCCTCTATTGCAAGTCCAGGGAGAGAGTTGGACCCCTGGGTAGCTTGCTGGGGTCAGAGGGCCCTACGTGGAGGGCCATGGGGCACCCTGGGGACTCTACTGCAAGTCCAGGGAGATAGGTAGGCCCCTGGGTAGCTTGCTGGGGTCAGAGGCCCATAAGTGGAGGGCCAAGGGTCACCCTGTGGCATAGTCTGCAAGTCTAGGGAGAGAGGTGGACCCCTGGGTTGCTTTCTGGGGTCAGAGGCCCCTAGGTGGAGGGCCAAGGGGCACCCTGGGGCCTCTATTGCAAGTCCAGGGAGAGAGGTGGACCCATGGGCAGCATGCTTGGGTCAGGGGCCCCTAGGTGGAGGACCAGGGGGCACCCTGGGGCCTATACTACAAGTCCAGGGAGAGAGTTGGAGCCCTGGGTAGCTTGCTGGGGTCAGAGGGCCCAAGGTGGAGGGCCATGGGGCACCCTGGGGACTCTACTGCAAGTCCAGGGAGATAGGTAGGCCCCTGGGTAGCTTGTTGGGGTCAGAGGTCCCTAGGTGGAGGGCCACGGGGTACCCTGGGGCCTCTACTGCAAGTCCAGGGAGAGATGTGGACCCCTGGGTAGCTTGCTGGGGTCAGAGGTCCCTAGGTGGAGGGCCAGAGGGCACCCTGGGGCCTATACTGCAAGTCCAGGGAGAGAGGTGGACCCCTGGGTAGCTTGCTGGTGTTAGATGCCCCTAGTTGGAGGGCTAGGGGGCACCCTGGGTCCTATACTGCAAGTCCAGGGAGAGAGGTGGACCCTTGGGTAGCTTGCTGGGGTCAGATGCCCCTAGGTGGAGGGCCAGGGGGCACCCTGGGGCCTCTACTGCAAGTCCAAGGAGAGAGGTGGACCCCTGGGTAGCTTGCTGGGGTCAGAGGCCCCTAGTTGGAGGGCTAGGGGGTACCCTGGGGCCTCTACTGCAAGTCTAGGGAGAGATGTGGACCCCTGGGTAGCTTGCTGGACTCAGAGGCCCCTAGGTGGACGGCCAGGGGGCACCCTGGAAACTCTACTATAAGTCAAGGGAGAGAGGTGGACCCCTGGGTAGCTTGCTGGGGTCAGAGGCCCCTAGTTGGAGGGCTAGGGGGTACCCTGGGGCCTCTACTGCAAGTCTAGGGAGAGATGTGGACCCCTGGGTAGCTTGCTGGACTCAGAGGCCCCTAGGTGGAGGGCCAGGGGGCACCCTGGAAACTCTACTATAAGTCCAGGGAGAGAGGTGGACCCCTGGGTAGCTTGCTGGGGTCAGAGGCCCCTAGGTGAAGGGCCAGAGGTCACCCAGGGGCGTCTACTGCAAGTCCAGGGAGAGAGGTGGACCCCTCGGTAGCTTACTGGGGTCAGAGGGCCCAAGGTGGAGGGCCATTGGGCACCCTGGGGACTCTACTGCAAGTCCAGGGAGATAGGTAGGCAACTGGGTAGCTTGCTGGGGTCAGAGGTCCCTAGGTGGAGGGCCACGGGGTACCCTGGGGCCTCTACTGCAAGTCCAGGGAGAGATGTGGACCCCTGGGTAGCTTGCTGGGGTCAGAGGTCCCTAGGTGGAGGGACAGAGGGCACCCTGGGGCCTATACTGCAAGTCCAGGGAGAGAGGTGGACCCCTGGGTAGCTTGCTGGTGTCAGAAGCCCCTAGGTGGAGGGCCAGAGGGCACCCTGGGGCCTATACTGCAAGTCCAGGGAGAGAGGTGGACCCCTGGGTAGCTTGCTGGTGTTAGATGCCCCTAGTTGGAGGGCCAGGGGGCACCCTGGGTCCTATACTGCAAGTCCAGGGAGAGAGGTGGACCCCTGGGTAGCTTGCTGGGGTCAGATGCCCCTAGGTGGAGGGCCAGGGGGCACCCTGGAGCCTCTACTGCAAGTCCAAGGAGAGAGGTGGACCCCTGGGTAGCTTGCTGGGGTCAGAGGCCCCTAGTTGGAGGGCTAGGGGGTACCCTGGGGCCGCTACTGCAAGTCCAGGGAGAGATGTGGACCCCTGGGAAGCTTGCTGGACTCAGAGGCCCCTAGGTGGAGGGCCAGGGGGCACCCTGGAAACTCTACTATAAGTCCAGGGAGAGAGGTGGACCCCTTGGTAGCTTGCTGGGGTCAGAGGCCCCTAGGTGGAGGGCCAGAGGTCACCCAGGGGCGTCTACTGCAAGTCCAGGGAGAGAAGTGGACCCCTCGGTAGCTTGCTGGGGTCAGAGACCCCTAGGTTGAGGGCCAATGGGCACCCTGGGGCCTCTACTAAAAGTCCAGGGAGAGAGGTGGAGCCCTGGGTAGCTTGCTGGGGTCAGTAGCCCCTGGGTGGAGGGCAAGGGGGCACCCTGGAAACTCTACTATAAGTCCAGGGAGAGAGGTGTACCCCTGGGTAGCTTGCTGGGGTCAGAGGCCCCTAGGTGGAGGGCCAGAGGTCACCCAGGGGCGTCTACTGCAAGTCCAGGGAGAGAGGTGGACCCCTCGGTAGCTTGCTGGGGTCAGAGACCCCTAGGTGGAGGGCCAATGGGCACCCTGGAGCCTCTACTAAAAGTCCAGGGAGAGAGGTGGAGCCCTGGGTAGCTTGCTGGGGTCAGTAGCCCCTGGGTGGAGGGCAAGGGGGCACCCTGGGGCCTCTACTGCAAGTCCACGGAGGGAGCTGGACCCCTGGGTAGCTTGCTGGGTTCTGAGGCCCCTATGTGGAGGGCCACGGGGCACCCTGGGGCCTCTACTGCAAGTCCAGGGAGAGATGTGGACCCCTGGGTAGCTTGCTGGGGTCAGATGCCCCTAGGTGGAGGGCAAGGGGGCACCCTGTGGCCTATACTGCAAGTCCAGGGAGAGAGGTGGACCCCTGGGTAGCTTACTGGGGTCAAAGGGCCCTAGGTGGAGGGCCAAGGGTCAACCTGGGGCCTCTACTGCAAGTCCAGGGAGAGAGGTGGAGCCCTGAGTAGCTTGCTGGGGTCAGAGGCCCCTAGGTGGAGGGCCAGAGGGCACCCTGGGGCCTCTACTAAAAGTCCAGGGAGAGAGGTGGAGCCCTGGGTAGCTTGCTGGGGTCAGTAGCCCCTGGGTGGAGGGCAAGGGGGCACCCTGGAACCTCTACTATAAGTCCAGGGAGAGAGGTGTACCCCTGGGTAGCTTGCTGGGGTCAGAGGCCCCTAGGTGGAGGGCCAGAGGTCACCCAGGGGCGTCTACTGCAAGTCCAGGGAGAGAGGTGGACCCCTCGGTAGCTTGCTGGGGTCAGAGACCCCTAGGTGGAGGGCCAATGGGCACCCTGGAGCCTCTACTAAAAGTCCAGGGAGAGAGGTGGAGCCCTGGGTAGCTTGCTGGGGTCAGTAGCCCCTGGGTGGAGGGCAAGGGGGCACCCTGGGGCCTCTACTGCAAGTCCACGGAGGGAGCTGGACCCCTGGGTAGCTTGCTGGGTTCTGAGGCCCCTATGTGGAGGGCCACGGGGCACCCTGGGGCCTCTACTGCAAGTCCAGGGAGAGATGTGGACCCCTGGGTAGCTTGCTGGGGTCAGATGCCCCTAGGTGGAGGGCAAGGGGGCACCCTGTGGCCTATACTGCAAGTCCAGGGAGAGAGGTGGACCCCTGGGTAGCTTGCTGGGGTCAGAGGTCCCTAGGTGGAGGGCCAGAGGGCACCCTGGGGCCTATACTGCAAGTCCAGGGAGAGAGGTGGACCCCTGGGTAGCTTGCTGGTGTTAGATGCCCCTAGTTGGAGGGCTAGGGGGCACCCTGGGTCCTATACTGCAAGTCCAGGGAGAGAGGTGGACCCTTGGGTAGCTTGCTGGGGTCAGATGCCCCTAGGTGGAGGGCCAGGGGGCACCCTGGGGCCTCTACTGCAAGTCCAAGGAGAGAGGTGGACCCCTGGGTAGCTTGCTGGGGTCAGAGGCCCCTAGTTGGAGGGCTAGGGGGTACCCTGGGGCCTCTACTGCAAGTCTAGGGAGAGATGTGGACCCCTGGGTAGCTTGCTGGACTCAGAGGCCCCTAGGTGGACGGCCAGGGGGCACCCTGGAAACTCTACTATAAGTCAAGGGAGAGAGGTGGACCCCTGGGTAGATTGCTGGGGTCAGAGGCCCCTAGTTGGAGGGCTAGGGGGTACCCTGGGGCCTCTACTGCAAGTCTAGGGAGAGATGTGGACCCCTGGGTAGCTTGCTGGACTCAGAGGCCCCTAGGTGGAGGGCCAGGGGGCACCCTGGAAACTCTACTATAAGTCCAGGGAGAGAGGTGGACCCCTGGGTAGCTTGCTGGGGTCAGAGGCCCCTAGGTGGAGGGCCAGAGGTCACCCAGGGGCGTCTACTGCAAGTCCAGGGAGTGAGGTGGACCCCTCGGTAGCTTACTGGGGTCAGAGGGCCCAAGGTGGAGGGCCATTGGGCACCCTGGGGACTCTACTGCAAGTCCAGGGAGATAGGTAGGCCACTGGGTAGCTTGCTGGGGTCAGAGGTCCCTAGGTGGAGGGCCACGGGGTACCCTGGGGCCTCTACTGCAAGTCCAGGGAGAGATGTGGACCCCAGGGTAGCTTGCTGGGGTCAGAGGTCCCTAGGTGGAGGGCCAGAGGGCACCCTGGGGCCTATACTGCAAGTCCAGGGAGAGAGGTGGACCCCTGGGTAGCTTGCTGGTGTCAGAAGCCCCTAGGTGGAGGGCCAGAGGGCACCCTGGGGCCTATACTGCAAGTCCAGGGAGAGAGGTGGACCCCTGGGTAGCTTGCTGGTGTTAGATGCCCCTAGTTGGAGGGCCAGGGGGCACCCTGGGTCCTATACTGCAAGTCCAGGGAGAGAGGTGGACCCCTGGGAAGCTTGCTGGGGTCAGATGCCCCTAGGTGGAGGGCCAGGGGGCACCCTGGAGCCTCTACTGCAAGTCCAAGGAGAGAGGTGGACCCCTGGGTAGCTTGCTGGGGTCAGAGGCCCCTAGTTGGAGGGCTAGGGGGTACCCTGGGGCCGCTACTGCAAGTCCAGGGAGAGATGTGGACCCCTGGGAAGCTTGCTGGACTCAGAGGCCCCTAGGTGGAGGGCCAGGGGGCACCCTGGAAACTCTACTATAAGTCCAGGGAGAGAGGTGTACCCCTTGGTAGCTTGCTGGGGTCAGAGGCCCCTAGGTGGAGGGCCAGAGGTCACCCAGGGGCGTCTACTGCAAGTCCAGGGAGAGAGGTGGACCCCTCGGTAGCTTGCTGGGGTCAGAGACCCCTAGGTTGAGGGCCAATGGGCACCCTGGGGCCTCTACTAAAAGTCCAGGGAGAGAGGTGGAGCCCTGGGTAGCTTGCTGGGGTCAGTAGCCCCTGGGTGGAGGGCAAGGGGGCACCCTGGAACCTCTACTATAAGTCCAGGGAGAGAGGTGTACCCCTGGGTAGCTTGCTGGGGTCAGAGGCCCCTAGGTGGAGGGCCAGAGGTCACCCAGGGGCGTCTACTGCAAGTCCAGGGAGAGAGGTGGACCCCTCGGTAGCTTGCTGGGGTCAGAGACCCCTAGGTGGAGGGCCAATGGGCACCCTGGAGCCTCTACTAAAAGTCCAGGGAGAGAGGTGGAGCCCTGGGTAGCTTGCTGGGGTCAGTAGCCCCTGGGTGGAGGGCAAGGGGCACCCTGGGGCCTCTACTGCAAGTCCACGGAGGGAGCTGGACCCCTGGGTAGCTTGCTGGGTTCTGAGGCCCCTATGTGGAGGGCCACGGGGCACCCTGGGGCCTCTACTGCAAGTCCAGGGAGAGATGTGGACCCCTGGGTAGCTTGCTGGGGTCAGATGCCCATAGGTGGAGGGCAAGGGGGCACCCTGTGGCCTATACTGCAAGTCCAGGGAGAGAGGTGGACCCCTGGGTAGCTTACTGGGGTCAAAGGGCCCTAGGTGGAGGGCCAAGGGTCAACCTGGGGCCTCTACTGCAAGTCCAGGGAGAGAGGTGGAGCCCTGAGTAGCTTGCTGGGGTCAGAGGCCCCTAGGTGGAGGGCCAGAGGGCAGCCTAGGGCCTCTACTACAAGTCCAGGGAGAGAGGTGGAGCCCTGGGTAGCTTGCTGGGGTCAGTAGCCCCTAGGTGGAGGGCAAGGGGGCACCCTGGGGCCTCTATTGCAAGTCCAGGGAGAGAGCTGGACCCCTGGGTAGCTTCCTGGGGTCAGAGGCCCCTAGGTGGAGGGCCAGGGGGCACCCAGCGCCTATACTGCAAGTCCAGGGAGAGAGGTGGACCCCTGGGTAGCTTGCTGGGGTCAGAGGCCCCTAGGTGAAGGGTCACGGGGCACCCTGGGGCCTCTACTGCAAGTCCAGGGAGAGAGGTGGAGCCCTGGGTACTTTGCTGGGGTCAGAGGGCCCTAGGTGGAGGGCCATGGGGCACCCTAGGGACTCTACTGCAAGTCCAGGGAGATAGGTGGACCCTGGGTAGCTTGCTGGGGTCAGAGGCCCCTAGGTGGAGGGCCAAGGGTCACCCTGGGGCCTCTACTGCAAGTCCAGGGAGAGAGGTGGACCCCTGGGTAGTTTGCTGGGGTCAGAGGCCCCTAGGTGGAGGGCCAGGGGGCACCCTGGGGCCTCTACTAAAAGTCCAGGGAGAGAGGTGGACCCCTGTGTAGCTTGCTGGGGTCATAGGCCCCTAGGTGGAGGGCCAGGGGGCACCCAGCGGCGTCTACTGCAAGTCCACGGAGAGATGTGGACCCCTGGGTAGCTTGCTGGGGTCAGTAGTCCCTGGGTGGAGGGTCACGGGGCACCCTGGGGCCTCTACTGCAAGTCCAGGGAGAGAAGTGGAGCCCTGGGTAGCTTGCTGGGGTCAGAGGCCCCTAGGTGGAGGGCAAGGGGGCACCCTGTGGCCTATACTGCAAGTCCAGGGAGAGAGGTGGACCCCTGGGTAGCTTGATGGGGTCAGAGGGCCCTAGGTGGAGGGCAAGGGGGTACCCTGGGATCTCTATTGCAAGTCCAGGGAGAGATGGGGACCCCTGGGTAGCTTGCAGGGGTCAGAGGCCCCTAGGTGGAGGGCCAGAGGGCACAATGAAGCCTATACTGCAATTCCAGGGAGAGAGGTGGACCCCTGGGTAGCTTGCTGGTGTCAGATGCCCCTAGGTGGAGGGCCAGAGGGCACCCTGGGGCCTATACTGCAAGTCCAGGGAGAGAGGTGGAACCCTTGGTAGCTTGCTGGGGTCAGAGGCCCCTAGGTGGAGGGCCAGGGGGCACCCTGGGGCCTATACTGCAAGTCCAAGGAGAGAGGTGGACCCCTGGGTAGCTTGCTGGGTTCAGAGGCCCCTAGTTGGAGGGCCAGGGGGTACCCTGGGGCCTCTACTGCAAGTCCAGGGAGAGATGTGGACCCCTGGGTAGCTTGCTGGACTCAGAGGCCCCTTGGTGGAGGGCCAGGGGGCACCCTGGAAACTCTACTATAAGTCCAGGGAGAGAGGTGGACCCCTGGGTAGCTTGCTGGTTTCAGAGGCCCCTAGGTGGAGGGCCAGGGGTCACCCAGGGGCGTCTACTGCAAGTCCAGGGAGAGAGGTGGACCCCTCGGTAGCTTGCTGGAGTCAGAGACCCCTAGGTGGAGGGCCAATGGGCACCCTGGGGCCTCTACTGCAAGTCCAGGGAGAGAGGTGGAGCCCTGGGTAGCTTGCTGGGGTCAAAGGCCTGTAAGTGGAGGGCCAGAGGGCAGCCTAGGGCCTCTACTACAAGTCCAGGGAGAGAGGTGGAGCCCTGGGTAGCTTGCTGGGGTCATTAGCCCCTGGGTGGAGGGCAAGGGGGCACCCTGGGGCCTCTATTGCAAGTCCACGGAGGGAGCTGGACCCCTATGTAGCTTGCTGGGTTCAGAGGCCCCTACGTGGAGGGCCACGGGGTACCCTGGGGCCTCTACTGCAAGTCCAGGGAGAGATGTGGACCCCTGGGTAGCTTGCTGGACTCAAAGGCCCCTAGGTGAGGGCCAGGGGGCACCCTGGTGCCTCTATTGCAAGTCCAGGGAGAAAGCTGGACCCCTGGGTAGCTTGCTGGGGTCAGAGAACCCTAGGTGGAGGGCCACGGGGTACCGTGGGGCCTCTACTGCAAGTCCAGGGAGAGAGGTGGAGCCCTGGGTAGCTTGCTGGGGCCAGTAGCCCCTGGGTGGAGGGCAAGGGGGCACCCTGGGGTCTCTACTGCAAGTCCAGGGAGAGAGGTGGAGCCCTGGGTAGCTTGCTGGGGTCAGAGGCCCCCAGGTGGAGGGCAAGGGGGCACCCTGTGGCCTATACTGCAAGTCCAGGGAGAAAGGTGGACCCCTGGGTAGCTTGCTGGGGTCAAAGGGCCCTAGGTGAAGGGCCAAGGGTCAACCTGGGGCCTCTACTGCAAGTCCAGGGAGAGAGGTGGAGCCCTGGGTAGCTTGCTGGGGTCAGAGGCCCCTAGGTGGAGGGCCAGAGGGCAGCCTAGGGCCTCTACTACAAGTCCAGGGAGAGAGGTGGAGCCCTGGGTAGCTTGCTGGGGTCAGTAGCCCCTGGGTGGAGGGCAAGGGGGCACCCTGGGGCCTCTATTGCAAGTCCAGGGAGAGAGCTGGACCCCTGGGTAGCTTGCTGGGGTCAGAGGCCCCTAGGTGGAGGGCCAGGGGGCACCCAGGGGCCTATACCGCAAGTCCAGGGAGAGAGGTGGACCCCTGGGTAGCTTGCTGGGGTCAGAGGCCCCTAGGTGGAGGGTCACGGGGCACCCTGGGGCCTCTATTGCAAGTCCAGGGAGAGAGGTGGACCCCTCGGTAGCTTGCTGGGGTCAAAGACCCCTAGGTGGAGGGCCAATGGGCACCCTGGGGCCTCTACTGCAAGTCCAGGGAGAGAGGTGGACCCCTCGGTAGCTTGCTGGGGTCAAGGACCCCTAGGTGGAGGGCCAATGGGCACCCTGCGGCCTCTACTGCATGTCCAGGGAGAGAGGTGGAGCCCTGGGTAGCTTGCTGGGGTCAGAGGCCCCTAGGTGGAGGGCCAGAGGGCTGCCTAGGGCCTTTACTACAAGTCCAGGGAGAGAGGTGGAGCCCTGGGTAGCTTGCTGGGGTCAGTAGCCACTGGGTGGAGGGCAAGGGGGCACCCTGGGGCCTCTATTGCAAGTCCAGGGAGAGAGCTGGACCCCTGGGTAGCTTGCTGGGTTGAAAGGCCCCTAGGTGGAGGGCCACGAGGTACCCTGGGGCCTCTACTGCAAGTCCAGGGAGAGATGTGGACCCCTGGGTAGCTTGCTGGGGTCAGAGGCCCCTATGTGGAGGGCCACGGGGTACCCTGGGGCCTCAACTGCAAGTCCAGGGACAGAGGTGAATCACTGGGAAGCTTGCTGGTGTCAGAGGCCCCTAGGGGGAGGGCCAGGGGGCACCATAGGGCCTCTACTATAAGTCCAGGGAGAGAGGTGGACCCCTGGGTAGCTTGCTGGGTTCAGAGGCCCCTGGGTGGAGGGCCAGGGGTACCCTGGGGCCTCTATTGCAAGTCCAGGGAGAGAGTTGGACCCCTGGGTAGCTTGCTGGGGTCAGAGGGCCCTACGTGGAGGGCCATGGGGCACCCTGGGGACACTACTGCAAGTCCAGGGAAGGAGGTGGATCCCTGGGTAGCTTGCTGGGGTAAGAGAGTCCCTAGGTGGAGGGCCAAGGGTCACCCTGGGGCCTCTACTGCAAGTCTAGAGAGAGAGGTTGACCACTGGGAAGCTTGCTGGTGTCAGAGGCCCCTATGGGGAGGGCCAGGGGGCACCCTGGGGCCTCTATTGCAAGTCCAAGGAGAGAGGTGGACCTCTGGGCAGCTTGCTTGGGTCAGTGGCCCCTAGGTGGAGGACCAGGGGGCACCCTGGGGCCTATACTGCTAGTCCAGGGAGAGAGTTGGAGCCCTGGGTAGCTTGCTGGGGTCAGAGGGCCCTAGGTGGAGGGCCATGGGGCACCCTGGGGACTCTACTGCAAGTCCAGGGAGATATGAGGTCCCTGGGTAGCTTGCTGGGGTCAGAGGCCCCTAGGTGGAGGGCCAAGGGTCACCCTGGGGCCTCTACTGCAAGTCTAGGGAGAGAGGTGGACCACTGGGAAGCTTGCTGGTGTCAGAGGCCCCTAGGGGGAGGGCCAGGGGGCACATATAGGCCCTATAGTGCAAGTCCAGGAAGAGAGGTGGACCCCTGGGTAGTTTGCTGGGGTCAGAGGCCCCTAGGTGGAGGGCCAGGGGGCACCCTGGGGCCTCCACTAAAAGTCCAGGGAGAGAGGTGGACCCCTGGGTAGCTTGCTGGGGTCAGAGGCCCCTAGGTGGAGGGTCACGGGGCACCCTGGGGCCTCTATTGCAAGTCCAGGGAGAGAGGTGGACCCCTCGGTAGCTTGCTGGGGTCAGAGACCCCTAGGTGGAGGGCCAATGGGCACCCTGCAGACTCTACTGCAAGTCCAGGGAGGGAGGTGGAGCCCTGGGTAGCTTGCTGGGGTCAGAGGCCCCTAAGTGGAGGGCCAGAGGGCAGCCTAGGGCCTCTACTAAAAGTCCAGGGAGAGAGGTGGAGCCCTGGGTAGCTTGCTGGGGTCAGTAGCCCCTGGGTGGAGGGCAAGGGGGCACCCTGGGGCCTCTATTGCAATTCCAGGGAGAGAGGTGGACCCCTGGGTAGCTTGCTGGTGTTAGATGCCCCTATTTGGAGGGCCAGGGGGCACCCTGGGTCCTATACTGCAAGTCCAGGGAGAGAGGTGGACCCCTGGGTAGCTTGCTGGGGTCAGATGCCCCTAGGTGGAGGGCCAGGGGGCACCCTGGGGCCTATACTGCAAGTCAAAAGAGAGAGGTGGACCCCTGGGTAGCTTGCTGGGGTCAGAGGCCCCTAGGTGGAGGGCCAATGGGCACCCTGGGGCCTCTACTGCAAGTCCAGGGAGAGAGGTGAAGCCCTGGGTAGCTTGCTGGGGTCAGAGGCCAATAGATGGAGGGCCAGAGGGCAGCCTAGGGCCTCTACTGCAAGTCCAGGGAGAGAGGTGAATCACTGGGAAGCTTGCTGGGGTCAGTAGCCCCTAAGGGGAGGGTCAGGGGGCACCGTAGGGCCTCTACTATAAGTCCAGGGAGAGAGGTGGAACCCTGGGTAGCTTGCTGGGTTCAGAGGCCCCTGGGTGGAGGGCCACGGGGTACCCTGGGGCCTCTACTGCAAGTCCAGGGAGAGAGTTGGACCCCTGGGTAGCTTGCTGGGGTCAGAGGGCCCTACGTGGAGGGCCATGGGGCACCCTGGGGACACTACTGCAAGTCCAGGGAGATAGGCAGGCCCCTGGGCAGCTTGCTGGGGTCAGAGGCCCCTAGGTGGAGGGCCAAGGGTCACCCTGGGGCCTAGTCTGCAAGTCTAGGGAGAGAGGTGGACCCCTGGGTAGCTTTCTGGGGTCAGAGGCCCCTAGGTGGAGGGCCATGGGGCACCCTGGGGCCTCTATTGCAAGTCCAGGGAGAGAGGTGGACCCCTGGGCAGCTAGCTTGGGTCAGGGGCCCCTAGGTGGAGGACCAGGGGGCACCCTAGGGTCTATACTGCAAGTCCAGGGAGAGAGTTGGAGCCCTGGGTAGCTTGCTGGGGTCAGAGGGCCCAAGGTGGAGGGCCATGGGGCACCCTGGGGACTCTACTGCAAGTCCAGGGAGATAGGTAGGACCCTGGGTAGCTTGCTGGGGTCAGAGGTCCCTAGGTGGAGGGCCAAGGGTCACCCTGGGGCCTCTACTGCAAGTCTAGGGAGAGAGGTGGACCACTAGGAAGCTTGCTGGTGTCAGAGGCCCCTAGGGGGAGGGCCAAGGGGCACCCTGGGGCCTCTATTGCAAGTCCAGGGAGAGAGGTGGACCTCTGGGCAGCTTGCTTGTGTCAGGGGCCCCTAGGTGGAGGACCAGGGGGCACCCTGGGGTCTATACTGCTAGTCCAGGGAGAGAGTTGGAGCCCTGGGTAGCTTGCTGGGGTCAGAGGGCCCTAGGTGGAGGGCCATGGGGCACCCTGGGGACTCTACTGCAAGTCCAGGGAGATAGGTAGGCCCCTGGGTAGCTTGCTGGGGTCAGAGGCCCCTAGGCGGAGGGCCAAGGGTCACCCTGGGGCATAGTCTGCAAGTCTAGGGAGAGAGGTGGACCCCTGGGTAGCTTTCTGGGGTCAGAGGCCCCTAGGTGGAGGGCCAAGGGGCACCCTGGGGCCTCTATTGCAAGTCCAGGGAGAGAGGTGGACCCCTGGTCAGCTTGCTTGGGTCAGGGGCCCCTAGGTGGAGGACCAGGGGGCACCCTGGGGCCTATACTGCAAGTCCAGGGAGAGAGTTGGAGCCCTGGTTAGCTTTTTGGGGATCAGAGGGCCCAAGGTGGAGGGCCATGGAGCACCCTGGGGACTCTACTGCAAGTCCAGGGAGATAGGTAGGCCCCTGGGTAACTTGCTGGGGTCAGAGGTCCCTAGGTGGAGGGCCAAGGGTCACCCTGGGGCCTCTACTGCAAGTCTAGGGAGAGAGGTGGACCACTGGGAAGCTTGCTGGTGTCAGAGGCCCCTAGGGGGAGGGCCAGGGGGCACCCTGGGGCCTCTATTGCAAGTCCAGGGAGAGAGGTGGACCTCTGGGCAGCTTGCTTGGGTCAAGGGCCCCTGGTGGAGGACCAGGGGGCACCCTGGGGCCTATACTGCTAGTCCAGGGAGAGAGTTGGAGCCCTCGGTAGCTTGCTGGGGTCAGAGGGCCCTAGGTTGAGGGCCATGGGTTACCCTGGGGACTCTACTGCAAGTCCACGGAGATAGGTAGGCCCCTGGGTAGCTTGCTGGGGTCAGAGGCCCCTAGGTGGAGGGCCAAGGATCACCCTGGGGCCTAGTCTGCAAGTCTAGGGAGAGAGGTGGACCCCTGGGTAGCTTTCTGGGGTCAGAGGCCCCTAGGTGGAGGGCCAAGGGGCACCCTGGGGCCTCTATTGCAAGTCCAGGGAGAGAGGTGGACCCCTGGGTAGCTTGCTGGGGTCAGAGGCCCCTAGGTGGAGGGCAAGGGGGCACCCTGTGGCCTCTATTGCAAGTCCAGGGAGAGAACTGGACCCCTGGGTAGCTTGCTGGGTTCGGAGGCCCCTAGTTGGAGGGCCACGGGGTACCCTGGGGCGTCTACTGCAAGTCCAGGGAGAGATGTGGACCCCTGGGTAGCTTGCTGGACTCAGAGGCCCTTAGGTGGAGGGCCACGGGGTACCCTGGGGCCTCTACTGCAAGTCCAGGGAGAGAGGTGGAGCCCTGGGTAGCTTGCTGGGGTCAGTAGCCCCTGGGTGGAGGGCAAGGGGGCACCCTGGGGCCTCTACTGCAAGTCCAGGGAGAGAAGTGGAGCCCTGGGTAGCTTGCTGGGGTCAGAGGCCCCTAGGTGGAGGGCAAGGGGGCACCCTGTGGCCTATACTGCAAGTCCAGGGAGAGATGTGGACCCCTGGGTAGCTTGCTGGGGTCAGAGGGCCCTAGGTGGAGGGCCATGGGGCACCCTGGGGACTCTACTGCAAGTCCAGGGAGATAGGCAGGCACCTGGGCAGCTTGCTGGGGTCAGAAGCCCCTAGGTGGAGGGCCAAGGGTCACCCTGGGGCCTAGTCTGCAAGTCCAGGGAGAGAGGTGGACCCCTGGGCAGCTTGCCTGGGTCAGGGGCCCCTAGGTGGAGGACAAGGGGGCACCCTGAGGCCTATACTGCAAGTCAAGGGACAGAGTTGGAGCCCTGGGTAGCTTGCTGGGGTCAGAGGCCCCTAGGTGGAGGGCCATGGGGCACCCTGGGGACTCTACTGCAAGTCCAGGGAGTTAGGTAGGACCCTGGGTAGCTTGCTGGGGTCAGAGACCCCTAGGTGGAGGGCCAAGGGTCACCTTGGGGCCTCTACTGCAAGTCTAGGGAGAGAGGTGGACCACTGGGAAGCTTGCTGGTGTAAGAGGCCCCTAGGGGGAGGGCCATGGGGCACCCTGGGGCCTCTACTGCAAGTCCAGGGAGAGAGGTGGACCCCTGGGTATTTTGCTAGGGTCAGAGGCCCCTAGGTGGAGGACCAGGGGGCACCCTGGGGCCTATACTGCAAGTCCAGGGAGAGAGTTGGAGCCCTGGGTAGCTTGCTGGGGTCAGAGGGCCCTAGGTGGATGGCCATGGGGCACCCTGGGGACTCTACTGCAAGTCCAGGAAGAGAGGTGGAGCCCTGGGTAGCTTGCTGGGATCAGAGGCCCCTAGGTGGAGGGCCAGGGGGCACCCAGGGGCGTCTACTGCAAGTCCAGGTAGAGATGTGGACCCCTGGGTAGCTTGCTGGGGTCAGAGGCCCCTAGGTGGAGGGTCAGGGGGCACCCTGGGGCCTCTATTGTAAGTCCAGGGAGAGAGGTGGACCCCTCGGTAGCTTGCTGGGGTCAGAGGCACTAGGTGGAGGGCCAGAGGGCAGCCTAGGGCCTCTACTACAAGTCCAGGGAGAGAGGTGGACCCCTGGGCAGCTTGCTTGGGTCAGGGGCCCCTAGGTGGAGGGCCACGGGGTACCCTCGGGCCTCTACTGCAAGTCCAGGGAGAGAGGTGGACCCCTGGGTAGCTTGCTGGACTCAGAGGCCCCTAGGTGGAGGGCCACGGGGTACACTGGGGCCTCTACTGCAACTCAGGGAGAGAGGTGGAGCCCTGGGTAGCTTGCTGGGGTCAGTAGTCCCTAGGTGGAGGGCAAGGGGGCACCCAGGGGCCTCTACCGCAAGTCCAGGGAGAGAAGTGGAGCCCTGGGTAGCTCGCTGGGGTCAGAGGCCCCTAGGTGGAGGGCAAGGGGGCACCCTGTGGCCTATACTGCAAGTCCAGGGAGAGAGGTGGAGCCCTGGGTAGCTTGCTGGGGTCAAAGGGCCTTACGTGGAGGGCCATGGGGCACCCTGGTAACTCTACTGCAAGTCCAGGGAGATAGGCAGGCCCCTGGGCAGCTTGCTGGGGTCAGAGGCCCCTAGGTGGAGGGCCAAGGGTCACCCTGGGGCCTAGTCTGCAAGTCTAGGGAGAGAGGTGGACCCCTGGGTAGCTTTCTCGGGTCAGAGGCCCCTAGGTGGAGGGCCAAGGGCCACCCTGGGGCCTCTCTTGCAAGTCCAGGGAGAGAGGTGGACCCCTGGGCAGCTTGCTTGGGTCAGGGGCACCTAGGTGGAGGACCAGGGGCACCGTGGGGCCTATACTGCAAGTCCAGGGAGAGAGCTGGACCCCTGGGTAGCTTGCTCGGTTCAGAGGCCCCTAGGTGGAGGGCCACTGGGTACCCTCGGGCCTCTACTGCAAGTCCAGGGAGAGATGTAGACCTCTGGGTAGCTTGCTGGGGTCAGAGGCCCCTAGGTGGAGGGCCAGAGGTCACACTGGGGCCTATACTGCAAGTCCAGGGAGAGAGGTGGACCCCTGGGTAGCTTGCTGGTGTCAGATGCCCCTAGGTGGAGGGCCAGAGGGCACCTTGGGGCCTATACTGCAAGTCCAGGGAGAGATGTTGACCCCTGGGTAGCTTGCTGGTGTTAGATGCCCCTAGTTAGAGGCCCAGGGGGCACCCTGGGTCCTATACTGCAAGTCCAGGGAGAGAGGTGGACCCCTGGGTAGCTTGCTGGGGTCAGATGCCCCTAGGTGGAGGGCCAGGGGGCACCCTGGGGCCTATACTGCAAGTCCAAAGAGAGAGGTGGACCCCTGGGTAGCTTGCTGGGGTCAGAGGCCCCTAGTTGGAGGGCCAGGGGGTACCCTGGAAACTCTACTATAAGTCCAGGGAGAGAAGTGGACCCCTGGGTAGCTTGCTGGGGTCAGAGGCCCCTAGGTGGAGGGCCAGGGGGGACCCTGGGGCCTCTATTGCAAGTCCAGGGAGAGAGGTGGACCTCTGGGCAGCTTGCTTGGGTCAGGGGCCCCTAAGATGAGGACCAGGGGGCACCCTGGGGATTATACTTCTAGTCCAGGGAGAGGGTTGGAGCCCTGGGTAGCTTGCTGGGGTCAGAGGGCCCTAGGTGGAGGGCCATGGGGCACCCTGGGGACTCTACTGCAAGTCCAGGGAGAGATGTGGACCCCTGGGTAGCTTGCTGGACTCAGAGGCCCCTATGTGGAGGGCCAGGGGGCACCCAGGGGCGTCTACTGCAAGTCCAGGGAGAGAGGTGGACCCCTCGGTAGCTTGCTGGGGTCAGAGACCCCTAGGTGGAGGGCCAATGGGCACCCTGGGGCCTAGTCTGCAAGTCTAGGGAGAGAGGTGGACCCCTGGGTAGCTTTCTGGGGTCAGAGGCCCCTCTTGGAGGGCCAAGAGGCACCCTTGGGCCTCTATTGCAAGTCCAAGGAGAGAGGTGGACCCCTGGGCAGCTTGCTTGGGTCAGGGGCCCCTAGGTGGAGGACCAGGGGGCACCCTGGGGCCTTTACTGCAAGTCCAGGGAGAGAGTTGGAGCCCTGGGTAGCTTGCTGGGGTCAGAGGGCCCAAGGTGGAGGGACATGGGGCACCCTGGGGACTCTACTGCAAGTCCAGGGAGATAGGTAGGCCCCTGGGTAGCTTGCTGGGGTCAGAGGCCCCTAGGTGGAGGGCCAGAGGGCACAATGGGGCCTATACTGCAAGTCCAGGGAGAGAGGTGGACCCCTGGGTAGCTTGCTGGTGTCAGATGCCCCTAGGTGGAGGGCCAGAGGGCACCCTGGGGCCTATACTGCAAGTCCAGGGAGAGAAGTCGACCCCTGGGTAGCTTGCTGGGGTCAGAGGCCCCTAGGTGGAGGGCCAGGGGGCACCCTGGGGCCTATACTGCAAGTCCAAGGAGAGAGGTGGACCCCTGGGTAGCTTTCTGGGTTGAGAGGCCCCTAGTTGGAGAGCCAGGGGGTACCCTGGGGCCTCCACTGCAAGTCCAGGGAGAGATGTGGACCCCTGGGTAGCTTGCTGGACTCAGAGGCCCCTATGTGGAGGGCCAGGGGGCACCCAGGGGCGTCTACTGCAAGTCCAGGGAGAGAGGTGGAACCCTCGGTAGCTTGCTGGGGTCAGAGACCCCTAGGTGGAGGGCCAATGGGCACCCTGGGGCCTCTACTGCAAGTCCAGGGAGAGAGGTGGAGCCCTGGGTAGCTTGCTGGGGTCAAAGGCCCTTAGGTGGAGGGCCAGAGGGTAGCCTAGGGCCTCTACTACAAGTCCAAGGAGAGAGGTGGAGCCCTGGGTAGCTTGCTGGGGTCAGTAGCCCCTGGGTGGAGGGCAAGGGAGCTCCCTGGGGCCTCTATTGCAAGTCCACGGAGGGAGCTGGACCCCTGGGTAGCTTGCTGGGTTCAGAGGCCCCTAGGTGGAGGGCCACGGGGTACCCTGGGGCCTCTACTGCAAGTCCAGGGAGAGATGTGGACCCCTAGGTAGCTTGCTGGACTCAGAAGCCCCTAGGTGAGGGCCAGGGGGCACCCTGGGGCCTCTATTGCAAGTCCAGGGAGAAAGCTGGACCCCTGAGTAGCTTGCTGGGGTCAGAGGCCCCTAGGTGGAGGGCCACGGGGTACCGTGGGGCCTCTACTGCAAGTCCAGGGAGAGAGGTGGAGCCCTGGGTAGCTTGCTGGGGCCAGTAGCCCCTGGGTGGAGGGCCATGGGGCACCCTGGGGTCTCTACTGCAAGTTCAGGGAGAGAGGTGGAGCCCTGGGTAGCTTGCTGGGGTCAGAGGCCCCTAGGTGGAGGGCAAAGGGGCACCCTGTGGCCTATACTGCAAGTCCAGGGAGAGAGGTGGACCCCTGGGTAGCTTGCTGGGGTCAAAGGGCCCTAGGTGAAGGGCCAAGGGTCAACCTGGGGCCTTTACTGCAAGTCCAGGGAGAGAGGTGGAGCCCTGGGTAGCTTGCTGGGGTCAGAGGCCCCTAGGTGGAGGGCTAGAGGGCAGGCTAGGGCCTCTACTACAAGTCCAGGGAGAGAGGTGGAGCCCTGGGTAGCTTGCTGGGGTCAGTAGCCCCTGGGTGGAGGGCAAGGGGGCACCCTGGGGCCTCTTTTGCAAGTCCAGGGAGAGAGCTGGACCCCTCGGTAGCTTGCTGGGGTCAAAGACCCCTAGGTGGAGGGCCAATTGGTACCCTGAGGCCTCTACTGCAAGTCCAGGGAGAGAGGTGGACCCCTGGGTAGCTTGCTGGGGTCAGAAACCCCTAGGTGGAGGGCCAATGGGCACCCTGCGGCCTCTACTGCAAGTCCAGGGAGAGAGGTGGAGCCCTGGGTAGCTTACTGGGGTCAGAGGCCCCTAGGTGGAGGGCCAGAGGGCAGCCTAGTACCTCTACTACAAGTCCAGGGAGAGAGGTGGAGCCCTGAGTAGCTTGCTGGGGTCAGTAGCCACTGGGTGGAGGGCAAGGGGGCACCCTGGGGCCTATATTGCAAGTCCAGGGAGATAGCTGGACCCCTGGGTAGCTTGCTGGGTTGAAAGGCCCCTAGGTGGAGGGCCACGAGGTATCCTGGGGCCTCTACTGCAAGTCCAGGGAGAGATGTGGACCCCTGGGTAGCTTGCTGGGGTCAGAGGCCCCTAGGTGGAGGGCCACGGGGTACCCTGGGGCCTCTACTGCAAGTCCAGGGAGAGAGGTGAATCACTGGGCAGCTTGCTTGGGTCAGTTGCCCCTAGGTGGAGGACCAGGGGGCACCCTGGGGCCTATACTGCAAGTCCAGGGAGAGAGTTGGAGCCCTGGGTAGCTTGCTGGGGTCAGAGGGCCCAAGGTGGAGGGACATGGGGCACCCTGGGGACTCTACTGCAAGTCCAGGGAGATAGGTAGGCCCCTGGGTAGCTTGCTGGGGTCAGAGGCCCCTAGGTGGAGGGCCAGAGGGCACAATGGGGCCTATACTGCAAGTCCAGGGAGAGAGGTGGACCCCTGGGTAGCTTGCTGGTGTCAGATGCCCCTAGGTGGAGGGTCAGAGGGCACCCTGGGGCCTATACTGCAAGTCCAGGGAGAGAAGTCGACCCCTGGGTAGCTTGCTGGGGTCAGAGGCCCCTAGGTGGAGGGCCAGGGGGCACCCTGGGGCCTATACTGCAAGTCCAAGGAGAGAGGTGGACCCCTGGGTAGCTTTCTGGGTTGAGAGGCCCCTAGTTGGAGAGCCAGGGGGTACCCTGGGGCCTCTACTGCAAGTCCAGGGAGAGATGTGGACCCCTGGGTAGCTTGCTGGACTCAGAGGCCCCTATGTGGAGGGCCAGGGGGCACCCAGGGGCGTCTACTGCAAGTCCAGGGAGAGAGGTGGACCCCTCGGTAGCTTGCTGGGGTCAGAGACCCCTAGGTGGAGGGCCAATTGGCACCCTGGGGCCTCTACTGCAAGTCCAGGGAGAGAGGTGGAGCCCTGGGTAGCTTGCTGGGGTCAAAGGCCCTTAGGTGGAGGGCCAGAGGGTAGCCTAGGGCCTCTACTACAAGTCCAAGGAGAGAGGTGGAGCCCTGGGTAGCTTGCTGGGGTCAGTAGCCCCTGGGTGGAGGGCAAGGGGGCACCCTGGGGCCTCTATTGCAAGTCCACGGAGGGAGCTGGACCCCTGGGTAGCTTGCTGGGTTCAGAGGCCCCTAGGTGGAGGGCCACGGGGTACCCTGGGGCCTCTACTGCAAGTCCAGGGAGAGATGTGGACCCCTAGGTAGCTTGCTGGACCCAAAAGCCCCTAGGTGAGGGCCAGGGGGCACCCTGGGGCCTCTATTGCAAGTCCAGGGAGAAAGCTGGACCCCTGAGTAGCTTGCTGGGGTCAGAGGCCCCTAGGTGGAGGGCCACGGGGTACCGTGGGGCCTCTACTGCAAGTCCAGGGAGAGAGGTGGAGCCCTGGGTAGCTTGCTGGGGCCAGTAGCCCCTGGGTGGAGGGCCATGGGGCACCCTGGGGTCTCTACTGCAAGTCCAGGGAGAGAGGTGGACCCCTGGCTAGCTTGCTGGGGTCAAAGGGCCCTAGGTGAAGGGCCAAGGGTCAACCTGGGGCCTCTACTGCAAGTCCAGGGAGAGAGGTGGAGCCCTGGGTAGCTTGCTGGGGTCAGAGGCCCCTAGGTGGAGGGCCAGAGGGCAGCCTAGGGCCTCTACTACAAGTCCAGGGAGAGAGGTGGAGCCCTGGGTAGCTTGCTGGGGTCAGTAGCCCCTGGGTGGAGGGCAAGGGGGCACCCTGGGGCCTCTTTTGCAAGTCCAGGGAGAGAGCTGGACCCCTCGGTAGCTTGCTGGGGTCAAAGACCCCTAGGTGGAGGGCCAATTGGCACCCTGAGGCCTCTACTGCAAGTCCAGGGAGAGAGGTGGACCCCTGGGTAGCTTGCTGGGGTCAGAAACCCCTAGGTGGAGGGCCAATGGGCACCCTGCGGCCTCTACTGCAAGTCCAGGGAGAGAGGTGGAGCCCTGGGTAGCTTACTGGGGTCAGAGGCCCCTAGGTGGAGGGCCGGAGGGCAGCCTAGTACCTCTACTACAAGTCCAGGGAGAGAGGTGGAGCCCTGAGTAGCTTGCTGGGGTCAGTAGCCACTGGGTGGAGGGCAAGGGGGCACCCTGGGGCCTATATTGCAAGTCCAGGGAGAGAGGTGGACCCCTGGGTAGCTTGCTGGGTTCCAAGGCCCCTGGGTGGAGGGCCAGGGGTACCCTGGGGCCTCTACTGCAAGTCAAAGGGAGAGAGTTGGACCCCTGGGCAGCTTGCTGGGTTCAGAGGGCCCTAGGTGGAGGGCCACGGGTCACCCTGGGGCCTAGTCTGCAAGTCTAGGGAGAGAGGTGGACCCCTGGGTAGCTTTCTGGGGTCAGAGGCCCATAGGTGGAGGGCCAAGGGTCACACTGGGGCCTCTATTGCAAGTCCAGGGAGAGAGGTGGACCCCTGGGCAGCTTGCTTGGGTCAGGGGCCCCTAGGTGGAGGACCAGGGGGCACCCTGGGGCCTATACTGCAAGTCCAGGGAGAGAGTTGGAGCCCTGGTTAGCTTTTTGGGGATCAGAGGGCCCAAGGTGGAGGGCCATGGAGCACCCTGGGGACTCTACTGCAAGTCCAGGGAGATAGGTAGGCCCCTGGGTAGCTTGCTGGGGTCAGAGGTCCCTTGGTGGAGGGCCAAGGGTCACCCTGGGGCCTCTACTGCAAGTCTAGGGAGAGAGGTGGACAACTGGGAAGCTTGCTGGTGTCAGAGGCCCCTAGGGGGAGGGCCAGGGGGCACCCTGGGGCCCCTCTTGCAAGTCCAGGGAGAGTGGTGGACCTCTGGGCAGCTTGCTTGGGTCAAGGGCCCCTGGTGGAGGACCAGGGGGCACCCTGGGGCCTATACTGCTAGTCCAGGGAGAGAGTCGGAGCCCTGGGTAGCTTGCTGGGGTCAGAGGGCCCTAGGTTGAGGGCCTTGGGGCACCCTGGGGACTCTACTGCAAGTCCAGGGAGATAGGTAGGCCCCTGGGTAGCTTGCTGGGGTCAGAGGCCCCTAGGTGGAGGGCCAAGGGTCACCCTGGGGCCTAGTCTGCAAGTCTAGGGAGAGAGGTGGACCCCTGGGTAGCTTTCTGGGGTCAGAGGCCCCTAGGTGGAGGACCAAGGGGCACCCTGGGACCTCTATTGCAAGTCCAGGGAGAGAGGTTGACCCCTGGGCAGCTTGCTTGGGTCAGGGGCCCCTAGGTGGAGGACCAGGGGGCACCCTGGGGCCTATACTGCAAGTCCAGGGAGAGAGTTGGAGCCCTGGGTAGCTTGCTGGGGTCAGAGGGCCCTAGGTGGAGGGCCATGGGGCACCCTGGGGACTCTACTGCAAGTCCAGGGAGATAGGTAGGCCCCTGGGTAGCTTGCTGGGGTCAGAGGTCCCTAGGTGGAGGGCCAGGGGTCACCCTGGGGCCTCTACTGCAAGTCCAGGGAGGTTAAGCCCTGGGTAGCTTGCTGGTGTCAGATGCCCCTAGGTGGAGGGCCAAAGGGCACCCTGGGGTCTATACTTCAAGTCCAGGGAGAGAGGTGGACCCCTGGGTAGCTTGCTGGTGTTAGATGCCCCTAATTGGAGGGCCAGGGGGCACCCTGGGTCCTATACTGCAAGTCCAGGGAGAGAGGTGGACCCCTGGGTAGCTTGCTGGGGTCAGATTCCCCTAGGTGGAGGGCCAGGGGGCACCCTGGGGCCTATACTGCAAGTCAAAAGAGAGAGGTGGACCCCTGGGTAGCTTGCTGGGGTCAGAGGCCCCTAGGTGGAGGTCCAATGGGCACCCTGGGGCCTCTACTGCAAGTCCAGGGAGAGAGGTGAAGCCCTGGGTAGCTTGCTGGGGTCAGAGGCCAATAGGTGGAGGGCCAGAGGGCAGCCTAGGGCGTCTACTGCAAGTCCAGGGAGAGAGGTGAATCACTGGGAAGCTTGCTGGGGTCAGTAGCCCCTAAGGGGAGGGCCAGGGGGGCACCTGGGGCCTCTACTATAAGTCCAGGGAGAGAGGTGGACCCCTGGGTAGCTTGCTGGGTTCAGAGGCCCCTGGGTGGAGGGCCACGGGGTACCCTGGGGCCTCTACTGCAAGTCCAGGGAGAGAGTTGGACCCCTGGGTAGCTTGCTGGGGTCAGAGGGCCCTACGTGGAGGGCCATGGGGCACCCTGGGGACACTACTGCAAGTCCAGGGAGAGAGGTGGAGCCCTGGGTAGCTTGCTGGGGTCAGTAGTCCCTGGGTGGAGGGCAAGGGGGCACCCTTCGGCCTCTACTGCAAGTCCAGGGAGAGAAGTGGAGCCCTGGGTAGCTTGCTGGGGTCAGAGGCCCCTAGGTGGAGGGCAAGGGGGCACCCTGTGGCCTATACTGCAAGTCCAGGGAGAGAGGTGGACCCCTGGGTAGCTTGCTGGGGTCAGAGGGCCCTACGTGGAGGGCCATGGGGCACCCTGGGGACTCTACTGCAAGTCCAGGGAGATAGGCAGGCCCCTGGGCAGCTTGCTGGGGTCAGAGGCCCCTAGGTGGAGGGCCAAGGGTCACCCTGGGGCCTAGTTTGCAAGTCTAGATAGAGAGGTGGACCCCTGGGAAGCTTTCTTGGGTCAGAGGACCCTAGGTGGAGGGCCAAGTGCCACCCTGGGGCCTCTCTTGCAAGTCCAGGGAGAGAGGTGGACCCCTGGGCAGCTTGCTCGGGTCAGGGGCCCCTAGGTGGAGGACCAGGGGCACCCTGGGGCCTATACTGCAAGTCCAGGGAGAGAGTTGGAGCCCTGGGTAGCTTGCTGGGGTCAGAGGGCCCTAGTTGGAGGGCCATTGGGCACCCTGGGAACTCTACTTCAAGTGCAGGGAGATAGGTAGGCCCCTGGGTAGCTTGCTGGGGTCAGAGGCCCCTAGGTGGAGGGCCAAGAGTCACCCTGGGGCCTCTACTGCAAGTCTAGGGAGAGATGTGGACCACTGGGAATTTTGCTGGTGTCAGAGGCCCCTAGGGGGAGGGCCAGGGGGCACCCAGGGGCCTCTATTGCAAGTCCAGGGAGAGAGGTGGACCCCTGGGCAGCTTGCTTGGGTCAGGGACCCCTAGGTGGAGGACCAGGGGGCACCCTGGGGCCTATACTGCAAGTCCAGGGAGAGAGTTGGAGCCCTGTGTATCTTGCTGGGGTCAGAGGGCCCTGGGTGGAGGGTCATGGGGCACCCTGGGGACTCAACTGCAAGTCCAGGGAGATAGGTAGGCCCCTGGGTAGCTTGCTGGGGTCAGAGGCCCCTAGGTGGACGGCCAAGGGTCACCCTGGGGCCTCTACTGAAAGTCTAGGGAGAGAGGTGGACCACTGGGAAGCTTGCTGGTGTCAGAGGCCCCTAGGGGGAGGGACTGGGGGCACCGTAGGGCCTTTACTGCAAGTCCAGGAAGAGAGGTGGACCCCTGGGTAGTTTGCTGGGGTCAGAGGCCCCTAGGTGGAGGGCCAGGGGCACCCTGGGGCCTCTACTAAAAGTCCAGGGAGAGAGGTGGACCCCTGGGTAGCTTGCTGGTGTCAGAGGCCCCTAGGTGGAGGGCCAGGGGGCACTCAGCGGCGTCTACTGCAAGACAAGGGAGAGCTGTGGACCCCTGGGTAGCTTGCTGGGGTCAGAGGCCCCTAGGTGGAGGTTCACGGGGCACCCTGGGTTCTCTAATGCAAGTCCAGGGAGAGAGGTGGACCCCTCGGTAACTTGCTGGGGTCAGAGACCCCTAGGTGGAGGGCAAATGGGCACCCTGGGGCCTCTACTGCAAGTCCAGGGAGAGAGGTGGAGCCCTGGGTAGCTTGCTGGGGTCAGAGGCCCCTAGGTGGAGGGCCAGAGGGCAGCCTAGGGCCTCTACTACAAGTCCAGGGAGAGAGGTGGAGCCCTAGGTAGCTTGCTGGGGTCAGTAGCCCCTGGGTGGAGGGCAAGGGGGCACCCTGGGGCCTCTATTGCAAGTCCAGGGAGAGAGCTGGACCCCTGGGTAGCTTGCTGGGTTCAGAGGCCCCTAGGTGGAGGGCCAAGGGCCACCCTGGGGCCTCTACTGCAAGTCCAGGGAGAGAGGTGGACCCCTGGGTAGCTTGCTGGACTCAGAGGCCCCTAGGTGGAGGGCCACGGGGTACCCTGGGGCCTCTACTGCAAGTCCAGGGAGAGAGGTGGAGCCCTGGGTAGCTTGCTGGGGTCAGTAGTCCCTGGGTGGAGTGCAAGGGGGCACCCTTCGGCCTCTACTGCAAGTCCAGGGAAAGAAGTGGAGCCCTGGGTAGCTTGCTGGGGTCAGAGGCCCCTAGGTGGAGGGCAAGGGGGCACCCTGTGTTCTATACTGCAAGTCCAGGGAGAGAGGTGGACCCCTGGGTAGCTTGCTGGGGTCAGAGGGCCCTACGTGGAGGGCCATGGGGCACCCTGGGGACTCTACTGCAAGTCCAGGGAGATAGGCAGGCCCCTGGGCAGCTTGCTGGGGTCAGAGGCCCCTAGGTGGAGGGCCAAGGGTCACCCTGGGGCCTAGTCTGCAAGTCTAGGGAGAGAGGTTGACCCCTGGGTAGCTTTCTTGGGTCAGAGGCCCCTAGGTGGAGGGCCAAGGGCCACCCTGGGGCCTCTCTTGCAAGTCCAGGGAGAGAGGTGGACCCCTGGGCAGCTTGCTTGGGTCAGGGGCCCCTGGGTGGAGGACCAGGGGCACCCTGGGGCCTATACTGCAAGTCCAGGGAGAGAGTTGGAGCCCTGGGTAGCTTGCTAGGGTCAGAGGGCCCTAGTTGGAGGGCCATTGGGCACCCTGGGAACTCTACTTCAAGTGCAGGGAGATAGGTAGGCCCCTGGGTAGCTTGCTGGGGTCAGAGGCCCCTAAGTGGAGGGCCAAGAGTCACCCTGGGGCCTCTACTGCAAGTCTAGGGAGAGATGTGGACCACTGGGAAGCTTGCTGGTGTCAGAGGCCCCTAGGGGGAGGGCCAGGGGGCACCCAGGGGCCTCTATTGCAAGTCCAGGGAGAGAGGTGGACCCCTGGGCAGCTTGCTTGGGTCAGGGACCCCTAGGTGGAGGACCAGGGGGCACCCTGGGGCCTATACTGCAAGTCCAGGGAGAGAGTTGGAGCCCTGTGTATCTTGTTGGGGTCAGAGGGCCCTGGGTGGAGGGTCATGGGGCACCCTGGGGACTCAACTGCAAGTCCAGGGAGATAGGTAGGCCCCTGGGTAGTTTGCTGGGGTCAGAGGCCCCTAGGTGGAGGGCCAAGGGTCACCCTGGGGCCTCTACTGAAAGTCTAGGGAGAGAGGTGGACCACTGGGAAGCTTGCTGGTGTCAGAGGCCCCTAGGGGGAGGGCCTGGGGGCACCGTAGGGCCTCTACTGCAAGTCCAGGAAGAGAGGTGGACCCCTGGGTAGTTTGCTGGGGTCAGAGGCCCCTAGGTGGAGGGCCAGGGGCACCCTGGGGCCTCTACTAAAAGTCCAGGGAGAGAGGTGGACCCCTGGGTAGCTTTCTGGGGTCAGAGGCCCCTAGGTGGAGGGCCAGGGGGCACTCAGTGGCGTCTACTGCAAGACAAGGGAGAGATGTGGACCCCTGGGTAGCTTGCTGGGGTCAGATGCCCCTAGGTGGAGGTTCACGGGGCACCCTGGGGCCTCTAATGCAAGTCCAGGGAGAGAGGTGGACCCCTCGGTAACTTGCTGGGGTCAGAGACCCCTAGGTGGAGGGCAAATGGGCACCCTGGGGCCTCTACTGCAAGTCCAGGGAGAGAGGTGGAGCCCTGGGTAGCTTGCTGGGGTCAGAGGCCCCTAGGTGGAGGGCCAAGGGTCACCCTGGGGCCTCTACTGCAAGTCTAGGGAGAGAGGTGGACCACTGGGAAGCTTGCTGGTGTCAGAGGCCCCTAGGGGGAGGGCCAGGGGGCACCCTGGGGCCTCTATTGCAAGTCCAGGGAGAGTGGTGGACCTCTGGGCAGCTTGCTCGGGTCAAGGGCCCCTGGTGGAGGACCAGGGGGCACCCTGGGGCCTATACTGCTAGTCCAGGGAGAGAGTCGGAGCCCTGGGTAGCTTGCTGGGGTCAGAGGGCCCTAGGTTGAGGGCCATGGGGCACCCTAGGGACTCTACTGCAAGTCCAGGGAGATAGGTAGGCCCCTGGGTAGCTTGCTGGGGTCAGAGGCCCCTAGGTGGAGGGCCAAGGGTCACCCTGGGGCCTAGTCTGCAAGTCTAGGGAGAGAGGTGGACCCCTGGGTAGCTTTCTGGGGTCAGAGGCCCCTAGGTGAAGGGCCAAGGGGCACCCAGGGGCCTCTATTGCAAGTCCAGGGAGAGAGGTTGACCCCTGGGCAGCTTGCTTGAGTCAGGGGCCCCTAGGTGGAGGACCAGGGGGCACCCTGGGGCCTATACTGCAAGTCCAGGGAGAGAGTTGGAGCCCTGGGTAGCTTGCTGGGGTCAGAGGGCCCAAGGTGGAGGGTCATGGGGCACCCTGGGGACTCTACTGCAAGTCCAGGGAGATAGGTAGGCCCCTGGGTAGCTTGCTGGGGTCAGAGGTCCCTAGGTGGAGGGCCAAGGGTCACCCTGGGGCCTCTACTGCAAGTCCAGGGAGAGGGGTGAAGCCCTGGGTAGCTTGCTGGTGTCAGATGCCCCTAGGTGGAGGGCCAAAGGGCACCCTGGGGCCTATACTTCAAGTCCAGGGAGAGAGGTGGACCCCTGGGTAGCTTGCTGGTGTTAGATGCCCCTAATTGGAGGGCCAGGGGGCACCCTGGGTCCTATACTGCAAGTCCAGGGAGAGAGGTGGACCCCTGGGTAGCTTGCTGGGGTCAGATTCCCCTAGGTGGAGGGCCAGGGGGCACCCTGGGGCCTATACTGCAAGTCCAAAGAGAGAGGTGGACCCCTGGGTAGCTTGCTGGGGTCAGAGGGCCCTACGTGGAGGGCCATGGGGCACCCTGGGGACACTACTGCAAGTCCAGGGAGAGAAGTGGAGCCCTGGGTAGCTTGCTGGGGTCAGTAGTCCCTGGGTGGAGGGCAAGGGGGCACCCTTCGGCCTCTACTGCAAGTCCAGGGAGAGAAGTGGAGCCCTGGGTAGCTTGCTGGGGTCAGAGGCCCCTAGGTGGAGGGCAAGGGGGCACCCTGTGGCCTATACTGCAAGTCCAGGGAGAGAGGTGGACCCCTGGGTAGCTTGCTGGGGTCAGAGGGCCCTACGTGGAGGGCCATGGGGCACCCTGGGGACTCTACTGCAAGTCCAGGGAGATAGGCAGGCCCCTGGGCAGCTTGCTGGGGTCAGAGGCCCCTAGGTGGAGGGCCAAGCGTCACCCTGGGGCCTAGTCTGCAAGTCTGGATAGAGAGGTGGACCCCTGGGTAGCTTTCTTGGGTCAGAGGCCCCTAGGTGGAGGGCCAAGGGCCACCCTGGGGCCTCTCTTGCAAGTCCAGGGAGAGAGGTGGACCCCTGGGCAGCTTGCTCGGGTCAGGGGCCCCTAGGTGGAGGACCAGGGGCACCCTGGGGCCTATACTGCAAGTCCAGGGAGAGAGCTGGACCCCAGGGTAGCTTGCTCGGTTCAGAGGCCCCTAGGTGGAGGGCCACGGGGTACCCTCGGGCCTCTACTGCAAGTCCAGGAAGAGAGGTGGACCCCTGGGTAGTTTGCTGGACTCAGAGGCCCCTAGGTGGAGGGCCACGGGGTACCCTGGGGCCTCTACTGCAAGTCCAGGGAGAGAGGTGGAGCCCTGGGTAGCTTGCTGGGGTCAGTAGTCCCTGGGTGGAGGGCAAGGGGGCACCCTTCGGCCTCTACTGCAAGTCCAGGGAGAGAAGTGGAGCCCTGGGTAGCTTGCTGGGGTCAGAGGCCCCTAGGTGGAGGGCAAGGGGGCACCCTGTGGCCTATACTGCAAGTCCAGGGAGAGAGGTGGACCCCTGGGTAGCTTGCTGGGGTCAGAGGGCCCTACGTGGAGGGCCATGGGGCACCCTGGGGACTCTACTGCAAGTCCAGGGAGATAGGCAGGCCCCTTAGGCAGCTTGCGTGGGTCAGGGGCCCCTAGGTGGAGGACCAGGGGCACCCTGGGGCCTATACTGCAAGTCCAGGGAGAGAGTTGGAGCCCTGGGTAGCTTGCTAGGGTCAGAGGGCCCTAGTTGGAGGGCCATTGGGCACCCTGGAACTCTACTTCAAGTGCAGGGAGATAGGTAGGCCCCTGGGTTGCTTGCTGGGGTCAGAGGCCCCTATGTGGAGGGCCAAGAGTCACCCTGGGGCCTCTACTGCAAGTCTAGGGAGAGATGTGGACTACTGGGAAGTTTGCTGGTGTCAGAGGCCCCTAGGGGGAGGGCCAGGGGGCACCCAGGGGCCTCTATTGCAAGTCCAGGGAGAGAGGTGGACCCCTGGGCAGCTTGCTTGGGTCAGGGACCCCTAGGTGGAGGACCAGGGGGCACCCTGGGGCCTATACTGCAAGTCCAGGGAGAGAGTTGGAGCCCTGTGTATCTTGCTGGGGTCAGAGGGCCCTGGGTGGAGGGTCATGGGGCACCCTGGGGACTCAACTGCAAGTCCAGGGAGATAGGTAGGCCCCTGGGTAGCTTGCTGGGGTCAGAGGCCCCTAGGTGGAGGGCCAAGGGTCACCCTGGGGCCTCTACTGAAAGTCTAGGGAGAGAGGTGGACCACTGGGAAGCTTGCTGGTGTCAGAGGCCCCTAGGGGGAGGGCCTGGGGGCACCGTAGGGCCTCTATTGCAAGTCCAGGAAGAGAGGTGGACCCCTGGGTAGTTTGCTGGGGTCAGACGCCCCTAGGTGGAGGGTCAGGGGCACCCTGGGGCCTCTACTAAAAGTCCAGGGAGAGAAGTGGACCCCTGGGTAGCTTGCTGGGGTCAGAGGCCCCTAGGTGGAGGGCCAGGGGGCACTCAGAGGCGTCTACTGCAAGACAAGGGAGAGATGTGGACCCCTGGGTAGCTTGCTGGGGTCAGAGGCCCCTAGGTGGAGGTTCACGGGGCACCCTGGGGCCTCTAATGCAAGTCCAGGGAGAGAGGTGGACCCCTCGGTAACTTGCTGGGGTCAGAGACCACTAGGTGGAGGGCAAATGGGCACCCTGGGGCCTCTACTGCAAGTCCAGGGAGAGAGGTGGAGCCCTGGGTAGCTTGCTGGGGTCAGAGGCCCCTAGGTGGAGGGCCAGAGGGCAGCCTAGGGCCTCTACTACAAGTCCAGGGTGAGAGGTGGAGCCCTAGGTAGCTTGCTGGGGTCAGTAGCACCTGGGTGGAGGGCAAGGGGGCACCCTGGGGCCTCTATTGCAAGTCCAGGGAGAGAGCTGGACCCCTGGGTAGCTTGCTGGGTTCAGAGGCCCCTAGGTGGAGGGCCATGGGGTACCCTGGGGCCTCTACTGCAAGTCCAGGGAGAGATGTGGACCTCTGGGTAGCTTGCTGGGGTCAGAGGCCCCTAGGTGGAGGGCCAGAGGGCACACTGGGGCCTATACTGCAAGTCCAGGGAGAGAGGTGGACCCCTGGGTAGCTTGCTGGGGTCAGAGGCCCCTAGGTGGAGGACCAGGGGGCACCCTGGGGCCTCTATTGCAAGTCCAGGGAGAAAGCTGGACCTCTGGGTAGCTTGCTTGGGTCAGGGGCCCCTAGGTGGAGGACCAGGGGGCACCCTGGGGCCTATACTGCTAGTCCAGGGAGAGAGTTGGAGCCCTGGGTAGCTTGCCAGGGTCAGAGGGCCCTAGGTGGAGGGCCATGGGGCACCCTGGGGACTCTACTGCATGTCCAGGGAGATAGGTAGGCCCCTGGGTAGCTTGCTGGGGTCAGAGGCCCCTAGGTGGAGGGCCAAGGGTCACCCTGGGGCCTAGTCTGCAAGTCTAGGGAGAGAGGTGGACCCCTGGGTAGCTTTCTGGGGTCAGAGGCCCCTCTTGGAGGGCCAAGAGGCACCCTGGGGCCTCTATTGCAAGTCCAAGGAGAGAGGTGGACCCCTGGGCAGCTTGCTTGGGTCAGGGGCCCCTAGGTGGAGGACCAGGGGGCACCCTGGGGCCTATACTGCAAGTCCAGGGAGAGAGTTGGAGCCCTGGGTAGCTTGCTGGGGTCAGAGGGCCCAAGGTGGAGGGACATGGGGCACCCTGGGGACTCTACTGCAAGTCCAGGGAGATAGGTAGGCCCCTGGGTAGCTTGCTGGGGTCAGAGGTCCCTAGGTGGAGGGCCACGGGGTACCCTGGGGCCTCTACTGCAAGTCCAGGGAGAGATGGGGACCCCTGGGTAGCTTGCTGGGGTCAGAGGCCCCTAGGTGGAGGGCCAGAGGGCACAATGGGGCCTATACTGCAAGTCAAGGGAGAGAGGTGGACCCCTGGGTAGCTTGCTGGTGTCAGATGCCCCTAGGTGGAGGGCCAGAGGGCACCCTGGGGCCTATACTGCAAGTCCAGGGTGAGAGGTGGACCCCTGGGTAGCTTACTGGGGTCAGAGGGCCCTACGTGGAGGGCCATGGGGCACCCTGGGGACTCTACTGCAAGTCCAGGGAGATAGGCAGGCCCCTGGGCAGCTTGCTGGGGTCAGAGGCCCCTAGGTGGAGGGCCAAGGGTCACCCTGGGGCCTAGTCTGCAAGTCTAGGGAGAGAGGTGGACCCCTGAGTAGCTTTCTGGAGTCAGAGGCCCCTAGGTGGAGGGCCAAGGGCCACCCTGGGGCCTCTCTTGCAAGTCCAGGGAGAGAGGTGGACCCCTGGGCAGCTTGCTTGGGTCAGGGGCCCCTAGGTGGAGGGCCACGGGGTACCCTGGGATCTCTATTGCAAGTCCAGGGAGAGATGGGGACCCCTGGGTAGCTTGCTGGGGTCAGAGGCCCCTAGGTGGAGGGCCAGAGGGCACAATGGGGCCTATACTGCAAGTCCAGGGAGAGAGGTGGACCCCTGGGTAGCTTGCTGGTGTCAGAGGCCCCTAGGTGGAGGGCCAGGGGGCACCCTGGGGCCTATACTGCAAGTCCAAGGAGAGAGGTGGACCCCTGGGTAGCTTGCTGGGTTCAGAGGCCCCTAGTTGGAGGGCCAGAGGTACCCTGGGGCCTCTACTGCAAGTCCAGGGAGAGATGTGGACCCCTGGGTAGCTTGCTGGACTCAGAGGCCCCTAGGTGGAGGGCCAGGGGGCACCCTGGAAACTCTACTATAAGTCCAGGGAGAGAGGTGGACCCCTGGGTAGCTTGCTGGTTTCAGAGGCCCCTAGGTGGAGGGCCAGGGGTCACCCAGGGGCGTCTACTGCAAGTCCAGGGAGAGAGGTGGACCCCTCGGTAGCTTGCTGGGGTCAGAGACCCCTAGGTGGAGGGCAAGGGGGCACCCTGGGGCCTATACTGCAAGTCCAGGGAGAGAGGTGGACCCCTGGGTAGCTTGCTTATGTGAAAGGCCCCTAGGTGGAGGGCCAAAGGGCACCCTGGGGCCTCTATTTCAAGCCCAGGGAGAGAGATGGACCCCTGGGTAGCTTGCTGGGGTCAGAGGCCCCTAGGTGGAGGGCCAAGTGGCACCCTGGGGCCTCTACTGCAAGTCCAGAGCGAGAGGTGGACCCCTGGGTAGCTTGCTGGGGGACATTCTGGGGCCTATCCTGCAAGTCCAGGGAGAGAGGTGGACCCCTTGTTAGCTTGTTGGGGTCAGAGGCTCCTAGGTGGAGGGCCAGGGGGCACCCTGGGGCCTATCCTGCAAGTCCAGGGAGAGAGGTGGACCCCTGGGTAACTTGATGGGGTCAAAGGCCCCTAGGTGGAGGGCCAAAGGGCACCCTGGGGCTTCTACTGCAAGCCCAGGTATACAGTTGGACCCCAGGGTAGCTTGTTGGGGTCAGAGGCCCCTATGTGGATTGCAAGGGGGCACCCTGGGGCCTATACTGCAAGACCAGGGAGAGAGGTGGACCCCTGGGTAGCTTGCTGGGGTCAGAGGCCCCTAGGTGGAGGGTCAGGGGGCACGCAGGGGCGTCTACTGCAAGTCCAGGGAGAGATGTGGACCCCTGGGTAGCTTACTGGGGTCAGAGGCGACTAGGTGGAGGGCCAATGGGCACCCTGGGGCCTATCCTGCAAGTCCAGGGAGAGAGGTGGACCCCTGGGTAGCTTAATGGGGTCAAAGGCCCCTAGGTGGAGGGCCAAGGGGCACCCTGGGGCTTCTACTGCAAGCCCAGGGATAGAGTTGGACGCCAAGGTAGCTTGTTGGGGTCAGAGGCCAATAGGTGGAGGGCCACGGGGCACCCTGGGGCCTCTACTGCAAGTCCAGGGAGAGAGGTGGACCCCTCGGTAGCTTGCTGGGGTCAGAGGCGACTAGGTGGAGGGCCAATGGGCACCCTGGGGCCTTTACTGCAAGTCCAGGGAGAGATGTGGAGCCCTGGGTAGCTTGCTGGGGTCAGAGGCCCCTAGGTGGAGGGCCAGAGGGCAGCCTAGGGCCTCTACTACAAGTCCAGGGAGAGAGGTGGAGCCCTGGGTAGCTTGCTGGGGTCAGTAGCCCCTGGGTGGAGGGCAAGGGGGCACCCTGGGGCCTCTATTGCAAGTCCAGGGAGAGAGCTGGACCCCTGGGTAGCTTGCTGGGGTCAGAGGTCCCTAGGTGGAGGGCCAAGGGTCACCCTAGGGCCTATCCTGCAAGTCCATGGAGAGAGGTGGACCCCTGGGTAGCTAGATGGGGTCAAAGGCCCCTAGGTGGAGGGCCACGGGGTACCCTGGGGCCTCTACTGCAAGCCCAGGGAGAGATGTGGACCCCTGGGTAGCTTGCTGGGGTCAGAAGCCCCTAGGTGGTGGGCCACGGGGTACCCTGGGGCCTCTACTGCAAGTCCAGGGAGAGAGGTGGAGCTCTGGGTAGCTTGCTGGGGTCAGAGGCCCCTAGGTGGAGGGCAAGGGGGCACCCTGTGGCCTATACTGCAAGTCCAGGGAGAGAGGTGGACCCCTGGGTAGCTTGCTGGGGTCAGAGGGCCCTAGGTGGAGGGCCATGGGGCACCCTGGGGACTCTACTGCAAGTCCAGGGAGATAGGTAGGCCCCTGGGTAGCCTGCTGGGGTCAGAGGCCCCTGGGGGAGGGCAAGGGGGCACCGTAGGGACTCTACTATAAGTCCAGGGAGAGAAGTGGACCCCTGGGTAGCTTGCTGGGGTCAGAGGCCCCTAGGTGGAAGGCCAGGGGGCACCCAGGGGCGCCTACTGCAAGTCCAGGGAGAGATGTGGACCCCTTGGTAGCTTGCTGGGGTCAGAGACCACTAGGTGGAGGGCCAGGGGGCACCCTGGGGCCTCTACTGCAAGTCCAGGGAGAGAGATAGACCCTGGTTAGCTTGCTGGGGTCAGAGGCCCCTGTGTGGATTGCAAGGGGGCACCCTGGGGCCTATACTGCAAGACCAGGGAGAGAGGTGGACCCCTGGGTAGCTTGCTGGGGTCAGAGGCCCCTAGGTGGAGGGCCAGGGGGCACCCAGGGGAGTCTACTGCAAGTCAAGGGAGAGATGTGGACCCCTGAGTAGCTTACTGGGGTCTGAGGCCCCTAGGTGGAGGGCCACGGGGCACCCTGGGGCAACTACTGCAAGTCCAGGGAGAGAGGTGGACCCCTCGGTAGCTTGCTGGGGTCAGAGGCAACTAGGTGGAGGGCCAATGGGCACCCTGGGGCCTCTACTGCAAGTCCAGGGAGAGAGGTGGAGCCCTGGGTAGCTTGCTGGGGTCAGAGGCCCCTAGGTGGAGGGCCAGAGGGCAGCCTAGGGCCCCTACTACAAGTCCAGGGAGAGATGTGGAGCCCTGGGTAGCTTGCTGGGGTCAGTAGCCCCTGGGTGGAGGGCAAGGGGGCACCCTGGGGCCTCTATAGCAAGTCCAGGGAGAGAGCTGTACCCCTGGGTAGCTTGCTGGTGTCAGAGGCGACTAGGTGGAGGGCCATAGGGCACCCTGGGGCCTCTACTGCAAGTCCAGGGAGAGAGGTGGAGCCCTGGGTAGCTTGCTGTGATCAGAGGCCCCTAGGTGGAGGGCCAGAGGGCAGCCTAGGGCCTCTACTACAAGTCCAGAGAGAGAGGTGGAGCCCTGGGTAGCTTGCTGGGGTCAGTAGCCCCTGGGTGGAGGGCAAGGGGGCACCCTGGGGCCTTTATTGCAAGTCCAGGGAGAGAGCCGGACCCCTGGGTAACTTGCTGGGGTCAGAGGCCCCTAGGTGGAGGGCCACGGGTTACCCTGGGGCCTCTACTGCAAGTCCAGGGAGAGAGGTGGAGCCCTGGGTAGCTTGCTGGGGTCATAGGCCCCTAGGTGGAGGGCCAGGGGGCACCGTAGGGCCTCTACTGCAAGTCCAGGAAGAGAGGTGGACCCCTGGGTAGTTTGCTGGGGTCAGAGGCCCCTAGGTGGAGGGCCAGGGGGCACCCTGGGGCCTCTACTTTGAGTACAGGGAGAGAAGTGGACCCCTGGGTAGCTTGATGGGGTCAAAGGCCCCTAGGTGGAGGGCCAAGGGGCATCCTGGGGCCTCTACTGCAAGTCCAGGGAGAGATGTTGAACACTGGGTAGTTTGCTGAAGTCAGAGGCCCCTAGGTGGAGGGCCACGGGGCAACCTGGGGCCTATACTGCAAGTCCAGGGAGAGAGGTGGACCTCTGGGTAGCTTGCTGGGGTTGGGGGCCTCTATGTGGAGGGCCAGGGGGCATCCTGGGGCCTATCCTGCAAGTCCAAGGAGAGAGGTGGACCCCTGGTTAGCTTGTTGGGGTCAAAGGCCCCTAGGTGGTGGACCAAGGGGCACCCTGGGGCTTCTACTGCAAGCCCAGGGATAAAGTTGGACCCCAGGGTAGCTTGCTGGGGTCAGAGGCCCCTAGGTGGAGGGCCAGGGGGCACCCAGGGGCGTCTACTGCAAGTCCAGGGAGAGATGTGGACCCCTGAGTAGCTTACTGGGGTCAGAGGCCCCTAGGTGGAGGGCCACGAGCACCCTGGGGCCTCTACTGCAAGTCCAGGGAGAGAGGTGGACCCCTTGGTAGCTTGCTGGGGTCAGAGGCGACTAGGTGGAGGGCCAATGGGCACCCTGGGGCCTCTACTGCAAGTCCAGGGAGAGAGGTGGAGCCCTGGGTAGCTTGCTGTGATCAGAGGCCCCTAGGTGGAGGGCCAGAGGGCAGCCTAGGGCCTCTACTACAAGTCCAGAGAGAGAGGTGGAGCCCTGGGTAGCTTGCTGGGGTCAGTAGCCCCTGGGTGGAGCGTAAGGGGGCACCCTGGGGCCTCTATTGCAAGTCCAGGGAGAGAGCTGGACCCCTGGGTAGCTTGCTGGGGTCAGAGGCCCCTACGTGGAGGGCCACGGGGTACCCTGGGAACTCTACTGCAAGCCCAGGGAGAGATGTGGACCCCTGGGTAGCTTGCTGGGGTCAGAGGCCCCAAGGTGGATGGCCACAGGGTACCCTGGGGCCTCTACTGCAAGTCCAGGGAGAGAGGTGGAGCCCTGGGTAGCTTGCTGGGGTCAGAGGCAACTAGGTGGAGGGCAAGGGGGCACCCTGTGGCCTATACTTCAAGTCCAGGGAGAGAGGTGGACCCCTGGGTAGCTTGCTGGGGTCAGAGGGCCTTAGGTGAAGGGCCATGGGGCACCCTGTGGACTCTACTGCCAGTCCAGGGAGATAGGTAGGCCCCTGGGTAGCTTGCTGGGGTCAGAGGCCCCAAGGGGGAGGGCCAGGGGGCACCAAAGGGCCACTACTATAAGTCCAGGGAGAGAAGTGGACCACTGGGTAGCTTGCTGGGGTCAGAGGCCCCTAGGTGGAGGGCCAGGGGGCACCCTGGGGCCTCTACTGCAAGTCCAGGGAGAGAGCTGGACCCCTAGGTAGCTTTCTGGGGTCAGGGGCCCCTAGGTGGAGGGCCAGGGGGCACCCTGGGGCCTATACTGCAAGTCCAGGGAGAGATGTGGACCCCTGGGTAGCTTGCTGGGGTCAGAGAACCCTAGATGGAGGGCCACGGGGCACCCTGGGGCCTCTACTGCAAGTCCAGGGAGAGAAGTGGACCCCTGGGCAGCTTGCTTGGGTCAGGGGATCCTAGGTGGAGGGCCAGGGGGCAACCTGGGGCCTATACTGCAAGTCCAGGGAGAGAGCTGGACCCCTCGGTAGCTTGCTGGGGTCAGAGGCCCCTAGGTGGAGGGCCAGAGGGCAGCCTAGTTCCTCTACTACAAGTCCAGAGAGAGAGGTGGAGCCCTGGGTAGCTTGCTGGGGTCAGTAGCCCCTAGGTGGAGGGCAAGGGGGCACCCTGGGGCCTCTATTGCAAGTCCAGGGAGAGAGGTGGACCCCTCGGTAGCTTGCTTGGGTCAGAGGCCCCTACGTGGTGTGCCACGGGGAACCCTGGGAACTCTACTGCAAGCCCAGGGAGAGATGTGGACCCCTGGGTAGCTTGCTGGGGTCAGAGGCCCCAAGGTGGATGGCCACGGGGTACCCTGGGGCCTCTACTGCAAGTCCAGGGAGAGAGGTGGAGCCCTGGGTAGCTTGCTGGGGTCAGAGGCAACTAGGTGGACGGCAAGGGGGCACCCTGTGGCCTATACTGCAAGTCCAGGGAGAGAGGTGGACCCCCGGGTAGCTTGCTGGGGTCAGAGGGCCTTAGGTGGAGGGCCATGGGGCACCCTGTGGACTCTACTGCAAGTCCAGGGAGATAGGTAGGCCCCTGGGTAGCTTGCTGGGGTCAGAGGCCCCAAGGGGGAGGGCCAGGGGGCACCGTAGGGCCTCTACTATAAGTCCAGGGAGAGAAGTGGACCACTGGGTAGCTTGCTGGGGTCAGAGGCCCCTAGGTGCAGGGCCAGGGGGCACCCTGGGGCCTCTACTGCAAGTCCAGGGAGAGAGCTGGACCCCTAGGTAGCTTTCTGGGGTCAGGGGCCCCTAGGTGGAGGGCCAGGGGGCACCCTGGGGCCTATACTGCAAGTCCAGGGAGAGATGTGGACCCCTGGGTAGCTTGCTGGGGTCAGAGGCCCCTAGATGGAGGGCCACGGGGCACCCTGGGGCCTCTACTGCAAGTCCAGGGAGAGAAGTGGACCCCTGGGCAGCTTGCTTGGGTCAGGGGATCCTAGGTGGAGGGCCAGGGGGCAACCTGGGGCCTATACTGCAAGTCCAGGGAGAGAGGTGGACCCATCGGTAGCTTGCTGGGTTCAGAGGCCCCTAGGTGGAGGGCCAATGGGCACCCTGGGGCCTCTACTGCAAGTCCAGGGAGAGAGGTGGAGCCCTGGGTAGCTTGCTGGGGTCAGAGGCCCCAAGGTGGAGGGCCAGAGGGCAGCCTAGGGCCCCTACTACAAGTCCAGGGAGAGAGGTGGAGCCCTGGGTAGCTTGCTGGGGTCAGTAGCCCCTGGGTGGAGGGCAAGGGGGCACCCTGGGGCCTCTATAGCAAGTCCAGGGAGAGAGCTGGACCCCTGGGTAGCTTGCTGGGGTCAGAGGCCCCTAGGTGGAGGGCCACGGGGTACCCTGGGGCCTCTACTGCAAGCCCAGGAAGAGATGTGGACCCCTGGGTAGCTTGCTGGGGTCAGAGGCCCCTAGGTGGAGGGCCACGGGGTATCCTGGGGCCTCTACTGCAAGTCCAGGGAGAGAGGTGGAGCCCTGGGTAGCTTGCTGGGGTCAGAGGCCCCTAGGTGGAGGGCAAGGAGGCACCCTGTGGCCTATACTGCAAGTCCAGGGAGAGAGGTGGACCCCTGGGTAGCTTGCTGGGGTCAGAGGGCCTTAGGTGGAGGGCCATGGGGCACCCTGTGGACTCTACTGCAAGTCCAGGGAGATAGGTAGGCCCCTGGGTAGCTTGCTGGGGTCAGAGGCCCCTAGGGGGAGGGCCAGGGGGCACCGTAGGGCCTCTACTATAAGTCCAGGGAGAGAAGTGGACCACTGGGTAGCTTGCTGGGGTCAGAGGCCCCTAGGTGGAGGGCCAGGGGGCAACTAGGGGCATCTACTGCAAGTCCAGGGAGAGATGTGGACCCCTGAGTAGCTTGCTGGGGTCAGAGGCCCCTAGGTGGAGGGCCACGGGCACCCTGGGGCCTCTACTGCAAGTCCAGGGAGAGAAGTGGACCCCTGGGCAGCTTGCTTGGGTCAGGGGATCCTAGGTGGAGGGCCAGGGGGCAACCTGGGGCCTATACTGCAAGTCCAGGAAGAGAGGTGAACCCCTGGGTGGCTTGCTGGGGTCAGAGGCCCCTAGGTGGAGGGCAAGGGGTCACCCTGCGGACTATACAGTACGTCCAGGGAGAGAGCTGGACCCCTGGGTAGCTTGCAGGGGTCAGAGGCCCCTAGGTGGAGGGCAAGGGGGCACCCTGTGGAATATACTGCAAGTCCAGGAAAGAGTTGGACCCCTGGGTAGCTTGCTGGGGTCAGAGGGCCCTAGGTGGAGGGCCATGGGGCACCCTGGGGACTCTACTGCAAGTCCAGGGAGAGAGGTGGACCCCTGGGTAGTTTGCTACGGTCAGAGGCCCCTAGGTGGAGGGCCAGGGGGCACCCTGGGGCCTCTACTATGAGTCCAGGGAGAGAGGTGGACCCCTGGGTGGCTTGCTGGGGTCAGAGGCCCCTAGGTGGAGGGCCAGGGAGCACCCAGGGGCCTCTACTGCAAGTCCAGGGAGAGAAGTGGACCCCTGGGTAGCATGATGGGGTCAGAGGCCCCTATGTGGAGGGCCAAGGGGCACCCTGGGGCCTCTATTGCAAGTCCAGGGAGAGAGGTGGACCCTTGGGCAGCTTGTTTGGGTCAGGGGCCCCTAGGTGGAGGTCCAGGGGGCACCCTGGGGCCTATACTGCAAGTCCAGGGAGAGAGGTGGAGCCCTGGGTAGCTTTCTGGGGTCAGAGGGCCCTAGTTGGAGGGCCATGGGGCACACTGGGGACTCTACTGCAAGCCCAGGGAGATAGGTAGGCCCCTGGTTAGCTTGCTGGGGTCAGAGGCCCCTAGGTGGAGGGCCAAGGGTCACCCTGGGGCCTCTACTGCAAGTCTAGGGAGATAGGTGGACCACTTGGAAGCTTGCTGGTGTCAGAGTACCCTAGGGGGAGGGCCAGGGTGCACCGTAGGGCCTCTACTGCCAGTCCAGGAAGAGAGGTGGACCCCTGGGTAGCTTGCTGGGGTCAAAGGCCCCTAGGTGGAGGGTCAGGGGGCACCCAGGGGCGTCTACTGCAAGTCCAGGGAGAGATGTGGACCCCTGGGTAGCTTGCAGGGGTCAGAGGCCCTTAGGTGGAGGGTCACGGGGCACCCTGGGGCCTCTATTGCAAGTCCAGGGAGAGAGGTGGACCCCTCGGTAGCTTGCTGGGGTCAGAGACCCCTAGGTGGAGGGCCAATGGGCACCCTGGGGCCTCTACTGCAAGTCCAGGGAGAGAGGTGGAGCCCTGGGTAGCTTGCTGGGGTCAGAGGCCCCTAGATGGAGGGCCAGAGGGCAGCCCAGGGCCTCTACTACAAGTCCAGGGAGAGAGGTGGAGCCCTGGGTAGCTTGCTGGGGTCAGTAGCCCCTGGGTGGAGGGCAAGGAGGCACCCTGGGGCCTCTATTGCAAGTCCAGGGAGAGAGCTGGACCCCTGGGTAGCTTGCTGGGTTCAGAGGCCCCTAGGTTGAGGGCCACGGGGTACCCTGGGGCCTCTACTGCAAGTCCAGAGAGAGATGTGGACCCCTGGGTAGCTTGCTGGGGTCAGAGGCCCCTAGGTGGAGGGCCACGGGGTACCCTGGGGCCTCTACTGCAAGTCCAGGGAGAGAGGTGGAGCCCTGGGTAGCTTGCTAGGGTCAGTAGCCCCTGGGTGGAGGGCAAGGGGGCACCCTGGGGCCTCTACTGCAAGTCCAGGGAGAGGGATGGAGCCCTGGGTAGCTTGCTGGGGTCAGAGGCCCCGAGGTGGAGGACAAGGGGGCACCCTGTGGCCTATACTGCAAGTCCAGGGAGAGAGGTGGACCCCTGGGTAGCTTGCTGGGGTCAAAGGGCCCTAGGTGGAGGGCCATGGGGCACCCTCGGGACTCTACTGCAAGTCCAGGGAGATAGGCAGGCCCCTGGGCAGCTTGCTGAGGTCAAAGGCCCCTAGGTGGAGGGCCAAGGGTCAACCTGGGGCCGGGTCAGAGGCCCCTAGGTGGAGGGCCACGCGGCACCCTGGGGCCTCTACTGCAAGTCCAGGGAGAGAGGTGGACCCCTCGGTAGCTTGCTGGGGTCAGAGGCCCCTAGGTGGAGGGCCAAGGGGCACCCTGGGGCCTCTACTGCAAGTCCAGGGAGAGAAGTGGACCCCTGGGTAGCATGATGGGGTCAAAGGCCCCTAGGTGGAGGGCCAAGGGGCACCCTGGGGCCTCTACTGCAAGCCCAGGGATAGAGGTGGACCCCTGGGTAGCTTGCTGGGGTCAGAGGCCCCTGGGTGGATTGCAAGGGGGCACCCTGGGGCCTCTATTGCAAGTCCAGGGAGAGAGCTTGACCCCTGGGTAGCTTGCTGGGTTCAGAGGCCCCTAGGTGGAGGGCCACGGGGTACCCTGGGGCCTCTACTGCAAGCCCAGGGAGAGATGTGGACCCCTGGGTACCTTGCTGGGGTCAGGGGCCCCTAGGTGGAGGGCCACGGGGTACCCTGGGGCCTCTACTGCAAGTCCAGGGAGAGAGGTGGAGCCCTGGGTAGCTTGCTGGGGTCAGAGGCCCCTAGGTGGAGGGCCAGGGGGCACCCTGTGGCCTATACTGCAAGTCCAGGCAGAGAGGTGGACCCCTGGGTAGCTTGCTGGGGTCAGAGGGCCCTAGGTGGAGGGCCATGGGGCACCCTGGGGACTCTACTGCAAGTCCAGGGAGATAGGTAGGCCCCTGGGAAGCTTGCTGGGGTCAGAGGCCCCTAGGGGGAGGGCCAGGGGGCACCTTAGGGCCTCTACTATAAGTCCAGGGAGAGAAGTGGACCCCTGGGTAGCTTGCTGGGGTCAGAGGCCCCTAGGTGGAGGGCCAGGGGGCACCCAGGGGCGTCTACTGCAAGTCCAGGGAGAGATGTGGACCCCTGGGTAGCTTGCTGGGGTCAGAGGCCCCTAGGTGGAGGGCCACAGGGCACCCTGGGGCCTCTACTGCAAGTCCAGGGAGAGAGGTGGACCCCTGGTTAGCTTGTTGGGGTCAGAGGCTCCTAGGTGGAGGGCGAGGGGGCACCCTGGGGCCTATCCTGCAAGTCCAGGGAGAGAGGTGGACCCCTGGGTAGCTTGATGGGGTCAAAGGCCCCTAGGTGGAGGGCCAAGGGGCACCCTGGGGCTTCTACTGCAAGCCCAGGGATAGAGTTGGACCCCAGGGTAGCTTGCTGGGGTCAGAGTCCCCTGTGTGGATTGCAAGGGGGCACCCTGGGGCCTATACTGCAAGTCCAGGGAGAGAGGTGGACCCCTGGGTAGCTTGTTGGGGTCAGAGGCCCCTTGGTGGAGGGCCAGGGGGCACCCAGGGGCATCTACTGCAAGTCCAGGGAGAGATGTGGACCCCTGGGTAGCTTACTGGGGTCAGAGGCCCCTAGGTGGAGGGCCACGGGGTACCCTGGGGCCTCTACTGCAAGCCCAGGGAGAGATGTGGACCCCTGGGTACCTTGCTGGGGTCAGGGGCCCCTAGGTGGAGGGCCACGGGGTACCCTGGGGCCTCTACTGCAAGTCCAGGGAGAGAGGTGGAGCCCTGGGTAGCTTGCTGGGGTCAGAGGCCTCTAGGTGGAGGGCAAGGGGGCACCCTGTGGCCTATACTGCAAGTCCAGGCAGAGAGGTGGACCCCTGGGTAGCTTGCTGGGGTCAGAGGGCCCTAGGTGGAGGGCCATGGGGCACCCTGGGGACTCTACTGCAAGTCCAGGGAGATAGGTAGGCCCCTGGGAAGCTTGCTGGGGTCAGAGGCCCCTAGGGGGAGGGCCAGGGGGCACCTTAGGGCCTCTACTATAAGTCCAGGGAGAGAAGTGGACCCCTGGGTAGCTTGCTGGGGTCAGAGGCCCCTAGGTGGAGGGCCAGGGGGCACCCAGGGGCGTCTACTGCAAGTCCAGGGAGAGATGTGGACCCCTGGGTAGCTTGCTGGGGTCAGAGGCCCCTAGGTGGAGGGCCACAGGGCACCCTGGGGCCTCTACTGCAAGTCCAGGGAGAGAGGTGGACCCCTGGTTAGCTTGTTGGGGTCAGAGGCTCCTAGGTGGAGGGCGAGGGGGCACCCTGGGGCCTATCCTGCAAGTCCAGGGAGAGAGGTGGAGCCCTGGGTAGCTTGATGGGGTCAAAGGCCCCTAGGTGGAGGGCCAAGGGGCACCCTGGGGCTTCTACTGCAAGCCCAGGGATAGAGTTGGACCCCAGGGTAGCTTGCTGGGGTCAGAGTCCCCTGTGTGGATTGCAAGGGGGCACCCTGGGGCCTATACTGCAAGTCCAGGGAGAGAGGTGGACCCCTGGATAGCTTGTTGGGGTCAGAGGCCCCTTGGTGGAGGGCCAGGGGGCACCCAGGGGCGTCTACTGCAAGTCCAGGGAGAGATGTGGACCCCTGGGTAGCTTACTGGGGTCAGAGGCCCCTAGGTGGAGGGCCACGGGGCACCCTGGGGCCTCTACTGCAAGTCCAGGGAGAGAGGTGGACCCCTCGGTAGCTTGCTGGGGTCAGAGGCGACTAGGCGGAGGGCCAATGTGCACCCTGGGGCCTCTACTGCAAGTCCAGGGAGAGAGGTGGAGCCCTGGTTAGCTTGCTGGGGTCAGAGGCCCCTAGGTGGAGGGCCAGAGGGCAGCCTAGGGCCTCTACTACAAGTCCAGGGAGAGAGGTGGAGCCCTGGGTAGCTTGCTGGGGTCATTAGCCCCTGGGTGGGGGGCAAGGGGGCACCCTGGGGCCTCTATTGCAAGTCCAGGGAGAGAGCTGGACCCCTGGGTAGCTTGCTGGGGTCAGAGGCCCCTAGGTGGAAGGCCACGGGGTACCCTGGGGCCTCTACTGCAAGCCCAGGGAGAGATGTGGACCCCTGGGTAGCTTGCTGGGGTCAGAGGCCCCTAGCGTGAGGGCCACGGGGTACCCTGTGGCCTATACTGCAAGTACAGGGAGAGAGGTGGAGCCCTGGCTAGCTTGCTGGGGTCAGAGGGCCCTAGGTGGAGGGCCATGGGGCACCCTGGGGCCTCTACTGCAAGTCCAGGGAGAGAGGTGGACCCCTCGGTAACTTGCTGGGGTCAGAGTTAACATCTTCTGTTAACCTTACAAAGAACTCTGAAGACTCTAAAATACATTTCAACTTTGACAACTCACTGTTGACTCCTGAATGGAGGGAAAGAGTGACAAGGAAACTCAATTCAAAGCATGAAGTCTTTGCATGCCATGATCTCAACTTTGGTCACACCACCAAGACCAAACACCATATCCGATTACATGATGAGACGCCATTTAAACACAAAGCCAGACCCATTCACCCTAAAGATATTCAAGCTGTCCGAAAAAATCTGCAGGAACTGCTGTATGCTGGGATTTTTAGGGAGTCAGAGTCTCCATTTTCCTCCCCAATCGATGTGAGAAAGAAGAATGGGGAGGTATGGCTTTGTGTTGATTACCGAAAGCTAAACCTCCAAACTATTAAAGACGCTTATGCTCTACCTAACTTGGAAGAGACGTTTTCTGCCTTGACTGGGTCTAGGTGGTTCTCAGTGTTAGACCTCAAGTCCCGGTATTATAAAATTGAGGTAGAGGAGATTGATAAGCCAAAGACTGCTTTCGTTTTTCCCCTGGGGTTTTGGGAATTTAATTGAATGCCCCAGGGCCGTTTAATCAAACGCCCCCAGCAATGGAACGCTGCATGGGGGATATCAATCTGAAAGAGGTTTTCGTTTTTATAGATGATCTCATTGTCTTTTCGGCAACATTAGAAGAGCATGAGGAAAGGCTCTTGCGAGTTCTTTACCGCTTGGAAGACTATGGTCTCAAATTGTCACCAGAGAAATATACATTTTTCCAAACATCGGTGAGGTATCTCGGGCACATTGTGTCTCAAAGTGGTGTTGAGACAGATCCTGATAAGATAAAGGAACTAAAAACCTGGCCAAGTCCCACAAACTTAAAAGAACTCAGGTCCTTTCTAGGTTTTGCAGCGTATTACAGGAGATTTATCAAAGATTTTTCCAAAATAGTAAAACCCCTTAACCATCTCTTCTCTGGATATCCTCCACTTCACAAATTAAGGAAGACTAAAGAGATTAAAGGTCACTACTTGAATCCTAGAGAACCATTTAAGCAGCGTTGGACATCTAACTGTCAACACGCTTTTGAGGAAATCATTGACAAACTTACCTCTGCCCCTGGGTTTTGAAAATCCTAAACTTCCATACATTTTGCACACGGATGCAAGTACTACGGGTTTAGGAGCTGCACTTCACCAGGAGCAGGAAGGAAAGATGAGGGCAATTGCTTTTGCCAGTAGGGGTTTGTCATTCAGTGAGAGTCGCTATCCAGCACACAAACTGGAATTTCTCGCTTTAAAGTGGGCTATGACTGAAAAGTTCCACGATTACCTTTATGGAAGTCAGTTCATAGTTATAACAGACAGTAACCCACTTACATATATTCTCACTACCGTGAAGCTGGATGCAGCCAGCTATCGCTGGCTTTCTGCTCTTTCTACTTACTACTTCTCCTTGAAGTATCGGGCAGGGAAACTTAATCTTGATGCTGATGGCTTATCTAGGCGTCCCCATGAAGTGACTATGGATGTTGTCTCAAGAAAGAACCAAGAGAGGATTGATACATTTCTGACCTTACATCTTGAAAACCTAGGAGAGGCAAGTCTTACACAAGATGAGGTTGAAGCCATTTGTGATAAGCACATAATTAGTTCCATGCCTGAAGATGTTGTGGAAAGTGCAAGTGATCAAACAATGTTAGTGCATTCCCTTGCTATGAGTTTGAATGCTGTGCCCAACAGCTATGAGGTGGAAGAACCTGGAGTCTCACTCATACCTCACGTCTCCCCATTGACCTAGCCTTTGGTCTCCCTACCACCAGTAAGCGACTGTCGCACTCCCAATATGTGTCAAAACTTAAAAAACACCTTGAGGAAAGCTATCAAATTGCCACTCGCAATGCACTCAATAATGCTGAAAGAAACACGATAAGGTTTGACAGAGATGTTGTGGATTCTACCTTAAAAGTAGGCGATCGAGTTTTAGTGAAGCAAGTTCGCTTGCGAGGCAAACATAAGCTCGCAGATAAATGGGAGCCATCTGCTTACATTGTTTTACGCCGAGTACATGACCTCCCAGTGTACACAGTAAGACCTGAAGGGGAAGAAGGACCCTTGCGTACTCTGCATCGGGATCTTCTGCTCCCATGTGGATTCCTTGCTCTACCAGGTGAGAAGACATCTAATCCACCAAGTTCTGCTTCAAAGCCTAGAACACGTCAACAAGTTAGTGGGGAAGACAACAGTGAAAATGGAGTTAACGATACTGCAGAGTCAATGGCGGATGAAGTTCCAGAATACTGGATCAGAATTCCTGTTACTAATGAATCTCACAAAAATGCATTGGGTACTTTAACATCTACCTTTGATCCTCCTGTGGGTTGTGATCCTCAATTGCCTTTTGTAGCTCTAGGTGATGAGTCACATGTGGGATGGATTCTGCAGGACAAGAGGCATGCTTGGGAGATTCACACCAGGAAAAACCGATTGAACAAATCACAGCTTTACAGGGTGAATCAAGTGAAATGTCAGAGAGTGGTAAATCGTATGAAGGTGAATTGAGTGAAGAGATGCCTCAATGTCCAGATGATGTAATAGAACGTATTGTTGAGGAAAAACTTGAAGAGGAAATTAGGAAACCCCTTTCAAATGCTCCTGATAATGTTTCATCTAATATAGAGCAGCACGAAACATCTCAAGAGCCAGAAAATCCAATGAGACGTTCTCAGAGGAGAAAGGAAAAACCAGATAGATTGCAGTATAGTGAACTGGGTAATCCATTAGTTTTAGTTGCCCAAGCACTTTTCCATAGCCTTACCACTGCCTTCACAAACTCTTTAAATGGAGTTGACTTTGTTGAGACATCTTCACCCTCAACCTCTGACAAAGCAGTTACATGTTAGCCAGTAAGAGTTAATGCAACGGGACGTGCATAGATTCTGGCGGGTAGGGTGTAGCACAGGTGCATTAAGTCACACAGAACGAGTATTTGGAATAAATAAATAAATAAATAAATAAATAAATAAAGATGAGCAAAACACACATTACATAGTATAGTGATTTAATTAAATAAATGTTATTTTCCTTTAAATCTTATAGAAATAAGAAAAGGATATTTTCTTTTTAGTGGATAGAAAGTTTTTTAATGATTTTTCATTTATCTGAATCATTTTTGGTTCATTTGTATTATGTATGTGAAAAAGGGGTACTGGCCCTTTAAATCAGTTTTTCGGAGAAAGTGCTTCTCTGACGAGGCAGAGTTGAATCCTCCATTTTGTGGAAGGGTGACGGAGCAGATCTGACGCAGATTAGTGCGTCTAAACATCGCTATTTGTGCCGAAATACACCAATAATCATCTTATGAAAGGGATTTGGTCAGGTTTTTGATTGGTGGAACTGAATGTTCTGGAAATCAGTTGATGGCGAGCCTCCCACGGATCTGGACACTTGACTGACTGAATTGATCTCCCATCGCTATACTACGGTTTTTCCGCTTTATGAGGTGGGATCTAAGCTTACTTATTTTGTTAATTTCTTCATCATTCTCGGTTGGAAATACTGAGAATTTCCTGGACTGTCTCACGGACCTATATTTTTCATATTTTTTTCCTTCTGCCATCCGCGTTACATGGATTTGAGTCGAACTGTTCTTTTCTTTATATAAACAAAAGGAAATAGACTTGAAGTTAAAAAGAAAGACATTTTTTTGGATTTTTGACAATTTGGATTTTTTGTACAAAAAAAAAAAGATACAAAGTCTGTTGGACTGTAATGTTTATTGATTCTTTGGGTTTTATTGGTTTTAAGAAAGCCAACTAATTCAAAGTGTAACTCTTTTCTGTGAGATACAAAATTTCATGAATGGGAAAATTACATGCTAAAGAGACATAAGTGTGTTTAGAAGGTGCACCTATAGGATTGTATGTGCTGTACAATATTGTCAATTGTATTTTTCTGATACAAGTATACTGTTTTATTTTTACTGTTAAACTTTAGTTTATTTATTTATTTTTTCATTGGACAATTCATATAGTAAACTACCAGCTGATATAAAGGAAACCACGTTGAATATTTTCTTTTCTCAAACATTAATTCATACTATTATTTACAGGCTTCATAGTCGAACCCAACTGGTCCAAATAACATCTTTGCACTTAGGAAATAACACATAAAATTAGCCCAACAAATAGCTCCTAATTATTATAGGTGCAAGCAGGTGTTACATAATGCACTCGCAAAATCAAATGATTTTGATGTAGCAACCAGCAGTATGGATGTCATCTTAACTAAATATTGTGGCACCTATCAAATTAAAAAACCATGGGATAATAGTCATACTCGCGCTCTCAAAACAGCAACCTATGCCCGGGAACATAAATGGAAAAAAACTAATTTAGAGGTCTTTAGAATTACGTACAAAGACAGTATGTCCAGCTATAGGAGGGCTCTAAAATCTCCCAGGGCTGAGCACCTCCGCAAACGGATAGAAAATAATTATAACAATCCTAGATCTTTATTTAACACCATTGCTAAATTAGCAACTAATCCGTCATCCTTGGAACAAAATGTTCCACCACAAATTAGTAGTGATGACTTCATGAATTTTTTCAGTGATAAAATAGAAGGCTTTAGACAGACAGAAAATGGGAGATGTTAAACTTTCTTATAATCCAAATCCTGTAAATATTTCACTGAATCATAATAATAACCTACAGTGCTTCAAATCATAGAACAGGAAGAGCTAGATAAAAGTATAAATAGCTCTAAACCAGCTATGTGTATGCTGGGCTCAATTCCAACAAAATTTCTGAAAGAAAAGGAGAAGCACTCTACCAACGAGACCAGCAGCCTGTAAGTACATTTAGACTTGTTTCAGTTGTTGTGTATGGTTTGAGGACTTGTATTCAGCTGTTTGTGTAAGGTTGTAGGACATTTAAACTTGCTTTCAGTTGTGTATAATACTAGACGTGTTTAGCCACTGTTTCCATGGTTACTATAAGAGCTTGTGTGGCGAACGCAGACGGTTTCGCGTCGTCCGCCGCAGTTTTGGTCGTTGTTTTGGCTCTCGAGGCGTGTCCAGCTGAATTCAATTAGCTAGTGCTTTGGGGTGTATATAAGCAACTAGTTTCACCGCGGCAGCCTCGTGTGAAGACCACCTCGTGTGAAGACCGACGAGTGTAAAGACTATCGACTCTACCTTCGCCATCGACTCTACCTGAAATTTACTCTGAGACCGTCCCTGCTAACAATCAACTCCTTTGAATTCCATGCAGTCACCATTATCCACCCCTTCTACATAAATGTGGTTGTCATCTACCGCCCACCGGGTACATTAGGTCACTTCTTAGATGAACTGGATGTTCTTCTCTCATCTTTTTCTAATTATGACACTCCCTTGTTGGTGCTAGGTGACTTTAACATTCACATTGAGAGACCGCAAGCTGCTGACTTTCAGACTCTGCTTGCCTCTTTTGACCTCAAAAGAGCACCTACTTCTGCTACCCACAAATCAGGTAATCAGCTAGACCTTATTTACACACGACACTGCTTTGCTGATCAAACAATAGTAACTCCACTACAAATATCGGATCATTTCCTTCTGTCCCTCAACATACACATTACTCCTGAGCCGCCACACACTCCAACACTGGTTGCCTTTCGCAGAAACCTACTCTCTCTCTCACCCAATAGACTATCCACCATTGTTTCAGACTATCTTCCTCCATCTTGCAAACTCTCTGCACTTGATACGAACAGTGCCACTGATACACTCTGCTTCACACTAGCATCATGTCTAGACCGATTATGTCCTCTTGCATCCAGGCCAGCCCGTGCCAGTCCTCCTGCACCCTGGCTCTCGGATGCTCTTCGTGAGCATTGCTCAAAACTTCGGGCTGCAGAGAGAATTTGGCGGAAAACTAAAAATCCTGCACAGCTCTTAACATACCAAATTTTTTGTCTTCTTTCTCGGCTGAAGTTTCTTCTGCAAAGCAGACATATTTCTGTCAGAAAATCAACAATGCCACTAATCCTCACCTACTTTTTAAAACATTTTCCTCCCTCCTCTATCCTCCTCCTCCACCCGCATCCTCCACACTTACTACTGATGACTTTGCTACATTCTTTTGCACCAAAACTGCAAAAATCAGTGCTCAATTTGCTGCACCTACAACAAACACGCAACATACACCACCAACACCACACACACTCACCTCTTTTTCTCAGCTCTCTGAGTCTGAGGTGTCCAAACTCATGCTATCTAGCCATGCAACCACCTGTCCACTCGATCCCATTCCTTCTCATCTCTAGCAAGCCATCTCTCCTGCAGTCATACCAACACTGACTCACATAATTAACACATCGCTTGACTCTGGTTTATTCCCCACTTCATTTAGGAAGGCTAGGGTAACCCCACTGCTAAAGAAACCCAACCTGGACCATACACTACTTGAAAACTACAGACCAGTATCCCTGCTTCCATTCATAGCCAAGATTCTGGAGAAAGTAGTGTTCAATCAAGTCCTGGACTTTCTTACTCAAAACAATCTCATGGACAACAAGCAATCCGGCTTTAAGAAAGGCCACTCAACTGAGACTGCCCTGCTCTCGGTCGTGGAGGATCTCAGACTGGCTAAAGCAGACTCAAAATCATCAGTCCTCATCTTGCTGGATTTGTCAGCTGCTTTTGACACTGTCAACCACCAGATCCTGCTATCTATGCTCGAGTCACTGGGCGTTGCGGGCACTGTTATACAATGGTTCAGATCTTACCTCTCTGACAGGTCATTCAGGGTGTCTTGGAGTGGAGAGGTGTCCAACCTATAGCATCTAAACACTGGGGTACCTCAAGGCTCTGTTCATGGGCCACTTCTCTTCTCCATCTACACGTCATCTCTAGGACCAGTCATCCAGAGACATGGATTATCCTACCACTGCTATGCTGATGATACCCAGCTATACCTCTCTTTTCATCCTGATGATCCCTCAGTTCCAGCTCGCATCTCAGCCTGCCTGTTGGACATTTCACACTGGATGAAAGATCATCATCTTCAGCTTAACCTCGCAATAACGGAAATGCTTGTAGTTTCTGCCAACCCGACTCTACACCATAACTTTTCAATCCAGATGGATGAGGCAACCATTAATGCATCCAAAATGGTAAAAAGCCTTGGAGTAACGATTGATGACCAACTAAACTTCTCTGACCCCATTTCTAGAACTGCTCAATCGTGCAGATTCGCACTCTATAACATCAGAAAGATCCGACCCTTCTTATCTGAACATGCAGCTCAACTCCTTGTTCAAGCTCTTGTTCTCTCCAAACTGGATTACTGCAACTCTCTACTAGCTGGGCTTCCAGCTAACTCTATCAAGCCTCTTCAGCTGCTCCAGAACGCAGCAGCATGAGGGGTCTTCAATGAACCTAAACGAGCACATGTCACTCCGCTGCTAGTCCGTTTGCACTGGCTGCAGGTTGCTGCTCGCATCAAATTCAAAGCTCTGATGTTTGCCTACAAAGCGACTTCTGGCCTTGCTCCTTCTTATCTGCTCTCACTTCTGCAGATCTATGTGCCCTCCAGAAACTTGCGTTCTGTGAATGAACGTCGCCTCGTCGTTCCAACCCAAAGAGGGAAGAAATCACTTTCGCTCACGCTCACGCTCAATCTGCCCAGTTGGTGGAATGAACTCCCTAACTGCATCAGAACAGCAGTCACTCGCTATTTTCAAGAAACGACTAAAAACTCAACTATTTAGTCTCCACTTCACTTCCTAATCTGCAATTGCCTCTCTGGATATCACACTAACTGTACCAAAAAAAAAAAAATTACTAATACTTTCCTTCTTAGACTTTACAGACCTGAAACTTGCCATTGTTCATTGTTGCTCTTATAGTTGTGTAAGTTGCTTCCTTGTCCTCATTTGTAAGTCGCTTTGGATAAAAGAGTCTGCTAAATGACTAAATGTAAATGTAAGAATTGCTACCTGCTTTAGAAGAACCTCTTCTTAACATTATCAACTCTTCTTTATCTTTAGGCCATGTTCCAAACTCTTACAAGCTAGCTGTTATTAAGCCTATTATTAAGAAACCGCAACTGGACCCCAACAATTTAGCTAATTATTGACCTTATTCTCAAATGCGGAAGTGCGCCTGTTTTCGCGATTGTCTTAGAACTTCCGTTTCAGTCGCCTATGGGAGAAATGACATGGAATAATAAGCGGCAAAAAACGGTCAAACTACTTGCTCTACAAACAAATGTTTGCATGACTATACAGACCAAGTAGAATAATACAACAAGGAAATATCAGTTTGCAACATCAAACAACGAAACGAGCAGTTTTTAATGTCTAAAAATGAATGGAAGTGAATGAGACCGGAAGTCTCGTGCCAAAAAGATTCAAATGGCAGCGCCCGCTTGTCTGCGGAGAATAAGGTCAATAGGCCTATTTCATATCTTCCATTTATGTCTAAAATACTAGAAAAAGTTGTTTATACCCTATTATGCTCCTTTCTGCAGATGAAAAATATTTTTTAAGGGTTTCAGTCAGGTTTCAGGGCTCATCACAGTACAGAAACCGCATTAGTGTAAATAACCAATGATTTACTCTTAGCTGCTGACCAAGGGTGCATCTCGCTATTAGTTCTACTCGATCTTAGTGCGACATTTGACACCATTGACCACAATATCCTCATAAATCGCTTAAAGTCTACAGGTGTCCAGCACAGGCTCTACAATGGTTTAAGTCATACTTAACTGACCGTTACCAGTTTGTGTATATTGTAATGAACCTTATTGACATTTATGTCTGTCAGAAAAACACCACACACGATGTAATGTACAAAAGGGAAATGCTTTGTTTATTTTAAGAACAGGGGCCAATCAGATGCGGGTACCAGGGTGAGAGATATAGGTCTAAGGCTACACGCGATTGTCACACCCACTTCTTTACACACTGTGAGTTAAACACATTACTGCAACAGTGTTTCAAATAGCACCCAACAACTCAATCTACACTACACACAAAATGAAGGCGCCTCCCTATAATCATATATCCCCTGCACCCGCCTCCCACACTAGTACCTTTCACGCACATAACAATCACACTTTACATACACAGACAAACACAAATAAAGGTTTAAAAAGACTTCCCTTCACAGAGCCTTCGAGACCCAGCCAAGGAGGAAGGAATTAGTGTTATCACACAGAATAGAAAAGGGCGCACTTCTCGTTATATGATGCTCAGTCCTTTCATTCATGAAATGTGGAGAAGGCGGGGATGGACTGATGAATTGCTACCAACACATGACTGCGTCAAGAGAGAGGCTTAAGCTAAGGTAGTGGGCAGCTAAACATTTAATACTCCCCCAACTCGACTGTCTCACATAGAAAGCCCTATCTAGCTACCTATCTTCCTCTCCGGAGGGCATATTGCCCCCGAGAGACAGACCAGCGACACCCACAACTCACCATCTCAAAGCTCAAGTTTCTTTCCCGCACGCCTCTTTTAAAGAGTCTCATCATAAGCGGTCCACAGGTGAATCCACTCAGGAAAATCTCATGGTCCTCGATCTCAACATTCCACAATATTAATGGACAGCCTTCACAAGTCAGCCCAGTAAAGTATGGGGTGCCTCAAGGATCAGTTTTAGGCCCTTTGCTGTTTACAATTTACATGCTACCACTGGAAGACATTATAAGAAGACATGGGAACAGCTTTTACTGCTATGCTGATGATACCCAGCTATACCTCTCTTTTCACCCTGATGATCCCTCGGTCCCAGCTCGCATCTCAGCCTGCCTTTCAGACATTTCACACTGGATGAAAGATTATCATCTTCAGCTTAACCTCGCGAAAACGGAAATGCTTGTAGTTTCTGCCAACCTGACTCTACTCCATAACTTTTCAATCCAGATGGAAGGGGCAACCATTAATGCATCCAAAATGGTGAAAAGCCTTGGAGTAACGATTGATGACCAACTAAACTTCTCTGACCACATTTCTAGAACTGCTCGATCGTGCAGATTCAAACTCTATAACATCAGAAAGATCAAGCAGCTCAACTCCTTGTTCAAGCTCTTGTTCTCTCCAGACTGGATTACTGCAACTCTCTACTAGCGGGGCTTCCAGCTAACTCTATCAAGCCTCTTTAGCTGCTCCAGAACGCAGCAGCATGAGTGGTCTTTAATGAACCTAAAAGAGCACATGTCACTCCACTGCTCATCCGATTGCACTGGCTGCCAGTTGCTGCTCGCATCAAATTCAAAGCTCTGATGTTTGCCTACAAAGCGACTTCTGGCTTTGCTCCTTCTTATCTGCTCTCACTACTGCAGAATTATGTGCCCTTCAGAAACTTGCGTTCTGTGAATGAACGTCGCCTCGTGGTTCCATCCCAAAGAGGGAAGAAATCACTTTCCCGGACTCTCGCGTTCAATCTGCCCAGGTTGGTAGAATGAACTCCCTAACTGCAACAGAACGGCTGAGTCACTCGCTGTTTTCAAGAAACGACTAAAAACTCAACTATTTAGTCTCGACGTCACTTCCTAATCTGCAATTGCCTCTCTGGATATACCACTACCTGTACTCAAAAAAAAAATTACTAATGCTTTCCTTCTTAGACTTTACAGACCTGAAACTTGCCTATAGCACTTATTCATTGTTGCTCTTATAGTTGTGTAAATTGCTTCCTTAGCTTCATTTGTAAGTCGCTTTGGATAAAAGCGTCTGCTAAATGACTAAATGTAAATGTAAAGTTTCGTATTGAATTTAAAATATTACTTCTCACATATCTCCTCACAAAGGCCTATCTGTTTAGTAAGGCATACACTCAATGCATCACTTAACGGGTTTCCACACAAATTTCTGCATCTAGTTTATATACACTATGAACTGCCTCCACAGCTGAGACTGCAGCTCTGCACAAGACTTTTGACCAACGGAGAAATTAAAATGGTCTTGCCGAACTGAGTCTGGTTTCTCTCAAGGTTTTTTTTTCACTCTCCTATCCATGAAGTTTTTTTTCCCTCTCCGCTGTCGCCACTGGCATGCATGGTTCAAGATCGGTAGAGCTACGTATTGATGAATTTGCTCTTCAGTGTTTGGACTCTCAGTAATGATTTTAAACCACACTGAACTGAGCAAAACTGAACTGAACCTAAACACTAAAAACTGAACTACCCTGATCCAATTACTATGACCATTTATGTGAAGCTGCTTTGACACAATCTACATTGTAAAAGCCTTATACAAATAAAGCTGAACTGAATTGAACAGACGGAGTGAGGAAGATATAGGTGACCTACTGGCTGCAGTTGTTAACACCATCACCCAGGCTAGAGCACCCTCTCGAGGCATGCCTACACCCTAAAGTGAAGTCTATTTAGTGAATGGTGCACTTCTTGTTGAGAAGACCCCCGAACTTGCCAGATAAGTGTTGTACTTTCTTTTCTTTAGGATAGGTTGAAGCGGAGACTGTCACCCTCCACATTAAAGGTTTACATTGCTGCCATTTCTGCTCATCACAACGCGGTGGATGGTGGCACCTTGAGAAGACATAACCTCATCATCCAATTTCTTAAAGGCACAAGTTGATTAAATCCACTCCACCCCCCTCTCATGACCATTTGGGATCTCTCTGTAGTGCTCATGAGCCTACACAGAGATACATTCGAACCACTCGACTTAGTATCCTTGAGATTTCTATCTTTGAAGGTCGTGTTGTCATCGATCAAGGCACTTTCGGGCTGGCTTTCTCTCACATGATCCTGAGAACCCAGCCTGGCTATGTGCCCAAGGTTCCTACCACACCGTTTAAAGACCAGATAGTGAGCCTGCAAGTGCTTCCTGCTGAGGAGGCAGACCCAGCCCTTTCATTGCTGTGTCATGTTCGTGCTCTGCACATTTATGTAGACCGCACTAAGAGCTTTTGATCCTCTGAGCAGCTCTTTGTCTGTTACGGTGGTCGGCAACCACCATCAGAGGTAGACCCACTGGATAGTGGATGCCATCTCTCTCGCTTATCAGAGCCAGGGCAAGCCCTTTTCCAGGGATTGAGAGCGCACTCGCAAGTGTTTCTTCTTCTTGGATTTGCTTTTCAAACAGATATCTGTAGAGCGGCGAGCTGGGCAACACCTAATACATTTGCAAGATTTTACAATCTTCAAGTAGAGCCGATTCCCTCACGGGTGCTGGTGAACTCCGGTGAATGAAGAAATTTGGCTTGGTGTTGTGACACGCTTGCTGTGCCTCTCTCTAACACAGAAATATGTGCGCTTTTTTAAGTGACCTTTCACTAAGCCACACTCAAAAACCACCATCCACCAATCGTGGGTTAGCTACCGTAGCTATGCACTGGAGCTCTGTCAAGCTTTCGAGCAATGGAAACAGGCCAAAGCGTTGTGCATATGGATTGTGCAAATCTGATACCCGGTATCCTAAAAATTTGGACAGGGTGGTGGAATTTTTTCTCTATTAAAACCAAAAACCCAAGAGGAGAGCGTGGATTAAGCTCTGTGAGGGGTGCTAAAGGAGCGGAGTTAAGCTGGTTATGTTTTGATATTCCTGACACAGTCATAGACGGCAATAACTCACACACCTCTTACCTTGAAACGATCTAAACTGTGTTTCCTACGATAATACAAAGCAGGTTATGTTTTTTCCTTTTTTCACTCAGTATTATGAGCACTGCTCCGTTTAAGCCCTCGCCATAGTAGACATACTAATAGCAATCATTTTTCCATCTGTTTCCAGCTACAACTATTTGAAATTACATATCAACAGAACAAAACAAAAATGTGGTCGCAAACTGAGCACTTGCGATCAATATACTTAATCTGCAGCCATTTTTTCAGTAATTTATAAGCCTCAATGTCCATGTCAGTGCTGCAAATCCCTGATGTTTTCATCTGTGTTTTAGAGATTTAGCAGTGGTGGGAGTAACGAATTACAACTACTCACGTTACTGTAATTAAGTACATATTTGGGGTAATTGTACTTTCATGAGTATATTTTTAAGTCAGTAATTTTACTTGTACTTGAGTACAAATTAAGCTGAATAATGTAATCCGTTACTTTTAAATCACAATTCGTTACAGAGTACTGTAAATAAATGAATATTTTAACCACTGACTTCGGTAGCCAATAAAAAAAGCTCATCTTAACGGACCAACGAAAAGCCTGGTACATTATTTGAGCCGAAAAACAAGCTGCAGATTTACGTGAGCTGAGCAGTGATTGTTTTGGTATTGTTACGAAGTTATTGTTCTACACATGGAGATTCAAGACACCAACAACGCATCTGAAGAACGCAGAAAGGACGAAGAAATAACAGAGGATGAATCCCCATGGCCACACCTGGAGAAGCTGTTCACCTACAGGGGAAAGAAAGGGGACAGTGTGCTAATGCAGTGTAAGCAATGTCTGCCATCTGCTGTGATTTCGGCTTACAAGACTTCAGCCTCTAATCTAAAAAAACACATAATGGTAAGAAGACATATGACTTCATTTGTGTGATATTTTATTTATTTATATGTTTAGGCACTATGCAGTGTTGTTCTGCGGTTTCTGATGGTTTGTTTCGCGCTATTAGATTAATAGCAAAGTTTCTCCAAAATTTGTAAGTGAAGTGATATTAAAGTTTAACGTTTAAACCAGGGCTATTTAATTGGTGAACTTTTTCCGCGAGGCAATTTGTTCCGGCCCTCCAAATAGTGTGACCAAGACATCAAAAATAAAATTTGTTGTTCAGTCGAAAAACGGCTGCTTTATTTAGGAAGTGACATGCGTCGTTCAGCACGAGCTGCAGTTGAAGGCTGCGCAGACAGAGCCTGATTCACCTGACAAAAAAAGCAAGTGGCGCAAGCAGCCGAAAACATTTGGATAATTTGTTAATTACGGTTAATTCATCGTAAAGGATTCTCAGCGCCGCGTTTCTGTCGCACGGAAAAAAACCTGCAGCAACTAAAAGTTATGCTACCTGTGCGCTAGTTTAAAGATCCGAGTTTAAACCAAGGCTAATATTTACGCATACTGGATTAACTATAGCAGCGGGCCGTTCACATATCGTGTCTTTTCCGCACACAAGTTCGTTATATAAGAACATTTGCCAATATGCACGTGCAAGCGGACCTCACACCTACCAGCCACACCGATTAGAAAACGTTTCACACCGTAGCGTGGCTTTCAGTGCAATGTAAACAAAAAATATGTTAAACGAATTATTGCAAATTATTAAAATGATTATGTATGTCTGAACGCAGATGATAACAACAGTTTACTTGAATACTGACCTAATTTAAAGCTTAAACTTACATTAGACGTGATAACCGTGAAACCATTATTCTCAAGAATCGTACAAACAAAATCTACAATTGTTGCATCCATAATTGTTATGCAGTTCACATAACATATGAATGTACACATGTCTGAATGTAGAAGAAGCCTACTTAAGCAATGCACTGCTTTTGTTGTGCTTTAAAATACAGCATTTGAATGTTTTCCTATTGTACAATGCACTAAATGATATTTCAAAATACAATATATTAACATTTTAATGTTGAAAAAGTTAATGTGGGTGTCTTAAAGAGCAAAAATAGTATACAGCATATGGACTTTTATATGCTGTTGTGTAATCACTTATATTGCAAGTCATATCTCTCCGGCCCCTCATTTGGGATGCTTTTCATGAACTGTCCCCCATGACAAACTAATTGAATAGCCCTGATTTAAACTTTGCCTCAAGTTGGAAAAGGCGATGTCGACGTTTGCTGCATTTTTTTTCTTAATCATATTGTCTTTTGATCATATGAGATAAAAAAGGCATCATTTGAAACTGTAAAGAATCTATTTTTATTTGTGTATATTGCTGTTTTCTTTATACTCACAATAGCATATATATATATATATATATATATATATATATATATATATATATATATATATATATATATATATTAATCTGTAATTTAATTTGTGTAACTCCTTTGCATTTTTTAAATGTTTTTCCCAGAGGAAACATCCATCCAAGATCGACCAGTACAATGACATCATAACAGCAGCAGCATGTCATCCCCGGAAGCCCATGGCTAGCAAACTCTCAGCAAGTAAGCAAGCCAAGTTACCAGTTGTGATGTTAGCAGCTACAAGCAAATGTGTCCCTCAAGCAACTGTTGACAAACTTGTCATCAGTTTCATATGTGAAAGTCTACAGCCATTTGCAGTGGTTGAACAGCCAGCTTTTAAAGAGCTGATTACAACTTTGCAACCACAAGCTAAAATCATTTCCAGATCCACTGTCTGTGGCAGAATCACTGATGCTGCTGATGACCTAAAGAAAACAATAATAACAGAATTGGCTAAGGTAAAATTTGTTGCAACCACCACAGATTGTTGGTCAGCTCATCAGAAAAGTTACCTTGGTGTAACTTGTCATTGGATTGAGGAAGACTCTTTAGAAAGAAGATCAGCGATGTGCATGTCACTTGCTAAATCTTGTGGCAACAACTGATGCTGCTCTTACAGAAGGCATGAATGATACCTAAAAAAGGCTTTTTCGTTCAAGCTTTGCAAAATGCCAGGCCATATGGAACAAAACTGGGCGATCTCATTTGGCTAGTGAAGTGGTAGAGGACAAGTGTGAGCTATAGATCATCCGCCCTGTTGCAACACGGTGGAATTCATCCTGTCTTGCTACAGAAAGGATAATACGCATCATTGATGAAAAGGGGGAAGATGCCATCAGGAGTGTATGTGATGAAATCAAGGTGAAAATGTGAGTAATATTAATACCACCAATATTATTTTCCTTTTCTTGTTGTCATGATTTGGCTTAGTTGTTTATCATACAGATTTTGTCTGCCAGGTTTAATCCTGCAGAAGTTGGATTTCTCAGAGAGTATTGCATCACCATGAAACCACTGCTGAAAGCTTCAAACATTCTCCAGTCAGAGTCCAGCGTCAACTTGGGATGGCTGCTGCCAGTAATCCACCAGCTTCAGTCCAAACTCAACAGGCTGGAGACATCAAGCCAGACCTGCACGCCCCTTATAAGAGCCTTGCGTAATGGCCTGCAGAAGCGTTTTGGACAGATGATGGAGGATCCAGAGCTGGCTGCTGCTGCAGTACTCTTACCCAAGTTCAAGACCTCCTGGACTGACAAACCTGATGTAATAGATGCTGGTAAATTCAAATTTACATTATCCAATTAATTGCCCAAGTAAGTGGGCTGGTCTACTGTTCACATCTAAAAGATGCCGGTTAGACTCTGTGAACTTTGAAAATCAGCTTCTGCTGAAACTGAACAAAAGGTTCAGAAGGTAAACTGTTTTGATATATGTTGGGATGTAAGGTTCATGTTGCAAGGACCTTGCCCAGCTGTTTGTTATCCCACAGCACTGGGATAAGTTAATACTGTTTACAAAGTTACGAAAGTGTTTTTATTATAAAACACATAATAATGCGAATGGTAAGAAGACTAACAACTTTATATTTGTGACATTGTTTTATTTATTTTTATTTGTATTATTGGGTTCAATGTGTTTATGTTTCAAAAGTGTTAATAGTACCTTTAAATGTGTATTGTAAAATGTGTTTTATTGTTTGGATCTTGTCTGATTCAGCAATTACGGATCAATAAATACCACCAGCAAAAAAGTAATTTGTACTTTGAGTACTTTTTTTAAAGATTAATTTGTACTTTTACTCAAGCACGTTTTAACCCCAGTACTTTTACTTGTAATTGAGTATAATTTTAGCAATGTAACAGTTCTTGTAATTGAGTACAAATTTGTTGTACTCTTACCACCACTGAGATTTAGTCATTGGTGACGACGCTATAGCGGGTTAGTGTCTGATTTTATATTTGCTGTCGGATTAATATTTGCTGGTAAGCAAAATCTATTTGTCCTCTTCTGCTATTTATACTTTGATTTGCATTTCAATTTATTTATTTATTCCACTTAACTGCTAATTAGAATAAAAACTTGATAAAGAGCACACAAACTGATAGTAATAGGTACTGTACATTTTTATGGGTAAATGATGCTTATATCTGGCACAAATCCATCAATTTCGCTTTTCTAACTACTCTTTCCATGAATTAATTATGTAGAAGCACTGTTCATGTGTGTTTCCTGGTTGGTTAGTAACGCTATATTTCATTGTACAACAATAGTCTATCAGGCTTTTTTGCTAAAAAAAAAAAATTAACAGCTGTTGAATGGTCAGCGTATGAGGTGACTAGGCTAACCTAGTTTCAATTTTGATTAAATTATTTTCTAATCGGTTGCCTATAGAGTCGTGAATATACCCCTGTAATGCACACCACAGTCCTTTTCATCTGGCTTTTGTTATCTCACCTGTCTGCCAAAAATGACTAATTATATCCTTGGCATCCCTGGCATTTCCATCCCAACCCCCCACCCTCAAGGAATGTGGGTTACTTTGGTAACCATTTCATTGTCTGCTTACTTATTTATAAACTTATCTAGGTATACAGTATGTCACACAACCAGCTTTCTGGAAAACCCTCAGGAACAAGGAAATGTGTGTGATGGACACAACAGTGATCAAGTGCAACAGTGCAAGTGGTGCTTATATGCTATGTTGTACTGCAGCCGTAAATAAAAGCAGTAAAAGTGTAATAAGTCCGGATGGGTAAACTGTCTCAGGTGTGTGGGTGTAAAGCATTATGGTCAGTCCAGGTGCGAGGCAGAGGTGATGTGTGTAGCTGTGGGCACTTCAGCTGATGATCATGCCAGTATCTCTCTAGATAAGTGACGTGATATGACCAAAGAATGCAAATGTATCTTATTGCCTTGCAAAATAATATACTATATGTGGAAAAGGCATTTTTCAGCAACTTCTTTTCTATTAATGGGGCAAAAATGAAAAAAAAAGTATATATATTAAAAAAAAAACTACCTTCCTACCGGTAAAGATCTCAACAATTGAAGTGCCATATGATTTGATGATTTGTGGTAACTAAGAACCTGGCATTTGGCTGTAAAAAATTAGCCACATGTAAAAACTGAATGAAAACATGCTGTGAGAATTTCTTGAAGCACTGTCATGTTACTATATCATCCGAATCGCCGCCAGGCTTTAACACAGGTTTTGGATCTCGTTATTCATGTTTCAACAGCTGTGAGTCTATATGTCATGCCTATGTATATAATTATTTTATAATGATGAAGCCAACTTGTGAAAAAGTCAATCAGTATGAAATGTAAGATATTTGTGGGCCATTTACAGTATAACATCAGTGGAGATTTTGTTTTTTTGTTTTGTGAAACTTAACACTTAAAAAACATCATGCTCTATAAAAAAAAAAAAGTTTTTGTATTTTCAGAGAATGCCTCCAGGTCCCCAACCCTCTTAATCGACGCCAACGCAACCAGCAGAGCTGTCTTTAAGGACACAAATCTCAAGGATACTGAGTCGAGTGGTTCGAAGGGATCTCCAAGTAGGCTCGTGAGCACTACCGCGAGATCCCAAGAGGGCATGAGAGGGGGGCAGGGTAAAAAACATCCACATAGGGAGTTGATATGCCAATGCAGCTGGGTTCCCTTCCACAGGTCCGCAGCAGCATCCCCGCAACACATGCCCTCCCAACCCGTACAGGAAGCATCTGTCAATACGACAACATACCTGGACGCCTGCCCTAGGGTCACTCTGGCCCGTAGGAAGGAGGGGTCCTTCCAGGGGGTGAGGGTGCCCATGACTGTGTAAGCCTACTGTTCACCTCCAGGAAGAAGGAAACGGGAGGCTTAGAAGGCTTAGCCTTCTTAGTATCCTCCACATAGCACCCATCTAGTCGGTCCGGCCTTGGGGCTAAACCATCTCCAGACCCATGGCCGATGCAGCCCGGGAAAGCATATTTGCTTCTGGATCCGGGACCACGCTCGCCACCTCGGAGGGGGGAAGCGGGTCTGGATCCTTGCTGGATAGTGATAGCCCACCCTCCGATGCCATGATGGACATCTGGTCCCCGGTGTCATCAAGCGAAAGGGCGACCATCTGTGAGGACGGATCGCTTCTCTTGCTCGAAGCTTGGATGGAGCGTGCTAAGGAGTGGGAGGTCCGCGAGCCCAAGGGCGGCAGATTTACTCCTACTGTAACCCTCAGATCTGCCCGAGTGTCAACCGCAGAAACAACTGGGAGGGGTCGCCCTTTTGCAAAAGCAAGCCGAGATCTTAGCTACAATAAACATGACATCACAATGATGGCATTCACTGCCCGCGAGAACCGCATTAACATGCTGGACCCCTAGACATGCAACACAGTGCTCGTCCCCATCATCTGGGGACAAGGAACCACCGTATCCAGAAATACACGGTCGGAATGACATCTTTTAAAAGACACGCTACACAACAGTGTTGCTCTTTTAGGAAACTTGCTTCCTTGTACAAACCGCTCTTGGAGGACCGGACCCAAAGGAAACCAGGCAAGGGAGAAGAACCCAGCTCGACCGTCTGCCATTGCTATACATGCTCTAGACCGGGAGAATCTGCTTCTCGATCTCTCTTTGTGTCAACAGCTTGGAGAAATGAAAGCTTTAGCGAAGGTTCTACCAGGAAGACTGAGATGTCACGTCATTCATAATAATTATCTCGTCAGCCTATAACAACCAAGCAAGCCATGTATATCTGACCAAATCTCCTATAGGTAAAGTTTCCACATGGCATTAGAGTTCCCCTTCTAAAGGGGAACTTAAATTCAACAATTGAATTTGTTGAAAATAATGGACCTTCAAAATAATGTGGACCTTCAAAATAATGTGTGACAGCTTTTTTTATTCATAGCACTTCTTTTTGCATTGATATTCAATATCTCTTTGTTCTCTAGAGCAGTGGTTTCCAACCTTTTTTGCCTGAGACCCCCTTTTCCCCTGGAAAATTTCATAAGGTCCCCCTCCACATTCAATGATCTTATCACTCATATAAGTTTGCATTAATGATGACAAAAAATGTTTTCAAACAAACGGTATGTTTATTACTATATCTAGATATGTTTATGCACAAATAATAGCCTGATGTAAAATATAAAAGCAAAACATCAATAGGCCATTTGCAACTGAAAAAACTTAATCCTTTGGCCTTTAAACTGGCCCTATTTGAAATAAAATAACAAAAATATCAGTATTCACATTGGTGTATAAGGGGAAAAATAATATAGGCTATTACAATTTAACACTAGCATGTTATTTGTCATGCTCTACCAATTAGTGTGAGGATTGTTGCTCAGCCATTTTCTCAGAAGATGACAAGCTGACAAAACATTGCTGTCACTTGTTGATACAAGTTTATACAAGCACTGCATTGTTTGTGTGTTCTGTGTTTGTCTGAGAAAATTAAGTTGTACCGGAATGTAAATATTCCAAACAAGCCGAAGCTGATCCGTCAATTCTTATCACGTGACTTGCGGTTCGCTCGCAGGATTCATTGGCATGAGTGCGTCACGCCACCAATTGTGCACGCAAGCCAAGCACCTTCATTGGAAAGAACAAACTTGTGCAAACTCTACAAATATGCGATATGCTAATGGCCACTAAAAGGCTGCCGTCATTTGCGATCTCCATCAGTTGATCTGCTTGTACAGACCTGGTGCATTCACCTGATTTTTTGACAAATGGGTTGCAAACCCATTCCTTGGCAGTTTGTGGTTCATTTACTGGGCCCCCTTAGCAAAGAATCTTTCCAAAGACGTCTAATTCTTATTCATTAAGTTACTAGTGAGTTAAATTTGGGCGCTCAAGTGACCGAGATGTAAGCGAAAGAATACTGTCATTTTTCAAAGCAAAAGACTTTTCAAAATAAAAGATCTTTCAGACTCAGATAATAAATAAAACTAAAATAATTCATGATTTCTTGTGCAGCTTGGTACCAATTGTTTTACGGATCGGTGGTTAAGGATCACTGAGCTTGGGGATTAAATAAACTAAGGCAACATGGTCATACTCCTAATTGTCCTCTGCTAAGAATTTTTTTTTAACATGACACGGCCCCCTACAGAGCTCGCTGAGGCCCCCTTGTGGGCCAGCAACCCCCTGTTGGGAACTGCTGCTCTAGAGATCCCCAGGTCTCTAGAGATTGTGCAGGATTCAAGTCCTGTAAAGAGATGATGCCAATTATAGAGGACTTCTAGAGGTCTCCATAACCCTGGAACAGGCCGTATACTGAGCAGGTGATGTGGCAGTCTTAGAGGAGTGCATGATTATGAGACTGATTCCGGAAAGACCACATTGAGAGAAGAGTGTCTGCATGGATCCCATGGGCCAGCATGAACACCCGTCAGTGCTTTACTCACACCTGCAGCTTCTCCATGATGGACGTCCAGTGCTTAGACCTCAGCTCTTCACAAGTTTGGCCAGAGGAGAAATGATTACGCCAAACTGAGTCTGGTTTGTCTAGAGATTTTTTCCATTACTTTGTCAATTGGTAAAGTTTTGTTCCTTTGACAGGAAAATAGTGGTCCCCTTGAAATCTTTTCAGAGGCCCCTGGGCCATATGGCATCCGCAGCTGCTGTCACTTCGCTTTGATTGTTCCATATGAGAGCGCTTCAGCACTTCACGATCGAGTCCCCAGACGCGCATGTAAGAATTGAGATATTACAAATATTTTGATGTCTTGATAATTCAACATGAGCCTAAAACAGAGACAACTGACTCCACAACCCAGCAGGTGGGAATGCGGGAAAAACCAGCTCCTGCTACATTTACATCTGAATCTGCTGAAACCCGACTTCAACCACCCCAACTCACATATATGGTCATTTCAATGTTTGAATGTTCTAAATTAACCAAAGTGACTTTATCTATCATGTTTGATATCATTTGAAATGTCTCGACTGGTACAATGGTCTCAATCTCTCAAAAATAGACATAATCAAAACAATAAATATATAACGTCAGGCATCTTTTGAACCACTGTGAAGGGTGTGACTTTTCCACAGGCAGCACTAAAAGCAAATGCCTTTTGTTATGCACACACCCTTTTCCTTGAGGGGATTCTTGGATTACTTAAGGTAAGGTTTGAGAAATGCTCTGCGCGATTCTGCTTACCCAGATCAGGCCATAATGTGGAGCTTACGCTCCACGTTATGTTTAATTTGAAGTCAGGTATGCATCTTTTTATCTTGGACTTATCTTTGATAGATTTGATGTTTTGTATTGATCGTTTATGAATTGACTGAATTAATTGGCATAATACATTTACCTGACTAATATTTGAATTATTCAAACAGTCCTCGTGTTATTATCACTGGTAAATGTTGTTGTCCATAGCACTACAAGCCCATGTACAGGTTAGTAACGGACTAAAACATGTTAGATAGAGCAGCGTGGCACGCTATACGATGTTGTTAGAGATCCGACTAGCACATTGGCATTAATTCAAGTATACTTAGACTGTAAAAGGCCAACTATGGGTTTTCTGTTTAGAACAACAAAATATTGTTGAAACTAATCTAAATGTGGATATTTAGGCCTTCATCTACAAACTTATAATCCTGTGCGATTATTATTCAAATACTTTGTCTTGATTAAGTAGATAACAGATTTATGGGGACCACATAAAAAAATCTCCTAAATTGAGTAAGTAGGGTTCTGCCACTTTAGGAGAGTGGTTAATCGCCTCTGTTTAATGACCAAAACTGACAAGCTTGTATTAAGAGATTGTATACCTGGCCGGTGCAAGACTCGGGATGCTATAGGAATCTGAATAAATGAGAATAAGGTATAATAACAAATCAAAAGAATATTTAATCATAATCTAAAATAATGTGAAAGGAAACAAAATAACTTTCAAATGTTTTATAATTGGAGTCAGATAAAACGAGGATAAATATATTAATATTCTAAACCCCCTTATACTAAAATTGGAGTCAGATATGGGTTAAGTTTAATATAAATCAACATTGTGCACCGGAAAGACTGAACATGCAGTGAACCTTCATCCACCAGTGAACACCGTCATTGGACCAACTGGCTGGACCCTACACGCATGACATGTGGGCACACACCGGGTGACTGTCACTGTATTGTGTCACCATGCCCTCAGCCCTTGCATGGACCCTGCACTCCTACAGGCTGGAATGCCTGTAGGGCAAGTGTCCAGGCATATTGTCGTTTCGATGGATGCTTCTAGTACGGGCCGGGGGGCCATGTGTTGCGAGCATACATCTGTGGCCCTATGGAAAAAGACCCGATTGCATTAGCATATTAACTGCCTGGAGCTGTTGGCAGTGTATCTCGCTCTATGCCAATTTTTACAGGTGCTGGATGGGAAATACATGCTGTTCAGGACGGACAGCACAGTGACATTAGAGTATATCAACTGCATGGGGGGTATACGGTTCCGCCGCATGTTTCAGCTCGCTTGCCATTTGCTCCTCTGAAGTCATACAATGTGATACAAGTTACACCGATGCCGGTGTTTAATACCATCACTCAGGCAAAAGCGCCCTCTACGAGGCATGCCTACTGTAGGCCCTGAAGTGGAGTCCATTTACTGAGTGGTGTGCTTTTCACCGAGAAGACCCCCGAACTTGTCAGATCAGCGTTGTGCTTTATTTTCTTCAGGATAGGTTGAACAGAGGCTGTCTCTCTCTGTGACCTTACACAGAGCTTTAGATTCTTTGAGCTGCTCTTTGTCTGTTACGGCAGTCGACAGAAGGGATGTACTGTATCCAAACATAGGTTGACCAACTGGATAGGGGATGCCATCTCCCTCGCTTAACAGAGCCAGGGCGAGCCGTGTCCCCTAGGGATGAGAGCGCACCCCACTCGAAGTGTTGCATCCTCTTGAGCTTTAGCACACAGCGCCTCTCTAACAGACATCTGCAGAGCTGCAGGCTGGGCGACACCTAATACAATCTGTAAGTGAAGCCAGTTTCTTCACAGGTGCTGGGAAACCCTGGTGAATGAGAAAATTCAGTTTGGTGTTGTAACATGTTTGCTGTGCCTCTCTCTCTAACATTTACATTAACATTTAGTAACATTTAGTCGCTTTTATCCAAAGCGACTTACAAATGAGGACAAGGAAGCAACTTGCACAACTATAAGAGCAACAATGAATAAGTGCTATAGGCAAGTTTCAGGTCAGTAAAGTCTAAGAAGGAAAGTATTAGTACTTTTTTTGGTAACACTTTATTTTGATGGTCCCCCTTTAGATAGTCTGTTGACCATAAGTTACTTTTCAAGTTCTTATCTGTTTACTCTCAACTGGGTAGTATCTGTAGATTGTCTTTTAAATGTTTCTAGGCAATCATTACAATGTCTACAACATGTAAACATTTAATAAACTTTTGGTAAGTTGTGTTACCAATATAGGTTCTAGATGGTCAACAATGTATCAGTAGGTATGTAACAAATCTTCAACAGATGTTCAACAGAGTATCAGTAGATAAGCAACAAATCCTCAGCATTAAGGTTCTAGATGTTCAACAATGTATCAGTAAATATGTAACAAATCTTCAACAGATGTTCAACAAAGTATCAGTAGATATGCAACAAATCCTCAACATTTATTAAACTTTTGATAAGTTACGTGCTACCAAATTAGGTTGTAGTGTATTACAGTGTATTAGTAGATATGCAACAAATCTTCAACAATTTTTTAGTACATTTACCATCAAGATTTTTTTGTTGTCAGTGTCTGCATGTAGATGTTAATCAGTTTATGAATAGACCTTCAGTAAACATTCAGATGCCTATGAGTAGCAACGCAACATAATTTAAAATGAACTTTAATCAAATATAAAGTTAGGATTAGGTACAAATTTCATTCATGTATTTGCAAAAGTGTTCAACTAACTATTCGTTGCATTTAACCTAACTTTCAGTAGACAGTTAGTTTACTTTAAGTTACATTTATCTGCTAATCTGTTGTCACACTAGGCCCATCAAAATGAAGTGAAAACCTAAGAAATGCTGTTGAATGACTGTAAGGAGCCAACATTACAGACAGCATGGTACTATTACTATTCTGTAAATGTTCAGCAGATAGTCAACAGACAGGTAGTAGCAACACTGGTGCAAGTATTTGAAGACACACAACAGCACCACACATACAAAAACATAAAAATAAATACCAGAGTCATTAGTTCGTTCAACTGCTTTTAATGTATTGCTGTCAAAAATTTCAGTAAACACAACTGAACATTAAATGGCTCTTACTCGCTCTCTCTTTCTTTATATATATATATATATATATATATATATATATATATATATATATATATATATATATATATATATATATATATAAACAAACATATATTGTATAACGATGTTTATATATATATATATATATATATATATATATATATATATATATATATATATATATATATATATATATATATATAAACAATTCTGTCTGGTTCTCGAATCTGATTGGCTGATAGCCGTGATATATTTACGTAATATCAGCACCTGTACAGCCTCTTTACCCTTTGTGTATTACTCCGCCCACATACAGCCAGCAGAAAGCAGACACTACAGATCTAAAATTTAAAACATGCTTGCTCAACTGTTTAACTGTCAGCTTATGATTTGAATCCAATGCGGAAGAAAGTAGTTCCTCATACAAAAGGGTTTTTGAGACTCACCATGTTTGATTTAGTTTTTATATCCACAATTATGCCATCAAACTGTTGTATAAACGCAATATCACACTCGTAGCACTGCGATATGGCTGTATATCGGCACTGGTGGGGACACTAACGCACGCTTCCCACACGCTACTCGTGTGATATTGCTCATATAAATATATATATATATATATATATATATACACATATACATACACACACACACACACACAGTTGAAATAAAGTCAGAATTATTAGCCCCCTTTTGATTTTTTTTTCTTTTTTAAATATTTCCTAAATGATGTTTAACAGAGCAAGGAAATTTTCACAGTATGTCTGATAATATTTTTTCTTATGGAAAAAGTCTTATTTGTTTTATTTCGGCTAGAATTAAAGCAGTTTTTAATTTTTTAAAATCATTTTTGGGACAAAATTATTAGCCCCTTTAAGCTATTTTTTTTCTGATAGTCTGCAGAACAAACCATCGTTATACAATAACTTGCCTAAGTACCCTAACCTGCCTAGTTCACCTTATTAACCTGGTGAAGCCTTTAAATGTCACTTTAAGCTGTATAAAAATGTCTTGAAAAATATTATTTACTGTCATCATGGCAAAGATAAAATAAACCATTTATTAGAAATAGGTTTTTAAAACTATTAGGCTTAGAAATGTGCTAAAACAATCTTCCCTCTATTAAACAGAAATTGGGGAAAAAATAAACAGGGGTGCTAATAATTCAGGGGGGGCTAATAATTCTGACTTAAACTGTGTGTGTGTGTGTATATATATATATATATATATATATATATATATATATATATATATATATATATATATATATATATATATCTGTTTAATGGAGGGAAGATTTTATCAACATATTTCTTAACAAAATAGATTTAATAACTCTATTTATCTTTCCCATGATAACAGTACATAATATTTGACTAAATATTTTTCAAGACACTTCTATACAGCTTAAAGTGACATTTAAAGGCTGAACTAGGTTAATTAGGGTAACTAGGCAGGTTAGGGTAATTAGGCAAGTAATTGTATAATGATGGTTTGTTCTGTAGACTATCTAAAAAAATATATAGCTTAAAGGGGCTAATAATTTTGACCTTAAAATGGATTTTAAAAATTAAAAACTGCTTCTATTCTAGCTGAAATAAAACAAATAAGACTTTCTCCAGAAGAAAAAAATATTATTAGACATACTGTGAATATTTCCTGAATCTGTTAAAACATCATTTTGAAAATATAAAAAAAAAAAAATCAAGGGGGGGCTAATAATTCTGACCTTAACTGTATACACACACACTGGTAGAGCTGACTGATGTCATGTATAAGCCTTCCAAGAATCCCTTGTTTGTGTTTCCTACCCAACCAATAAGTCCATTCTATATATATTAGATGGTTTTCAGCGACTTTTCTGTCCGGTTTGCACGCAGTCTCCATACTTCCCTTTTGTAGTTTGCCTATGCCTTTTCAATGTATTGTGTATGTACCCGTGATGATGGAATAACAAAACTAATGCTGTAGTTCACTGTGTGATGTAGGTATCCTCTCTGAAAAACTTGAGTATGCACGCCATTCATCACTATGAATGATGCTGCCTTTCTTGAAATGTTTTGCTATGATTGGTATAAGGGTCTTCTTGTCCCGTTTGTCCACCAGCTGCAAAACAGGTTTTCGGGAAGGCAAAATTTCAACCATTCCAAATAACTATGAAAGTAAATCAGTTGCGAAACTCGAGAGCTTGCAAATGTAAATGTGAGCACTTGTGATAATAATATTTGTATGTGTAGGTTGAAATGTACACTTACAGCTCTGATGTGAACAGCTGAAATCCTCGATTTGCACACACACACAACAATCCACACACTTGTGTTTTAAATTCGAAGTTGCAGATTAATAGTTGTGTATTTGTAAAATGTCATTCACAAATACAAAGTGACAGACACACGTGTGCACGGCAAATTTGACTGCATCTTCGCTCTACAACCACAGGTCGGCACTCACAACCTCTCAGATTCGTCAGTACAACTACAAATCTCCCGCGCTCTGACTTTTGCTACACATCTCCCGCGATCTCTGTAGCAGAACTCATCTGTGCACTCGCAGATGCAGAGGCGTGAGCAGCGCTGGGCGGGGGAGGGGCGGGGCTGGTGTAAAGCTGTTTGATTGGCTGATGCCTGACCAATGAACAATGCCAGCAGCCAACAGGACTGAGGTGCAAAATAATCATTTCCCACGATTATTTTATTATTTAGGGTTTATTTAAACTCTTTTCTGAAGAGATTCTTGTTAAAAATAATAAATTCGGTGGAAATGTACATACCAGTAAAAGAGCAGCAAAGCCAGTTTATTGGCTAGAGCCAGCCAATGAGATGGGGCGTTTCTGTTTGTCAGGACACAGGGCAGCTCACGTTGTTGGAGGCCTCGAGCAATCAGAGGGTAAGTTATGATTTTTAATAATTATCTATATGTTCAATACTGTTAGCTAAGCTAAGGACTGTGCTGGGTGCTTCTCTTGTTTGTTTTTTTATATAAGAAACAGTTATGAGTTATCTAGGAGCTGCTTTCAATCATGTTATATGGTTCTAAAGATACGATTCAACCCACATGAAATAAGAAGTTGTAATAGTATTTATAGTAAATAATAGTACGTTTTTGAACCATACTAACTATAGTAAACTGTATTATACAGTATATATTGCAGTATCTACAACTTTGTTAATGAATGCAACAGCACACTGTAGTATTAACTAGCATGAACTTTAATAAATTGAAGTATACTTGTAGTATGTATGTATATATATATATATATATATATATATATATATATATATATATAGCTTAAATTTGAAAAAATTGAAATATAGCTATCTGTTTAAAACTAAACATTCTAATGCCATTTATTATGCAAATATCAAGTTGAAACAAATCTGTTAAGAACACATATTTATATGTAAAACCTAATACATTTTAAAGCAGTTTCATTTCTTTCTAATTTTTACATCTACATGCATTACATCTGATTTAGGTCCACAACTTGCATCCTTCAACATGATATGTGTGTTCAAAGGAAGAGCAACTAGGTGAGGGAGACAGTGTCCATCGCTCGGCTGAGGGTCCACTTTGAGCATCTCATCTGCAGGGTTAAGCAACATAAGCTGAACAGTCATCATCTCTCTCTATTACAGCGAGCATCAACCAGCTTTACACAATGGCTTGCTTTCTGACCATTAGTTAAGGCTTGAGCAAAGTATTAAAGAGGAGATAACATTTGATGGGTAATGATGAAGTTGGATTTACCACCTCCATCTCATTATGAACAAGGAAAAACCCTGAAATATTTCAATACAAGTAACTAGACATTTGCACTGCACTTATTTGGACTGTAAATTTTATTTGACAAATTACATTTCACTTACAGAACAGGTGTCAAACTCAGTTCCTGGAGGGCTGCAGCTTTGCAAAGTTTAGTTCTAACCCTAATTAAACACACCTGATCAAACTAATTGAGTCCTTCAGGTTTGTTTGAAACTTTCACTTAAGTGTGTTGAAGCAGGGTTGCAACTGAAAACGTGAAGGGTTACGGGCCTTCAGGAACTGAGTTTGACACCCCTGCCTTACAGTAAAGTGTAAAAATACTACATTAAACAATTATCAAAATAAAAGTTGTGTTTGTGGGTGAGTGTGTGTTTTGTTCAAATCTGTAGTCATCTTGGCAAGAAAAAAGAGAAAATAAAGTCGGCTTCCTCTTGAATGATCTGAATCATTTTGAAGTGTTTGTAGATGAGCTGGATCATCATGTCATCTTTAGCATAAATAACATCCTATTCAAGCTATGCAGCTTCTCTGAGTTCCTCATCGACTTGAAACATGCTGATCTCTCCTGTCACTCCATCCTTACAGGAAACTGAGAAATAACCTATAGTTAGTAACGTTCATAATTAAAAAAGTGATATAAAGGACACACTGTACACAAACATGTAAATAGATAGATGGATAGATAGACATGATGCAGGTTATAATAACCAAAACCGGTATGATCTGTAAGAAACTGAAACGCCTAGTGTTATTTTTAATTGCTATTAATGTGTGTGTGTGTGTGTGTGTGTGTGTGTGTGTGTGTGTGTGTGTGTGTGTGTGTGTGTGTAAATATACTTCAATTTATTAAAGTTCATGCTAGTTAATACTACAGTGTGCTGTTGCATTCATTAACAAAGTTGTAGATACTGCAATATATACTGTATAATACAGTTTACTATAGTTAGTATGGTTCAAAAACGTACTATTATTTACTATAAATACTATTACAACTTCTTATTTCATGTGGGTTGAATCGTATCTTTAGAACCATATAACATGATTGAAAGCAGCTCCTAGATAACTCATAACTGTTTCTTATATAAAAAAACAAACAAGAGAAGCACCCAGCACAGTCCTTAGCTTAGCTAACAGTATTGAACATATAGATAATTATTAAAAATCATAACTTACCCTCTGATTGCTCGAGGCCTCCAACAACGTGAGCTGCCCTGTGTCCTGACAAACAGAAACGCCCCATCTCATTGGCTGGCTCTAGCCAATAAACTGGCTTTGCTGCTCTTTTACTGGTATGTACATTTCCACCGAATTTATTATTTTTAACAAGAATCTCTTCAGAAAAGAGTTTAAATAAACCCTAAATAATAAAATAATCGTGGGAAATGATTATTTTGCACCTCAGTCCTGTTGGCTGCTGGCATTGTTCATTGGTCAGGCATCAGCCAATCAAACAGCTTTACACCAGCCCCGCCCCTCCCCCGCCCAGCGCTGCTCACGCCTCTGCATCTGCGAGTGCACAGATGAGTTCTGCTACAGAGATCGCGGGAGATGTGTAGCAAAAGTCAGAGCGCGGGAGATTTGTAGTTGTACTGACGAATCTGAGAGGTTGTGAGTGCCGACCTGTGGTTGTAGAGCGAAGATGCAGTCAAATTTGCCGTGCACACGTGTGTCTGTCACTTTGTATTTGTGAATGACATTTTACAAATACACAACTATTAATCTGCAACTTCGAATTTAAAACACAAGTGTGTGGATTGTTGTGTGTGTGTGCAAATCGAGGATTTCAGCTGTTCACATCAGAGCTGTAAGTGTACATTTCAACCTACACATACAAATATTATTATCACAAGTGCTCACATTTACATTTGCAAGCTCTCGAGTTTCGCAACTGATTTACTTTCATAAATAACCAGCATTTCCTTTTCCACAGACCTCCAAAACGCCCTCTGCCATACTGAAAAAATAGAAAAGAAATTTAAGTTAAACCTTTTCAAAAACTCTGAATAGTCAAAAGCCATGCAGCCTTAAAATAAAGTCAAATATTGTGAGTCTATAAAAATACTTGTGGCAATTTAATTTATTAGAGCAATGGAGCAATGTTAATTTTTTTTATCTACATGTATAAACACTACACAAATTCCATTTAAAAAATTGCATACTTTTCCTGAATCAAATTTTCAGACTTGTCTAGGGATTTTTCACTCTGTAATTAACTTTTAAAAAAATGCTGCATTATTAGTTAGAATCTCTTGGCTAAATTCTTGTAGTTAAACTATAGCTCATTTACCACCAAGTTTAAGTTCAAAGCACACCATTTTGTTAAACTGCAATGCTAAAATGGTGCAAATTCATTCATTCTTGTCATGACAATTTTAATTATCAAACTTTAAACCCTACAAAAACAGAAGGGATGTTTATGTACAAATTACTAGGCAACAGATTTAAATTCCTCTCACTTGTATTCACTGGCTGTTAGCAATCGCAAACTGTTTAATAAATATTTATAAATAAAAGTTTTATCTTACGCATTAAAATAAAGCATTTTGTTATCATGTTTAAAAACATTACATATATTACGATATTACATCATTTACTTACCCACATTAAGTTGCAAACTCAAAGGCTTTTGGTCATCCTAAATTTTAAAATAACTATGGTATATTTTAGGCACTTCTCTAATACTTCATAACAAAAATATTTTATGTGTTCATAAGATTAATTAATTTACCAAAAATGGGTTGCAGCTGGAAGGGCTTCTGCTGCGTAAAAACATGCTGGATAAGTTGGCGGTTTATTCCGCTGTGGCGATCCCGGATTAATAAAGGTACTATGCCGAAAAGAAAATGAATGAATGAATTAATTTCTTTTAGATTTGGAATGAGATTAGGGGTAAGTAACAGTTACCTCAAAAATTTTAATCGTCTTTAAGCTGCTACTACTATAATATACAGTAGTATGAAGTATCAAATACATTTCAGTAGTTCAGTACTTTCTCCTTGTGTCATTCCATTGTTATTATCCACTTATGTAACTAATATATATGTAAATATATATATATATATATATATATTGATTCATTCATTCATTTTCGTCGGCTTAGTCCCTTTATTAATCTGGGGTCGCCACAGTGGAATGAACCGCCAACTTATCCAGTATATGTTTTACGCAGCGGATGCCCTTCCAGCCACAATCCATCACTGGGAAACACCCATTCACACTCATACACTACGGTCAATTTTAGCATAGCCAATTCACCTGTACCACATGTCTTTGGACTTGTGGAGGAAACAGGAGCACCCGAAAGAAACCCACGCAAACACGAGGAAAGCATGCAAACTCCACACAGATATGCCAACTGACTCAGCCGAGGCTTGAACCAACCCCCTTCTTGCTGTGAGGTGAACATGCTACCCACTGCGTCACCTATATACACGGTTAAAGTCAGAAATATTAGCCCCGTTTATTTTTTTCACCAATTTCTGTTTAACAGAGAGAATATTTTATCAACACATTTCTAGACATAATAGTTTTAATAACTTATTTTTAATAACTGATTTATTTTATCTTTGCAATGATGACATAAATAATAATTTACTAGATATTTTTCAAGACTCTTCTTACAGCTTAAAGTGACATTAAAAGGCTTAATTAGGTAAATTGGGTTAACTAGGCAGGTTAGGGCAATTAGGCAAGTTATTGTATAATGATGGTTTGTTCTGTAGACTATCAAAAAATAAAAAAATAAAAATACATATATAGCTTAAAGGGGCTAATAATTTTGCCAATAAACTGTATTTTAAAATATTAATAACTGCTTTTATTCTAGTGGAAATAAAATAAATAAGACTTTCTCCAGAAAAAAAAAATATCAGATATACTGTGAAAATGTCCTTGCTCCTTTAATATTTCAAAAAGAAAAAAAAAATTCAAAGGGGGGCCAATAATTCTGACATCAACAGTATACATATTTATATTATGTATATACACACAATGGTAACATCATATCCACTTGTCGCATATGGAGACCTTGTGAAATCTAAATAATGCAATGTTATATTACAGTAAAAAAAACTGAATGAAAAAAATGTATATGTAGAATACTAGAGAACAGGCTACTAGAGATCATAGAAAATATGCTGTAGAGATCATATGAAAACTTGCCTGTAAATACACTTCATCCAACTGAAATGACTTGCATGGGAATGGAAAAATATAGACTTCGTCCTTACACTTTTCCAAATTCGTCTACATGACTTCTTGCACTGCCTGCAAATAAGTAGTAAAGTTATTCATAAACATGTATTACCTTTGGCAATGCAAACAAACAAACACACAAACAAATAAATAGACAAGTTAAAATAATCTGTCTCAATTATAGTCATCTTATTTTAAGTTTGAGAACTGCTTCTATATTGAATAAAACAATGGTTTAAAGTAATTTAAAAGTTGAAAGCATTGAAAGAAAATCAAATTTTAAAAGGTTTTAAACATTTACAGTACTATAAGAGGGTGAAACTTGTAAGTGCTTAAAATAATTGTTAATCTTGAAGCAAATATGCTATAATAGCCCAATAATAACTTACTTTTATTGATGTTATTTTCTGAATAGGATATGGATAAAATAAATATAATATACTTACCAGATGTAGCGGTCTTTACAAGATGTCACAATTTTCATGCTTTTCGTTGTCTTTTTCTTTGCATTCACTGTATTAATTTCAGACGTGACTTGTTTCACTAATATAAACTGTCTCAGAGTGATCTTAACAAAGTGCTCATCTACACATCTGATTAAACCTATTATTTTTTACTAATTTACATTCGCGAAAATACATTACCTAAACTGCTACAGCACGAACTCATGAATTTAGATGCAGCATAATGCTCTGTTGGCGCGGAAAAGACAAATCCGGAAATGGGCGGGACTTGGCGGCCCAGATATTTAAAATTATTTTGTTCTTTGCGGTTTGAATTTATAATATTAATCTAATGAGAAATCTTCATGAAGTTTATTATTTTTATTATATTTATATCGGCTTTTAAAGTCATTGGTCCCAACTGTTCGGGGTACTAACTTATGTCGATGTCACAGGGTACCTGTTACATTTCTAAGCGCTGTCATCACATAGTCATTTCCGATGATTCAAAAAACTTTATTTAATAATTTTTTAAATGTTAGCTGGACCATTTTGATTTGTACATGATATAGCTAGATGTAATATGACTCGTTTTTATAAAATATGAGTGTTTTTAATCTTTCCCATAAGACTCTACTTCAAATTATGTACAGCTAAGCGCCCTCTACAGGAAAACTACATAAAAGGCGCTTAAAAAGGATTGCCGCCTAAATAAAGCTCCCTTAACAAAAGGAACGCAAATTTGTTCTCCGTGATCAACCCAAATGCAACTACCGTGGAAGAAAAGGTACGTGTGAAGTTTTGACCAAATGTTACTTGTGATTTTACTGTGTTACTGTTTCAAGTAGGCCCAATGGAAAGTGATCAGCTCGCATCAACAAAGTTTCTTAGATCCATTTCAACTTAGCCTGTATAGTAGTTAGTTGTTATAAAACTCGATTTAAAAAGCATAATTCTGTTTTCAAGTTCAGACGGAGTGATAAAGGCAAAAACAATTTACTTGGCCACTTAATCACCATTTGACATGAAAACTTGTATAAATTTCAAGTAATTTTGCATGTTTTAATAATGTGTCTTTAGACTAGGTGTGTATTACATGCTTAATAATCAATTTTTAGACTGTGTGTGTGTGTGTGGGCCTATTATTATTTAAAATAAAATATTAAAATAAAAATTATTATATTAAATTATTATATTATGTAAAAAATATAATATAAAAATAAAACCAAAAAGTAAATAACTGTTTTGTCTGACAAGGTTTCAGGACATAGCAAACTTCAGCACAACACTAACTGACTAGTCTCACTCACTCACACACACACACACACACACACACACACACACACACACACACACACGTGTACACACTCTCACTAACACACTCACTCTTGTACATGCTCTCTCTCACACACACCTACATTCTATCTCAATTCAATTCAGAATTACTTTTTTAGCATGACTAAATGATACAATGTTGCCAACACAAACACATAGACATCTCACAGACACATGTACATGCTCTCACTCACACACACACTTCTACATGCTCTCTCATAAACATGTACTGGCTCTCTCTCTTACACACCCTAGCACATGCTGTCTATCACACACACACACGCACGCACGCACACACACAACCACACACACACACACACACACAAACAAATGTGCATGTTAATGATACTTATTTCTATAATTTTACGTGCTCATTAGGCTTACGATAGGTGGTTGCATTGTGATTATTTGGTCATGAAGGTATTAATGTTTTAAATTGTTTTTCAGCTGTTCTTGATGTCATACATTGCTACAAAAGGCTTTTGAAGTGGACAAGACGTGGACCAACCATGACCAGAGCGTTTCAGAGAGAAGGTGTCTCTCAAAATGCAGTGGCTCAGCTTGCTGCAATTGCAGAGCTGTACTTTGCTAACAGGGAGGGATTTAACAGCATCAGCTTCACACCAGGACAATTAACAGTTCGCTCAAAAGTGTAGAGAATTCATTTTTGGAGATTTTTGCATAAATGTTGTATCAATAAAAAGGAAGGGTTCACTTTTGTCTTTTTATCTGAATAAGTGATTAGAGTAGATTTGCTATGCCACTTATTGTTGCCATGTTTATTGTATGTTTCTTTGTTCAATAATGCTCCTGTTTACTGTTGGTAAAATGTAGAAGCAAAAACTTACAGCACAATAAACTTGGCTTATAATGCCAAAAAAAAAAATAATAAATAAATATATATATATATATATATATATATATATATATATATATATATATATATATATATATATATATATATTTAAATCAGATGCAAAAGCTATTAAATTCCGACTAAATTAATTAATTTTCTTTTCACCTTAGTCCATTTATTAATCTAGGGTTGCCACAATGGAATGAATCATTCCATGTTTTACACAGCAGATGCCCTTCAAGCTGCAATGCATCACTGGGAAACATCCAAACACACACATATTTGAGCCTACTCAATTTACCTGTACCGCATGTCTTTGGACTTGTGGAGGAAACCGGAGCACCCAGAGGACACCCACGCGAACACAGGGAGAACATGCAAACTCCACACAGAAATGCCACCTGACCTAGCTGAGGCTCGAACCAACGACCTTCTTACTGTGAGGTGAACGTTTTACCCTCTGCGCCACCACATTGCCCGCCATTTAAATTGTTTTTCTAAAATTTTTTTTTTTTGTCAGCCTACTATGTTAAAGATAATGAAAAAAAATATTTGCCACAAAAAAAGTTACATTGCAGAACTGAGACTTAAAAAAAATATACATTTTAGAAAAAAATGTATATGGTGCCTGCATTGTCTTGCCTGCAGCAAGAAAGTCACTGGTTCGAGCCTCGGCTGGGTCAGTTGGTGTTTCTGTGTGAAGTTTGCATGTTCTCCCCATGTTCGCGTGGGTTTCCTCTGGGTACTCTGGTTTCCCTGACAAGTCCAAAAACATGTGGTAATGCCTAATATCCGATGTCAGAAAGTGATTCATTTTTTTTATTGTTATATTTTTGGTATTTGTTATGCAGCAAGCCCAGAGATTGTTGTGTACACTATGATTTTATATAAAATTGACTTTAATGTGTGATAGGAATAAAACGTGATCATAAACGAATGATTTCTCCACTCAAATGAATGGCGACTTGGACCCGGAAACAGTATTACATATGTCATCACTTAACAAGCGGATATGGTTTTGCATCTAAACTCTTCAAATGTAACAATTGTTTTTAGTTGTCCTGAAGTTAGTTTTCTTTAGCTTAATTATTTGGGCTGTTCTTTTTTTTTTTTTTACAGCAATACATTAAAAGCAGTTGAACGAACTAATGACTCTGGTATTTATTTCATGTTTTTGTATGTGTGGTACTGTTGTGTCTGTCTTCAAATACTTGCACCAGTGTTGCTACTACCTGTCTGTTGACTATCTGCTGAACATTTACAGAATAGTAACCATGCTGTCTGTGATGTTGGCTCCTTACAGCCATTCAACAGCATTTCTTAGGTTTTCACTTCATTTTGATGGGCCTAGTGTGACAACAGATGAGCAGATAAATGTAACTTAAAGTAAACTAACTGTCTACTGAAAGTTAGGTTAAATGCAACGAATAGTTAGTTGAACATGTTAGCAAATACATGTATGAAATTTGTACCTAACCCTAACTTTATATTTGTTTAAAGTTCATTTTAAATTATGTTGCGTTGCTACTTATAGGCATCTGAATGTTTACTGAAGATCTATTCATAAACTGATTAGCAACTACATGCAGACACTGACAACAAAAAAATCTTGATGGTAAATGTACTAAAAAATTGTTGAAGATTTGTTGCATATCTACTAATACACTGTAATACACTACAACCTAATTTGGTAGCACGTAACTTATCAAAAGTTTAATAAATGTTGAGGATTTGTTGCATATCTACTGATACTTTGTTGAACATCTGTTGAAGATTTGTTACATATTTACTGATACATTGTTGAACATCTAGAACCTTAATGCTGAGGATTTGTTGCTTATCTACTGATACTCTGTTGAACATCTGTTGAAGATTTGTTACATATTTACTGATACATTGTTGAACATCTAGAACCTTAATGCTGAGGATTTGTTGCTTATCTACTGATACTCTGTTGAACATCTGTTGAAGATTTGTTACATATCTACTGATACATTGTTGACCATCTAGAACCTATATTGGTGACACTTAACTTACCCAAAGTTTAATAAATGTTTACATGTTGTAGACATTGTAATGATTGCCTAGAAACATTTAAAAAAACAATCTACATATACTACCTAGATGAGAGTAAACAGATAAGAACTTGAAAAGTAACTTATGGTCAACAGACAATCTAAAGGGGGACCATCAATATAAAGTGTTACCCTTTTTTTTTTTTTTGGGTACAGTTAGTGTGATATCCAGAGAGGCAATTGCAGATAAGGAAGTGAAGTGGAGACTAAATAGTTGAGTTTTTAGTCGTTTCTTGAAAATAGCGAGTGACTCTGCTGTTCTGATGCAGTTAGGGAGTTCATTCCACCAACTGGACAGATTGAGCGTGAGCGTTCGCGAAAGTGATTCCTTCCCTCTTTGGAATGGAACCACGAGGCGACGTTCATTCACAGAACGCAAGTTTCTGGAGGGCACATAGATCTGCAGAAGTGAGAGCAGATAAGGAGCAAGGCCAGAAGTCACTTTGTAGGCAAACATCAGAGCTTTGAATTTGATGCGAGCAGCAACCTGCAGCCAGTGCAAACGGACTAGCAGCGTAAGCTGAGTAACACAGACAAATGTGCACTTTCTTGCTCTGTCAGTTTAGTTCCCCACATGGCAAACCCTGCAAAGTTCCTCCGAGACCCCCAGCATCTGACTCAGTGGAGGAGTCAGGTGCTTGGCATGTTACGTTGTTGGCATGCCCACTGGTCAGCCCGGGTTTTGGGTATAGGTGCCTGCTATGTGATCCCTGCTGGTGATCCCATATGCTTACTCAGCCACGATGTAGTCCCCCCTCTTAGGCAGGCTCGTGATTTCCCTCCCTGCAAACCATCTTCTCATATGCCTACTCTCCCTTCTCAGGGCTAGTCCATATGCCTTTTTGCCACTAGGTCTCCCCTACTGGGCAGCAGGTGGCCTCCATAGCATCCTCCCTATTGGTAATATCTTAAATCCCTAGTATTAACTAAGTACTCATGACTCATCAAAAAAATACATCTAAACCAGTAAAGCTTCTCAAGTAAGTAAGATAAGTTAGGGCCAGGGGCCATGTTGGAAGGCTATACCTCTGATGATTATGGTGCACTTACACTGCAGCCTGGCAAACCCCTCACCAGCGACATGGTAAGGTTCAATTGTTGTGGCATTTTCCATAGATTTCCCAATAGTGGAAATTTCTACATAGCATTGAAGTTTCCCTCCCGATCGGGAAAGGAACGGTACTTAAAGTAACCCTCGTTTCCGAAATGCTATGTTCCTTCACCACAGCAATTGCCCCTAGCTGTTAGCCGTAAAAGGCTCTTTCAGCTAGAAAAGAATGCCTCTGGGTGGCATGAGCAGCATCTTTATACAACACTCGGTTGTAATTGACAGGTAGTACCTGCCAACTCATTGGCATTCATTGGCCCATTTTATTACTCTTTCAGACGATTGGATTCTGACAAAATCCCCATAGTGGAAGTTTTGCACATAGCATTTACATCCCTTATTTTATAAACTTATCTAGGTATACAGTGCATCCGGAAACGTATTCATATCGCTTCACTTTTTCCACAATTTTTTAAAATGTTTTTTTTTAATACAGCCTTATTCCAAATTGGATTAAATTCATTTGTTTCCTCAAATTTCTCCACAAAATACTCCATAATGACAATGTGAAAAAAGATTTTTTGAAAAGACTTGAGGCTGTAATTGTTGCCAAAGGTGCATCAACAAAGTATTCAGCAAAGGCTGTGAATACTTGTGATTTTTCAGGTTTTTTATTTTTAATAAATTTGCAACAATTAAAAAAATAAAAATTCACATTGTCATTATGGGGTATTATGTGTTGAATTTTGAGGAAATAAATGAATTCAATCCATTTTAGAATAAGGCTGTAACATAAAAAATTTGAAAAAAAGTGAAGCGCTATGAATATTTTCCGAATGCACCGTACTCTATGTCACCCAGCTTTCTGGAATACCCCCAGGAACAAGGAAATGCGTGTGATGGACACAACAGTGTTCCAGTGCAACAGTGCAAGTGCAAGTGCAACAGTGGTGCTTATATGCTGTGTTGTACTGCAGCCGTCAATGTAATCAGTATAAGTGTAATAAGTCCAGATGTGTAAACTGTATCAGGTGTGTAGGTGAAAAGCATTATGGTCAGTCCAGATGCGTGGCAACTGGTGATGTGTGCAAGTGTGGGCTCTCCAGCTGATTATCATGCCAGTATCTCTCAAGATAAGTGATGTGATATGACCCAAAAATTAAAATCTTGCCTTACAAAATCATACACTATCTTATATGAGTGATCATACACTGGAAGAGGCATTTTTCAGCGACCTTTTTCTATTAATGGGGAAAAAACGGAAAATATAAAAATATATGTACACTGTAAAAAATTGTCCCGTTAAAAAACAGTAAGTTACTGGCAGCACGGTTGCCAGCAAGTTACTGTTAAAATTAACAACATCTAGCTGTTGTTGAAATGTACAGTTTGTTATATATTTTAAATACCTTTTCCCACAGTAATAATCTCAACACGTGAAGTGCAGTATGATTTGACAATAGGCTTGTGGTAACTAAAGACCTGGCATTTGGCTGTAAAAATTAGCCACAAGTAAAAACTGAACAGAAACATGCTGTGAGAATTTCCTGAAGCTGTCATGTTACTATAATCCAAATTTCCGCCAGGTTTTATTACAAGTTTTGAATCGGCTTATTCATGTTTCAACAACTGGATTTAGTGGCTGGATTTAGCATATGCATTGTTGGAATACCGTGTGAGGTCTTCTCTTTGAAGTCAACCTCAGACAGAAAGGTGTAATTTACAGTTGTCCATTGATTCTGAGAAATATTGCTAAATTACGAAGTATGCTATCCATCTCAGATGCAGAAAAGCTAGTCCATGCTTTTATGACTTCTAGACTGGATTACTGTAATGCTCTATTTGCTGGCTGCTCAGCAACCTCTATTAACAAACTTCTATTAGTACAAAATGCAGCAGCCAGAGTTCTTACCAGGTCTAGAAAATATGATCATATCACCCCAATTTTATCCTCCTTACACTGGCTGCCTGTTAAGTTTCATATTGAATTTAAAATATTACTTCTCACCTATAAAGCTCTAAATAATCTAGCTCCGGTTTATTTAACCAACCTTCTGTCTCGCTACAATCCAGCTCACTCTTTAAGATCTCAAAACTCAGGGCTTCTGGTAATACCTAGAATAGCAAAATCAAGTAAAGGAGGTTGAGCCTTCTCCCTTATGGCTCCTAAACTCTGGAATAGCCTTCCTGATAATGTCCGAGACTCAGACACTCTCTCAGTTCAAAACTAGATTTAAGACCTATCTGTTTAGTAAGGCATACACTCAATGCATCACTTAGCGGGTTTCCACACAAGTTACTACATCTTGTTTATATACATTGTGAACAGCAGCTACGCTAATTATTCTCTTTATTCTCCATTTCTACCTGGGAATACTCATCCCGAGGTCCTCAGATTATGCGGAGTCACTGATTGGATCCAAGACCAGCAACGAGATGATCCCAAGGTGTCCATATCCGGGACCAGGCCGTATCCTGAGCTGCTGCCGCGCTGTTGGTCATGGGGAAGTGGAAAGCATGAGACTGATTCCAGTGACACTCCAGGGACAGACGAGTCTTCGCTGAGGCCAGCTTCCAGCCTCCACTGCTGAGACTGCAGCTCTGCACAAGACTTTTGGCCAGCGGAGAAATTAAAATGGTCGTGCCGAACTGAGTTTGGTTCTCTCAAGTTTTTTTTTCTTCACTGTCCTATTGGTGAATTTTTTTCCCTCTCCGCTGTCGCCACTGGCTTGCATGGTTCAGGATCTGTAAAGCTACGTATCGATGAATTTGCTCTTCAGTGTTTGGACTCTCAGTAATGATTTCAAACCACACTGAACTGAGCTAAACTGAACTGAACTTAAACACTTAAAAACTGAACTACCCTGATCCAGTTACTATGTCCATTTATGTGAAGCTGCTTTGACACAATCTACATTGTAAAAGCGCTATACAAATAAAGCTGAATTGAATTTAATTTAATTGAATTCTGTGACTGTATATTTTGTGAAACCATTTCCTGCTTTTAGGTTTTCATAGTTTTAATTTTTTGAAAACTGAGCATGCAAACCCCTTTGAACTGGTGCTTTGTAACCTTTTAGAAAAGGTTATAACATTATACAATCATTAAATCCAAACACAAATTTAACATTCATTTTCTAAAAGGAAAATGATCCTTCAAGAAAATAGGCTCGTTTGAGGTGCGCCTCGCCTTGACTGCATTGTAAACGTGAGCAGGCGTGTGCAGTAAGAGGAGGGCTCAAAAATTACATTAGAAGTCGGACACCTGCTGAATCTCGCTGTTTAGCCACCTGGAAACGTCACCAGTGGCGGAGATCTCGTTCGCGTTTTTTATCGCAGACGAGTGTCCTCATGAAAAAATACTATGATGATTTATAGTAAATATTATTGCATTTTTAAACATGTTTTTTAAGTATTGGGGTATGTTTATAGCTGTTGTGATACCAGAGCAACTATACAATTTAAATAGGCTATTTTATAATATAGTTTAAAAACACTACAGTATACATTATAGTATTTTTAATGTGGGAGTGGATGCAATAGAAATATCACTTTTTTACAAAAAGATGGTCAGAATTACAGAAGATGAACAGCTCATTAACTAAAAGGTTGTACTTAAAATATAATTCTGTATATTCAACAAACTTTCAAAGAGTGCCAAACAAACAGCTTATACAGCAAGAAAGCTTTCAAGAAACCTTATTTGGCTATATTATAAATGAAGTAGCTATAGCAAGATGCTTTTGAGTGACGAGTCATGACAAATGTTTGTTTGACAAAGAAATTCTTATGGGGTTAATTACATTGACATGCTTATTGGGTCTATCTATATAAACTGCTTTTACTCCAGCCAGACTAAAATAAACAGCCCAAGACTTTATCCAGAATAAAAACTATTAGGAAAAACTGTGAAAATGTTTTTGGTCTATAAAACATGACTTTTGACTTCACATACATGTGTGTGTGTGTGTGTGTCTTCTTGTTTACTACACCCCTTTCACTTCTCATATGAAACTAACAAAGATGAGGCATAATGACAAAACTGTCTGATTACCTTTGTATGTCTGAATATATGTATATATTGGATTGACTTTCATGGAATGACGCTGCATAAAAATTACAATACAAAATTCACACAAACATATAAAAAGTGAAAAAGACAACAAACAGGACTTAAAACTGAGAGAGAAATCAAATACAGCGCACACACATCCTAATGATTTATTAGTAACAGTTATATTACATAGGTCACGTTATGTTTTACAAAGATGTGTTTTGTTTTTGTTTGCGTGTAAATCCAAATAAATAACCATATGCTCTTTAAGACTTTTTTTAATTATCAACGAAAATACAAAAAAGGTATTCAACAAATCCAGGTATAAACCTTAGTTAAACAAGAGAATAAAGTGTAATGTATCAGTCTCATCCAATAAGCATTCAGCTGTGTCATCAGCCAGTCGTTTCACATCATGCTTTTGGTAACGCAGTCTTTTGAGAGCAACTGCGGCGACTGCTTAATCCGAGGTACCCGCCTCGCGATCGCGAGAGTTTTTTTGCGCACCTCAGCATGACATCAGAGCGAGGCGAAGGCAAGGCGGACACATTTCTAACCGGCATGCATCTTGCGGTGATCACCGATGATCGATTCTGCGCAGAAGTTGGCCATCTCAAACGAGCCTAATAACTGTTTTGTGTCAGTGCAAAATCATCCAATGACTGTTTCATTTTTTGTATGTGTGATTAACCTATTCTTAACAAAGACCTGGGTTTTATAAGATAATTACAAGGGTTATGGTTGGGTTTAGTGTCCAGGTTTTTTGATAATACCATTCCTCATACAAAAATGTAGAGTACTCTGACAGACACAGAAAAAAACTACAGGAAAAACTACATTTGAGCTAAGAAAGTAATATTTTTACTTCGGTTATTTTTGTGATAGCAATGTCTGATTTATATTTAAATGCATTAAAGTTAAATTATGTCAAATGTGTTTCTGTGTAGATCTTTTAATGCATGATGTTGGTGATAATCTTTTAGCTATTAGCTGTAATGTGAGCAAATTCATGGCTATAAGATAGAGATGCGCGGTTGGCGGTTATAGCCGCGGACTCCGCGGATAAACCGCGGATCGGGCGGATGACGTTACGAAAAAATAATATTTTAATTAAATTCGGGCGGGTGGCGGGCGGTTGTACTGTTTTATATTCATAGCTGGCGCACCAACGAAAAAGCCTACGACTGACTTCACAGAATGGGAGGTAGATTCGGATACATTAATTCTGGATGAAGTGTACAGAAGTATTCCTCTACAAACTTCCGTATAGACGGATCAGCAGAGGAAAACCTACTTTCCTTTTGGGAGAAATAAGGACAGGCATTCCCACGATTACAGAACCTTTCCAAGAGAATTCTATGCATTTCAGCAACAAGTGCTGCGAGCGAGCGCTCCTTCAGTGCAGCAGGGCGCAGTGGCTATGCAGGCGCTCCCGTCTGAATCCTGACACTGTAGATGCTATTTTATTCCTGCATTGTGCCAAGAAAAAATCAAACTAGACCTAAGGTCAGGCATATTAAACCAATTAGCCTATGTTATTTAGGCTACAAATATGTTCAATATAAACTTTTGAGTTCGGTCAGCTGATAACTTTACGTTCATATTGGTTTAGCCTATTCTATTCTAGACATGTTGGCCTCGCTTTTACGTTCCGAGGCTAAGGTTATTTTGCCAGAATTTCTTTGTCGCAAATTTAATTGCGTAGTATTTCGTTATGCTTCAAGTTTGAGGGGAATGGGGATGATCCTAAGTCCATGGGTTATTGGGGCACTTGTCATACATGCACTTTAGCTTGGTCAGGTTCGCTCAAAGAGGGATGGCATATCTATTTTTCTAATTTAATTTCTAATTGTGGGGGTGACTGAGCCTACAAGGCTTAGGCACGATATGATGTTTTTATTAAAAAATTTTCAACTGTTTGCCAAAGCATGCGACTATAGCCTATGCCTACATTAAGATATTTATGTTAATATTTTTTTTACTGCCTGTTGTTTCTTTTGGCATATAAAATAGGTATTGTCTGATAGAGATATCAATAAAGGATCATCTGTGTCGCAGAACTGTGTTGTTTCCGATTTCTACAAGCTCAATAACATCCACAGCAAAAAATAAAAAATAGTTGAAAAACTGTGCCCATTAATTAGATGTGCAAGGCAAGCAGGTACGTTTTTGGGGTTGCTATGGACAACTACAAATGTAAACATTATTAGGCTATAATGTAAATGACTTATTCTATCTATTTACTAAAAAATTAAGTGAAATAGGCATTTAGTAGTAGGCTAAATAGCAGCATGTTGAAATGATGTGTCAATGCGTTTTCTATTAGGCTACAATAAAAAAGTTGTACAGTACAGTGCGTTTAATTTAGGCTATTTATTTATTTTTGTCCCTGTGCGCCGATTGGAGACGGAGTTCACTGCTGATATTCTGAGAGCTCGGGTGCTTTTCATTTCTTATTTGTGCATCCTCGTTTCCTTTCCTTGCTTTCTTTCCTCGTGTTTCCACCCCACCGGGATAACGTTACGAGGGAAAGACGCAAGGAAAAGACTGAAGGACCGAGGAATCGAATCAAGTGAAAAGACACGTCCTCGTATCTTTAGCGTCACTTCAAAGCGTCGTCAATTAATGACTTGCACGTTTGGATTAACTGCATGTCTACATTAAAGTCATTCTCTATTCTATAATGATCAATAAAGAAACATTCATTTAATAAAAAAAAGGAATAAGCCATTCAAATAAAGAGCCCAATCAGCAGATGGCGGGCGGGTGCGGTTTTAAAAATTGATCAAAAATGTTACTGCGGATGGATGGCGGACGGATGATGAATTTTGTCATGCGGTTGCGGATGAAATAATAGCCCATCCGCGCATCTCTACTATAAGACTCTAGGTCATTTGTAACAACAGAACTCTTGGTTGGTAACATCATGAGAGTTACGTGTGTAACCCAGACGTTATGCCTGCATGATTCACCTTTTATTTTGAGACCACACCTTTATTTTGCAGACCTGATTTGCACGTACTATGTAGGGGAAATCAGAGATAGTTATAAAATTTTTTACATTTCTCTCTATATCTTTGAGATCTTTCAAGACAGTGTATTAAAAGTTAAAAGTGCGAAATGCACTTTCTGTTTGTGCTGCAAAGAAAAACATTTATGCCCTTTGTAGCGAGGCAGAGGGAAAACACGAACACAGTTGAGTTGAGTTACAAACAAGTCCCCGGAGGGTGCTTTATTTACAAGTGAAATACATGAATAATCACACCCCACAGAAGCTGAACCCATCACTTACTTTGGTCTGCCGAATGTCAGGTAGGTAGCATAAACACCAAGCACCACCAAAAGCATAACCGTCCAATGTTCCTGGCCATAATTACCTTGATAGGAAAAAAAAAGGTTGGGGAGTCATACTCACAATCATGCCTAGCAACTACACTTGGGCTACACTAGGACTTATCTAGAATACGACAGTATGGAAAAAGTATAGGAAAGAGCCTGCCAGTTCCAAAGAGAAAGGACGCTGTGGAGGTCACTGCTACCCGGATGGGGAGACCTGTGACAAAAAACAGATATGGGCTTGCCCTAGGAAGAGGGAGCATGACATATGAAAGTATAATTAGATTGGTAGAGAAGACACAGGTCCACCTGGGTATGGGGACACACCGTGGTCTAGTAATACATATGGGGTCACCTGAAAAGGGGGCTGACACCGTACACCAGAACACGGGATGACCAATTGACAGTTAAAACATGCACAAATTTCCAGGTTATGGAGTAAGACGCAGCAAGCGTTTTAAACACTAAGCTTAGTTTTCTCCCGAATGACTGGTGTTACCCATCACCATAGGAGGAAACCAGCTCCACTCTGAGATTATAGAATTTTGCAGGGCTTGCAAGTTTACTGCCTAGTCCCTGAAGGGAGTGGTAGGAACCTTGGATGACCAGGTCATGCTTCTCTACTGTGCGGCCATTTACCAACTCATGATGAGCGGAAAAGGCTGCATCGTAAACATTCAGTGTGGAGGATGACAGTCCACACTCCAGCTTAACCTGAAGGAAGAAAAGCACAACAATGATCAGGCAAGTTCAGGGGACTTCTCTGCAAGAAGTACACCACTTAACAAATATTCTCCACTCCATGGTTTAGACCTGCATTGTGGAGAGTCCAGTGAAGGAGCTTCAGATGGAGACTGTTGTGTTTACCTTATGATTAAAGTTGTTACATCCGCCGGTTTCCACATCAAAATGAGCAAATTTGAGCCACTTGTACATTAAGGAAGCGTTCCGAAAAAAACAAACCACCAGCGAAGAAATTTGACACAGAGAAACAGAAACACCTACTGCCAGCTAGTGTTTTGGAAGTGTTATCACAAAGCAACAGAAACAGCGCGCAGAAGTTTAGAGAGCGACACTGCCCTGGCAGTTGTACTCTACACTCAAAAAAATCAACTAGGCATGTATTGGATTTACAAAATAAAAACTTGTCAAATTGAAAAGAACAAATCAAGTTTACGTATGTTAAATGATTAATTTATGTTATTTGAAACTGAATCAAGAAATAATCAAATGAATTTGATCAGAACATGTTGATTCAATGAGACTGAAATGCTTCAAATCGACAACTCTCACTCTGGAGAGTCACTTCGCGCATATCAGTAGGTGGCGGTAGTGCGTTTGGATGTCACCATACGAAAACAACAAGAAGAAGTATCACCGCGTGTTTTCGGCACAGTTTGGGAATTGGTTTTCCCAAGAGCTTGAATGTTATGCATGTTATGTTGTTGGCTAAATGTTTCTTATACATTTTATATTACATATTACAATTTTGGATATTATATAACATTTTGTATCAGAATATTAAAGAAGAAATTTGTTTAAATGTGATTGGTGCCTGCTAAAGGCTATAATAAAATATATATATATATATATATATATATATATATATATATATATATATATATATATATATATATATATATATATATATATATATATATATATATATAACATGTTATAAATATATTTATAACATGAATAACTTAATTTTAAATCTTGTAATTTAAACAACAGGGCGAGGCAGTTGGTAGCATGTTCGCGTCACAGCAAGAAGGTCGCTGGGTCGCTGATTCGAACCTCGGCTCAGTTGGCGTTTCCGTGTGGAGTTTGCATGTTCTCCCTGCCTTCGCGTGGGTTTCCTCCGGGTGCTCCAGTTTCCCCCACAGTCCAAAGACATGTGGTACAGGTGAATTGGGTAGGCTAAATTGTCCGTAGTGAATGAGTGTGTGTGTGAATGTTCCCCAGATGGGTTGCGGCTGGAAGGGCATGCGCTGCATAAAAAACTTGCTGTATAAGTTGGCGGTTCATTCCGCTATGGCGACCCCGGATTAATAAAGGGACTAAGCTGACAAGAAAATGAATGAATTTAAACAACAATATTGCTGATTACTAGCTGATTTAACAAGACATAATTTTGTTAAAGTAAAGCTTTAGTGTTACATTGAGTAAATTAGAATCATTTTAATTAGAATAACACAATACAAACATTTTGACTCAATTAGTTGCAAAGAAGTTAGACTGACATATTGAAACCATGTTTTATCTACAAATGTGCTTTGTGTTCATACAACATGTTCAAAGCAGTTCAGGTTTACTTGATTGGATTAGATGCATAAAGGGTGCAACGATTAAATCATGTTCATTCAACAAAATTTTTTTTGAGTGTAATGACGCCATGCTGTCCGTCCTGTTTTCCTGCTGAATCGCTCCAAATAGGTCAATGAGGTGCATTCTCCAGAGATGCTCTGCACAGGGGGGAGTTTGCTCTTTTCACAGTTGACCTGTAACCCCAACTGTTGTGAGCACCAGATTTCTGTGCTTTACAATCTGATCCTGAGATTGAGCTTGAGCTAGAGTTACAGTAGAGCATACTCCAAGACCTTCGTAAAGCTCGTGGAGATAGGAAGAACCCAAAGAGGAGGACTTTGTACTAATATGCTTGACCCTCGAACGCAAACCACAGAAACAGCCATTGTTGATGCAAAATTGAGACGTGAAAATATGGATCCTTTTTGGTCGATAGCTGTGAACCAATCCTGGGAATGGATCCATGTGATAATGTGTTTTTGCGTGAGAATTCTGAATGATATCTTGTACAGATACCTGTTAAAGATGTGCAGATCCAAGATTGGTCTCTGCCCACTGCTCTTTTTTGGCATGATGAAGTATGGGCTTTAGAACCTGGCCTTCATCTCGGCTGGAGGAACTGGCTCGATTGTGACCTTTGCCAGCAGGGCTGCAATCTCTTCACCCAACACAGGCGCAACTGCTGTTCTCACCACAGAGAAATGCACGCCCGTGTTCTTGGAAGGCTGTTGGGCGAACTGAATGGCATAGCCAAATCTGAACGCATGAATGAGCCACCGTGACGGGCTGAGCCGTGCTCACCATGCTGGCAGAGCCCGCACAAGAGGCACCATGCGAGAAAAGTTCTTTTTGTTCTTATTATTACTCTCTCTCTCTAACATGTCAATTTATATTTACTAAGGGTATAGTTAAAATTATGGGTTGACAAAAAAGAATTTGTAAAGAATGTTAAGCATTTTCTGTCAAGAGGAAGTTTTTGATTAAAGGCACGCCCTGAAGTCTATGAAACTCGTGTTCTGCAATCAAAGCAGCTCAAATTGCAGATTTGCTCATGCAATGATACTGTTTACTCCACTCTTGCACTTACTAAGGTAAGACTGGATTTCATTGCATGATATATTATTAATTTTACATTCACATAAAGATGATTATGACTTTTAAATGTTTTTTAAATATGTTGTCAAACATATGGGCTGTATCACCAGACGGAAGAACCGTGCTGTATTTGTTTTTTGTTTTTTTGGAAATAAACTTATAGATCCATAGTAAACACACCAAGTTGATTAAGCAAAGTAAAATAAATGAATAAAAATACAAAATAAATCATAAAGTGAGGATCACTCATGAATCAGTAAAATTTTACAGTAAGTTTGTATAAGTTAATGTTAGTTAATGTATTTACAAGCATGAACAATACATTTATTAATGTATTTATTCAGGCTACATTACATTATGAAAATGCAGTTATTCATTGTAACTCACAATACATTTACTAATGTTACCAATTTTTTTTTTTTTTGTATATTTATAATACATTAGTAAATGTTGAACTATGATAAAGAAATGCTTTATGTAAGTGTTGTTCACACACATAGTTAGTAAATACAACATGTACTAATGAAAAATGATTGTAAAGTGCAACCAAAAATCATTAATAATAAATTCACAGTATTTTTTTGGTATTTATGTATTTATTTGAAAACATTATTTTTTGTTGTTGTTTTTATGGAGGGAAAAAATGAATAAAACATGTTGTGTTATGCTATTCATATTACTTGTGAGTGACAAGTTTGTGTTTGCGCTTTTTTAGTCTCATATGTTGCAGTGGACTGTTTTGAAGCTTCCTGAAGCTGAGGAAAAAATTCTGAATTCAAAGCGGTTGGCTAAACCTTTTGTTGTTGTTGTTATTATACATTTGCTTATCATTATTATTATTATTATTATGAAGAATAATGTTAGTATTTCTTTTTGAACGTATGCATTAAATTGTATAACACGCATCATTTAAATTCATGAAAATATATTATTACTCTGTATAGAACTGCCATGTCAGAGTTGGTAAACACCTCTAATGATGATGATGGCTCCAGCCAGTCTTCTGGATCATCAAACACATCAGAGACATTCAGCAACAAAAACAGTAAAGAAACTACATTTCCAAAATCCTCACAAACATTCACTCAAAATGAGACCAAAGACAAAAGTGATCCTTCATCATTTACCAAACGTTCAAGAAAGTTGCTGTCCAAACTGCAAATACCTGAGAAACGTGCACAAACTGACCATAATGAGAAGCTCAGTAAAAAAGAACTTAAAGACAAAATGCCTGAGAAGGAGGAGGATAAAAATGAAAATCTTTATATAATTTCTAGTGAGTTTCTAAACATAATGTCGAATGCCACAGATGATCCAGACTCAATCAGTGAAGATATGAAGGAAGTAATTGACGCTAAGCCTAAAGAAAAAACAAGGAAACTAAAAGATAAACTGACAGAGTTGGAGAATGTTACTCTTAACATGGCAATAACAGGCATGACAGGAGCAGGGAAATCTTCATTTGTCAATGCCTTGCGAGGCCTTCGTGATGATGATGAAGGAGCAGCTTCCACTGGAACAACCGAGACCACCATGAAGCCAAACATGTATGAGCATCCCTTTATGCCCAATGTGAAGATCTGGGACCTGCCTGGAATCGGAAGTCCAAAATTCAGAGCAAAGAAATACCTAAAAGACGTCAATTTCCACATGTATGACTTTTTTCTCATAGTGACTTCAGAAAGGTTTAGAGAGAACGACATTGAGCTGGCCAAAGCCATCAATAAGAGCAACAAGCTATTTTATTTCATACGTACCAAAATTGACAATGACGTTCGAGCTGAGTCCCACAAAAGAAACTTCGATGAGCGTGTGCTGCTTGATAAAATCCGAGAGGACTGTAAGGTGAACCTTCTCAAATTGAATATTTCCAAAATATTCCTAATATCTTCATTTCATTTGGAGAGATATGACTTTCAGAAGCTGGTCAACACCCTTGAGGAGGAACTTCCCAAAAACAAGAGATTTGCTCTCATACAGTCTTTGCCTGTTTATTCACTTGAGACCCTCACAAAGAAGATAACCTACTTCAAGAAACTCATTTGGCTGAATGCTGTTGGGGCCGGAGTTGGAGCGTTTCCTCCAATCCCAGGAGTGTCACTGGCCGTTGATTATGGCATAATGAAGAAGTTCTTTAAGCAAGTCTTCATGGCATTCGGCCTATCAAATCAGGCACTGCTGGTGCTGTCAGAAAGGGTGAATAAACCAGTGGAGGTTCTGAATGCCGCCAAGACTTCACGCTTTAAAGATGGAGTCACTGACCGTATTCTAATAGACATGATGTCTAATCCAGTCATTGCTATCACGAAGACTCTGGGAACCATAATGGCTCTGCTGCCTGGAGGAGCTCTGCCCGCAGGGGGTGCGGCTGTTGCCTCTGTGCACTACTTGCTGAATGTAGGACTCAAGGAGATGGCAGATGACACCAGAAACGTTCTTGTCGTGTCACAACTTGCCTAATAAAATGCAAAAAAAGTCTCCCTCTATTGGTCAATCTAGAAAGCAATTAACAGATTTGTTTAGTTTTAATTGTGTCTGTCTACCTTATGTTCTTCTTCTAGTTGTCTAGGAGACTCACTGCTTACCTCTTTAGGGAGATTAACCTTTGTATGGCACAGCCAAATAAATGTGTGAGAATGAGGGGTTGTATTGGTGTTTCCCAGTTCTGAGAATGCCAGAGTAGTTGGCAGTTCATTCCACGGTAGTGACCCCTACTAAATCAAGGACTAAGCTGGAGGAAAATGAATAAATGATTGAATGAATGAATGAATATGGCAGGAAGGGCAGCTGCCAATAAAAAGTGCCAGAGAAATTGGTGGTTCATTCCACTGTGGTGAGCCCATAAGAATGTGAGCGAGTGAGTTTAGAGATTTTTTTTAATATTGAGTATCTGAAATGCTCTTCTTTAATCATTTGGAAAAGATACATTTTCTAGTATAGGGCTTTTTGCCAGAATGTTTCTGTAATTCAGTCCCTGATTTCCAGTGGTGTAAAGTAACTACAAATACTCAAACTATTTTAATAAAGTAGTTTTTCTCAGAAGTTAAAATTTACTAAGTAGTTTTTTAAATGTTTACTTTTACTTACCCTTGAGTACATTTTTACTGCAGTATCTGTACTTTTACTCCACTACTTTATTTTTTTCTTGTCTATGAGAATTAGAAAAGTCAGTCCTGTGATTCCTGTCCAATCAAATCGCACATAGAAGGTAAATCAAAACTGTTTGTAAGCATTAAAAGTGTCCAAGAAAATTTCCAAAATCTTTACATACATTGGCCCATAGACTTTTTAGATGCACGTCACTGATGAGAAGATGACGGATGTTTAGTGTATGATGACTGAAATAACCTTAAACACCCAGCAGGCACAAGACGTCATCAGATTGACGTTGTATCATAATGTCGTGGGGACGTAATCAATTATCAACGCCTAATGATGTTACAGCTTGACATCGTGTGGCTGTTACCACTATGACATCTATCAGGCATTGGATTTTGGTTGCTATAATTGCTGAATATACGTCAATATTTGATGTCAATATGACGTTGGTTTAAGATGTTGGCTCGATGTTGGATTTTGGTCACTTTCTAACAACCTAAATTCAACCAAATATCAACGTCATTTGACATCATTATTGGACATCAAAATAACGTTGTCCTTAGATGCTGGCTAAACCTTCAATTTTGGTCACCTGACATCACAACCTAAATCTAACCTAATACCTGTAATAACGTCTTATGTGTGCCTGCAGAGCAATAACTAGATGCACTACAGAATGTTACTATTACACACACATGCACTAATGACATGAAAATGCATCAGCTTTTTATACTTTATACTCACTACTCACTATTCTTGAGTACTTTTGAAAGGACTAGTTTTTACTCATTAGTTTACCTAAGTACGATTTTTCAGTACACTTTCCACCACTGTTGATCTTATGACATTTAACAGAAATGATAGAAAAGTGTCTATTAAAAAAAAACTAATTATCCATGTCTTTTTCATTTTAATTAAACAAATTCGTATAGCAATAGTAATTTGAACACAAAATGCTGTGTTTGTTTTTCCCAGTGTAAACATTAGTTTCAGACTACATTCTCTATAATTTTGTCAGCTTATTTTATTTCTGTTTACATTAATTAAACCATGTGCATGGACTGTATACAGTATATGATGTGTTTGTAATTTGAAATAAACCACTAGTTGTTTAAAGTTATAAAATTACTTTCCCTTTTACTGTGTGATTTAGTTAATTTGAAGACTTCATTCTTTACTCTTTTCCAACTTTATCAAATGACCTTATAAAACCCCACAAATACAGTGGTCAGCATATTAAAGTACATTCCTCACAAATCTTTCCTTAAATTCATATTTTATATAAATAGAAAGCTAAACATATATTATATTTGCGCATGTACACTAGATTAATCAGTACTGAAGCCAGATCTGGAGTTTATCTAACAAAATAACTTATAATAATGGTGCAAAAACTAGTACACCTAAATGCAAATGTTATAGAAAATATTAAATACAAAATTAAAAAAGAGGAAAAATCAAGAGAAGCAAAAAAAGGAAAAATTTTAGTTGAACTTTTGTAGGTTGTATTTTTTTATTTTTTATTTTTTGCAGTATTTTGCTTGAATTCATTTGTTATATCTTTCAATTTCTAAATATGTTTGGAGACTTAAATATTATTTTAATAAATATATCTGTTTAATAAATCTGATTTGTTTAAATGAACCAAAATAGATTGCCTATATTTACTGAGATATGGATAAAAATCAAAATGAGGTGTACTCAATTATGCCGAGCATTGTACATCTAAAAATAAATAATTTAAGACCACTCTTCCCAAACAAATGACAAATCTAGCAAATGTTTAGTTATTTCAAAGCATACGGTCCATAAATAAAACTTGTTTTGTAGAGCTTAAAACTTGTAGAGTCTTGTATAAGCGAAGATGTCTCTGTTATTTTCTTTTCTTGGTTGCAAACTCAAAAAAGGGACCCCAGAACGGGACAAAAAGCATAATAACATAAAATCATATTAATAACTTAAGTAAATGCATTGTATAACAAGCCCTAAACGTGCTTTACATATTCTAATGATTTTTTATTGAATATATTTTATTTATTAACTGAAAAAAGCATCGCTTTCTCTATAGAATGTTGAGCATTGCATTCAGAAAAATCTTTATTAAATAATTGCTGCCAAGAGAGTCATCATACCAGAGAGTTAAAAAACAAATAGAGAATCAGACATGTAACACAAAATACACTGGCTCCATAAATAACTACTGAGAATTAATATATTTTAATTATTATGTATATATTTTTGTTAATCCAAACAAAACAAAAAATTGTGTGTAAAAATGTGTATTTTTGCAGTATATAAACTGGTAAAAAAAAAAAAGAAATAAATGAGCTATTATAACTGCACATTATATATTATATATTGTTATGTATGTCTATATGAAAAATATGTTTAAAAAAATATTCACAGAATTCAATCCTATTTGTATTATTCATTTATTCATTCATTCATTCATTTTCTTTTCGGCTTAGTCCCTTTATTAATTGTCGCCACAGCGGAATGAACTGCCAGCTCATCCAGCATAATGTTTTACGCAGTGGATGCTCAAATAAGTACCATTTATTTTAGGGGTAAAACAGTACCAATTTAAAACTGAAAGAAGTGGAAGTTTGGAAAAAATCATGCTTCAACCAAATATAGAGATTCAAAAGATATGCACTGTTAATGCCCATATAAAACACACACGAATGACAGATGAGCTTATTTGATTGTGTTCTGCCAGAATGTAAGAACATACATTTTCTTATGCATGCCTTTTTTTATACATCAAGCATCAAATGTTGAGCTTTCAGTTAACGCTTCCTGCCAAACAGCATTTATGTGCATGCCTGAAATTCCTATGTGTTTTGGTTAAAAGTTGTGTAACGTAGATATTGTTTTTGGTTAGCACTGTCGCCTCACAGCAAGAATGTCACAGGCTCCAGTCCCCGCAGGGCCAGTTGGCATTTCCGTGTGAAGTTTGCAGGTTCTCCTCGTGTTCGCGTGGGTTTCCTCCAGGTGCTCCGGTTTTCCCCACAGCCCAAAGACATGTGCTATGTGAATTGGATGAATTAAACTGACCATAGTGTATGAGTGTGTGTGTGTGTGTGTGTGTGTGTGTGTGTGTGTGTGTGTGTGTGTGTGTGTGTGTGTGTGTGTGTGTGTGCATGTGTGTGTGTGTGTGTGTGTCTGTGTATGCGAGAGTGTTTGGGTGTTTCCCAGTGGCTGGAAAGCCATCCACTGCATTAGTTAATTAGTTTAACTTTTTTCTAGATTAGCTGGCGGTTCATTCCACTGTGATGACCCCTGATAATCAGGGTCTAAGCCGGAAAACTAGAAAACCTGTAACCATTAATTTCCATATACTATAATTGCTTTTTCATAAGATATATCTCTGGTTACAGGTTTTCAGATTAATTCAAAGTACTTTCTTTTGTGTTCAAGAAAAAAATGACTTCTAAAGGTTTCAAATCAGTTGAGGATGTCTAAACAGTGAGTAAACTTTCATGTTTTGTGAATGAAAAATGAAATTTTTTTTAACATTTTTCTTTCAAACACAAATCTTCTTTCGATTATCTGTTGAACACAAAGGATGGCAAAATGCAGGTTGCTGGGAACCACTGACTATAGTATATAGTATACTGATGTATAGTACTATGAAAAGTATATAGTAGGTCCAAATCACAAGAATTTTCTTTATCCCAAAAATTCTGTCCAAAAAGGAAAAGAAACTCATACAGGTATAAAACCAGGGAGAATACATTAAGAGGTGATTTATTTTTGAATTATCCATTTAAGGAAAGTTTTTAACCACACCCTATAGCACACCTACTTTTCATTAAACCTTCTGCTCCCAAATCATCTTTAGACAACCAGACGAACTGATAGCACAAACACAGACAAGGTAAGCTAGTAGTAGTGCAAAAAGAGAGGGGAAAAAAGATTTTTTTTTGTTTTTTTTAATCAATATTAAATTATGCGACGTTGAAGAAATATAAACATATCAATGTACTAAAAAGAACGTTACTAGCGTACATGAAAGCATGATTGATGCTTGTTTTAAAGTAATGCTGTTTGTGTTGTACAAATATTGAGTTTACACATGAAGATAAACAGTAGCCTAGAAAAGTAACATAGAATAGGTCTATACACTCGATGCACTCGAGCCTTATCAGTTTTAATAAAAGTGCTTATATGCATGTGGTAATCGATTTGAGATTACTCGCAAGTGAATATGCATCACTCTCTTTATCACTAGCCGCTAGATGTCATTGTAACATTAAAAAATATCGAGTCCGTTTTTCAATGTCACTTAATGATATGAGTACAATAAATCAATGTAAAAATTACAAAAAAAGATGTATCTATTTTAATGCTGTCAGAATTTGAAATATATATTTATGATTATATGTGTTGTATTTGAGTGCTTGTGAGTTGCACTCCTCAAAGTGAATAGATAGCGACCTCTAGTAAACAGCCTTTTTATTGCAGCGATTGACCAAAATGTCAAAAGATTAATGACAATATTTATAATATTATCTAAAGAAATAATGGCACTAAAAAATAAATATGCCTTCAAAAACTTTGCAAAAAGTCTAACTGTCTTCAGGGATTCTAAATGTTTGTGAAGATAAATGTATGAAAGACCTTTTATAAGCCTTTTAGGATCAAGAAAGTCAAAATAAAAATTTGATTCAGTTACATGTGGGCTGGCATAGTGGTGTAGTGGTTATCACTGTCGCCTCACAGCAAGAAGGTTGCTGGTTCGAGTGAGGTAAATTTAGGTGTATTTTTAATAAAGGGACTAAAAAGAAAATAAAATGCCTGAAAACAGGACTTCTTTGCTCATAAAAAGGTTAATTACTGCGTTAATGGCTTTAGAAAATCTTGCATGAGTAGTTCATTAAAGTTTTTTAAAGAAAAAAAAAAGGTTCACCATTACTAAAAATTTTTACTTTAAGAAATATAAGTTTTTTTGTTTTAATTGATGACTGAAAAAAATCTGTAAGAAACCAAAATTATTTTATTATCATAAGCATGAAAACATTTTAAGACCTTTATTTTAAAGATTGATGTTCATTTTGCAATGCATGTAAATGTGCCTTGGCTTGTTTATAGATATTTGTATTGGGTTACAACTTGATTTGCCATGATTTTATAAATGTAAGTGTTTTCACTTAAATCTTTTCATCTTTAAACTGTGGGTGCCCTAAAAAGTAGTGCATACCTGAAAAAAAAACATAATTTTCGGACAAATCGTGATTGCTTGGTGACATTTACAGAGTTGCTTTGCTTTTTGTTTTTTCAGACTCATCATCATGTCAGATGAAGTCAATGCCTTGCTGGACCCTCTCCTCAATCTCGACACACATCCGGGTCAGACAGCAGTACCTGAAGAACAAACTGAATCCTTTCAGGAAGACAATGTGTTGATGGAGAAACAGAGAAACTCAGAACTAAAACAGAATGCCTTAGAAATCATTCAGTTAATCATGCAAGAAATGCAAGAAACTCCCCCAGAAAAATTCAAACAGAGTAGTTTAGTCCAGGACATTGTTTATTCAAAGCTTAATGAGCTGAAGAAAAGAGAGACACTGAGAGAAGTAAAGGAGAACAATGAAGAAAAGCCAGCAGAAAAAGAAACAATAAATTTAGCAAATGAAACAGAACGATCAGAAGATACTGAAGTGTCTAATGTTGACATGAAACACAAGAAAAAATGTCTTGAGGAGCAAAATAAGCAAACCAAAAAAACAGAACTTCAGGATGTAAACATAGAGGAAGAAAGAAAACAAGATATTCCTGTTCAGATAAAAACTGAGGAAGAAATTAGACTGATTAAACCAGAGATGGAAAAAGGAACAGAGTTTTGCAAAACAAACCCTGAAGTTGTTGAAACAGGCTTATTACAAAACCAGCATGTTGCTATTAAGGAAAAAGAGGTTTTCGCACAAGAACCAACTAAATATTACTCCAGTGATCCAATAAACGAAATGAAACTCATAGAATTTAATGTTGACATGATACACAAGGAAAAATACCTTGAGAAACTAAGCAAGCAATACGAAGCTGGAGATTCATGTGATGTGAACACAAAACATAAACACAAGGATGCTAAAAAGGACGAAGAAAGAGAAATTAATATTCCAATTCAAAAAACTAATGATGATGAAAACAGATTGTTTAGACAAAATTGTGAAAAAGCAACAGAGATCCTCAAAACAAACCCTGAGGGTGATGGAAAAGGTCATTTACAACACCTGTATGATACTATTTTAGATAAATATGTTTCAACAGAACAACCGACTCAATCTAACTTCAGTAAATCGATGAACAAACTGAAGCTTGAAGAGAATAATGATGAATTAATGAAGATACAGAAGCAGAAGCAGGAATTGTCCAATTCCAGTAAACCAGATACACATTCTCACAGTACTGCTAAAGAAAATGTGAGTTTAAAATCAGCAAACACTGTACAAGTTGAACATATATATGAAATGCCTGATGTTCATCTCAATAGTTCTGCTGAATACATTAATGAAATGGAATGTGTGATTGAGCAAAACAAGCAACTGGGCAACGTCACGCTTCATGTTGCAGTAACAGGTTCAACTGGAGCAGGAAAATCCAGCTTCATCAATGCAATACGTGGTCTTACATCCGATGATGAAAATGCAGCTCCAACAGGTGTGACTGAGACGACGTTGGTGCCAACTATGTACAGACATCCTACAATGCCAAATATTGAATTGTGGGATCTGCCAGGGACTGGAAGTCCTAAATTTAAAGCCAAGAAATACCTAAAAGATGTGAAACTTGAGACCTTCGATTTCTTTATCATCATTTCCTCAGAAAGATTCAAGGAAAATGACATAATGCTGGCTAATGCGATTAAAGAGAGGAAGAAGCTGTTTTATTTCCTCCGCTCAAAGATCGACAATGACATTCATGCTGAATCTCATAGGAAAGACTTTGATGAGCAGAAAGTGCTCTCACACATTCGTGAGAACTGTCACAGAAACCTGAAGGATATAGATGACCCGCATGCTTTCCTAATATGTTCCTTTGAACTGCACAAATATGATTTTCAGACATTTGTCGACACATTGGAGAAGCAGCTGCCTGATCACAAGAGAGATGCTTTGATTTTGTCCTTGCCAATATACTCCTCAAAGATTTTGGAAGAGAAAATTGAAATATTTATGAAGCAAACCTGGTCGGCAGCTGTTGCTTCTGGCTCTGTGGCTGTGGTTCCAGTGCCTGGTCTTTCCATGGCTTGTGATGCTGCCATTTTGCTGGGTTTCTTTACCAAGTGTTACTATGCATTTGGTCTGGACGAAAAATCAATAGATAAGCTGTCTGTGAGGGTCAACAACCTATCTCTAAAAGCTATAAGAAGGTCACCTCTAGTGGTCGCTATTGGGCAAAAGAAACTCACCAACAAGGAGCTGTCGGCACTGACTAGCAAAGAGGCAGCTGTTAAGTTTGCATGGAGCATGGTTCCTGTTGTAGGGAGTATAAAAACAGCACAAATGTCTTACTCTACAACACTGAACCTTCTGCGAACAGGAGTTCAGGATCTTGCTGAAACAGCCAAAGAAGTGTTGAAAGCTGCAGGAGTGACTGGTGTCTATTAAAACAAAACACAGACAAAAAATCTGAACTGCTGTGGTTACATATAATTTTGATTTCATGCTCAAAGTTAAGTTGACTTTAAATGCACTTGTGAATACCAGCCATAAAAAGAAAAGCATACAAACTAAACCAATATATAGCCAAAAAAAGGAAAGATATTTGTTCTGAAATCTTTGTTTTTTTTTTTTTTTTTTGAGTTTTGCATTTTCCTCTAGAATATTATCGGTTCAAGTATTGATTTTTACTCTGCCACTTTCAATGGCATTCACTCTGAAAGAAATGTTTGTGTCTGGGGAATTTATACTTTATTTATACTGTAGCTGAATATGTTTCTGAACCAATGATAAAAGATACAAGACAAATAAAACAAAACTCGTATTATGATTTGAAGAATTTGAAAGAAAAAAATAATTATCTTGATATTTTTATGTCATTTGTTTTACTTTGTCTACTGATACAAATATGTTATGGTATTAGCTATTTGTTAATTAATTGTTAATTCTCACAATTGTTAATTCTCGGAGAAATAACCGCACACACTCATTCACTCACTCATTCACTATGAACAATTTAGCCTACCCAATTCACCTGTACTGCATGTCTTTGGGCTGTGGGGAAAAGCAGATTTAAAAAATACATAAAAATAAGAGAACATACATAGGCCTATATAATAAAAACACAGTACACAGTAGTAGTAAAAAAAGATGTATACATATAACAATCAAATAAAAATAAAATAATATATCAGATTATTATTCACTCTGTCATATTATTATATCAGTATATCACATTATTATTTAATATATCATATCATTCATATTATTCATTTATAACTATAAAAATAATAAATCAGAATAAACTGTACATTTAACAATCAACATTTTAGGGTAAATTAGTCGTAAAAAACAATTAATAATCAGTATATTTATGATTTATATTAATCTCTCTCTCGCACACACACACACACACACACACACACACACATATATATATATATATATATATATATATATATATATATATATATATATATATATGTGTGTGTGTGTGTGTGTGTGTGTGTGTGTGTGTGTGTGTTCCTGCTATTTTAAAAAGTCTCGATAATTTGTATTCCTAATTAAACATTTAGAAGAACGCGTATTAAATAAAAGGGAAATCCTTATTTTATGAACCAAAGATAATTAGATCTAGTTATAGATATAGGTTTTTATAAGACAAAAAAGCGAGCAAGTAGCGTGTTTTTGGTTTGCAATATTATTGTTACGTTTCATTATAATGCTTATTTTATCGGTTTGGTTTAAATAAATGAGCATGAATGGACAATTATTAGTGCAATGTCGTTTCGTTTTCCTGCAATTCATTAGTTTCGTTTCCCTTACGTAGGTCTTTACACGTGACCTGCAAACGTATCAGGAAGAGAAAAAGGGTTCTTTCGGTGCGATAATAATTTTTTCTTTAACCTCACCGTTTCTGAAGAGAAGTGATTCTCCGTTCTCTAGTTTGGAACCAGAAATAAATGTAAGTAGGCTATAATTCCTTTTATAGTTCCTGTCGGTTTAGTTACTTAACATATCTTGTCTTTCACTCACAATAACAGTTTAAATAAACAAATAAATCATGGGACCAAGCCGAAGAAAAAATAATGCATGAATGATTTGATTTGGTAATGATGAAGTAAATTATTTAATTAATTAAAAATGTTATGTGGCATACAAGGTTATATTTGAATTTCTCATATGTGACAAAAAAGTCTGTGAGTTTGCAGTATACTACACACTTTGTAGAAATTCTGTGAATTAAACTGCACAACACAAATTAAATGATGCTAATCAAAAGGATAAGAGTTGGCTCACTTTAGAACAAAAATATAGATTTTTTTTTAATTGACATTTTTGCATTTATGAGAAAAATTGTTGGATTTGGTGTCTCTCTGTTATGGATGTGGCCGATGTGAAATTGCCACTTGTGTGACTTTGTCAATGTTTTCAAACTTATATAATTTGATTTACCAGTAGTTCTACTGTAAAATACTTGTTTATGCAAAAAACATAGAAACAGTTTCTTTATTTTGGTGAATTTGGTCCTTTTTTCATTGCAAGGTTGACATTTGCATGAAATTGCTTAGATAGATAGATAGATAGATAGATAGATAGATAGATAGATAGATAGATAGATAGATAGATAGATAGATAGATAGATAGAACTGAATGTTTATATATGGCCATATATGAGAATTTCATGTGGAGTAATCCATGAATGAACTGTATTTTTTTGCCTGACACAGGTGCACACTGTAAAATAAAAACTGAAAAGTTTTCCACACAAAAGGTCAGTATAAACCACTGCGGATTTCTAGTTGCCATAACATGTCTGTAATCAATGATGTCTGTCATACTATCTGTTTATATTGTAATTGTACTTCTTTAATTATTTATTACTGATGGTGTTATAAACATGAACTGTTTAAAAAAACCTTGAATCATTTAGGGGAAGTGACAGCCTGAATCTTTAGATGTTTATATTTTCAAAACGCAAATTTTGTAAGTGTTTTGGAGCACACTAATAGATATTCTTTAGACAAACTGACTGATAAATTATTTTGATTTCACTGGACCTTTAAGAGATAATCTTCAAGGCTGAATGTGAGGGTGGTGCTCAAACTTATTCAAACTAATTACACTAATAGAATTAACTGCAATTACAATCAAGTTTCTTTGAGTTTTAGGGATGTTTAAGAACATATACTTCTGAATACTTCTATAACTTTTACAGTTAAAAACATGGAAACTCAGGACCCTGCTATTGCTGAGGCAGTGCAGGCCTCTGGTGAATCAACCTTGGAAAAGGCCACAGCAAAAGCCAAAGAAAGTTTTGACCAGTTTATGAATGTCTCGCTTAACATCGCTGTGACTGGAAAGACAGGATCAGGGAAATCCTCCTTTATAAATGCACTAAGAGGTCTAAAGGATGATGATGAAGGAGCAGCACCTACTGGGGTCACAGAAACTACAATGGAGCCCAACATGTATGAGCATCCTGCAATGCCAAATGTGAAGATCTGGGACCTGCCTGGAATAGGAAGTCCAAACTTCAAAGCAGATAAATACCTTAAAGATGTCAAATTTAAAAATTATGACTTCTTCATTATTTTGAACTCCGAGAGGTTCATGCAGAATGATGTCATGTTGGCTAAAGAAATAAGAAAGCAGAAGAAAAACTTTTACTTTGTTCGCTCAAAGATTGACAACGACATTTCAGCAGAGCAAAGAAAAAAAACATTTGATGAACAGAGTGTCCTTTGCACAATAAGGGAGGACTGTCTGAAAAACTTAAAGCAACTGGGAGACCCCAAAGTGTTTCTGATTTCATCTTTTGACTTGGAGAAATATGATTTTGAAGAACTTCAAAACACACTAGCAGAAGAGCTTCCAGTCCATAAGAGAAATGCTCTCCTACAAGCCTGGCCGGTGTGCTCTGCTGCATCTTTGGAGATGAAGATCAAGATGTTTGAAGGTGTGATCTGGGCTGCATCTCTTGCATCTGCTGGTATAGCTGTGGTCCCTCTGCCTGGTCTATCAGCAGCATGTGATACAGGGATGGTGGCTCTTTTCCTTACAAGGTGTTACTTTGCATTTGGCTTGGATGATGGATCACTGGCGAGGCTTTCAGAAAAAATAAACAAGCCCTTGGTGGGACATCTGGCTAAATCAAAGATTGCGTCTGCCATCCAAGAAAAAGCATTCACCAGATTACAAGTATCTGGTACACTGGTTGTCCTTTTCTCTGCTGAATATGTAGCAAGTCTCGTTCCAGGTGTTGGCAGTGTCGCTGCTGCTGGATTGTCCTTTGGTACTACTTATTACCTCTTGAGAAGTGGATTAAAGGAACTGGCCAATGTTGCTCGAGAAATCAGAAAAGAGGTGCTGGACAGTGTTCGATAGCTCATAGATGTCCGGTAATTGTATTTTTGGAAAAAAGTGTTGTTTTTTTGATTGCTTTAATTGGTTGTTTATAGAGCATGTGTACATTCATGCCTCTGTTAATTAAGTTTGGGATAGTTCAACCAAATATTAAAATTTTCTGTTTATTTACTCACCCTCAAATGACATTTTTTATACTGTAGAGCAGTGGTTTTCAAACTTTGGTACGTGGTGGGCTTACCTCTAGTGGTACGCAGAAGAATCGCTGAATAATAAAAGAATAAAATAAACACACTTTTAACCCTTTGGAGCGTACGATAACACTGAGACTCATGTGATCAGACAGCATTGGCTGTTCCCTGAAGCGTACGATTACACTGGCGTGCTTAGAATGTTTACTTTAGCATGATCTATCTGCCTGGCGCAGAGCCAGAGGAAGAGCCACGCTGCGCTTGCAGAGCAGATACGCTCTAGAGAAGCCCTTCTGCAGACCAGTGCTGTTGTGTTTGCATTTCAGTTGCTGTAAACTCAAGTGTTTCCCCATGCTCCATCATTGGTAAAATAATTACTGCAAATGTGTCAAAATGTTCTCGTAGCTGTGTACAATAATGCGTGTTTTCGATATTTAAAGTTATTTGTTTTGTAAAGCAGCGTGTCTTTCGGTTTAGTTTGTTACCTCAGACTTAGGCAAATTTATTTGGATGTGATTCAAATGGTGCGAGTCAAAGAACATAGACTCAGGCAGCTTTGCCATGCTTGAAGCTTAAAGGTATAATATAATTAAAGTTAGGGTGCTTTCACACCCACACTTTTGTTTCGGAACGTGTCTCGATTGCCCAGTTAGCGCGGTTCGATTGGCATATGTGAACAGGGCAATCGCGCTCTGTTCCACGCCAAAGTAATCGCTCCGAGATCGCTTGAATGAGGTGGTCTCAGCTCGATTGAAACGAACCCTGGAGCGGTTCGATTGCAGTGAGAAAGCGATCCGATCCGAGCGCGGTTATATCACAGTGTTTTATGGATATGTAATAGGCTTACGGCCATATGAAGAGAGAATTATGAGTATGGCGGGAATTTTCGCGAGTCTCCGGATGCCCGCAAACAAGTGATGATCTCCCAGTAATCTCGCGTCTCCCTCCCAGTCCTCAAATAGGCATCGTCGCGCACCCTTCTCACCCCTCCCCACCGCATCTCTCCTCAGACACATCGCGCGCGCGCTCCCTGTCAATCACCATCAAACCACCACCTCTCCTGATAGCTTAGTGGGACGCTGCAAAATAAACTCTGACCAATGTGAGGAGAGTTTACTCGCACGTGACTTGTTTTAGCTATTTTGGTCCGTTTAGAAACTTTGCAATGTGAAAGCGAACCGCTCCAAGAGCAAAGAGCAACAATGTAACATTTATAATCTCTGTTTCGGAACAACTGAATCGATTCACAGGTGTGAAAGCACCCTAAGTCTCCATGTGCCCAAACTAAGAAACCGCGAACCACACCCCAGTCTGCTTGAAAACAGTGGTCAGTGCATGGTTAACGGCGAACTTAACGATTCACTTAAGATGTAATCTCATTCGCACCAAATCACAAAAATACAGCACGTATGAATTCCTATGAATGAAGTCAAGCACTGTACTGTATGCATTTAATCACTGGCTTTTCTGGCAAACATAGGCCTACTGTAAATGACGCGCAGCAGATCTAATTTCTGATTTAAATATGCAATTCCAAATAGTATATATTTAAAATACAAGGTAAATTTTACATTTCAAAGAGATACAAATATGGCATATGTATATGCAAAGTAATAAAAAATGTATAAAACAAATTGTATTTTACGCCTACTACGGTACTGTATTTTAATACTGGTCATTATGGTGGTAATGGGGAAGACAATTTTTTCTGAGGTAGTACTTGGTGAAAAAAGTTTGGGAATCACTGCTGTAAAGGATTAAAGAATATTTTTAGATGAAACTGTGGTAATTGCTGGTTAATAGTGCAATCATTGGTAGCCATCATCGCTATGAAAGTTACTGTGTATATCATGGAATTCAAAATGCATGTTTTTGGCTCTTGAGGATTAAAGGTCTTATGAAGTGAAACAGATGGTCTGTACAAGGAACTCATGATTATTTTAAATATTAGTATCTAAATAAAAGATTATTAATTATTATATTTTAGGGGGTGAACTATTAATTTAACTGTCATCTAATGTCTGATTACATTAGTTCAAAGGAATAGATTTTAATGATCTTGTGGATGATTTTGTAAGTCATTAAAACATTAACACAAATGTTGTTTAAATATGTTGAGTTCATTTTCTATGCCAAAATAAAGTCTCACAAAGATTTGTTCTTATAACATTAAAACATGCAATAAAAACATGTTTGAAAACCCTTGTGTTAAATGTTTATAAATGTATTTCAACTGCACACCAATTATTTAATATTGCTAATAAAATAATTTCAACATATTCTCAAACAGTTATTTATCTTTAAACCTAAGATTAAACCTACAAATGTATATAAATAAAGTCTAGAGCCCATTTAATATAAATATACAGTTTCATTTAGGATATATAAAGTCACATTGTGAGAAATAAAGCTGCAATTACAATAAAAAGGTTGCAACTGTGGGACCTCAAAGTCATAAAAGGAGATATGAACTCATAATCATGTCAAAAACAGGGTGTAGTTGTCCATGGCCAAACAGCATGACTGTACTCCATTTACCATGCTATTTATAGTCTCAATAAAATGTTATGTCTTTTACAGTGCTAAATTTAACCGGGCACGATGACAGATGATTCTTCTGCTGACATGAATTTCTCTGGAGCTTTGCAGAGATTGGGTGAAAGTGACCCAAATGCAGCTGCTGTGAGGGCTAAAGAAGAACTGGACCGTCTTGACAGTGTGACTCTGAATATCGCTGTGACTGGGGAAGCAGGAGCAGGAAAGTCTTCCTTCATTAATGCGCTTCGGGATCTGAGTGATGAAGATGAAAACTCCGCACCAACTGGACTGACTGAAACCACAAAGAAAGCTACCATGTACACCCATCCCACAAAGCCAAATGTTAGACTGTGGGACCTGCCAGGCATTGGCACGCCAAATTTCAAGGCAAACCAATACCTCAAAGATGTCAAATTTGAAACGTATGATTTTTTTATCATCATTTCCTCAGAGAGGTTCAAGGAGAATGACGTGTATCTGGCCAAGGAGATTCAAAAAAAGCAGAAGAGGTTTTATTTTGTTCGAAACAAGATTGATAATGACATTCGCTCAGTAGCGAATGGAAAAATCAACGAGCAGCAGCTGCTTTGCGCAATCAGGGAAGACTGCTACAGAAATCTGAAGGAAGTAGGAAATCCCAAAGTGTTCTTGATTTCCTCTTTTGACTTGGGGAAGTATGACTTTGAAAATCTGGTTGGTACTCTAGAGTCAGAGCTTTCAGATCAAAAGGGATTTGCTCTGGTTCAGTCCGTGCCTGTGTACTCTCTGGCTATGCTAGAGAAAAAGAAAGCATTGTTAGAGAAGTTCATTTGGCTCGCAGCATTGGCCTCAAGTGCATGTACCTTAGTTCCTAACCAATTCATATCTTTGATCACAGACAAGGCGATACTGATAGTGTATCTCATAGGCTGTCATTACGCTTTGGGTTTGAATGAGAAATCGCTCAAACAGCTGTCAGAGAGAACAAACAAGCCTGTCTCCCTGCTGAAATTGGCTATAAAGTCACCTGTGTCACTGGCAGTGCTAGACAGAATGAGGATTAGTCCTATGGCAAAACCAGTGAAAAGTTTAGAGGATCTGCTTGATAGTAAAAATCTTGCAGTCAATGTTCAGAACACAGCTGATGCCTTCAGGAATAGTCACACCAACTTGACTAGAGCTCTAAATGAAATGATCAAAGACATGAGACAAGTTCTTCAAGTGGCAGGTTTGGACGAATAAAATCATGCTAATGGACAATGTTTACAAATGAAATGAGAAAGTTAAACTAAAAAAAAGTTTTAGTAATGTTCATATTTTGTCTTAATATGTAATTAGTGAAACTGAATGCATACAAAAAGCACTTTAACACTAAACTTGGTAAAAATGTGACTGTATACTTTTCAAGAATATGTGGTTGGTTTAATAAATTTTGATTATTCTGATTATTTTTATTGTACTTTTGTAAACTTATGTTGACCTTGTTTTAGAATGCATACAAGAGCTTTAGGCCAAGGGTCGTAATCTTTATCATCTTGTAAGCAATGAATATGTAGTTCATATCCTATTTTAATCGTTATTATTGGTGTGAATTGTTTTCTACATATTTTCAGTTCAATTATACATATTGAATCAAGTGATAATAAATACCATAGTGGCAGGTGTTGATTTTCAGGATGTTCTAGTTTAAATGATTGTATGTGTATAGCACAAACAATGGGATTTTTGTTTTACTATACAGAATGCATGTGGTGTGTGGTTTACATTAAACAAAAACATAAGTTTAAAAAATAAAAATGATATCACTTTATATTAAAGTGTCCATGTTATACATGTTCCATGTAATCATTGTAATTACAAATATTTATAAATAATTACAGCAAATAATCCTAAAACTAACCCGCACGCTAACACTAACAAGCAGCTAACTAGCAAGTACATGTAATTAATTTACATTAGTCAATAGTTAAATGAACAGTTACATGGTAACAAAGTCATCTTAAGATAGCAAACCTTTAGGCTCTTTTTTGTTTCATGGTGGTACTTAGTGTGCTTATGGAAATATGATACAGTCGAAGTCAGACTTATTAGCCCCCCTTTGATTTTTTTTCTTTTTTAAATGTTTCGCAAATTATGTTTAACAGAGCAAGGACATTTTCACACTATGTCTGATGATATTTTTTTCATTTGGATAAAGTCTTATTTGTTTTATTTCAACTAGAAAAAAAAACAGTTTGATATTTTTTAAACACCATTTTAAGGACAAAATTATCAGACCCTTTAGGCTAATTTTTTTCCATAGTGTACAGAACAAACCATCGTTATACAATAAGTTGCCTAAAAACCCTAAAGCCTTTGTAACTTTAAGCTGTATAGAAGTGTCTTGAAAAATATCTAGTCAAATATTGTTTACTGTCATCATGACAAAAAAAAAAAATCAGTTATGAGAAATGAGTTATTAAAACTATTATGTTTAGAAATGTTTTGAAAAAAACTGCTCCCTATCAAATGGAAAACGGGGGGAAAAATAAACAGGGGAGCTAATAATTCTAACTTCAACTGTATATTGCCAGTTAAACTCAAATTTTTAGAGGTATGCTAGTCATAAAAAGCTGATGGGTGTGTGAATATAAGATGCTTTAGTAAGAAAGAAAAAAGCCCAACCCTTTCTTTACAGGTTTGTTTTTGGACGTTTTAACAGGTTTATGACTCATTTGTGATTATAAAGTCTTTTAAAACTTTGTACGGTCTGACTGAGCTATCACAATAGATTATTCCAGTTCTGCTTATCACTGACACCTGGCATAGAGTCACAATGTATTTGTTTGTGTTGTTACCCAGAACAACACATACAGCATTTGACCTGAACAGTACACACAGCATGACTAATGACATCTTGAGTAATGTAGTTTCAATAAAACTATTTCTGATATTATGTTACAGTATAGGTGGTGCAGTGGGTAGCACGTTCGCCTCACAGCAAGAAGGTCGCTGGTCTTGGCTAGGACAGTTGGCATTTCTGTGTGGAGTTTGCATGTTCTACCAGTGTTCAAGTGGGTTTCCTCCGGGTGCTACGGTTTCCCCCACAAGTCCAAAGACATGTGGTATAAGTAAATTGGGTAGGCTAAATTGTCAGTAGTGTATGTGTGTGTGGATGTTTCCCAGTGATGGGTTGCGGCTGGAAGGGCATCCGCTGTATAAAACTCAGCTGGATAAGTTGGTGGTTCATTCTGCTGTGGCGACCCTGGATAAATAATGGGACTATGAATGAATGAATGTTACAGTATACCTCACAGTCTGTTTTGTGGTTTTCATTAGAGGAGATACATTTTTCATTAAAAATAAGGAATAGAACAAGCAACGTAATGAGAATGTCATCTGAGTAACTGCGGGAGAACATTATGTAGTGCTTGTCTAAAAATCTGCATACATCTATTACAAAATGCTGAATTTGATACTTTATAGCAAACCAACATTTGCAAAGAATTTTCTGTTTTTCATATAAACATTTAAAATTAGTTTGCAAGAATTTGGACAAAGCAATCCCATCAAAATGTGGTACCTTTTCTGCATTTTAACAACATTTCAACACAATTTCAAAAAACACAATCTGTCACAGACAGAAAAAGTCTGAATAATATAATGGATAATAATAACTATTGACAAACATTTGCTAATTACATGAAATGATTACATTGCACACTAGTTGTAAACATCAGAAAGAAACATGCCTTGAAAAAGTGATATTGCTGTTTGCTTTGATATATTGTTTTTATAGTTTTACATTAAACATTAAATTGCACAAAAGTGATGGTAAAGATATTTTTAAGGTTAAAAAATGTTTTACTTTATTGTGCACAAGTGGAAATTTTTCTTTGGCTTCACCACACACCCACATCAGATTCACATTACACACATCACAGAAAAAAAGCAGGCAACACAAATGCATCCAATGTCATCACATAAATCACATATAAAAAGTCAATTTTAACCATAAACATATATTTAACATTTTAATGGCAGTCGGCACAAAAGAACATTTGATACACATTTTTCCTTACTTGAAATTTTAGATTTAAAGGATGGGAACAATCTTCAATAATGGCATGTGCTTTCTGCTTCATTCTCATTGAATGAATTTCATTTGGTTGTCTTTGTGCTTTACCTACAACTGCACTGGCAACTTTTACTACGCAACCCAGTTTTGGCTTTTCCTTAATGTTATTTAAAACAAATGCCCTTTTTACTTTTGGCTAAATAATTATTTTTTTAATGAAAATATGCAGTAGAAAAAATATTTTTAGCAATTATAATAACAAGGGCGATGCTGTGGCGCAGTAGGTAGAGCTGTCGCCTCACAGCAAGAAGGTCGCTGGTTCAATCCTCGGCTCAGTTGGCGTTTCTGGGTGGAGTTTGCATGTTCTCCTTGCATTCGTGTGGGTTTGCTCCGGTTTCCCCCACAGTCCAAAGACATGCCATACAGGTGAATTGGGTAGGTTAAACTGTCTGTAGTGTATGAGTGTGTGTGAATGTGTGCGTGGATGTTTCCCAGAGATGGGTTGCGGCTTGAAGGGCATCCGCTGCGTAAAAATGTGCTGGATAAGTTCATTCCGCTGTGGCAACCCCTGATTAATAAAGGGACTAAGCTGACAAGAAAATGAATGAAAATAAGAAGGAATATCAGGAACAAAGGACCAGTACCACCAATGAAAAATGGTCAGTAGCAAATCTGCATATAAATATGAATTTTGAAGGATCATGTGACACAAAAGCTGCTAAAAATTCAACATGAATAAATTGCTTCTTAAAATATATCAACAAACAGTATATTATTTTAAATTGGAATAATATTTCACCATATTATTATTTCTATATTTGAAAAAAAAATTATGTAGGCTCGGTGAGCATAAAATTAATGTTCCCAAATGTTTAACTAGGGTATCTTTCAAATTTTTTTGATATTTTTACAAATTTTCCTTTACTATTCTGCAAATATAATATTTTTTATTGGATATGTGATTGTGATAAATGTTGACAGTTGCTTTAAAAATATGCCACATACCATGGGTGTCAAACTCAGTTCCCGGAGAGCAGCAGCAGCCCAGCAGAGTTTAGTTCCCATGCTGCTTCAACACAATTAGCTGTATATTTCCAACAAGCCTGAATGACTTACTTTGTTTGATCAAGTGTGTGTAATTATGGTTTTGCTAATAACTGGAATCTTTTCTGGGAGCGTCCTAGGCTCTTCCGTCCTGACGGCCTGCACCCCAGTCGAGCCGGAGCTGAACTCCTGTCGGACAACATCTCCAGACTACTTCGCACCATCTGACTAGCAGGTAAAAATTCACAAAATTCACACTATAGCCACCTAGACTCTTGCTCACCCCACTTAAACATCAGTAACGCATATCTGGCGAATCCTATAGAGACTGTGTCTGTTCCTCGTATTATTAGATTAAGAAATAAACGTACTGTGTGCTCCAGGAAAAATCTAGTAAGAATCAAACCAGAAAAACCAGTAGAAAGTGAAAATACAAATTTCGTAAAACTTGGTCTCCTAAACATCAGGTCACTTGCACCTAAAGCACTTATCATTAATGAAATAATAACAGAAAACAATCTTAATGCACTCTGTCTCACTGAAACCTGGCTGAAACAAAATGACTATATTAGCTTAAATGAAGCAACTCCTCCAGGATTCTTATATAAACATGAGGCTCGTCAAACTGGTCGTGGTGGTGGAGTTGCATCAATCTTTAGTGATTTCCTTAATATTAAACAGAGAAACGGACTTATGTTTAGCTCCTTTGAAGTATTATCGCTTAATGTTCAGCTTCCAGATACTATACAAAAACCTATGTTATCTCTCGCTTTAATCACCATATATAGACCCCCAGGACCCTATGTCAAATTTCTAAAAGAATTTTCTGATTTTATTTCTGACTTACTAGTCAAAACTGATAAAATGCTAATTGTAGGTGACTTTAACATCCACATAGATGACGCTAATGATACATTAGGGCTCGCGTTTATGGATTTAATACACTCACTTGGGATAAAGCAAAACGTTGTGGGTCCAACCCATCGCTTAAAGCATACATTAGATCTAATTCTGTCTTATGGAATCGAGGTTATTGACGTAGACATTATACCACAAAGTGATGATATTACAGATCACTACCTCTTACTATATAAGCTATGTTTACCTGAAATCAGCAAACCCGCTCCAATACTCCGCCCTAGTAGAACTATTGTTCCGTCAACTAAAGATGAATTTATAAATAACTTACCTGATCTCTCTCTATTTCGTAATGCACCCGCAAACTCAAATGATCTTGATGTAGTAACCAGCAGTATGGATGCCATCTTTACTAGCACACTAAATACTGTGGCACCCATCAAATTAAAAAAGGCTAGAGAGATTAAAACTATACCATGGTATAATAGTCATACTCGTGCGCTCAAAACAGCAACCCGCGCCCTGGAACGTAAATGGAAAAAAACTAATTTAGAGGTCTTTAGAATTGCGTACAAAGACAGTATGTCCAGCTATAGGAGGGCTCTAAAATCTGCCAGGACCGAGCACCTGCGCAAACTGATAGAAAATAATCATAACAATCCTAGATTTTTATTTAACACCATCTCTAAATTAGCAAATAATCGGTCATCCTTGGAACAAACTACTCCACCGCAAATTAGTAGTGATGACTTCATGAATTTTTTCAGTAATAAAATAGAAGGCTTTAGACAGAAAATAGGAGATGCCAAACTTTCTGCACCGGCTTATACTCCAAATCCTGTAAATATTTCATTAAATCATAATAATAACCTACACTGCTTCAAAATCATAGAACATGAAGAGTTAGTAAAAATTATAAATAGCTCTAAACCAGCTACGTGTATGCTGGACTCAATTCCAACAAAATTACTGAAAGAGCTGCTACCTGCTATAGGAGAACCTCTTTTTAATATTATCAACTCTTCTTTATCTATAGGCCATGTTCCAAACTCTTACAAGCTAGCTGTTATTAAGCCTATTATTAAGAAACCGCAACTAGACACCAACAACTTAGCTAACTATAGGCCTATTTCAAATCTTCCATTTATGTCTAAAATACTAGAAAAAGTTGTTTCCACTCAATTATGCTCTTATCTGCAGACGAACAATATTTTTGAAGTGTTTCAGTCAGGTTTCAGGGCTCACCACAGTACAGAAACCGCCTTAGTGAAAATAACAAACGATTTACTCTTAGCTGCTGACCGAGGGTGCGTCTCGCTATTAGTTTTACTCGATCTTAGTGCGGCATTTGATACCATTGACCACAATATCCTCATAAATCGTTTAAAGTCTACAGGTGTCCAGGGACAGGCTCTACAATGGTTTAAGTCTTACTTAACTGACCGCTACCAGTTTGTAAATCTTAATGGACAGCCTTCACAAATCTGCCCAGTAAAGTATGGGGTGCCTCAAGGATCAGTTTTAGGCCCTTTACTGTTTACAATTTACATGCTACCTATGGGAGACATTATTAGAAGACATGGGATCAGCTTTCACTGCTATGCAGATGATACTCAATTATATATTTCCACTAAACCTGACGAGACGTCTGAACTTTCTAAACTAACTGAGTGTATCAAAGACATCAAAGACTGGATGACCAACAATTTTCTTCTCTTAAACTCAGACAAAACAGAATTATTACTTATTGGGCCTAAATCTTGCACACAGCAGATCTCGCAACTCAATTTACAATTAGAGGGATACAAAGTTAGCTTTAGCTCTACTATAAAAGATCTGGGTGTCATATTAGACAGCAATCTACCTTTTAAAAACCATATATCCCATGTCACAAAAACTGCCTTCTTTCATCTGAGAAATATCGCTAAATTATGAAATATGCTATCCATCTCAGATGCAGAAAAGCTAATCCATGCTTTTATGACTTCGAGACTGGATTACTGTAATGCTCTATTTGCTGGCTGCCCAGCATCCTCTATTAACAAACTTCAATTAGTACAAAATGCAGCAGCCAGAGTTCTGACCAGGTCTAGAAAATATGATCATATAACCCCAATTTTATCCTCCTTACACTGGCTGCCTGTTAAATTTCGTATTGAATTTAAAATATTACTTCTCACCTATAAAGCTCTAAATAATCTAGCTCCTGTTTATCTAACCAACCTTCTGTCTCGCTACGAACCAACTCGCTCTTTAAGATCTCAAAATTCAGGGCTTCTGGTAGTACCTAGAATAGCAAAATCAAGTAAAGGAGGTCGAGCCTTCTCTTTCATGGCTCCTACACTCTGGAATAGCCTTCCTGGTAATGTCCGAGGCTCAGACACACTCTCCCAGTTCAAAACTAGATTAAAGACCTATCTGTTTAGTAAAGCATACACTCAATGCATCACCTAGCGGGTTCCACACTGGCTTCTACATCTTGCTTATATACACTATGAACAGCAGCTACGCTAATTATTCTCTTTATTCTCTATTTTCACCTGGGGATACTCATCCCGAGGTCCTCAGATTAGGCGGAGTCACTGATTGGATCCAAGACCAGCGACGTGATGATCCCAAGGATTCCATATCCGGGACCAGGCCATATCCTGAGCTGCTGCTGCGCTGATGGTCGTGGGGAGTGGAGAACATGAGTCTGATTCCAGCGACGCTCCAGGGACAGACGAGTCTTCATTGAGGCCATCTTCCAGCATAAACCACGGCGAATGAAGTTCTGCACAAGACTTTTGGCCAGCGGAGAAATTAAAATGGTCGTGCCCAACTGAGTCTGGTTCTCTCAAGGTTTTTTTTCTTCACTCCCATCAGGTGAAGTTTTTTTTCCCTCTCCGCTGTCACCACTGCCTCGCATGGTTCAGGATTGGTAGAGCTACGCATCGATGAATTTGCTCTTCAGTGTTTGAACTCTCAGTAATGATTAAATCACACTGAACAGAGCTAAACTGAACTGAACTGAACTTAAACACTAAAACCTGAACCACACTGTTCCAGTTACTATGACCATTTATGTGAAGCTGCTTTGACACAATCTACATTGTAAAAGCGCTATACAAATAAAGCTGAATTGAATTGAATTGAATTAAAGCTAAACTGTGCAGAGCTGTGGCCAAAAATAATATGTCTGTTTATATAATAATAATAATATGTTTGACTGCTGTGCTATATACACTGCATGTGTTGTTTATTCATTTTAAATAAAAAATGTATTTATATCTGCTGATTCCTGTATAAAAAAAATTTATTCATTATTTTTAAAACATTTTCTGTTTATTATTTTTTTTTTTTTGCCAAAACAATAAAATACATTTCTCTAGAGGATTTATATTCTTTCTATTAATAACTAATAAAAATAATTTCTTTTTAATAACAGTAAAGAATACTAATTAACTTTAGTAACACTACAATAACTACTTTACGATATACCGGTAATGTGTATGCAGTATTATGCCATGAGTACAGTACAGTAATTATGTGTAAGCAGTTTCCAGTTAGTTACTGCTACTGCTCTGTGGCAGTATTTAACTGACAACACTGTTGCTAGTAACTCACTGTTAACTAGAACCTAAAGTTCATTGATAAACTTTGATGTTGGCTTGAGAAAGTCAAACGTTTATGGCATTGTTAGGTGGTTTGCTAAGCAGTTGCTAAATGGCAATGCTCATGTACATGTTTGATCAAATGCTAATACTCAGTAGGCATTTCTAGCATATGTTATTGCATTTAGATAATCATTCATAGCATGTAGCTAATCGTTATTAGTACTTGGCTTCCATTATCATTGTTACCATGCATAGTACACAGGAAGTCCCATTTGCTTGCATGAGTCAAACAAGCCAATGCCCAGGTCCCTACGATGTTCTGATGTAGAGATATTGCTATTTTTAAATGGTTGCTAGGTTATACTGTTTTATTGCTATGGGGACATTTGACAGGTTAGTGATGATACATCAAAGATTCTTGGCAATAAGTGATCTAAATCAACCCCGATGTTTCTATGACAGTCTTTATGAGTGTCAAAAACTGGACTTGAACATTATGTATTCCTGGTGTTGGGTTGCGGCTGGAATGGCATTCGCTGTGTAAAACAAATGCTGGAAAGTTGGCGGTTCATTCCGTTGTGGCGACCCCTGATTAATAAAGGGACTAAGGGAATGAACATTATGTAAAAATGGCTTGCTGTATTTTTTTGAAAATACAATGCTTAATAAGTGTGAAGGTGATACATGCAAAAATGGCTTGCCATATCTGTAAAAAATATGGAGTTTAAGTAAAACTTAAACTTGCCGTATTTTGAGAAAAATAATGCTTAAAAATGATTTATTGGAAAACTATAAGTCTGATAAACCTTAAAGATATAGCAACAAAATCTATCGCATCTTAATACAGCTTTTGGCCAAATTTGGGGCTTGTATAATTTTTTTATATGCCAGGATTATAAAAATTTAATATTTAACATTTTTTATTAAAAAAAATGATAAGTCTTACAGGCATGAGGAGATATAGCAACAGTCTTGAATGCAGAAGGCACATTTTGACCATATTTGGGCCTTGTGGCATGAACAGCCTAGGAGGAGATACGTTTGTTTTCAAGGACAGAGTAGTATAAGAGTATGTTGGCTTTCTCAAGCCAACATAAATATCTCTTACAGTGACTAACTGGCAACAGTATGGCCAGTATTTTACTGTAAAAAAAAAAAGGTCTGATAAGATATGCCAGTGTAGTGTGTAAACATGCAAAATTGCCTCTGAAAGCAAGGACCAAATGTGACATAACAAGAAGAGGCATTGCCTTGCACAGAATTTAGAGAATAAAGAGAAAGTGGCTTACTTGATTGCAATAGAAACTAATCAAGAGTGATGTGGCACGGCACACCCAGATATCTCAAACATACAGGTAAGATTTTTACATCCATCTCCATGTTACATTAATAATTATTTATCCTTTTATATGAGCGGAATGAACCACCAACTTCTTTTTAGATTATGATTATTCTATAATTTTACATTTTAGGAAAAATCTAATAACTCTTGGTTTTTCAGTTTGAACAGTTGCCTATATTGAAGCATGATTAAATTGTATAACAGGAATAAAACAAAAAGCTGAAATGCTCTTAATAATTTTCAGGCATTTTTATGATTTAGAATTATGTTTATGCTAATTTAAAGCATACCCATCAACGCCAGTTTAAAATGCACCTGTATGGGTTCACTGGAACTAATATATATTCATAAGCTGTGGGAAATGCTTTTTTGTGTGTGTTGTTTTTCAGGTAACATTCATTTGAATTTGAATTATTTGGAACAGAAAGTAACTTGTGACCTGTATGGTCTTGCTTCTTTGCAGTAGAAAGTGCCAAACGAGCTGACGCAGCACACTCAGAGAAACTTAAAACAAATACATTTTTACAGGTAATAATATAGTTTCATCATTAAAATTGTTGTCATATGAAAAGTATGTTTTACTATTTAATTTTTTAATGTAATGAAAGCAAAAGTATATGCTACAAATAAAAGATAAACCCTTTGTTATTAATTGCACATGTAACAAAAAGTTAACAGCCAATAAATAATAAAACTTTTTCTAAACTTGTTCCATGTTTCAGGAGCATGATTGTGTTCAGCTTTAGCTCTGTTCTGAGTTTTTAAACACCAATATTTCTTTGGCTAGTAGAAGAATCTTTTTGAGTTCTATTTGTTGCAAGTGTTCGTCTCCTTCCCAGCAGTTGTTTATCAGTGGCAGGTGCCACTCTTCATCTTATTGCAGAGTATTATAAGCATGTCATGAATCGAAGAGAGGTGTATCAGAGCATAGTATTTGTTAAAAAAATGTAGTGGAGTAAAAGTTGCCAAAGAAAAAAAAAAGTATAGATACCAGCAAAAAAGACTTACGTTGGGTTACTATAACATTATCACATGATTGCACCACTACAAAAATTTCACAACAATTTTTCTTTTTGTCTGCTCGTTAATATATAATCAAAAATGTGTTTTGCATTAGCATTTCAAGGCCTCTCTGAATCGTAGATGGCCATTATGGCTTGCAGATCATATTTTGAAATAAAACTTTCAACTCTGAGATTGTCTCTTGACTCTGCAATTGTGATTGTTGGTCAGTGTCAACTCAGTTTTTTTAGAATTGGCTTCATATTATTTGCATTATTTGGACCACAGGTGTCATACTAAGTTTCTGGAGCACCGCAGCTCTGCAATTTAGTTCCAACCCTAATTAAACACACCTGATCAAACAAATTGAGTCCTTCAGGCTTGTTTGAAACTCACAGGCAATGCTGCGGTCAGGCTAGAGTTTGTGCATGCGAAATTCTGTAGTATGGCGCTGCGAAAAAAGGCAAGGTTAAACAAGATTAGACATTAAAAAAAGAGAGCGATTGGTCCATGTTTTTTAAAAGAAGTGATGCGATTTCGCAGGTCACCAAGTTCACAAAGTTTGAACTTTACACCGCAGCAAACAGCGAAACTTGACACACAAGTTTGTGTTTCCGGTCTGACGCATTCGCGTGCGTATGAATGGAAGATGGTGAAAATAGTCCAGTGTGATAGCAGCTTAATTGTGTTGAAGCAGGGTTGGAACTTAACTGAGCAGGGCTGCGGCCCTCCAGAAACTTAGTTTCAAGAGTTCCCACTTAGATATGCTTGGCACTTATAGCAGGTTTGGCATGCTGTCCCGGGAGAGAACCCTGAGCTCGGAGATATTTGAGCCCAGGGCTCCCGCCCGGTCTAGAAGCATATCAGGAGAACCGAGATCAGGTAGGTCTCGATCGCTCCCCCTTTAGAAGGGGAGAAAAAGGAGGAGATGGGGTGGAAGGGGGGATTCTTCCAAAATGAAGATAGTGCAATGGGGAGAAAGTGATCCATTTACACTAAGCTAGGATCATTCTGATTGGATTATTACTGATTACGGATGAGTGGCCAGCGGTGCACAATCATATCACGTGCTCCTCTCGAAATTAGTTTATGAAACTTCACTTCAAGAGTTCCCACTTAGATATGCTTGGCACTTATAGCAGGTTTGGCATGCTGTCCCGGGAGAGAACCCTGAGCTCGGAGATATTTGAGCCCAGGGCTCCCGCCCGGTCTAGAAGCATATCAGGAGAACCGAGATCAGGTAGGTCTCGATCGCTCCCCAAAAAATGCCTCTAGCTCGGGACAGCAGCCGAGTATTTCAAAGAAAGTTTTTACTATATCCGGCTGCTGGATATAGTAATTAAGGAATGAAGAAAGAGTAGGGGGCTCCAGTTGGAGCAAAGTTTGAAACTGACTCCTGTGGAAGCCAGAGCGGGGGAGGGGGTTGGGTGGAGACTAGTGAAGGGGGGCCATAAGGGGTGGGCGGGGTTGACTCATTAAGAGTCAAAAATGCTCGAGGAACACTCCAAACGGAGATAGAGCAGGGAAGTGGCAGCGCTATATATAAATATATATGTATATATAAGAGAGTATATAAATATATATCTATATAATGGGATAATCTAAGGCCTGGAGGGGGTGATCAGGAGACTTCTGTGAGTCAGAATGGGCGCTGCGGGAGTTGGGTGCAGCAATTTTTTATTTTGCCATCTCTAGCAGAAATCGTGAAGTGTGATTTGGGCGGTGGAGATTTCTGCTAGAGGGTGAGTGGCAAGTTTGGCCAGACTCTTGCTGGAGTCGATGCTCATGGAACACTCCGACTGGAGATGGAGCGGGGAGTGACAGCGCTCTATATAAATATATATCTATAAACGAAAGTCCATAGATATACATATATAATGAGTTTCAGTGGCCTGGGGGGGGCAGTGACTGACCCCTGCGGGGGTCGGCGCCCGGGGAACAGGGCAAGATGGCCTACTCTAGCAGGAGTCTGGGAAAGGGGATTTGGACAGTGAAGACTCCTGTTAGAGGGTGACGGGATAAGTTAGGTGCTCGAGGAACACTCCGTTAGGAGATGGAGCGGGGGAGTGACAGCGCTATTATAAATATATATCTATGTACAGGTGTATATAGATATATATATATAAATAAAGATTGTTAAGGCCTGGAAGGGACGGTGAGACGACCCCTGCGGGGGTCGTAGCTCGGGGTAACACTTCTGCGGAAGTCAGAGCTTTAGTGGGGGGCGGGGTCCGGCAGGAGTCGGGAAATGGGAGGGGGCTGTGAAGACTCCAGCGGAAACGGCCAGGGTGGCGGGGTGACGGGGGGCTTGGATGAAACTCCAATTACCTATGTGGCTGGGGGAGGAAACTGAGTGTTACTCAGGCTAGAAGGAAGAAAAAGAAGAAGGTAAGGTGGCTGGGTCATGCCCTCGCCCTTGAGTGGATGTGGGATTATGGCTGACAAGAGCCATCTGGGCTTCTTTGGGGGGCCAGTGGCTAGGACGCATGTCTTGAAGGCATCAGGTGACCACCTTCCTAGGATCTGGATTTGTTGCTGCCCTTTGTACTTCTGTGATGGCTGCTCATATTCTGAAACATAGTATACAGGAATAAGAGAAGTAATTCAACACCTTTAATACTTTTCCCACACATTTAAAGACCTTATCACCATTTTCAAACAAAAAAGCTGGCGAGATTTATCTTACGGAATATTTACTAAATATTAAAATGTAACAAATGAATCCAACTAAACATTCGAATACAGACACATGTATATTAAAATCTAGCCGATTCGACAGGTTGTCACCTATAGAGCTGCAGACTGAGACAGTGTTGCAGTAAACAAGCGGCAAGCTGTCAAACCTTAGTAGAATTTTACTGATTACGTAACTACCTAGTATCCTGATATTCATGGCTTGAACACAGTCATATGATGATACCTTGTACAACAATAAATGTATTACCTTGTAAAGGAATCTAAGACTTTCTAATACTTTAAGCCCTCAAACTCCTCTATATTGACTTATCAGCCCCCAACACCTTCTGATACTCCGGAGACACCCTGTGTAAGAGTGACTGGGAGTTGATCTGGGGGATACCTGTGGAGCAAAGAACTGCTATAAGCATCTCTTAAATCAGAATCGTGTGACAGGGCGGTTGTGTCATCTATAAATGGGAAGAAGAGGGGGGGGGGGGTGCAGAAGGAGAATGAGGCTCGGCGGAGCGACTCTGCTATAGCGGAAGTACAAATGATAGTCAGCATTGGAGCGTTATGAGTGCTAAATATTGTCAATAGTGATATGAAGAGTAAATGGGGGGGGGGGGGGAGATATGTGAATATGGTATCAAGGGTGTGGGCTGTATAGGCAGAAAGTATCTTTGCGAAGAGTGTAAATGCATTAGGAATGGATGAAGAGTGTGATGGGTTGAATGAGGGCAGTTTCAGGAGCTGGCAGTCTTGAACTCTAAAATGGAAAACAAGACAGAAATAGAAATGAAATCTTAGCAACATGGCACATGTACAGCAGACATGATTAATTGTATTGGCTGATATTCGTGGGAGGAGTCTTCATAAGTGTATGGATGATTGTGAATGGAAGCGTCTTTGTTAATGCATGTTCCAATACTTAATGTCACAATGTGCCAGGGTTGTAGAAGTGGGCATTTGTCCTCCTGCAGGGTGGTAATTGGAAGGAGAACTGAGTGTGTGGGGCGTTTCTATGCTGGAAGTCCAGGAAACCTCTTGGAGAGCTGGTGAGATGATGATGGAGTGGAGTTTAAACCCCTTACTGATATAGAAGTTTTTTAAAACTCGAATGTATTTAACACAAAGTATAAGTATGAAAGGCTACTCCATGGCCAGAAATGTCCTCCTCTTGTTTGTTGCAGTCGAGCAGGAAATTGTTTTCTTACTGTCATTATAAACTGACTGACGTTCAGGTGCATTGATATGAGAGTCACAATTGGAGTGATACAAAAGGGTTACTGCTTGATGTGTAGGTTGTCTATCACTTGCTGGGTAATACTCATTTCAGAATTTTTTTTTTTTTTTTTTTTTAATATATGTATATATAATTATTAATAAAATGTAAATATATCAACTGCCTACATCAGACTTAAAAAACGATGTTGCCACTTAATAGGAACTGTGTGAATGTAATGTTTATCATGGCTTTACTCCATCCATGATAAATAACATGTCTGTAATCTCAACATGATTATTTGGCCGGATTCAGTTTCTGCACGCAGTCCATTCATGAATTTGTCGGGAGAGAAGGCGGGACCGTCTCCAGTTTTGGAAGCTCATTGGATGGTGATACTTCCCCTTTAAGCTATTGGCTCCTTGGAGTCACGGTCAAGAGTTCAGAGTGCAAAGGCCGGCGGCCATTTTGTAGATCAGATCGCTACAATGTTTATGCGTGAAAGTATGGCTCCACTCTCACCAGCGGCTGGTTTGGATATCAGTGCACCTTTTCATGGATGTATATCGACGAATGAAGGTGTTGTGGACCTATGTTTATGGATTAGACTGCCTTGTCATTTGCCTTCGAACTATTTCAGCTGTCGAAATGTTATGGATCTGCTGACCAGCGGGAGGCTGAGAGGTGAGTTCTTCATTTAAAGCGTTCTATTCACGCTGATCTTCAGACTTCCCTTTAAAGCATGCACGTTACCGAAAGTGGACCATTAACGTTAGGTGATCTGTGAGTTCGGCTTCTCTCCGGTGGCTTGAAATCGCCGGCGTCATAAGTTTAGACGAAGTTGTGGCTTGTGTAGTGAGGGGCAGATGAAGTAGAAGATGGAAGAGTTGATATGCCGGCTTCTTGCGGGGATTCTGGCTCGATTGCTGGCGAGGCAGCTGCTGGAGTTTTGGGGAGAGCGGGGTTCTGGTTGGAGAAGTTGTTGTTGTTGATTGTTTGTTCTTCCATGCCAGAAGGTTGAATGATGCTGAAGCGTAGTTTAAATGCTGGAGCGTTTGTAGCGGGAAGCATTCTTCCAAAATGAAGATAGTGCAATGGGGAGAAAGTGATCCATTTACACTAAGCTAGGATCATTCTGATTGGATTATTACTGATTACGGATGAGTGGCCAGCGGTGCACAATCATATCACGTGCTCCTCTCGAAATTAGTTTATGAAACTTCACTTGTCACCCCTGACTTTGACAATTATGTCTCTAACTTAGATCTGTTCTTGAATCATTGGCTAAGTTTGCTGTTCAAAACATGGAAGTTCAAGACCCTGCTGTTGTTGAGGCAGTAAATGCCTCAGGCGAATCAACCTTGGAAAAGGCCACAGCAAAAGCCAAAGAAGCATTTGACCAGTTTATGAATGTCTTACTTAACATCGCTGTGATTCTCACCTCAGCGAGATTCACAGAGAATGACATCAGGTTAGCCAAAGAAATGAAAAAGCAGAAGAAAAACTTTACATTGTTCACTTCAAGATTGATAACGACATTTCATCAGGAAAAAAAAAAAAACATTTGATGAACAAAGGGTCCTTGACACAATAAAAGAAGACTGTCAGAAAAATCTGAGAACACTGGGAAAGCCCAACATTTTCTTGATTTCATCTACAGATTCTAACAAATATGAATTTGAAAACCTTCTAAACACAATCTTTGAAGAGCTTCCAAAACTCAAACAATCTGCTCTTCTACAAGCCTGACCGGTGTGGTCTAGTGCATGTCTTGAGAAGAAAAGATGTTTGAATGCATGACCTGGGCTGTATCTTTTGCCTCTGCTGGTATAGCTGTGGTCCCTCTGCCTGGTCTATCAGCAGCATGTGATTTGGCCATTGTGGTTCTATTTCTCACAAGGTGCTACTTTGCATTTGGCTTAGATTAGAAATCCCTGACAAGGCTTTCAGAAAAAGTGAACAAGCCCCACCTGAAAGATATGGCCAAATCAAAGTTTGTCATTGCCATCCGAGAAAAAGTTCTGACCAAAGTACAAGTCTCTGCTGCAATTGGTACAGTTGAATATTGCTTGAGTCTCCTTCCAGGTCTAGGCAGTGCTGCTGCTGCAGGAATATCCTTTGCTACAACGAAGTACCTCCTGACAGAAGTATTAAATGATCTGGCAAAAACTGCTAAAGAAATACAAAAAGAAGCTGGGCTGGATGATGTGAAAGTCCCTGGTACATGTGTTGAAATAATTTAGCTAAGAATGTATTTTGTGTTCACATTCAGATCATTGATTTATTTCCTATAAAGCATAAACATAATTCCTGCCTCTTTTGCTTATTAAATCAAATGATATTGTAAATACTGTGTCATTCTTTAGTTTAGCAAACAAAATCCTGCTTTGATAATGAAAATAGCAAATGTTAATGTAGTGAAATATGTTACAATATATTACAATTAGTAGACAGTTTTCAGTTTGATTTTTTTTTCAGTCCATCAATCAAGTTCAATACCTAATTTATTTATTTTTAAACATTGTTCACTTAAATACCCTTTACACTTTTCTACTTCTTAATAATAAACTTTAATTACTTTAATGAGTTGTCATTTAAACATATTTTTATCACAAATAATGTAAAATGACTCAAACGTAACAAAATTCTAAAATATTTTTTATTATTTTTGGGAATTTTGTAATAACGTTTTGTATATTAGTTCAGCAATATTTTTACTTTGTAAATATTTAAAAAATTTCATAAACTTCAATAACAAAAATTAACTTATTGACAGGAGTTGATTGTCAGGGTGTTCTAAATATCCAGACACAGATTTTTTTGTTCTATTATCCAGAATGCATGTGGTATGTGGTTTCCCATAAGTATGAATCTGAATTAAAAAATGTTTTAATAAAATGTAAATAAACTCCTTTTTGTTCCATGGTGGTACTATAATTCATATACAGTTGAAGTCAGAATCATTAGCCCCCCCTTTGATTTAGATTTTTTTTTTCAAAATATTACCTAAATGATGTTTAACAGAGCAAACATCTTTCTCTTCTGGAGAAAGTCTTATTTGTTTTATTTCGGCTAGAATAGAAGCAGATTTTCATTTTTTTAAACACTATTTTAAAGACAAAATTATTAGCATTATGTCATCATGGCAAAGATAAAATGAATCAGTTATTAAACCATTATGTTTAGAAATGTGTTGAAAAAAAATCTTCTCTCCGTTAAATAGAAATTAGGGAAAAGAAATAAACAGGGGGCTAATAATTCTGACTTCAACTATATGTAGGCATTATTGTTAAACCTTATTTTTAGAGCCATTAAATTTGTTTTAGGCAGATCGATGTGTAACTATATATTGGGTTTTTTTTTAAGAAAAAAAAAAGGTTTATGATACATTTTAAATTATGAAGCCTTTTAAAATGTTTTAGGGTGTGACTGGATTTTTCCAGTTCTTATCACTGACGCCTGACATAGTCACAAAGTGTTTATCTTGTAATCCAAAACAACACAAGAATTTGACCTGAAAAATGCACACAGACATCTTGAATAGTTTCACTAAATGTATTCAGATTTTATGTTACAGTATAACTCACATATAGTCTGTTTTTTTTTTCCATAAACATTTTCTTAAACAAAAAACAGTTTTAAGTTACTGCTTTAAGTGGTACAACAATCATCATACAAAAAATAAATGGCACACTTACATTTTTATTTTCTATACTACAGACCAGTTTTTCCAATAATTTTCAGTTTCCCATATGAATATTTTCTATTCTTTTGCAAGAATTTTGACAGAGACCATCAATCCCAATGTGCCTTTTTTTTGCGTTTACTTTAACACACATCACAGACAGAAAAATACTAAATTATTAAACTACTTTATAACGTACAGAAAAATTCCATTAATATATTGAACGTCCCTAAAACATCACACACCAGTTGTATACATCAGTACCAAAAACAACCCTAAACAAAAACAGTTGACGGTAAATTAACCAGAACTGTCACTGTTGTTTGTTCTGGGTCATATTCTTGTGAAAATGTTATATGGCTCATAAAAAAAAAAACATCTGTTTTAACATATTTAATGTGATGTCAAGGTGGCACAGTGGGTAGCACAATTGCCTCACAGCAAGAAGTCGCTAGTTCGAGCCCTGGCTGGGTCAGAAATGCTTCTTTGTGGAGTTTGCATGTTCTCCCCATTTTGGCATGGGTTTCCTCCGAGTGCTCCGGTTTCCCCCACAGTCCAAAAACATGTGGTTATAGGTGAATTAGTGTATGGGTGTTTCGCAGTGATGGGTTGCAGCTGGAAGGGCATCTGCTGTGTAAAACATATGCTGAGTAAGTTGGCTGTTCATTACCATGTGGCCACCCCTGATTAATAAAGGGACTAAGTCGAAGGGAAAACGAATGAATAAATGAGTATTTCTATGTTTTTATATCTTTCTAGATTTGTTCTTTTGGATTATTTTATTAATCAAAAAAGATGAAATTACTGAAAAGAGATGGTAGAGATTTGTAATGTTAAAAATAATTCTATTATAAATAATTTTTTTTACTTGCTGCTCATCAAATAATCTTGTTTACACATTAATATAAAGCAGAAAAAAATATTTTCAACCATGATAATATGAACAATTATCAAGAACAAAGACCATTTTTCTAAATACATTTAAAAAGAAAACATTATTTTAAATTTAAATAACATTTTACTATATTATTAATATAATTTTTTTTTAAACTAGTGTAGCCTTGGTGAGTGTAAGATACAGTTCCTCATTCAAAAACATTCATTCTTAATGTTTAACTATCTTACATATTTCTGTGATATTTTTTACAAAGTTTCCTTTACTGTTCTTGCGATATAATATGCAAAAGCACTTGTCCTGATAGTGTTGAGGTCACTGGACAGTGCACTCTCCAAACTTACAAAATCAAATGCACTTCTGTCCTGGCTGTTGATGAGAAACATCTGCTGTTCTGACAGTTTTTCCCTCTGAAGCTCTTGTGTATATTGTGCCCGAAGACCATCCAGTATCTCAGTCTCTTCACAGCATAAATCTCCCTGAGTCTGTAAACAAGAGTCGACTTTAGTCTGGACCAAGAGGTAATGCTTCCTTAATTTTTCAACTTCCTTGGCGAGTTTTACATGTCGTACTTTCTCCCAGTCTGAAACAATGATGATATAAAAGTCGTAACATTTCATGGCTTGTTTCATCTCAAACACTGAGTAATCCATGACAGCCTCTATGCCAGAAATATCCCAAAACCGGACATCTGGATATACAGGACTCAGTGCTGGGTTGCTGATGGATGCTCCTGCTCCACTGCTCTCTTCATTCTCCAGACCAACTAATGCATTTACCAAAGTGGACACTCCAGATCCCGTCTCACCCAAAACTGCAACATCAAGCTGAAAGTGACTCAAAGCCTCCAGCACAGCACTGACTTTTGCAGCTCCAAAGCCTGTGCTCTTGTACATATTCTGCAATTTTGTGATGTCTTCCGTTTCAAGTTTCTCAGTCTGCTGGACGTGCTGTGTAGCATATCTAAATGAAAGAGACATATTAATAACACGAATGATTACAAACAATGAACACAAATTTACTCTGTGCTTAAATCTATTAGCGACCATGGAGTCCAAATCCAGTCTTAAAAATTATCTATATAGCTCAACATTATTGATTTTTCTTTTATACCAAAAAGCCTTAGAACATCAAGTTAAAATCAGATTCCATAAATACATTTTGTCAATTTTCCAGTCTAAGTATATCAAAACTAAATTTTGGATTCGAAACATCCACTGCTTAATTTAGATGGATTTGAAGGTGATTTTATTAATATTTAGATTTTAAAAAAATAAAGTTGAAAAAACTATGATTCCAGATTTGTATCTTGGCTGTCCTGTCCTAACAAACCATACAACAGTAAACAAGCTGATTAAGCATTGAAATTATTCATTTATTTAAAATAATTATTTGTTTATTTGTTGATTAATTTATTTAGCAACACATTTAAAATATGTCAATCATACATTCTGAGGACATTCTTGAACTGCAGCTGATCACCTTGACCATGTTTACATGCATAAATGCATCGAGTTGCTGCCATGTGATTGGCTGATTAGAATTTTTTTGTTAACAAGCAGTTAGAAAGATGTACCTAATAAAGCAGCCGGTGGGTGAGTGTGTGTGTGTGTGTGTGTGTGTGTGTGTGTGTGTGTGTGTTGTGTGTGTGTGTGTATGTGTGTGTGTGTGTGTGGGTGTGGGTGTGTATATATAGATAGATAGATAGATAGATAGATAGATAGATAGATAGATAGATAGATAGATAGATAGATAGATAGATAGATAGATAGATAGATAGATAGATAGATAGATAGATAGATAGATAAAGGTAGCTTTATGAGAGCAATATTATCAAAATCTAACTGTTTTGAGCTAGCATTTAGTTTCAATACTCACCTTGCTTTTAGCCATCCACCATGAAGCATCTTGTCCAGAAAACCTGAAAATTCTTCAGCTCTAATTTTGAAAACCTCATCTTTAAAGGTGCTGATGAACTTCTGAAAATCATAATTATGTGTGTCATGGGTTGAAACTAAAAATATATGAGGGTCCAGTTTCTTCTCCTTCAGATATTTCTCACAGTCTTGTCTCATTTGTTCCAACGCTTGTGTTTCAGAAAATTTGCTTTTCCTTCGCTGGGACTTCATATCGTTATCGATTTTGGTTCTAATAAAATAAAATGGCTTCTTACGTTTCTCAATTTCATCAACCAAGAGCATGTTATTTTCTCGAACCCTCTCTGAGATCACGACCATAAACATGTCGTAAAGGTCAAAGTTCATCATCTTTACATAACTCTTGGACGCAAAGGAAGGGGTTCCCATTCCTGGAAGATCCCACAACCTGATGTGGGGCAGATTTGATTGCTGATACATAGTTGCTTGTTTTGTGGTTTCTATAGCTCCAGTTTGAGCAGCTCCTTTGTCATCAGGTTTCAGTCCAAGAATCGCATTGATTAAAGAAGACTTTCCTGCACCAGAGTCTCCAGTCACAGCGATATCTATCTTAAAACGGTCAAACACCTCCAAAAGAGAAATAAGCCGATGGGGTATTGTCTCGGGGCTTTCACCAGCAAATACATCTCTGATTGTGCCTAAATGATCTTCTTGGACTTTTGCTGGCATGCATAATCTAGAAAAAAACATAATACTCTGTCAACATTTTGTAAGAACATTCCATCAGCACACACTTGGAGTCCTTTAGTTTTTAGCAGGGGTCACCAACATGGTGCCAGGTAGCCCACAAAAATTACAAGTTGCCCATGGGCCTATTCTAAAAAAAACTCACTATAGTGCCACTTATCTGTAAGCTGGAAGTGGAAAATGGAAGTGGAAAATGTCTGCGAATTAAAGGAAAGTTTGTGAAAACCACTCAAAAAACTGCAACCGAAGCCTCATTTAGAGCTACACTTTTTATTTAAATATAAAGGCATTTTCAGACAGGATAGCAAAACTGTGCTTAAAGACTAACAAATATAATCTCCACTCTCTTTGTCCAACTCGGGGCAGCTACAATGGTTAGAAGAGTCTCGACTATGTTAAAAATGCTGTAGATTTAGTGATAATTTAAGTAAAATTTGAAAGTTGATTTATGTTACAAAATAGATAATCTGTACAAACATGGTACAATGTAGTGCATGATTTGTTAAAAATTGTTAGTGGCTAGTGAAAATATTGTACATGAAAAATTTTTTTAAAATATATTACTTGCATATATAAATAAAGTGTTGCATATTGATATTTATCTTGTTGATTACCTTGTTGAATCATTGCTGAAAACTACTGTGAGAAATCATTAGCATGATCAGTGTCTTTACATAGATGAATATCAAGAATTATTAATAATACACATATAATTAAAAGTAAATTAAGCATATTTGTTATATGAGAAGTGTGTATCACACTGGTATCCCTTCACATTAATCGGTACCTACGAAGTAGCTCTCAGTTTTAAAAAGGTTGGTGACCCCTGGTTTAAAGTATACACTGTATACAATGGGGCTATATTTGGTTTAAGAAGTTAAATAAAATTTCCTGTATTTACATATATTTAGGGACTATGGTGATACAAACTCCAAGGAGAAAGTAGGCTGATTAAACAAATTAAATTAAACCAACAAAATGAAAAATGAAAAAGAAAAAGAAAAAAAAAACTTTACGAACTGTGTACAGTATCACAGTTTTGTAATGAATATGTAGGCAATGTATATGAAAATGTTGATCATTTATTATTTTAATAATTATCTTTCAAGCATAAACAGCCAACTTTATTATTCTTTAATGTATATATATATATATATATATAGGGCTTGACATTAACACCCGCACAATTGCGGGTAGATTTCAGCTATGGCAGGTTAGACACACTCTTACTAGCCACTTTGGCCGGTTGAAAATATTTTTTAAATTGTAGTTTTCTTAAAAGCAGTGTTAAACAAAAAGGATGAGAATCGAGAAGCAGCACGACTGACAAACACTATTGTGTTTGCGCGAGCAAAAGAAAGCAGGTGATTACCGAATGAGAGGATGAACACTCGCGCTAACAGCTGATGTGACACTCGCAACTGTTTAAAACGCATGCGCACTCCCGTTTCCCTGCGTGAAGCAACCGTGTATATAAGCTCAACTGATGTGATCGGTTCTCTTTTAAATAGACTAGGCAAAAAGATATGCTCATGCACCCACAGTCTTGCTGCTTTCAAGAGGTCCAGATTTGTTTTTGTAGCACTAGTTGCTTACACTTAAATTTTTTGAACAGATTATTAACAGGCCTAACATTAATCGTGTGCGCTTGGTCATCCTTTCATTGTCATACACAGTATTTTTTTTCACCTGCTTTCTTTTTTTACAGTTATTTTTGTTAATATGGTTTAATTATCTTTTTTTTCTGTCTTTTTTTCCTTTACAATAAATTGCTTTAATGGGAGATTAACTCCTCATTTATGTGTAGTTAACTGGTGATCTAAAACCTTTAGCCAGAACAGATTACTGTGCATAGTTTTAGATACATGACAATAATTATTTTTTAAATGACAATTTTTAAAGAACTGTCTTGTTAAATAGAATAGAAAGTATAGTACACAGCTATATTTTGCTTGTTTTGACACATTTAAAATTTGAGGCTAAGAAATAATTTTTTATATTTGGTGTGGTCAGAGATAAAGTCGCTAAATTCCAAAAAATAATTGTAATACGACACTATGAAATCCTGACCCATTTGTTCATGCTCACTGAGCAAGCTCATACACGACACACAAAATAAAATAAATGATAAAACATGTGGACATGACAAAATCTAATAATTTTAGCACGTCAAAGTCAAATTTTGCAAATAAAATATATTTTCCCAACAACAAAATTGTGGCTAGTGAAAATGTTGAGTGGCTAATGTTGGAAAACTATATATATATATATATATATATATATATATATATATATATATATATATATATATATATATATATATATATATTCTGTCTGACCGAAAATATAATTGTGCTGACTGCATCAACCAATTCACATATTCTTTTATTCATCCATGTTGACAATAGTCATCTGTTGCTGCTTGGCGTTTCCTCGCTGAAACGAGCGTATCAACCGTAATACCTGCTTATTAAAACTTTAACCGACATTCTAGAGTTTGCATAAACAGTTACTGGACGCGGACGTGCGCGTCGACAAACGCAGACAGATATTTGTAACGTTACAGTAAAGTAATTTCCTGCTATGAAAATCCACTCACCCATTATCCATCACGCTGCCGCTGTGCTTCATTGTTTACACGAAATCCCTGTTAAAGCTAAAGTATAGATAAGAGCGCACATATGAAACATGCATTTGCTAAACCATCAACGTCTAAATTTCTAAGCCAACTGGCTTTCTGGATCATTTGTTTTCGGAAGTGTAAACTGCTCTAAACACGAATTCCACCTCCATATGCCAGTGGGAGGAGGGAATGACGTAAAGAAAGCGAAACTGACGACACATATAAACATTTAAAGCATGTATTATGCTGTAATAACTTACAGTTTAAAAAAAAGATTAGATTAATGTATTTATACGAAAGTTTAGAGTTGACACTGAGTAGTGCTGTTCCTTTTTGTGTGAATGCTGATGAAACGGAGGTACTTTTGGTCATGTCAATCCAATCAAGAGTTTTGGAATAATATAGATTTTTTTTATTAAAATGAAGTATCTACCTGAATTTTCTATACAAATGAAAATTATTATTTTGGGGTATTTTAACTCGGACCCCACAAAAGAAAATAATGTGTTTTTAATCAATTTGATTATTTTCTTGAGCAAATTTTACATTCACAAATGCAAATTCACAAATAGTAAACCTGCCTTTGTGGTCTTAATTAAAGATATGGAGAACTATATAAAGCTGATTTCAGGATTGTCTTTAAAAAAAGCTTTAAAACTGTCGAAATATGCTCTGCTTTTAAGATCTTTGTATGAGTTACCTGAAATTAACCCTTGCATTTGCAAAAAAAAAAAAAAAAAAGTCATTTTTTTCCTTTTCTCTCTTCTCTTCATCTCCTTTATTTTTTTTCCATTGTTTCATACTGTACTGTACTTTTTGTCAATGCCATTTGTTGATTGATACTGTAATTTTAGTTTCATGTACTGTTATGTATTTATGTTCCTGGTTTCAGCAATAAAAAAGTAAAAATAAAAAAATAATATATATATACATAAACATTTAATTTAGATTTGTGTGCCCCTCATTATCTTTAGCAGTAGAATCACACTTCTAAACATATAGATAAAGTTTTTCTTGATTTTATTTGGAATAATAAACCTCACAAATTGAAGAAACATGTGTTGTCAAATAAAATAAGTGAGGGGGGTCTTGAAGTCCTAAATTTTGATGACACCAATAATACATTTAAAATCAATTGGCTAAAGAGATGTTTGCTTGGTTCACACTCTGTGTGGTATTTTATTCCTATATACTTAAAATGATTTGTGGCCTTTCTTTTTTAATGAAGTGCAATTCTATTTGTAAATTACCTATTAAATTAGCTAAATTCCACCAACAAGCTCTATTAGCCTGGAAACTTATATACAACCACAATTTCTCACCCCACGAAACCATTTTATGGAATAATGCAGACATTATGAAAAATAATTTAAAAAAAAATAATAATAATAATTAATAATTCGTTACATTTATATAGCGCTTTACTGGGCACTCAAAGCGCTTTACACAATGGGGGGGAATCTCCTCATCCACCACCAGTGTGCAGCATCCGAAATAAGACGGCAGAAATAAGGGGATAAATGGTTTAACAAAAACATTATTTTTGTTTCTGTACTTTTAATTGTAACAGGGATCTCTTAACTTATGAAAGTTTTATAAATATTAATCAATTCCCTGCCCAGTAGGCTATATGGAATTTAAGTTGATTATAAAGGCTATACCTAGATTACTATATCTGATGAAAGCAGCTCTTAGTAGTAGAAAAGGCAGTTTCCAAACAATTGTCACAATTATGGCTAGGAGGAAAATATATTCTTAGTGTTAAATGCAATAATAAGTTCATCTGTCAATTGTCCCAGTCACAAAACTCAATTACTCCTAGGGGGAAATTTTTGGGGGTTCTTTAATTGTTAACGTTCAGTGGAGGATAGCATGGTTATTACCATATAAATTCTGTATTCCTAATAAAATGAAAGAGGTGCAATTTAAAAATTAGCACAATACTTTCTCGTGTAATGCACTTTTGTCCAAATATTAAGATATTACTGGTATTATCTGTGAAGACAATTGTCATTTGTTTTTTCATGCAATGCATCATCATTGTTTTGGAATGATTTAAATTCATATTGCTTTTCCAGTGTTATTATGAGTGGTAATTTGCACCTTAAGGATGTTATTGTTATTTTGAAAACCAAAACAAATTGTTAGAAGACACAGTGAACTTTTTTAAACTTGCTGGGAAATATTGCATTTACAAACAGAGGTTCCTTAAAAAAATCCAACTTTCATAGACTTCCTACGTGTAATAGTACATTTAATTAGCTCACTTAGATTAATTGATAATAAGAAATGTGCTTTTTCTTGAGTAAATATTATGAGAATTTTAAGGCTACCTGATTCTTTATTTTTATATTGCATTATTATTTCTTTAAATTTGTTTAATGTACTTTTTGTTTTGCTTTTTATCTTGTGTGTCTAATGTGAAAATGAAGTTAAAAAAACTGTTCTCTTTTACTGTATTCTAAGTTGTATTATATAGTTTCTTAAATTTATATATTAGACCATCATAACTATTTAAATACAGTGTAAATTCACCAATGTTGATCCTGGACCATCATCATTTAAATACAGTGTAAATTCACTATTGTTGATCCTTGACAATCATTATTTAAATACTGTGTAAGTTCACTATTGTTGATCCTGGACCATCATTGTTTAAATACAGTGTAAATTCACTGATGTTGATCCTGGACCATCATAAACATTTAAATACATTGTAAGTTCACCAATGTTGATCCTGGACCATCATAAACATTTAAATACAGTGTAAATTCACTAATGTTGATCCTGGACCATCAACATTTAAATGCAGTGTAAATACACTAATGTTGATCCTGGACCATCAACATTTAAATACAATGTAAATTCACTAATGTTGATCCTGGACCATCAACATTTAAATGCAGTGTAAATTCACTAATGTTGATCCTGGACCATCAACATTTAAATACAGTGTAAATTCACTATTGTTGATCCTGGACCATCAACATTTGAATACAGTGTTAATTCACTATTGCTGATCCTGGACCATCAACATTTGAATACAGTGTTAATTATGGTGGCTTGAAAAGCCAACATACTGTTATCTCACTTAAACTTATTAGGCTGGCTTGTGTAGCAAGCCAGACTACTGTTATCCTATTAAACTTATTATTATTTTTCTATATTATTCTTCTTCTGAGACTAAAAATTAAACTCTATCTCGTCCTAGGCCATTCAAGCTATGACCATCAAACTTGGGTCAGACCTCCGAACTATTCTGACTCGAGTTGCTATATCCTTTCCGACTGATCCGACTTTCGGTTTCCCGAAAAACGTCCCGGGACCGTCGGAAAAATCCCATAGACGTAACATTGGATCAAACTTTGTGACCTCATAACTCCGCATCAGAATGTCACACAGACTTCTAACTGGGCTCATTTAACTCAGACTATCAAACTGCCAATGACTGATCACCTTTAAACTTTCTGGCCACGCCCTAGCAACCACTTTTGGACCCTAGAAACCGTCCCATAGACTTCCATTGCAAAAGACTCTCATTGACTTTACATGGGATCAAACTTTGTGAGCTCATAACTCTGCATCAGACTGTCCTACAGACTAATGGCTAGGCTCATTTAACTCAGTCTAGCCAGCAGCCAATCACCGATGGCCTTTTAACTTTCTAGCCACACCCTAACAACCAGATACTGCACCCTAGCAACTGTCCCATAGACTGCAATTAAAGAGGTTCAGACTGATATTGTCATGCTGCAGTGTGATAGAGACATGGGGGTTGTGTTTAACTGTTCATACTGGCAAGAAGCTTTTATACATCATCAGTCTAAGCTGTCAATCAACTCCATAGCAACAAAACAGACTAACCTAGCAACGATATGGCACCAGCTATATCTCAGCATCAGAACATCGTAGAGAGGCGGGGGTTGGCTTGTTTGACTCATGCTCTTAGACCATCTATCTATCTATCTATCTATCTATCTATCTATCTATCTATCTATCTATCTATCTATCTATCTATCTATCTATCTATCTATCTATCTATCTATCTATCTATCTATCTATCTATCTACCTCTACCTATCTATCTATCTATCTATCTATCTATCTATCTATCTATCTATCTATCCATCATGCTAACAACATGCTAATTCATGCTAGAATCATGCTAGTTACATGCTAATTCATGCTAGAATCATGCTAGTCACATGCTAATTCATGCTAGAATCATGCTAACAACATGCTAATTCATGCTAGAATCATGCTAATTTATGCTAGAATCATGCTAGTAACATGCTAATCCATGCTAGAATCATGCTAACAACATGCTAATTCATGCTAGATTCATGCTAATTCATGCTAGAATCATGCTAGTATCATGCTAATTCATGCTAGCATTGTGCTAACAACATGCTAATTCATGCTAGAATCATGCTAGTAACATGCTAATTTATGCTATAATCATGCTAACAACATGCTAATTCATGCTAGAATCATGCTAGTAACATGCTAATTCATGCTAGAATCATGCTAACAACATGCTAATTCATGCTAGAATCATGCTAACAACATGCTAATTCATGCTAGAATCATGCTAGTAACATGCTAATTCATGCTAGAATCATGCTAACAACATGCTAATTCATGCTAGAATCATGCTAACAACATGCTAATTCATGCTAGAATCATGCTAACAACATGCTAATTCATGCTAGAATCATGCTAGTGAAATGCTAATTCATGCTAGAATCATGCTAACAACATGCTAATTCATGCTAGAATCATGCTAGTAACATGCTAATTCATGCTAGAATCATGCTAGTAACATGCTAATTCATGCTAGAAGCATGCTAACAACATGCTAATTTATGCTAGAATCATGCTAGTAGCATGCTAATTCATGCTAGAATCTTGCTAGTAACATGCTAAATCATGCTAGAATCATGCTAACAACGTGCTAATTCATGCTAGAATCATGCTAACAACATGCTAATTCATGCTAGAATCGTGCTAACAACATGCTAATTCATGTTAAAATCATGCTAACAACATGCTAATTATTGCTAAAATCATGCTAGTAACATGCTAATTCATGCTAAAATCATGCTAACAACATGCTAATTCATGCTAAAATTATGCTAGTAACATGCTAATTCATGCTAGAATCATGCTAACAACATGCTATTTCACGTTAAAATCATGGTAATAACATGCTAATCTATCTATCTATCTATCTATCTATCTATCTATCTATCTATCTATCTATCTATCTATCTATCTATCTATCTATCTATCTATCTATCTATCTATCTATCTATCTATCTTTTCATACTTTTTAAAACTGTTTAAACTAAATAAACTATTACCGTTAGGCTTTCACAAGCCAGCCTCAAAGTTTGTTCTCAAACTTTAAGAATCTAGTTAGGCTGGCTTGTGTAGCAAGCCAGACTACTGTTATCCTATTAAACTTATTATTAGGCTGGCTTGTGTAGCAAGCCAGACTACTGTTATCCTATTAAACTTATTATTATTTTTATTATTAATATTATTATTCTTCTTCTGAGACTAAAAATTAAACTCTATCTCCACCCAGACCTTTCAAGCTATGACCATCAAACTCGGGTCAGACCTCCGAACTATTCTGACTCGAGTTGCTATATCCTTTCCGACTGATCCGACTTTCGGTTTTCCGAAAAACGTCCCGGGACCGTCGGAAAAATCCCATAGACGTAACATTGGATCAAACTTTGTGACCTCATAACTCCGCATCAGAATGTCACACAGACTTCTAACTGGGCTCATTTAACTCAGACTATCAAACTGCCAATGACTGATCACCTTTAAACTTTCTGGCCACGCCCTAGCAACCACTTTTGGACCCTAGAAACCGTCCCATAGACTTGCATTGCAAAAGACTCTCATTGACTTTACATGAGATCAAACTTTGTGAGCTCATAACTCTGCATCAGACTGTCCTACAGACTAATGATTGAGCTCATTTAACTCAGTCTAGCCAGCAGCCAATCACTGATGGCCTTTTAACTTTTTAGCCACACCCTAACAACCAGATACTGCACCCTAGCAACTGTCCCATAGACTGCCATTAAAGAGGTTCAGACTGATATTGTCATGCTGCAGTGTGATAGAGACATGGGGGTTGTTTTTAACTGTTCATACTGGCAAGAAGCTTTGATACATCATCAGTTTAAGCTGTCAATCAACTCCATAGCAACAAAACAGACTAACCTAGCAACGATATAACAGCAGCTATATCTCAGCATCAGAACATCGTAGGGAGGCGGGGGTTGGCTTGTTTGACTCATGCTCGCACTCCATCGATCTATCTATCTATCTATCTATCTATCTATCTATCTATCTATCTATCTATCTATCTATCTATCTATCTATCTATCTATCTATCTATCTATCTATCTATCTATTTAACTATCTATCTATCTATCTATCTATCTATCTATCTATCTATCTATCTATCTATCTATCTATCTATCTCTATCTATCTATCTTTCTATCTATCTATCTATCTATCTATCTATCTATCTATCTATCTATCTATCTATCTATCTATCTATCTATCTCTATCTATCTCTAACTATCTATCTATCTATCTATCTATCTATCTATCTATCTATCTATCTATCTATCTATCTATCTATCTATCTATCTATCTATCTATCTACCTCTATCTATCTATCCATCATGCTAACAACATGCTAACTCATGCTAGAATCATGCTAGTTACATGCTAATTCATGCTAGAATCATGCTAGTCACATGATAATTCATGCTAGAATCATGCTAGTTACATGCTAATTCATGCTAGAATCATGCTAATTACATGCTAATTCATGCTAGAATCATGCTAGTAACATGCTAATTCATGCTAGAATCATGCCAGTCACATGCTAATTCATACTAGAATCATGCTAACAACATGCTAATTCATGCTAGAATCATGCTAGTCACATGCTAATTCATGCTAGAATCAAGCTAACAACATGCTAATTCATACTAGAATCATGCTAGTAACATGCTAATTCATGTTAGAATCATGCTAACAACATGCTAATTCGTGCTAGAATCATGCTAGTAGCATGCTAATTCATGTTAGAATCATGCTAACAACATGCTAATTCATGCTAGAATCATGCTAGTAACATGCTAATTCATGCTAGAATCATGCTAACAACATGCTAATTCATGCTAGAATCATGCTAGTCACATGCTAATTCATGCTAGAATCATGCTAGTCAAATGCTAATTCATGCTAGAATCATGCTAACAACATGCTAATTCATGCTAGAATCATGCTAGTAACATGCTAATTCATGTTAGAATCATGCTAACAACATGCTAATTCGTGCTAGAATCATGCTAGTAGCATGCTAATTCATGTTAGAATCATGCTAACAACATGCTAATTCATGCTAGAATCATGCTAGTAACATGCTAATTCCTGCTAGAATCATGCTAACAACATGCTAATTCATGCTAGAATCATGCTAGTCACATGCTAATTCATGCTAGAATCATGCTAGTCAAATGCTAATTTATGCTAGAATCGTGCTAACAACATACTAATTCATGCTGGAATCATGCTAGTAACATGCTAATTCATGCTAGAATCATGCTAGTAACATACTAATTCATGCTAGAATCATGCTAACAACATGATAATTCATGCTAGAATCATGCTAGTAACATGATAATTCATGCTGGAATCGTGCTAACAACATGCTAATTCATGCTAGAATCGTGCTAATTCATGCTAAAATCATGCTAGTAACATGCTAATTCATGTTAAAATCATGCTAGGTACATGCTAATTCATGCTAGAATCATGCTAGTAACATGCTAATTCATGCTAGAATTGTGCTAGTAACATGCTAATTCATACTAGAATCATGCTAGTAACATGCTAATTCATGCTAGAATCATGCTAACAACATGCTAATTCATGCTAGAATCATGCTAACAACATGCTAATTCATGCTAGAATCATGCTAACAACATGCTAATTCATGCTAGAATCATGCTAACAATATGCTAATTCATGCTAGAATCATGCTAACAACATCTATCTATCTATCTATCTATCTATCTATCTATCTATCTATCTATCTATCTATCTATCTATCTATCTATCTTTTCATACTTTTTAAAACTGTTTAAATAAACTATTACCGTCAGGCTTTCACAAGCCAGCCTCAAAGTTTGTTCTCAAACTTTAAGAATCTAGTTATTATTCTTCTTCTGAGACTAAAAATTAAACTGTATCTCGTCCTAGGCCTTTCAAGCTATGACCATCAAACTCGGGTCAGACCTCTGACCTATTCTGACTCGAGTTGCTATATCTTTTCCGACTGATCCGACTTTCGGTTTTCCGAAAAACGTCCCGGGACCGTCGGAAAAATCCCATAGACGTAACATTGGATCAAACTTTGTGACCTCATAACTCCGCATCAGAATGTCACACAGACTTCTAACTGGGCTCATTTAACTCAGACTATCAAACTGCCAATGACTGATCACCTTTAAACTTTCTGGCCACGCCCTAGCAACCACTTTTGGACCCTAGAAACCGTCCCATAGACTTCCATTGCAAAAAACTCTCATTGACTTTACATTGGATCAAACTTTGTGAGCTCATAACTCTGCATCAGACTGTCCTACAGACTAATAGCTAAGCTCATTTAACTCAGTCTAGCCAGCAGCCAATCACTGATGGCCTTTTAACTTTCTAGCCACACCCTAACAACCAGATACTGCACCCTAGCAACTGTCCCATAGACTGCCATTAAATAGGTTCAGACTGAAATTGTCATGCTGCAGTGTGATAGAGACATGGGGATTGTTTTTAACTGTTCATACTGGCAAGAAGCTTGTATACATCATCAGTCTAAGCTGTCAATCAACTCCATAGCAACAAAACAGACTAACCTAGCAACGATATGACACCAGCTATATCTCAGCATCAGAACATCGTAGAGAGGCGGGGGTTGGCTTGTTTGACTCATGCTCGCACACTATCTATCTATCTATCTATCTATCTATCTATCTATCTATCTATCTATCTATCTATCTATCTATCTATCTATCTATCTATCTATCTATCTATCTATCTACATCTTTCTATCTATCTATCTATCTATCTATCTACATCTATCTATCTATCTATCTATCTATCTGTCTGTCTGTCTGTCTGTCTGTCTCTATCTATCTATCTATCTATCTATCTATCTATCTATCTATCTATCTATCTATCTATCTATCTATCTATCTATCTATCTATCTATCTATCTATCTATCTATCTATCTATCTATCTATCTATCTTTTCATACTTTTTAAAACTGTTTAAATAAACTATTACTGTCAGGCTTTCACAAGCCAGCCTCAAAGTTTGTTCTCAAACTTTAAGAATCTAGTTATATTTATTATTCTTCTTCTGAGACTAAAAATTAAACTCTATCTCGTCCTAGGCCTTTCAAGCTATGACCATCAAACTCGGGTCAGACCTCCGAACTATTCTGACTCGAGTTGCTATATCCTTTCCGACTGATCCGACTTTCGGTTTTCCGAAAAACGTCCCGGGACCGTCGGAAAAATCCCATAGACGTAACATTGGATCAAACTTTGTGACCTCATAACTCCGCATCAGAATGTCACACAGACTTCTAACTGGGCTCATTTAACTCAGACTATCAAACTGCCAATGACTGACCACCTTTAAACTTTCTGGCCACGCCCTAGCAACCACTTTTGGACCCTAGAAACCGTCCCATAGACTTCCATTGCAAAATACTCTCATTGACTTTGCATGGGATCAAACTTTGTGAGCTCATAACTCTGCATCAGACTGTCCTACAGACTAATGATTGAGCTCATTTAACTCAGTCTAGCTAGCAGCCAATCACTGATGTCCTTTTAACTTTCTAGCCACACCCTAACAACCAGATACTGCACCCTAGCAACTGTCCCATAGACTGCCATTAAAGAGGTTCAGACTGATATTGTCATGCTGCAGTGTGATAGAGACATGGGGGTTGTTTTTAACTGTTCATACTGGCAAGAAGCTTTGATACATCATCAGTCTAAGCTGTCAATCAACTCCATAGCAACAAAACAGACTAACCTAGCAACGATATAACAGCAGCTATATCTCAGCATCAGAACATCGTAGAGAGGCGGGGGTTGGCTTGTTTGACTCATGCTCGCACACCATCTATCTATCTATCTATCTATCTATCTATCTATCTATCTATCTATCTATCTATCTATCTATCTATCTATCTATCTATCTATCTATCTATCTATCTACTGTTTTAATCTATCTATCTATCTATCTATCTATCTATCTATCTATCTATCTATCTATCTATCTATCTCTAACTATCTATCTATCTATCTATCTATCTATCTATCTATCTATCTATCTATCTATCTATCTATCTATCTATCTATCTATCTATCTATCTATCTATCTATCTGTCTCTAACTATCTAACTATCTAT